>NW_024609879.1:45701750-46901750 GCF_016920785.2 Ixodes scapularis | reverse complement strand
ACCGTCAGAATCCTCAAACCCTGTCTTCTGCTAGATGGCGCCAGTTATTTTGAAAATGGTGGATGGTGAGCGAGATCCACGGCAACATGGTGGCACTTGGTGACGGCATTATTTTGGCGTTCCTTCGAGGCGATTCCGCTGGTTTCCGCGACTTTAGGGCAATTTGAACCATCGAGGCCTGGAAATAATCATACCCCTTATTTCCACCCTCTCCCCAAGAAGCAAATGCAAGATTCGTCTCCAAACGGTAAACCGGCTGACGGGCACGGACAAGCACGTGACCACACTTTGTTTTTTCGGTTTCTGATTGGGGTCTGCAACACTTTGGGAGCACACCCGTTTTGGAAGTTGAGCGGAGTTCTACTCTTGGCATGCGCTTTGGTGGGCTGCACGACGGCGCGCGTCGAACCTGAAGCAGACGCTCCTGGCTGCAAGGATGCCACTCCGGACTCAAACGCGCGCGCTCAAATGCAAATGTGCGTATGGTTCTGGTCCTTTAGATGTTAATTATAGCCAGTGCACAACGTCGAGAACAGCCGGTTCGTCGTCTGCTATCGGAATCAGGCGCGTGCCGTCTCCCTGTTTTACACTGACGAATCCGTTAAAATACCGAGATAAAACAAATTGGCGCCGCCCTGAGAGCAGTTAGTGCGATGGTCTATAAGTGGGAAGTCTTGATTTGAAACAAAAAAGACTATCTTGATCCTACCAGCGTATTAAAAGACTCTCTTCCTATGGATAATGTCGGTACAAACAGCTTATGTTTCCGCGGCATTCTTCGATTCTTTGTCGCGGGGTTGCCCACACGCTTCCTGCCATTGGCGCAGTTTAAGGGCTGGGCGTTGATTAAATTCTGCCTTTAATTCATTATTCGATTATTGTTAATCGTCAGGCATGATACTGAAAAGGAATGTTTCAAAACTGTCCATTTTTTTTGCCTGTTGTTAGTATGCCATAAATGGCGGAATTTCCAGCCTCGAAACAGTCGCGACCCGACTATAGGCGCTGGGACAAGTTCCAGAACGCGCCGCCGTCGCTTGATCACCAGACGTACAGTGGCCAAATAAGGCGTCACAGGGAAGGATAAAATCGGCAGCGCCGCCGTCGTTCAATTGCGAGGTGCCGTTTTTGTTAGCAATTAGTAAGAGTTGTGTTATCGTACTACACACAACTTCTTTCAAAATGCGCCATAGACTAATTTTATTATTGTGTATATTATTTACAAAAACACTATTGTGCTTTTCTGTTGAAAAGCTGTTAAAAAGTCATCATAGGATATAAAATGTATGCAGCTTTTTATCTGACATTTTCTACCTATTTTGTTTGAATTCCTTTTGAATTTTGGTCTACTTTTTAGTTAAAAAAAGTCAACTGACTTTTTGCTGCCTCCTAGGTGATTTTTCTGAAGGTTTTTATTTAATATCTACAGCTTTTCATTTGAAAAACTACAGCCGTTTAAAAAGAAAAGCAATGCCTTACACCTTAACTATTAATTCAACGAAGTTTTGGAGGCTTACTACGGCTTTCTACTTTGCTCCGAAGTAACTACCGCAGAATAACGTAAAAAAAAAAAAACGCGAATGCTTTTTTTTAATATTTTGTTAGGAAATGGTGTCTCTGCGGCATTTGAACGCGCTACATACATCCTACAAAACACAATAGTAATAAACACGAACAGAACCTGCACGAAGCACTCAACAACCGAATCGCAGTCTCGTTGAATACTCAGAGCCTTATATATATATAGCATACATTTGGAAGGAAGTCTTTTGGCCGGTGACCCCCTCAGTAGTTATTAAAGATAAAAGTATCCGATCACTTTCTTGGGAGTCTGTCAAAGGGAAACAGTGTTTACAAGTTTCTAGGCTGTGTGACTTACTTAAAAGCATTGGTTCAACTAACCATAATTTGGCACAGTCACAAAAGTGGCCCCTAGAAGAAATGTTACCGGTTCTCTGTATAGCACCACTCGGGACGAAGGGAGTCAAGGGAGTTGCTCCACTTTAAAACAGTCGTTTAGATTTGTTTTTACTAGTTGAGTGGTTTAATATGGTCAATAAAGTCACTATAGTCACTTACAAAGTGCGAACGTCAGAGCGTGTCCTTCGAACGCTTGGCCTCCAGCACGTGCTCTGTGCTTTGACCGCGCGCACGCGCTCTAAGTGCGCGAGATTCTGAAGCGTTGTCAAAGGCAGAAAAGAAGGCTGATGCTGGAGGCGGGACAACTGAAGCTCTTCCTTATCTTTTTCAGCTCGTCAGACTAAAGAAGAGTTCAGCGACTTTTGACATTTAGTCTAGATGAACTATGGTCAATAAAAAAAGTCAAGAGAAAGTCTGCAGCTTTTCTGTTGGCATTGGCTACAGGGAGTCAACTGAGCATTTTCAATACCAAGTAAACAGAACGTCGGCAGTTTTTCTGATGAGACTGTCAACAGGAAGTCAACAGAAAAAGGTCAACGTACAGTTAATAAAGAGTCAAAAGATTTTAAATTGACTCAGTTTGAATGAAATCATGAATCATATTTCAACGCAAATCAACAATCTTTCTGTTAACCATATCAATGGGAAGTCAAAATCAAGGGAAATTCAACAGCGTTTATTTTGATTTAGGTTGAATACAATCGTCACAAAAATTTCAGCACAAAGTCCAAGTCTAAAAAAGTAATCAAAGTCAACACTAGGTCAACACGATTTCAATAAAACGCCAAAATACTTTATATAGGGGCAGGGATGGGCAGTATTTCAAATACAAGTATTTGAAATACGTATTTCAAATACTTTGTGTATTTTGCATTTGTATTTAATTACTAATCGGGTAATGTATTTGACGTGTGTATTTAAATACTAAAACGCAGGTATTTGAAATACAATTGTAATTATATACAATTTTGTGTGCGAAAATACATTTCTCAAATTTATTGTTACGACTCATTTTGCTCATCCTAAGACGTGTCCTAAACTGCTCTTTCTTCATCTCAACGTCAACGGCAACAACAAACCAAGAAACTCTTCATCTCTTCATACACCAGTCCTGTTTCTCGTCTCGCTCGCAGCTCACCGCGGGCGCCCGCGGTGAGCTGCGAGCGAAGTGTAGACATTTCGCAAAGATTCGTACAGCTGGAACGCGTGACCTTCTTAGAAACCCAAGTCCTAGTAGTTACCCCTTCCCTCTGACAGGTTGCCGGCCTCTACGCCTCAGTAAGATCCGCCGCGGTAAAAAAAAATGTTCCCGTACTGACCGTTTGCACGATTGCGGATTGGCTGCTGATAACTTCGAAACGAGTTTTTGGTTTGTGTTTAATTTCATTTAGTTTTATTTCCGCAATCTTAATATCTTGTGAGCAAAATTGATGTATGTGAGCCAAACTGATGTGCTGTCGTGAAAGTACTTAACAACATCACGCAAGCCTGCGTTTTTTTTGTTTTTCTTTCTTTCTCTCTCTTCTTCGAGGAGCGCTTGCTTGGTGAGTTGCAAAAGAACTAGAGCTGGTGTGACGGCCAGTCCATGTGGACCGCACGGGGGGGCAGCCCGTCGACGCAAGTGAAATGCCGTTATCATCTCCCTGGTTGACAGCGTGGTTTGGGTGAAAGGACAAAGCGGACATCGCAAAAAAAGAAAAAAAAAAAAGGTCGCTGATCAATACATTGCTTCTTTTGACAGCGTTTGGCGGCGTCCGTCTATAGATTTCGTTTTTGTTTTTCTTTTCAGTCAACCCGTGCTATTCGCCTCGAGGTCCAGTTTCTAAAGCGGGGACATGTGCTTTTGTTTATACATGGTTTCGTATGGGCATTCTCTCGTGAACGCAGAGCAGATGACCACAACCGTCCCCGCTTTCAACGTGAACCACAAGCAACGCTAGAGACGCGAGATCTTGGCTTGAGACGCTGCTTTTAGCTAGACGCTAAATTAGCGCCTTTTTGAGCTTCGACCACACGTCTGTAGCCTTCACTGTGCTCCAATTGAGTGCAAATTGAGGCACCGTGCGCGTCACGGTTCGATCTCGAGGCGAATACTGCGTTTTCATCTTCGGTCGGAGCGCAGCGGAACTACGCGCCATCCCACCCAATCCAGCGTTGAGAGCGCGTGAACAGGCCTTGAGCTCCGCGTGTCGCTCGTCCCAACCGCAAGGTCACGTGATACTCTGCCGGCGCTGGGTTGGCTGGGATGGCCCGCAGGGTTCGATGCGCTCTGACTGAACGTGAAACAAAGTCGACCCCGCGGGGGAGGCACTCTCTTGATCGAATGACGTTTTAGCGAACGCCCACGTTTCACCGAATGACACTTTAGCGAATAGCCGGACGCTGCGAAGCGGCGTTTTCGGGTGGGCCAAGTGGGTTCACATTTTTGTAATGAGCCGCCGCAGACTGTCGCCGCGAAGCGGCGTAAAGCGCAGCGCGGCGGATGGGTTAACGCGCGCCCCCGTTATTCGCTAAAACGTCGATTCGCTCAAATGTCGCTGTTCACTAAAATGTCATTCGCTCATGTGATATGGACCCCGTCCTTCTGCGATAGCACCTTTGCCGTGACATGAGAAAAGAACATCGTCAATCAGCTGGAAAATGGCGACGCTTGTGTTCGTTCTCGGTGTTAATACCGGACTGACAGTTCGTCAGCAGAGGTAAAAGCGATACCATATGACGTTCTGTCGTCTTTGAAAGACCGCCCCATGTTAGTTTTATACACAAAAGGCCTTTTTCTACACATACAGGGACAGGGCATGGCTGATTCATCGTCAACGTCGTCAGAGGCAAAAAATCCGAATATCCTTGATGGAAAATGTTTTAAGGTCATTGCGGAAGAAGACAAGCACGTAAAGGCCATCTGCCAGTCATGCCAAAAGTCTATTTCAGGGTCACGGTCGGCAACTTCCAACTTTAGGACACATTTGAAGGTATCCTAATTTTCATTTAGATCTTGAGATTTTTATTTTGGGTCACTGTTTTTACCATATCATTATTATAATTCTGTTTATTTGGCCTAGCGTATTCATCCTCTCGTTCTTGTCGAGTACGATGAGCACGTGCGGCGTGATCCGAACCAAAAAAAGAGACAATGTGCTTGCGACTGTCCCAAGTGCTCCCGTGGTCACGCAGACCAAGTTCGACAGTTTATTGACGGATCTGATTGTGAAAGGGATGCTTCCTTTGACCTTCGTCAAGAAGCCAGAGTTTGTGGCCTTCGTCAAAGGTGCGTTTTTATGGCCTTCAGCTTGGCTTGTGTATTTTAGTTATTGTAGAGTGATTATGTCATCGTATTTTAGTTTCGTTTGGCATATTTCAGTTATTGTAGACTGATTATGTCATCGAATTTTAGTTTTGTTTGGCATATTTTTATACTTTCTTTTAGGTACTTGCCCAGCAACCATAAATGTCATGTCGAGAAGAACTCTGGGTCGCAGAGTCGACTCTGACTACGATGCTTACGGCCGATGTGTGGTCAACGTCAACTAAGAGCTACCTGGGTGTGACGGCCCACTGGGTATTCACTATTTATCTTGTCATACTTTTTCTTAAATATGCGGCCACCTGGCCTGTGTTCTGTACAAATAATTCTTATACCGCATTATTATAGCCTCTTCGACCGAATTTGGTTGCAGATATCGGAAGCGACACTAGAACGACAATCCGCCGCACTTGCCTGTAGGAGATTTGCTGGCACCCACTCCTACGACAGAGTCGCCGAGTTGCTCTCGGACGTTTGCACAGACTACTGCCTGCCTACAGGAAAGATTACTGGCACGGTCACGGATAACGCAACACATTTTGTGAAGGCATTCAAGGAATTGGCGTAACGGCCTTCGAAGAAGCGTGTGCTACAGGTTTAGGCAAGCTCTAAGAGTTGAGAGTTTAGACCTTTTACAACCAAACTATATTGTGCCTGGATTTTTTTTTTAACAGATTCTGAGGATTTTGAGCTCGTCACGTTTGAGGAGATGGAGCCCCCAGGCCCGCTTTTGTCACAGCACCTGCGGTGCGCCTGTCACACGCTCAATTTAATCGCAACGGCGGACGTCAAGAAAGCTATCAGTGCGAACCATGCTTTGAACCGCCTCCATTCCAGCGTCATGAGCAAGTGCTCGAAATACTGGGGCGCCTCGGGTCGGCCAAAATCAGCGGAAGTCGTTACATCTATCCTTGTCAAGCAGCTACCAGCCCCTTGCATCACTCGCTGGAACTCTCTGCACCACGCCTTGGACGTCCTCGCCCAGAACAAGGAGAAATTACAAGACCTCTCGAACGAGCTCCAGCTACCCTCCTTGAAGTCCTCGGAGATTGAGTTTATTGAGGAATGTTGTACCATACTCAAGCCAATTGCTACAGGTAGATAGCGCGTAATGCTCAACAACCTAATTAGCTCGAAATTTATGATATGAATAATAGCCTGCCACAAAGCGAAATAAAGTAGCAACGCAGGCGAGTTGGTTCATGACCTAATAAATTAAAAGCAGTGCGCAAAAAAGAAAGGACCTAAAAAAAGAACCACACAGGACGAGTGCGTCCTGTCTTGCGCGCTGCTTTAATTTCGTATGCCACAAAGTAATATACATAACGTGGATAATAATTGCTTCATAACGTGCGTGCCTTCACCTCTTTTATTTTATGTCGCGCATACTAGTTCATTGTACTCACAGTTCACTCATTAATTTCAGCGCTTGATCGCCTGCAAGGAAGCAGTAACAGTGGTTACTACGGCGAGTTGCTTCCGGTGTTGTTCACGGTCCGAGCGAAGCTGGAACAAGTTCGGGAAAATTTACAAAGTCCGCACACGGAAAAGATCGCACAGGCTGCCCTGGACAGTCTGGAGAGACGTTTCCAGAGGTGGTTGTGCCTGGGCGACAAGCCAGCCATTATCGCTTCTTGCAGTCACCCGTATTTTAAGACCCGTTGGATGCCACGCGATGGTTCGCATGACATCAGCGATCTCCTTGTGCAGGCTGCGCAGGATCTGTCTACAGGGTCTACTGGGAACTGTGCGCCACAACCAGATGAAAGCGACGCATTCTTTAACTTTGCGGGTCACACTCCCTCGACCGCGACGTCGAGCGCATTCAGCGTACGTTTTGAGGTGTTTCGTTACTTGCAGGACACGCGCACCTCGATCAGAATGCTGCATGAGTACCCTGCTGTGAAGCGCGTCTTCTTAAGGTACAATACAAACTTAAGTTCGTCTGCCCCCGCAGAGCGCCTATTTTCCCTTGGCAGCCTTATTCTTTGCCCCAACAGGCGTCGTCTTAGCGACACGTTGTTCGAAAAGCCTCTGCTGCTGAAGTCTTACTAGTCGAAACTTCATTAGCACGCACCAAAATTACACTCTATTGAGAAGGTCTCCTCTTTAATGTTGCACTTGCCTCTATTATGTTAAATAAATGTTATTGCCAAAGTTACAATTCTTGTTTTTATGCATGTGGTTGTAAGATATAGTCTCCATCCTTTATTCGACCATGGGGCTTTTAAAGGCACTGTCCAGAGCAGGAAGAGAACTACGTTCTGCACCGAATGCAGTGTCTCTCAATCAAGCACAAGCGTTTAGTGACTGTGATTACGGTGCTAGTCGAGGGCAAGAATAGTGACGTAATCGACGTTCACAGGCAGACTGGCTAAATAAGTGCCTGTGACAACTTGTGATGCTTTCCAGCCTGATTTCCATCCATATTTTTGCCTGGAACATTCTAAATGCGCGGGTCGTCTAGATTTTTGTAACTGGTGCGAGTTGTAACAATAAACAATTCTCTGGCTAGTGCTGCGCGGCTTGGTCGTCTCGGTTCTTTGTTGGTCTCTACCAAAATGTAATCGACAAAAAAAGCTGCTTGAAACTGTACTTTTTTCACCTATCACGTCCAAGCTGATTACATTTTTTTTGTGATTATATTTCCATTTCGGTAATAGAGCCTCGCACACTAACTCCCGAGTGTGCGATGCAAAATTAAAATGAGATACTCAGAAACCCGTTGCAGGTGCCCTGAAGTCGCTGACGCAAATTTTTAGGAATGTATTTGGAAAAGTATTTGGAGGAGACTAAATACATTTGGTTGTATTTGTATTTTGTATTTAAATGCTTTTTTGGAAATGTAATTAGATTTGTAATTAAATACATTTTTGACGAAGTATTTTGTATTTGTATTTCGATACATATTTACATGTATTTTGCCCATCCCTGTATAGGGGTATGTGCGTGTAGTGGCGTGCTTCCGGTAATAGGGAATTTTAGGAGATGACTTTCTCCATAGATTAACACAAACCAGAACGGGGACTGGCAGAAGAAAGTTCAATGTCCAGATATTGCGGTCCAATTTCAGTAAACGAGCAAGCAAGGGCTGTGTTTACGTTGTTTGCGGACCTCAAACACACAAAGGCGAAGATTTCGTCGAGCTTGACTTGTCTACAAAAGCAGAAATAAAAGCGCACCACCGCCTTACCTTCAATGGCTCTTACGAAACTTTTTCCCGCGTGAACACTTCCCGCATGAATCGCTGACCTTAGATTGGGGATCAGCTTCTTTCCCGTGCACTGATCGTTCCGTTGAATACGATTGTATTGTCCTGAAATTGTGCTTCGTGCAAGCCGGCTGGAGTTATAACGACAATGGACGCCGTTGCTCGTTGCAAGGTAATACTCGTTCTCGTCGACTGCATTGATTGTTCTGTTTAAACTTAAATGAACGCCACACGAATAACCTTCTCCCGCGTGGTACGTACACTTTATTTCTTGAGTAGACACCCTCGTCACAGTAGCTGGGAACGAGTTTAGAACCGTAGACACGGGTCGAAATAGAACAACCGTCTTGGACAGCTACGGGAACAAGCTAAAAACGCAAACTGCAGTCGGCTCTACGACGGTCGAGGTGGAGAAAACGGTCACTCCGGTAACTATCTCAAAACTTGGAGCTGGCCGATATATATATGTGCGTAGGAACAATTTCGCTATTTGTAGAGCGGAACCGGTACACAAAAACGTTATACTCATCCTTTACTTTCTGCGCGTACAGAAGGAATACAAAAACGACATACTTAGTATCTTATTCTCTGTGTGTAATGAAGATATCTGATCACTATGGTTTGAGATTTATGAGCGCTTAAAAACTATTTTCTTTGAGATTAAACAATTGTTACTGCTGTTCATGAGCTAGCTGCTAGCATATTATTGCTTTCGTTTGTTTTGTTTGTTTGTTCGTTTTTAAATACTTTGTATTCAATAAGATATTGTGCATGATTTCGCCAATGAAGCGTACGTGTGGGGGACTGAGGACCAGTCAAGCCGCTTGTACAGCTCTTTTCGCCAAATTCCACCACACTTGTATGGTGGATAAAGCTATTATTAATATTTTGTTTTATCTTGACTGTCAGCAAAACATCATTCGAACGAGAGGTGTTCTCGGAGCCCAGTGCAGCACGGATGTCAAGAAATTGATCTGGCTCTATATAGTCGTCGCATCGTACCCAGGTGCAACGCCGTGCTTCGAGCGAATATTCCGAATATCGAATATCCAGTGACAAAACATATATTTATAAATCATGCCTAAGTAATGCAACGTGAACACAATGCTTATTTTGCACGTTGACCGATTCACATGGTGCGATTTTGCTTGCGCATTCGCAGTTTCCGCCAAGCCTTTTTTTTTTCTTTGCTGTACGAGGGACGTGGCAGGGATAGCATTGCAAGCAAAATTGTACCATGTGAATCAGGCTTTGCGGCATTGATTCTTCTATGATGGCGTTGTATATCCTCGCGGTAACCTGCAGAGCTTTACGCCTGCTAGGCTTTCGGGGTTGTGGAAGGCCGTTATGCAGGAGTAGACAGTACTAATATAGCGGTCGCAATCCGCAGCTGTTTAGCGTACACTAAAGACCATCTGCACTATCCGATATTAGTTGTGCGTTTGTTAAACGTTGCCGAGTCGATTACTCGCATGCTTTTAGATTAAATTATGCAGGCATCCAGCAACACCATGCGTATAAAACACAAAAATAAATCCGATAAATTCTCTAATTATTTTATCTCATATTAAGCCAAAGTATAGCTGCCTCTTCAACTGCGCTTTTCTGCAGGGTTCGGAGGCTACGAGTACGAGTTTCTTAGGAAAGTGCACCACGGCGGCTCCGTCAATATTCTTGTGGAAACGACACCTTATATCAAAGCTATCAATGCAGAAACAATGACCTAGTCATGTCCAATGCGGAGCTACAACTCGGCAATATGTTTAGGAGTCACTATTCTGCCGGTGATGAGCTGCGCCATCAGTAAGGCCTCGCGATGAGCAAAAGCGCAGCGCTCAAGAAAATTGCGAGTGGTGATAATATTCATTCGGCGCTCCTGAAGCAGCATGGTGATCTGGCTCGACTGCGGTAGTTGCCGGAAACAATTGAAAAGCTGTGCCTTACATAACTTCACGTAACACTGAACTTCGCCAAACCCACGTCGCCCTTGCTCACAGTCGATAACCGAGATAGCCATCATCTTAAATGTGTAACTTTTGCTGGGCCTTAGATCAATCGAGAAGTTCGAGCAAGGGGCCCTCAAATCCCGAAAGCCCTCAACGCAAACTTATTAGCGTTGCGTATGTATGCAATAAGCCAATATTTATTTGGCGTTCGGCGCATGCGCAGTTCCATCTCACTAATTTCATGCGTACACAAAGCTTTTGAGTAGGGTCCACTAAGATTGTTCATTGTCTTCAGTTCTGAGGTTTGCTCAACTACGAAGGCACCCTGAGTTGTACGCGACAGCTGATGGCGAAATTAAAAATGATAGATCAAAAGCCCTTGAATTATCTTAAACGTGGTTCATGAGTACTCGCATAAAAAAGTAGGACGCAAGGGAAAATTGGGTGCAAAAATACAGATACTAATTCAAAGAAGTCCCCAGAGCACAAGGGCTCACAGAACAAGCGCGAAGCAGGCTGTCATGCCTCCTGTCTCGTTTAATCTTTTTTTTTTTTTTTAGAACAAAATTTTGTAAAACAGAATACTGCAATGTTTGGCCAATTTCGTCCTATCAACTGTCAATGTTTTCGGCGCCAAATTATGAAGAATCGAAATAAATACATTTACTTTCAGGTCTGATAAACAACAAAGTGTGGCATTAGGCCTCACTCTAAAAAGAAATAACGTCTTGAATTAAAATTATCAAATTAGAAACAGTCCTTAGTTATCTATAAAAACGATTGCTTAGATTTTTTTTTAATTTTGAAGAACGTCACAAGCTTCCTGGTTAGGTGAATACCCTCGCGAATATGATTGCTGAAAGGTTATACAAAAATCACAACATACCCATGGGCAGCTTTTAGTAGCTACGCAGTCAAGGGTATTGAGGCGACTTATAAATTACTACAGTGTTGCGTGTATGAATTACGAAAATAGTGCTTTTCATTGTTGAACAACATCGCGAGAATATGATCGTAGTTGGCTCCCATATTGCCATATAAAGAGAACCGCATGACATATATGCAATTTATCTTAATGAAGATCACACAAACAAATTTCATGTTTTGCCATGCTTGCTCGACATATTTTGCGTGTCACGGGGTATTTTTACCATGTTACGTGATCTCTAAAGAGATAAAATAATGATACAGATGAATGAAATCGCATAAATCATAATTCAGTAGCTTCCTACCAATTATTCAATTGAATCAGTACGGTTTATTCTTTAGGATATTTTTTTATCCTCGACTCTCAGATATACACATATATAACGATATGTTCGTCCACTGGTTCTAAAGAATTCCTCATTTAGCGAAATGTTAATAAAATGTAATTGACGTACATCAGCCAAAAAGATGTTGCCTGCACTATGTTTATCATGCGTGAAGTAATGAGAACTTTTTTGAATCACAGAAAAGTGTAAAGGCCATTGATAAATTCATTATTTTCAGTTATTATTTAATATATGTTTTCAACATGAAATTATTCGATGTGAGTCGTATAGCTGCATTTCCCTTTTCAATTGGAGGGTGCTTGTTTTTTGTAGAGACCGTGTAGTCTGAAGCGAAAGGTCAAAATTTCTCTTCATAAGAAAATAATTAATCCACATTGCTGAGGCGGCAAACAGCCTCTTCCTTTTCTTTTAATATTGCATCTTAATAAACTGCTGCCAGTATTATTTTATATTTAATCGTGGAAAGACTTAGGGTCTTTAGAAAAGAATAAGCTTCGCGAGTTATCTCAACAATATGCTATAACGAAATTCAGAAGACCTTACGTGCGGCATTAATGAGAGCCTCTTCAGTTTCGAAAAAAAAGCGTTTTTTCCTATGAAATTAGCCACCTTCTGCTGCATAACAAGTAGAAGAATTATCTGCGTACGACTTTTTCTCACTCGATGCCTTAGTGTCTTTATGGTCAAATTCTGTTGGATGTCAATTACTTGTAAACGTATTAAAGGTGTGTATTATGAGTGTGCTGAAGATCAAGCAAATGGTTCGTTGTAATGAGGCAGGAAGCAACTTCGAGCTTTTCTAGACCGGTATTTGGGCAAAATGAGTAAAAAGTATCCGACAATATACAAAATTGGGTGTGCGCTCGTGTATGGGTAAGCCCGCGTGTTTGCGATTGCGTGGGTTCGCCCCTTTCGGACCCTCAATTTAGCCTTTTTGGATTATAGAGCATCTAAATTAAAAGAGCGCGCAGTCACTGCGTGAGGTGCTTGCTATTGTTCATGCCGTTCTTAGCCTTGGCCCAGCTTTAAGCATGCCGCCGGTACGCACTGATACATTGGTGACTGAAAATATAAGTGATGATCACGCGCTCCCAAACATCATCAGGGGTGATGTGCTCTACTTCTGGGTGACAATGATTTTATGCTGTTGTACTTTTTGCCAACACCGTCACTACACTAGACGTATTAATTTTTCTTGTTTTTCGTTTATCGGAATGTTTTTCCAAACAGGCGTTTACATTTTACTTGCGTGCTAGAAAGCAAACACCTGTATGGGTGCAGGATATTGAGGCTTTAGACTTTGTATATCAGACAATTGGAATAATGTGGAATGTCAATCAAGTTTATGTAAATCTCACAAGAGCGTTGTACTCAATAATTTATTGCCTCTCCACTTAAGAAAACCTTTTTTTTTTTTTCGTGCGTCGTACTGTTTGAGGTTAGAACCAAAGCCGGCTTTATGGGCGGGGGGAAGAGTTAAGCGTCAAAAAAAGAAGTGGTAACAATATCTTGTCTCTAATCAAGTTGTTTGGGCTACTTCTTGATGCACTAGTAATCGAGACGCTCCATGAATTCACGTGTTGTAATGATACCCGCTTTTGAAGAAGACGCTTTGTAGGTGATGTGTCTTTAGTATACAAAGTGGCAATAATGAAGCTACTACTTCATACATTTCAATCGCTTAACATCGACTCACGCATACTTAACTGGATCCACCCTTTTAATTTACCGCCTACAATTCCTCACTGCTAATAATACCAATTTTCGCACTGTTCTACTCAATCCAGGAGTTCCACAGGCTCCGCGCTTCACCTGCTACTGTTTCTTATTTACAAGAATGACTTGGCACTAAACATATGTTCTTCCTTTCGCCTGTTTGCAGAGGATTATTTAATAGATAGAAAAATGACTGACATGGATTAAGACATACCTACAAGGGCGTAAGCAGTTCGTTGGTATTAATTGGGGGGGGGGGGGGGTTCAAATGGGTTGCGTTTATCTTCGAGTGTACCCCAGGGCAGCGCTCTGGGGCCCCTTTTTCAAATACATATACAACAAGCTCATTCGATCAGTATGCAATAAACTCTTCGCTTTAAAAAAATGCAGATTGGTGTGCCGAATGGAAAATAAAATTAAATTCAGGAAAAAACTGTTTTATTACGGGTTACCAACAAAAACATTTCACTTGATCTTATTTACGATATCTGTAGGTCCCCTGTACGCGAAGTTTCGGAGTATGAATGTCTTGGACTAACAATTTCTAAGACCCTCTCATAGGATACACACATCAACAACACCTGCTCATCCTCATTCCGTAAACTCGGTTTCCTTAGCCGCAAACTAATGAAAACACCATATAGTGTCAGACTTTTAGCTTATAAAACTTTTGTGCGATCGAAACTTGAATACTATAGACTTGTCTTCCATCCCTTCACAAAAAAGAGCATTTCGAAACTGGAAATGGTTCAAAGGCGCGCGGTTAGATTCATCTATAAAAAATTTAAAAGATTAGTCTCTATTACACCTTATGAAAACGAATGGCATAGTTACACTTAAGCTGTGTAGGAAGTTCTCCAGCCTAAAGTTTTTATTTCGTATAGTACGAAACAGAATCACCTCATTCCGTTAATGACACGGCCTACGAGGCACCATAGTCAATATTTATTAAAAAAAATTTTGCAGGTACTGATCGTTTCAAATTATCGTTCTTTCCCCGCACCATCTCGCAATGGAAATCTCTTGCTTCTAGCGTTTTTGAGGCTGCCGATTTTTGTTATGCCATCGATAGTTATTTTCCTTAGATGTGCTTACGTTCTCTGTAAAAATATCTTGTAAGTTAGTTTTTTGCACCTCATTCTCTTGTATTTATTGGTGCATGCCTTAAATATGTATACAGATGTGTTTTATTTTTGGTTTCAAAAGTGCTTCTCTGCGTTTTACTTGTTCTTTCCACTCCAGCTTGGGCCAGTTTTTGGCCTGCAGTATGTTCTAAATGAAAAAAATAACTTCTACAATCAAACCTCAACCAGATATCATTAAGCTGTAACCAATGGCTAATGGAACTAAACACTGACAAAGATAAATATTTGAGAACATCAGAAGGTTCATCTCTGCCTCACACCTATCACCTTCATAGTAAGCCTCTCACATCAGTGAAAAGTTACAAACACATCGATGTTCATATAATTCTAACCTTTCTGGGAAATGTCATGTCGAATACGTGATTAAAAATGCTAATCGTATGTTAGGATACCTGAAAAGAAATTTCTTTCGCTCTCCGCCCTCTCCGAAACTAAAATGTACAAAACTCTAATCCGCCGAAAATTAGAATATGATGCCGCTGTGTGGGACCCAGAGTGTCGAACCGAAATTTTTATTGGTTCGGTTCCGGTTCGAGTTCACGGCTTTCGGTTCGGTTCCGGTTCAGTTCCGGGGAGCAAAAAATAACGGTTCAAACCGGTTCAAACCGGTTCGAACCGGTTTGAACCGCTGAATTAAGAATATATTTTTCGCGTTGTTCTGGCAATATACACTATTTACGCCGCGAAACGATTAACTATATAGTTTCTTCGATCGTCCGTGCAATTTACTTTGGTTTTTAGGTACTAAATATTAAATTCAGCTATTTGATTTCGACGCGAGCAGGAAAAAATCTACATTAACATACATAACGTCGTGTTCATACGACTCCACATCCTGTTGTTTACCAGTAACATATATTTTACCTGAATCAAAATGTTTAAGTACAAGAGCAAAGAGTTTAGCTGGTTTGTACATACCTGTAAATAGATCAGCTTCAAATTTAGAACTATACTGTATTTTATTGTGCTTTCTTCGTGTTTAAGTAAAATTCTAATGTACAAGCTGATCTATTTACATGGTATAAAATGTTGTCGCAAAGTGTGGTAGGTAGCCTAAAATACCTGTGATTGGTGCAACTTTGTGTCGCAATATTAACAGCTAGATTTGTGATTGCATCCTTGAACTAAAGAATTAATTGCATCAATAAAATTATGAAATGAGCACCTCGGTGCTCATGCTAATTATGAAATAAGGTTAACGAAATACACTTCACAATATATATGTATATGATGACGACCCCATTGAGCTAAAAGCAATGAAATTTTCAGAGTGTAACCAAAGTTTTAGGATAATTCTTTCAGTCTATTTTTTCTATAGAAACACCGAGCAGCAATCCGAATGCTTGTTGTTCTAACCAAACATTGTTTACACTCAGCACTGCATGCATGCCACTAATCATGGAGCAAGAATTAATAGCAATTTTTCACTCTAATCTATAAGCACCTTCGCACTCAGATCGAATCTGGCCAAAAATAGCGCTTGCCCAAGTGAACATTTTTTTATGCAGAGTAAGCTGACATTGCCTGGCTGTTGAGGTTTGTTCTCGACAAGATGCCGGTCAATTTAATTTGCAAATGAGCATCACCTTTGCTAACTGATGATTTTAACTCGATAGCTTTAAGGAGCTCATGTCGCAGAAAAGCCGATGTCGGTGGCGTGACTGGAAAATCCTGATTGGTCGATGGGTTCATGACGTCAGAGCTACATACACTCGCGCAAGAATTTCAAGCAACCCACAATGCTCACGTGAAACGTGACATCACGCGGGGACTATTTTAGATATAATTATTTTGCCTTAAAGAAAACAATTAATAATTTTAGGCGGTATTCGAACCCACGACCCTTTGGTTGCGAGTCGTCAGACGCTTTTCACTAAGAACGGCGCGAGCGTCTGGCACGACAGAAACGTGCTTTTTGGTAAGAGCGTTTTTCAAGCAAAGTAGTTTCCGGAGTCACGCTTTTTGGTCTGCGCCAAAGATGCAGGGAAGAGGAACCTTTACAAGACAGTATGTTTTCAAAACGTCATATTAATAAGTCGCATTTAGTAATTTCAGTACTTCTATTCTCAGGCACATCTTTCGAATGCAGTTCACTAAAAACGAAAAAAATATTTGGGTGCCTCAATAATGTAAAATGGGTCTTGCAACATTTTTTCTTGTACTTTCAAGAAATAGTGTTAAGAAATAACCCCTAACGTTGATAGCTTGCGGAAACATCCATTAGTTTTCCCCTAATAGCAGATGCAGAAAAAAGAAAGGAAAGAGACAGCTGTCGATATCTCCTCAACTCGCAATTTAAACAAGCGGCCACGTGATTTGGTACCGCCAGTGTTCATCACAGTCATGCTCTAGGCGGCTAGGGTTTAAAAAGCAAAAGCTTTGGCTGAGCTTCTGATATTGTTACAGTTGGGCTATTATCATATTTGATTGAACATGAGCCGTTACCCGAATGTTTGGCGGTGCTGATTGTCATAAACTTGAGCACTCGACTAGGGGTTATGAAAATCGCTTACGCCACGGTGTCACGTGACTCTCGATGCGAAATCGTGATGTCATGCTGTCAACAATGTTAATACGTCTAGTGACTTCCTCAAATCGAGTTGATGCAGTGAGTCACGTGACGTCACGAGGTCACGTGACAACATGTATTGACACCATGACGTCACGTGACCACGTGACACATGGTTAATCATAGTGCCATGAAAACCCACAACTTACCATATTTTTCAAATCGGTGTACGACGATTTGATCCATAAATAGAAATACAGCCCCCAATTTTTTATTCCCATATGTTCATTTTGTGATACTAACAAAAAGAAAAAAAAAAGAAATATTGTCTTGAACCGTTTTGAACCGGTTACCTTTATATTTTTTTTCGGTTTGGTTCCGGTTCAGTTCCAAGATGGCGGCGAAGATTTCGGTTCCGTTCAGTTCCGGTTCGGCTAAAAATAACGGTTCTGTTCCGGTTTTCGGTTCGGTTCGGTTTCGGTTCGACACCCTGGTGGGACCCCTCCCACTCTTCACTAATTTCGCTCATTGAATTTGTCCAAAGCCGTTCAGCCCGTTTTATCATTTCGAACTATCACCGCACTGCCAGCGTTCCTATGAAAACCTCTTTAGGCATACCATCACTAACGCATCGCCGTGAAATCTTTCAAATGTGTCTTTTTCATCAAATATTTCATCAAAATGCTGACCTTCGTCGTAAACTAATCATCTCACCATTCTACATCTCTGCTCCCATTGATCATAGCCATAAAGTCGGTATGCCCAATTTAAAAATATTTCGTTGTTTCCATATTCTTTTATTCCCCAAACATCATTGGTTTGTAACCACCTTCCCCCTCAACAGCTAACATTACTGATAATGTTTTGTTTAAGAGGGTTCTAACTAACATGTGCACATTGTAATTATTATTTTGATGTCCACTTCCCTCTACAATGTATTATCTTGAGAGTATCTGAAATAAATAAATAAATAAGTATCGCTTCTCAGATAATGTACTTCCGCAGGCCTTATGAGCTTAACTAACCCTCCATGGTTATTTGACCTATTTGTCAGTATTGAAAGGAGTTTCTTTGCAAGCCCAATGTTAAAGACTCAATCTTTGAACTATTTCACAATCTGAAAGATGATTGAGCTAGTCGGAACTTCAGGCAGAGCAAGAATCCTGAGCGAGCGTTCGAGCTCATATGTTTCGAGAGTGTACCTTCTTTCCCTCGCCCATATGTAATTCGCCATTTCTTAAAGTGTATCTCCTTAAGTTTCGATACCGCATAAGCGTTTTGTGAATTTGATACTCAGTACTACCTCCATGAGTGAGCTCTTAACTTCTGATTGATTATTATACAATGACAAACATTTGACCGCGGCTGCAATGCGTAGGTGTATTTGGTTGAGCCAATAAGAGACTAAGTCTTTATTTTTATATATGTAAGTGGTTGTTGCCATAGATAAACTTATAGAGTTTCCATGAGACAAAGGGATTATTTGTTTTTTCGGACAAAAAAAAGAGGGGAAATAAAAATATGTGCAACAAGAACATGAGAGACGCAACCACGTTTGGGTCGCTACTTTAGGGGAAACGTACAGCCAACCTGACGCGATCAGGCATGACATCTTGGCAGGACATGTTATGCTACGTAGAGACTGAAGTTAAGTGAATCGTATGGCTGATGCCTCATGAAGGTTGACTTGAGCATGTCTACATCCGCGCTGTTGTATTTTCATTTTGGAATGCGAGCCTGTCAGTTGGGCCTCGACTGCAATGTCCTGAGCACACCGCTAAAAAAAGAAAAGGAACGAAACACATTACGAGAGAATAACAGATGGGAAACCTTTCACCAGAGTTTGTAATAAACATTTTAATTGGCATATTTTAGTTACCTTAACTACTTGGCGTAATGGAGAATAGCTCCGTGTTTTTATATTTTCATGCGAATTTGATACTATGCTGAGAGCCAGTCGTCTGCTTCTTTAGCAGTTGTGCCGATATCAGAACGACGCCAAACTCTGAATGGCTCTGACGGGAGGATAGTGGGTAGACCTGAAAGGAAGCTGCTTTTAGGTCTACCCACTACCCTTTATTCAGAACCAATCAGAGCTCGGCGTTCGCACGTCACCACAACCCCTGCAAAAGAAGCAAACGAACTTGTGCTCCGCAAACTTCGTTTCATTGTAAGTCCTACCACTACCGACGGAAGGCTTCGACCGGGCCAATCAATCAGTTCTATAAGGGCATCGTCACAGAACTAGTTGTCATTGTGCGTTTCCACTGTACGGCAAATCCAATCGCGCAAAGTGAGTGCCCCGAAATCCTGCGCCTTTCTATGTGCGCGAATCTTTTAGCCGGAAATGACAAACGCCCTAAAGACGATGAGAACCACGACTATGAACTGTTTTGTTTTGCTTGATTGGCTCCATCGGAGTGTGAGGTTGTATGTGGTCGGATTTAATGTCAAAAAGGGAGTGTGCATGTGTCATTAAACTAGCGCCTTTCCGCGAGAACTTTGTTTTTTCTCCAGACACCTTTAAAATATCAGAAAGGTTAATAAAGCACAAAGAGTAAGCAGACCGAAATCTTTTCCCCCTCTGCCCAATGTTTTCGTCATATGTGTGCGTTGACCCGTCACACCGCCATATTCGTACACCGGCCCCGTGTCAGTGAGTTCCTTACGCATGAATATAAAAATTACCCCTGCGAACAATACCCTTCGATAGAAAGGACGTTCTCCCAAGAGAAGAAAATCGGACCACACGGCGCATTTAAATCCGTTTCTATCCCAGATAGAATTTTTAGCCTTGGAAAAATACGGATTTAAGGGCTCATTTTTATGTTTGTCTCAATATGCAATTATAAATTTCTTTTTAGGTTAATTACAAAAGGATCCGTCTCGAATGAGTTCTTGGTGCTCTTCTCATTTTAATTCGTTTTATTTTTTATATATATTACTAGAGGTTGAAGCACATAAAAAGACGCAGTTAAGAGCGGATCGCGATGATTTGTTGTCTCTGAATGGGATTATAGCACTTAAATTATATAGAAAAAGAAAAGAAACGTAAGCATATTTTATTTTGAAATGCAGCGCGGCGATTGAAGCGGAGAATTCCGAGGGCCTCTAGAAAGCCTGTTATCTGTCAAAGGAGTCGTGGCGTAATCGTTGGCCTATCTGAGCCAGCTTAGAGGCGCGCAAGAGTGATCTCGCATCGCCGATGACGTTGCTTTCCTCTCCGCTCTCCGGGATTAGACGAGCAGTAGGGAGGCAAGGAAACGGGGAAATTTTAAACGGCGGCAACGTCGCTCCATCCGTAAAACACAAATATAAAACTTTACACCCGTAATTTTAAGCCAAGTCCATCTCATTCGCACACCAACACTTTTTGTAATCAGTTTTCTTTTTATCGCGTGACATCGTAAAGTACGGCCCTCCTATGATATTGTTTTATTAATGTTTTTGCTAAAGTGCTCGTTATCTTTGCCAATGTCTCGCACGTAAAGTGATTCCTGTCATTCGTTGCTGTCTTTTGTCTTTATTTTATTTTGGTTGTGTGCTTCTCTTTCGGATCGCATGTTTTCTTTTTTTTTTTTAGCAAGCGCGACGTTAGTTGTTTGTTTTTGATGCTTTGTTGCGTGCCCTCGTCCAGATTCAACCTGCTTGCCGCCGGAAGCCGGTCGAGCATCCACTGACCATGGCCTAGCGCGCAGGCATGATCTTCTAATTAGTGTTGGATTATTTAGGCCGACTTAGACCGTTCCGAGGAGCGTCACTAGACTGAACGTAGGCGCGCCAAATGGGTTTTCGTACACGTTCTTTGTCTACTCGACGGTCTCACTCCAGAACGCCGGTCCCGAGATTTATCAGAACACGCAGGAAAAGTGCTTTGTTCTCGCCTACGTCTGCCCCGGCTCCCACGAACCGTTGGTGCTGGGTATATTGCCGCGAGAGTCGGCGACAGAAGAGGTGCTCTCGTAATCCTGTCTGAGCCGGAGAGTTCGAGGGCGTCGATATTGCGCCGACGGCGGCTGGAGAATTTTTGCTCGAGCGAAGAATGTCCCGAGACGTCGCTGATCGCTATTCGCACCGGGATGTTTTGGTGGCGCTCTTTAATGCGTGGTTTCCATCCGTGGCACTTCAGTCACAATTTGGTGCGACGTCACGTTGTTGGGATTTTGCTCTACCATAGGGCTTTGCTTTTAGACTCGCTGCAGCGCCATGCTGACTTTAGTACAGCTTCCGGTCACCAGGGGATTCAGATGGCGCCGCGGACGCCCAGGGTTTACCAGTTTTCGTCCTATAGGCAGTATATGCCTCTGGACTCCTGCGAGGAGGCCACCGCGCCCAGAGGGGATAAAAACGTGACCCTGGTCTGGGTCATGACGTTATTATTATAACGAGCGCCTAAAATCAGCGGGCACTAATGCCTACGCGACTTCTGGGATGCGAATTGAAGCAGACAGCACGCGGTACACTTTTGGTGCGTTCTTGCTTGTTCTTATTGAAAAAAAAAAAAAAAAAAAACGCGCTGGTATTTTGTCTTTTTGCCGGAGATTAACGGAGATTACTTTTTTTTTTATTTGAGTCTCAGCGAGTTTCTATTTTTATTAACATAGTAGAAATGTAACTGCTAGAATACATTTTTTTTTCATTAGAGAAAATTAAACGTTGCTATATTCCAGGTCCATGCCCAAGCGACGAATCTAAGTAAACTAACAATTGAAAGAGATTTAGAGCGTGCAGAAGGTGCAATAGCGTTCCCACGATATTAGTTATTGCTATTATAGCAGCACTGTTACTATAAAAAATGACTCCATCATGCAACTTTTCGAGCGGGTAAAACACCTGAAACGAAAAAAAAAAGTCAGATACGTGCTATGATTTTTTTTGTCATACTTTATATGGCGGGGATCTTTTATCGGGCACTTGCTTTCTGGCTCCTTAAAATTCTCACACATTTCACGCGTACGGACGACGCTCAGAACTATAGAATATGCCCCTTCGCGTCGAGCAGAGAGAATAAAGCGAAAGTTATATATTGCAAATCGGTCTATAATTACTTGGCCTTTAGTAAATTTGATCAAATAAACCGGGGGTGGCCAGACGGACATATGTAAAGATTCATAAAAAAATAGTACTTTTATTTGATGAGACGCAATAAAAAGGAATTTTTTGTTTTGTTTGCATTTTAGAATTTCAGCGGGTGGCCAGTGTTGATGCTGCTCACAAGACGGTTGCCCATTTGTCATTGACCCCGATTTTATTTATCCGGTTGGGCCGATGTGCGCCTAGCAACATAAGTTGGCCAAAACGCATGCAATTTCTTAATATATATATATATATATATATATATATATCGCAGTGAACAAAAAGATATGATATTTCGTTCCTTTTACAGGAGTATAGTTCGACGTCTAGTGAATAGCCAATAATATTTTGTTTTGATATGATACACCATAATGCAGCCTTTTTAACCACCAGGGGTCGGTTCTTGCGACACCGGCAGGTGTCGCCACAACCAACCCCTGGTCGCAACTGGCCCCTGGTGGCAACATCGACAATTTGCTAAATTCCATGCATCGTCGGTGCCAAGCGCTGGTTGATGAGAAGGGTTTCCCTACAAAGTACTGATCAGCTTATGCTTATATCTAGACATAGGGTTTTACGCGGTGTCCTATTTTGTCACAACAGCCAGATTATTGACGATGTCCTCTGGCACTGCTGTTACCAGGTTTGCAATTAATATTGTTTACAAAAAATTGATTCTTTCTGCTTTATAAATATGTTTCTACTCTATAAATAAGTTTCTACTCTCTAAATACGTTAATGTAGGGTTCCATTACAATTTTTATATATGTATCATAGTTCGGAGAAAATTTACCCACGGAAAACCGAATTATGTCCGAGAAAAGTTTAAAGCTGTTTTGGATGTAATAATTATTTCTAATAATAGCTCTTAAAATCAAGCACAGTAAAAAATAAAATGCACCCGCTTTTCCTTAAAAGAGTGCATTACCGGAAGTCAATTTGCGACTGGCTACTGTCTGCATCAATTTTCAAAAGCACACTAGCGTCTGGTGTTTTCTAGCGTGTATTACAGCATATACAATTTTGTTTTTCTACATTTAGACGGCTTGCGAAATGCGATTTTTCAACGCACCGCGCCACAATTAACTACAGAAGTGCAAACAGGTGGTGAACGTCTACAATTAAATAAATTAAAAAAAACATACTCTCCTCGCTAAAAAAAAGAAAAAAAAAAGAAAGAGAACAACTTGTTCTGGGCAATCTAAGTCCGCTACTTGGCAAACGATGTACGCGTAGGAAGAACTGCTGACGATCGGGAGATGGCGTAGGCTGCATCAAAAAAGCGCCGGCAGATTCGTTTCTTTTCCATTCGTTCTCGACGCGGTGTGCGCCATCTGGCAGCAGCACGTTTCTCTATGCTGCATCCTCTGTGAAGTAGCAGACGTAGATTGTCCTGTACATGTTTTAGTATTTTTATTCTTTTGAATAATATAAGTTCGTTCCTTCATTTTTTTTACTGACATTTTTTATTATTTTCTTGAACTTACGTAGTAAATTGCAGCGCGAAACCTCCAGATACAAATTATTGCAGGCTATATCACGTGCCTTAAAAGCGTTAGTTTACATGCTGCATAATAACTCTATGAGCCGTGTGTCCGCGATCACTTTTTGCACCGGCAAATAAAAGGTGGGTGTTCTGCTTTGCAAGAAACTGCTCTCCCTCCACATGAACCTTGCCCGCTTGCTGGAAAGCCTGAAAGCAGGAAGTCGTTCCTAGGTTGATTGCAGTATAAAAAAAAAAAGAAAGAAAGAAACGACCAATGTTGTACTTTTATCAAACAAAAAGTGTACTTAAAGTATATTTTTAGCATATTATCACACCCCGAAGTATACTTCTGATCACCGTCCTAAAGAGTACTCCGAAACATGCCCGAAATATTTTTCCTCGTTCCTTTTCTATCTGGAAACGAGTCCCCATTACCAGTTCCCATGGTTAGAAAAGGACGTGTTCACGTTACATCTCTAAGACTTGAACGTGTCATTACATTAACGTTACATTTGCGCATTTTATTCTAATATTTGTGCTAGATAATTCATACAGAAACATCCATTGGTAGATCCCTAGGGAATGCTTTAGCATGACACTTGGAAACACCACACAAGTCCTCCTTTGAAAAAAGCCAACGCTGAGCCCTTCACTTTTCTCTATTGGCTTTCTCTTTTGGATTTTGCTTTGGTCTTTCTCTTTTACATTCTTTATATTTTGCTGCGTCTTTATGGCATCGTCACGGGATCAGTGTTATCGTTCCCTAGAGAGGACGTGTGTGACGTTTCTTATGAATACACCAATTTATCTTGCCGTAATTTTGCTTCCACCCTTTGCTGTACTCTGCCTCTCAGAGTACATAGACGCCCTTAGATACGGTCATTCATATC
The DNA here is from genome assembly GCF_016920785.2 of Ixodes scapularis. Taxonomy (NCBI): domain Eukaryota; kingdom Metazoa; phylum Arthropoda; class Arachnida; order Ixodida; family Ixodidae; genus Ixodes; species Ixodes scapularis. The sequence continues at coordinate 46,877,273 of NW_024609879.1, read as the reverse complement.
ACCCGTGAAAAAAAACCACATCCACACTACTCGTTGTAGAAACCGCATTCATATATATCATGGAGGGAACCGCATTCATTGTTTTTACTCCACACACACATCACAGCCCGGTCCCCACTATTACGGAAAACCAGGGCGAAGAACAACCGGCGACCGCAGAGGGCAACGTCCACCACGTCTAGGCGCAACACCTCCTAGATAGCAAAGCCGCAGTGCTGAATGAGATGGCGTCGTAAGAGAAATCCAACTCTGAACACAGATTGGAGTCGACGATTGCGTTAAAGTTCGGCTCAAACTTGACTCGAAGCCGAGCGCTTATGTAGCACTGGTTTCCTATCTGTGTCCAGCTTTGGCCTTCTCTGATGACGCCATCTCATTCAGCACTGAGACTTTGTTATGTACGAGGTGTTGCCCGGCCCCCACTCCTCTCTGGCTTCACGCTGTGTGCGTGACTTTGACAAAAACGAAAGGGCTTTCTTTAACGAAAACCCGGTGGTGTCTGTCAGTTTGTCAGTGCCGGGGAGAGTGGCCAAGGTTACGCGTGCTAACGTCAGCGCTTCGCACCAATGGGAGCGCCGCACGCGCCACCCTCTCCCCTCATTCTCCCTCTCTCCCCGGCGCTGACAAATGAAAACCACCGCCGGGTTTTGTCCAAACGAGGGTTTTAATGCTAACACATCATAATGATGCAAGCAAATGATTCACAGCGAAATATGAGCCGTGAAGTCATGAACAAACTTGTTCCGATTCCTTGTCTTCAACTATCTCTCAGGCGCTTCCCCATCCTCTGAAGTTAGAGGTACGAAAATGTTATAATAAAAAAGTTTAAATGCTAACTAAACTCGGGTATAATTGCAGATATATATAAATAAAATAAAGAAACGGCGTTCTTTTTGTCCTGCCCTTAAAAACTTAACGGGCTCTCGCCCCCGTTATACCGATGCAAGATGGACCAGCACCGTCCTTTCGTTTGTTCTAAAAATAACGCATTTCAGGAAGGTCGTTTCGTGTAACACTGCGCCCTGATATACCTGTAGCACACTTCCTATTTGAGCAGTTTTAGGTCCGCGCGTCACTTCAATCTGGCAACTAAGGTGCTCGCATTCATTTGATTGGTTTGAGTAACTTTGGAGGGCCTTTTGGAGCAGCTGAGGGTCCATTTTTTAGCAGCAAAATGTACATTTAAAACATATTCCCACAGTTATTTTTATATTCATACCAGTTCCATGCCACAAGTTATGTGTTGATATCTAATTTACGTTCCTGCTTCTGTGCAACCTATCAATAGCATCAACATCATGGCAGGTTTGATGACCTACCTAGCAGTTTAATTGCTCATAGAAGCATATGACACCGTAATAAGAGGCCGATCGATGAAGAGCAGTATTAACAGCTGTGCATGGTTATATTTTAAATACAAAATCAAACACAGACCGAATAGTATATTTAATTGAAATAATGTTATAATATAATAATTGCGAGCACCAAAATTTGTTTTTTCAGCTCTAAATGGTAAAAGAAAAAAAAGGAAGATGTTTTTAATTCCCTGTAACGCCAAATGAGAGCGCAGGTCCTGAGGAGGAGGAGGGGAAAGTATGGAGAGGAGGGTATGCCCCTCCTCCTTATCCGTAAGCTCCCCTCCTCCTATTTAGGGGAAAATTTCCCGCTAAATTTAGCGGGGATTTTTTTCCGCTGAATTAGCGGGGAATTTTTTTCGCTAAGTTTAGTGGGAAGATTTACCCCTAAATTTAGTGAAAAATTCCCCGCTAGACTTAGCGGAGAATTTTCCCCCTAATTTTTATGTAGTTTGAATACACTTAGCGCAGAGGTCGACATCTTTGATAGCGGACGCTCATTTAAAAATGCCCTATGCATTAAGCAATATTAAGGTCGTGTTTTTTTTAGTGTTAGTGTTATTTTGCTGCTTTGGTTTGTTTTAAGAACGTATTTTGTGGATTTAGGCTTCGGCTCTTCCTGGATACAAGAAAGTACGAATAAAGAACACTTAAACGAGATTTGACATAAAAATAATCATATCGACCAGTCCATAAGTGTTTTCTTGCATGCTCAAGTATCCTTTATGAATGTCGAAAGTGAAGAAAAGCTATTGTCCGAATATAGCGGTCTATCATACACTAGCCGCAGTTTTATTGAGAAACCGCTTGTAACGTTCCTCTTTGAAAAAAAATGTTTTATCCTCACCACAGGGGTGCACTGCGGAAAATGCAACGCTTGCACAATTGCGACGCCTACTACGCAGTTGTCGCTTCACTGTCATAAACCACTGCGAGGTGCAAGTGCACTCAGCGATGCTAGTTATCCAGCCTAAATAGAAAAGGAGCATAATAAATGTTATGAAACTCCTAAGTACTCTCGATGCTTGATGCAGGTATCCCATTGAATATTATGTTATTTCAGGCGTCAATCGAAACCTTTTGGAATTCGCACAACCCTACCGCAACCATTCGGCCATGTAGCGGTTGCTAATTCAGTACATTGCCAGCATTAATACAGTAAAATAAGTTTTAGCGCAATGTTGGAGAAAATTCCTCACATACTGGCAAAATGTCGCAGGATGTAGCAGGGCAAGCGGTTTGGCGCAATTTGGCGCTAAGAGTTTGCCGAACCGCACGATAAAGTGTGCGTTTCTTATATTGATGTCAACCCCAATGTGCCCATGGTGTCTCCGCTCTAGACGAACAATTTCGCCGGTGAAGAACCACTGCACCTGGTGTTCTTTAAACTGCAGCACCTTGTAGCGATGCACGACTCCACCCAAAAACAGACACGATGCTCACACAGATCCAAACCGGACGGGAGGGGGGAAAGATTTGAACTAAAATAATTTTTTTTTTAAACATATCAATGTATGATAGAAAACTTAGATTAACGTACTTTTAGTGTATTACTCCTTGCCATGGGAATGGAGCCACATAGGTTACACCAGTAATCTGACTTCGGAGGTGTGAAGACAGAAGACAATAAATTACAAAAAGAATTGTCACGAGCAGATCAATGGAGGTGTGCCGAATGGCCAGCGTCGGGTGCAGGCGTGTCGTCCATATGAGCGGTAGCCCGTTGTGTTTCGTGTTACCCAACTCTCATAAAAAAAAAGAGAAGCTTCACAGCTGGCACATTGGTTGAGCGTTGGGCACAAAATCTTGGGAACCAGGGTGCGATTATGCTTGAGTGACTAATGAAAATTTGTTTGTCTTGACAATTTATACACCCACCCATCACTCTCCACTCTTGCGCAAACGTATGGTGATAGAGATGATATGTTGTCTGGGCTAGGCTGCTAAAGAAAGTGCTATAGAAGTTTATACATATTGGGAGGAAATATTGGTCGTGAAGCCTTCTTGTGCTTGTTTTTCTTTCTTCAGTGCAATGAGTGTGGCGAGAATTTTGCGGTGGGAGTCGAGCAAAAACCTTTGCCTGAATAAGGCATTCGCTGGCTTCCGTTTATTTAACTCCCACATTGTCTGCTTTTCTGTCGTATGCTGTAAGTGCAAGTATAGCTTGGTTCTCAGAAACCAAAGTTACTATAAGAAGATGCAAATTGACCGGGCGTGTGAATGCTAAGCTAGGCTTTTTAACTACCCTCCCTGTGCCGGGAAATATATTTACCTCTTAAAAACCCAAGCTGGAAACCTCCTTGGATGACTGCCTTCCCACCCCGGCCTAGAAAAAACTAAAAGCATTGTTCTCTCGAACAGCTGTGCTTTATGATTCATTATTTAAACGGTCCATTTATTTTGTCCCAAATTACGTTTTAATGTTTATTTTTTTTTCTGCGAAATTAAGAGAAAGAACACTAGTTTTTTTCAGCTTCCCACGAAGGCGGACGCATCGACAGAGTGGGTGTTTTGACAGGTTCGAGCGTTGGAGCTACTCTATTATGTTTCAAAGGAGCCTTTTAGAAAAGCTCCACGGGTGGTCAGAGGTATAAGTTAGAAATTTGCGATAAAATACCAAAAATGACTTAAGTAAAATTACAAACAAAAAACTTTCAACTTTTCCATTTTGGTGAAGAAGAAAGACCAGCGAAGCTGTACTATGGTGGGAATGAAGTAATGGCCGGTCGCGAGTCGGCAAGCCAGAGTGGAAAGGCTGGATGGTTGCCGCCACCACCTGTAGGTGGCGGTAGCTGTTCAGAGTTTTTTGTCATCATTTGTTTGCTGGCAAACACGATCCTGTGAGACTGGACCTTAACAGCTCCGCTGTAAAAGAAATCAGAAAGTATCGAAGGTTGTATCACAATCAAGTTATATTTGGGGGTTTTACGTGCCAAACCATAAACGGACATCTGCACGCCCCAGCGGAGGACTGATGATTAATTTGAACTTGGGATCTTCTCACGTGCAACTCAAAGCTCGGTCACACAGCCACTTCCCCGCAATAAAGCTCCGCCACATTGCGGGCACCTGGGCTGTGGTTCAACCCCGCCACCTCGTTATTCATGTGCCGGCGCTTGGCCTCGAAGTCACCGAAACGGCCATATAAATTGCTATAATGAAATTAATGAAAGGGTGCGAGCGAGCTGTCCAAGAATAACGATAGTAATCCCCAGAGGAAGAGAACAAAGGGTACAAAGAACAAACACCAGTCTCCAAACAAAGCTAAGTGACTGGTGCGCGACTGAAAAAACCCGCATGCTCTTGGTATCCAACTATAGTCGGTTACAAGTCAAGAAGGTAGGAGAAGCTCCTCCCACAAGTGTGATGCGCCCGTTTCAAATCTCTCCGCAGTCGAAAGAAGAGTTCACTGGAAACGCTCCTTGTTCCGCTTCAATGGATTCCAACCTGTCCCCGATCCCACTCTTTAAGAAAGCGACCTTTGTATTCATCGGAGAGGCTAACCGAGCCCCTGAAAGTTGCCTTTGTATCCATCGGGGGGGAAGCTAATCCCCGAAAGTCGTATTTGTTTCCGTCGGGGGGGGGGGGGGGGGGGGGGGGAGAACTCTAATCTCCCTCTCGTGGCTTCCACAATGCTAAGTCAAAGTCGAAAGATAAAGCAAATATGTACAAAAGGGCAAGACCCTCCTCGCGCGTTGGCCGCGACGTCACGGAAACGGTGGGACGCTGTTGGATGCGGAGGGGGCGGAGGGATATCTGATTCCCTTTGAGGGCCATTTGCCGCTACCTTCTTAACCTGAAACTGACTATAGGAACCTCTTTACTTCCAGTGAAGCGCTCCACCAACTGAGGTAACCAGGAGTTAGACGTCAGTAGAGCAAACGGATTTAACAGACGCCACGCACAAGGGTAAACGGCTTGCATTATTAATGTTAATAATTATAATGGCATTATTGGAAAGATGAAAGCGAGCTGGACAAGAATATCGATTTTTATCTCCGGAGAAGTGGAGCAAGGTGGACGAAGGACGAACACAAATTTCCAGACACAACTAGGTGACTGGTGCTCGACTGAAAAAATCCGCCTGGTCCTGGTATCGAACCAGGGTCGTTTCCATTTCCAGTGGAGTCCTCTACCAACTGAGCTAACCAGAAGGTAGACGTCAGGAGAGGGAACGGGTTTTAACAGCTGCCACTAGAATAACACCAACAAGGGTGAACGGCCTGCATGTTAAGCTTATGGTGATAATACAATTAATACGAAGCACGAGTAAGCTGGACAAGAATATTTATAATAACAAGGGGACAAAGAACAAACAAAAAACTCCAAATAGAGCTATGTCACTGGTTCACGACGGAAAACATACTCCTAGTCCTGGTATTGAACCAGGGACCTCTCCATTTCCAGTGGAGAGCTCTAACAACTCAGCTAACCATTAGTTGAACGTCAGCAGAGCACACGGATTTTAACAGCCGCCACCAGTTTAATACCAACAAGCGTGAATATTAGGTTCAGCCCGGCAGACTTTGTGTTCTTAGAGTGCTCACTACAAGCTCGCACGTCATAGTGTGCTTGAACGTGACTCCGACCAGTTTGAATCTAAATAATGCATTTTGTGTTTTTACAGACATGGGGAAGTTATTGAGCTCATGTGAGCGTTGGGCGTCTACTGCGGATAATAAATTTAGCCAGCTCAGTATTACTATTAACGTGAGAAAGTTTATGACTACAACATAGCAGCGACTAGTGATACATGACCGCACGGCGGTACGATCCCCATCCAGACCGAAACGAGCAGGGGTGGGGACTGAACCCATAGACGCTGGGTTTTCCAGAGCGAGCTTCTGTTGCACGTGGTGCGAGCTGCATTTCGCTAACGCACTGGGACCGCCAATGCACTAGGATTTAATGTGGACGGGAGCCGAAAGAAACGAAAATGATAAAGGTCCGTCCTATTTCATCAATTTCGTTGTTTAACGTCTGTTTATTCTTGTAGCCCTACTAGCGCCGTCTAATACTGCCGAGAAATAAAATCAACGAGGACACCCCCTAAAACCGTTTCAAACCACCGCAAAGATATCAGTCTTTATGTAAAATATCATAATTATCGTACTTAATAGCTTTTCTTCTTTCATGCAATTTTGTTTAGAAAAATATCTAATTTATTAAGTACTGAGCTGCATCTTCGCTAAAGCCGCCACTGAACTTGCACAAAGAGAACCACAGTTACAACAAAAGAACAGGCTATCAGACATCGAACGCTCTCTTCTATCCCGGACATTCGTCACTTAAAAAATACACAATAAAATTGCCGTTATTCCTTCTTCCCTTGTTCCACCCCTTCAAATTGGACAACAAATCCAACCTTCACGAAAAAGGACTTGTAGTTTTCAAGACTGACCTTCCAAGAGTTCTACCCTCGTCTTCACTTGCTCGTCTTGCAGACAGCAACATCGAGAAGCAACTGTTGTTGAGTTCGAACACGAGATTTCGTTCGATTGAAACGTACGAGGTTGTTATAAAACGCTCGTGCAAAGCAAGAGTACATCTTGCTCGCCTGCATAGCCCACCACAAGCACGAATATGGTTAAAAGCTGAGATTTTAATGGTGAATGTAGCATAAAATAAACCTCTGCTTCCGCTTGTTTTCTTCTCCGGGTGCCCTTCCATCACGGCACTCAAATTCGTATGTTGGCATTTGATGGGATAGATAAAACATATAAAACTTGGCTGGATCCAACTCAATATGGTAATGAGCAAAATACAAATGTAACGTAAATGTAACGATACGTTCCATTTTTTTAACTGTAACGGGAGCGAGTTCATTCTTTAGACAGGGAACTTGTAATGGGAACGCGTTCCAAAAGTCAGAAGGAACTAGGAACGAGTTTCCGTTCCTTTTATTGAGGAACGTGTACAACACTGCCTCCGTGTCCCTGACAGCGGGGCTATGCTTGTAGGAATGCGCAGCCGCGTGGGAATACTTTCGCATTCCTACACGTAAGCAGTCTTAGGTGCACTCCTGTAATTTCAAACGCTTTTGAAAAGTTCAGAAGCACGACATCAGTTTGACCGCCGTCATTCACAACAGATGCAAACTGATGCGTACACACGATTAATTGTGGGACTGTCGGTAAACCTCTTTGGAAACCATGTGTATGCATAAATGGTAAGTTATTTTGTACCAAGTATTGATTTACATGTTAAGGAAATACGTGTTTTAAAAGTTTGCAACATGTAGATGTTTGAAATACGAGACTGTCTTTTTTTTTTTTTTAACCTTCATTATGTTTCGAGATGTGCGGATAAGAACAATTTCACCTCATAAACAGTCTGTCGGTAATTTAGATTGATGTAAAATATCTAGCTAACAACTTCGAATATATTTTGAGAGATTATTTTAGAATAACGTCTAGCCCCAGAGGCTTTTTTTACACTGATATTCAAAGTTAAATTAAATAAATCGCTTTCCGTAAGAACCAACTCCTGCATACGTGATTGGTGAAGGCTAGTGGCAGGCCTGTCTGTTGAGTCACATACTATAGGATCTGACTGGAAATACTTGTTAAACTCTCATTTATCTTGGTTACGACATGACACAACCTCTTAATTTATTATGACATGAACGGGCTTTTTCCCTCAATGAAAACAAAAACGCCAATACTTCTGCAGCGCTCCCAGCAAAAAACGAGAGAGCATAATGCCAGAGTAATTTTGTTTGTTGCGCATGTTCCTTCCATTTGTTCTTGTCTCTGTGTGTGCTGTTCAGTTCATTGTGTAATTTTATTTAGCCTGTAGTCTGAACGACCAGTCCCTTTAATTGTCGCTCAAAGCTAGCAATTTCTTGTGCGTTTTTTGTTCTAGCCTTTTTTCTACGATTAATCTGATCTTCAGTTGCAAAACTTTCCTCGTTGCCCATGGCTAGGGTTGTTTTGCCCTCAAACCTCTCGTTGGTACAAAGTGACGGACACAATCGGAAAGAACGTTTTTTTTTTAATTTACTCAATGGTTCAGTGGCATTATTCAACGGGCTAAAATTGTCTAAATAGTCGACGATGAAGAATTCGTGTTCATTTTGAAAATCCCTATCTATGCGTTCGTGTCGTGTATTGTGCTCGTTTTTTGAATATTTAAAGAGTAGGGAACACTATTTTATGATCCGAAGGTCCATCAATTATCTGCACTTCTTCCTCCTCAATCACATTACTAACAAAGAGTAAGCGAAAAATCGCTTGACTGGTAGTAGTTACACGAGTTGTGGTGTTAATTAATTGCTTAAGGTTAAAGTTCAGTGTTTTATTCAATAATTGTTCCGTCGACTCAGGTTAATTTTTTTCTTGCCTATGCCCAATCGATATCAGGCAGATTAAAATAGCCCGCCAAAATAATATTAGTCTGATCATGCAAGCGCAATGCCATATAATCATACAAATCTTCCAGAAGATTCGGGACAGTGTTTGGGGGCCTATACACAACACCAAGAAGATATGCATTTCCATAATATTTTCACTTGTAACACAGTACTTTTCTGATGACAATATAATCAAATGGCGTTATATCAACATAATGTTTACCGATATCAGCGCCGCTACGCGTAATGACTCCGTCTTTTCAAATCACCTCATAAGTATACGGGATAATTTAATTATCTTTAATGCCAATATGCAGCCATGTCTACGTGATAGCAACTAGGTGCGGATCGTAAGTTAGCAAGATTGCTTCTAAATCGTTCACTTCACTTACTATACTTTGTGTATTGCAACTTAGAAGTCGCAGGTGCTTTCGAGGAGACGCCTGACGTCATTTCCTACAGTTTTGCTGGGTTCGTCGATTCGTACCTTTGACTATTTGCCCTAATTGCTCTTATGAAAAAGTGTTCACTTAGACATTTCAAAGGTGCGCGTGCCCCGCTTGTTGTCGATGTCGCTCTGACAGATTTGTCGATGAAGAGATGCTTGAGCGCATTGTCAGCATCCCCGATGTCATGGGAGGCGATCTGGTTGATGGTCTTCAGTGTGGATGGTATAACAGTAACAGAGCGGTCCGCTGTATCGTGCTGCCACAGCGGTGCACCGGCGAAAGCAGTCTGTAAGACTGGAAACTGCTTTTAAAAAAGCAGAGTATTAGCAATCATTTTCATCCCAGTGCTGCCTTCCCCTTTCTTTCTTGTAACAAGATGGCGATCCTGAGTGGTAGCTTTCTCCAACGCCTCCTAGACAGCTTTCAAAGCCTGCGCGTCACGTGGCATGATGTCACGTTCCGGAGGCCTGCTCGGGCGCTGACTGGATTCGAGTGCGGCGTCAGCGTTTCCGTGGGACTAGTTTCCTATCATAGTCCCACGCGAAGGCTGACGTGGCAATCGAATTCAATCAGCGCCCGTGCAGGCCTCCGGGACGTGACGTCATGTTACGTGACGTGCAGGCTTGAAAGCTATCTAGGAGGTGTTAGTTTCCCCCACTGGCCTTGGGAGTTTGTGTTTATGTCGGCGGCAGTGCGTATCTCGTGAATACGGTTCCGTTTAGCATTTGAAAGGTATCTCCACGTGTTTGTAGACATCTGAGTGACGCTAAAAAACAAGGAAGCAATTGTACGAAGCATCGACGCCAAAGCACAAAGAAACAGAAGAAAACACAAGAGAGAGAAATGAATGATGCTGACTTACCACTCAGGTATTGCTATAACGTACGTACGTAGACCGACGCGTGGGAGTTGCGAACAGGACTTCTTCATAAGCAGGAGTTAACATAGATACGACTGACTACGGGCGTGGTACAGAATGAAGATAATAAGGATGATAACTACAGTGACGAAGGATTAGAAAGTGTCCTCTTGCGTATACTGGCTTTTGATAATGCAGCATTCATTCTCTCTAGGGGAAATAAAACGCCGCAGCTTTCCTTGCTCCGGGAGACCTTCGCAGGGCTTGAGGCTGCGTGGTTGACTCATCAGGTGTTGTACTCTCAGCGGGACCTTCGCGAGCAGCGGATGCTGTTTTTTGCGTCGTCTCTGGTGCTTGGTGTGCTCGTAGCTCCTAATGGCTGATTTAGACTGTCTGACGTCGTATTAATCCCAGCGGCGTGACCACCGAGACCTTCCGGACCCCAGTCATTGTAGTTACAGTTCCTGGCAACCAGATTTTTCTTTCTCCAAAGTTTCGTGTCCCAGCGGGATCTCCGGCATACAGCTATCATCGGGTGCTCCTGCAAGGGCGTGGACGAAGTGACAGAGGGTGGTATGCAGGAGTTCAGGCGGGATTTAGCCCGGTATCCCAGAAGTCTCTGTCGTGCTGAAGCGCCGTCTGGTGGGTGTGTTCTGCGGTGTGAAAATAGTATTTTAGCCTGGCGCAAAAGGTAAGCTGCCTTGCTTGACCTTTTTTAGGCAGTCTTTAATTGTTCTAACCTCTCTCAGTGCTAGATCATTGGACTGTGGGTGGTAGGGTGCACTGCGCAAATTTTTCCGGTTATTCTCAAAAAGGAACTGAGAGATCAATTTGCTGTACATTGCGTTCCGTTGTCTGTCACGACGCTCCTTAGCACTCAAAAATGGATAAACATTTCACGCACAGAAGATATTGTAACATTTGAGGCGAACATTATAATTTCAACAGCTTCTCTCCATTTGAAAGGGCAGTCTATCGCAATGAGTATCATGGCTTTACCTATGAGCCTCACAAAGACCAGTTGAACCTATGGACATCTTTTGCCAGTTTTCGGCCGTTTTACTGGACCGTTGGCAGAAGACCTGGGCTACGCTTGGATATACGTATTACAATTACTGGAAAACTTTACGATCTCACCATCAAACCCTGGCGAACAGAGAAGTGTATTCTCAACCACATTCATTGTCAAGGATACCTGATAAGTTTCATGTAGCATTCGGAGCATTAGCTCTTGAGTTACCGGTGGTACGACGACTCGATGTCCCAAGTAGAGAAAGTCCCTGGCCACGTTCAGTTCCGGCTTTCAGTAAAAGTATGGTTTCATCCCCGGATAATCATCATATAGTTGCTGTGGACACCCCTGCAACACAGGCGTTTGCCTCGACAGCAGTTGGTACACGGAGATCAACTCCTGCAGCTTCTGAAAATAGGGGATGGTCTTATTGTGTTGATATAAAGAGAGCATGTTCGCTTTATCGAAAACGTTTACTAGGAGATGACTAAGAGCGTCGGCGTTCTTGTTCTGGAGTCATGCCTTGTACTTTATATTGTACTGATATACGCCTAACAGCAATGCCCAACCTTGGGTTTTTGCTGCTGTCATCAGATATTGGTCGATATGCTCTCAGCAATCCTACCAATGGCTTGTGATCAGTTACAAGCGTGAACGCTTGTTTTAACAAAAATTCTCTGAACTTTGTAACCACGAAAACTAGGGCAAAGGCTACGCCGCTTTGGTTGCGAGTAATTTCTTTAAATTGCTCGAGTCCTGATTCCTATTGATCTGTCTACGCTAGCAATGCGGCTAGACAGCACTTCCCCAATGTCATAAGGCGATTGAGTCATATTCTTGGCGTAACACTTTAGACGGATCGAAATGCGTGAGCACGTCTGCATTGCTTAGTACCTGCATAACGATTTTAAACACATACTCTTTTACCTCGTCCCACGATAAGCTTTATTTTTTTGTTATAAGTTCATACAACGGTGTGAAAAGGGGTAACCATGTGTTGTGTAAAAACTCACCGTAATATGACAGCAATCCAATAAAACAACGCAGTTCGCTTTCGTTTGTCGAGCTTCTTATTACATTAGGGCCGTCAGGTTGTTTTTAAGAGGATGTAGGCTATCCTTGTTAATACGGTGTTCGAGATAGCAGATTCATCCTGCCAGATGTTGCATTTTCTTCTGTGCAGCTTCACTTCGTTCTCCTGGAAACACTAGAGCACCTGCTTGAGACGTACGGCACTGACAATGCCGTCATCGTGAAGTGTCACACTCTTTTCAGGCACAATGGCGTCAACGAAATACGCCTCTGAATCGTCTAATCCTTGACAGCTTTTAATAATTTCCGCTGTAGTTATCATCCGTATCCTATTCATTCTGCTCTGCACCCACTGGTGGTACCTACACCAACACGAGTTAAAAACAAAACAAAACACAACCGGATCTCCACGTGGTGAATGATGTTGATTGGGGCGAAGCTCTGGTGGTGCTTGTCTGCGTAGACGCTGAGCCGCAGCATTTGGAGCTTTTCGTTCGTTTTCATGCATGTCCCGCTGCGGCCAAATGCTGAAATGCGTATATAACCTCGTTTCATACCACACGTTCTCTTTCTGACATGGATGAAAACGAACGAAAGGGTCGGCAAGCTGCGGCTCACCGTCTACGCAGACTAGCACCACCAGAGCTTCGCCCCAATCAACATCATTCACCACGTGGAGATGTGTTTTTTTTTCCCTACACGAGCAGGGGAGCACGTGCTCACGTGCTCGTGAGCACGTGAGCGCGTGAGCTTACGAGCAGGAGCCCGTGCACCCGACGGCGGACGGACATACGGACATGGCTAGCCCCTAAGAAGCTTCGCCCCTAAAACGCACTGACTTACTGTTTACGTACTAATTTCGTCGCCACTGCGACGACGTATGGCAGGCAAGACATAGCATGCTTCGTTTAGCCCTAAGCTGAAAATGCGCTGAAAGCTGCGTGCTCGTTGGGCCAGTCGTGCATAGATCTTTCAACACGTGATCACGCTCTCGCCCATAAGGAAGCTCAAAGAGCTGATTGAGGAGATAAATTGATCCGGCAAGTTCGTAGCTCCCACCGTACTGTCAGCTTAGGCGTACACTGGATATAGTTGTGAAGAGGGCTTATTTGGAGGCACGTACTAATATAGGCCCCACCGACCGACTTCGAGTGAAAACCTGAATGAAGATGATAAGAATGATAACTACAGTGTCGAATGACTACAAAGTGCCATCTTACGTCGATTGCTTAAGGTTATGCAGCAGCTATATTCCTGTCTCGTAAGCACGTGAGGAATATACCAGATTTGTAAGCCAGTGCGTTTTCTTGTCCCTTTGGGCCTCTTTGTGTTGTGCCTTTGTCCTATGGCACTGCTGCTTCCTGCTATGAATCACCAACTATCGCAATCCTTCATCCAAACAAGAAATCTATATTTCTAGCATGCTTAGGTATTTACCTATGCGAACTGCTTCATTAAAAAAATGTAAATTAGTATGATTGTAGTGTATCACTTTTTATCATGAGTAAAACTAGAACGTCTGTTTGATTTGTTTCCGACAACTCGAAATCTATAGATTTAACAAAACTGAAGTATTTTTGTCGGGGCAGGACAGTCTTATGCCTTTCAATTTATGCTATACCTTGTATACTTACGAAGAGAGCATTCATGAAGCTTTCAGATTAAGACCCTCCAAGAGCACATTAAAACTAAAACCAAAATGCGGGTTAAGTACCTACAAATCATGGTAGCTACATCGTTTAATGAAAGGTTCCTGACTGCTTTCTGATCATGATAGATTTCGTGATTTTGTCTACTGGTAATTTCTTACTCACTTTCTGGCTTTGTTTCCCAGGGTGTTTTTATATTTGTATTATTTAACTAATGTAATTCCTTGAAGCCATACTTCAGAACTATGTGCGTAGAAAATAAATGACAAACTAAGTATAACTACATTTTGAGCAACTTTCAAGAACCTCGCCGTATTCTCGCCTCACGTAATTTCCAAACATGACCCTCGAAAATGTAAAAAAAAAAATAAAAAAAAATCGTGATATAAATTGCAACCTTTTTAATTGTATAAATACGCTCCACACGGGAGGAAGGCACAAGGTGGCTCGAGTAATTTAAATAGTCAACGCAAAAGCGTATAATTACTGGGAGCTGGGTTTGGCTTATATCTTCACACTACTTTTTCCTTCGTGATTACTTTTTCATGTTCTTATCTACTGATACCGCAATCTTATTGGCTTGGGAGGAATAACAGGGTGCTAGCTTTTTTAGAATAGCTAACAATATTTTATACAGAGCAAATTACGACGAGCTCGCAGCATAGAAAAAAAATAGAAAGAATGACATTCGAAAAAATATTGAAGTCTGACTAACATTACACTACAGTTCCAAGGGTATTTTTGAAATAAGCCTTGAAGAAACCTCGAAGCCACACAAATATACCCCTAAGGGATTAATATAAATTAGGCAATATAATGTAAGATAATATATACCTTACTATCTCAAATATCTTCGGGGTGGCTGGATCAAACGTGCCTCGCTGAAGAACGCTGAAAAACAAATCAGAAGATCCTGCGTGGAAAATTACCGATGGTCGATAATCGTGAAGCAACATTGCGTCATAACTTCTAATATTTTTATTCAAGTAAGTAATCTGATTAGATTCTACGAGTATGCCATTTTTACACTCATTTTCGTATAAAAGGTTATAGGTATAAATTTTTTTCAGTGACTGCACTTAAGATTCGCAGACACGCTAGTGCTTCGTAAGTTGACTGAAACTTAGTGTCTACATGGTTTCTAGATTATGCTCTTTTTTTCTATAGGAGGTGAAGAGATCGGTGTAGATATTGCACAACGATATGCATATTTTCGTACAGCGAAAACTATTTCGCAGGTTTTGAGCATGCATATTCAATTTGTTTCGGACATTTTATTTTTCATTTCTTGTTTTCACTGCAAGATATGGTGTTTGACAACAGTGAAGCCTATTGAAAGAATGAAAGTGACTGCCGGCACCCGTCGCACGAGTCAGTGTGCTTTTGACGGTGCCGAAATTACGTAATCAGTAAATCAAGTAATAATACAGTAATATGGAATTACAAATATCATAGGTGAGTTAGAGCCGGTCCGTCCATGTAATAGCCGCCGAGCAATTAATTCGGACAAAAAAAGGGGACCGATCACCCAAGCACACCTCTCATTGTTCGTTTTATACAACGCGCCTCGGGAGGGAAAGGGTTCACGGGAAAAAAGGGAAGCGGCACGCCCTTGGTCGGGTGCTCAAAGTCGACCAATCGTTAGACGGAGCGCCGCCGGGCTCGCCGTCATTGGATGCGCACTTCTGGAGAGGGTGAAGACGGCAGTACAAAAGCGAAGTGCTCTCGGGGTTCGCCGGAGCGCGTCTGCATTCTCTAAGGTGGATCGTCGCTACCACGGACCTGTGCACCTGTGTCGTTCATTCGGCGAGCAACCTTTCGAGCCTTCTTCGCGTCCTGGGCCACGCTTTGGGAGTTGGGCAGCACGCAGGGCCCGTACCTTGAGGTCAGTAGGTCACGACGTCGTGGTTGTCACATAGCGAAACGTTGACGTTCGGTGTCAGTGTTCGAAGGAAATTGCTACAACGGATACGAAAGGGTGTCGCAAATGTCGAATCGCGGCACACCCCGCTTCACAGTGGCGTGTACGGTTGGGCCCGTATGTGTGCCCGTACCCGTGCCCTCGCTCACCAGCAGAACAGCGGCATCAACGACGTTTTTCTAGGTGGGCCATATGACCGCGCAGTGCCATCCTCGTGGCAGTGCCAGCCACGAGGATGACACTGCGAGCATAATTAAAGGGATAATAAAATGCCGGCTGCCGGCATAGTGGACGCCCTGCTGTAATTCAGAAACATATCGAACATTGCTCGAAATCAGATGTTATTATCTCACACAGGGTGGGCTTAAAAACAATGAGGTATTTCTATGGACCCACGCGGGGCCTATCTTGCTTATATTACTAAGATATTGCTTCATGCAAAAGTGGGTTGTGAAAAAGTGTTCTCACTCTGGGACTAAGCGACTCTTATCTCGACTATACTACTAAGATATTGCTTCATCAATGCGCTACGAAAACATTTCCATAATTCGAAATTACACCAGTCCCATCTTGATTATGCTATTCATATATTTATTTATCTGCGGGTGGTCCGAAGAAGTTTTCACTGGAATGCCGTTCAGAACTTAGGAATGCGGAAAGTGCAGCTCTATTTGAATGTCGCTAATTTCGACTGCCAATTATTTATTCCTTCACACAATTTAATTTGTTCATCTACAGTTCGCTAGAGATATGAAAGACGTTTTTTTGTTCTACTGAAGGCCAGACACATACTGAGGGCGCACTTCGTCTGAAATTATGCAGTGCGCTCAGTATGAGCGACGTACTTCAGTGGTGAATGTCTGACTCAAGTCCAGCCTCTTCGGTACTAAAATTCCATCTAATAGCGCGTTTACACTAGCGGATTTGCGGCCGGATTTGCACAGGCGGAAAGTGGATCTTGGACCCGGGTGGCGAAACCGAATCGTCGCTGGCGGAAAGTCTGGTTTAGTCCGGGACTCATATCCAGACTTTCAGTCAGCGACGATTCGATTTCGCCACCCGGCTCCAAGATCCACCTTCCGCCTGTGCGAATCCGCCCGCGTATCCGCAAGTGTAAACGCGCCAGAACACATCATTAGCTAGCCTTTCATAATATTTATTTCTGCAGACAGGCCAAAACATGCTAAAGCTATAGTTACTAAAAGCAGAAAGAAAAAAAAAGAAAACAGGACGTGGCGGGTTTTGGGCATCATATTATTCAATTCATTTTATTTCGACTCATATTCGGATCTACCAACAAGATTGCCCTAAGCAAAAGTTAATCTGCCTTCTGTGTTTTCTAGGGGGTTAATTACGAAGTTATTCTTATCAGTTTTGATTGCATTTTACTTAGATCTATTAAGTAATCACTCAAAATGCAGCAATGAATGTTTGAGAATTTTACTTAACTTTAGAAGTTATGATTACCTATCGAAGAAACGAACGATTATCAGCTGATAAATCAAGTGATGTTTGTAAGTGTAATTATGTGGTAGGTTTTGTGCCACAAAGTTTCACACTCAAAAAGGACGCGAATTTTTTTGTGTGTGACCAATTTTTAAGAATTATTGTAATGTATGTTTAATGATATACTGTAAAACCCTTAATGTTCGCGAGCCCTTAATTTTCGCGAATTGAAGAATTCGCGAAATTTAAGGGCGCGCGAAAATTTCGGTCCTTAAGATTTTCAATGCAGGCGTCTGGAATTCGCGAAATTTAGTGGTCGCGATTATGTCATCTGTGACCGATTCGCGAAAAATAGGGGCCGCGAAAATAAAGCGTTTTACAGTATACCTCAAGTTCTCTCAGTGTTGAGATATCTTTTAGGTGCTTTCTAAGTAATGCACGTGCACCTATTACGTAACGTTTGGGCTCTAGTTTAGCAAGCAGCTGTTCACAGCCCTGTTACCCGCGCTGTGAATAATACGCTTTGCTTTAATTTCGAGGTTTTATACATATAAGCTTTAAAATATCAGCCTTCTGAGTTTGCTAAAATAGCCACGAGAATTTGCAATGGACATGTGAAATATTACTCTAATTTGAAATATATCCGTTAAACGTGATATATATATTTAAAAAAGTTCAATTTGTGTTCTCTCATTATATTTCGACTGTCATATACGAAATATGTTAAATCATAAAAAAAAAAAACAAGCAGGTGGAGTAGTATTGAACAGATGAGAGACATCTTGAGACCTGGTTATTGTGTCGAGGAATATTCTCATTTTTGCTCCAGTATTATATCCTACCGAAAACAGGTTGCAAGAGTGCATAGTGTGTTCGGTGAAATATAAGGTGATTAGCGTGAATATAAAAACAAAATTGGAAATTACCCCTGTGTATGAAGGATTCGAACACGCTTTTGAATGCATTTATTCAAATCAGCATTTTTAAGGGTCTGGCACCTCATTTCCGCCTGCTTAGCGACCGACGATGAGTTGCGCTCTCCAGTTTTTTTTGTATTTCTTATTTCTATTTTTTTTAATACATATGGCAATCTCTTTGAATAGGCCCCTGCAGGTGTAAGGTGTAGAACAGAGAGGAACGAAAATTCCATCCACATCTTTTCGTCTTTTGGCACCTCATCCCCTCGGTTTAAATTGCGCACAAGACGAGAATGCGCGAATCCATGCCCTGGTCTCTTGATCCCTCTTTCTTCAGCATCGCCATTTGCAAGCTTTAAGAACGTAATATAGTCGTCTGCTTCGTTGTCCCATAAAAACTAGGCTTAGTGTTTGACGTGGGTTTTCGAAAAAGAACGTAGTTTCTTACACCGATCGAGCGACGAAATTGGCACATTCGGAATTTAAATAATTTCACTACAAAAGATTCAGGTACCGTAGTTAGTTGTAGAACTATTGCTAGACTCGACTAAAAACAAAACTTTGGAAAGCATTGCACTCTCCGCGTTTAAGTTCTCTTTTCAGGGATTCCCCAAATACGCATAGACATATTTTGTTTGTTAGTTACATTTGAAGGATTAATACAGAATGGAACATGAAATATTTCGTTTTCGCAATATTTGTTTTCACCTCAAGAATTGTAGTAAATTATTTTGGCCCTCTGGGGGAGTAGTACTAATTTACCACTTTATGTAGAGAGTTGAGATATATGTTGCTGCATTTCAGATTACATATAGGTTATCTCATCAAGACGTGCTTGTTTCAAAAGCCGAAATCATCGCTTCTTCCTCCAGCAAACAAATCATGTAAGAATACGCTGCGCGGCGAACGAACAACGCATAAAGTCTTTATTTTCTTTTTCGAGGTTAAAGCGAGTATAGGAACCCGTATGTCTCTGAGATGCGCCAAAACTTTGAATGCCAAAAAAAAGTAACACAAATGTATCAACAAAATTAACGGCCCGCCCTTTTATACTGCAAACCTCTTTGTCACTTTATCCTCGGGTAAAATTTAATGTAAATCGTCTCGCCACAAGTGCGTGATAGTAATTTAAAAAAAATAAAAGATCAAAGTGGCAGGTTTGCTGCCGCATACTGATCGTAACCTTTTACAGCCTTAGAATGGAAAGTAAACTTCGAGACAAAGTGGAAGTGTCAGAAGAAAGCGGACCGACAGCGTCTCACTTTCCCGTTTTCTTTTTTTTTCTGCTTTTTTATTAGCTCGGTTAATGCATCGTCCTCAACGCCAATTTTTGTAAGAATTTTGAGAACACCAGAAATGAACGTAGAAATGAAAAAAAAAAAATGCAAAAATTATTTGTTTACGAATTCAGCGATGTGAACGCAAGAAAGAAAATATTATAGTTCCAAGTGGACATTGCAAGTTAAGAATGACCACTTTTCACAGACGTCTATCGAAGAACATTGGTGGTCCAGATTCTTTGGGAACGAAGCATCTGTTTGAATCCGAGTCGCAGACAAGTGCTGACGTCATCGATACGATAATTACTGACCTTTCACAAATCTCTGACGCAGCTCTCGCATAAAATACATGCGCAACGCACGTGTTGAACTCGAATAATTAACGTAGAAGCTATTAAAGTCTTTGAACTTGTCATACCCCAAAAAAATAAAAAAAAAATAAAATATTTGCGCATTGTTTATGCGCTACGTAAAATAGTTCTCACAAGATTTTGGTTCTCGAAAGAAGAAACCAAAATTTTGGCATTTGACGCATGTACATCTTGATATCATAACATGAAGCTAATCTGGGGTGCACGTGCATATATTGCAAATGTTTACATGAGGGGAGAAATGAGTAACGCTTCGGGAGGAATCAGATCAGTTTTAGTACGGTACAAATAAAGGTAACACGCATTTTTGAAAAAAGAAAAGAAGTATATTGTTTCTAGAGTTTTCGTTCATTCATCTTTTTATATTGTGTTTTACAGACGCGTTTCGGGTTTCGAGGAAACAAATCTGGTATTCTTTATCGTGTTCTGATGACACGTCTGTGGGAAATTGTTTTTCACGGCTGACAAATGCAAATAGGAAACTCAACCTCTCCCACCATCCCCAACTTTGGCACTTCTTTTTTGTCAACACCGTGAGACGCATGTACTCCACAATTAAGACTGGAAAATTAAAATCTACATGTAACCTAAAAAAAAAGCGAACGCTTTTATCTTTTTTTTTTCTGTAGTTATGCCTTTTTTTTTTATCCTGCCTTGGCGGAACCGTTGAAGCTTGAGAAGGGGAGGGGAGCGGTTATTTAATCGAAAAAAGAAGCCCGTTAGCATTGCGAAATTCAATTAATTTCTCCGCAGACGTGTTATTACCAAATACCTAGAGTACCCCCCCCCCCCCCCCCCCCCCGTATTTTAAGCAACCCTAGCTGCAGACAGCATCTGCAGCTAGGGTTGCTAACCCGACGTTGCTGCCATTGGAGGTGATGTTACGCGACAGGCTCGTGTGTTGTCTACGCGACGAAAACCTCCAGCAGCGACTCTTCGAAGAGAAGAATCTCACTTTTTCCAAGGCCTATGATCTCGCGGTCCGCGCGGAGAGCGCTGTTCAGCAACAACAGAAGTTGAAATCCAACCACTCGGAAGCGAACAAAGCCACAACCAGTGCAGGATTGAGGAGTTCTCACAAAACGCAGGCTGGGCAAGAACAACGCTGTTGGCGCTGTGCCGAAGCACACAGCCCCAACTCATGCAAGTTCGCGACAGCAACGTGCCACTACTGTCGGAAGCGGGGTCATATCGAGAAAGCCTGCACTTCAAACAAAAATCTACAAAGAAAGAGCCGCTACGGAAACAACTACTTGGGCACATCAAGAGAGCCTTAACCTCCTGAACAACAAATGTCAACCTTACACGACTTTCACTCAGTAGCAAGTAAGTCCGCTACCCCCGAAATCACAGTGACACTTACTGTACAGAGTCAACCAGTGAAATTTGAAGTTGATTCAGGTGCCACTTGTACCTTGATCAGCAATGATACTTTTCGAGCTGTATGGCCAATAAAACCACCTGTTTTACAACCAGATGACATTCGTCCGAACACCTGGGCAGGCCAGAAAAGTGAAGTCCTCGGAACAGCAACAGTGGATGTCAGCCACTCAAGCAGGACTTGCAGCTTCCATTACTTGTGGTCCAAGGCGCTGGATGCAACTTGCTTGGACGCAACTGGTTTGGGCCACTGGGCATTCAAGTCAGTGGCATTCACCAAACCGCACACGATGGCAACATTACACAGCTTTTACAGAAATTTCAGTCAGTCTTTCCCGAGACCATCAATGGTCATGTAGGAGCACCAGTACGCCTGGACTTGAGAGTTGAAGCGCGACCCAAGTTTCTGAAAGCGCGGCTCGTCCCCTTTGGGCTCTGCTCAGCCGTCGAGACGGAGATTGACCGACTGGAACAGCAAAGCATCATGGAGCCTACTCAACATTCTGACTGGGCCACGCCGCTGGTGTTGGTGAGCAAGAAGAATGGAAGCATTCGTCTCTGTGGTAACTATCGCAGCACCGTGAACGAGGCCACGAAAAAGGCGTCTTAGCCTTTGCCAACAATAAAGGAAGTGTTGCGCAGTTTACGGGTAGGAACTACGTTCAGCACCCTCGACCTAGCGCAAGCCTACCAACAACTTTACGTGACTCCACCTACGGCTGAGCTGCTCACCGTAAAAAGGATTGTACAAGGTGAAGGGGCTTCCTTTCGGCGTGGTAGAAGCTCCAGCAATATTTCAAAGGTTCATGAAGACCACCTTGAGTGGGCTAACCGGTGTCTGTACGTACCTCGACGACATCATTGTCAGTGGTGCCACGGAGCAGGAGCACAAAGAATGATTGTCAGCCATGCTACAGCGACTGGCAAAGGAAAACTTGCGTCTCAACAAGGCTAAGTGTACCGATAATACATTTTCTAGGCCACAAGATTGACGTTAGGGGCGTACACAGTACGGACGAAAAGGTACAGCCGATAGTGGAAGCACCCGCTCCGACTAGCAAGCAGACTCTGCAGTCCTTTCTGGGCATGTTGGCCTTCTACGACCGTTTTTTTTAGAACAGAGAGCCACAGTAGCATCTGTACTGTATGAGCTGCTACAGAAAAACACTCTATTGCAATGGGAAGAAAGACATCAGAGAGCTTTTGAAGAGCTCAAGAAACTGATCCTGAGGAGGACAGTCCTGGCGTACTAGGATGAGACAAAGCCCCTAGTGATCTCATGTGACGTTGACGGGATATTGATTGTATCGCTGTACCGCTCTAGAAATCTGAGATGAGGTAACAAGAGTACGAACGGTAGACAGGCTCGAACCCCGAAGCTCACTATTGAAACTGCTATATTCCTTCGTGCATGATCCATTTCTACGATCAAAATTTTTCAAACAAACCTACAGACACGTCTTTTCTTTTTTTTTCTTGCATAATGAGCCAAATTTTTAGAAATCATTTTTTGCTCGAACTTTTCGTTTCAAGATAAACAAAAGTATGGAGCTGAAAAGTGCAGTGATCTACGCCCGATCCCCCCGATGGAAGGGCGCAACAACGCAACGACGTAAAAGGTTGAGGAGCTCTCAGGGCGCACGGCCAATGGCTGATAGGCATGGCCAATGGCTGACGGCCGATGCCATTTACGTACTCGGTGAGGTTACTTATTTGTAGTGCCACTTCTCTCGCCCTTTTCTTTTTGCGTCTTTGGTTGTTCAAGCGGATGATATCTGCTTGTTATGGGATGTTTTAGCGGTCGCTGTTTGTAAGTGTTTGCCAGCCCTCGCGCACGAAGATTGTGGACTCCCTGCTCGGCTCAAGCGCATCGCGGTGCCCAAGGTAGCATTCACCGGCGGCCGTAGTTTAGGGCGTGCCTGCTCAGCGCGAGCTCAAGGCTAGCTTTTACGGCGCTTCTGCAACGAGCATTGCACATCACCAAGATTGTAGTTCTCAGAAGAAAATTTAGGTCTGTAGTCCTCAGCCAGCGTTCAGCCTGCGTTCATCGTGGCGAACTCGGTTTTGTGCTGGCAATGTTATAAATGTGTATTAATATTTGCTACAGATGTTTGATATGTACAAAGCAAAGCAGTAAAACAGGCGTAGAATATTACCTGACTGATCGGAACTGCTCTCGCAACAAGACCAGTCGAATGTTTTGAGGAACCGCGGTACGAACTATGCGGTCACACGATTGTCATGCAGCTCACCGCCAGGGTTGCCATCATAGTCGAACCGGCAGTTTAGGTTACGCCGAAGACTGCGGAACCCAAACCTTAAGATATCTACAACATTATACAAAGCATCAGAAAACAAAGAACACCCTCGTAATTCAAATACTTGCTTCACTAAAGACAGTCATGACCCTAAAATTCATAAAGTGCACGACAGTTACCCTTTAAAGAGACAATGAGGCTAGGAAAAGACGGTTTTCTATATAGTATGGACAGCCTTGTCTCAAAATATACGTTAAAAAAATGTTTGTCCAGTATTTATGTTACAATAGGAATTTTTCGATTTGCAGGCGACGCCAAAATTGTATCCTTGTGGGATGATGGTGATAGCGTTTGTACCCAACTAGTTACGCACTGAACTCGAGCGAACACAGCTATGCTCTGTTTCACCTTGTGGTGTACCGCAGGAAAGGACACAAGCGCGAGCTCCTTGCTCTAGAACCTGTCTAGAACATATCTCGGTGGCACAAGCTCTCGTGCATTAAGGGCAGCTGCCAATGCTATGAGCGCACGCTTCTAGCATTCGCCTTTGTACAACATAAGTTGAAACGCAGTATAGCGCACACTCTCTGGGTACAAACGCTATCGTCATCGACCCACGCTGGTACAATTTGGGCTTCGCCCGCAAATCGAAAAATTCGTATTGTAGCATAAATATTGGGCAAAAACAAATCTGTTTTTCGAAGAACATTTAAATTGAGACATGTCTGTCCTAATTAGATAGAAAAAAATTTTTCTCGAAGTTCAATGACTTTTTGTTTCTTTTGTGTCTGTCTTCAAATCGCGTGCTTCGCAAATGGTAATAATCGCTTTTCTTTTCTGACAACATAAACGCGAGCGCGAAATTTCGCATGTGCGTTTCACCGTTGACCGAAATCTCAATGTAAAATCTCACCATGTGAATAAGGCTTTACACATACAGCGCCGCGTATGCATCGCATGTCTATACGAACGACGACACAATATGCGCAACGCTACGTCAAGAAAGGCATTGTCTATTTTGGGATAACTCGTAGGCGCCGAGCTATTTCCCAATAGGCCACTTTCGGATGAAACGAAGTTACCGATTTGTCGGCGTACGCGGGGAAGACTTCCGCGGCATTCTTGTTCAGCAATTCATATTGCAAAACGTGTTCGCACTTCCGTAGGCCTAGTGACTCCTACAAACATATTTATTTCCTTTGCTCATGTAAACGCGACCGCCCAAACCGGGAACGGTACACGAAGCGCAACAACAACTTACTTCCACGTCTGAAGATTGACACTGAGAAGGGCACATCATAGCAAAAAAAAAAGTCTCGAAGTCTCGAAAGGACAGTTCTTATGAAGTTTTCTCGACAGCACAACACGACCTTTCCATCTTTCAACGAAGGTGGCCGAAGGCGCCCTCCAGCATATTCAGTTGGGAGCGTTTCACGAATTTCCTAAGAGGATATAGCCTTTTTGGATTGTGTTCCCTGTTTTGTTATTGGTGGTTTCGAAACGCAGACAGATAACAAACAAAATCGAATGATGTTTCGCCCCGTGACCTTTCTAACGCCTTCTTCGTACCGCGTCGGGGGAACTTTAGTGCTTGGCGTTATGTATGCTCAAAGACCGTTCGTACGAGGAATTCCAGACCTACGAAGCTTGGCTAAATTGGGAGCGCATTGGATTCGCGAAGCATTCATAGCATTTGGCGGTGAAACTTTCGGCGCCTGGTGCGTAATCAAATAAAGGAAGCGATTTTTGTATACGGTATTGCAAAAACAAACTCCTAGACTTTGATTATTTTCTCCCGAACAAGTCATGCCTATCAGGTCGTGAACTCTTTCAGTTCATTACCTACTAGACGGATATTTATGAACCCAATCAAACTTATAAAGAATGTGTCCGATCTATTCGACGGGTCAAACGCGGTCCAGCAGTTGACCTGTCGACAAGGTGTTACAGGCTGCCACCTCACCGTATTTTTAAGGCTCACGTCCGCGAACTATGAACACTTTAAAATTTAAATTTTACGCTGTATGGAGCATCTATATATTCAAAGTAAAGACGGATTTGACTTCACGGATCGTTTATTACGACAATACGTGATGGTTTTCTGAGTGACACATTATGTTATTAAAAGTGCGTGTAAAATGCAAGCTTTTTTGTGTGTGCGCATTTTTAGCAGGTATACTTATAAAAGTGTGATTTCTATTTCAATTTGTTTAAATGCAGAAATGCGAAAAGTGCAGACCCTGCTCCAGGTGCGGTTTATCTATGGACAAACATTTTGTTTTTCTTTTATACATATTATTTTCGTGCGCACCCCGGGTGCCCACTATAGAACTTAAAGTCAGAGTGCAAACGTGATGGGGGTTATTACCAGGCATAACAGAACCAGGATACTACAGGAGGGTAAATCGGCACACACGCAAAGTCTCTAAAAGAAACTTAGTGTGTGCCATTTTTTTTTTTTTGGCCTCCTACAGTTTTGGAGTTGTGTTATGTCATAGCCTCCTATATACTGACAAAGCCTGACAAATCACCCCGGGATGCGGCCGCCGAAATGAAAAAGGTGGAGCGGCCGCAGACAACGAGCGAGAGGAGAGGCACGTGACTGGCCCCCCGCTGCCGCGAGGCGCCAAAACACACTTCTCCCGAGCTAAACAGTGTGTTTCGAGTCCTCCCCGCTGCAAAAGCTGTGCGCTGACGTCCAGGTTGAAAAATGGCTCTTTGATGCTCCGTGCTGCCAGATTCACACGCTCCAAATCTGCGACCGGGCACTTTGGCTGCGTTGTCGAATTGCCAGGCTTTGTGAGTAAAGAGGAGGCTAGGGTTATGTACTCTATACGGCGTGCAAGTTGGCATGCTCCTTGCACCCGTCGTGAGTTTGTTTATCCCCGACATCAACAAATGACGGCGAGAGCTTGTTTGTCTCGTTATCATACTTTCTTACGCGCGAAAACTCACGCATGCGCATAAGTACCCCACGTGCGCAGGAGGCGTCCTTTATTCGCTTTAAGAAAGCTCCCCATGGGTGTGAGTTGCTCACTTTCCTGCATTCAGGATCTCTCATTCTTCCGCGATGTTTGCTCCTCCTTTCTCTTTTAGGGCAGTTATCCGCTTTGGCCGTATAGCTGACTATCTCTGCATAAAGGAGGCAATGATACCGCTCATATTTGGATAGCATGTTGAAATTACGACGACTTCCAGTGGAAAGGCGACACAGAAGAATGACACTGTTGAAACTTTTGATTCCGGTAACATAACACTGTCTCAAATTGAAAAAAAAAAATTTTTTTTTGTTTAAATTTGGAGAAGATATTTGCTCGGCTCATTCTTCCAGCAGCGTTTAGGTATTTGTTTGTCGTTCAAGCGAGAGACAACTATAAACCACGTTTTTCTGAGTGAAAAGTAACCGATGCTACTTCTAGTCATACCTCTGTGGGCCAGTCGATAATGTCGACTTCCCTAATTCCGAAACTAGTATTTAGAGCCGCAGCTGTAACAGCGATGAACGCTATTAATGTAAAATCCAATTCTTAAGGAAGCTAACTCACAGTTTTGAAGCGTCCAAAGCGAGCGTCGCGTGGCGTAGTTGTAGTCAGACGAGTTTAAAATTAAAAAAAAAAAAAAACTTTCAAAAACAACCGAATTAAAAAAAAAAAATAAAAACAGGAAGCCCAATAGGAAGACCTGTCGACGCCGAGACAACACAGAGTCAACGTCGCGACTTCGAAACAAGAAAAAAAGAAACGAAGAGTAATGCGAAAGGAGAACGAAGCGCCGCTTTGAAAAGAAACCGCGGTGCCTGCAGGAAGGCTATTTAGATAAGCTTGGAAGTTAGTCATGAGATCAATTTCGGCACTCTGATTGGCTCGTTTTTATTTACGTCACACTGCCTGATTTATGGGAAGAGAAAAAGAGGGGGGAGGGGAGGCTTAGGTAAATAAGCCTCAGTGATTTACGCTGTGTCTTTCAGACGGCGTCCAGACCTGCCTACCCGGTAAGCTTAAGGCAATATGGGAGTTTTCTTAAGGCCAGCGCTTGAATCACTGAGGAGTACTTACGTAAGCTTCTCCTCTCCTCGTGCTCTTTCTTCCCCCTAAACAACGCGATGCGATGTCCATGAAAATGCGCTTATCGGAATTCAAAAATGTACCCGTGGATTTTCTTCACAGCCATTCCCCAATACGCTGTAGGGAAGCAGAGACTTGATGCCAACGTCCGCTGCGTATTTTCTACAACGCAGTCCTGCTTATGATGGTTTCAACAATAAACCACAATACAACTGCGTTTTTTTCAATTTTTTTATTTACACGTTTTTGAGGACATCTCTTTGGAGAATGAACTGTGTCAATACCAGTCATGTACACGTTACGCGAAAAAAAAAAAGTAATCGATAATAAGTACGATTAGTCTCGTATAAAAGGTATTCAATTGCATTACTCGAAGACTCGGGAGAAAAGTAATCGGACGTTACTCGAAACATTAACCAGTGCATTTCGCGTTAGTTCAGATACTCGAACCGACAAATATTTCTGCCTCTTTCAAAACGGGTTCTTCGTACTGTCGAGTATTGAATTATAATCACCGCCTTATATACTACTTGTATTCTTAGTCTACCATCTTTCGTAAACCGCCCTCTTGTCGGAGATTTAGTTTCAGGATTTCTCGGTAGGAAACGTACACAAACAAAAAGCGTCATTAGAAAGTAGAGTGAAAAACATAGTGACGGCTACGAGTGAGTTTTGGTACATCCATAAATAATCGGACGGGTCGTTGCAATGACTTCCAAATACATATACTCGGATTATTATGAAATTACTCGAAATATAATCGTTTGCAAGTACTATTATCACTTGTCATGTATACAGTAGAAATCTGGTCGGCAGCAAAAAGGCGGCTTTAAGTCGCTCCAAACATTGCGGAGATTAATGCCGGAAAAGAGCGCACGACGTTTTCAATGCGAGGCGAAAGAGAGGTATAGTAGTTTTAATGGATTTTTCTTCGTTACCCTAATTTCTGCCTTTAAGTTGTTTCAAAGTGCCTCGGAATCGTCCTCGGATATACGGGGTGGTTGTATTAGCTGGCGGGAAAAGAAAGAAATACAAACTAACACTTGAGCATTTCTTTTTAATTGTCTTTTTTTTTATGATGCGTGTGTTACTTGGAGACAAGCCGTGACGGCCGCGAGCAATCTGTTCATTTCCGGCCATGGGGCTTCGATAACTGGGGGGGGATGGGCTCAAATGGGATCAAAACAACCTAGTGAAACCTTGTTTCAGCCCACTGCTACTAACCCGATATGATCTGACACGAATCCGTTGCTGATCGTGCTTTTTAATGTGAAGTTCCACTGTTGGCTGAATAATATCTTTAAGTTACCAAAATTTAAGCCACAATGAAGAAAATAGGGGGGTAGAATTTGACGAATAAAAAAGTGTCTGAATATGACTTTCAAGCTTTGACATGTATGTGTTTTTTTTTTTAAGACACTAATCTTCGCGAAATCTGGATTCAATTCAGAAACCATTACAGTTCATATGTGTTAGATCACCTTACAGCAACCAAACGGGCCCACTACGCGATCCAAAAATGCTCGTGTGAAAGCAACCGCCGAGCAATATTCAAACGAAATCGAGTATGCCACGTGTTTATCTGGAATAAGAAGCAAATATATTCGTATTTATTGAACATAAATTTTACAGCAGCGCCGAAATATTGAACGGCAGAAAGCTGCAATTCATCGAGCGAGTTTTTTTGTTTTTGTTTTCTTAAACTAAACAACATCAAAACGGGTCGCATCAACAATAAACCGAGACACGTTGCGGAAAGATCTCAAAGAAAAGAAAACAAATTTTATAGAGAAAAACCTATCCCCCCAGTTTTTATAGGCTTACAGCGGAGGCGGGCGTAAAGATAAACTGTCCTTTTTTGTTTTATAGTTTTAGCAGCGAAGCGCATAGTGAAGCCCAAGGACGGCCCAACAATATCCACTGTGATATAAAAAAAAATAATGTCAAACAAAACGAGAAAATATAGAACAAGCCGATTATAACTTTTATTTACAGCTGTCGGGAGGCTGGGGGATGCGAAAGGCTCCTTTCGCATCCCCAAACCTCCCGACGGCAGCGTTGTTTACGCGACAACATATGGCGTCATTTCAGAAAACACATCGGCTTCCTGCTGGCACGCGCTCGAATAAAGAGAGACCAGCGCTAACCTAAGGCCTTCAGATGCCCGACGTAGAGTTCAAGTTCAAAACGCGACGATGAATTCCACATGACTGTACCTGCGTGCGGCATTTCGCCATATAATGCGTCACCTAGAGTTTTTTTTTGAGCGCATGGTATAGGAAAAGTGCGGATTTAGTTTAGCCAACATTACCAACATTCATGACAAGTGCCATGATGTTTAAAAAATTACTAAAATTGCTGCTACCCGACTGGCTCCGCCTGGGCGTATAAAGTGTCGGCAGTGGTGGTTGTTGGTGTGAAACAGTGTGGTTCCTGGTGGTGTTGGTTCCACCCGCATAAGATTATTCAAATGTTTGCATCCGCTGATTGGTTGCAATGCTCCGTGTCACCATGCAAGCGAGGTAACCCCTGATTTCTATTGTAGTAGGCTGGATAGCAGATCGGAAGCCGGTCGGCTACGCCACCGGTGGCCATTGATTGACACCAGGCGATACGCGGAAACCTATGGGGGAAAGACACACAAGTAGGAATATTGGAGCTTCTACTCGGTGCTCAAAGGCGAGTATTTTATGATGTGCTGCGATCATTATGTGGGGTGTTTAGAGATCAAATCGGTATTTTTCGAGCGTTCGAACGCCCATTAAAAAAATCATACACGCCGGAGCATCCACGGCTGAGCTGGCAAGATTGCTCTCGTCGTGGAGTAAGCAAAAAGCTTGCCGTCATTAAGACCATCCTCGGGGAAGCCCAGAAGTTTATGAATGTCGAAAAAGTTGCACGTTGACAGCGGCTTTCGGGAGTAAGCGAATTCTGCGTAGCAAAGCCTTCAAGCTTGTCTGCTAAACCTAACTCATCGAAACCGCCACGGCAACTCTAGGTAACTCTTGTCTCATTGAGCTGCACTACATTTTTGGCCTGACGGAGTCGCTCTCGATTACAAAATATTTATTTTGTAAGAATTGTGAGGGCTGTCAGTTTTAATGTTTGTGCACAAGCTATTTCATAGGCGTCCCGAGAAGAAGCCAAAAAGTTTCATTGATGAGAACGGCTTAGAAATAGGGGAAACGGCATTTCTTCTTGTTTTTTCCATAGAGTCCCATGCATCGGCTGGTGTCAAGTGATTGCTGTCAAGCGGTGCCATTCGACACCAGCAAGTCAAGCCTCGATTCGTGATACAGCTTACTACAAGAGAAATCATTGGGGGTAGCCTTCCTCAAACTGTCGTGGACATCAGCGACGATTTTTTTTTCGTCTTTACTTTCGTGAGCGTGTGCGCAACATATCCTAAATAATAAGACGCTTGTGGCGATTTTTTTACTCCAGCTACTGTAGTCCAGGTTGGACACGTGCGATGCGTCAGTGTCCGACTGAAACTCGTGCTCAGTCACTTAGACCATGAGTCCTGCTTTAGCGATTACACGGCGCTCGCGTTGCATTTCTTCCTCTCGCTGGCTTTCCGTAATTGGCGTAGAACATCCAGTATCACGGCCTCGCTATCTAGGAGGCGTCAATTGCGCTCAGCAGCTGCGGCGGTCATCACTCCTGGCATTGCACGTGGCGTGCGCTCATAAACCGTATATTGATTTCCGCGCCCTCTAGTCCATAAAAATCAGCTGTTCCCATTAATTTGTAAGCGCGTCTCCTAAGCGATTTCAAATGACCTGTACTCCGTTTCACACCGAGTCCGTGCTCAGCCAATCCAACAATCAGATTCGGCTAATCAAGCAGCCCCAAATGTACATCGCCACAACGCTCTTCGTTATGAAGCATGCTTCATAACCACGCTTTATAACTTTCACCAACGAGCGCCATTGCAAGTTCTTCTACAACTTAGGATCACCATACATGTCCGCTCTCGTAGGGATCAATGTGCTCGGCCACAATTTACAGCGTCAGGCGAGTATTATCTTTTAGTTAGGGTGCGTATTTATTCTCATTACTCTATCTCAGTTGCAGAAATATGGATCCTCCTTTGTGCTATACTGTCCCGCAGGAACCCCCTGAACGTAAATGTTAAGGTATCGTCAGAGTGGAGAGTGGGTGCAGTCACTCCGAATACTACATGATGTCTTGGTCAAATACAGGAGACGGATATATGGCTTTTATTAGAGCCTCTTTCGTCTGCAAAATAAACGAAGCACACGTAAGCCGACCCAGACGTTCCAAGCTACGCGTATGTAACTAAAAAATAAGATAGATTAAGCCATCTTTTTATTGTATGTTGCTATGTTTTTATGATTTCTCGATATGACGGAATTACACGGCTTACTGGAATATCTAAAATGTCCGTCGCGAATATGAAAAATCAGAAACGATCAGAACTATGTTCATTTATGATTCACTCTACATCGAAGTTCGTAGGAGAAGCCTCATAGATAGATACAGCAACGCAATATAAATTAGAGCGTAGGAAGAATATTAAAGGTTACATAATATTTTCTGTCATTCTCTAAGAAAGCTGTACAGAAAACACGGAATTATCTTATTTGATGGCATAGATCACAAATACGCAAAGAGAACATTACGCGATACATTGCACATTTTCGCGACTTGTTCCAGCGCTTCTCATGTGTTGGTATCATCATACTGAATATATACCGAGAGCGCATGTAGCTGTTAAAGAGAGGAAGATGCCTAAGCTGTAGTGATTAATTCACGTGCCGTATAAGGTCTGCACCGTCACAAATACATCCTCAAGGGCGATACATTGCACTTTTTTGCGACTTGTTCCAGCGCTTCTCATATGTTGGTATCATCAGATTGAATAAATACCGAGAGCGCTTGTAGCTGCTAAAGACAGGAACATGCCTAAGCTGTAGTGATTAATTCGCGTGCCGTATAAGGTCTGCACCGTCACAAATACATCCTCAAGGTGCGTCTTAAGACGTTGATTGTGTTTAAACTTTAGAAAGGTGTGTCAGGTACGGTTTACAGTGATGAAAATATCTTGAAGGTGGCCTGATCAAGCCTCTTCAAGGTGACCTAGTAAGGAACAAAATTACTAAAGGCGTGACGCTTCAACTTGCAAATCGAATATGTTCCACACCTAAACAGAAACGGGTTTCGTGTAAATATCAGATAAATACAGTGTTTTTTTAAGTTTCATATATTAGATTAAAAAAAGCCTGGAAAGTTACACTTACGTGGTTTATGCAGGTGAGTTTCACGGCAACGGAATACTATGTGGGCGGCTAATCTTTGCGATAATCGGCTGATTAATTAAAAAAAATAATAACGTTTTAAATATTGAAAATAGAAATACGGTTCCCATTAGAAAATTTCTGAGTGTTATTAAAAAAAGTGGAAGCCGTTTACAAATCCCTGTAACGCCGAATTGGAGCGCAGCTCTTGAGGAGGAGGAGTGAAGGGTACTGAGGGGAGGGTAGACCCCTCCCCCTTCTCCTCCTCCTCCCCTCATTCTTTAATATGCTCCGGGGGGGGTGTCACGTGACTTCGGGGAGGGGGTCACGTGACCTCGGGGAGGCGTGACCTGGGGGTGACCTCAAGGCCACGTGACCCCAAAGGTGACCCCCACGTGACCTTGGGGGTCACGTGACCTGGAGGGGTCACGTGACCTCGGGGGTCACGTGACCTCAGAGGGGTCACGTGACCTCAGAGGGGTCACGTGACCTGGGGGTCACGTGGGGTCACGTGACCTTGAGATGACCTTGGAAGGGGTCACGTGACCTCGGGGAGGCGACCACGTGACCTCGGGGGTCACGTGACCTCAGAGGGGTCACGTGACTTGGGGGTCACGTGACCTTCAAAGGGTCACGTGGGGTCATGTTGGGGTCACGTGACCTTGAGATGACCTTGGAAGGGGTCACGTCACGTGACCTTGAGATGACCTTGGGAGGGGTCACGTGACCTTGGGGGGTCACGTGACCTTGGGATGACCTTGGTTACGCCGACGCCGACGGCGACGGCGACGGCGACGGCGACGCCGACGCCGACGGCGACGCCGCTCAAGCCGGAAACGGGCCCCTAAGAGCTGCGCTCTAAAACCACTAAATCAACTTTTTAAAATGACTTGAAGCTCGTAAGAAACTCGGGGGCTCACCAAAGTTACCGGTCATGCAGCAGGCGCAAAGCTAGCAGTGGCGGAATGCGATGATAATTTAATCATCAGAGCTTTGCCACTGCTAGCTTTGTGCCTATTGTACGAGCGGTAACTTTGGTGCGAACACGTGTTTCCTACGAGCTTCAAGTCGTTCTATAAAAAGTTGATATAGTGGTTTTCAATAACGCTCAGTAAGTTTCTAACTGGAACCATATGTCTATTTTCACTAACCAAAGAAGTTAATTAACGAATTCTAAATATTTGGCCGGCTTATCGCAAGTATTAGCAACCCGCATGATGACCCCTGGCCGTATAAGTCACCTGTACAAGCGACAGAAATGTAACATTCACGCCTGAGTTTAGACAAATTCGTAAAGCTTAATAAAAAGGAACACCCTGTATATCCAAGATATATTCTGTTACTACTGTCAAGGCCTATCCTTGCTGGAAGCTCCTTATGAGGTATTTATATATAAGGACACTCTACTAGATAACTATTTTAACTGCAAATTTGTTTTCTCTATCAAAACGTTTTCTTATGAAGATTTGTACCGGCGAGGTTTTCTTGACTGAATCTGCTAACGGTCCGCAGTTCGGCAGTAGATCGCTGAAAAACTTATCTAGAAACACTGATCTTCCGTCAAATGTCTATACTGACAGCATGATCGCATCAGGACGTCTCTTTAGCATGCCCGACTTCCAACATGCGCTCATTACGTTTTGCCGGGTTTGGGCTGCTTGCTCACGCACGAACCTGTCAAGTCACCGAGGTGTCATCTAGCGCAAAAAATGTTGCGCTGCAGGAGAGACAACTACATTTTGCTGACCACACTGCCTATTAAGAAAGGATCGTTTATTGCGCCAGCCATCTAATTTTCTTATAACTGCGTCATTCGCGCGAAAACACCAGGTTGGCAGTCTTGCTTCACCAGCCAAAGAGTCAGGCTACAGGTTGGTTTACAGAGCACCGTTGTCTTACGTTGTCTTATGTTACGTTTAAGTCAACGTAACATCAGTACCTGAATGTCGCGTGCTCTTCTACCACCTGAACGAGGTTACCACGCTTCCTTCGAAGCCCATATGTCTCGGTGACTCTCGACGTAAGCCGGTGTAAAGTTTCGTGACATGACGCAATGTAAGAAAAGGGACCTAAAGGGATACCGAACCAGACATTTCAGTGTCCATAGTATGTGGCGCACGATCCTTCCACAAGCCAGCAGCCTACGATGTGGGCGAGCACACGCAACGAAGGTGACGTCATAATCCCCCTTCACGCTTAAGATGGCTGTGAAATGTATGGTATTTGGGTCAAAGGAGAATAAGAACCGGCTTTTCATCTCCACAAGAGGAAGCTACGTGCTTGTTAGACCGATATAAATCGCCGACCTTTTAGGTCTGAATCCATTTTGGAGATTAAAAGTCTGTTTTGTTCTCCTTTTCCCTGGAGTCCACGCATTTCACTCTCCTCTTGAGCGGGAATGAAGGACTCTGACGGTAATATCGTTGCGTGTGCTCGCGCACACCGGCGGCTGCTGGCTTGTGGAAAGAGCGTGCGCCACTTATTATTGACACTAAAATGTTTGATTCAGCATCCCTATAAAGCGAAGACTCCAGACGCGCGTCGAAGGACGTTTATTACCTACTAATTAAAAGTTTTCAAATTTGTTGAAGAATTCAAATACTATAAGGGCAGAAACTGCATTGTTCAATATTAAAGCAAAGTGCTATGTATGAGCTCTCACCTAGTGAACTTACTCTCAACGTAAAGCGTTCATATATCGATATTTGCTTTTATATGTAATTATGTAGTTTCACGTCCTAATATAATAATATATTCGTTGCTTAAAATGCCTGAAAAGTAGTTCTAAATCTGTAGCAGGGTCTTCTGAACGAAATGTGAAAAGAAAAAAAAAAATCACAGTTTCAACTTTACAGCCACCTTATTTCTAAGCGTATTAGTGTTATAAGAAAACATTGTGGCTTCAGTAACCTGCTTTACGACCTGGTTGTAAGGTTTGCGAGCGAATATTTTTTAAGACCCGTCTTGTGCACAAAAAATTCTTACATTTTTAATCACAACGCCGGCAAGGGGGGGAATTCTCAGCTCTTTCGTTCTAGGTCTCCTTGACACTCGTAACAACTGCCGCGTTCGTTATAAATAAAAACAGAAGAATTTCCGGATTTGTTTTATTCTTGTTCGTCTTTTACATTTGCAGTTCCTTCAGAGAGTTAGGTCTGGTAATCCTTGGCAGGAAAGGTTTATATGCGCGGATCTTTTAAAAAATTGTTTTCTAAAAAAAAAAAGTATTAATGCGCATTTTGGCCCAAAGCTCCTGCCCCGTTTTTAGTTAAAATTGAGGTACAGGTCACACCTTCTGGTTCTTAAGGCTGCTTCGTATGTGGCATGCGTACCGCTAGATCTATTAAACTTCAGTATTTATAGTAGTATCAAAACTAAAAACGTGGCTTTAATATGACATCAAAGGCAAAACGTTTTATAGCTTGTTATGCAACCAGACGCTGCAAATTAGAATGACTTGGGTCAGTTTTAGAGGCAGAATTTACCCTGTCTATGGGGACCTTATACATTTAACGTGTATTACGCAGCAGAGATTACCAAAATACATGCTAATGAAGCGGGCGTTTCTATTTAAACTTAGGCGGATAATAAATATTATGCCTGAAAACATACGTGATTGCAGCACCAGCGAGAACTATGGACAGTTAAAGAGCAAATAATGAGGATAAAAAATATATTCTCATTTTCTGCGTTATTAAACCCTGACACTTGTCTCCACAATGGTGCATGATTCGAATAAGTTATTATTTAAAAGTAGTATGAAAGTGATATTCAGAAAGAAAATAGCCTTTGATTTATAAGGATGCTATAGATGTGTCCTGTTTCCTGTTGATGTCAATCACCTGGGTTCCATATCTGGTATGCGAGGCTAAACAATAATGAAACCTTTCAACCTGAAATACATGAGAAAATATAGGTGAAGCAATAGAAGAATCCGTGACAATCCCAGATTTTTAGTAAACACCTTCCAACGGCGTGGAGAAATTAAAACGATGTTTTACCACATACAAGAAGTGACGACATTCAAGATGGTTGTGTCCTTGTGAAAAAGGTGTATAGATAGACATATGCCCGGACACTCGAGAAATCACATTTTTTTTAATGCAAATTGTGCACTTGCTGTGATAGATATTGGCTACGGCATTCACTGTGGACGGACAGTATATACGCAATAGAGCACCAATTATTGATGTTTTTCGTGACTTGAAATTGAAAGGAATTTACAGTCATCAAAGTGAAGATTAATATTAATTTCTTTTTTTTTATTTTCTTATTATTATCAATGTATCACCGCAAGAGAAAAGCTGCGGACTCATGCGCCCAACGGTTTACTGTCAAAACTATTCGTCAACAAACACCTGACACGAAAGAACAGGGAACTGTCTTGGAGGTTGCGTGAGAGAGAAAAAGTAAAGCTGCACAAGATCACATGAAGTCGACCTGGAAGGGATTGTTTAAACCTTTTCTTGCTAAACGGTAATACGAATATGTCTTAACCCCCTTGAAGTAATTGAGATACAATTTTTTCGGTGCTCAGATTTTGCAATCCTTCAATGTGT
The DNA here is from genome assembly GCF_016920785.2 of Ixodes scapularis. NCBI lineage: Eukaryota > Metazoa > Arthropoda > Arachnida > Ixodida > Ixodidae > Ixodes > Ixodes scapularis. The sequence goes on along the minus strand of NW_024609879.1, from coordinate 46,840,109 downwards.
CTTGCATCCAGTGAAGGATAACGCGCCCTTGTGTTAAAACACGTGAACGTATAGACCGATATTAAGATCTGTTTATACAACCCTAGGCGTAGACTTCGGGGGGGGGGGGGGGGGGGGGCAACGGGGCATGTGCTCCCCCCCACCCCCAATGAGATCCGGGGGGGGGGGGGGGGGCAGGGCCCATCCCCGTGCCCAGGCCATGATCCTTACCGAGACGCTGTTTACGTGCCATGTAACGAGCTTCTAGTAATGGCATGTGACCAAAATAACGCCCACGTTGCCTTTATTGACAAAATACATAGGAAATGGAATCCCAGCGTTCTTTCGTTGGCTTCAATCTCCAGTTTTGCCGAAAAGGTAACGCGCAGCCACCCCCGCTTCTCAAAAAACATCTCAGCCTGCCCCCCCCCCCCCCCCCCCCCCCAGGAAAATGGAAAGTCTACGCCACTGTATAAAACCGTCCAGTATTTACAAGTCCTCAGCGCAGCATGCGATCTCCTTAACCAAGCGCGTTCATGTTCCTCGCTTCGGAAAGCGAGCCACTCATCGCCATTTGTGTGAAGCGTTTTGATTATCTGGGGGATCGGTGGCCGAGTCGGTCATCGCACACCAGCTCGGAGCACGTAGAGCGAAATTTCGCTCTGCAGAACCCAGAGACCCCTGTTTCAATCCTCACCCCTGTCTGTTTCGACCTGGACGACTGGCAGTCGTATTACACTGGCTAAATGGCTCATGTACAGTAGGCAACAGTGTCGCCATGTTCTTGCAGACTAAACTCCTGCTCAATAAAAAACTCAGATCATTTTTTTTTTACAGCGGTGTTGTTAAGGGTTAGTTTCACCAGGATCTTCTCCGTCACCAAACAAATAATGAGACAGAACTCTGGAAACATCCCGCTATCTATGAGCGACGGCGGCAACCTTTCGAGCATTTCCATTCTGACTTGCCGACTTGCGGCCGGCCATTAATTCATCCCACAATAGTACAGCTTCGCTGGTCTTCCTTCATCAGCAGAGTAAAAAGGCAGAACGTTTGTTTCTTATTTTTTAACTTTTTTTTTTATTTTAAAAATACGATGTTCATTTTGTTTTGTTCTAAACGTTTATAAACAATAAAAATTGTGCATGTAACTAATTTCCATCACTTTTTAGGAAAGGTAATCTGACATCAGTTTTGGCTGCGTTTTAGTTTCAACTATGTCCTGTGACCGGCCTCTCATCTGGGTTTGTTAGGACTTTGAACCGGGTAACACCGGACAACTTAGATGAACTTAATGACAGTTGGTTGATGCCAACGATTGTTGGCTGAATGACAGTTAAAAGCGGCAATATAACTTGTGCATTACACGGGCACCCATAACTGCAGTCATCTCACCTTTAACGGCTGTAACGCGTCCGGCACAGTTACCGCACTATCCTCTCGGAAAGCTATTGCAGAAAAATTGAAGAGCGCGCATGCACTACTTTTGTGGGAGCTCAAGATGCACAAGCGCACGTGCACCCATTGCTTTGGCAGCGTACCCGCAGAATCTTGTCCTGAAGTATTGTCTGGTAACTGTGGCCTAGCTTAACTGCAATTAAGTGTGCCAGTGTAACAATGCCATCAGACGTTTCGTACTAACAAATATCAATGTTAAAGACGACTTCTATAATGAATTGTAAATACCAAAATATATGTCATTCTTTTTTTTTACGTTCATTTGTCTGAGGAGGAGAAATTGCGATATTTGTTAAAGATGCATGTGGTGAAAAACGTGATGTACAATTTCTTAACTGCGAGCTGCTGTCACTTATAGTATAATATTTGAAGTGTTCGGTAATGTTGCTTGCGTTTTACAGGCTTCCTAGCTTCAAATGTTTGAACGAACTTGTGGAGATGTGCTACATAACGTTTAGTCTATTGCTGACATCTGACTAGTTGACAGGTTTAAAGTGGTACGGAAGCAAAATTCTAGCGCCTATTTTTTTTTTTTTTTGTCTCGACGTGGCTTTTTTTGGGACATAAGCTCACAAACACCGGTCTTTCATCCGTAAACGCAAGGAAAGCAATTTAAAAACTAGTAAAATGATTTCCCAATACGTTCTGGTAGAGGGGGGGGGGGGGGGGGCAGGTTCGAGCTTCGTTTGCATGTCTCACGTCTAGGGCTCATCAGATGCTGCAGCGCCACGGCGCGTCGTGTCCGAAGGATGCGCGCGGAAACGAGTGGCGCTTGACGCACCGCTCAGTTCTAGAACCCCAAACCTCGGGTATTCCTACTTGCTGGGATTGTAACGCGTTAACGATAAAGCTGGCGCCGCCGAATGACGGCAATCGTAATTACGGTACCCTTGGCCGCTTACGAGCCCTTGACGCCACAATCCGTTGGTCGGAACAAAAACATAACCATCCGCTGAAACGACAAGGGCGTGATTATCATTTACGGGTATCATGGATTATATTTTACACGTTTCGAAGTGTTCCGGGGTTATTTCAAGCTTCGATTCTGCACCCCTTTAAACTCCCAAGTCTTTTGTTTGTGATTATTTTAATTCATTGGCACTCGGTGGTATTGTAGGTTTAACTCCTGCTCCCACCGGAGAAGCATAGTAGCTTGATCATGTTGTTACGCGATGCGTAGACCATTTTATTGTACGCGCTCTAATATAGTTCCAAAAAGAGCAGTAATAGAGCAAAAACTTGCTGACCATTTCTTTGTGGCATGTCAAATTATGGAAGAGCTCAAAGTTACGTCACCAAAAGGGACAATAAAAGGGTTGAAATATTTGATCGAAGGAGGTTTTAAAACTTAGATAGAGCTAACGATAAGAACAATTTGTTACGTATCGACAACATTGACATAGTTTGCAGTAGGCTTAGAAATGAATTTTGTGCGTTCTGGAAACAAGCAAGAAAGGTAATCACTGTGAGGAGACATCGGAGCCAACACGACCAGCTAATTGGTGACATTCTGCCAGCAATTAAGTCTAATGGCGCCCTTTTGAGTACGATGCCAACATTTTTTCAATCAGCTGCAAGAATTTCTACAACAGGGGTTGAGACAAGTTGACTAAATCAAACGTTGTCCAACCATTTCATATTACTTGAATTAAAAGTTGCGCAATGAATACAAAACGTTATTAAAAAGACGCACCATCCACAAAAAAAAAAAAAAAAACACTAACCCATATGTGCCTGAACTTGGGGAAATTAAGAAAAGTGATTTATTTTCCCGTAATAATTGCTTCTGGGACCTCAGAAAGCGGAATCAACCTTCTATTAAAAACAACAATTTTTCGAACTGTGTTTTTGTAGCCGTCCTACATATAGGACACTAGGCACATCTACTACTCATTTGAATGGTACATTTTGAAGCATTTGACATGGACTCCGATGTCGCATTTTTCACACCGTGTGGTGTTCTTCCCATGGCAATGAGCACACCTTGTTTGCTTGTCTTGAGGGATCACTGTGTGGTCAATGCGGTCAAATCGGCTTTGGGCTTCCAGTAAAGATTGCCCGCTTTTTCCACGCAATTGCTTGGAGCCATACTTCTTCATGTATGACATCGCTATCGTCCTTCGAAATGTGAGGAGTTCTGCTTCGTCCGTTCCCCTTTTGTATAACTGGAATGCATTATTCACACATGCATCAACCAGATACGTCAGGAGTGAAGAATACCACTTCTTTCCTCTAATGCCTGTGCGGTACTTGGAAATATTTTGGTCTAGTCTATCAACTCCTCCCATGTTGCTATTGTACCTCGAAATCAAGAATGGCTGTTCCACTGTGACTTTGGACCTGTTATCTCTTGAATATCTTTTTACCATTTGCGTTGGTTCGATGCCGTGAGCATTTGAGACGACGGTCACTGTGCTGTTGTCCTTCCAGCGACATACGATAATTTCAGATTCGGCGCCGACTCTGTAATCGTAGGAGCCTCGAGTACTACTTTTCATTTGTTTCTGTGTGAGGATGGGACAGTTTTCTATTCGGTTATCTCGCACAGTGCCTGTGCACTTGACACCCATTGACGAAAGCATTCTAACAAGTTTGAGACTTGAAAAGAAGTTGTCAAAGAACACATGAAAGCAGTAATCAAGCTTTTCTTTCATCCTGGACACCATGTCTGTAACAACAGAACCTCCTAGACCAAGCTTGTTTTTATCATCCACATTGACGCCATACCTCCCTTGGTAGGGCTCGACAGAAAGCAAATAGCCTAATGGGGTGCAAAAGCACCGCAATTTATAGCCGAACCGGATTGGTTTTCCTTTCATAAACTGTTTGCATCCGTGCTTTCCGAAGTACTCACACATGCTTTCATCAATGCTGTAGCAGTCTAGTAATGGAGCAAACAACAGAAACCGTTCATTCAAGAGCCTAAACAGTGGTCGCAGTTTTGTGAATTTGTCTTCTTGCACTAGGTTGTTGTTGTCAGCGACATGTAGGTTTGTGAAAATGGCTTCAAATCGGTCACGCCTCATTGAGTTTGCGACGAGTTCATTATGACAATCACGTGAGTTTTCCACAACATACGACACCTTGGAACCGGCACATAGCCACTGAGAAGCAGAATGCCAAGAAAGCATCTCATCTCACCTGCGTTCATATTCAACAACCGATTCTTCTGTTGTGCATAGGTGTTGGTGTTTTCAACAAGCAGGTTGATGACTTCGTCGTCGAAAAATTTTTCAAATGCCTCTACTGGAATCAGCGGTGCTCCTTCAACGGAGTCTGAATCACACGAGTGGTGAGTTGGGAAACTCAAGTTCAAGTCGCGTTTATCCCACTTGACACGTCGTTTCAGTTGCTTAGCTGGTGGTTCCTGGTCGCTCTCGTCCTCACTTGGCTCTGAACAAGTGTCCACAACTTCAGCACGAAGAGTGCTTCCTGGTAGATGGTCCATGCTGGTGCTGTCTTCCTCACCGCTTTCTTCATCAGTCACTGCCACTGCGTGATTTTCGGGCGGAAGAATCGCCACAGTAGACGGTACATCCTCCCCGGCGTCAATGTCGTTTAAAATGTCGTTGAGCGTTTGCGGATCTCTTCTGCGGTAAAATTAAGTGCAGGGAATCGCCTGACTGCAAGTGGACAAAAAAGGTTTCTACTGTACGTCCATATGTCTTTTATTAGGTTACCTCAACGCTACGCAGGCAATGCATCGTGCGTTCCAAAGTGACACAACGATGACCCCCGATCTGCCTAGCGTCCTACATATAGGACACCGTTATTTGACAGACCGCGAACAAAAAACGTCTGCATATATCACGATGATATTGTTTTCAGAGCATATTTAATTACTCAGAAATAACTGACAAAAATCTCAACAACATCAAAAATCATTTGAATTTATAATACTTACGTTTTTTTCCTCGGCATGGCGTTCGTCGAAGCTCACGCGGAACGAGAAATTTGAGATTGCAAGCACATGGCGAGGTGCGCTCCCACGCTAACCAAGACTTGCACGCGAGAAGGTGTAGGGCCTCAGAAATACCCGCAAGGGGGCGCTAGCTTTTTTACAAAAATATTTTCGAGATATTTGAAAATTTTTCAGCGTCCTACATATAGGACACTAGGCATATATGGGCTAATAAAAAGAGACAATACCGAACACCGTTGTCATAATGTACAACCCAGTATTAAAACTAAAAATCAAGAAAATCAAACTCAAATTCATTAAACTCATCAAGCAGCCATTTTGCTTTCTCCAGAGTCCGAGAACAGTCTGTGCAGGCATGGAACCTACCGTCCTACGCATCACGATAAGCTAGACAGAGCGACTGGAGGGCCAGGCTTGTAGATCGGAATGACGACTCGCTGCGTGAAACCGAAGCCAACGAATTCCGTAAGCGGGCGTTGCCTGATGAAAAAATTAGTCGTCAATGCTGCTTAGAAACATTAAATAGAAGGAAAAGAAGATCTTCAGAAAAAAATATGGAACCACGACACCGAATCCAAGCAAGTGCGTTGGTGAAACACTCGCCCCAGGTCGTGTGGCAATGAAGATCCCAAGCTCCGGCACACATAAAGGGGATTCAGAAAGGGAGCGGCTGTATGAAAGATTTGTGGCACAGTTCTATACAAGTAGTATATACAACTGTGGATTCGGTCTATGCGCCGAGAAACTGAGGGAGAGGAAAAGACGAGAGCGCTCAGGTTCGTCAGAACGTCGACCTCTGGTTCAAATCATTAGTGGGAAGACATAAGGCTAGCTGCCGTTGAATCCAATGCACTTATCGAACGCGTTCGAATGCAAAAGCAGAAGACACGTAGAAATAGTTTAGAGGGCAGTTTACTAAATTAGCCTTTAGAAACGCTGTTCGTAATCAATGTTCACTGTTCGACATTCACATTGCCCAATGCGCATGATGGAGTCGTCTTTGTTGAAAATTGTGCTGTTCCTGCGACAATTGCGACACACACCGATTCACTCTATTCCTGTTGGATCTCGCACTGCGCTCTCATTCCTTCGGCTCCAATAACGACTACCTCGCAAAAGCGTGAATATCACTGTCCAGAATACCTTGCTAAAGCTCATGTTGCCAAAAAAAAAATTCTTAATCTTGCAGTGCTGTAGAATTGAGTACGTAATCAATATTTCTTAAGTTTTATGACTGAAGACAAACAGTACTTTCGAATAGGTTATATCGGTTCAGGTTGTTTTACCTTGCTAAGCGTCGACTTTCACCTACATCCGTCCATGATACTTCTGAGACGGTCTATAAATCTGGTCCACAATTAAGAGGTCTTCCATTCTTGTTTTGCTTATTCTTTGATTCATCCCTCACCCTTTCTTAGATATTTTTTTGAACGTTGGTAACCTAAAATTGCAGGGTTCAACTTCAATCCGAACGCTAGGCGGGGCAGATAAAGGAGCAATACGCTCGCGAAAGCGAAATCTGGTCACCTTCACAGATGACAGTTCAGTGAATGCCAAATGCTTTCTTTACCAATTAACTGTTGGCGTCGTAAGACAAATGTGTGCCCATCGTCGAGAGATCAACCCCAAAAAGAGTGGTTACGGGGTGTAAAGCTGGTAAGCCATTGGTTTGTAGTCTATGTAACCTCCACTCCAGCAACAGTCAAACAAAAAGTTGAAATGTGCGTTGACTTCCCATGGCTGGCATGCCAACGAGACAACCGGTGTACGAAAAATCGTCAGAGTCTAGGCGAGCTGCAGTAAGTTAAACACGATAATAAAACTGCGACTGCTTTAGCAAAACAGAAAACGCGAAGAAAGACAGCAAAATAGCAAGTAATGTCTCAACTCCTAAAAATTTTTTTTTACTGCGCGCCTTATATCTTCAACGCGGCTACTAAAGCCACCAGAAGCAACAATGCTCCACGTCTAAATCCGGTATGAAAAAATCACAACTTTGAGGGAAAAAAAGGAGTAAACTTTTTCTTATCTCTCCTACACTCGGCCAGGTCTTCCGTAAGCGAACCAAACATATTTCTATGTGTGTATTTTTGGACATTGTAGATTGCTAAAGAAAACGTAGTTTTTAGTGTGTTTCGTCATTCTCAAAGGGGATGGTCTTTTTTGTGCTCTGTTGTGAGCCCCTTGCGTTCACAGAGGGCTGCCCTCTGTGTATTTTTTTCGTAGCCAAGTTTACGAGAAATAAGAGACGGTTTACTCCGTTTTTTTTTTTCTCGCAAAGCTATAAATTTTTGCTTAGATTTAGTGTTTTCGTCGTGGTGTATTGTTGCTTCTGGCGATTGCTGTGAAGGCATTGAAGACGTGGTAAATAGGGCGTATACAAAAAGAAAAAAAAAACTTTGTAACAGAGTTTTAGACGTTACCCGTTTTTTATGTCTTCTTTTGCGTTTTTCGTTTTCTTACCACAGTCTCAGCTAGTTTAGCATCATATACAACCGGTGTCTCGAAGAAGGATCGAAAGTAGAATGCTCTCAGGACGCTGGATTCTCTTTATGGTCAGAATATTTCACTTTAGTGTCATTTCAGGTATCGGTTTTCTTGTAATTGTATTTTAACGTGTCTCGGTAAATTGACGGTGCGTGTGCGTGTTGTTTTTCTTTTTCTTCAACTTTTGCAGATGTTTACATGACAAACACTATGCAGCGTTTCTATGTTGTTCGAGTTGTAAATAAAGATTACATCAGCACCGGCATTTGGGGTTACTGAAGGAGTTTTAGCGTAGCGTATGCCGCTGATTCCGGACGCTGTGGTCACATGCACAACCATGCTTCAAAGTGACGGCACGAGCTCCCATTAGCAACGGCAGTCCGTTGCGTTCGCAAACCTAAAACATACGACTGCAAAAACAACTTGTTTTACAACCCTCGTGTCTTTTACGCCACAGTAATTGGCAGCATAAAGTTCGCATTTCTGATTGCTGTACAAATATGTTGCTTTTGTTTTCTATCAACGAAACTATTTCCGGCTAATCCGCCTCTATGCAGTGTATTTCTTTCATGACAGTCATAACCGAACTTATTTTAATCCCGCACTTTGTTGATTTGTAACTTTGCCACTATCTGAACTATCTACGGTTCATTCTGAATTTGTTGATGGCACCTTGGACCCGCTCCTCTCTCGGGTGAGGTTATTGAAACGAATACTGTCGGATTTCGCCAATCAATCCCGCAGTCTAAAAAAAAAACATTAAAGAAAAGACGCAGCAAATTGTTGATTTTAGTTAAGCGGCGCACAAGGCCGAGTTTCGGATTAGTGCGTCCATCGCCAGTTTTCATTCTTCTAAGCTAGCTGGCTTTCAGATATCTAATATAAACATACTTACCAACGACTACAATTTTTGCATGTGTTTTTTGTTTGTTTTGTTTTAATACAGACAATCCAAAATATTTCCACTCATGTCCTTTAAAGTATATTAAAGATGCACCATGAAAATTTCATCCAATTTCTACATATTTCTTAGCTTGTAGAGTTTATTGGAGTCTGTGTCAAAAGAGTATGCGAAATCTGTAACCTCATGTAGTAAAAGGCGTATTAAATATGGGCGATAAAAATCCACTTCATCTCGATAGACATTACGGAAACGTCAAACGTGGCTTTGTGTCTCAACAAAAGTTACATAAAGTCTGTCCACACATGTTGATAAAAAGTAGATTAATTATTGTCGATATAATTGGATTTAAGCTTTTACTAATTTCGGTCTATAGACAGGTATCTGAAAGAACATCTTAGATAGTCGATACAAATAGGGTGACAAAAAGTGGGCCGGAGAGAAAATCGAAGCAGTCGCTAAGATTCGTACTAGTTAATTCCAGCGCGTGGATATAATGAATACTTACGAACGAAAGAACAAGAACTTTAAAGACCTACACGGACGACCACAGCCTTTCTATTAGCAACGACGTTTTAATGTCGTCGCTAACGTCGTTGCTAATTGAAAGGGTGTGACCGTCCATGTACGCCTTTAATGTTTTATTCTTTCGTTTTTAAGTAGTCGCAAAGTTGCAAAAATATAGTAACATTCCAACTTTTTTTTCATGATGCATTTTATTTTTTTATTGATATGTCTGGTGTGTGTTTGGTGCAGCGTTTTCTGTTCTTTAACTAACTGTCGCGTGTTTGTCTTTATCAATTTTTGTACGTCTTCTCTGATTCCACAGTCTATTATTGCGCTGTCTTAGGCTGACAAACTTGTGTATTTCACATAGAAGTTGTTCAATTAAGATATCAAATGTTATATAAAATATATAAGACCTAGATTGCATATTTTCTAGTCCCTCTTATAAACGGTCGTTTCTTCCGAAAAAGTTGGTACATATTTCGCGTTTTTGTAATAGACGCATTTTCGTAATAGTAGCACTTCTTTAGAATGCTTCGGATGGGCTTCGCGCAACAGAAATGTTACCATGCTTGGGACCGTTGCCGATCATCTACGAGTGCTCCGCCGTTCCGCCTATGCCGTACGTGTCCACTTGGCCGCCAACATCTTCCAAAATTAAAGTCCAGACTTAAAACACATAAAACTCATATAAGACAGTTTACACGCCGACAAAAATTTCGGGAAGAGACCACGACTTCGACACTTCAAAATACGGTATATGGTCTTATATGTTTATTGGACCCATTAAGATATTTGATTTTCATTAGTGGTGTGCATTAAAAGGTTGAAGCCCCACCACCGGTGATTGAACTCGGCAACAGCCAAGGAGAAATTTTCTTTTCTGTCGGGGCGAAATATTAGTGAAGAGTTTTAGAGTTTTATCATTAAGAATTAGCAACACATTACTAGACAAGTCAGCACGAAAGTTGAACACTGGAATCAGAATGCCAGAAAGCTCCATTTATATTCTCTGAACGTCAAACGGCCGGCTAAAATGCACACCAAAACCAAAGGTTGCACTCTCTATGCCTGGAACCTCTAATTTGAAAATTTTATGTTTTGGACAGTTAAGAGTTAGTATAAATGTTTAGGAGCAATTTTTTCATCGTCTTAAACTAAATAAAAAGGCTCATCAATCAATTTCAATCGTTTTCGCGCACGGAACGATGACCACCAGAGAAAGTGAAGAAGCAGTGGTATTGCCTTTATTTTAAAAATGTATGCAGACACTTGTAGGCTTGCACTGATGAGGTCTCATAACAGATGCTCTAGCAGCTTGACTCGTGACTGCGACAGCTACTACCTAACCTCGTTGTCACGCCACTTGTGCAAGGAGTCACTGTAAAATTGCCAGTAAACCGACAAAAACGACACCGATACAATTATCTTGTAGAATATCACCTTATTTATATTATAACGCCATTTTTCGCCGAAACAAAAAAGAACTAAATATCAACGTTGTCTGGTAACAATGTATTTTTGCCGAATCTTTAGTGTATCTTTCGAAAAGGCCGGCGAAAGCTCGACTCTGCCGAATCCCAAAGTTCGGCGCCGAATTTTCGATTTGGCTAAAATTCGGCCCATCACTAGTCTCATTCAAATGAGATTCGGCTTTTAACACCTTGATTGTTTTACATTAAGTTTTCAAGAACTTTAAGCTTTAGTGACTAAGAGGACCGTAAGCTGTAGTGACGGCAGTGATCTTCACACTCCAAAATTTAAACTTAATCTTGCTATCTATTAAGCTTGAGTAGGTTAGGAAATTCTGTAGACTGAGTATGCTGCGCTAACAGCGTCACACATGTACTGAATGCGATACTCTAACTTTTACGCCAATAAAGCATAGCGCTGCGGAAGTGGGCGAAATTCCCATTTCAGATTTCATTTTGCTTTGATGAAGTCACATCTATGCGAGTGCGACTTTCGGTCTAATACTCGCCGGTCTAAATGTGGATGACAATGTCCACGCGCCAGGTCTTTAATTTTAAGTTTTAACCGGTTGCACTCGTCCGCCATATTCGCTCTTTTTCTCGTGAGTTGCAACGTGGTGGCGCCAGCGTGCAGATAGACCTCAACCACTTCTGGTTTTGAGCTACACAGCGGGTTTCGCGGTATTGACAAAATAAAAAATACAGGCTATCTTCTTTAAATGACCCTTTATAACGCTTTCAGGCTTATTCACTCTTATGATAATAGGATGAGTACAAGAATAGGAAATATGCGTGAGCGGCAAGTGTGCCGGGGCTACCCAGTCGAGGGCCCCACTAAGTTTGTTGCAAAACGAAAAAGGGCGAACTCATTCGAACAGGTTGTGAATAAGGCTCGTGTTTAAATTAGCACGAATCATTCGAATTGTCATTTATCGTGACAGGCGTCAAGCGAAAGGTGACTAGCAGAAACGTTTTGCCCCTAAAGATGGCACCCAATTATGCTGAAACTTGTAGTCTAGCGAGAATGTTCGCGTTGAAACTTCTTTTTTGTCTCGCCATAGCTGTCAACAAAATGCTATGTGCCTAATTTAGCGCGCACATGAGTGCGGAAATTATTCGTGCGTGTCTGTCACGTCTAAATATAACACAGTAAACGTCAAATTTATTGATCAAACTACCTTTCTACATTGTACACTCCAGCCACATATGTCAACGCAAGCGAAATTTCCAATGGCATAAACGTCTGGCAAATGTAACACGGGGTAGAGTTGCGTGATTAACCGGAAAAGGAAGTCACATTCAGGAATTTGCTTTTTGTTCGCCCTCATCTTGAAGGCCCCTACCTCAGTGTTTTCAAAGATTCCTCTATCGAATACTTACAATTTTAGTGTCATTAAAGTGTTTCCTTTATCGTCGTCGTCGTCATCGTCACTACGTGGCCACTTCCGGAGAACGTGGGCCATGCAGTAGCTCCTGCGATAACTATCAAAGTCCACAACTGTTTTTGATGCGCATTTTCACTTGGTATATGTCAGGAGAAGCTGCGCCAGCGTTTTGCGAGGATATCCCTAACGAAAACAAAAGAAAACAAAAAACACCAGCAAAAATTGGTGTGTTTTTTATGTAACACCAGACGTCTTACGAACGTGAATTGGGACATTTTGACACCAGGGATCTGGTGTCTGGTGTTACATCAGGTCTCTGGTGTGACATTATGACTTTTGTGTCTGGTGTAACCTCAGGGCGCTTGTGTCTGGTGTAACATGAGGGATCTGGTGTCTGGTGTAACATCAGCGATTTGGTGTCTTGTATAACATCAGGCTCTGGAGTCTGGTGTAACATCAGAGATCTGATGTTGTGGTGTGACATCAGAGCTCTGGCGTCCAGGTGATATCTTGGCTCGCGTGTAATCACATGGTTTAGGAGCATTGTGGAGTTGTCGCTAACCAAAAATTTTTTTTTGGCGTGATCGCTACCTGTTTGGGAAAGAGATGTTCAGCCTAAGCTACTATGAATACACAGAAATAATTTAGTCACTGGAGCTGCTTTAATAATTACTTTATTATAAAAAACATATTTTTTCTTAAGAAAAATATTTCACTTTTTCAGCGACGATGAAGCCGCACCAGAAGTTCCAGGCTCTTCCTTAACCAGTCCCAAAATACTGAAATTAATCTTCTGAAACGTGACAAAATTTATTAAGGCATAATTCTGGAGTGATACATTTTTCATTGCGCAAAAATATACCACAGGAGCGCCTGAAAATAGTGGAAGCATCCCAAAAAATATCTCAACAAACTTGCCCAAGTAAAAGGTAAAAAGAAAACTGGTTTTGTCTACTTATGACTTTCGTGTGCTGGATACGCACCCTCTGACTGGCACAACTGACAGATGGTAGCAGCCGCTTACGGCAGCTTAGTAGCCTCTTGGTCGCACCAAGAACAGACGACGTGTAGCTGAATGTATTCGACAAACTATTGGGTCTATTGGTTTAGTTCATTTCATATAACTCACTTGTAGCGAAACGAAAATAATTTACTCACCCTTATAGCACCAAAAAAGTGTGCGCCGTTTATGATTGGAAAAGGTTGTATGAGTTTGGCGCGTCCGGGCGAAGGCTGGTCTGTCGTAGGCCCCGTTACTCACGTCACCATCTGTCGGTTTTCGCGCCAGTCAGAGGGTGCACAGTTAGCAGACGGGCGCCCTAGATAGAGAAAATCAGTTACTTTTTTCTAACTTTTACTTCGGTTAGTTCTTTTCTTAAAATTTTGATGCAATGATTTCACCACCTTCAGACGCCTGTGGTGTATCGTAGCGTGATGCATTACGAAACCGATTTATGTGGTCACTTTATAGGCTCCACCCAGATTTAGGGCCCCACGTAAGAGTTATTTTCTATGTGCGAACAAGTCATAAAGCATAATCAATATGAGGATATATATTTAACAATTATATTCCCCTGCTATTGCACAAAAAACCTGCCTGGCTTATACGAATAATTCCATACCTTTGAATCCGAATTCCACTAAAGATTAAGATTAAACATACCAATAGGATCCCATCAACAGCTTACATGAGTCATGGTAGCTTCAGACAGCACCATCTGCTCTAGAAGTGGAGCAGAAATGGCTCTGATGACTGCCTAGTTCAGTTCTCTAGCTGCGCGAGGGCCGCTACTCGTCTCACTGGAACTTTGCTTTCAGCTCTTCATTTTGGTACTTGGGCCACAAGTTGTGCTAGCAGGCTTGGAGCACCGGCTTAAGGGGTTGAAGGCCTATTTCTGAAAATACAAAAACAAAGCACGAAAGAAACCATCACTTGGCACAGCAGCTAATAACAAAGAACAAACTCAGTCAATTAATGCAAGCAGAGCTTTGAAGATTTATCCAAACCACACATGTATTGTGAAGTTAGACGCACCTCACAGCACAGTAAGTTTTGGTCAAATTGCAGGCACCTCGGTCTGGTTTGCAACCTGATAACTCGGTATAAAAGCAGTTTACTTGTCCCGCAATGAGCACCTTTCCATAACTCTCTGTAATATTGCGCATTCGCCGTCTTGAACCACCTCTATCTAGAGGAGGGTTCTCAAACTCATTCGTGTGCCCACCCCCGAAACGGCGAGGGCCAACGGAGGCGAGTGGGCCATGCTTTACTAGTTTAGGAGAATAAAACGAACAAACAGCATTGGTGCTTTACGCTGTAAAGCAGATGACTGTAACAGCGATACTTTAGATATTTCATGGACACAAGGAATATTGTGCCTTCTGCGTTTAGTAAGCTCATCGTTTTGCCCACTTTGCGCCTTGTTTGCATATACGACTACTTTCGGAACACGCATGATGTTATAAAAAATATTTCAAATGCCCCTCTACCACAGTACTGGCAGTTTTCAAAAGAACGAGAGCAAGCAGACCATCTCTGCGCTGTCGCACAATTCACTAGGGTCAAAAGGCGTAGAAAAAAACATCTCATAAGGCGGCCGTTTTCGTTTTTCGGACAATTTTGTAGCAGCATTATAAGAGAATACTTTCATTTTAAAGGCATGGTCTGACAGCCAGAAGCCCGAGCGCATAGCTTTATCGTTGGCCGTTGCTCCTGCTGTGCAAGAGTTCACGCAGCCGAGGTGCCTCCTTGAGCAAAGAGCTTGCAGTTGCATTCCCCACTAATGATATAGCCATTCCGGTTGATTTGCATGAGAAGGGCTGAGAAGCAAATATTTACACAAAACAATACTTGGCCAAAAGAAAAAAAAAACAAAAACAGAATAGTACAAAATGCGCAAACAGAGCAGAGCTCCTTTTCGAGCGGAAATGAATCGACACTATAAAATTATTATTTATGGCATGTGACGGTCGAGGCATAGGAATGGCGGCTAGCGGCTGAGGGATGCTTGTGGAACGCATCCCCAAACCGCGGGCCTCATGCGGCCTGCAGGTCGCGTGTTTGGGACTTTTCATCTTGAGACTTAAATGTGATGCACTACCCTATCGCTGCATGATGTTTAGATGACACATGGAATGCGGCAATAAGAGTACCCATTATGTCTTTGAGCACATAGTTGTTTATAAATGATGTTTCGCCTCTCCAACAGACAATGCATGCAATCGTGACGATTCGGGTGAGAAAAAAAAAACTGGATATAAATGTGACTGATCCCGACACCAAATTATTAAACTGGATTGTTGCATGAACAGGATGCTCGAGAGAGGAGGACCTCAGCACAGCCTAATTAGTGACGATGTGGTATCTTACATCTCAAACCAACCCACGCTGTACGGACAACATGATCAAGGGCTATGAATAAGGAAAATCAGGTATTTCCAACATGGCCCAAAGGCGGGATACACGAATTGGAGTAATCCGCATGCTCAAGTACTGAGTAAATGCACGCTTGCTTACCACCTTCGGGCAGGGTCGGGCTGCAAGGGCAGATGGAGACGGCTCTGATGGAGCCCCGACACAGCTTACCGCACCACGAGAGTGTAAGCGAAGCAGAAGGTGTGTCTATTAGTAGATACCGAGCAAAACAATAGCCATGTTTACATGAATTTGGCTGAGTCGCATCGACTCCAGCATTTGCATCGAATGCAGGTCATGTAAATCGATTGATACATTGAGGAAGCGCATCGTATTCAAACCCTAGTTAGAGATTGAGTAATATCGTCGAATGCGAATTCATACAGCCCCAGCAAACGAAAGTCGCATCGCATCTTAATACAGGGTTGATGATGGGAAGGAGCTTGCTGCAGGAGTGGATGAACAGCTCAGAAAATGGCTGCGGTCGATCTTGTTGGCGGCGCCAGAAAACGGGCGCGGTCCCATGGGTGTCCCTCCGGAATTTTTTTTCTCGGGAAAAAATGCGAGCTTTTCAGCTCGCATTTTTTTTGTAATTGTAATTGAGTTGAATAAAGCTGAGCTGCTCGGTGAGGGTGGCCCCCGACTTGGCCTTGCAAGTAACGACTAGCGGATCGGAGGAAGTCCCTAAAGGCTCCGTTGTAAACAGGAACGGCGTCGGGAGCACGAATCGCTGGCACCGCAGAACGAGCAGTTCCTACCTCAGCGTTGCTTGTGATTGTACCAGAAGCTCTCAGCCTTGCGGTGCGGCCATGGTTAGAGTGGTGGAGGCGTCTTGCAAGTGGTTGGAAAAGTTCTTTTTCGGGAGGGCGTGTGCAGTCCCGTTGCCTCTGTTCCAGAATGGCGCGGCCCAGAGCCCAAAGCGCTTTCTTGCATCCTGCAACTTTCCGCTGAACAGTGAAGACAGCGGTGAGATCTTTATGCTTGTCAAGAAAACCTCCGCGCACGAAACACAGGCCGGAAAATGTGATTACATGCCGCGGCTAGCGCTGGAAACGCAGCTTTAATTGAGATGTGACACGGTATGCTGCCATCTTCACGTAGAACTTGATGTGCATTAACGTGAATGTTGGCGCATTAGTTTACTTCCAATAATAGAGTCAATGCACTAAAGTCGCATTTATGTGAACGTGGCTGGTGGCTTTTGTTCTTGTCTAGAAGTACGTAGACTCGTGGTCCAGACCAACCCTTGACGAGATAAAAGGAAATTGAAAATAACAATTTTAGGCAGGTGAGCTGGTTGTTATACATCGAAAAATTGAGGGAGAGGATGAAATGAAAGCGCGTGGGAACGTCAAAACGCCGAACTCCGCTTGGAAGGATTAGTAAAAAGACCTAAATCTAGGTGTATTTGTCCCCACTGCCCTCGTCTAACGAGTCAGAATGCGGCACGCTGGCATCTGGCGCTTTGCTGTCGCATCATAGTGTGATCAACAGGGGCAGCGGAGACAAAGGCTCCTGGCTGTAGGTCTACCTACTTGTCACTTCAACCAGAGCTCAGCCTTCTGACGTCCCCGCACGCTTTTGCTTCCTCCTCTACCTCAGTTTCTTGCTCGGCTAATTGGAAATACTGAAACACAAGACAGGCGAAAAAGACAAGCAAAACGTCCCAAGTTGTGTTGGATTTCGGGTTTTTCCTTCGTCTCGGGTTTTTATATATCGAATAAAAAAGAAGATATGCCCCCTTTTGTCAATAATAAAAATAAGTTTATTTTTAGTACCATAATTACCTTGTTTTTCCACATACTTTTATTGTGTTTTTTATGTCTTTATTGCTATCATGAGCGCGAACCTTAAGATAAAATACCCTGTATATATATCATAAATGCCTGGCAATGGCCATTCAGTGGAGCCTCGGTAGTGTGCCGGCCAAAGGAGAAGCTCAAAGGGGACCTATGAGAGCTATGCATTCAGAACACTTTGAAAAACGCTCCAAAGAGAGTTGATTTTTTTATTGCTATTACTTGATTTTGTTACGATTTCTGAAAATACCGAGCGGCATCTGACGAACAGAGCGGAATCACCCGTAGCTCTTCCAAAAATAGCAAATATGAGTGATAAATTAATTATCATTATTAATATTATGATAAGTCTTTTTACAAATATTATTTTTATTGTTATTACTATTATTATTTTGAACCAATGAACCAAAAATTGGACACTTCATTTATACTCAAGACAAACGGGGATGCACCACTCGAGCTCCCACACTTAAAAAAAAAAAAAATGGAGGATAAAGGTAGCAACGGCGTGTCTTCCTGCCTTCTACTGACGCGCCTCCAAGCGGACACGGGGAAAAGGGAGGAATGAAATGTTTTCTTTCTTTTCCAGACAGACGGGAGAAAGCTTTTGCAATCCCGACTCATCTTTCGGTTTCGTTTTTCGAGCACGTCTCGCACGTTGTTAAATAAATGTTGTTCAGTTGATTGAGCTTCAGCGGTAGCGAAGGCCGCCTGTAATTCCGTCTTCTAGTCCAAACGTGCAGAACGTTTTGGTTGCATTGACGTTTTTACCACTAATTTTATCAAACGAGCAAACGAGCTTAAGCCGCTAGAAACAGCAAAGTTCCGGAGCAGTGCCAGCACCGCTACGTACACTGGGCAAGATGGACGTCTCTGGATTACGGAGGGACCCCCGCGGAACTACCATATACCTTGGAACTACAGTGGCTTAACCACAGTAGCGGAACCACGCAGAACCGTGTCGACGTTTTCGACGTTATGGAAATCGCAGGAACTGCGACCAACGCAGACAGGTTTTCCTGCCGGCTGCTTGGGTGCCTTCCGTGCTGAGTCCGGCTCCGTTTTCTTGTGCCGAGTGCCAACCGACGTTCACCGTGGTTCTGTATTTGTGCGTGTCAGCAACATAGCAGCAGCATCGTGATGGCAGTGTTGTGCGTAGTGAACAAAAGACTGGAATTATCGCTGATGTGACCGTGAGTTCGCGTATCAGTGGTGTAACAACAAGATGAGATTACGTAAACTGTCGGGCATTGATGCCGCTAGTCGGGCCGTGATCGGAGGGGGCGGGGTGTCGCAGGTTGACATTCCGCTTTACATTAAAAAGTTTAAGACCACTTGAGGAATTAGGTGCAGTCGATCGACGTAGGGACAGTCGTTTTAGAACGCTGGTCTGAACGGTAAGCTCGTATCGTACAGTGGCTAGTGTGACTGTCGGTCCCCGAGAGCGATTGCGCTCTGGGGAAAAGACTGAGGATTACAAAATTATGACGGAAAATATGTATATTTACAGTGTAATTTTAGCATTTAAATAAAAACAGGTAAAATCGAAAAAGAAAACTATCCTTTATTTTGCTGTTGAAATATACTACGGTTCCTGGAGAACCTGCCTTCCAAGTGGCGCGCTGGAAGGAGCGCAAGAAGTTTTCGAGCTCGCCACGGCGTAGCTCCGTACACTTAACCCCTGCCGCAAGTCGCGGCTTTTACTGCATTCAAATTGATCGAAAAGCGATTTTTCTGCCCGTTAAGCATCACCTCCAGCTGAGTGAATATCCGCTCTACAGATATTAGATCAAGACAGCAATTGCAGCCGTGCGCGAACAGCACAAATAGCAAAACAAGCACTACAATAGAAATACTGGCCACGAAGTGCCGTGCGGGGAAACAAACTCATGGCTTCGAACCGCATTCGAGCGGCTCGATTTATTGGCTTTCGAATAATTACGGCATGATCGAGCGTTTTTTTTAGATAAGAGATTCATCCCTTGAGCCATTATAAATACTCTCAGATGTATGATGTCTCAGTGTTGCGGGCGAATGGTTTACCACTCCTCCGTGACGGTTGACGAAGGAATTGTGGCAATTGTGGCTCGAGGAATAGCAAAGGTAAGACATACAGTGCACGAAATGGGTGCGGGTTGTCTCTGTTTATCATCGCAGTGCTGACGATGAGAAGACTGAGTGACTGCACGCTTTTGAAACGCAAGTTTCTTTACCTGCAGGGGAAAGCCGGCTTCAGAAATAAACACAGTGCGCGGAAAGCTCGTGTTAAGCTTTTATTTGCTGCTCCTCTCGCTCCGTACAATATACTTAGTGTTCCCGTTAATCCTTATTGAGTTCGATTTGCTTGATTCGTGGCTGCCATAATGAGATGCAGGCGACGGAGGAGCGTTTTTCCCCTGCTTTAGGGACGAAAGTTTCTACCTTTCTGAAAGAACATATGTGTCAAGGGCGTTCCTCCATTTAGGGAGGACTATACTGACCCTTTTTTTTAAGAGTGCAGGACAAGTGGAACAGTCTTTACTTCTCAAGCCCTCGATTGACCAAATGAAAGTGTCTATAGAGGAGGTGCGAATATCGATAGACTTGTTAGAGAAGATGTATGAAAGACTTTCAGCCTAGGTATCTGCCCACACGACGGGTGCTAACGGTCTCCGCACGGAGGCAGAAGCTCTGAAGGCCACAGTCTCCGAGCAGGCTGACACCATCTTAAGCCTACAAATGGAGACGAGTGAGGCTCAGCAAAGTAGTCGCCGCTAAAATATGAAAACACACTGGCTGAATGTGATCGTAAACCTGAGACTGGGGCAGAAAGAGAACACAACAGAAGGTAGTAAAAGAAGAGGCAACGTCTCCTCTTTTAATCCCTTTTTCTTATGAATCCACTCTTCCTTCGTCGTCTTCTATACTAATTTTTCATTGAGACGTTGCCTCCTCCTTTACTACCTTCTGTTGTGTTCTCTTTCTGCCCCAGTCTCAGGTTTACAATCATGTTCAACTTACACCAGCTCGCCTGCACTCTGACTATTTTTACGGGCTGAATGTCGCCTCTGGAGGAACTCCTGTCTCCATAGTAGCGGGGTGGCGGACGTGCTTGGGACTGGTGAACATCAACCAACTGACACTGTCTTTGCTCACAGATACAAGCTCTCAATCCGCCCATTGTAGTGAAGGTTGCGTCTATAAAAGTAAAACACCGTTGGATGCAGGTTCGAAGCAAGTTGAGGCTATTGCCTACCGACGGCTCACGGGAAAAAAGTATTTTTCAATGACAATCTAACGCCAAAGAACAGAGAACGTTTCTGTTATTTTGCGCCAAGTCAAAATGGGTTTGTTGCTGGTGGAAGCACCACTGATCTTCTTAAAATTCTCAGATATCTTGCGCTCTTCCTTCGACAATAACATGCATGTGTGTGCACTCGTTGTTGATGTAGCCAAAGCGTTCAACACCGTGAACCAACACATTATCTTAGACAAACTGTAGAATTGTCTTGCGGGGACCATTTCATACACTAATCAGGAGTTTTCTTTCCAATCGTACCCAGGTTGTTTCAGTAGACAATGTACGCAGCTTTCAGGTTTTCCTTATCTCCTCGGAGTCTCTAGGGCTTCATTCTGCATGAAATATAATTTAAACGGAGGTCGAATAGTAAATTCAACCTTCGTTTAAATTATATTTCATCGGTCGCGACAAATTTAACGATTTCCCAATATGCAGATGACACTGTTTTGTTTTCCCGGCACCTACTCTACCAGCGTGCAAAGGAAATGCTTCAGGCAGATGCAACTAAAATAATTGACTGGTTTTCGGTAGTGAATTTTTTGAAAACAAAACTGATCTCCTTTCGTATTCTTTAAAAATGTAAGTTTGACGTTTCCGCTATTCCTTCAGAACACCAGTTGTCCATGTTCTAATTGTAGATCTGCCGAAAATGTTAGCTCAGTAAAGTACTTAGGTCTTCACTTCAATTGTAATCTGACATGGAGCCCTCACATGTCTCATGCATGTCAAAGGTTGAGGAGTGTGCCCTGCAAGATGTACCACATTAAAGGTTTTATACCATTATCAGTTAGAAGGAACATAACGCACGCCTTAGCTTACAGCGGACGAAGGTACGGAAAAACTGTCTTTTTTCAATTGTTCACTTCCCTGGCATTTAAGAATTGACCGAGTTTTAAAAGTAATTCTGAAAAATGTCGCATAGAACAGCGAGTTTTGATCCAACGCTAACTTGTTCGCTTCACTTGAGTTGTCGTCTTTTAACTCGTTCTTCCTTTAAACTGCCATTTGGCGGCATTTCTGGTTAAGTGATTTCAATCTGGCGTCTAGTGCATCTCGTGAGCTCAAAGCTGTTCCACGTTTCATCACTCCGAGGGTGACAACTCACTATGGTAAAGGTTTTTTTTAGATTTTATGTGCCGAAAATTTTTATTGACCTTCCAGAATGGACTGTTTTTCATTAAAGGGAAGCTACGGAGCTTCTTGGAAAAAATGAGTTAGAAGTGAATTCTAGTGTATTTTTATCCCGTGAACCCGAATACCCAAACCATTTGCTACGTAAGTATTGTTAAATGCGAGAAAAACGCGAAAAACAGTCGCTGTCCGTGACGTCATCGACGGCTCTTTTGGCTGCCCAAGGCTAGGGAGGCGGGGCTTCAGTCCTATTTTGAAATTGCTCGTATGACTCTCCGGCGGGTCGCATTGAAATACAATTTTGATATCTGTTAATCTAAAGGCCAAATGAACGCAATTCAAGCGTTTTTTCTCAAATGTAGAAGTGCCCCATCTTCCCTTTAACTCAAACAAAACGTTAAAAAAAACGTATGGGAAGCAAGTTCTCTGATGTGCGGAAACAGTGACATCAATCTTTTTTTTTCTCATTAGTTATGTGGGAAGGTTTTGCTTTTGTTTATGAAACGTTCACACTGATGTTTTTTCTCCACATTTTACCTTCTATTTTCTTATACATTTCGAGCGATCGTTGCAAACCTGATTGGTAAAACTATTTGTATCTGATTATGAATATCTTTATTCTTTTTTTCCTTCTGAAAAGTATGAAGATCTTTCTCTTTTTTGTCGACTTAAAAAACAATTGTGTAGAAATGTGTCTATGTTTTTATCTGATTTTTTTCTTCTTTGAGGAAGTAAACTGACCTCTCAAGGTTCGCACCTCATTCCGAAGCGACTGATGATACTGCGTGTATTCCAACTCATTTTGAAGACCGACAAAATTTAGACCGCTTGCCTTGAGGTGAAGATATCATCGGCGTGTGATTCGTGTGTGGGCCTGTGTGAGTGTGTGCACGTGACAATGCCTAAACTTTTAATATGCCTCCTACTACCGCTTGGTCTGTCCCCAGAAGCCCTTGAGGCTCTCACAAGGCCTGGAACTTGATCCTGACTCCAAGAATTACTTATTCAAGATCATTATTAATATTATTATTATTATTATTATTATTATTATTATTATTATTATTATTTTGACTCTGTTGTGTATGTGCATGTGTTTGTGTGACCATCGTCGTCTATATTTTGATGTAAGTTGAACTTGGAACTTTATGTGTATGGGGACGCTTTTTTATCACAAGCTGTAGGATCTCGTCCAACAAGCCTTTTTTTCTGGATTTGACAGACCCGCCTCACTATCAAGTGAACTACACGCGTAAATAAATATTATTATTATTATTATTGTAGGATAACAACGATGTGTTATCATAAAGCATTATTGGAATAGCCCGTTTAAAACACCTCATTTTGTTCAGCAGTCTACAAGAAATAGTAAACGCTTTATAATTCCTCGAATACACACCAACTACGGGAAGAGTATATGTTCATCTTACGTGCCTGATATCCTCAACAAGTTACCAGACGTTTTCAATCAACTCGATTCTCTATGATCTTTAAAAAAGCACATGAAAAAAATGTGCTAGAAACCATAGATGCATTTTTGTTTTTTTGCGAATAACATTTCGATTTCTTTGGACCTTTCTTCAGTTGGTGCTGAATCCACATAGGCATTTGTTTGTGTCTTTATCCGTGTCTATGCTATAAGTACTGTATATTTGTGTATCCATGTACGCATCTGTAGATCTAAATTTGGGTATATATATATGCCTCTTTGCATCTTTGTGTGATATATGCCTGTATACACATATACGTTTTTTTTTGCAAACATTTACGTTTTTTTATTACTTTTTGAAAGTGTACATTGATTTATCCATGTGTTTAAATATTACTTTGTCATGAAGGATGGTATAGTGTAGTTATAGCCATCACCTATGTGCTTCTTATTTTGCCATTTGTGAATTATTTCATATATCTATACTGACTGCCATTTGTGAACTATTTCAAATATCTATACTGACTGCCATTTGTGAACTATTTTTGAACTTCTAAACTGACTTCTATTAGCATACCAAGAACGCCCGTCTACCACTCACATTGGCTAACATCAGTGCTGGGTCGTGTCACACAAGCCAACCCTGGCTTCGACAGACCCGAGACTAACATAATGAAAAAAATAAAATGCTGGAATAAAATATATTATTATTATTATATTTATTATTATTATTATTATTATTATTATTATATTATTATCGATATTATATTATTATCGATTATCGAAAAAAAAAAGTAAAAACAACAACGATAACGTCGACGAGCGCCAAGCTCCCGGGTAGATAGCGCTGTGATTCATTCCAAACTTGCAGATCACTACTTTGCTGGTTGTCGAGTAATACACAACTCAGTGTCAGCTCCTGAACCTAAAATTTCTAAACAGGTCAAAATCATTGATATTGTATCGCTTGACAAATCAATTGCCTCATATGACTGGGATGGCTTCCTGGGCTCTGTCAACAACGATAATATTTATCCACGGTTTGTGCAGGTCTTTAACTCTTTAACTGAAGCTGCTAAACGTACTGTTATTTTGAAAAAGCGCAGACCACAACACAAATGGCTCAACTTTAGTATCCTAGAAAAAATTAAAGAAAAGGATATCTTGTGGAGTCGGTGTCGAAAATCTCCAAATAACCTAAACCTGAGGAATGAATTTAGGCAAGCTAGAAACAAAGTGAACGCGATTATTCGCTGCGCAAAAAGACAGTATTTCAAATCAAAATTTGAAGAGGCCAAGCGTAGCTCCTTTAAAACATGGTCATTAATTAATCAATTCCGATGCACTGGTACTGCACAATATATTGACCAAACTATCGAAAAAAATTTCGGTGCACTGTCATCATCCTTAGCTGTAGCGTTCAACAACTTCTTTGCTACGTACTCTGGTGTGAGCCGAAACAATCATGACCACTCTTGCACTTTGCATAACACGTCATTAACATCAGCGTTTCTTCCCACAATAGAGGACACAGATCTTTATTCTCTACTGTTCGGTTTCAAAACCACCAAGTCACCCGGCGTTGATGGTATTCGCACTTATGACCTCCAAAGAAACTTCACGAAGATTAAGAATGTTCTTTTAGTTATGCTAAATGGCTTCATTACATGTGGTACCATACCCAATGGCCTCAAAGTGGCCATGGTAAGACCTCTTTTCAAAGGAGGAATACGATCTAAAGTTGAAAACTATCGCCCTATATCTATATTGCCAATTATAGGACAATTACTTGAAAAACACATATTTCAGTCGATGAGCAGTTTTATTAATAAACATGATATCTTTACGTCAACTCAGTACGGCTTTATCGCTGGACGAGGACCCAACTAGCTCTGGATGACTTCTCTGATTATTTGCACTCAACATTTGAAAAAAATATGTTCGCTTGTTCTCTATTTCTTGATGTATCTAAAGCCTTTGATACTGTTAGCCATCAATTGCTTCTAAGAAAATTGCAGAATTTAGGGTTTCGCGTTCCGTTTTTTTCGTTACTAGAAAGCTTCCTATCTGATCGTGCCCAACGTGTAGTAATCGGAGACTTTAAAAGCTCCCTTATTTCTTTAAAGGCGGGAGTCCCCCAGGGTTCTATTCTTTCACCTTTGCTCTTTAATATTTTTGTGAACGATATGGCCCGTGTTATAAATGGATGCAAAATTTACCAATATGCCGACGATACCCTCCTTGTCGCGCGTCAAATTAATTTCTCTGATTCGCTCAAAATACTCCAGGCCAACTCCACGCATTTAATGGATTGGTTTGCGAACAACCTTCTAAATATTAATAGTTCTAAAATAAAACTTGTCTGTTTCCACAACCCCCTAAAGAAACATCAGGGTAATGTGCAGTTCTGTCTCCATGCATCAAGCTGTAATCCCTGTAATTGTTTATCCATCGAATCAATTGGCCATGTAAAATACCTTGGCGTATATTTTGATTATGATATGTCATGGAACTCACACATGTCCTACCTTTGTGGTAAACTGCGATCTATTGCCTGTATGCTTTTTAACAGTCGAGTTTTTCTGCCTGTCGGTATTCGATTTCTTATTGTACACGCACTTGCTTACAGTTTACTCCGTTATGGTGTAACGGTGTTCGGTAACTGTTCAGGACGGTGGCAAGGGAAAATTAATATTTTACTTAAAGGTATATTAACAAGCGTTGCATATAATACGGATCTGTCTAACAGCGCTGACATCTTTAAAAGCCTTAAACTCCCTAATTTTCGTTCTCTGTTTATTCAGACTGTTGTGCGTCGGTACTTTTGGAATAGCGATTTCAAAACACCAGTTATTCCATCCCGCACATTGCGTCGCACCTCTCGTTTCGAAGTGAAGCTTTGTTCCACTCGATATGGAAAATGTATGCGGGAGTACTATGTCCCGTTTCTGTTCAACGCCCTCCCGGACTCTGCTAACCAAGTGACATCACTGAAGACGCTGAAACGAGAACTCAAGTGCCTAAACTTGGACACTAGTTAACTGACTTTTCAGGATGTGTGTATAGACTGTTTGTGAGATGATAGTTGTGTGCTAGTTTAAAAAAAACTTTTGTGTGTGAATTTTACTTTATTTTGTACCTAGGCAGACACATATGTCCTTTTTTTTAGGGTGTCATCACACAAGCCTTTATTGGCTTTGATGTACCCGTATTCACATCCTGCTTCTCTCGTCTGAATGGGTCAATAAATGTATTATTAATATAAATATTATTATTATTATTAACAACAACCACACCAGGCTGGAGTGTTTGCTAAACTTTTTTGTATGTCTGACAGACAGTCTGATGAGCACATGAAGCCGTCTGGTGTGTCCACAAGTCCACAAGTAAGTACATCACGCTGACCTGGCCCTCAGACGCTCTGGTGGCTTCACCGGGCTGGTGTTCTGCTTGCATCAGCCTGCCTGGTGGACGCACCTTAGTTTTTGGTGTTCCACCGGGATATTCTAGTGTACCAAGATTCTTTTATGTATTTTTCATTAGGGTTGGGTTCAATCCCACAACTGTCGCCCAATAAATGGTGGCCGTAAGGGTTACTGATGGAGTTTCGAAAAGTACACTGCCGAGAAAGTAACACATTTTAAATTAAAAAGATAAACTTATCTAACGAAACTCGAAAAGTACACTACTGAGAAAAAAAAACGCATTTTAAATTAAAAAGACAAACTTATCGAACGCGATACCTCTCCCAGAACGATTTCTGAAAGTGGGACGCGGGTTACATTTGAATTTACTGTGTGGCTGTTGGGTTACTTTACCTCCCCGTTTTAAACTTGTATTGGACAAACATCCGAGATAAAGTCACTCACGCTTCCTGCTGTCTCTTCGGAAAAGCGAACATTTCTAATTTTTTCGCTCTTCCCGACCTGTTCACTGGAGAATATGGCGAAGCAGCGCCTCGGGGGTCGACTTTTAGTCCGGTTATCTAGATGTTAGAGTTGACACGTCACATGTTAAAAGCCGCAGTCCAGAAAAGAGAAACGAAATTGAAGCCGCTAAATATTTTATCATGCAAGCGGTTGATTAACGGCCCTCGAGTACGGCAATGCGGGTGGTTGAACACAGTAGTGATCACGCAGTAGTGATCACGGTTTACAATACGCAGTAGTGATCACGAGGCAGCACGGTGTTATCACAATTATCATCCAGGTCAAAACAGGCACGGACTGGTAACGAACCGAAGAATGTCCCACTTTATTGCTAAGACCGCGAGGTCTTCCTGATAACATTTGGAATGGTTATTTCATGTATACAAAGAACCCTAGACTGCATACACATATAAAGCGCGCGATAAGGCGTAACTGACACTGAAAACGTTATTACTCGAGCAAAGGCCAGCCGAAAATTGCGTTACACTGTCATACTGGCAGTAGCAGTTGAACGCAATAGTGCAGGATACAGAGTAATGCAAGCTAAAAAGTTCATGTTGGACACTTGTACGACACTAATCAAATAACTCTCTAACAGCGAATGTAGCACTCACGGTGATTGGTGGCGCCGGTTAATATAAAGCTCTATAAATCCATAACTTTCTAGGCAAAAAAAAAATTAAAAAAAAAACATTGGACAGTGTAATATCCTACAATCCTAGAGTGGTTAAGGCGTATCTCGCAGAAGTGATTTCATGAATACATACGTGTTTAATGTCAACCATATTGAAAATGGCAGGGCTGCATGAGTACTATCGGGTATTAGACTCGAGTTTTAGGGGCCAAGCTCCTTAAGGGGTATTCACACGAGGGAGAAATCCCGGGGATTTCTCCCCGGCACGCGCGCATCACGAGATAAAAACGCGAGGCTTTTGCACATCGCAAAGCCTGACGTTTTCGTCGTTGGATGCGCGTGCCGGGGAGAAATCCCCGGGATTTCTCCCTCGTGTGAATACCCCTTTAGGGGTTAGCCATGTTCGTATGCCCGTCCGATGTCAGGCGTCGGGTGCTCGTGCTTATGAGCACGTGAGCACGTGCTCTCGTGCTCGTGTAGGGCAAAAAAAAAATACAACCGCATCTTCACGTGGTGAATGATGATGTTGGTTGGCTTGTATGCGTAGATGGTGAGCCGCAGAATGCCGAGCCTTTGGTTCGTTTTGATCCATGTCAGAAAGAAAATGTGTGGTATGGAACGTGGTTATATACGCATTTGAGCATTTGACCGCAGCGTGACATGGATGAAAACGAACGAAAGGTTCGGCATGCTGCGGCTCAGCGTCTGCGCAGACAAGCACCACCAGAGCTTCGCCCCAATCAACATCATTCATGACGTGGAGATGCGGTTTTTACTCCCTATGACTTTTTTTTTTATGTGGCTGTTCACGAGGCCCCAATATCGCTTCAAGCGAGTCCTTCAAAATATGATTTAAAAGGACAGTAAGAGCTCCCGTTACCCATATTTTTCTAGGAAAATAAAATCTGCTAAATGTTTTCAATAATGCGCTCCAGATGACATTTCTTGAGACAATAAAAAATCCAAGAAAATAAGCGGCTGACTCTTTCAGTCGGAAGAACGGAAAAACGCGAATCTGAGGAGCATTCAATCGATTCTGACACGACGAGGAACACGAAGCCTCAAATGGTACACGATTACGTTCTTCATGTTTTATCTTTATTTTTTTATTATCTCGCCTTCAACGAAACCCTTCAGGAAGTCGAGCAGTGGTTTCGCTGCGAAGACGTCTTCTTGTTGTTGTGGAACCCCGATTGGAAACCGTAAAACAGCATCTGGAGAGCGATCCTTCAACGGCAGAATCGCAGCGTCAATGACACGCGTGAATGAACCGATGTTCACGGTAACCCCCATTATAGTCGGGCGGTGACTTGCGCCATATGATCGTTGCATTTCATTTCAACAGTTAACCGTGGATCTTAAAGAAACCTTGATAAATTTTGCGCTTAGAGTGTCTTAGAAGCACAGCCAACCATCGTTGTGCTTTCGTTTCAGACACGTGCAACGAGCAAGCGCTCCGCCACCATTTGCTTTCATGGGCTGCTCTTTTCCGTGCTGATCCTCTATTTAATTCCAATGATTGTACGATGCATGGCCCTCGATCATTTGCGCCTTTAAGGCAACTTGCGAGGCCCCAAACATATCAGATGGTTATAGCGGAGCCCAAAAAACAGCAGAATATTATTGATGCGTGGTATGGTACGTGTCTGCCGTATTCACTCGACCAATCGAAGATTGCGCGTGGCGGAAGTAAGGCCGGGCGCGCCTTCGGGAACTTCCAAGTCAGTCTCCGAGCAGTTTCGGGAGCACGGTAGACTTGTTCGGAGACTGCCAATAAATTGTCTTCGAAAATTGAAACATAAGGTTCATAAGCTGTAATAACGTACTTTGTTCAACACCGGTGCACCGCATCCAAGTTGCTGGTTGTCGGATATTTTACGCCTAGTCGATCTGGCAACACTGCGCGACGCCCGTCTGTGTGTCTGAAAACGGGAGCAGAAAGCGGCAAATGTTATACGCTAACTTCCCTGGTCCCGAGAAAAAAAAAAGATAGCGACAAAACAGCGGAGAAAAAAAGCAGACGATAGGTTAGGCTTGTTCGTTAGGCCGTGATGAGTTGTAGCGATGTTATATATCAATCATGCTTTATAAAGTTATCAGAAACAAAGGTTATTGGTTTGCGCAGCTGATTATATTGTACAAAAGGAGGATCCGTGTACATATTGGTGTTGTATAGTGTCAGTGAAAAGTGTGCATTTCTTAAATCATGCCCTGCTACTTTGGCCCCAACTGGCTAGAAGTATTGATTAAAGAAAAAAGTTGTTAAAAAGACTGTCGGCAGAAAAACACCGGCATTGCACCGGTGTTTTTCAGCAAAATAAAGTTAAAAAAAAACACTACGTGCCTACCTTGCAAGCTATGCTTTTCTGGGTTACGTGTATGAAAGCGTCGCAGAAATAGGAGCGTATCGGCTCCATCGATGTCCTTCTTTTTGCCCAGCCGTTCCGTAGCGGCCGAAATGCATGAACCCTTACCCGTACGTAGTTGAACGGCGGTTTCACGTGACATACTTGTGGCTCCCAATCTCGCTGGACGGCAGGTTAATGCACTTTAGTTATATGTCCTTCTATACGCGGAGGCAGCGTTTTCCTGCTCCGTTCGAGACGTTTTACGTCATGATCGACGGCGTCTGTCGAAGTAGTCGGCGACAACAAGAGAGCATGATCGAGTTCTCGATGTTTATACAACACACTCATTATTAGAACATAAGGCGAGCTGGCGATCAAGAAGTCGATCCGTCGGCGGCAGACCCCAGTAGATTCCGCTCGAGCGATTGCTAAGGGAAGCGAATCAGAATATACTTAATGGACCGGAATGTTTGTCGGATCGTACTTACCGAGTTTCGTCGTCGACGGAGCCACCTCGCCGTGCTTCAGCTTTTCAACAACATCAAGAACGACGCCAATAGCTATGAGTACGCGGGTAAACAGACGGCGAAAGTGGCAGACGCTGTTCATCAACATGGCGGAGCGCGGAATACCGGAAGGGAAATGGCGTTTCGCGGAACTTTATGCTCCCGATCAGTCGTCGGCTGGCACGGGTCCCCATAAGGTTGGCCGCCCTTTTTTTCTGGCCGGTGCACTCTGACGCGAAGAGACATTATCGGCGATAAAGCGCATAAGAAGAAAAAAAAAAACACACACACACACAAAAGAAACGAGGTGTGTGGTAGGACCTTAACGCAACTCAAGCGGGCTTTCGTTTTCTTCTAGCTTTACTTTCTTGTTATCGCAGGTGTAAAAAGAGGTTAGCTTCGGCTTGCCTCGCACAGCTTCACATGTGTTATTTCGTCCCACTAGGTCACTTTCCACTCAACTGGCAACTGATGCCGAGCGACGTTGGGAAGCGCTGCCCGACGGCAATTTCGTTTTTCACGGGAGATAACAACCCAGCGAAGACATTTATTTAAAGGGGCACAAAAAGGTCACAATCATATTTTTGTTTTATTATTCGAAACAATTGAAAACGATGCATGGACATCACCCTTAATATTTGAAATTAAGGACCTCAGTATTTGTGAAGTAAAAAAAATATTCCAAGAAGCGATTTGTAAGTTCCCGCGAAATCCGCGTCAGTGCATTGACTTCAAACATTGAGTCGTCCTGCAACTCGAGTTTCTCTCACGCCTCTGTGTTGTGTTCGCCCGCGTCCCGCGATCAACCGATCCGTGCGTGCCGCCTGTCGCTGTGAGCAGACTATTATTCATATTGGAGTTTCAAGTTCTTTCAGGGCGTCTTAAAGGGGCGATGAAATGAGTTTTGTATTTTGCGGATATACCGCTTAGAGCGGATCCCTGACGTTAATGACCTGTGAAATACCCGTTCGTTTTTCACCACACGCAATCGAAGTCGCAGAAAAAAATAAAGAAAAACAAGCAGAGTTCACCCCCTCAACTCGCAGCCAGAACAAGCGGCCACGTGATCTGGAGCCGATTATATGCCGCCAGTGTCGATCATAGCCAAGCGCTGGGGTTGGCAATGCACAGGACGCGTAGTAAAGTGGTTAGTTGGGCGAGTTGGTAATGATTGAACATGGTTAAAATTGCGCACAAATAGAAAGGTACAGAGAAGAGGGAAGAGAGAAGAGACAAGCGCAATTTGCGCTTGTCTCTTCTCTCTTCCCTCTTCTCTGTACCTTTCTATTTGTGCGCAATTTTAACCATGTTCAATCACAGGACGCGCACTGCGTTCCAGACATTGTTATGGTTCGGCTGTTGTCGTCATTGCAGCGATTGGACACAGGACACTACCGGAATGCTTCTCGAGCTATAGATTATGACGAGCCCAAATCGAGTGCCGACGCAATGCTCGGGTCCAATCTATGAGCCGCATTCAAGTATCGTCACTGGGCGGTACTGCTACTGCCCAGCTACGTCATCAGGTTTTGCGAAGGAGAGATTGAATGAAAACGCTCGGTTTTGTCCTCGAAATTACAGTGCAACAAAAAAGTTTCTTGGTCAGTGGCGTTGCGTGCGAGTATCCTTGTGTCCCACTAGTGCCAGTAAGCTCGTGTAAAGTGAAAAACATTCTAATAGAATATCGTTGCACCGCTCCTTTAAGCGCTCTCAAACTCTTAAAAACGGTGTGAGGTCGAAGAGAACGCTCAGTGGGCTTTTCTCAGCAACGTGACGGGCCACGTCGCACCGGTTGTGCGTGAAAGGCTGCCCCGGCGGTGTCACAACCAAAACTACGGTACACAGACACCAAGCCCAGTTGTTTATACCATTTAAAGATTGTTTTCTGCAAAATTTAAGTGGTCATCGGGCATTTAAAAAAGAGAACTCCGTCCAATTTCCTGACTCACCAATCATCCTCAGTGCCACATGCGTTGAGACCTGCCATGTATTCTGAGGGAGCATAAAAAAAACGGGGAGAAACATCCCTCCAGACTTCGGTATTTAGTATTTCGAAAAGAAGGGCCGTCGCGCAATTGCAAATTGCGTTAAAAAGCATGTTTTACGAACGTCGCTCTTAAATATTATAGAATTGTTGCTTACATAGCTTCTAAATTTTATAATCGATTACATCACCAACAAAAAGAAACGATGAGGTTAGAAGCGGGGGTGAAGGGTGCCAAAATAAAAAGGCGCACGAATGTGTGAAAAAATGTTTTTTCGCATTTTTTTTTCTTTTACGTGTTTATTACTACAACATACGTCATTTTTAACAACAAAAGCAAATACGACCTTTAGGGTGTCAGTGCCGCTTTGAGCCGCCAGTATGCCTTTAGACTGGTAAGGAAATTATAAAATGTTGCAATGACTTGAGGATCCTGAACGTATAAACATCTGCTTATGTTAAATTACTTCAAGAAATAATGAAAAAAAACTGAAATCGATAATACATGAATGAACTTTCACCTAAAGCACGTACATCTAAGATATTATTCTGTGACACAGGGCACGCCGTTCATCAATTTAAGTTCAGAGTAATTGAAACCAAATTGCGTAAAATAAATGAGTCCCCGGAGGTTGATGACAAATGTCGCCAACGAGTATATTGAGAAACCAGAAAATTATCGCCCCGAATATGACTTCGTGCCTAAGAAGGTGTGAAATTGACTGAGCATTTTTATTTAGAATGCTTATATACTCCAAAACAGGGCGCTGTGATATAATTCATTTTGCTAAAACGCAGGTAGCATAAGGTTTGGACCGGAGCTTTTATCACTCTAATGGTTGCAGGAGGAAAAAGGTCAGACTAGCTTCGAACTTCGAGCGGAAGTGAATTGTATTTTTCATCTCACGCGCTCGTCGTCTTTCCCCATGTCCATAGAGACGGAGTCGTCCCACTGCACAGGTTTAGAAATCTTGCTCGAGATCCAAATGTAACTTGCTGTGGTCTGCACGGAGGGAAATTCAGGCTGCTGAGCCGGCGCGAGCATCTCGATGAATGCCGGCTCATGTCGGTCGGCGGACACGACTGTGTCGCGACCGTTCACGTGCTTCGTTCATGTCTTTTCGTGTCACTCAATGATGAGTTGGGGAGCGGTGTGGGGCACCTGAAGAGAACGACAGGCACTCACGACGCATAGGAAAACGTAGTGACTGCCATGGAGATCCCGGTGGAAAAAGGGAGTCATGTCTCTGGCGTGTTCACCGCAGGTGTACCGCGATTTTCAGAAAAGAGGCGAGCCAAGGGTTGGTCTCGGAGGCTTAGGTGTGGCAGGGACGATCAACACGGCAGAATGGCGTAGTGGTGCACCGTACACAAGATGGAATGCGGCGCAAACGATATCTTCCTTTATGGGTTTGCTCAAATCCAGGAAGACGATCGACAGAGATTTGACCCATTGTTCTGGGCTGGCTTGGGCCATGAGAGACGCCTTTAGGGACCCATGGAAGCACTCGACTAAGCCATTTGCTTGCGCGTGGTAGGCCGTAGTGTTGAAATGCGCGAAGCCGAGCACACTTGTCAATCGTCAAAAAATGGCCGATTCAAACTGTCGTCCACAATCTGTGACGATCTCGGCGGGAACTCTGATGCGAGTAATCCAAGCGGACAGAACCGTAGACGCGACAGCCTCGACAGTGATGACGATGTTGGAAGTGGCTCCTGGCCAGCGCGTGAACCTGACGACGATGGTAAAACATGTATCGGTATATCTTTAATGGCAAAAACGGTCCGACGATTTTTTTTTTTACTTTACTTGCATTTACCAAGGTTAATATTAATTTGTGAGCTGGAACACCAAGATGTTATTGAGTCGAGGTAATATTTAACAAGGCAGTGATATGTTGGTCCAATAATTTTTTTTTTTTTGTATATAACACAGTCATGTGTAACTATTCGAACTATTCGATCTTTCCAAAAAGAGCTCTCTGGCCGCCGCCATTTTGCGACTCGAGCGACCCCTATCAGCCAAAAATTTCTGCCATCCGCCCGAACTGTGGAAACCCGGTCAGCGCGACTCCCCACCTGCATTGTGCATTCGGAGTTCACCGGCTTTTCTTGAAAGTTTTTACTTTATTTACCTGTCCAGCATGCTTGCGTGTTTTGTGTTATCTTCCGCTGTGAGAACCAGGGAGTACCAGGGCTCATAGCCTGCTCGACTTTCGCAGTAAACAAACGTCAAGCAGCCCGTGACTTCCGTTCGACGTTCTTCGAGGATTATATCCGTTGAGATTTGATTGATTGATTGATATTTATTTATTGCGTGCCCAAAAACACCATAATGGTTTTGACATTGGTGCACAGAAGTCAGATTCCTATGAAACATGCAAACATATGGAAACCACAATAGTCATATTAGAACAGTCAGCATAATAAAACAGTCGTAACAAAGTACATAAAATACACATCAGGTGTTAAAGGTAAAATAAGGCATGAAAAAAAAATCGTGCTGGACAAGGAGGTTGCATGATGTCTGAATACGATAGATTGGTGACTCCTTTAATCGCAAGTCGGGGTAGAACATGTCGCACTGTCACGTGAATTTCGTTGGCACACGTAACTTTATGCTGTCCAAAAGGTCAGGTACATCAATTACACCCTGGATAAGCTTTTGTAGAAAAGCCGCATCTCGGCAATGCCTTCGGTCATCCAAAGTGCTGAGATTCAAAATCTTAAGCAGAGAATGGTGGTCGAAGTAAAGTCTCCTGTGGAAGTATCGATCATAGACTATGCGAACCAAACGCCTTTGCACCGCTTCAATACGTCTAGATTCAGTCTCCGTTAAATGGTTCCATACGACAGAAGCGAATTCGAGCCTGGGCCTGACCAGAGCACAAAATAAACGTAATATGGCCTCAGGTGTTTGGAAGTGCCGAGTCAAACGGGAGATCATACCAAGCATTTTGAACCCGGTACCACAAATATTAGTTACATGAGAACTGAACGTCAGTTTGCAATCGACTAACACCCCGAGGTCCCTGATCATATCAGTTCGAGTAATAATACAGTTTCCCAACGTGTACTCAAAATATAAGGGATTTTTACGTCTAGTTAGCGAGATGACTTTAGTTTTGTTTATATTCAAAGGCAAACGGTTGGATGAGCACCATTGCAAAATACTCGAAACATCAGACTGTAACGCATCACAATCTTTTTCAGAACAAATACTTGAGAATAACTTAATGTCATCGGCAAATAAAAGCACTTTAGCAAACTTTACACAATTTAAAATATCATTTATAAATACCAGGAACAACAGTGGCCCCAACACTGACCCCTGGGGTACGCCTGAAGTTGGGAAAAACGGATTAGATAAAACAGTATCAACTCGAACAAAATTTTTCCTCGATGACAAGTAACTATAAACCCATTCACAAAGTTTAGGGGCGAAACCATATTGTTTCAATTTATGTACAAGCAAAGCATGGTCAACCTTGTCGAAAGCCTTTGTAAGATCGAAATATACCGAGTCAACCTGCCCTCGGTTTGAAACGACCGGGGCTGCGTTGTGTAGAAAAGTACAAAGGTTAGTTTCGACAGAGCGCCCTTTAATAAAACCATGTTGTTGCAGCGTCAGATACTTAGATAAATGAGAGAAAAGACATTCTTGCATAATGGTTTCAAATACTTTAGCAAAACCACACAGTAGTGACACAGGACGGTAATTTGATACAATACCAGCATCACCAGCTTTATGAATGGGCACAACTATGGCTTCCTTCCATATTGCTGGAAACATACTGGTACGCAAAGATACATTAAAAATATGGGCTAAAATTGGCGCTAGAAGCCCACAGCATCCTTTAATAATAAATGGTGGAATGTCATCAGTGCCCACTGACGATTTCGGCTTGAGCTTTTTAATCGCCTTTTCAACGTCCCGTGTAGCAACACTGAACAGGGAGAGCGAGTCCCCATCACTGGGATCATTGATTAGATCTGACTTCACCGAATGTATGGGCGGTAAGTAGCAGCTGCTAAAAAACGAGGCAAACTCATCAGCGATGTCTTTTGGCGATGTAACATAATGAGTATCACCGTTACTAGAAGAGCGCAGAGATGAATGTTGTGAAAACGAATGCGGTTTGGTGATTACGTGTTTCCAGAAAGATTTGGGATCAGAATATAGACTATTTTCAACATGTCTTTCGTGGACGTATTTGTCACGTGCAAGCAATATTTTAGCTAAGGAACGAAAGTTGGAAAACTTTTGGTACCATACTTGTTTACACGTTCTCTAGTATAGACCATGAAAACGAGTCTTTTTACGCAGAGCAGTCTTCAATTCCCTCGAAAACCAGCTCGGAAATTTCCTCGGTTTAACGAGCCTTTTAGGCACATACTCTTCGATAGCTTCCTTCATTACCGAAGTCAATTTTTGTGCTGCAAAATCTCAGTCATTGGAATCATATAGCTCAGACCACGCGTGTGATTCTACATGCCTGTAAATGCTGAAGTAATCTCCCTTTTCGTAACAGTAAATGAATTTCGATAGTTCTCGCGATAAACATGGCAAGTAAAATTCGGCTTCAAAGGGCGGATGATAAGCATCGACCCTCACCAAGGGGTGTGACGAAGACGCTATCGCGCCAACAGGGAAGTTTGATAAAAGCAAGTCAAGTGTATTGCCAGAAGCATTCGTTAGATTATTGTGCTGTGAAAGACCATAAAAGTTGATAAGTGGCAAAAACCAAGAAGCTTTGCTCTCTGTCAGGTAATCACAACAATCAAGTCTGCCAAGGGCCCAGTCTACGCCTGGAAGGTTAAAATCTCCAAAAATTTGCACTTTGTATTCGCTAAAATTGATTAGACTTGTTAAAGTGTCGAAGTGTGAAATAAAAGTTGAGCATTCAAATTTAGGTGGGAAGTAATAGTTTCCGATGAGGTATTTACTACGGTCACGCAATAAAATTTCGAGCCATACGCACTCGTCACAAGTCTCAAGGTCTTGTCTACGGCACGATTTTAACTTGCTCGAGACTGCAATTAACACCCCACCGCCGAAACGTTGACCAGTGGCACTATAATCACGATCGCGGCGAAACACAGTGTAGTCATTCGCAAAATATTGTGAATCATGTATTTCGGCACATAACCAAGTTTCAGTAAGACAGATTATGTCAAAAGAGGAAAGCGCTAGGTTGGACGAAAATTCATCTGCCTTCGTTCGTAATCCGCGGACGTTTTGATAGTATACCTTAATTGTGTTCTTCGACGCTGCCATTTTGGTCTATAATCTCCGAAAAGCCTTACCAGCTATGTTCCCGGTCTTGGCGGCAAGTAGCTGATAGGGTCCGGGGGTCCGGGGTATCGGGACTGAATACACCAACCGGTGTTTACAAACAGACCGGAGCGTCCCTAGCGGACGCCACCGGCGCCGCGCATGCGCGATGAAGTGTGGGCAAGCAGTTCGCCGTCGCACATGAACCCTTGAAATGCGATGCTGTCGGCGTCGATGTGAGTCCTGCTGCCCTTTTTCGCGTTCGAATCGTTGATTCTACATCTTTCTGGCAATGTGTGACTACTTCAGCGGTCTCAGCGAAATTACTGAGGCTCGTTACACCGAAAAGCTTCGCGTGAATAATGTGACATGCGTGATTCATGCCGCGTGGATGCCGCAGAATGGACGCTAAGGCCTAACTCGCATGATGAGATTTCGCTCGCTAATTTCAATCGCGACGTCACACGGGCTGCAAAATTGTGAACCGTAGCTGCGATGGTCGACGTCAATACTGAAAATCGAAAGCAGAATCGGACGGAACAAGTGAATTAGGCATAACAAGTCGGTGATGGCCACTGGTAACAATGATCAACATCTCGTTGCAACTACTGTTTACATTGAGCCTGCTTACTAACCTTAAAACTTAAGTCTTTTGGTTCCTGCACTTACTTCTTATTGCAAGTACCGGGCCAACATTTGTCCACGGGCCTGTGTCGTCTTCACAAGCAGACGACGAGCGGAAACGTTTGAAAGAGCAGACGACAGAGCATACGACAGTTCGAACGATCAGGCGGCCGTTTGAACTTGAAGACGCACTAAACGTAGTCCGCAGGTGGTCCGTACAACTTGGCGGTTTTCCGGCGTTCATGTTGGAACGAAACAAAAAAGTCTGATGACAGCAAGTATTCGTGAATTCAACCCAAAGTGCTTCCCGCCTAAGCAATCGTGGTCTGACGGCGACTGGTTTTCCCTTTTCACGGTAGATATCCCTTTCTCCGACGAACCGAGCACATGAAAACTGACCCTCAAACTTTTATCAACTTTTTTTGGTGCAGTCCCAGTCGTGGTGTTTTGACGAGAATGCAGGTTTTTGTCTGGTTTCTTTCAGAACAACGCAAGAATACACGTCTCAAATGCGGACATCCGCCCACAGTCTCAGACCGGAAGTGCGCCCGACGCGCCTCCACCGCGCCGTGACGTAAGAGAGTTGAGTTCGTGTATAGACCATTCCATTTAGCGCTGTCTGGGCGGCACCATTTTGTTCGACAGCAGCGCCCTCTCCATACATCCGGCAAAATCAGCGGGTTCGGCGGGGTAAAACGAGAGAGAGGGCACGCGCCCGACTCCGCTAGCAGACGACAAAACGGGAGGTTGCCATTCTCCATGTTTGGGCTGTATCGGCGGGCTGTACGGAACATAGAACTCTCGCTCGTGGCTGCCGTTGTGAAGTGATTCGCGTTCTTAAA
The DNA here is from genome assembly GCF_016920785.2 of Ixodes scapularis. Lineage (NCBI taxonomy): Eukaryota > Metazoa > Arthropoda > Arachnida > Ixodida > Ixodidae > Ixodes > Ixodes scapularis. The sequence continues at coordinate 46,800,805 of NW_024609879.1, read as the reverse complement.
ATAGTCATGGCTACTCCAAAATCAGCGTAGAGCTCTCTGTTGTTCTACTTCGGTAAATGATCAGCTGACATATCTTTTTTCCGTTACTTAAATAGCAGTTGAGTCAGCCGGCAGTACTACACTCAACTACTGCGTGTATTGCGGCAGGAGAGCACGTTTTTATTTATTATTTCAGACCTCCACTCATGGTCGCTAAAGTCCTACACCAGTAGGAACTTTGTATAGTAAAAAAGCTACAGCCATCGGATTCACTTTTCGCAGGAGAGACCAGCCAGTCTGACACAGTTTTCTCTATTTTTTTTATTGGCACGCAGATAACAGCGCAATTGGACTCTGTTGGTATTTTTTATCTAGCATAGTAATACACGATAACTGGCATACCAAAATCTGCGCATCTGCGCTTGCAATTCCCAAAATGACGCGATTTTAAACAGAGTTTGTACGCCAGCCGGATGCTAGGTACTGCCCACTCGGCGGAGCGGACGACATGAGGGTGAGAGGGGGAGAGCATTTTTTCCTCTTTTTACCGTCTCTGCTATGACCCTAATGGAACGGTCTATAGACATGTTCGTTCATTTGCTTTAGTGCTGTGTAAAAAAAAAACATCACTCTTCAAAACGTACCCCAAGACAAACCGGGTTCCGTCCGATCGTTGTGAAGTAACTATTGTCGACTCTGTATATTGGATATGCTGTGTTATTTGAGACCTTTCTCAAATCTTATTCGGATAACGCGGCACCGTGGGGTACGTACAATATATGTTGTTCGATTGATGAGACTCCTTGAATTTCGTGCTGTGAGCGGGGAATGCCCATGCAGTTAGGTAGTTAAGACTTTTGCAGATTGACACGGTTGAGTGTATGGTGCCGTTAAAAGCTCAACATAAAATGAAACAAATATTCCGGTTGCATTTGTTCTGTCGCACACGGACTTTCTCGAAATAGCTTTCATTTGTTAGTTTTTGTTCCCAGAAATAGCGCAATGGTTTCTTAAAATCTCCGAGAAATTCTCTTCGTCATAAAACACACACACACACACACACACACACACACACAAAAGGCGGCAATTCAGCACCACCAGCGTCCGGAATTGCGCCTCCGCAGGCGGCCACAGCCTACTGTGGAGAAAACCCACAGCCCAGCGCAGTCGGGCAACACTGACGTACACTCTCACAACCAGGGACGCGCGCTGTAAATCGCTTCGTTCAAGACTGCCGCTGGAGAGGTGTACACAACAATATGTATACACATCCTCCTTTAGTACAATATATTCAGCTGCACAAACCAATAACGTTTGTTTCTTCTAACTTTACAAAGCATGGTTGATATACGTCGTTACAACTCATCGCGGTCAAAACGAACAAACATAACCTATTGTCTGCTTTTTTTCTCAGCTGTTTTGTCGCTATTTTTTTGTTTTTATTTCTCTCGGGACCATTGATTTTAGCGTACAGCATTTGCCGCGGTCTGTTCCCGTTTTTAGACACCTAGTGGGGCGTCGCGCAGTGTTGCCAGATCGGCTAGGCGTAAATTATCCGACAACCAACAACATGGTTACAGTGCACCGGTGTTGAACAAAGTAGTTTATTAGAGCTTATGAGCCTCATTTTTCAATCTTAAAAAACAATTTATTGGCAGTCTTCAAACAACCCTACCGTGCTCCAGAAGCAGGACGGAGACTGACTTGGGAGTTCCCGAAGACGGGTCTAGGACTTTTCGTTGTACGGCGTTTCGGTGTAGGACGTTGCGGTGTGGTCTTTTCGGTGCACGGACGTTTCGGTGCACCGACGTTTTGGTGCACGGACGTTTCGGTGCACAAAAAATTAAAACCGCGAGTTTTTTTTTTTTAGACGCATTAAGCACTATTTTAGCTGGAGATTTATATTTTCGCACTTTATATTTTTTTTAGACTTGGTCATTCATTTAGGGTCATTTACTGATAGAGCACTTAAGTTAATTTGCTAGGCGCACTACTATCCTGCGTGAGGATTGGAGACGCTGGACGTTATGGTTCATTTTGTCGGCGTCTCTTTTCCAACGTACGCACTAGTCGCATCACCTGTCTCGGCTAATTTCCAACAATCTTAGGCTTCTCGCTGTTGGGGCCTTTTTTACACAGATTACCAATAATAAAGCCCACACCGTTACAGAAGGCGCCGAAAACGCCTGTACCGACCCATCGCGTAAACGCGATGTGATGCGTTCAGTGCGTACGTTGGAAAAAGAGACACCGGCAAATTAAACGTAGCGTTCAACGTATCGAGTCCTCCCGCAAGTTGGTGCTGCGCCTAACAAAGTCGCTTAGGTCGTATATGAGTAAGTGGCCGTAAATGAATGACCAAGCCCACAAATTTATAAAGTGCCGAAAAATAAATTTCTAGATAAAATAATGCTTTTTACGTTTAAAGAAAACAGAAAAAAAAACTTGTGATTTTCATTTCCTGTGCACCGAAATGTCCGTACACCGAAACGTCCCTATACCGAAATGTCCGTGCACCGAAAAGTCCGTGCACCGAAACGTCCGTGCACCGAAATGTCCACGCACCGAAATGTCCATGCACCGAAATGTCCGTGCACCGAAATGTCCGTGCACGGAAAAGACCGTGCACGGAAAAGACCGTGCACGGAAAAGACCGTACCGAAACGTTCTAAACCGAAGCGTCCTACACCAAACTGTTCGGATCCCCCCGAAGACGCGCCCGTCCTTGCTTCCGCTACGCGCAATCTTCGATTGGTCGAGTGAATACGCCAGACACTTACCATACCATGCGTCAATAATCATCTGCCATTTTTTGGGATCGCCTATAACCATCTGATATGTTTGGGGCCTCGCAAGTTGCCTTAAAGTCGGAAATGATCGAGGGCCATGCATTGTACATACATTGGAATTAAATAGAGGAGCAGCACACAAATGAGCAGCCGTTGAAAGTAAATGGCGGCGGAGCACTTGCTCTTTACACGTGTCTCAAACGAACGCACAACGATGGTTGACCGTGCTTCTAAACACTCGAAGCGCAAAATGTATCAAGGTCTATAAGATCCACGGTTAAGTGTTGAAATGAAATGCAACAATCATATGGCGCAAGTCGCCGCCCGACTATAATGGGGGTTACCGTGAACATCGGGTCATTCACGCGTGACATTGGCGCTGCGATTCTGCCGTTGAAGGATCGCTCTCCAGATGCTGTTTTACGGTTTCCAATCAGTGTTTTACAACAAAAAGAAGACGTTCTCGCAGCGAAACCACTGCTCGACTTCCTAAAGGGTTTCGTTGAAGGCAAGATAATAATAATAGAAAAAAAATAAGAAGAAAACAAGCAGAACGTAATCGTGTACCATTTGAAGCTTCGTCTTTCTCGTCGTGTCAGAATCGATTGATTCCTCCTCAGATTCGCGTTTTTTTTTTTTTCGTTCTTACGATTGAAAGAGTCAGCCGCTTATTTTCTTGGATTTGTTATTGTCTCGAGAGATCTCATCTGGAGCGCTTTATTGAAGACATTTAGCAGATTTTATTTTACTAGGAAAATATGGGTAACGGGAGCTCTTACTGCCTTTTTAAATCATGGTTTGAAGGACTTGCTTGAAGCAATATCAAGGCCTCGCGAACAGCCTCATCAAGGAACTCCATTTTATTGCCCGATAGTACTCACACAGCCCTGCCATTTTCAATACGGCTGCATTGAACGAGTATGCATTCGTGAAATCCCCTCTGCAAAATGCGCTTTAACCACTCTAGGATTGTAGGATACTACACTGTCCAATATATGTTTTTTTCCTAGAAAGTTATGAAATTATAGAGATCTATACCAACCGGCGCTAACAATCACCTTGAGTGCTGCATTCCCTGTTAAGTAGTTATTTGATTAGTGTCGTATCAGCGACTATCTTGCAAGTTTTAGCTTGCATCACTCAGTATCCTGCACTTTTGCGTTCAAATGCGAATGACAATATGACAGTGTAACCCGAATTTCGGCTAGTCCTTGCTCGACTATTAAAGCTTTTAATGTCTGTTACGCCCTTTTGTCCTTGTTGGTAAAACGATTGTGCCTTTTATATTTGTATGCATTCTAGGATCTTGTATATTCAAAAAATAACCATTACAACTATTATCAGGAAGACCTCGCGGTCTTAGCAATAAAATGGAACATTAATCGGTTCGTTACCAGCCCGTGCCAGTTTTGACCTGAATGATAATTGTGAAAATACCGTGCTGCCTTGTGATCACTACTGCGTATTGTAAACCGTGATCACTACTGCGTGATCACTACAGTGTTCAACCACCCGCATTGCCGCGTCTCGAGGGCAGTTAATCAACCGCTTGCATGATAAAATATTTAGCGGCTTCAATATCGTTTTTTTCTCTGTACGGCGGCTTTTGACATGTGACGTGTCAACTCTAACATCTAGATAACCCCGCTAAAATTCGACACCCGAGGCGCTGCTTCGCCATATTCTCCAGTGAAACAGTGAAAAGATCGGGAAAAGCGAAAAAAGTTAGAAATGTTCGCTTTTCCCGAGAGAGCAGGACGCGTGGGTGACGTTATCTCGGATGTTTGTCCAATACATGTTTAAAACGGGGAGGTAAAGTAACCCAACAGCCACACATTAAATTGAAATGTCACCCGCGTCCCACTTTCAGAAGTCCTTCTGGGAGAGGTATCGCGTTAGATAAGTTTGTCTTTTTAATTTAAAATGCGTTTTTTTTTCTCAGTGGTGTACTTTTCGAATTGCGTTAGAGAAGTTTATATTTTTAATTTAAAATGTGTTACTTTCTCAGCAGTGTACTTTTCGAAACTCCATCAGTAACCCTTATGGCCACCATTTATTGGGCAATAGTTGTGGGATTGAACATAACCCTAATGAAAAATACATAAAAGAATCTTGGTACACTAGAATCTCCCGGTGGAAGACCAAAAACTAAGGTGCGTCCACCAGGCAGGCTGATGCAAGCAGAACACCAGCCCGGTGAAGCCACCAGAGCGTCTGAGGGCCAGGTCAGCGTGATGCACTTACTTGTGGACTTGTGGACACACCAGACGGCTTCATGTGCCCATCAGACTGTCTGTCAGACATACAAAGAAGTTGAGCAAACACTCCAGCCTGGTGTGGTTGTTGTTGAAAATAATAATAATAATAATAATATTATTAATAATAATAATATTTATTAGGCAGGAATTCAGAAACACAGTACAAATACGGGTCTGTCCAAGCCACAATGGGCTTGTGGGACAGGACCCGGCAAGTCGAACAACGAAAACAAATCAAGTGGCTAGTAAAAAGATGAAGAAATAAACAATAGGTAACATTTCGACAACACGGGGGACAGAAAGTACTAGAAGCAAATTTTGGGTAATCGCGCTAAATTGTTAGATTGGCCAAAAATGTTTTTAACTTTGTCCTTGTACTGGCGTTGATGACACTCTCCGGAAGTTTATTGAAAACGAAGGGTAGGTAATAAGGCCGACCTCTTCTGCCGTAACGAGTAACACAAGAGGGGGTAAGAAATCATGGCGTGCAGCGAAGACTCATTTGATGTGCAGAGGGGCGCTTAAAGTCATTACTCCAGAAATGTCGCAGTACAACAGTTTGCAAAAATAGAGAAGAAAAATTTGGCGTCTGTAGAAATTCGAAAACTTTATTATCAGGTGGAAACTCCATCTGATATCCTACGCTCTTCAACATAGCCTTTAATATACGGTCAATTTTAATTTGCCACAGTTGCACGCAATTCACGAACACCGTAATGCCATACCTAAGTAAGCTATAGCCAAGGGCATGTGCAATTGACTTCCTCACGAAAAATGGCATGAAAACTCTATTATTAAAAAGTATACAGGTAACGCCCCGAAGTTTCCCACAAAGAGACGACAAGTGCGAGCTCCACGACATGTCGGAATCAAATAACACCCCTAAATATTTAACATGATCAACATACTCGAGATCAGGACACTCACAGTCAAGGCAACTCGAACAGTGTAATGCTACTGGCAAGTCAAGGTTCACTTTTTTTAGCGGGTTTCTAAAGCAAACCAATTTTGTTTTCGATGCATTGATTGTAAATAAATTCTCGCCGAAACAATCCATTATTCGCTTCGCGTCATCCTGCAATAGCCGTACGGCAATATCATATCTAAGATGACGGGATACCAGTGCAGTGTCGTCTGCATATTGAAAGATGGCACAACTAGATGCTCTGGTGGGAATATCGTTCACATAGAGGTTAAAGAGTAACGGTGACAAAACAGATCCTTCGGGGACACCAGCCTTTATCATTACTTGTGCACTTTTAAAATGCCCGACAGATACGATTTGGGAGCGATCGATAAAAAAGTTTTCAAGTATATTAAAAAAGGGGCCACGGAAGCCGAAATTATAGAGTTTCTGAAGGAGCAGTTTATGGCTAACCATATCGAAGGCTTTCGATATGTCCAAGAATAGGGCACAGGAAGAAAGGTTGTTTTCAAACGCGCTATGAATTAAATCAGAAAAGTCTTCTAACAGAAGCTGTGTGCTTCTTCCTGCCACGAAGCCATACTGGCTGCGGGAAAGAATATCAGAGCTATCGATGAAACTAGACATTACAATGAATAGATGTTTTTCAAGTATTTCCCCAAAGCATGGTAGGATTGAAATAGGGCGATAGCATTCATGCTTGCCTGCCATTCCTCCCTTAAAAATAGGTTTAACCAGCACCGTTTTCGGATCCGTAGGTATGACACCCGACAATAAGAAACTATTTATCATGTATACTAGGACCTCTTTGATAGCGTCAAAGTTTCGACACAAATCGCCAACACGGATGTTATCGAATCCAGGCGCCTTGTTTCTTTTTATACCAAACACAATGGAGCGCAATGCGCAAAGGTCAAGAGACGGCAAAAATGCAGAGGCAGCCACTCTAAAGCCACCACCCAAGTTGGCTGACACATCACCATCGTCTCTTGCAGTACCTGACGTAGCCGAAAAACACTTGTTGAATTCATTTACGACTGATTGCAAATTCATTCCAAAGTGCCTCCGCGAAGTGTCGATGACTGGCTGTTTCGATGCTCGTCCTCTGAATTCGTTAATAAATCCCATGTTTCTCGCGCATTTGACCTTGTTTCAAAAACCTTTTTCCGAAAATAACGTCGTTTTCCAGACCCGATAAGCGCGTTTACTCTGTTCCTTGCACACGTAAATTCTGCCCTTAAATTTGTGTTATTTGACGCACGTCGAGAACGCACCCATAAGGCTTCCTTGGTTTTAATGGCTGCCATAATGTCAGTATTAAACCAAGGCTTGTATGACCTGTGCCTGAAAGGGACCTCTTTTTTGAATCAGCGTAAAATGACTGCTAAGTTTCAACAAAAGCGGGGTACAAACTAGATGGCGCAACGGACTGCAGGAACCCAGCCCAGTCAAACGCAGCGACCAACGTATCAAATTTTACCGTATCTGTAATTGTTACGCGCGCGGATTCTGCACTTATCCCCTTCTGCTTTCCTGTTTGATGTTGTAGGTGACAGCCAATAAAGTAATGGTCGGAGAGATTTTCTGTAATGACTGCAGATTTCACCAAGATGTCCGGAGCCCTGATATTAGTGTGATCAATGCAAGACACGACCAGTCTCCCAGACAGAAATTCTTCCCTCGTGGGGAGGCTAATAGTGCTCTCAATCCCACATTCGGCCAAAAGCGTTAAGTAATCACAAACTTTGGATTTGCTGGGTTTGAGAATATCGATGTTAAAATCCCCAACCAGGCAGAGTTGCCCTTCTGAGCGCAGTTGCGTAAGCAGTACTTCGAGTTCTGCGAGAAAAAGTGAAATATTTTCCGAAGGGGGCCTGTACACTGCCAACAGAAATAACTTTCCGTTATTTCTGTTGGCAGTTATTATTATTAATAATAATAATAATAATAATGATAATAATAATAATAATAATGATAATAATAATGACAATATTTAATAACTAATTCTTGCAGTCAGGATCAAGTTCCAGGTCTTGTGAGAGCCTCAAGGGCGTGTGCGACTAGACCCAGCAGTATTAGCAAGCATAATAAAAATTTGCACATTGTCACGTACACACACTCACGCACACGCACACACACGAATCACACACCAATGATTTGTTCTCCTCAAGGTACATGGTCACATTACTGTCGATCTTGAAAAAGAGTGGGGAAACACACACTCCCATCAGAAAAAGAATCACGCACATAATCACATGCACAGTAGATCAAGGAGACAATATAGACCGTAGTCGCTTCGGAATCAGGTGCGAACTTTGAAAGGCCAATTTACTTCCTCACAGAAGAAAAAGAAAGAAGATAAAAACATACACACGCTTTTACGCAATTGCTTTTGTTTAGAAAAAGAAATATTCACTTGATTGTTCAAAACGTATTAGAAAATAAAAGGTAAAATATGCAGAAAAAAACATCAACATGAACGTTCCATAAGCCGAAATAGCTTTCTCACGTTATTAAAGGGACCATGAAATGATTTTAAAATCGAGTTTTATCCACCGCACGTCGTAAAAGGTGTGAAAAGAAACACAAAAACACAAAAATAGGGAGCCCAAAAAAATTATTTGCTATAGAACTTTTAAAAGAAAACCGGACTCTTTTGCGCCATCCTTCCTTCGCCTGTTCACTACGATGCATACGCAGAATCGGTGCACGTCAGCCGAATCCACATCGCCTATTGGGTAAGAGCCTACCTCACCAGCACCGCGATCGTAAACAATAAATAGCCGGCGAATGTTTCCTAAAAGTTTTGTTAAATAATATTCAGATCCACATTTTGTAGCATAATTAGAGATGTGTGGCGAAAATTGCCAAATTTGATAATGCTGAGAGCCAAGCGCCATCTATCGTGTGGTAAACGAAGCAACTACTGCGCGTGCGCAGTAGGGCAGGGCCGCCAGTTACTTGGGTGACGGCGACCGACGAACATTTATTTTCTTTGTTTTCCTTCCTCTCAAAACTCTGACTGACTGAACGTTTATTTTTCTACGTGTTCTTCCCGCGCGTGCCGACTTCAAGCGGCAAGAAAACAGTACTTAAAACAGACCACGACGAACAAGAACGCTGGATTCACCGACTCCGACGAAGCGTGTAGGCCTAGCAGGCATTCCGACTCGGCGCTGCGTTGCTTCGTCGCAAGACCGTCTGCCTACGACCGGCTGGCGTTCTAAATGGAATATGCCCGCGCGACCCTTGTGGACCCTTCCCGTATTATAGTTTGATCACTGACCTCAATTCTAGATTAAGAGGTGAGGAGGTCAATCTCTTCCCCTTGTTTTCCGAGGCAGTGTTGACGAACGCTCGTCGAAAAGGGACTCTCGTCGATTCTATCTTCTTGTTTTGTGTGATATAGAGCTGAAATAAACGCCGTATGGATTGCCTTCGTAACACGGTATGTACACTTTGTTATTGGTATGCCATTTTTATTCTGACAGACTGCACGTCACTGTCGACCCCGGTCCAACCTTTCTTTGCAGAGTGTCGCGTCAGTATCGAGTTGCAATCGTAAAAGAACGGTCCCGAAGCGCTTACCAACAGCGCGAATACAAGACTTCCATCAAGCGCGCGCGTCCGCTCCGAGTGTAAGCAGGTATTTACGTGGCTCTTGCTGACACTCGTAGTTCAAACGTATCTTTTTTAACGTCGGCTCGCTCCTGCATCTCCGAGGCCGCGAAAAACGCCATCTACGTCGCTTTGCAAACGACTGACACGGGCCGGCCCTTCTGCCAACAATGACGGGGTGGTGACAAGACTCGCTGCACTTCCCAACAGGCATACCGGCGTATGGGACTAGTCCCATGCTGTCGCTGTAGCGCAACATATCTCATTGAATTTCGCTCAGCTGCGATGCGGCGATGAGAGGCGCCGATTCAGGAAATACGTCGGTGAGATCAGCGCAGTAAAACCTACCGGCGCACCCCAACTCGTTGCCGCTAACACTCCCATTCTCCTACTGCCGAGAGAACTTCCGGTTCCGGAAACGGTTTACGTCACGGCTTCTTTTGCGGTCAGTTGGAGAGAATGAAAAAGTCGATATTTCAATAATTTTTTGTGTAAAAGTTAATAAACCGAGACGAAAACGGATGCCTGTTCGGCATTCAGTGAACATTGACGGTTTAATGTAAAAGTTATCTGGAAAAAGTAAAAAGGTCATTTCATGGTCCCTTTAATGTTAAAAAAAGAGTGATTTCATTGTTTCTGCACACCAAAGAGCTTGCTTCTCAGACTTTTTTTCTTTTTTAACGTTTTGTTTGTGTTATTGAAAGATAGTCATTCTGGAAGGTCAATAAAAATTTTCGGCACATAAAATGAAAAAAAAAAAACTTTCACCACAGTGAGTTCTCACCCTCAAAGTGAAAAAAAAAGTGGAACAGATCTGAGTTTACGAGATGGGTAGACGCTAGTTTGAAATCACTTTCCCACAGATGCAGCAAAATGACAGCTTGAAGGAAGAGCGAGTAAAAAGACGACAACTCAAATGAAGTGAAGAGGTTAGCGTTGGACGAAAACTCGCTGTTGTATGCGACATTTTTCGGAATTCCTTTTAAAAGTCGGTCAATTCTTAGGGAAGCGAACAATTGAAAAAAAAAGACAGTTCTGCCGTACCTTCGTACGCTGTAAGCTAAGGCGTGCATTATGTTCCTTCTAACTGGTAATGGTATAAAACCTTTAACGTGGTTCATCTTGCACGGCACGCTCCTCAACCTCTAACATGCATGAGACATGTAGGGGCTCCATGTCAGATCACAATTGAAGACCTAAGTACTTTACTGAGCTAGCATTTTCGGCAGATCTGCGATTAGAACATGAACAAGTGGTGTTCTGAAAGAAAAGTGGAGAAGTCAACCTACATTAAAGGACTACTGAAGCAGTCCGCTTTTGGTTTTCGAAGCATTCACTGCCGAAAACCAGTCAAATATTTTAGTTGCATCTGCCTGAAGCATTTCCATTGCAATCTGGTAGACTAGGTGCCGAGAAAACAAAACAGTGTCATCTGCATATTGAGAAATTGCTGAATTTGTCGTTAAATATACGTGGAGGTTGAATTGTAAAGGAGACAGAATGGAGCCCTGAGGAACTCCGAGGAGATAATAAAACCTGAGAGCTGCGGACATTGTCTACTGAAACCACCTGCGTACGATTGGAAAGAAAACTCTTGATCAGTGTATGAAATGGTCCCCGAAAGCCAATTCTATAGAGTTTGTCTAAAAGGATGTTGCAGTTCACGGTGTCGAACGCTTTGGCTACGTCAACAAAGAGGGCTCACACATACATGTTATTGTTGAAAGAAGAGTGCAGGATATCTGAGAATTTTTTAAGAAGATCAGTGGTGCTTCGACCAGCAACAAAGACATTTTGACTTGGCGTAATCTAACAGAAACGTTCTCTGTTCCTTGGCGTTAGATTTTCATTGAAAGAGACTTTTTCCCGTGAGCCGTCTGTAGGCAATAGCCTCAACTTGCTTCAAGCCTGCATCCGAAGGTGTTCTACTTCTATAGACGCGAACTTTACTACAATGGGCGGATTGAGAGCTCGTTTGCCCTGTAATCTGTGAACAAAGACTGTGTCAGTTGGTTGATGTTCACCAATCCCGAGCTCGTCCGCCAGCCCCACTATGATGGAGACAAGGGCTTTTCCAGAGGCGACTTTCAGCCCGTGTAATTTCATATTTTGGCGGCGACTACTTTGCTCAGCCTCATTCCTCTTCATTTGTAGGCTTAAGATGGTGTCAGCCTGCACGGATACAGTGGGTAGTACTTCTGACTTTGTGCGCAGACCGTTAATATCCGTCGTCTGGGCAGACACCTAAATTGAAAGGCTGTCATACTGCTTCTCTAACGTGGCGATTGATGTTCGCACCTCCTCTTTAGACCCCTTCATTTGGTCAATAGAAGGCTTGATAAGTTCAGGCTGTTCCACTTGTCCTGCTAGCTCGAGTAGTGCATCTACGCTTGTCTTGAATATAAACAAAATGTCATTTTTTGGTTCATTGCTTCGAAATCATAATATTTATATTGCAATACAATACAATACAATACAACATTTATTTTCGAGGACTATACTCATGACAAAGCAGTCAGTTTCGTCAAAGTCGACATGGGCTTCTATGACTTAACCCTTTTAGGTAGCATTGGTAACATAGTCATAATAACAATATTAAGAATAATAATAATGATAATTTTTATTGCACACATTCCATATCAGTGCATGAGTACGCAAATCCGTCGAAGGCCGAAAACGGCTTGTAAGACTGGGCCTTGCAACGGCACAGAATATTCAAAAAACACAAACACAGAATGAAAAATAAACCTCGGCTACAAAAGATACACTTTCACTAGAGGCATGTCTACACAAAGCAAGGATAAGAGGTTAGAAAAGCATAAGAATCACATGCCATCTCGGCACCCCCCGCCCCCCCCCCCCCCCCCCCCCCCCGCTTTCAAATACAAATTATCTGGAGAAAGATATATATAAGAAAAGCCACGCGTAGCGGTAACTGTTGCGATGCAGATGCTACAGGAAACACAAAATAATAACTCATCGTATTATCATAATAATCCTAATAATAATATTCTTATATTTATAATAATAAATTTATTAATCAAGTATGGTTGTTATATCTGGAAGAGCTACGGGAGTGTCCGCACTGTCAGTCAGATGCGGCTTGATATTTTCACAAATCGTAAAAAAAAAAAAAAAATAATGATACCATTTAAAACCAGCTGTCTTTGGAGCGCTTTGCAAGGCGTTCTAAATGCAGAGCTCTTATAGGTCCTCTTTGAGCCTCTGCTTTGGCGGCCACACTAACGAGGCTCCGTTGAAGGGCCATTGCCAGGGATATCTCAGGTGCTACCGATACACTTTAGCGTGTATGAATTATAGTCTGCTCCCTCTATACAGAAATATGCTCGACTGTCTCCATATGCTCTCTATTATGGTTGTATTTATATATAAATGCGTCTTTTCGGACAAGGTGCCAGTGAGCGTGCACCAGATAAAAAAATCTTCTGTGCTTTAAGCCAGTCTTGCAGCCTCAGAAAGTCGAGCCTTTCCTCCTCTACTTATTTTAACTTCGTCTGTATTTTCCTGTTTTCCACATCCTTGCAATCCCGTTGGGGCCACTGGGACTCTTATCGTTCAGAAGCCACACGGTGCGGTGCGCGGCTGCGAAACCTTGCCTGTGACAATGCTGCCGTTGCCGAAAAGAACGCGGCTGCAGCAGGGACAAAAAACGAGATTTCAGTAAATGCACACATATACTAAGAAACGCATAAAAAAAATTGCACAAAGATCCCTAGTACAGGCTGCATTCACTTGTTTAAGCTATCTCTCTTTCTGCCTACTTTCGCTCTCTCTGCATTATTTTATAGTTCAGTTTATATTCGTTTTTTCAGCTCCCTTTCTTGTCCATCTCGTGCGTTCCTCGTTCCCCGCTTTCTCTCACTCTCTTTTATGTCTCTCTCCACCTACTCTATCTTTGGCTTCTTGTTTTTACTCCATCATAAGTGTTTCATTTCTTTGCGGTGGCAGCCGTTATGCGCCTGGTTTACAAGGCAGGTAACTAATTTTAGCGTAAAACTCTTCCCGCTATATTTAGCGGGGAACTACAGTCTCGCGTGCCACGGTGAAGTCACGCATAGCGTTTCCCTGTAGAATCTTAAGGATATATGTTTGCGCTAGATATTCTTGGGGAAATTGTGACATTGCAGAACCTCACGTGAAGCGTTTCTCAGTTATGTTTAGCGGGTGAAATCGTGACTTGGTGACGTAATTTGATATCACGTTACGTCGGACAATAATGGGGAATTGTAGTAGACCGTTTCCGCAGCCCGCTAAGCACCCGGATAGCGCTCTGTAATCCGCCACCAGACCTTGAACTATGCAGAGAAGGCTGGCGGCGCGCATGCGCAGCTGCGGCGTTTTCTTCGGGGATAACGTAGCGGAGGAGAAAAACGATCCACTACAATTCCCTAAAGTTACGAGAATCGTTTTATCGCTAAAATTAGTGGATAAACAGTTACGTCATGTGACCCTGTTACGTGAAGCTTTTCCCCCGTAAATGTAGCGGAACATAGTTTTGCTGAATTTAGCACAGAAAAAGTTGCTTTCACGTGACGTCAGGTGGCACCGCGACGTCACGTGAGCATCGGAGATCACAATTTCACCTCTAAATATAATAGGATGCGCTTCCCTGCTAACTTTAAAATGTAAATAGTGACACTCGAAAATTTATTTGTCGCAGCTTTGCCAAATGTTCAATGGTGGTGAAGAATGATAGTGTGCAGGCTCTGTGCAGAAGAGTGAGCAGCGCGTCGGTTATCACTTCTGTTCATTTGTTCGGGACACAAGGGACCGACAATTTCTCTCAGTTTCCTTCTCTTTTTTTCTTTCTTTTCTTTCCTAGCGTTTTAATACTTTGTACAGTTTTGTTTTTTTCGTACTTTGTTTTCTATAGGAAGCTGAAAAACAAATGTGGCAAACTGTATTTTCGTTGAACTTCCCGGAACCACTGATAGTCTTGTTTCCGGTGAGAAGAAGCCGGAACTTGGGGAGCTATATTGGCCATTAATTGAAACAAATTTTTTGTGCGAGAATTGCATTATCTTCAAATTAGACACGAAAGTTTCCGACTCGTAGAGGTCTTTTCAAAAATAAAACTAAAAATAACTAATGCCGTTTGTTCCCGAAAATCGATAAGCCAGCAATTTTTTGCGTCTTTGGTACGATTTGGTACGAAGTTTTAAAATGCTGAACTTAAGTTCCTAAAGAGCCCTTGCGGGAATTCTAATTTAGATGAACCTAACCACGTTCGGGTGAACAATTCGTTTTTGAAAGAGGTACCTAGGTTTAGAATTGTATTGAAGAAAGCAAGCCTGACCTTGAAAAGCCAGCCTGCAGCATTCGAGCTGCAGCATTCGAGCACGGTAGGTGACCGGTGGACCGGTTGTCGCCTGACAACTGCTGCACCGGTCACCTACCGAGCTCGAATGCTACGGAAAAAAACAAACTCGTGCTCTAATATCTCGGACAGCTCACCCAGAGGCGTTTAGATTCATAATACGCTTAAAAAAAAGTTCAAGTTACACTTCAGCGAATACTGTATTTTCCGGGCTATAATCCGCGGATTATATGTGTTTGAAAGTTTCAGGCTTTGTGCGGACTCTCTAGGCCTGCGGACTATAGAGCAATTTCATTTTTCAACATCGTTCATTATGACGAGGCGTGGCGCATTTTGTGGCTGAAAGAATATGTTGATTATGACGTATGTATAATACCAGCTTCTTTGCGAGTTCGGACAGCAGACATGTCTTCAGGTTTGCCGTGTATGAGAAGATTTTCGTGTCGACTAACCACCAAGTGCGGATAATGCACGGCCTGCTGACTATGCACCGGGTGCGGCCTATCTACACATAAACTTTTATTTTTGACCCCAAATTTTCCCCTGCGAACTATACACCGGGAGTGGACTATAGCCCAAAAAATACTATGCGTTAGCAACACTTACTTTCTCTTCAATGTTAGAAGTAATAATCTTTCTTTCCTCACCCTGATCTTAGACGCCACGTTTGTCAACCTAATCATATATTTTAACAATCAGTCATTTCTTTGCCGAAATTTCTCGTAATTGTTATACCTATTGAGAAACAAAAATCGCTCATGGTAGAGCAGATTTTAATTACATTTGTTATCCTTGAGCCCACGATATTCATTTCACTTGCATTTGGCAAACTGTATTT
Source organism: Ixodes scapularis (assembly GCF_016920785.2). Taxonomy (NCBI): domain Eukaryota; kingdom Metazoa; phylum Arthropoda; class Arachnida; order Ixodida; family Ixodidae; genus Ixodes; species Ixodes scapularis. The sequence goes on along the minus strand of NW_024609879.1, from coordinate 46,785,060 downwards.
CCGGTGAGCCAAACAGCGTGCTAAGCGGGACACGTGATAACGGATTGTGAGAATAATTTACTCCTGCGGAGAGGTATCACGTGCTTCGCTCTATCATCCTCACTGGCTGGAGAGGGCCGGAGCTCTTTGTCAAGTTGAGGTGAATGGAAGTTTATTGAGGTCGCAGTGCATTTACCGGTGCCTCCGCTTTATTGTCAAGACGAAAAGTGCTTATGTTACTGGTTGGTCAAATGACACAACGTAAAACGTAAACCAATTTTTATACACGTTTATGCATGTGGATTAATAAAGCGATTTTGACGAAAGGACCCAATTACCTTTATCAATTTGAAATTTAAAATCAAAAGTATTGTAGATGTTCTTCTATTTTGTGGGCGGCGTAAATAGTCCCATGAATATCATAATCATGAGCAATGACCGCCACAGAGATTATAAAGCATGTAAACTAACGTTTCTAAGGCACTTTAGATGGCTCGCAAAAATCGGCTTTTCTACGCATCACGCTGTGATTTACTACAGAGGTGCAACCACGTAATGGGAGCATTGGGAGAAAGTATCAACGCATAAGCTTACTTTGTTAAAAAAAAAAAAAAACTATTTTGGGTGTTTAGTTGCGGCATTCGCAGGCGACGTCATGACGGGATCGCCTAATTAAATCTGCCGCCGAGAAATGTCGGAAGCATCGAGCGCGCCGGCACCGAGCTTCGCAGACGATCTTCGGAAACTTCTCATTGCGCCGGCGCGCATCTGGGACGCCGCGCTCGACGCTTCCGACATCTGTCGGTGGCAAATTTCACAAGGCGAGACCGGTTATGACGTCGACTGCAAATGCCGTAGCAGATAGCCCTAAAAACGTTTTGCTATCCTTCTTTTTGAAACAAGGTAAGCTCCTCTGTTGACATTTTCACCACATGCTTCCACCGCATTGTTGCACATCTGTAATAAATCTAAGAGCAATACGTTCAGAAATCAATTTTTGCGGACTGTCTAAAGTGCGTTACACGCGTTAGTTTACATGCTACAGCAAATTGCTATAGTAATCGAATAATAACAAAGCGGTTTTCTGGTATCATGTCTCTATATTGATAAAAATGCTTTCTAATCAACCTTTTTTAGATTTGGGCCGTACTAATCAATACCATGGGAAAAAATGCTAGTAGCATGTAGGATTTCAACAGTTGGTAAATTATTATTGGCCACAGTGGAGAACAAATAAATTTGTAAATCGCATGGCAAGTCGTACTTTTTCGCTCAACCTACTTACCACTATTTCAAGTCATTTTGTTTCATCTCATGTACAGAGCAACGGCCAAAGGGTATGGTCGGTTTCTTTGTCTAAAGATTTTTTTTTTTAATTTTCGGGGAAAGCATTACACAAAAAATAAATTGGTGCCGTATAAGTCTGCCGAAAAGGTCAATTTAGTTGGGTACATAGCGTTGAGAAGATTTAATTCCTATGTACAATTATGTTATTAGTAAAGTAAACAAATGGTTCCAGTCAGACACCTCCTGAGACCCATCTAAAACAGCCAAATCAGTAAAATAAACAAGGAAACATCTTGAAACCTGTGGGAAGCGTGATAGCTTGCGAAAGCCTCTTGTGCTACAAGGGCGTAGCGAAAATAAGGGTCGGCCGCTTCCGGCACGTAAAGTGGGGCACAAAGGTAAAAGCGTGAGAAATAAGACGTGCAAAAAGAAAGGGAAAGGAAACCAGCGACGTTTTGGGTGCTCGCCCTTCGTCAGACTATGGTAAAACTAAAGACCCTGTTACACTGAGGCAAGAGTTGGACAACTCTATCCGGCAACACGAGGAAATCGTGTTGACGGCGACCCTGTCACATCGCGGCAACAACAACAGTCAGAAAACGTGTTGTTGCCGTGTGGCAAGCTTGTTGTCCGATTTGTTGTCCGACCACCCTCTCACACCGCGCTGACGACGGGGACAGCACAGAGAATGCTGCACCATCATCTTGATTGTTTACTTTCAATCGTGTGCGGTGCGGAGCTGCTGGATATGTGACTCTACAAAATGCTAGTGCGTTCGAAGGGCCAGAAATCACCACGCGACTACATCAATCAGTGACTGTGACTCGAAAACTTGACACGGGGAGTATTTTGCACCTTTATTTTATCAACGTGCACTTCATTCGCTGAAAAAGCAGATGGCCCTAACCGAGGAAAGTGAGACCGCCGTTATATGTTCGGGATTTACGCCACCGTATCAAGTGTTTTTGTCCGGTACCTTATTTCATGCAATTCCTATTTCTACTGTAAAATTTAAGTAGCCCTGGCCGTACCCCAGAGCGTCTTATGCAGCTTGGTGTTGAGCTGAAGTGAGAGTGCTTAAAAACTGCTAAACAGACACGATCGGCCTTCATAACAATCGGTGGAAAAAAATATTTTTGCAACGTAGTTCATTTGCCTACCGCCTACAATGTGATCGCTTCATTCTCAAAAACATCCTGGGTATTTTTAATACAAGTTAGGTATCTGATAGCCTACAGTTTCCCAATTCCAAGCATCAACCACCATCATCAGAGCGGTCGTTTTGATGCTTTGATTTTCTAATCTTTGCTTTCCTGGATTATTTTTATTATACTTTATCAGCGGGTGAGTAGGCATTCCTTTTTATTTCATTAGCAGTAAAGGTGAGTTGGTCTTTACGCAGTTCTAATTACAACACCAGTCTGAATGTTTACGACCGTAACTGTGACTATTTCGACAATCGTTTTCCGTAATTACGCAGTAAAAACGTTCATCAAATTTTATTAGCGGCAGTTCAGCCTTTAATATAGTTAAATAACGCTTTCCAAGCTTTCATTTGAGTAAGACGTTACTGATAGACAACTAGCACTGCCATTGAAGCTTTTTGTGTTGTCATGTTGCCCGGCCAAAATTCGCTCAGCCAGTAATCAGAGAAACAGACGTTGTCCAATGCAAGTTGCTGCTGTTTTGTAGCCGAAAGCTATCGCACCCAGGCAAAACTTTCGTTGCAGTCCATGTTGTGCTGCTGTTGCCGCGATGTGACAGGTTTTTCGGAAAACACGGGGAGCGAGCAAACAAGCTTCCCGACTTTTGGAAAAAGTGTTGTTTTGCTGTTGCCGTCGTGTCGCCTCAGTTTGACAGGGCCTTAAGGGAAACCAAGGAGAACAACACTAGAGCGGTCGCAACATGACGCCAATATAAAGAACAAAACAAAGCAGAACGAGAAGTGCACAACAGCAAAACGACAACCGGATGTGGAGACGAGGGTCGGCAAGAAATACCGTGATCGTCAAGGCTGATAGGGACGGGGAAGGTCGGGGGAACGAAAGAGAGCGGGAAAGGAGGTCGAGTTCAGAGGAAAGAGGGGAAGTATTAGTAGCCAAAGATGAGTGCGTAGTTTAAAGGGGGTCTCCAAACCAACACGGAAAGCGGGAAGAGTGCACTTTTCCATCCGAAAAACGGTAAGCGGTAATGCTTCGTTTCGTTTTTTTTTTTTCGATACAAAACTTGAAAGTATAAAACAACGAGGGCGAGGAGGGGAACAGGACTTCTTTCATATCCTGTTCCCGTCCTCGTGTTTTTTTTTTTTCTTTTTTTTTTCAGTTTGGCCATGATTTTTGTAGGAGCAAGACGGAGCCATCGGGAAGAGGCTGTGCGCATGACGTCGAGTCAGTTGTCATAAAGATGTCAGTGGTGACCGGCCAATGAATCCAATGAACCGGCTGATCTGTCCATCTGTTCTTTCACGTACGTCGCCTCTCTTGACCTGTCTTCTTTTATCTGGTTCAAAGTTCCTGTTTGATGCTTCCGAGTCTTTTTTGTCTTCTCATCTCCACTTGCCTCGTCCCTGTGATCGGCTCCGGCCAATGGTTTTGCCACACACATGTGCCAAGACCCCATCCGGGTGCTCCCAGTCGAAAAACCGTACGAAACGGAACGCGTCGGGAAAACTCTCCGCTAAAAAAACGCGCTTCCTTTTTTCCCGTTTTTGGTTTAGAGACCACTTTTTTAATTCGTTCGGAAATTTAGCGCGTAAATTGAAAATCAAACTTCTTTTTTTTTTTTTTTTTTGCGAGAGCAGGAGTAGAGGAGGTCAGATTTAATGACGCAGACACGCATATTGAGTTTACTGTGTCCATTTTTGGACAAGTGGTCGGGAACGTGCTTATAGTGGTTAGGATCTAGTTTGTCACTAAGCCTCAGGGTTACAAGACATCGCTGCTCGGAAACCTTCATAGACCTTGCGATCGGTTTCGCCAATATAAAGAGTGTAGGGCATGTGGTGGAGTAAATTACAAAAGCGATGTTAGCAGGTTTGCAGTTATGGTTGCCATGAATTTTGTGTTCGAAATTAGGGGTAAGAAGAGTGACATGCTGGCAGGTATGGCATCTAGGGGCGTTACATTGTATGGTACTGGGTGATTGTTGTGTGGGGGATTTAGGGGCGGTGGACGGAAGACTGCTTTTCACAAGAAAGATCGGAGGTTTGGGGAGACACGGTAGGCAATAGTGGGATCTTTAAAGATTGGTTTAGAAGGGCGGAGGTTCGCAGAGGCCGAGAGAAGCTGATAGGCGGGTTTCGGGAGAGAAGGCTGGTGTATCAGGGTAACTTTCGTTTTTTAAATTCTAGGCTATGTGAGTCAAGCTACCGCCAGTTATAAAGAGTACACCCATTAGCATCCATCCATCTTTTCATGAGGTTTGATGGGTTTTTTTGGGTCGCCTGAGTGGAGAGAAAAGAAGGTTGGAATGGGAAATTTGGGTAATGCGACCTAAAGCTGTGTCAAGAATATGGCAATTACATACCCAGTTTAGAAAAAAGAAAACATGTGATAGGAAGGGCCTGATTATAAAACTTGTTATCGTCAGAGAAAAGCTGTCGGATGGAGAGAAATTGTAAAAACGGCATGGAGTCGATTTGGTGTTTGTGGTGGCATGAAGTGTAGGGAACGTAGCTGGGTGAGTTTGTAGGTTTGTAACAAACATATGTTTAAAGTAGTGGTTGTCAATAGAGATGCTGAGGTCAAGAAAGGTAGTAGACGTAGAAACTGAGGTTGTGAATTTTAGAAAGACGTGTGCGTTTTCTAGTTTTCAAAGGAAAGAACTAACAGCGTGCGGTAGGCCGAATCATGGGATTTCATCGATATACCCTCCGTAGAAGTCGGAATGGGAAAGGGGGAGATTGTCGAAGAGACTTCCCAACGAAGCCTACAATAAATAATAATAAATAAATGTTTATTTCTCCATCACATTCATGATGGAAGGAGACCGAGGAAAAAAGCTGCATAAATGCAGCTTGACGAGTCCTCGGCCCCCTCCCTACAATCAGCAGCAGTGGCAGCTGACAAAGAACACAAAGTAAAAAGAAAAAAAAATACAAGCTCAGTTCACAAAAATACGAAAAATACAAGCTCAGTTAACCGAAGTGTCTTAATGACATGCAGAATGTAGCAAGTTTAACAATTCAATAAAAAGTCATGATTATCTCATCAAAAACATACATATGCAGAGATATCGAGAGCATGATTAAGCACTGTTATATAAGTTATGATAAATTATGAGCTTATGGCCAACAGACATAACTATACACACGTCAGGACACTAGAACATTGCTCGATCGAAGTCATCAAATTACACGCTTAAAAAAGGATTGGATTTTTTTCGGTGTTGTTGTTAGGAGTTCCATATTTTGAGTATTCAGATAATTAAGTAGGTTGGGTAATATATTCGGTAACATCTGCTCACCATAAGTAGTTCTACAATTTGGCACTTTTCAGTTTTCTATGTTGCGAGTTGAGTATATTGGGTATCTCCTCGTCAATAGACGCTAGGTTGACAAGAGGACATATATTGTTTATGACTTCGGACTTGTACCTTAGGCATAAACGGTATTTATATAAACTATATGAAGTCAGCAAAGGAGACATTCACCTTAGTATCCATGGGGACGCCACATTTTTGCCTGTAAAAAGAGCGCGACAAGGTTGGATGCATCTTCGAGACCCAGGAAAAAAGGTAACGCGCTTCAAAATTTTAAATTTGACTGAGCTAGTGTTTTTCAAAACCCCGTCACGACCAGTGAGTTTTCTTCAAAGGCAGCTCTTACCTGAATATGAACAACTTTTACAAGCTTACTGGCCGCACTTCAAAGCCTTATGTACCCTACTTAATATCATGTTTTCCTTCCCTGCATTTATATATTGGTCTAAAAGGTATCCCTTTCATACTATCACTGTTTGATTGCCCACTTTTCTCAAATATTGCGTGCTCTACCCGTTGAGATTTTGAGAACACGGAGTTCATTTTCGTGACGAATCAACTCATCTTTTTCAGAGGGCATTTCTTAACTGAGATTTATAAGCAGGGGCCTCAAAAGTGTTCGGAAGATGGGTGGTAGAGAGGAAGGGAAGGGGGAGGGGGGGGGGGGGCGACGGGAGGAGATATTTTTCTGCGCTTCCCCCAAACTGTTTATTTATTGGAAATGTCTCAAGTATCGGGGGGGGGGGGGGGGGGGAAGGGGGGGCCGATCTGGTTCTGCTCCCCCTTCCCCCTCACCTTTTCTGAGGCCGCTGTTTCAAAGGATCACTCATTGATTGATGGAATTACCAAATTACAAATAAAAAACGTTAGAAAGAAAATGTAATTATAGACTTGAGCGTGTTGGTAATGTACATTGAATTAAAACGAAAAAAACACACAAGAGGACGAGACAGACGACACAGCTTTCGTATCGGGGGGGGGGGGGGGGGGGGGGGGGGGGGGAAGATGGCTGTGTCGTCTGTCTCGTCCTCTTGTGTATTTCTTTCGTTTTAATTCAAAGAAAATGTCATTAGTGAAGTTAGAAGCAGGTGTGCAGTTTCCTTTATTTGCAATTTTCTTTGCAGGGCTTTCGTTGTAGTTGTTTAGTGCAGTTGTTTCATCTTTGAATTGGTATAAATTCGCGGTTCTTGCAAGCAAAGAGCGCCCTTCAACCAAAAGTTTATTAAACGTTTGCGAAGCGGGGGGCTGCTCAAACCTTTAAAAGGGACAATACGCTTCAATATTTGTTTGTACTTAATTGAAAAACTTCGGTAAATATTCCTAAATTACTTTTTTAGTTTAAAGGGCAACTCCGCTTCTTTTCCAGTAGTGCATAACTATACAGTTCTCTTCGTTATCATCTACAAAACCCCCATGGCAAATATTACGACGGAATTCCGCCTAGAAGTTCATTAAAATCGCTGTCAAAGTTTGACAAGCACGAATCCGCTGGTTTCGGATGAGACGTGCGGGCCAGACAACACTGCCCGGCTGCATTTCCGCTTCCTCCAAATTCTTTCTCCCGGCACGTCCGCGACGTCATCAAACATGTACAGCTTCTTTTTTTTTAATTTTTTTTTCTTTCCCGGGGAGAGCACGGGTGGCGCCAGCGCCGTGAAAGACGTGAGTGACGCGCTCGGCCGGCCCGGCGCTCGACTATTGATACTACTGATAAGCCGATCGCCCCGCTGAGCGCGGCTTGTGTTACATGGCATACTTTTGAACACCAAGTAAAAGGAGGAGAGGGAAGCTGCTTTTGTAAGAATTTTGAGTGACAGGTTAATTTTCTATAATCTTCTGGGAGGAGAATAGCGACGCCTGTGTTAGTCCAGGAGGCACAAAGGAGGATCCTGATAAGAGGGGAGCTCCTTCTTCCCCTTGTATATCACGTGGGTGTACATGCTTAGTGATGCCGAATATACAATGTTGTCCGGCTTTGCCACCGCTTCGGTTTCAGTTTGTGATCATGGCTAGAGTAAAATTACACGAAAAATATTTTATTTTTCGCGAAACGAAAGATTGGGGATTGTTTTTAAGTGCTTCAAAAAGCCAAATCGGCCACTATCTCAAAATTTTTGAAATTAAGCGGAGTTGCCCTTTAACCATGTCTTAAGATATGCCTCCAATGCGAACAACTTAGTTGTCCGGCTAGTTCGACACACGCAGCTTACCGCTAAGTACAGAAAGTATACACTCCGTGGGACGCGACTGGCGCGCCGCCGCGCGGCCGGTACCGAAGGTAGGCAGCGAGAACCCCAGAGAAAACGAAACCGAAACCACGCGGCGTACTTTCGTACGCATTGAAGTCGGAGTGGTGCGGTTGCGCTGGGTTCACAGCATGAAGTGCTGCCTGTGCTGCGTCATTTTAAGTGCTTCAATAGTTATGCGTCGTATCTCGTGGAGACAAAGTTTCACAGTTTTTCACCTCGCCGATGTTTTGTGGGACAGCGACAACGATGGACCTGTGCCGTACGACGTGAGAAATTTGGTCTCCCGATCATGTCTGCCACTGTGTCGGCACGGCTGACATATTCTACACTGCCGCTTTGCGCTCTGCGTTTGTTTTCGTACCAGTAACGCCTACATGTGTCAGCGCCGATAGGACGAACCCACACTCGCAGGTATGCAGTGCCAATTTCGTTGGAGGAATGCCCTCCAAAGAAGTTTCGTCCCCATCGTACGTGTCGATGATATTTCCGGACAAGTATGGCACGCAATCTGTACTTCATGAAGAAAGATTCGAAAGGTAAAAAAAGTGACAAATATAAATCTAAAGAAAACAACAATGAAACTCAGAATCACTGGAGAATCGACGTTTGAGTATGGAAGTTTATGTGGTGTGCTTTCTTTCTTGACCAGCCTCCTTTTGGATGTGGAAACGCTGACACTCCGAGTTCTGCAGACAACATTTTTTTTCTCGGCTTTAGAGCCACCTATCGCAAAGTGGTTTGAACTGGAAGTACCGTCCACTGGTCCCTTCCTACCTGTAAAATGTGCACCTCCCACGATGAGTGGTATTATCTGACAGCCTTTGACGGTCAAAACCTTTAGTTACGCCGCCCAAACTAAATTTCCACCTGGTTTCGCTATGCCAACTATTTTTGTTATATTAAGTGTTGTGCCAAGTGACGGTCATGTCAAGGTACCTGTGCGCCGAAAATCAGCACCTTGCACAACAGGTGATTACACAACAGCTGACCGCAAAAGCCCTTGGCGGCCAAACCGTGTGTTGGCCGACAACTTTGTTTTCTCGGCTTTGGAACCACTTTTCGTAAAGTTGTTTCAATTGGAAGTACAGTCCACTAGTCCCTTCCTACCTCTAAAGTCTCCACCTCTCCCGACCAGTGGTATTCTCTTGAATGCCTTTTCATGATCAAAACCGGTTCCCATTGAGTTACGCCGCCCAAACCAAATTTTCACCTGGTTTCCCTATGCCACCTTTTTTTTGTATAATAAGTGCTGTGTCATGTTACTGTCAAGTCCAAGCACCTTAGCGCCTAAATCTGCACTTTGCACAGCCCGCTATAACACAACATTTTGGGTCCAATATTGGATATCCCGTACAGCTTTATTTCTTTATTCGTTAGAAACATAACTGCCACACCTGCTGTCGGCTCTCTTCGTGCACAAACTTAGTGAACCTCTCACTCGCCTCCAATATCATCGTTCCAGCAGTCCTAGGTTTACAGCGACGAGCGAAATAAATTTCCCACTCAGAGCAATTAAGGTGGCGGCCGTCTTGTTTTTCGGAAAATTACTCCAACTCCTTTTTCGGCCGCAACTAGAGAAATGACCCCTAATTACGACTCAAACTCAATATATAAGTGGAGAACAGCTAAATGCCCTTCTGCCCCAGCACTCATGCAACGTCACCCTCAACGTATTGGCTCAAAAAGCAAAAGTTTCGTCCGTGCGCGCTTCCGCCGCCACAGCTTGGCATGCGAAAAGGCGCCGCAGGCTGCTGAACGCGCCTCACAGTCGAACGCCAGCTCCTCCGCTAGCGGCGCTGCGCGCGTTCTTCAAAGCGCCCCCTATAGTTCCCGCACGGAGTGTATACAACACATATCTTAAGAATACACGTTGGATAGAAATTTTCTTTGGAGTATACTAAACATCTTTGGCGGTACTAGAATCAGCAGCACCCGGGGCGGTGGCCCGCCGCGACACCGCCCCCTCCCCCCCCCCCTGCCCCCTCTTAGTGACGCCAGTGCCAAAGATGTTAGGGGTACCATTACTTTAGACGTATTTGCAAAAATCACCCTATTAAAAAAACAAGCTTAAGCTGGCCCCAGCTTCAAGCTTGGTTATTGCTCCAGCATGCCCAGTTTGGCATGGTGGTTGATCCGGTCACACCGGTCATGCTGGTTGATCTGTTCCCCGCTTCAAGCTGGGACCTCACCACTTCTGACGCCACTGTTTCAGAGGGTCACTCATTGATTGATGGAAGCGATGTCGTTTGGTCAGACTATATCCATGTTGAGACACCTACCTCACATCCGAGAGTCGTTGTGCGAAGTCTTCGCATCGCGGTTCATACAGGCGCACTACAACGGCTGCTTTCTCGCAGCCTGATTAAGAGCCGCTGTAAGCACTGCGATGCTTTGGTGGCGCCCTCTTGCGGCTTCGGTTCGCGACGTCACGACCAGGATTTTGCCTCGCCGTGAACCGGCGATCGGGCAGGCATTATCGGTATACAGGAACCTGTGGTTGGACTAGTCGCAAATGCTTACCGCGGCTACGCATAGGTCGCGTACGTCGGTAATATGTTGGAAAAACGTGGGACACGACTTATGATTATCAAGTTTCTTTCTTCTAGAAGATTCTTATTTTGACATTCTTTTCAACCAATGCGAAAGTGTCACTAACTACGCAGGCGACAATGTAGTTATCAGCAGTTTGTTTTTTTGTGGGGATATTTACACAGCTTGTAGTTGGTCAGCCATTAAAGTTGCGACGAGTCACACGCTGTAGATGAGCAATTTAGCCAATGCAGTGCAACCGCTAGCCTGGGGTCTTTAACGTGCACCACGCAGTAGTGATACACGACCGCACGCCGGTACGATGCTCATCCAGATCGAAACGGGCAGGGGTGGGGCTCGAACCCAGGATCCCTGGGTTCTGCAGCGCGAGCTTTCGCTCAACGCGCGTCGAGCTGGGTGTGCGCTTTAGCCCACTCGGCCACCGATCTTTTTTTTTTTTCTTTATTGCCTGGTTAGACACTGAAACGCTATAACACAAAAACAGAACACACATATATGAAAATGTTAAAATCGCGTGAACCTCTGAGAGGCCCCGCGGCTACATCTAAAAACGTTTTACGCTGACCAATTCATCTAGTAAGGATACCCAGTCGGGGGCTCTTGCAAACCGCGATACACTTCGCGTATGTACGCGGCACTTTCAATTAAATGGTCTCCAGCAGGGCGTATCTTGACATCTGCGTTGTTCACTTCTGTCCTCGTCCTCCAGAGGCTGTGGAGGCCGAGAAGCATGAACAAATCATACGGAACCCCGCCTTCGTTCTCCAGCGGTAAAAAACGTATGCCGTATGGATCGAGGGGGAAGTCTTTCTTCAACGTTCGCTGAAGTATGTCCCATAGAAAGTATGTCCCGGAAATCCGTGTGGCTTGGATGGCATTGGCGATACTCCTCGGCACCACCGTCATTCACAGCACACAGATGTTCGAAGATATGAGATGACGCCTCCGTCGGGATGTCCGACTTCTTCCAACGCTGAACGGACTGCCGCTCCTTGTCTCCTCAAATTTCGCTTCGCTTGCACCGCGCCGTTCAAGTTGTCTCCAAACAACGCGCACACAGCCGTCCCTTCGAAAATATGCCTAAGATAGCCAAACGTGTCTCAAATTCTCAGTTCCTACCACTCTCGCTCTCTCTTCTCGCACACGAAGGAAGCTCGCAGCGCGGCTGAAGCGCCCGATCGTCTACCAAAAACGAGGGAACAAAGAACAGGACGTGGCCCCGCCCCAGCCCAAGCCGACCTTGGCGCGCGCGCTCCTAGCAATGCCAGCTCGATCGCCTCTAGCCGACCTTGGCGTGCGTGCTACCAGCAAGTCCAGCTTGACAAGCTCGAACGAGCTTGGGCCAGCTTCAGCACCGGCTCGAGCCAGCTGGACAAGCTTGAACCAGCTTCAGTAATAGCTCGAACCAGCTCAAGCACCAGCTTGCCCAGCTGCAGTGCCAGGCCGAACCAGCTTGAACCAGTTTGACCAGCTTGAACCAGCTTGACGAGCTTGAACCAGCTTCAGTACCAGATCGAACCAGCTTAAGTGCCAGCTTGCCCAGCAGCATGCCAGCTCAAACCAGCTTGATTACAGCGTAAACCAGCTGGAACCAGCTCGAACCGGCTTAAAAACCAGCTAAACCAGCTTGGCCAGCTTGATTTTCGTGCTGTTTTTTTTTAATAGGACAGAAACGACGGACTAAGAAGGGGACAGGCACAAAACGTCTCAAACGCAGCTACTCAACTTTATTGACTCAACCGTTTGTATACAGTCTCTCACGCACATGTCTTGCAGAATTCGCACGTCTTTGTGACCTTCCACCACGGTAGAACGCGTCGTGACCTCAAATCAAAGAACAACCTCATGTCCCACGCCACACAAGACACACGTCTCCCGGAATTTGCTCACGTCTTTTTGACCTTCAACCGCGGTAGAAACATTCTCTCGTACAAAAGGATGATACTTCAAAACAAAGCAACCTCCCCAAACCGCACCCTCATGAATTCGCTCATAGGTCAAAGCAACCAACATACGCATCGCCAAATGCTATGCTCTTGTAAAAAAAAGTGCTTTTTGGTTTTTTGTTTTGACAAGTTTAAATTAGCATTGTTCTTAGAGGAACTATGCGGGAATGGCAATACTAGCTAATTAAAAAAAAAAAGGCAGCGACATGTAGCCGGAACGCTGAACGGCTTGTGCCCAGCAACAATATAAGATACTTTGCCGCGAGGCACAAATAGTGGAATACCGAGGGCTTCGCGTCAAAGAACCGAAATTTTTCGGATCTCATGAGTAAGGACTGCTGATCATTTTAGTCCCGAACGGCGGACATTAGCTTGCAACAAACATATATTATTCAGTTGGTAGTCCTGCTATGCTTTTAGATTTAGCTTCACTCGATTTTGTTTAGATGTTTTGGGTTTGTCTAATTTAAGCACTTTTAGTGTCCTTTGGCTTCTGGTAATATATTTTGTTTCCCGATAGACATTGTAGCTCAAAAAATGTTTAGTTGAACCGTTTGATATATAATTTACAGCAAAGCCAACACTTTGATCATTGCAGTGTTGCGTAACACTGGATACAAGAACGTCACTTTCCTTGCGTTATGATACAATGGCGTGTGCAATCGACTGAGTTGCATAAGCTATCGCTTCGCCATTTCTGTGTGCTCATAACCAGGAAGTAGCGTCAATTGTCAAATCAGATCATGGCGTAAAAGTAGTGGCTGTCTAAAAATAGTGCCCCGTTGTCCAGTTGTGATTTGAAAGCAACTGAAGAATGACCGATCACTAAGGTGTTGATGCTAATAATTATAGTGGAGATGATAACAGTTATGGTAGAGCTCATAGTATACTTTCTAAAACGCAATATCAATCACTCTTTCGTGTCCACACTTCGAGGGGTGTTGATTTTTGCGACGAGCTTTTGACATTCTTTTGAAAACACTTTATGGTTTCGGCAGCTTAATCACTGTTGGTTAAACAAAACGTATATTCTTGGTTGCCGCTCTTCACAAGGCTGATTCTGTGATGTTGCTGCGTTTCTGACCGCGTCCTCTGATTTTTAATATGCAACTAAATATAGCAGACCAACACGTAGAAAGCGTTTCGACAAAATGAAGAGGGCTAGCAAACATGACCCTATTAAAAAAAACAAAAAAAAAACAACAACAACAACCATATATTCCCCCAGCTATGTGGAAGCCGGTCGTTAAAGTCACACTCGTTGAAATCTCTCACTAACGGGCACGGGAATGTCAATTGCCAGCAATAATACAACGAGCTAGTCTTGAAATCAGGCCAAACTAAAACTGCATAAACCATTAAGTCACAGTACTCTGATTTCGCACTACAGCTAGAGGATGTGTTGCCTGCCGTAGCAATGGTTTGTGAACACGCTCATCATTCGCAATTATTCGATCACATTTCCTTGTAATACAGTCATACCAATGAGTGGGTGATATACGGCTATAGAGTACGATGGCACGCACCAAACCCACTCCGATCCCATCAACCCCCCCCCCCCCCCCCCCCCCCGGGCCCCTCTGCCTCGTTGAAAAAACCCGAAATAAAACAACCCTAATTTATTTATTACTTATTTATTACAATACCCTCAGGGCCAAAAGGCATTACAGAGGGGGTGGGGCAACCAAAAAATGAAAAAAAAGGGTACAAAAAGAGAGCAAACACAGCCGAGAATAAACATCAACAGCTCGAAACACAGCACTCTGGTCAAAAAATAAACAAAAGGACAATCACGACAAAAGGTGAGCAGATAAGGTTTTTTTTAAATAAATCAATTGAAGGTATATTAACAAACGAAGCGGGAAGGTGGTTCCACTCAAGAGATGTTTTTGGAATAAACGCGTTCAAAAAGGCTGATGTGTTACAATGAGGGACACCAACTTTGAATGGATGATCAAAACGCGGAGAAATGAATGGGGGCTCAAGGAATAGTTTATCTTTCAATGACGTGTTAGAATGATAGATCTTGTAAAAGAGGCACAAGCGCGATATTTTGCGACGTAAAGAGAGGGAGGGTAGGGATAGACTGAGTTTCATGGAGGAAACGCTTGCTGTACGATGATAGTTAGAAAGTATGAAACGAACTCCGCGATTTTGCATGGCTTCCAGGTTAGTTATAAGTGTCGAGTGACCGGGATCCCAGATTGCAGCAGCGTATTCTAATTTTGACCGGACCAGGGAGTTATAAAGCAGTAATTTCAAAGAAACGGGGGCCAGTGTAAAATTTCTTTTTAGAAAACCGAGCATAGAGTTAGCGTTAGCAATAATGTGGTCAATGTGGGTTTTCCATGACATGTTATAGGTAATATGGACACCCAGGTATTTGTAACAGGTCACAGACTGAAGTTGAGTGTTACAAATTGAGAGAGGTGGAAGAACCGTGTGACGACGAGAAACTCTTATAGACTTGCACTTGTTAATGATAAGGGACATCTGCCACAATTCACACCATTGGGATACAGCACACAAATCATTTTGGAGGAGGAGTGAATCGGATTCATTAGTAACTTCACGATATATCACACAGTCGTCGGCAAATAAGCTAATAGAAGAGGATACACACGTAGGTAAGTCGTTAATGTAAATAAGAAACAATAAGGGCCCCAGAACGGACCCTTGGGGGACACCGGAAGTGACTGGACTTAGAGAAGAGTTAGCATCATTAGTATACACAAACTGAGAACGATTAGTAAGAAAACATTCAATCCAAGACAAAATAATAGGATCAACATGCAAGTGACTGAGCTTGAAAAGTAAAAGTTTGTGAGAGACTTTATCGAATGCCTTACAGAAATCTAGAAAGACGCAATCAACCTGGGAACCACGGTCGAGGTTGGAAAGTAGGTCATTAGTGAAAGTGATAAGCTGGGTTTCGCAGGACAGTGATTTGCGAAAACCGTGTTGTGATGCAGTAAAAAAAGAATTTGAATCAAGAAAGTTAGCAAGATGTGAGTAAATTACGTGCTCTAAAATTTTGCAGGGAGTACTGATAAGGGAAATGGGTCGATAATTGGAAGGGTTATGTTTACTGCCTGATTTGTGAAGCGGAATCACCTTCCCAATTTTCCAGTCGTCTGGTAAAACGCCAAGGTTAACAGATTGTTGAAATATTTTGCAAAGAAAAATGGAAATGTAATTTTTAGTTCTCTTAAGAAATTTCGGTGTGATATTGTCAACGCCACAGGAGGAAGATGGTTTTAAATCATCAATAAGTTTTATAATTCCGTCATAGTCAAAAGCAAGTGGATCCATTTGAAAAAAACCATATCTCGGGAAAGTACCAGCCCTTAGCAAAAAGAGGCCGTACTTCAAACGAAGTTGAAATATATTTAGTACGAATATTCATTTTGTATTTATTCTGTATTATTTTGGCCGCATTCGAAATACGCGCGTAATGTATTCAAAATACATTATAAATATGAATCAAAAAATATTTTAGATATACCAAAATTATTATTCCTTCACACTCAAGATGCCATTTGGGGATTAAAAACCGGTTACACAATTTTTTTTTATTTTCGATTTTGTCAGCAAATGGTGTCCCGGTGGTATTTGAAGGCACTACTAAATACATCTCACAAAGCCACATTAGAAACGAACACAAACACAAACACCATGACGCACTGAAGAGCTCATTCACAGTCCCGTTGACTGCTCTAGAGCCTTATATAGCCTACATATTGAAGGTAATAATTTTTTCGGTGACCACCTCTGCGCTTATTAAGGTTACAAGTATTCGATCTTCTCCTCGGGAGTCTGTCAAGGGGGAAACGGTGTTTTGAAGTTCGTGGACGATATCTCTTACTAAAAGGCACTGGTACAACTAATAACAATTCGGCACAGTCCCTAAAACAATATCCACACAAACGGCTCATAAAATACATGTTATTGCTTCTCTGCGTAGCACCACTCAGGACGTAGCGAATCAAGGCAGTTTCTTCACTTTAAAATACTGTAAACGACTTTATTTTCGTGAGGACCTAATTCTCGCAAAGTTGGCGAATCGCCTGCAATTCCGAAAAATAGGTCCCGTGAACAATTCCGGCAAAATGTAAAAACATTAAAATCTAGATTGCGATCCCAGCGCGTCGCGAAAATTAGAATTTGCGAATTATTCCAAAACTCCAACTTTGACCTAAATCGCGAAATGTTGAGCCCGCGAAAAATAAATATTTTACAGTAGTTGTTTTGCCTTTCCTTTTTAGTAGTTGACTATTTAATATGGTAGTTAATGTCACTGTATTAAAGTCACTATTCACATCACGTACAATGATGAGTATACACGTTCAGTGAACTAACATTGTGCTAACAAAACCACGCCAAACGTATCTGTTCACAGCATTTGCTGAAGCTTTCCAGCATCAGCAAATGTTGTGGTTGTAGTTCCCGAACCCCGTTTGTGATTGGTGTGCAAGGAACTGATCAGGTGTTATTGATAGAAAAAAGGAAACAATAATATAAACTGGGCTGATTTATCAGTGCGATGCTGCGCAATTCAATTGCCAAACTAATCAAATGTATTTAGGCGCTTCAGTGTACTCCATATCTGCTTGAAGTGAACTTCAGAAGGGGAGCTTTTAAATATTTTGCTAGTTTAAGTCAAACTACCAAAGTATTGCAGTCAAAAGGTACTTAGAGTATAACACAACAGTATTTACGATTTTCAGGTATCTTAAGAGTATTCTACACGTATTCTTGATTGCTCCATTTTTTTTAGGGTTGGAGTATATTTTGCATGAATTAAATAAATGTTTCAAGAAATATATGTGAAAGGTATTTTGTGCCTATTAATTTAGTATTTACATATTTCAAAACGCATGAAGGGAACTTCAAATGTAGTTTAAGTAAAGGTATTTTAAAATGATTTTTGGAAGTATATTTTAGTACTAAGTAACAAAAAAAGAAGTTTATATTTTCGGTATATTTTTCGTGTACTTACAATTATGAATTGTATTTCAAATACACTCAAATTAGAATGTGGTATATTTCAAACGTACTAGTTTTCGCTAAGGGAGGGTAAACAGGAACAACATCACTAGCGAATTCTTTGACAAAATATTCATTAAAAACGGAAGCACAACTTTGACTAGGAACTACCACGCCATCATCACATGTCAGCGAAAGCACTGTATTTTTAGACCCGCTATACATATTCCAAAATTGTTTAGGACTGTTAGTTAGCATAGAGGGGAGGGTTACAGAAAAAAATGTTCGCTTGGCCTCCGCGATAGCGCTCTTATAGGAACTAGCTGCTGCGCTATAAGCTTCCCATCGTTCAGAAAGTCCAGTAAGCTTGGCAGTCCGGAAAAGACGTTTCTTTTTATTAGAAAGACGCTTAACATATCTGTTGAACCAGGGCGATAAGTGGTTAGAAATGATAGGCCTACATGGGATAAAAGAGGTAATTAAAGAGCTTACTTTGGTTTTAAACATATTCCAATTGGCATCAACTGTGCGGTGTGAGAAATTAAAAAGGAACTCATCGAGAAAAGCAGCTAGTTCGCTATTAATGGTATCGAAGTTAGCTTTATCATAATCGAGAAAATGTTTCGTGGTTTTCTTTTCAAAATAAGCTGGAAGTTGCAAATAAAAGTGCAAAATCGAGTGATCGCTAATTCCCGGTAAGTAAGTTATGGATGAGACAAGGTCTGGGTCAGTAGATAGAATAAGGTCTAATATATTGGCCGTTGTACTGGTAACTCGGGTGGGTTCAGTGACAGATTGTGAAAAGGAAAAATCGGCACAAAGGTTCAAGAACTCGGTGTAGTCGGAAGAGCCCCCAGACGCAATCGGGAACGCTCCGGACCAATCTATTAGCGGAAGGTTAAAATCGCCTAGTAATAACAAAGGGGCACGAGGAAATCTAGAAGAGATAACGTTCCGCGCGTCATACAGATCAGAAGTAAAATTTGCAGGAGCATTAGGGGGGCGGTAATGATTGTGCTTTGTCCCTAATTCCTCCGAGCGCCAAAACTCAAGTAACCCAAAGCGCATAGTCTCAAGAGTTTTGAAATAAAAGTCACTCGCGGAAGAAAAGAAAAGAAAAAAAAGAATCTGATGACCAAAGGATGCCGCGACGTCATCATGTCTCTCATTTATATGGGATTTCTTTTTTTTTTTTACATTTAGCTTACGTGAGTTCCGCGTTTCAACCTTGACGGGTTTAGAACGTATACCGAAGCAGCTGCTCCGAGAAGTCCATTAGCCCCTCAAAGGCGCCAATTGAATCCAGAGCTTTACAATACCCCTGTATATCGATCGCAGAAAAAGGAAAAGAGTTGAACACACAAAATAGAGATTTAGCCGCGGATACATCCCAGCGTCATCTTTCGGTGGACCGGAGAGTACACAGTGAGCCCGAGTTCCTTGCTTCGGACACCGCCTCCGACGCAGAAAGTTATGGTGGGAGAGCATAAGTCAGAACCACGGAAATCGCTTTCGCAGGATTTTCTGCGGTCCAGGTCAAGACGTAACAGAGCAAAGCCAAAGTTTAACATTCTCCCGGCACGACAAAGCCAGCCAGTAACGTTGTTCCGAAGATCGATCGATCGAGAGGTTTGCCTAGATGGCGGAAGTAGGCCATCCGAAAGTCTCTGCAAGAGACGGATCAGGCGCAGCCAAAGATGGATGAATTCAAAGACGGAGTTCTTGGCGGGCACCCAAGTGCCCGTTCTTCGGGGCACCGCATAAAGTTGGTGGCCCATACGGAAGTGAGAACACTCGTGGCATTTCGGGGTTAAAATGTTGATTTGCTTGGTCAGCTCAACAGGAAATAGAGGACCCACAACTCGTTTCCGGCTGGTGTGATTTGGAGCCCACGACTTTCAGTCCATCACACGCGATGCTTTGTTTATGCTAAATGAAATGAGGGTGCCTTTATGAAAGCACGCCATGATTGCGTTAGGAGGCCTTTGCCGGTCGCAGGAGCTGCGTTCCTTGTCGCTGATAGCGTGATGGCCCCTAGCTTTCATATATTTTTCGCGTCGTCCTCATGCTTTACATCATAAAAACAACGTTGTTAATGTTGACAGGCGATGAATAAAGACCTGCTCTGTATTCTGGGGGCAAACGGGGTCAGATTTAGTTTCCGTGGGGCACCATACGCATTTGATGCCACGATACATCGAAAGAACAAAAAACGGATCTTACATAAACGATTTGTCTGTACCAGATGCGGTGTTCCGCTAAAACTGGTGTTTCGTAAGTGGAATAGCAATTTAATAGGTGTCACATTCGAACGCTCATGATGACTCTCACAATTCAGTCCACGCGCATTGTTTTAGTGAAATACAGAGTTACACGGAAAATGAGTTGAACACATCAGCTCCTATTTGCCAACCTCAGCGCAAAATAGTTTCCAGGACTAAAAGTTCTAGGATACACTGTGCGTTGCGTGGGGGCAATCGAAAAATTACCGTAAGCGCGAAAAACGGCGCAGAGAAATGCCCCTGAAACGCAGCGGCGGCCATGCATTGCCTCTGTGTGGAACGTTGCTAAAGATCGACAGATTAGCGGGCACCCGTCAGTGACCCAGGCAGCGGGCCCATCCCACGAGATGAAACACTCTTCTCCGTCGATTGCTTTGGCAATTAAGTAAACCGCGTGTTTTTTACTCCCTCCCTCTGTGGGCTCTTTCTACTACAGCTCCCCTCCCCTCTTCTCCCTCCCCCCTCTCCTATGTACCCATCAAGGCATCCTGGTCGAGGATTGGAATGAGGCCGCTGTTGTGGCTGGAGATGGGAGTGGACGGAGGGGGTGGTGGTGTTGGGCGGGCTTAAAGCGTAACTTGGCGAAACTTTGGACGACCCTGATTGATCCCTAGATTTTCGTGAATACCGTGCCCAGCGAACGTTTGTCTAAAGAAAGGGAAAGAAGCATTGTACAGGCTGCGGATGTGGGTATGCAACTGTGATACGGGCGCCGGCATCGGTTGTGTTTCCTGAAATGTGTTTTCTTCTTTGGTGAATATGGCATCGGTGGTATCTTTGGTGAATCTGGCATTGTTGGGCATTGTGTTATGTATTATGACTGGTTCGATTGTAGTTGTGGTTGGTTTTTAATCGCACCTGCTTAGGTTGAAAAATTCAAAAGAATGAAGAGAGCTACAAGTCGATGGAATGTGACTGTTGCAACGAGACAGTTGTATACTGCAGGAAAGAAGAAAGTTAGGAATGCCAAGATAATCAAGGTATACCTTGATTATCTTGGCATTCCTCACTTAGTAAAGTCCCAATATAAATCAATTTATATTGGGACTTTACTAATAGCACATCGTTCAGTGGGCCAAAAAAACGAAGGTAGAAAGTCAGAAGCCTGACTTTCGCTACGAAAATTTGCAAAACATAGCGGACTATTTCGTACCTTCTTCCCTTCGTAAACTCTCCGCCTTTTCACTGTGATACATCCGCGGACCCCGCAGCGCGTCACCGGGCTACTAGCCACCATAACCGGGCCCCCGCAGCGCGTCACCAGGGCCCAAGCGCACGTCACACGACACCGGACCTCACTTAATCCCTTTACCCCTAAGCTGACATTGCGGTGGAAGCTACGCGCTTGCCGGACCAATCAGCCGCCTCCCTTTCATCACCTGACCGCATTCTCTGCGGGTCGGTATGCGCGAGAGAGCGTGATCACGTGGAAAATGTGTGGCTGGCCCAACGAGCACGTAGCTTCCACAGCACTGTCAGCTTCGGGGTGAACGGGGTGGGGAAACCAACTAGTCGGAATTTTGAGCGACGGGCTAATCTTCTAGGGGGAAAAAATGACTGTTTCCGGCTACACAAGCGAGATTCCGAGCAAGACGGAACTCCCCCCTTTCCGACTTCTTGAACTTTTTGGTACAATGCGCGATTTATGAGTTGAGGAGGAAAGCTAAATAGAAAAAAGTTGAAAAAGCGTTTCATAACTCCTTTAAGTATCATAGGCAATAAACAACATTTTTTAAAGAAATCAGTTGGTTATTGCAGTCCCACAGCACTGAGGCTAATTTGGAAAATTGATTCGGGTAATGACTTTTACAATCTGGCGCTAAACTCTCTGAACATAACATAATGTATAGTGGGGTAATCAGTGGTGTGAACCGCGGCAATCAATATTTTTTATCTGCGTCAACAAAATTAGTTGTAATTAGCCAACCCAGCCAGGCCACAAAAGCACTGCCTGAAAAATAGATATTTAAGTTATACAGCGGAAGAGCAATACTATTAACCTACCCTCATGTAGTCGTGATTCATCCGTATGTAGGCCTAAAGTCGTTGAGAGGTGAAGAAACGAATTATTATCTCCGATGCTCTTAATATAGCTCTGCAGCCTATGAATTTTTAGCCTTAGCCGACAAGAGAAAAGCGTGAAAACATAATCGGGCCCCTGGGTTTTATGAGTTAGTAGTGAAGATACCTTGGGAAAAACTGACAACTCCCAAGTAGGAATGCAGCGATGAGGTCCTTGCAGAACAGTGCTTTGAACCAATTTTTTTTTTCTTGCTAGAAGTTTATTTCTCTATAAAGCCTCACGAAGCCAAGAAAGAGCCACCCTAGATATTATTTGGCCAGAGTGTGGACATATTGCCCTTAATCGCCAAACGAGTTCCGAATTGAGGTCTTGTCGTTTGGATGTCATGTGCCATCGTTGGGCCTAAACTGCCAAACAAGTGTCAGAGCCGCTCCACTACTACGTGGTTCGCTAGTCACGAGTGGCGAATTGTTGCCCAAAATTTAATTTATTTGTTATACCTTAAAGGCCTGAGGAACGAAAGGGGGGGACGTTATATAAGGGCTGTAATTTATAAACACGTTCTTACACAATAAAGGCTTAAAAATATATAAGCGCAGTTCAAGAACAATTATACTCGTTTTTAAAGTATAATTGTTACATTCTAAGCTAATAATGCATGAAGGATCAGCTCTGCTATGAGTGATGAATGAACAGTGATTGTTACGAAGGACTCAGCTAGTGTATTTCAGTCACTTTTACATAAAGGCAGAGGTAATTTGTTTTAATAGTAGTTCTGCCAAAAGTCAATTCGAGCTTATGACAATGATCAGGACGAAGATGATGGCTGGTAAAAAGAATTGGCGATCACTCGAGGGCTTGTAGAACAGGTTATAAAGAAAACAGTCTGTCTGCAGCAAGTCTATCTTTAAGGTGGGGCAATAAGAATAAGATCTTGAGTGCCGAAATAGTCGGGGATAAGTAGTCGTGAGTAATGAAGCGAGTCAGACTGTTTTCAAATAGTTTTAACCAGGGTTGTAAAAGTTAGTTCAAAGATGTACCTAAGATACAGTTACAGATACTTATACAAAAAGGTACATATGTAGGCACCTAGGTACTCGCTTAAAAATGTACTTAGGTAGGTGCAAGTACAGTTACTTCAGAGATCGTCTATGTTCCCCAAATGTCTCAGAATATGTTTGAAGTAACGCTTTTTATACTAAGGATACACACTAAAACAAGTTCGATAAGTGTGATTTATTGGTGTCAGTGCGATGTCCACCTTCTAGTTGAGTCCTCACGTGCCATATTCCCACGCACCAATCGGTTCATCGAGGCCACAGGTTCCACTGCTTAGTCTGTCACGCCGAAACCGCCGAAACTCGCTTGTTGACGTTTTCTCCCTCAGAGCCGGTGCTCGCGTCGACGGACCCAAAAGCAGTCTTGGGTAGTAACGCGTTACTAGTAACGCGTTACCGGAATTATGTTACTTTTTTGGTAAGCTGTAACTGTAACGAGTTATTTTTTTAAAATGTAACTTGCAACTGTAGTTCTATAACGTTTTTCTGAGTAACGATGAAAGTAACGACATTACTTTTGTCGTTACTTTCCAGTGTTTTATCAATAATAAATCACTGAACGAGTACAATTTAGATTTTCCTTGCACTTTTCAAATCGTCTATTCTGACATTTTAAGCGTCAAGTTGGCGTTGCACAAACTTGTGAATACGTTCTTTCTCACGAGTCACGACCCGAATATAGCCACGTGTAGATTTCATGAAAAAAAAATCTAGTTATTTTTACTCACGCGCTTTTACTTTGTGACTGAACAGTTATATCTTAGTCTCTTGAACCACTATTTATGTTTTGATTTTTATTTTTTCTGTGAAAACGCTTTTTGATCGAGTGAATCAACCGTGAAAGAACAATACACGCGGAGGGCAGTGCGCATGTTTCGTATTTTGATTAGCGCCAGTACTTCACACTGCATATGTTTCGTACTTTCATTTGTGCCACTACTCTGGCGTGGAAATTTTCAAACACTAATTTTGAGAAGCAACTTCTGCTAAGTTAGAATATGAAGTAAAATGCGTATTGTTTAATTTTATGCATTCAAACTTGGTGAGGGGCGTTTTCTAGTTTTTCCTATTCTGTTGTGTTATAGAAGAGTAACTAAAAAGTAACGTCGTTACTTTTTAAAAGTAACTGTAACTGTAACGAGTTACTCTTTCGTTTCGGTAAGTGTGACGGTAACTTCGCTACTTTTTTTCTGAAAGTAGCTGTAACTGTAACGAATTACTTTTTAAAAGTAACTTACCCAAGATGCAAAGACGTCGGCCGTATAAAGGAACGCATGAGTCCAGTGCATATGCACCGAACCTTCGCGACGACGAGGTAAAGGCTTCAGTCTTTCTGGTTCTTTTTATTTCTTTTGCTAGTTGGAAAAAAAATAACCTTTTTTTTTTTACTTTCAGAAATTTGTCAGTTTGGATACCGCAAAATTTGAGTCCGATTTATTCAGCGAAAACTGTAATATATACGCAATGTTACACCGCTTTACGATTGTAAATTTAATTTATTTTTTATTATATTTTATACTGTATTTATGGCAAAAGAGGGCCAGCACCAGCACAAGATACAGGCAGCAGAAACTGCGCCCATCTTTCAAGTTATTTCCTCCGTTGTTTAGCTGTCAGAGGAGTTTCAAACGCGCAATAAAGTCGATTTCGGCTTGAGATAAGAAAAAAAAAGAGCAGGTCGCTATTTATCCTAAACGGAGTTGCGAAGCAATTCTATAAATAGGTATCGCTAGAACGGCATCACTAAGCCATCGTTCGCTCAAATGAACACCGCCATTTGCCAAACTGTATTTCGATGAAACATTACGGGCGGGGCATCGTTCGTTAAAACGGCGTTCGGTCAAGTCGTTGCCCTCCCAGGTCGTACCCAACTCAACGCTAATCACGACACATGGTATTGTGGTAATCCTTCACAATTTATAGTTTCTACCATTTTGACGAAGTGAAAAGAAAAGTGCATGTAAAAAAGAAACTTCACTTAGTTGCAAGTTACTGGAAAATGTTACCCAAGATACAGATACAGGTACCGAGAAATTAAAGTACCCAGGTTTTTACCTCAAGTACAAGAAATGTACCTAGATAAAATTTTACAGTTAGTAATACTTAGGCACATTACAATCCTGATTTCAACATGTTGAAGAGATAGATCTGACGCTGATTTCAGATGATAAAAACGTATTCGAGCGTGGGCCTGACAAGGGTTCAGCAGGTTAGCTGCTTAGTTGTCTGCGGCAAGGCTTGATAACGATATTGTCTTAAAGATTATTATAGTTTGCTGTCACTTTAAGTTAAATTCTCAATGTGAGTATTCCAAGACAGATCGGAGCTGAGGTACACGTCAAGGCATTTGAAGTGTGAGACCTTCTCTAATGGCCGGAGAGTGATGTGATTGGTACAAGTGAATGATTTACGAGATTTACAAGAAGGGTACATATTTAGATTTCAGTTGATTAACAGACATGGTCTACTCAGCGCAGCATCTTTTAATCCAATACACGTTATCCTGCAATACTCTCCAATTATTATCGCAAGTAATATATTACGATATAGAACACGGTCGTCGGCATATAAACGACCACAGCTGTCAAGTCGGTGACTTATGTCGTTCATAAAAACATAGAAAAGCAAAGGGCCCACTACAGTATCCTGTGGTACCCCTAAAATAACGTAAAGCCAATGAGGTGATGTCTCGTTAAGTCGAACAGACTGGGTTCTAGTGGCACGAAATGTTTTTATACAATTAACTTGCCAAACAAGACAAGTCGATGCTTTGTTTTTCAAGGCACGTATTTGCGTTATACTTGCCAACAAGGCAAGTATGACCAGAAGAACTACCAGGAAAAGCCACATCTGGCATTTTATTTTAAATGAAATGCCATCAAGTGTCAAAACAAAGTTTCACTGCTCGTTGTTTGGGTCATACTCGGCACCTTAGGCTCGAGTCTGGCACTTTGGCAATTACGTGGCGAGGCAAAGAAATGTTTGAGAAACGCAAAGTACCCTAACACTTACTAACAAACTTGGAGCAAAACCGTTACTAGGTCCAAATGAGGACCCTAGGATTGGCATGTTTGTACAAAGTTACTCGTTCCTCTGGCGCGCGACGTCCGGGGAACAATTCATTGGGCTTCCTCTCACTTTTTCTCTTGATACTGCAATGTTACAGGTGTCTCTATTGAAGTAATTGTCGGTTTTCTAGCTCCTAGAATCAATAAAACCGCTTTATTTTTCTGTCCGAGTCACTCGAAGCGCCACTGAAGATACTTCCAAACTGAGCAATCCTTTAAGATCACGGTAGACGACGCCTTCAGAAGGGACGTCAATTAATCGGTATATATATTTCGTAGTTTTAAAAAGCTGCTTAGAAGTTCACATAAAGTAACCCCCCCCCCCCCCCCTATCTTGACGCCATTGATTTATTTCAATCCTTCTTTCTCGCTAAAGTGGTCTAAATAAGCGTTTTCTACCACTACCATTACTACTTTTCCTAAATGCGATGAACAACACTGTGCAGTTCCGTGTCGCTTACCAGAATCGATGCAGAAAAAAAAAATAGTCTCGATATTAAACCAGAGGACGAAAATGCGGACGAAACGGCTACTTAGGAAAAATGAAATCACCTGAACAAAGGACCAAGAACTGAGGCCGTAACGCGGACCTCGTTCATGGCAGGTCCTTTCGAACAACGCGTTCATTTGAGCGAACGCCGCTCGACCAAAAGAATCTCGCGAGCACTTGAGCCCTCTCCAAACTTGATATATTTCCTGATACCGGGATGTCAGCCTACTGGACCGAATATAATCTAGGACCAAAATACATTATTTGTTTCATTTATTTCTTTTACCGGGACAACATGAATGGTTTGAAGTGTATTCGCAGACTTCACGTCCTTCCACGAACTCCGTCGAGGAAAAGTAGAAAGTGAAATGTTGGCATCTGTGAGGTTCTCTTGAAAAGGCGCGCGAGCGCTACCCATCAAATGTTTAAAGCGGTCGTTGGCTGCTTCAGCGATTATACTTCGTACGACACCTCAGTTGACAATGAGTTGGGAGCTAGGCGCTCGCTGAGCCACTCAGCCGCCTCCCTTCCGTCACCCGACCCCGTTCACTTCTGCGCGTGGGTATGGGGTGGGAGTGTGATCACGTCGGGCAAAAGATAGACGCCCGACTGGTCTAACGGGGGCATAGATTCCCCCACACCGTCGTCTTAGGGTGTCAACCGAGTGTTGTAGTCACTGCGCGCTATCTTTATTCTATTTCTGACGTCGACTGCGAGAGACGGTGTTATTTACTGCTCGCCCGCTGGTCCGTGTCAAGCGATAAAACTTTTCGTTACTTTATAGCTTAGTTGCTGAATGTCTGATTTCGAAAAACACGAAAACAAAAATATATATCTAAAATTGTCCTTCTGTTTTAATTTGCGTACGTCTACGAACAAAACTGAGTGGGAAGGTGAGATCTCTCGGGCGTGGGACGTTTCTGACTCGTTGACAGCGGTGACGTGCATGAGTGTTTGCAGAGTGAAGACTAGTGGCCTTTTTTTCCTGGTTCGTAAGGCGTAGATAAAAACGTCATGAGATAAACGGTGACAGGAGGCGTCGCCGTGTTTTTTTATGATTCGTTGTAACTGGGACCACGCAAGAGCTTCTGGAGGAACTCTTGATATATTTATATATGCGGGGTTTTTAGAGAAAAGGCGGCCGTACGATGGGTAGTTTCTGGCGCAAAAACTACGCATCGCACAAAAAAGAAAGTAAAAAGAAAAGGTCCAAGGTCTAACTTAGGCAGGCACGTAATGTTCCGGATGATTACGTTTTCGATTAGTTGTGCATTATTAAATGTTATGTATTAATGAAAACCAACAAAAGGGCTCAGTTTTGAGGCCATCTACAAATACAACCAAAAACATTCAGTTAAAAAAGAAAAACGCTTGCCAAGGGAGCGCGGTGGTCGCGAAAGTTGCCACCTTTGCTGCGCCTGGAAGGCTGGCGGAGTTCACATACAAATCATAAAAAAAAAAAAAAAAAAACGCGTGGGTGCGTTTGCGTTGGGTGGCTTTCGGAACCCAGATAAACAAAGCACCCACTTGAAATATTTGCGAAATTTACTGAATTAGAGATCTTCGATGATTTCCAGCGAATTTTTCTTATGAATATTCTTCTTTGCCACACAAATAAAAGCCCGATTAGTCCGAACGTCATGCATCTTAGTAAATATGACTCAAGGGAGCGACCACCAGCCTACCACTCTTATTTCTGTACAATGCATGCGTAGGTTTTCAAGGGACAAAAGCTTACGTACGACGTTTCACGAAACACTATATATATATATATATATATATACATATATAATGTAATTTGAAGTGCGCTGATGACACGTGCGTGTTTCTCTGTGGCAGCACAAAATTACTCGTCTAAGAAAAAGCAATAAATATCTCTTAGAAACAACTACAATCAATGTCTGCATTTAGATTAACCGATGTCCAATAAAAGCGACGATATATAATTATACCTGCAGGCTGTGTTCTGATGATAAACGAGAAGTTCAAGTCAAGGTACAATACTCCTTGACGTCTGCTTTAAGGAAGATCTTACATTAAATACTTGATAGAGGGTAATTTCTGGTTTAGTATTACATATTTTAGTAAATCACTAGAAGTTGCAATAATGTGGTCTGCGCAGGTGAGCTATAATCAAGGAACATAATATAACAGAGGGATAGTGGTCAAGATAAGTGTGATAATTCGCAAAGAACACAAGTCCTATAGGTTGTTATTCAAAACATTCGAATAAGTATACAGGAGCTTATGTATCAAACGTTTTTACATAATCGCGGAGCTACGAATACATTCACATACAGAGCGTTTGTTATAGAATGGGCGAATTTGTTCAGAAAATAACAGGAACGATACACTAATGCAGTTTGTGCATGCGATTTACATGGCCAGAGGCAGACATGTGCACGTTACTAAGAAATGTAAGAAATCACATTAGGACGAAGTCAAGGCTTGCTTGTAATTAGTTACAATTAAAATTACTCTTCTACACATATAGGTTATCGTTACACCAAAAAGTAATCTTTCACTTTCGTGGTGTTCCTTCCATCACTGTTGTCATTGAATAAGGAACGAACGCGAGAAGGACTATTCAAGCGTTTATTGTTGCCATCAGTTACAATGATTGATCTTGAATACCTTGGAGAACAGCTGGCTCTCGAAGGTTTCGTCGAACTTTACGCCGAACATCACTCCTAATTTATTTGTAAAGATGTTGACTCCAGCTGAAACACTGGAAAAGTGCCTAAACTCGAGTTGAGGCACCCTTCCGTTGAGGCACTGGATGAGGGAGCCATGCCTCATGAATGCTTGGTGCACCGCATCGTGCGAATCGAGAAGCTCTAAAAGTTGTGATACAACTGGTGACACCAGAAATAATAATTGATGTAAATACATTTAACTAAACCGGCAAATATTGCCAGACGGTAGCAAACGAAGTTAGTAAGGCTGTGTAGTTAACGATGACACTTAAATAATAAATAGGGTTTATATATTCATTGTTGTCTGCATGGTTATATTCGACCAGTTAAAAATAAAAGCGTTGATCCTGAGCGTTTGTTTGCTGAGTTCGCTGATTTTGACATTATCGTGTTTTCCGAAACATGGTCCACGAAATATACCGATGTTTTTAGGCTACCACTATAGGAATCTTTCCGTCTCATTCGCGCTGAAACCCGAAAGGGAGGTGTGTTTATTTCGACTAGAGAAAACATCGATTGCAAATTATTGCCTACGTTTTGCGTAATCACAAAGGACTATGAGGCCTTGTCAATCAGAACTAAACGCGATATTGTTTTTGTCATTTATGGACCTCCTAGCGGTGTTTTGACTTCTTGTCTGGATTTTCTGTGGGATCTTTTTGAGATTTCAGATAAAAACAAGCGCAACATTATATGTAGTTGCGACGTTAACGTGAACATGCTAAATAATAGTGTTTAAAAAAGGAGAACCAGAAAACATAATAATCATGAATGGTTGTCGAAGAGTAATTAGTTTACCAGCTCGGATTAATGTTACTTCAGAAACGTTGATCGACTTGTTCATTACTAATTACGATCAAAGCCATGTGAGGTCTGGAGTAATAAGTTAGGATCTTAGCGATCATCTTCCTATTTTTATGTGCGTTAAAACCAGCTGCGCAAAAAATAAAAACGGGTCAGGGTCTTTTGTGTCACTCCAGTATATTACGCTGGACGGTTAGAAGAGGTTTGCGCAAAATGTAGGCTAATACAAGTTGGGATGACGTTTTCGAAAATGAAGACACCAATGAGGCGTATAGTTTATTTTTGGAGCGGTTTAAAAGCCTTTACAGTGTCAATTTTGCCTAAAAATTATTTAAAGTAAAAAAGTGGATTCGAAAACTTTGGGCAGCGGTTGGCTTACTCAGAAGAATCAATATTAAAAGTGCTGTCTATAAAAGGTTTACATAGACTATTGATTCCAATGGCCTCAAGAAATTTAAAATATGTCGTAATTAGCTAACAAAGGACATGAAAAAGGCCAGGGAGCATTACTATCATGAATATTTCAGATCTCCAGTAGGCCGCAGTGACCTAATGTGAAAAAGTTTTCTTGCGGTTGTCGGCCGCAGTAAGCGCTCCAAAGATATACAAAGCATTTCTTCTGCCGGCGTTAAGTTAACTGGCCTATCTTTTGCAGATGTATTTAACGACTACTTCATAAATTAACCTCCAAGTAGTTGAAGCGTCGGCGCATGCAAAAATGTCACGTTTAGAAACAGCGACACTATTTCTTTTTTTTAAGTCCAGTCACTGACGCAAAGGTGTTTACGGTTATTACGCAATCAAATAACTGTCACAGTTTGATGCAGATGATATGTAGATTAGACCAGTCAAGTGCGTGTTTTCTTTCGATCACTTCCTGTCTTACTAATATATATATATTTTTTTTAACTTGTGTCTTTCATTCGGTGTGTTTCCGCAACTCATGCAAACAGCTAAAGTGTTTGGGCTGTCCAAAAGGAAGATAAAATCGACATAAGCAATTACAGGTCTATCTCATTCCTTTCGGTTTTGTCAAAGGGCTTAGAGAAAATGATATGTATTCGTGTATTTCAGTTCTTGGATAGGCACCAAATAATTACTAATGCTCAAGCGGCTTTCGAAAATATCGATCTACAGAGCTTGCATTGTTTTAACAAAAATGATTTATTCCACGGAGTTTTGAGAGAAAGTAATTGGTCCTTGGCATTTTTTCAGATTTTACAGACGTTCTTTTTATATCAGTCCCAATTTACTACGAGAAAAGCTTGATATTTACGGGATTCGCGGTCAATCACTTATGTTGCTTAAATCATATTTAAATAATCGTAAACAGTTTGGTCATATTAATGATTCGCATCTACAACGACGGCAATTATATCTGGCGTAAACATAAGTCCACTGACTAAAATCATAATATACGGGGGTGACACGAGCCTCTTCTTTTCTGGCGAAACCGGCGACGAGCCTATCAACTGCGCAAACGAACGTGAGGCTAACAGCTTTGCAAAAATGTTCCTCAGATAGCACGCTAAACAACAATGCGGGTAAGGCGAACGCAATCAACTTACGGCCTAAAAACAAAATGTGTGCTCAACTGAGACCCCTTTCTTAAATGCAAATGATATAGATATTGTAGTTAAAATTTTCGGTGTAATTTTTAATTAGTATTTATCTTGGGAAAATTATGCAAATGACTTACGCCCTAGATTGTAAAAGGCCTTTAGACTAGTCTCTCGTAACCGTTTCATTCTACCGAGAAATGATAACTACTTATATACCAGAGCTTATTTATTTCTCACCTAAATTATTCCGATCTCGTCTGGGGCACAACCATCCGCACAAATTTATACTGCAAACAAATATATATATATATATATATATATTATATATATGTGTGTGTGTGTGCGCCTCATTGAGAATACTTCTTACGACTCTAGCATCCAGGGTTAGTTTATAACGATAATATCCTTTCTGTACACAACGTGTACAAGTATAGACTCGTTAGAAAATAAGAGAAATGAGAAATGAGGATAGCTTAGAAAACCTTACTGAGCTGAAAGAACATGCAACTTCCTACCGAACTCGGTTGGCGGAAGATTGGAATGGGCCACTGTGTCACAACATTCATTCAATGCAATCACTCAAATACAACTACTATATTGAACACCCTAATAGAAAAGAACATTCCTATTATTTATTTTGGAATTCATGAATTACAAACTTAACTAATGGGAGGAAAACGAATGAATCGATCTATGAGACCTGTTTGATTTTTCTATTTTACTTTGTTATGTCGGTTTTCACGGTGTTTTTCTTATAGGCTGCTGCTTCGTTTTGACTTCTGGATATGCCACTACAAGGGAGCAAGGGGTTCCGTCAAGTTGTTTTCAGCTTTTTTCCCTTGTTTTCACCATTTACGTATCAAAATGAAAAAAAAAGTTGCTTAACAAAAATAATAATAAGAATCTTCCATCGACTCTGAACAAGTCGAGCATCGGTTGAGACGCTGGTAAGCTAGAAAATGAGATTTTAGATATAAATAAAAGTCGTAAGAAATTAAGCGCCAAGACACCCATGAAACGGTTAAATTTCTGTAAAAAGGAGGTAATCTAGTCACACATTTACTATGAACTTTGTTTATTGATGCCGTTTAAAAACGCACGGAGCCCGGGCCGGCTGGCACTAGTGCACCCCGGTGTACTCCACTGAGGTCCGCTGAGGCCAGCGGCAGCGAACGGCAGATAACTAATGGCGCATTCACACTGGGCGTTTCGGAGCGCGCCGGGATCAGTTGACCATGCGGATCCGGACTGAAGCAAACACGATCCGAACGGGGTCGCGCCGCCTACGGATCCCCAGCGGAAGATGACCGCTGCTCGGGGATCGGCGGATGCCTTCCCGACATTCACCTGCCCGGGAATCCCCTTTCCACGGCTGCCGCGGCCGTTTCGAAGACGTTTTCGTAATCACGGAGCTAGTAACACGTGTTCGACGGACGAGCGGCGGGAATGGCTCAGGAGCTTCTGCAAAAGATTGCCGGAATGCCCGTAGCGCGGCAAAACCTTCTCTTCTCCTTCCTGGAAAACGAACCGGCTGTCGAGCCAAGGGGTAAGCAAGCGGCCATTCAAGATGGGCGAGATGCCCCGCGAAAAAGGAAGTCACGTGTGTGCGTCGAGGGCTGGCCCTAATGGCTTCCGGTTGAGTCCACCGAAATCTTTGGAGCGACTTTTCTCGGATCCACATCGAGATCTGGAGCGGAAGCTAATCCAAGACGACCAGTGGGACGCGTACGTCTCGAACCCGATCGCGCAGTGAGATAGGCTCGTTCAAGAATTGATCCCGGCGCTCTCCAAACGACCTGTGGAATTCGCCATAAGCCCCACTCAAGAGTTTCACTTGCTCCTCAAGCCGGAATTTCTAGTCTGCGTCAGCTGGAGTTTATATATATATATATATATATATATATATGCTTCTAATTCAACTTTCAGGCCGTAAAATCAGTTGTTCTGCTGCGGTAAAACAGAAGAAAAAAGGTTATTCTGAACGGCTCACAAAACGTTATCGCCCATAAAGTGGCCCCCAATTTCCGATAACCTGGCTAAACATCACAAAGAAAGTCGTCTTTGCTCTTCAGGTTTGATTCCAAAAATGTAAGTAGATTTAAAACTTGGTCGAATAAGATAAAAAAAAAGTAGCATTAAAAAGATAAGACATCTAGTTCTTCAAAAGATGAGAAGCGTTCTAATATATTTTGAGCATCAACGAACGAGTGTGCTTGTAGCTTTAACGCCTTTACTTATTATCACATCGCTTTCACTGGATATTAGGCTTCGGCGTTATTTTTACGGAAAGGAAGGCGAAGGCGTCCCCTCCTAATGTGACATTCTGAAAATGGTAGCAGTCACTATAACCGAGAACAACTGCCTCGAGCTTCTCGAAGAGACACACAAGCACTTTTGCCCTCCTCTCGTCGTCTTCGAGCGCAAAGAAAGATCAAAGGAAACAACTTAGGGAGGAACTCGTCAAAAAACTTGCACAAGGCTAAAGACTCACTCACGACAGGACGGCGTTCAACTAGCAACTGGTGTTTAATATTTTTTTGTGTATTAAATAACATATGTTAGGTCAGCGCCGCACTGTCGTATGTTTCTTTACCCTAGTCCTAGTTTTTTTTGCCGCTGTTCCTTCCCAAGAGGTTCACTTCAAACCAACTAGCCCAACACGTCACATTCTTGCGAACAGTGCGACGCTGTCGCCGGGCGCCGCCATGTTGTTGTGGATTTCGCTTACTATTGGTGAGCCGCTGGAGACGATAGCGCCTTCCTATGGGCTCTTGGCTGCGGCAGACTGCATGTCAACCAGTGTTGTAGGCGTTGCTGAAAACCGCATAGAAATACGTTACTCGTTACTTGAAATCAAAAAGAACGCGTTACCAACCTGCGTTACCTGAAAATAAAAGTAACGTGTTGCCGCGGCGTCGGCGTCACCTTCGCCATCGCCATCGGCGTAACCGCCACCCCCCCCCCCCCTGCGAGGTCACGTGACCCCCCTCGCTGAGGTCACGTGACCCCCCCCAGGTCACATGACTCCTCCCCTTCCCTCAGTACCCTTCCCTCCTCCACCTCAAGAGCTGCGTAGCCCCCTCCCCGAGGACCTCGGGAAGACCTCGAGTTCCTTCGGGAGGATCTCGGGGGGACCTCGGGTTCCTTCGGGAGGACCTCGGGAGAACTTCGGGGAGGGGGGGGGGGGGGGTCACGTGACTCCCCTCCCCGACGTCCAACCCCCGAGGTCACGTGACCCCCCTCGCTGAGTTTACGGGACCCCCCCCCCAGGTCACATGACTCCTCTCCCTCCCTCAGTACCCTTCCCTCCTCCACCTCAAGAGCTGCGCTCTAATTCGGCGTTACAGGGAGTTGTAAACGGCTTTCACTTTTCTTTTTTTAATTGTGAATCCACACATTTTACTGTTTTGACGTTAGAGGTACGCATACGCATCACATATCAACAAAAAGTATGTCCATGCCGAAACTGAACATAATTATATTACCTTTTTTTACGGCTTCACTTTCATATTGACCAAAAAATATACAAAGAAAGACGCCAAAAATTTAAAAACTCGCTCGACTTGGGGGTTAAAACATGAAATATGGCAGTCTAATATATTTAAGTGTTGGGAAGGAAATGTTCCCAGTTACTTGAAATAAGTAACACAAGTACAGGGTGTCACAAAAGAAAATTTACACGGTCTTTTTTACCGCAAAAATAAACTATAGCATCACCGAACGCTCATTCTCCGCCCAAAGGTAGCTCTAGAGGTCACAACCAGATGCCAAAGTTTCAGCCCGATCCGACAACTTAATCAAAACTTATAAATGATTTTCTGAAAATTTTAATGGGAAAATGGCGGCCGATGGAGTTTTCGAACAGATGGGGCTCTATGGCACCAGAAACCGAAAACAGGCAAAAATGGGCTCCATTTTCCCATTGAACTTTTCAGAAAATCACTTATAACTTTTGATTAAGTTATCGGATCGTGCTGAAACTTTGGCACCTGGGCCCGTTTGCACGAAGCGCTAACCGCGGCTAAAGTTAGCCGCAGTACCTAGGAGGGGGATTTTGAGATCACATGACTGGCTCGGTAGGGATGCGGGGAAACATGGCGGTGCCCCAGTGAGTGAGCGCCACTCGCTTTGCAACTAATATGCCGTTGTAGCTGCAATATCGGACGCGTTAGTCAGCAATAAACGGTGCAGGAGGCTTTCGCTTTGCCTTGCCTCACCTAAACCGCAAAACATGGGCAATGACATCGCCGCATTTTTTAGAGTCTTTCGATTCTGGGCATTCCTAAGCCAAAATGAACGCGATAATTGTCGGCATGGCACCGTCTTCGGAAAGCGGATTGTTGATAGCACACAAACTAAATTATCCAAACATCGCAAGGAGAACACTGAAAGTGTTATTCTACGGTCCACGCGCGATGGCCTTCCTCTTATAAAAGATTCGAAGTAAAAAATCGTAATAAGGCTTTAACGAACGCGCGCACAAGGCAAAATTTGTTTTATACTTTTTGCTTTAGAACGGTTACTACTGCAGACGCCAGCACGTGCGACGCGTGCAACTACAGTCGTAGACTGCACCTCGGTGCTTGGATAATTTAGAAAAAAGGTCTGTTGGGATGCCGTCTGCTTTTGTGTGCTATCAACAATCCGCTTTCCAAAGACGTTGCTACGCCGACAATTATAGCGTTAATTTAGGCCTAGGAGTGCCCAGAATCGAAACACTATCTAAAAATTGCGGCGATGTCATTGCCCATGCTTTGCGGTTTAAGCGACGTAAGGCAAAGCGAAAGCCTCCTGCACCATTCGTTGCTGACTAACGCGCCCGATATTGCAACCACAACGACATATTAGTTCCCAAGCGAGCGGCGCTCACTCACTGGGGCACCGCCATGTTTCCCCGGATCCCTATCGAGCCCAGTCACGTGATCTCAAAATCCCTCTCCTAGGTACTGCGGCTAACTTTAGCCGCGGTTGGTGTTTGAGCAAACGGGCCCTGGTTCTGACCTCTAGCTCTACCTTTGGGCGGAGAATGAGCGTTCGGCGATGCCTAGTTTATTTTTGCGATAAAAAAGACCGTGTAAATTTTCTTTTATGACACCCTGTACGTTACCCGTTACTTGAAATAAGTAACATAAGTGCGTTACCAGTTACTCTTTCGAAAATGTAACGGGTACGTTACTACGTTACCAAAAGAAGTAACGCGTTACCGCCAGCACTGGCGTCAACAAGACTGTGTGTACAAGCTTGGTGCAAGCGCTCTCCACACCACAACTCTGTGTACAAGCTTGGCGCAAGCGCTCTTCTCAACGCAACGCGTTCGCTTGCCGCTGTGGAACGCACCGCGCTCAAACTCAAATGTGCGTAGGGGCCAAAAGGCTCTGTTATACTCCCACGTTGAGAGCAACGAACGCAGCGTAGCGCAGAATGTGCGCCTTTCATTGGCCAGCGAGCAGAAACTCGATATCTCCGACCAATCAATAACTGTGTGCGCTGCACTACGTCGCGTTTGCTACGCTAGACGTCGGAGCGTAACGGAGCCTTTAATTACTATGCGCGCGAGGCTAGCACGCGTCAAGACCAAGCCGAAGCCATATACCGATACTCAGAGAGTTCGGCGGATGGCTTGTGACAAGCTGAATCTGGCTGGTAGAAGCCAACCTCGCAATAGCACAGGATGGCGTTTTTGTTTCGCAACTCCACGCTGAGTGAGCCCACTTAAATTGGTGGTTACACGTAACGGTCGAAAACACTTCTCTTTATCGGTATCCCGCTACACTTGTTATTGATCACTGCAATCAAGAACCGCTCAGTTTTTATCGATCTTGAATAACAAAACTTAAGATTAAAATTTGTTTTCCTTTTTGATTTCATACAAAAACAGTTTTTTTTTTTTTTTCGATGAAAAATGTAAGGTAATTTAGAATACGGGTTCGGAGTTGATGCGGAGCGGGCTCTTTCCACGGTGTTGAATGGGCCTCTTCCGGAGTTTCCATTGCGAACGCGTAACAGAAGCAGTCAGGAGTCCGCCACGTTTTATGGCGTGGTTCGTCTGACTCGAGGATGGCGGGAGGCAGAGGTGGTCGCGCGCTCCGAAGTTCTCCGACATGCCCCAATGCTGTTGCGTTGTCGGCTCCAGCAACGACAGCCAGCGTTGCTGCGACTTCAGGTTTTCTTCCGACTAGCCTGCATCCGATGAAGTGATTTCGGTCGATCCGGCGAAGCAATGCGGCCGGCTCGTAAAGGGAGCCTTCGGAGTACTCCTGCGAATGCAGTTGCCACTTCAGGATCATGTTTTCGTTTCCTTTATTTCTCATTGCTGTGCGAATACAAGACAGCTCCCGCTTTTCCAGTTACCACTTCAGGTTCATGTTTTCGTTCCTATATTTTTTTTATTGGTGTGTAAGCACAAGGAAGCGGATTGTTTGGGTATGCTGTCGTGTTGCTGGTGTGCCACGCAGAGCGAACGCCTCGGATTTCGCGTACCTGTGACGGTGCTTTTGAATGGCCCCCGTTTTTGCGTGCTAAAGTGGCGACCTCGCGTTGCTACGCAAACTGCCTCTCTGTTTTTTTTTGTAGCTGTAAACATTGGAATCCTCCACAATTACCAGATAATCACAAGGCATTGAGGCAGAGCGGCTATGCTGTACAGTGTGTTGTTGTGTGCATACCCAAAAAGAACTTCGAGCAGCTTTGTCTCTCCAAGACCGCATCGGCTGGTCCTGTGGTTAAATAAGAAATAGGAAATAACCGACTTGATGTGTTGTCTTCATGTGTGTATCGAGTCAAAAAATTAGTTTGTTACGTTGTCTACTGTCGATAGACTCAAAACAAACAGATGTGTTGAATTTCGTGCTTATTTTTGTTTACAGGATTTACAGTGACACACAGCTGTAGCCCGAAATGGAATAACATAAATTTCGATGCTCGCGTTGAATTCGGCGGGTGTCCGGAAAACTCTCACATATTCATCAGATATGTATCTTAGCTTGCATGCTGACGACTGTGTTTTTTATAAAAAATATTAATAACAATTCCGACATCTCTGCCCTTCAAACTGACTGAGCTAGAACCGGTCATCAGCGACAGCTACCGCATCCTCGAACACTATCTGCACAGCAACGACTCGCACGAGTCCCGTAACGTAACCCAGTGGTGCACAGAATGGCTTTTGGAACTAAACATTTCTAAATATAGGTATATGAGAGCGTCTCTTCAAAATAACGCTTGTCCTCTACTATATTAACCTTTTCCACCCTCTGTTTTTCCTCATATAAGTACCTTTATAGGTATTGTGATCCACTAAAATGACGTCATGTACTGGCATTTTCTTGTAGATGGTATTCATTCAATTTCCACCCCTGCCCATATCAATCTGAAAGAGCATCGTAACGACATGCGGTCGTCTATCACAACTGCGCGAAGCACGTTAAAGACCCCCTGGCTAGCAATCGTACTGCATTCCCTATATTTCTTATCTACGGTAGGTATTAATGTCGTCATACTCTACTGACTACTCTCCCACTATCTAAAGGTGATTTGTTTTATGTATTGTTTTTGTCACAGAGCGGCGAACGCATCTCTCGTATCTTCGCCGTTCATATATGTCTCGTTCTTGGAGTTCAGGTGCAGGAGTGGCCGCGGCGAAGCGGTGCTTGTAACAAAGATTTCATCGCATCTTGAGTTACCACCGCCTTTGCCACGATTGTCGCGGAAAGGGGCGACTTTTTCATTCTCGCAACGTGTCAATACACGTAACCGAGATCGGGGCATACGAGAGTGACTGAGTGTTACAATTTGCCAAGAGATTCAAGGAATGACCGAGACACAAAAACTTCGCGGAGCACCAAGACGCGTGCTATCAAGTAAAAAAGAACGAGTCATTGCCGCGTTCGAGGTAATTTTTTTTCGCTGTATCGGCGGTCAAAACGTGCCGCCTGGAAGAACGAGCTTGTATTTCAGCGGGCGGTGAAACAATGTGAGCAAACGAGAAGCTAGTGTGCCGCGGGCCGAGCGAGAGGGGTTGCACGGCGTGCGGCAAGTGACCGTACCACGCACCCGAGGAATACCCGAATGAGATTGTGACGACGTCAGAAAAACGCTCCACTAATCGCGCAGCCCTCGACCTTCCCGCATTCTCGAATCGAGGGGAGAACGCGACGCTGCTGTGAACGGGCTTCAACCGAAGTGCAGGAATGTAAGTACTTTCTGGCGCTACTTGCGGCTGTTCGTTCATTTCCGGCTCTTTATGTGTATTGCCACGAAGAGCTTAAAGGCCCGTTCACACACTTCTGACCGAGTACGACCGAATGAGACAAGACCGGTTTTAAGCCTCCTGTGAAGGCTTACGACCACCTTTGCAGCAGCGCATCCGGTCGTAAGAGGCTTAAAAACCGGTCGTGTCTCATTCGGTCGTACTTCGAACTAAGTGTGTGAACGGGCTTTTAGAAATGCAGGGAGCGGCAAGTGCCGAACGTCTGCAGAAGATGAGATTATGGA
Source organism: Ixodes scapularis (assembly GCF_016920785.2). Lineage (NCBI taxonomy): Eukaryota > Metazoa > Arthropoda > Arachnida > Ixodida > Ixodidae > Ixodes > Ixodes scapularis. The sequence goes on along the minus strand of NW_024609879.1, from coordinate 46,745,108 downwards.
ATTTTTCGGTGAGAACACAGACGATAGAAATACGAAGCAAGATACGTGAAGATAAAATTGGTGGCGATCTTTAACTTCAAAGTCATATAATGCAGCAAATGCAGTATTTAAGAAGACATCGTTTTAATTTGTTTAGAAGGCTCTATACAGTATTGTATACTATAGGTCACGTGTCACCAATACATATATAGATAGAAAATAAAGGTCAAGTGCCGTCCCCCTGAGTATATAGCGGGAAATCTACTTCGGTGTGTACGTCACGTGACATCAGGTTAAGTGACAACAGTTTCTCCTCCAAATTTAGCGGGGAAACTGAATTGTTGTATTGGTCACGTAACATCGGGTCGCGTGACATAAATTCCTCTACAAAATTATGCGAGGAAATCAAGTGGGTAAAAAAGTCACGTCGCTTCAAGCCACGTAACATCAGTTTTCCCTTCGAATTTGGCGGGAAACTTAATTGGTGCACAATTCAGATGACGTCGGTTTTGCGCTAACTTTAGCCGGAACAGTGTATTGCTAGCCATGCCCCATGACGTCAAGTCGCGTGACATCAGTCTTTCCGCTAAATTTAGCGGGAAACCTGAATTTGTGAATTGGTCATGTGACATCAATTTGCCCGTTAAGATTCAGCGGGAGATGCGCAGACGGACGGAAGAGCAACATTTTGGGATTGGGTGACGGAGGGGGGGGGGGGGGGGGTTAAAAAATCATTTCATGGTTCTATAAGCCAGGACTTGATTGCAATATGCGAAAAAGAGCTTAACGATCGACGAGGCTGAAGATACGTGAAGACCTTACATAAAACAATATGTGCTCCAGCACTCAACGCAACGGTTTACCATGCGCAGTGCCACTGTGCAGACCGTTTTATCGAGTCTAAATTAGATTTCAGCCTCACCATGTGCCGAGACCCCTCCGTATATCGCAGCGATTGACTCTTTAAAAGTACCTTGCTGGGAAGAAGTAAGCGTTCTAGATTTCCTAGAAGGTATTCGCGACTACAGCGAAACGCACTCCACGTATAGCAGAAAAACGGTACATGTCGTTTCGTGATATCATCTTGTCTCTAGCGCCATAGCCTCCTCTATACTAAAAAAGGCTTGGATTTTGACTACGACGCTCTAGGGTGCCCTGTCGCAGATTTGGAGCGCGAGGATCTGGTAGCACAGAGCAGGAAAGAGCCATTTCTTGGGGAACCTGGACGGCAGCGCACAGCTTTTGAAGTGGCGAGGACCCGAAACACACTTGTTTGCTCGGGAGACATGTGTTTCGGCGTCTCGCCGCAGCGGGGCGCCAGTCACGTGGCTCTCCTCTCATTGGTTGTCTGCCGCTCCACCTTTCTCCATTTCGACGGCCGTTTGTCATGGCGATTTGCCAGGCGTAGTCAATATATAGGAGGCTATACTTGTTGCTTCTGTGATTACATGTTGTCGGCAACTGTCCCGATGGGGTGACTCTGTTGTTACTGTCGTACCACCGAGCTTCTCAGGCGGCTCGGAACGTAACCTACGATGCCGCGTGAACCAGACGTTGTGCGGTCATCAACGTTCAATCGCACAGCAGCCCTTCCATCGCTTCTCCGAAGCAGGCCAAGCACCTGGAAGCTCGTTTATGCACGCTCACGCATCGCCGCAAGTTGGAAATGTAGTGAATAAAAAAAAATCGGTGGAAATCACCTCGAGTCCAACGACTGCCTGCAAAGACCCGAGGGTTGTGGGTTGAGGTGGTACGTGGCACGGCAGGACCTGTTTAAGACCCCCATATGTTCCCAATAGTGGCGAAACTTATGTCACTTGGAGTCGCTAATAGGGCTGGCTGCTCATCCACACGTTAGCGTCAAACGTGTTTTAAAGCCATTCTCGAGGCCTACGAAAGAATTAGGTACAAAACGAGCGTGTTGGTAACAGTAATTAAATATGAGGAAGATACATCCGTCCCCCCTTTCCATGTATCTTCCTCACGTTTAATTACGAAAGAAGCTCGGGAAAAACGCGATACTTTTTGAACAAGTATTTACCGCAAAAAGGTAAGAACAGATTTCGAGCAAAAACCGAACATCGGGAGGACTCTTGGCTTGCTTGAGCGGCTACCCGGCCGACGAACAAAAACGCGGGGCTCTACAACACAAATGTTGCAAATAGGCTTCTACCCTAACCTTCCAAAGACGTTCAAGAAAAAGAAAAAAAAAAGAAAAAGCTTTGAATTTATGTATGATTTATATTTCAAAGAATAACTTATAGCTCAATTGTATGTTGCTCCTGGACTGCATGAGTAGTCCTGTCGAAAAAAAAAAAGTACACTGCTTGAAATATATTGCGGCATACACTACGCTACAAAATTGATTCGAGTTTCGACGACTATATCTTCTCTACACGAATGAGCCCTATGACTCTACAAAGCGCGGCAAAATGCTTCGTGAGTTTTGCCATAAAAGGTACATTGATAAATATATTTGTTTTCTCGCACGGCTCGCCATCAGAGCGAATAAACCTTTGGCAAAGTACCCAAGCCAAAAAGAATAGCGCCGCGAGTGTAGTTAGACCTGCTGTCGGTGCTGGCGTCTCAAGCAGTTGCGTTCTGACCCGAAGCAAACATCTGAAACAAATTGACCTTTGCACGTGCGTTCTTGAATGCCTTATTTTTTGTTATCTACTTATAATATTTTATGCAGACAAGGCAACCGCGTGCAACCCGTGTACCTCGGTCCTCATGGTTATCCTTAGTACGTGCTTTCGTATTCTGGATAAAGGTCAACGAGGAGAGTAGGTTAGATCAGACTACATGGTTCATGGTCCTGAGGAGAGGCCATTCGGGTTTCCTTTCTAATACGTTTATCTCATCGAGATTCGTTCAGGACAAAAATTATTGTCCAAGCTGGCCCAGAGGTCATTTGACCTCGGTGCCGACTTGGACCATACTACTGGCGCTTAGAGAAAAAAGTTGTTTGTACCTTTTTTTTTGACAGTGAAATTTATCAAGTTCATCTTACGAGAATGGTATGAGGGGGTGCACTGGAAACTTGTGTAATAAAGCTCCTTTCAACAGGCCATTGAGTCCAGCCGCAAGACGGAGTGGTCGAATCGAATATGAGGAAAACGATTTTGCCAGCCACTACGGCCAGGAGACGAGAGATACTCAGATATGGACTCCTACTTTGTAACACTTCTTTTCAAACCGTCTGGTCGTGGGAGAGATAGTATTGCTGATGCGTTCATCGCCAAATGCAGCGAAAGCAATATCATATGAATTAGGCCAGTTCTTCAGAATTCAACGTGGGTTGAATTCAAGTACAAAATGATTTCTTTTTTATTTTAATTTTAGAAAACTACGAAGATAGCAAACAGAAACTCCGATCTTTTAAGGATTTTTAATATACGACAGATACAGGCCGATAAAGTCCGAATTGGGGAAAAAAAAATTAAACTCCAAAGACTGCCCTTTTAAATTTCGCGACAATGGACTTTCGAAAACACGAAACTGTACCTATAAAGAAGCTAGCCCCTGGAACTGTCCACACGGTGTTCGATGGGCTTTCGAAGGACACAATGCCTGCAACCGAGAAAGTCATATAAATATCCGTTTCCAAGCAGTCGGCATCGGCCCAGAGAAATGAACAAACGAAATGCAGGTGTGTTGGGTCGCCGGAAGGATTGTGAACCAAACGAGCCAGATGAACCAAACGTCTCTCAAGCACACGCTCCTGCACTGCACAATACGGGAGAGCATCATTGCATAGCCATAGAAACCTGACCCCAAGAATAGTAGCGACAGCTCTTACGGCCGCGCTGCGGCGGAGCTCCCGACTGCCTAATGGCGCCTCCAGCAAACTTCGTGCCAGCACCGCATTGCAACAACATGTGCAGTCACGCCTCACTGCAGAGGCCGTAAGAGACCGAGTGAGAATCCAGTTCGGCCGTTCTCTGGCTTGGTGGCTGATTTCCGCATGACCCGACTTTCGTTCAAGTATGTTTTTTTTTTTTAATTTGTTTTATATTTTTGGGGGGAGATATACGTGTTCCGGGCAGTAACTCTGTAGTCTGGGCTGTTACACTCGCGTGACGGAAGCATATGAAGCGTCAAGCGCGAAACACATCCGCGTCAAAACTGTCCGATCCGACGTGCGAACTGCCGGACCGACGTTCGGGGGCGAGGGTTTTCGTAGCACCGGAGTGCGTCGAAAACCCTCGCCTGCGGACGTCGTTCCGGAAGTTCGCACGTCGGATCGGACAGTTTTGACGCGGATGTGTTTCGCGCTTGAGGCTCAGTCACACAGGGTTGAAGTTACTTTGAGACGAAACTCTACTTGGGTACTTTTTATTCGCCGAGTTTCATCTGGTCATGCCAGAAATGTGCTTTCCGGGCAATAAAAAAATATTCAGTAATCATCTTTCATCATGCTGCCGCCCGTGAGTGCCAGCAAGTTGGTAGGTACGTTAAAAGTAGAATCATTTTCAGTTATTATAAAAATCACAAATAATTTATATTTGCACTATATTTAGGGCATATATTTAGAGCGGCAATGGAACGAGTTTTCAACTCCTTCCTTCTGAGCTTTCCTTCTTACCTCAAAAGCGAAATGAAAAAAAAAAAAAAAAATAGAAAGACGTTTACAATCCCGTGTAATTGCCAAAAGAGAGCGCAGGTCTTGAGGAGGAGGGGAAGGTACGGGAAGGAAGGTATGTCCCTCCTCCTCTCCTCCTCCCCTCCCATTTAGTCGGAAATGTTCGCTAAATTCCCAGCTAAATTTGCGGAAAATAGTTCCGCTAAATTTAGCGGTAAATTTTTTTTTCACATGTGGGGAATTTTTTTCACTCTAAATTTAGCGGGGAATTTTACCCATAATGCAACGCTCGGTGACGTCACGAGTGACCCTCGTGGCGTGACACGTGTCATTATGGGAAAAACCCCATAACGCAACGTGCGGTTACGGCGACGCCGACGGCGACGCCCATGCCGCTCAAGCCGGAAACGGGCGCCTAAGAGCTGTGTTCTGAAATCACGGAGTCGTGACGTAGTTCCTCCTGGGAAACGATGGCCCCAAGCTTCTGCCGTGCTTTCTAAGCACACCATGGGAAAGTAATTGTGCCGTGTACATGTTTAGACAGTCTTCAGTTGGACTGTCTCAATTTTTCGACTTGTCTTTCAGCGGTGCATGAGTAATTTATCCAGTGCAGTACAACCGGTCACCATAGGTCTTTAACGTGCACCAAGCAGTAGCGACACACGGCAACATGCCGGTACGATGCTGATGCAGGCCGAAACGGACAGGGGTGGGGATTGAACCCAGGATCCCTGAGTTCCGGAACGTGAGCTTCCGCTCCACGCTGCGGTTGTTTAACACACTCTGCCACCAATCTCCTTACACACCATAGAAATAAGGTAACTGCGTTTTATGAATGCTTACACAGGCGAACGTTAGCCTGCCTCGATGGACGACTCGTCTCTTAGGTGTAGATGAGAAATTTAGCAATTCAATAGGACCGTTAGCCTGGCGTCTTTAGCGTGCACAACGCTGTAGTAATTAATGTACATAACCCCCCGCCATGGCAATGGTCGTTCAGATCGAAACTGGCAGGGGTAAGGTTTGAACCCAGGATCCCTAGGCTCACCGGCACCAGCTATCGCTCTACGCGTTCGGAAGTGTGATGGGCTATCCCACTCGGCCAACGATGTTTGGCATGTAGTAATAACCTCGATGGTCGTAAGCATCAAGATTGTTTATCGTTGACGTCAACCGGCGTAGTTTTACGTATGAGCTTCTTGCACTCTAAAAGTATACCGTGCGCCTACTCTCGCAAAACACCCGAGAGATCCAATCTCCGAAGTCTGCGGCACGCTCGGCGATTATCATGAGGTTTCATGGTCAGTGTCACAGACCCGACTGGGTTTTCTATGCGGAGCGCACGTTCGTCTGCTTCTTTTGTCGAGGTTGTGGTGACGTCAGAAAAACGCCGAGATTTGACTGGTTCTGATTGAAGGATAGTGGGTAGACCTCGAGGCAGCTTGCTTTCAGGCCTACCCACTATTCTCCAATCAGAGCTCGGCGTCTCTCTGACGTCACCACAACCTCGACAAAAGAAGCAGACGAACTTTCGCTCCGCATGAGTCTAAAACTAATTTCAAGCTAGCCCTACTCTGAGCTTCCAAGAGCTTTGGAGAAACGTGGAAGCAAAATATTTATATTAGTCGTTGACAGGTTAAGGTTAAAGAGGAAGCCCCTTCCACCTCTTCCCACTTTCGCGGAGCCAATCCCGGAGAGGAGGCGACGGAGCAGTTATTAGCATTGCTGTCTACCTATGGATTACTTGCGAAACCAATCTTGGCGTACATTCGAGGCTCTTATGTCAACCTCCGTATGATTTTCGACATTTTTTTTTTTATTTTCTTTCCTACCAAGGTTTAGTGTTTTCGGAATATGACCATAAACATTTCCTCGAGGTTTTTTTGTTTTTTTTCCCCATCATGAGCACTGGGTTATGTAGGGTTACTTCACACCGGTGAAGCGATGATAAGTATCCCTATATTTTAACCTCAGGGATGGGATTTTTCTCCGTTTCTCGGTGGAACCGAAACACATATTTACACTGCAAAAAGTGTTTCACTTCCTCGATTTCTGATTTCGCATCACGAGAGTTAGAAATCGAAATAAAAAACCGACATTAAAAATATTAATATTGCTGCAATTATTTTTTTTATCGCTAAAAATTCGTAGCAGGTTATGATGGACCGAATGGAACACTACGCGTAATCCGAGCCAATCCAGTGCCATGTGAGTGTCACCTGATCCTTGGGAGAGGCGCGGCCGTGCAGGGGGCCGGCCGCGAGGCCACGTGGTGCGTTCTACGCGCTCAATTGGCTGAGATGGCTCGTAGCGTCAGCTGCGGTCCATCGTAAGTGTGAAAAGGGAGTATGCACCAACTAAAAGCCTCCGACGTCACGCCACTACGGTGGCGCTGCTGTCGGCACTGTCTACGCGCAGTGGCCACACCTGGTGGGGGAAGAAATAACTTGAGCAGAAGGAGCCACGCACTGCGTTTTTTCACCCCTGTCACGGACCAAAACAGCGACAGCTCTTTTCAAGCAACGCATAACACGAGGACATAAAAAAAAAAAATTCGGCAGAGACACTTAAGGATTGCTTACGTATGGGCTGCGACGTGACGTGCGCAATGACCGGCGCACTAGGCACAGCTTTAGTCGGCCACAGCCTTGGAGCCACCGGACTTTCGCGTAATAAGGCATATAATGCTTTTGTGTTAAAACAAAAAAGCCTTGGTATCACCGCACAATGAGGTTTAGCGTGTAAATTGCTCCTTTAAAAGTATGAAGCAGTGAATTTTTCCTACTAACAATATATTCCGAAAAAAAAAATGTGTTTCGTTGATTTGGGTTGTACTGCCGTTATCAACACTAATAAATCCCCCACCAGATATTTTACGTGAATATTCCTCGCATATATCAACGTAGAAATGCAAAAGTGTTCTCTACGTCCCACTTTTTCTGAGTTACTAGTATTATTATACTTTGTTTCAACTGAAGTCCACACGCAACCGACGCTTCGACTTCACGGGACCAGTAAAGCAGTGTGAATGGCGCGAGTCACTGGGCCTTCTCTGTTCATGATTGATACAGCGATGATAGAACGAGCAGATGAACATGACGAACATCACAATGGGGCTCTTTTGACAGTTTGATTCCTCCCGTGAGCTCGCTGCATCGGCTGAGTCTGTACTTTAGCTTAAACGAAGTATGAAGGTTGATTGTAGATTTACCAGATAAAAATATAACCGTCAATTCCAAATTTAAAAAAAAGCGTAATCGCGAAAAAAAGAGACCACCTAAAGGCCCACAATTCATCCGGTGATGAAGAACGTTCGCTCTCGGCCGTGTTTAATATGTATGTTAATCCTGCTACAAAATTTGTAGGCTGGAAAGTGTATAATAATTAAAATTACAAACGCATTCGTGTAAATAAAGTAAGTCTCTCTTCCATGTTTTATTAAAGTAAACTACAAATCGCACAAAAATATTTTGTTCCCAGTGTTTTGTTTTTTTTCTCGATTAGATCCGGAAAAAGGCGACTCCTGTTCTTTTTTGCTCTTTTATTCTTACACTGAACAACGGCTTAATTAGACAAACTCACAAATGATATTAAGTTATCGTAAAAAACACTGAGTTTAATTACAGTCGGCACAGATGAGCGTTCGTAACAAAAATAAATAAAGAAAGAGTTGGAGGATGAAACCGACAAAATAAAACGTATATTTTTTCTCTTCTTGTTTTCTCGTGTTTTTTTTTTTGTTTTGTTTTGTTTTGTTTAGCGAATCCCTTGAAATTCCTTCGCCAAAGCTTAGCATAGAGTGATGCATGTCGTTTAAGCCATCAATCACGTCCGCTGAAGGCGACGACAGTACCGCCAACTCCTCATCGGGGCTGGAAATTTTTGGACGTTGCGTATCCGCATCGTGGATTTATTATCCCCAACACGTTAAACCCGAGAGCAGACTAATGCCATAAATCAGACGGAGCATGTGATGGACCAAGAGCACAGCCGAGAGTTTAAGTACGTCGGCAATTCGCGCTTTGCTGTTTTTTTTTTTTTGTTTTTTTTATTAACTCTTTTCGTTTATCGTTGAAGGAACGGGCGGACTGCGAGAGTAGATTAATTGCTGCCCACGTCACAAACCGCAGTCGCGAGGACTGATAGAAATAATTTAAAAAAAAGTGCGCTCTCAAGCCAAGACAAAGCGGGTACTTTCTTTGGGGGTTAAGACCATCTTCTCTCGTTGTTCATTTACCTAACTATGTAGGGGTAAAAATGCCGCGTGTAGTCATGAAAGCTTAAAAACGCCGGGCGCGAATGGTGTCAATAGTCTCAGTATTGTGCATTTTGCTTTTATTATATTGTTTAACATTTGTATTAGTGTGTCTTGGGTGAGATCGTATATATTTTCGTTTCTTACTATGGCGTTTTGTGGAAGTGCGCGGATCCACAATCCTTTGGAGTTGTTTCAGGGGAACATTAAATAAAATAATAATAATAATATTATTATTATTATTATTATTGTTATTATTACGAAAACTATGGTTTCAAATTTCGCGGCCCATTTGCATCACATTAAAGATGAATCTTTAATGTGATGGTTATTATGTTTATACTGTACCAATAAGTAGGTCTTCGTGGCCGTTTTTAGACACTACCAGAAAATAAAGTATATTATTATTATTATTATTATTATTATTATTATTATTATTTTTCCTGCTTTCCTGTAAAACCTTTTTTTATATCGTTCACAAATTGTCTGTGTTGGAAATTAAAAAAAAAAACGTTTACGGATGCTCATGAAAGCTGGAATTCCTGAAGGATCCGATCAATCACTCTTACGTTTTAATCTATATGTCAATGATATTTCAACCTGGATATCTAGTTGCAATATTTTCCAATACGCAGACGATACTGTACTCATCTCTCCACGTCTTAATTATAACAGCGCAGTTCAGCTACCGAATCGCGATGCGGCAAAGGTATTGAACTGTCCGGATAAAAATCTGACTAAAATTAACATAATGCGGCGGGGCAGATTATGAACCGCTCGTCCGCCACTTTACATAAATCGAAATGGCCCAACTGTAAATGTATCTCACTGAAATGAGTTGATGGCGTGAAGTACTTGGGCATATCTTTCGACTCAGATATGTCATGGAATATGCATCTGTCAACCGCATGTAAAAAAATATTCGAAACGATAGTTGTTTACTATTCCAATAAATATTTTTTATACCATGCACTTTTCGTTAGAAAGTTGATTGCGCTATGCACTTGTCTACAGTGTGCTGAGGTACGGGGTGGTTCCCGTTTCGACCCATTCCCGAAACAACCTTCCCGTTTGTACCTCCCCGTTTCGACCCGTCTCAAAACGACCTTCCCGTTTCATCCTTTCCCGTTTCGACCCGTCTCAAAACGACCTTCCCGTTTCATCCTTTCCCATTTCGCCCTTTCCCGAAACAACCTTCCCGCTTTGGCCATCGTTCGGTTAGTTTGTATTGCTCGTTAACAGTTGATTAGGTTCAAGTCTCAAGTTTCTGTTCTCCTTGCTTACATCACTTCTCCCTCTCCCGAAACAACCTCAGAGACATGGCACGTAAGAAAAACACTGTGTCAGGGAGGACTCACCCGAACATTTACAACTTCATCGACCTACAAACGGGACGATCCTTGAGAAGGATATCGCTGCAGCAGCTTGCAAATGGTGGTGCCGTGCGGGACAGGTGACCGCTGCGAACTATCACAATTGGAGTGCCGCCTTTCTGATGGCGCGATTTTCCTTCTCGACTTCCTCAACCAGAGGCGACAGCATTTTGTGGTTTATGATTTTTGGCTGTGTACGCGATGGTTCTGTGTTTAAACTTGTAAAAAATAAAGTCGCAATTATATGCCCGTGAGCCTGTATGATTTATCACTTTTAAAAAGGATCCCATTCACTATAAGCAATTTTTAGAATAACGCGCGTAAGCGCTTTGGGTAACCTAAAAGTCGCGTCGCGATATAAAAACTTAGGCAACGCTAATTTTTGCTTACTCAACGTGCTTGCCTGCGTTACTCTACGACTTCATTAGGTGCTTTCGTAGACCGCGTTTCCCCTTTCGCTAAGCTCTCCGCAACGAAGAAGCCGCTACTGCGCCTGCGCGCCGATGGCCTTGACTGTAGAGTTCTGGGTATCGTAGCGGGTTGCGAAGGAGCGTCGCGTGACATCGAAAACGGTCTACGAAAGCTCCCTGTTATTGTACAGAGCGCGAAACCACTAGCGCGAACAAGTGATTGTTGGTTTCAGCTGTTTGTCTACAAAAACATCAGAAGACTGCCATCAATATTACTAGTGTATTTGAAAGTGCTCATCTGGGCCACTATTCTAAGCGGTAAAATGTGATACCTTCTAATACCATTTCGAAGTAAAATTCAAAAAATCGCCAAGATGGTGTTCGTGGTAACGTTGTCGCGCAGTGTACATAGTCCATTTCGTAAATACACATTTTGGGGACCATCTTGAAAGAAGCATTCTAAGTGGTTCAAGTAGAAATATATTTCCTTGAAGCTTGTCTGAAAGTATTGCATATATTCATAATACGTTTACAAGCAAATTTATTTCACAACATAACTGAATTGCTCGCCTGCACCTTTTTATTAATTGCATTAACATGATTTCGGGACATATTCTTAAGCAGAAAACTGCGCAAACCAGGATTAGAACGATGGACACTTTTTGCGAAGAGGTTGAGATGCGCGGGGTTTTCTACCAATTAACGGGTTCAAACGGGACGAATTCAAACGTAAACTATGTCTTGGCTACGGGTTCAAATATAAAGGACGTTTCGGGAACGGGTTGAAACGGGACAGGTTCAAACGGGAAGGTTGTTTCGGGAATGGGTCGAAACGGGACGGGTTCAAGCGGGAAGGTCGTTTCGGGAATGGGTCAAAACGGGACGGGTTCAAACGGGAATGGGTGTTTTCGGGCTACACCCGAGGTACGACATTACTTTGTCCGCTAGCTCTACAGAGTTATGGCAAGGCAAAATTGAGCGTATTCTGAAAGGTCTCTTGAAAAACGTAGGATAAAAAAAAATTGATTTTTCACCCGACTTGAATAATTTGGAGACGCTATAACTGCACGATTTGCATTCACTATGTATACGGGTAAAACAGCGCGAACAAACAAAGAGGACAACAGTATTAACATTTACATTTATTGCTACAATTATCACAATTCCTTTCACTATATGTACAAAGTATCGTGCTTCGCCATTGTTGGTGTTATAACTACAAATTTTCCTGTGCTTCTCAAAGAACTGTTCGTCAGACATCTTTCGTTACGTAATGCCTCAATGTTTCACGCGTTATGGTAAACGGGTGCTTGCATATTATGGACGTTTCATTTTAAATAGGCTTCCGGAAAATATTGTCACGAGTACAACAACAAAAAAAGTTTGAACAAAAGTGTTAACAATATTACGATCAAGTGCATCTTGGATTCCTCTTTTTTTGCGTTGTTATACATAATGTTGGTGGTATTTACTATTTTTGACCCACGGTACCTGCTTGATTTTGCTCCGTGTGAACATGCGGACTAACAAACGGACTAAACGTACGAATTGATATTTTCTTAATTCTTTTTGATGATGAACGATTGAGTACGTCTGTATACTTCACCAATACGCGTGCATATTGACCTTGACAACTCGCCCATCTCTTACCAAACCATGACCCAATTTTTTACTGCATCATTTATTTTGCAGTGTGTTTACGTATGTTTGTGGTTGCCTCCTAGCTGCCACAACCCTAGCAGCAATTGCTACTTCAACTTCTAGACTGCACTCTGACGAGACATGATCGTCGTCATGTGTGCGTGTGTTTCTGTGTGTCCGTACGTTGGTGGTTTGTGCATGCAAGTGCTACTCTGCTACGGTTTACTCTGTTACCTTGGCATGCTGGGTCTGGTCCTGCAATTCCTTGCTTGCTTCGACCAGTCCCGAAAACTGAACTTTCTGCCTCTATGCTCCCATTAAAGATATTCATATTATTAGGACAAGAATTGTTAGTATTAATATTCTTAATAACTATTCCCTCGTGGTCCATTACGTTGCTTGGATTATGAAATAATGTTGAATACCAAATCGGAATCAAAGAAGCGTAAACATAATAGGGCACGCCCTGTGCTTCTTCAGCTGACGGTGAGTTTATAGACTGAAGGTTAAGGCGCGCAGGAGCTTGGTGATCCTGAATCATTCATTCCATTATAGCTCCCCAGCCAATGAGATTTCAGTAGTAGCAGATTACAGTGGCTCTCATCGAACCCTGTGCTAAAGTTGACACGCAGTCCCTTTTTTTTTTTTTAGAACTTAACGAATATTGTGCTTATTCCAAGCAAACCGACAGTTTTTTTTTAATTTTATTTAGTTTTATTGCGTTTATGATTTACTCGTTTATTTCTAGCGATTTACCTCAGGGGCTCGTCGAAGGACATTAAGATCGAGGAAATATTTACAACATAATCATCCATTAGGGACCAAAAATATACAATGAACACAAACTCAAATTTTACGAATACCATACAAAAATGCCAGAGAGCAGTAGAAAAAATAACCCATTAACGAATAATTTTAGAGCAAAAGGAGTATAGCAAATTGCTAGGCAATTGTGCTGCATGCGTGAAACGTCACACTACCAGGAACGTTTAGCGGTACTGTGAGTGTCCAGACGCCAGACGCCTACAATGAAGGGGCTCTTCATCAGATAGTTTAACACGTGCGACGTGTGCACTTGATATTGGTTCCTAGAATAAAGCGATACTGCCGCTAATCGGGCTGATAAACCAGTCAAACTCCCAGAACCTTCCATACTCATGAGCTCCTCTCCCTCAGTGCGCACAGGCGGCCGAGCTCTTCCTCGCCGAAACGAGGGAGACCTCACTCACCTCACTCCTCCTCTTCCACTCGTCCAGAAATCAGTGTCGAACCACAAGGTCACGGTTTTATCTGGGCTTCACGAAATGCCGAACACCATGCCAACGAACCTTGCACGTTAAAACAGAACACAAAGAAACGTATGCAGTGATATGTCGTTAATATAAACACATCCATTCCCCGAAATTGTGTTCATAATGTGAGTCGTCCAAATGAACGAGACAAAATGCGTGTATGCTCCCAATTCGTTATCCAAAACGTTGTTTACATAGCGGTCTATCCGTACTAACGGGGTCCTGAAATAACGAGACACTGTATACTCGAAAAGAAGAGCATTTGAGTGAGTTTCTAGGTAATTAGATGGCGCGGCAAAATGTAGTACGAGTTACTCTGGGCGTGTCGCTTTAACGTTACTACTATTCAATTTGCGAGTAAAATGAAAACAGAAGTCTCGTTAAAGTAATGCATAGGGATTCAGCTCAGATAGTGGGCACATATACCTTAGTCACGGAAGAAAAATATATTGAAGAATTACAAGAAGATGGTTTCACAGACTCCTAGGTAAAGTGTTAGCATGACCCTTGGAAAAGCCACACACGTCCTTTTTTTGTGGGGAAACGCTAACGCTGTCCCGGTCACTTTTCTCTTTCGTTTTTCTCTTTTGCTTCCTCAATTTTTTGCTTTCTTTTTTGGCTTCGTTATGGGGTCAGTGTTAGCGTTTCCCGAAGGGGGTTTTCTGTGGCATTTCTCAATGGTCGTGCTAAAGCATGCCCTAAGGATCACCCATAGATCCTTCTGTAAACAATTCACCCCATTTCTGTACGCTCTGCCTGTCAGAGTACGTCGACGCCCTTGGACACGCTCATTCATATTACTCGTGAAGGGAGCCGCATTCATCTCTTTATTTACACACACACTCATCACAGTTTACACACCGCTACTAGGGAAAGCCAGAGTGAAGAACAACCGGCGACGGCAGAGCAGCAAATGAGCACGCCCGCATTCTTCCGCACCGCGGCACAATACCTCATAAATAACAAAGCTGCATTGCTGAAGGAGATGGTGTCAGCAGAGAAAACCAACGCAGGGCACGGATTAGACACGACGATTGCGTCAACGTTCGGCTTAAACTTGACTCGAAGCAGAGCGTTGACGCCGCACTCGTTTCCAATTGGTGTCCAGCCAGCGTTGGCTTTCTCCGGTGACGCCATCTCATTCAGTATTGCGGCTTTGTTACCTACGAGGGGTTGCGCGGCACCTCCTCCTTCCTTGCTCCACGCCAGAAATGCGCGTTACTTTAACGAAAACGAAAGGGCTCGTTTTGACCAGAACCCGGGGGTGTCTGTCAGTTTGTCAGCACTGGGGAGCAAGGAGAGGAATTGAAGCGTGCTGACGTCAGCTCTTCGGACCAATGAGACCGTAGCACGCGTCACCCTCACTTGCTCTTTCTCCCTCTCTCCCAGACGCTCTCAAACGAAAGACGCCGCCTAGGTTTTTATCTAAACAAGCGTACTAATATTAACGCATTAAAAAGAGCAGTGTGCTATAACCACACTTGTTTATTTATTTTTTATTTTCGTACAGTCAGACTTTCGTGAAGGATGGCGGGTTGCAACAGTTTGGTTGAAGGCAACTTGGTAAAATTTGCCTTGAAACGAAAAACAAAACAAAAAGTCGCATGACGTAAGTTTTCCATAAGTTGAAAAAAAAAAAAGGAGGCGAAATGAGGGTGGCCAGAGTTATTAGAATTTGGAAACTACACTCGGGGAACTCAATAAACTCCGTTACGAGCACGCACTCGAAAACTTTCAAACAGCGAGTTCTATATTTACAATGGAGTCCGCCGAAATCAGGTGCAGTACTACGACGACCCTTCTATTACGCGTGGAAACACCCATTGTTCCCGGCCGCGTCGATTATGCGCCAAGACCACGCATCTGTCTTCGGCTACGCACACATGGATCCCCGAAATAAAATTAAAAACGACAAAACTCTTTCACGAGCTACGACACTGATTTTCACACTAACGATCTTAAACAAAAGCGTGCTACTGACACGCCCTTCAGCGAATCTCGGGGTATTCAGGTTCGAAAGAAGCGTAAAGGGTGTAGCCCGAAACAACCCATTCCCGTTTGAACCCGTCCCATATCGACCCATTCCCGAATCGACCTTCCCGTTTGAACCCGTCCCGTTTCGTCCCGTTCCCTTAACGCCCTTCTACTTTGAAGCCGTCCCGTTTCAACCGATAGCCGAAAAACCCTTTGCGTGTGAACCCGCGCTTTTTCAACCTATTTGTATAACACCCTGCGCATCACAGCCTCTTCGCGAAAAGCCTAATGGTATAACCCTGGTCTGCGCACCTTTTCTGCTTAAAGCGATACTGCTATGAAATATCGACGCTTGATTCGTGGCCTATTTGTGTTCTAGGGAGCATTATCACATCAGACACACGGGCTACGTCCACAGAGCGGGATTGGCTGGGATAGCTCAGAGCGTCCGGACGTAAGCTCCCGAGACAAACCACGTCGCGATTGCGGCGGATGTCACGTGCTCTCCGCTGGGAACGCAATAAGCCCCACCCTACGTTATTTCAGCTGGCAGAGATTGTGGTTATTTACGTCTTGATAATCGAAGGAGGTGAGAAATTTCGACAGTGCTTTTTGGCTGCTTCCTGGTTGTACGTACTGGATGATACCGCGCCGCCGCGGGCTGCTTCGCAGAGATATCAAAATGGCGGAAGACGACTGACGAAGAACTCGAGATAATTTGTCAACAAGAATGAACTGATTTTTCTTTATCAGATACGCCAGATAAACAAAGGCGAAGCCGGTGGCATTCCGTCTGAATTTTGATATCTTTCTTTTCTTTGTGACAGTCGAAGTATAAAGATAATAGAGATTTTCAGCATTGCGTCTAGGAGCAAACGCAAGCGCTATAGAGCTTTTTTCGTGTGTCCTCTTCCCCAGCCACCAGATAGGCATATTCGGTATGGGCGACGAAAAAATAATAAAACATTTCAACCTGCAAATAGTAAAATAAGAGAGCGGTGGCAAAACGAAAATCGGTAGCGGTTACGCTTATATCCTAATCGTATTCGATTGGCGTGGTGACGGCAAAACATTGTTTTCGCCCATACTGGAAGTAAGAGCAATTTAAGATGGCGGCGCCCTTGAGAAAAAGTTCTACACGTTTGTGGTGCGTGCTCTGCGCTGCGCATGCGCGTCGTCGCCATGCGCCAATTGAAAAACTGCAGTTTGGGCTTCTTTCGCGCATGGGCCGTGTGGAACACGCTGGGCTATACGGAAAACCACTGCGCTTGCGCTTGCTGGCAGATACCCAAAGACGTTTAAATAGGGTAGGACCCGGCATGATGTCATGCCAGCGACATACACCACGTATTTAGAGCCACTCAGTCGATTGCAGAAAAGGGCTATGAGACTCATTACTTATTCTAGATATACCGAACCAAGTGGTCCTCTATTTCGATCAGTTGGTGTGCTACCTCTAGACCTTTTATACAACTTAAAAATAGCTGAAACAGTCTTTAAAATAATAAAAACTAACGACCCACTCCCATTACAGATATTTAAATTACCATTACGGAATACGAGAGCTGCAACAAATAATCTGTTTAATTTGCCATCTTGTCAAAATGTTTATGGAGAAAGGATTATTGAATTCAACAATGCCCTGGTATGGAATGATATCCCTACCGACATCAAATGTAAACCCAATATAGTGCCATCCTTAAAGAAGTATTTAATTAAATTGCGAGCCAATGAATAAGTTCAATATCATGCCCTATGTATTTTTTTCAATTAGTATGTATGTTGTTTTGTGACTACTTTGATGTGTGCGCACATTTGTTTTGTTTACCTGTCGCATTGTAAAGGTTATTTCTAATGTTGGACCCGCGACTAGCCTCCACGGCTATGGGTCCAAGCAACGATTGTGTATTTAAAAAAAAGAATAACAAAGGAATAATAAAGGAAAGGAAAGGAAATAAGAACCCTATCCCAGACTGCCTTGCGCACCGACGCGTTCTCATCCAAACTAAGTCCAACCAAGCTTCCAGTGCCTGCTCGCCGCTCAATCGACTACGTTAGGCTGAGGCTACGTCTGCTCCGTGCCTGCGGTCTGCTTCGTCTGCTCGCTGTCACGGCTGGCTTTTGATTCAATCGGTGCACTAAAAGATGTTTAGACGCGAGCCCGCATTTTCATCAGGACGGATTGAAACCAACACCTTCTGGAAGCAGGGTTTATACGGCTTTCTCAACCCGCGGCGCCATTCTCACCGTTGGTGCGTACGACGACTCACACGCGATCGCTTTCCAAAGCCGCACTGTGACGACTCGTTCTAGACGACGCTCCAGGCGCGGTGTCGAGAGCGTCCGCTATACGCCGACTCCCTAATGGTCAGGATATGTAGGGCTCCAGACCTCGGCTGTTCGACACCGATTCAGTGGATGCCGCCATTGATTTTTGGGGCAAACAAAGCGGGTTGCCAGGAAAATGCCACGGCAGCGAAGGGTGTTTGCTTTAAAATCCAATGGCGGCACCCCCTGACGAGCTCCCATTGGTTGAGAGAGTTCGTCGCTCCTCCTACTTCCGTTACATCTCGCTCCGTACATTGTACACAGGGAAGCCACCTCCTACCCTTTATAACCTTTTTGTAGATATCGATAGTAAAACTTACTATTGATGTCTCGTCCCCATGTGCACTATTGACATGCCGTCATATCGCAATTACGTGCTCTTAAAAGGGTCCCGCGAGTTTACTTTCCTGGAGAACACGGAAAGAGCCATATTTTGGCAAAAAAAAGTAGGAGGGTCCCTGCCACACTTTTACCGTAGTCATTGCCAGTAATGAAATTACTCGTAATCAGATAATTTCTGGAGTAATTTTGCAATCGTTTTAATACATTTATTAGGAAGTAATCGCGAGAGTAATCTGATTAACTTTGTAAGAACTAAAATTGCTTGTATCCTTTACAATTTTTGCTTTCCTTCTAATAGGGCCCTTTGCTTGTACTGGTGTCCTTGGAAAAAAAAATCAACAAACCGAGTTTTCAATAGAAGGATGGTTTACCAAAATATTTCGATATATTTTTAGAGAACGAGAAAAAAAATCCATAATGGTCGAATAATTAAAACCAAATAATTAGGTTGCCGTGGAAATCTGGGGCGCACTTCTGTAAATCTAGTGTCTTATTTTGAAAAGTGACAAAATAGAGGGCGGTCAAGCTTGCGATTCCTTACAGGCGCGAGAAACGCCAGTTTTCTCCTAGACCGATTCAATGGTCAATAAATTAAAGACAACAAAAAATCTGCCAAGCTTAGCGTTTTTCTTCTCTTTTATTTCAAGAATCCTCCCGAAAAATTTATTGTTTCGTTAGAAAATATTAAAACTGGAACCCCAAATTCATCGCTTAATAGAATGAAAAGACCCATAGCTAAGTCAACATCACGCTTGAAAGTGACTCTTCGCGACGGATCATTCATTGTCAAGCTAGTAGCAAAAATGCCTGGTTACAATCTTCATAGACAAAGACATAACGGCACCATGACAAAACAGCACACGACAAAACAGCACGCGACAAAACAGCACGGTCAAAACAGCACGCGTCAAAAAAGCACAGCGTCAAAACAGCACGACGACAAAACAGCACGCGTCAAAATAGCACGCGACAAAACAGCACAGCGACAAAACGGCACTGCGACAGAAGAGCATGTGCCAAAACAGCGCGGCGTCAAAACAGCACAGCGTCGAAACAGCACAGCGTCAAAACAGGGCATTGACAATAGAGCTCGGGTTTGGCATTTTCGGTTTTAATTATCTTGAAATTCGGCGTACATATTTCGGTTTTTATTTCAAGCAGAAGTTTTCGGTTTACTGCTGAGTATATTTGTAGACTGATAAACCTTTCAGTTCTTTTCGGTTTATTGACGAAAACCAGTATACTGACGAAAATGCAATATTTAAAGGCGTTTGTTTAAAATGAATAGTAAGTGAACCAGGTACTGAATTTCTTATTTCTTGCTGCCTGTGGCAGCCGACGCGACCTGTTCTGCAAGACGCACTGGGGCCCTACCGTAATCTGACATTATCACAGTGGGATCGTATTTGTACACAGGACGAACATGAGCTTTACTACCACTTCGGTCGGAGCGGCAAACACCAAAATACAGAAATTGCAAGCATTGTACTCAATGCGTCTTTTTCCTATTTTCACGACTGCGAGAGGTGGTTAATTTGCGCAGTCCAAGAAACGACAACAAATCAATCGTATTTATGCCCTTCTCTAGTAGACGGAAGCTATGGGTGTTAAATAATGTGCGGCATTTACAGATGCCCTTTAATTTTATTGTTCAGTTCACGATTAAACTATCTTTGAACAAAGAATTCGACACACAGATCCCTATCAGCTGAAAAACCCACATTTCGTCCAGAAGACCATTGCGTCGGTTCAACTTTTGCTGAAAGTTGAACCGATCTCGGAGACAGGCTAAAAACTGTGGAAGGAAGTGGTCATACGGTCAGTAATGAAGCAGATTCCCCCACCCACCCCTCCAAACGCCCTCGAAAATGCGAACCTTTTTCAGTTAAAACCAAATTTTTAAAAAAGATTTCGTCGTACTTTTATCGGTTTTATCGGTTTAAGCCGAAAACGCTGAACCCTAAATATAGCGATCGAGTTAAAAAATACATGTCACCAAGTAGGCACTTTAAAAGAATGGAGGGTCTAGGCCAATTCCTCGAAGGTCATCTCGTCGACGGCCAATTTTTCGAGTTCGTTCTCATGGGAGCACGTTGGGAGTGGGGGGTATTCTCGATGTGTACAGTCGGGGACAAAAGTCTCCAGGACACGCGAGCCGCGGCTGAAACGCATTGCCCTGCCATCTGCCGGCGGGTCGCCTGGTTTCGAGATCGCAGAAAAGCGCATGCGCGTCCTACTCTGCCTGCAAACATGTGTGTTTTCCCGCTCTTCTGCGGCACAGCGCCTAACTCGGAATCGGGCGCGTGGTACCGCCTCAGAGATAGCGCTGGCGGCTTACGAGCGTCTGCTACACATTCCGAAACACGAGATACCGCCTGGGGCATTGCGCCGCATTTCGCCGTGTCAGCACACCTTGCTTTATAACCAGTTGATTTTATCGCTCAGTTGAGCTGCCGTGACTCACTATCTCCGAGGCGGTACCTTGCGCCCGATTCAGAGTTAGGCGCCGCGCCGCAGAAGAGCGGGAAAGCGCACATGTTGACACGCACAGTAGGACGCGCATGCGCTTTTTTGTGATCTCGAAACCAGGCGACCCGCCGGCAGATGGCAGAGCAATGCGTTTCAGCCACAGCTCGCGTGTCCTGGAGACTTTTGTCCCCGACTGTACATGAAGGCTCCCTGGGCAGCACCAAAGCCCCCTTTGTTGCGTATTCTGGCTATTTCCCGAGCAGTTCTGCTAATATTGACGCTCAAGCTTGCTGGTGATGTCGTCTACAATAAATGAGTCAATCGCACGACAATGTGCTGTTGTTAGTTGTTAAAAATAAAACAGAAAGTGTGTGAGGCAACGGTGTGCTTAGCCCTCGCTGTACGGCAACAGCACTGAGGCTGTGGCATGTTTCTGCTTCACCAGTTTCCACTCGATCGAAGCCTTCGTCGGAAATAATCTGTGAATTTAACTCAAAACAACTTCTCGCCTGCAAGCTGCAGCCACGTGTTTCCGGGATATTTTTTTCACGGCGAATGAACCCCGCAGAATCATTGCCCATGGTACACCTTGAATTCGCTCGACATTAAAATTACCTTATCTTCCCGGTTCCATCAAGGCATCTGTAATCGGCACATCTCCCGCTTTTTTGGGGAGACGTTCTACGCTTAGGCGCTAATTACGAAACGACAAGTACTACGGAACCTCACCGGACCGCCGCGAACCACATGGTTCAAAACTTCAACTTATGGATTTCTTTTTCCCATGCAATAACTTCTCATCTTTCGTTGGTCTAAAACAAAAGAAAGAAGAAAAAAAACCAGACAACGCGCCCAACATCGACACGAAGATATCACCTCCCAATCTCTTCAGAGATAAGCGTAGTTAAGTAGTAGTAACTACTGCTAACTTCGTTTGTTTTTACCAATAACAGCAGCACCAGTCGGGATACTGACTTAGCAATGAAATAGGCAATAAATTCCTTTATAACCTAGCGACAATAAATGCAAGGTTTAAGGAGGTTCGAAAATATTCGCGCAGAGAGAGGTGAAGAGCGCCCTCGAAGTTGCTACATGTGTGCTGTTTTGTCGCTGTGCTGTTTTGCCGCCGCGCTGTTTTGGCACGTGCTCTTCTGTCGCTGTGCTGTTTTGACGTTGTGCTGTTTTGTCGCGTGCTATTTTGACGCCTGCTGTTTTGTCGCCGTGCTGTTTTGACACTGTGCTGTTTTGACGCGTGCTGTTTTGACCGTGCTGTTTTGACCGTGCTGTTTTGTCGCGTGCTGTTTTGTCGTGTGCTGTTCTGTCGCGTTCCCAGACATAACAACAGTTCTAAAAGTATTGAGCGTCAGCACGTTTCGACAGCACTAATCAGACAACGCTTTAGAATCACTCCTTGCCATTTCACAATTCGTCAGGAGATAATATCTACCGAGACTTCTTTGTATTGTCCGCAGAAGGCGAGATGCCCCGAAGGAAAACGAGATAATTGTTGTCCACAATATTCTTTTCCATTAAAAGGCTCCACGTAAACGTAATGCACTCACGCCCTGAGATAAATGCTACGACAGTGCAAAAAGACGTAGCAACAAAATAAATAAATATTGTACCGCGATACGCGACCGTCTCGTGCCTGCAACGAGCGCTGCAGAATTGGTGGTGGCGTGCAAGGCCCGGGCGCGCTATTTGGGATTGTTCAGAGATGCGAGAAAAATCGTTCAGGAGACGAAAGTTTTCCCTTTCAGTGCTGCTATCGCTCCTAAGAATTGTGATGCATAAAGAGGGAGATCGAAATGTAACGAGTCTCTCGTTGCCACCAAGGGAACAACAAGGTGTAGCGAAGGCAAACATTCGCTGCTTGCATTCACCGCGTTAAAGAACGACAACAAAAGGATCGCGGAATTAAAGTTTTACCACTAAAGGCATTTACATATAAGTAGTGCTCTCGCGCTTTGCGTTAAACGCCATTAAAGTCTGCTTAAACAGATAAATCTATTTCATCGGGATTGATCTGGAGAATCGCGGCGCCGCAGGAAAACAAGTCGCCCATATCGGGAAGGCCAGCGGCGTCGTTTCTAACGATGACGAAATGGTATTGTGCAGATGAATCGTGGGGATGATGACGATGACGGGATTGTGAAGAGGGTGAAGAGCGTTAGGCCTAGCAGTGGTCTTCGCGACGGTGGTCTTCGCGGGGCCACCATGGGCTGCTGACTTCTAGTGGGCCAGTCTAGAGCGCCTGGTGGGAGCTCCCCTGAGTGCAGTTTGCGGACGAGTCGGCCGAATTTCCGGCGACGCAGGGAGGTCAGAACCCCCGTCGTTGGGCTCCATGGGTTGACGCCGGTGTTGTCCGGGCGGCGGTATCCGCAAAAGCGGGCCTTCATGTCTCCCAGCTTGCGGTCGAGCTTATAACTGAGCAGCGTGACCACCCTGTCGATCGAAGACATGGTATGCGCCACTGGTCAAGCTGGCCCTCTGGTGATGGAAATAAAAAAAAAAAAACACGTCTTACGCCTAGCTGGCTTCCTCGTCCTCTTGAGCTCTATAAGGTCGAGAGATAGAGGAAGCCTGCTAAACTATAGCGCGCACCAATTGTGTAGTCCGCATGGACAACGTTTGGCTGAACAAAAAGTGATTTTCCGTTGAGTACCGACACCTGATGCATAGTGCCAAATATAATCAATGACGCCTTTAGAAAGGCATGACTTATTGAGTTCCCGTACAACATATGGTCGCTCCACAGTCAATGAGGTTGCGGCATTAGCCGAAAAGCTTCGACCAGTAAGTCTGGCAAGTAAGATGCATGAGCATGTTAAGCGACGCGCTGCGTTTCTTCAACTCTCAGTTACTAGAGTTGTTGAGTTAGTCATGATTTATACCCTAGCCACACGAGCCGTTTCAACGATCATTAAGCCAGCTATCGTCGGCATTTCCAACTGTCATTAAGCACAAATAAACTTTCCGGTGTTAGACGGTACATAGGCCTGACAACCCCAACTTTTGATTCGAATTCTGACCGAACCAAAACCGAAATTAATGTCACATTACTTTCTTTTAAATTTTTTATGATAAAAATGAATCATACGTAGCCTTTTCATTCATTATAAGCGTTTAACGCAAAATATATTGCTCTTATTTTTCTTTTCTAGAGTCAAAAAACGATATACAGGACGTTTCACACGAATTCAAGTGGGAGAGACATTACGAAAGTCTTTTCGGCACCGACATCACAATGGCCGCGTTCGCCGAACGTGGG
Organism: Ixodes scapularis; assembly: GCF_016920785.2. Classification (NCBI taxonomy): domain Eukaryota; kingdom Metazoa; phylum Arthropoda; class Arachnida; order Ixodida; family Ixodidae; genus Ixodes; species Ixodes scapularis. Next base: position 46,721,189 of record NW_024609879.1, on the reverse strand, counting down.
CCTCCGCGACGTGCAATGATTGTTTTAGCGGCAGCTCTCCCCCAAATTATACCTGTTTCGATAATATTTGCTGCTACGACACTTTCTAGATACCTCCCCCAATTTTTTGCAATAGGAAGTGCTTCGCTGGCGCAGGCCGTCTGCGGCAATGGGTCGGACGTCGCCATCTTTAGCTTCATTGGGGCGGACCCCCCTACGTTATCTGAGGTAGGCCAGCTGAGTTGAATTCTGCTGTCATTAGCGGCTCAATGGGCAGTTGTAGTAGACCGTTTCCGCAGCCGGCTAAGCACTTGGATAGCGCTCCGTAATCCGCCAAAAGACCTCGAACTATGCAGACAAGGCTGGCGGCGCGCATGCGCAGCTGCGGCGTTTTTTTTTACGGGTACCGTAGCAGAGGAGAAAAACGATCTACTACAACTTCCTAATGACATTGGCACTGCCGTAACTCCGGCCGATCGCCATTGAGTCAACAGCCCTTCGCTCAACAGTTGAAAGCACTCATGTAACTATGGTATTAGTGCCGTTTAGAATTATAAACCACAATTTTTCCGATAATATGCACTCCCTCCTGAATTTTAGATGAATGCAAATTTAGATTCGTATTTGTTTCACTCAATATCTTTAGCTCTTCATTAATCTGGCCTTCGAAACCCAGAAAAGCATCCAAATTTAGCACTTCTTAAAATGCTGCCTGTGCCTTATATCAGTGTAACATGCGTGAATTTAGTACTCTTTGATGACTTCCAATAAATTTCTAACTGAAAGCGTAACTTTAAATTAACTAATTAAAATGTTATAACTAAAATTAAATAATAACCCACTTAACTGAACCCCAATCATATTCCTGAATGAACCCTTTGGCACCGACCCCTAAGGTATTCCCGTTTTTTCTGTGCGGCGTGTAGTTTTTGCAGTATCTATTTGGCCAGCCTTCCAAGAAGCACCATGTATATTGTTTTATATCGGAAATGAAAGGAACACGTGTCATACGCGACTCGGAGTGTCGTGGAACATCGCGCTTCGGATAGATTCGCATGTTGATGCTATGGTGCCTACATCATTAATGATGCCCGGCATGATGTCAAGAATTTCGTGAGGTTTAAAACTGTCATCTGCGCTTGTGCTGCATAAATGCTTTGTTCGCTCACAATTTGGAGTTTGCTTCTTCTGCCTGGAATTCACTTAATTTTTCAAAACTTAAGCCCGTTCGAAGAGTGCAGAGACGCTTTATTCGTGTAATTGATGACCGATACCTAGCGACAAATATTATGAGGAATACAACTGGCTCCCGAGTAATATAGGTATGAACTTTTCGAAAGAAGAGATCTTCATGATTTGTTATTTTTGCGCTAACTTTTAAAAGGCAAAGTGCCATGTTACACTTTATTATACTTAAGCATTTGTTTGTCTTGCTGGTTGAAGTCAATGGAGCTGCTTCAAGTTGGTTGGCGCTCCCAGCTTTTGCATGTCACCCGAGCGGAAGCTTAGTACAATGGTATTTTGTCACCATCAATTCATATATCCATGCCCTTAAGCTTCTAAAAAAACAAGACGAAAATTAGAAATGTCAAAATTATATCAAATGATGTGAATTTGTTTGTTCTTTACTTGGTAATTGTGTGTATAACGTTAGTTCGTTTGATGTGTGTATGTTTCTTCTTCGTCTGCGTTGTGGTGCACCACAGCGAAGCCATGTTACTGTTGGTGGGCATAAATAAAGCATAAACGTAATTATTTCTATTACGTAGATTGGAATTTTGTTCTGGCAAAATGTAGCTTGACACCATGAGAGTGTTTCTAATTATTGATCGAAATATTGATTTGACATACTATTAATCCAGACAAGGACTTTAACTGGAGTGGTAATTAAAATCACACATTTAAAATACATTTAAAAAAGTAGCGAACGAAGGACGCACGGAAACTCACTACTCACCTCAAAAATGCTTCGACTCTATTCTGCTGCCTCTAGCCACAGACAGCCTAAGAAACACGGGGCGTACTCTATAATGTCTCTCGCTCCGTGATTTCATTTTAGCAGCTCTTGTCGCCTCTTGTCGCAATTTTATTGGCTGTGAAGCCGTAAGGAGATGCAGGTGGCTCGCACTGCCCCGCGTTTTGTGAAGCGTCCGTGGCCATGACTATACGTGGCTGTTGAAGTGCCATGCAGCTCGCCCCATCCGTCCTCCCAGCTTATAGCATGCCGACCCGTAACAATGTTGGACGTTCCTCTCGGCGCTTGCTCAGAACTTTCTCGAATTTGATTTTCTGCCAAGAACAACTATGTTGATTCGCGAGGAATGCACGATTACGCACGGCTAACACAGATTTCCCCCCAATCAGGATTGTTATGACAGGCAGACGATAAAGGGGAGCTAGTTCTGAGGGTGCGCTATGAACGAAAGTAAAACAATACGGCGAACCGTGAATACTTCTTGCAGCTCCTGGCAACTGAAAAAAAAAAAACAAAAAAAAAACGGGAGGCGTAGATTATCAACTTCACGTTTTCGTGATTTAGGCTTATGGTTTCTTATCGCCTAATACAAGGATCTAACTGAATTCGGGTCAATAATATCGTGCTCGGGACTCCCCACGATATGTCATTTTTAATGTGTCCATAAATATGTCAAGGAAGTTCACTTAGATTTCGATTCGTCTCAAGTCCAGACGAAGCCTACGCTACGAGCTAATGGAACCACTCAAGCAGCGTTAAAAGCGCATGTCACTGGGCCTCTTCTGTTTATGATTGCTTCAGCAATGATAGAGCACGTAGGTTTGGGACGCGATGAACGGGACGTGACAAACAGCATGATGGTGCGCTTATGAACTTGGATTGAGCGCGTTGGGTAATAGATTCAAAAATATACAAAAGAGTCAGACAAGGCGGACGGACAGGACAAACATCGCACTTATGACTGCCTGATTGGTCATGTCAGCTCGTAGCGTCGGCTGTGCCTGTACTTAATGTGCAATTAAGCGTAGGTTAGCATCGATTGCATTGCAGGAAAGACCATGCTCATATTTATGATCGAGTCTGTCGGGGATCAGGATATTTTACTTTTGTTTTTTTATCGTTCTCTGGGACGCGCGTGCGCAAAAGAACGTTATCTGATATAATCTCAGATTCCTTATGCCTTTATAAGCTATATTTCGCTCAGTCAACCCCTAGACATCCGTGTCATTTCAGGCCCTATTAGTAATGGGCGAGCGTGACCCCGTGCGGGGCTTTCTACCTTGCCTAAAGAATGTGCGTCTATAAAACAAGATGGGTGTTGATAACGCATATGTGTGTGTCCTTCTTTTTATGTATTTTCTCTGCTTCCTTGGTAACAGACTTGGGTGAAATTCAAGATCCCCAAGGCTTCCAGCGTATTACGCTTTGTTCAACCATGACCTGTAATGTTTTATATACTAAAAATATAACGTCTCTAACGGTTTCCTTAAATACAAAACAAACAGCTTGAAATTAATTCGATATGTACTTAAGAAGCTCCCCTCTTGAAGGGTGACAGCGATGGTCCTTTTATCAACTCGTGCAACGATGCTTACCGTCAACGACGCCATCATGTAGGTTTAAGAATGTGCCACTCATAAAGATTGCTCGTCTTTGTTGTCACGCCGCAGAGCATCGCCGGGTGTCGCCGAGTGACGTCGGAGGGCAGACCAGTCCGTCCTGAGAACATCGGACGCCTCTAAGCAAATGTAAGTCTTGCAAGCCTTCGGCGATTTTCTCTCGAATAAGGCATCCATCAATTTCAGATGCGTGTTTTCTATACATGCTTAAGCCTGAACGCGCAGGCGACTAATCACCGAGTGTACTAAAACACAGCAGCTCGGAACATGTGAAGCAAAAGCTCATGCTGGACAACCCAAATTTTCTGAGCGCAATCCCCATTCTTGCCCTTTTCGATCTGAATGAGCTTACACTGGTGTGCAGTCGTTTATCCCTACTTCGTGATGCACGTTAAAAACTCCAGGCCAGGAGTGGTCTTCTGCGCCAGCGGAAACAGAGACGCACACAGGAAGCTATCTTAACTTCTCGCTGTCTAAGGACACGTGCTGCGCGATTGATATTCCGATGCAACCACGAAAGAAGTTGGAGTGTACTTTTCGAACAAGTTGTCGCTACGTGTCACCAAGTAAAAAAAAATCGTTCCCGTAGCAGTCAAGAAATTCAACACGTCTAAATACAATTGTGCTAAGATGTGAATCTACATAAAAACTGAGCACAAGCACACACACAACAAAAAGACGTTTATGCCACGCCATATCTCTTCTTTCACGGGGAAAGGCTGGCACTTCGTCACGGGAAACAATAATATATTGCCCGAACACCGTAAAAGAGAACATACGATACTATAGCCGCGTGAGGAGGCGACGGCCCTTTTGGCCAACACATTTGGCCGTCGTAAATTGTGTGTCGATCTGTGGTTGGCAGTGAAGGCACTGCCGTGGCAAGGCGCCAACGTGGCAACTCATCGTTTGCTGGTTTCTCTTACCGCCCCACATTTACGGTAGTTATCTGTTTTGCCCATCCGCCAGGATTTTCCTATACTTCGTTTCGCTCCAAGTCAGCGCACAGTGAGAGGCTCGAGGACATGGAAACGTGAGCATGCGAACTAAAAGCGCAGGGCCGGGGCATACTCACTGCGTCTCATTCGATTAGTCTTTGATGGCTCACGAGCAGAAAGATGTCTAACACCACGACGTTTCGCTTTTGGTGTTTCTACATCGACATCATCAGCTCGTGGCGTCGGTTGCATTCGGACGTATGGCAAAACAGAGTATAGTGTAAAGAAGACTACGGTGTCGCAAGCTCGGAAACCACAGCCCAGTTATTCGGCGTAACCCAGAAAGGGGAACAAAAAAGAACAACCAACTTTAGAAAAAAGAAAAAAAAAGAAAAAGGAAATACAGTTGGTGGAATTTGTAATACATTGTACCGGTATAGCTCCGCTTGCCGTTCTCGAGAAGACAAAATAAAACTACGATTTCATAAAACAAAAAAAAATAAAAAAAATAAGAAAGACACACGTGAAGGTGGAATAATCTTTGTCATTCCAAAAACTTTGTCTAGAGATTTATGTCGGTGGTGTTAAAATCAGCTAAACAAGGCAACAACCACTCCATCACCTATAGTTCAATCGTATGAGAGTGTATGAAATAATACAGGCAGAACAAAAGAGCTCAACATTTCAGTCGGCTCGGCAGAGTAATAAATCTGCGAGTGAGAAATGCTGATCAAGGTAAAATACCATTGCAAAAATATGCATCCCCTTTCTCCATAGTTTCTACAGGAAATAGAATAGAGGGGGTATGTACATTCATAGAAAATGTATCCACCTTTTTATCAACTCTCTTTAGGTTTTCCAACGCTTTTTCTTCGACTTTCTTCAGATTTCGTTGTGTAGAGATTCGATAAATATTGTACAAACAATGCATAGAAAACAAATAGAGACTCTAGCAACATTTGAATCTCCTTTCTCTGAGAAATTGACCAGTTTTTTGCGAATGAACCAAATATATCCTGATCATTCATTTTAGGTTTGTCAGAAGACATCTATGGAAGCATACACTCGCCACATGCCCTATGCACATACGCATACATCAGAGATATAAAATCCTCCTAGCACTCATAACACTAGTAACTAACTAATTTTAACTGCTCCACGCTAATTTTAGCCTACACATGAAAGTCAATCATTTGAACGAGGACCACTCCAGGAGAGGAAACGATTACAAGAGGTTGCTTTTTTCTCGCAAATAATTTACATAGTCTCGTCTCTAAGGGTTGCTCAACTGTATCCCTACCAATAGAGCCATTACAAGGAGCGCTAATTATTTCACACACTCAAAACACGCAGTCTCCGCGAGGAGGCTCCAACTTGCTGCGACTTCATTTCTCAGCACTGCAGCTTATTTATTATATCGAGTCTAGTTCATAGAAATTACAGAGAAATATTGTGACAGAAAGTTTATTGACACGTGGCTATAGAAATTTTATGGCATTCATATATGAATGCCAAATAGAGACGGTATATCGTCTGTATTTTATAGGCTGCCGTCGAAAGAAAGTTCATAGACAATCTATTGAAAATCGTAGATACGACGTGATTGGATAGAAAGTTGAAGATGTTGCTAAAACGTGCATTTTTTATGAACTGTCTGAAATAATTGTTTTTTTGAGAGATAATTGCAGTACACATCAGCGCGGACCGTGGTTTGTCACTTCGCGTTGAAATTTTAAAATACACCTCTTCTTATCGCCCTAATAGCACAGAAAAATACGCACACTGTTAAGGATGATACATTTTTGAACTCAGAGTCACCATAAGCTTCAACGACGCACGGTGCGGTTTATTACGGTCGCACTTGCTGCTTCTCGAGTTGTCCTTCGGCGTTCATGTCGCGCGATGCCCCAATATCATGGGCTGCGTAGTGACCATGAGATGCCCTAGACACATGTTTGCAAGAGCGGCACCAGGGCGCCGCCATCTTGCTAAGCTGGGGTCCGCACGGGCGCGGCCATTGTCCGACCACTGCGCCTTAACGAGGCTTCGTAATCGAATTCTGGCCGCGCCCAAGCACACCCCAAGTGACGAAGATGGCGGCGCCCCGAGATCTTGCTTGCAAACGAGTATAAGTGACTATACGGGAAGCAGGTGCTCCAAAACGCGTCTTTGGAGCATCGGAACGCAATGAGGAGCATGTCTATCAAAAGGCAACAAAGGGAGTGCGCGGGAAACGCGTGATGAAGCGTCAACAATTAGCTCTCACCGTCATGGGTTGAGGTCGGTGGGAAACCAAATAACATGGGTGTGCTTTGGCGGATAAATAAACGGACGAGATGCTCAAGGAGCGCACGAACTTGCACACCGTATACAGTTGCTTTCTAGGCGACGACAAATGTCGGTGTAGAAGGTGCACTCTAATAACACGCGTGCGCCCTAGAGAATGGAGACCTACTTTGAATCGATAATTAATCGGATGAGACGTTTAGTGTTAACCATTGCCAATAAAATAAACCGATAAAAAAATTCCCCCTCCTTAGCAGTTTGTCCGTTGAAACAAAAGAAATCACCGTTGCGACATACGTTCAAAGGAAGTTTCGATAAATTTAAGGCACAAACTTGCGGTGAAGTTGCTTGCCCGTCTCCCCGCAAAATCCGCGTACAAACTCGCTTTATTAATTTTTTTCTTTTCTGGATCTGCCCGAGTCACTAACCGAGTTCTCAAATTCTAAAGGCGCAGCAGCGCAACGACACGCGGGGTCAGGGCGGACTTCTCGAAACACCGTCGCCAGCAGCGAGAGAAGGACCGTTGAAGAGTGACGTTAACGAGAAAATTAATCTGCGAAAGAAAGGCCTCGGCAGAAGCTGCGCAGAACGTGATACGTGTCCGACCGGACGAAACACTGGCCTCATTAACGCGCTCGCTCGATGAGGCTTGCCTATTTTAGTTGGCGCTTCAAAGAGGGGCCACGATAAAATGAAGGACAAAAACTAAAATGCACTTTACTCCGATTCACGTTGAGTTCGACCGCAGGACCGGTTAGTGTTTGCGCGTCGTTGGTTTAGCCACTGATTGGAAACGCTCGAAGAAGACGAGCGTCGTTACTTTATTGAAAAGGCACAGCCGTAAAAGAAGAAAAGCAGATACCCGCCGTAGAAGAAAAAAAAAAAAAAAAAGACACTGCTCCTCAATGGCCATAGCCGTAGTCGCTCCTGAAGAAGAGACAGAATTGGCCTTGAAACGTAGGGTCCCTATAGAAGGGCTTGGTTGTTGTTCGAATTTTTTAATAATTAATTACCCCCAACCAGGCAGATCTCCGTGAAATGTTTAGTTTTAGGCCATCATCTTTCAACCACAGGACCTTGCAAAAAAAAGGGTGGTATATTAAAACGGGATATTTAGAGGTGATTAAAAAAATACCCGCCTGGATTTTTTTTTTACTTCCGGTCATTGCACGGTTTTACCAGTGCGTTTTGAATGGAGTTGATGACCCGCCAGTCACTGCTGTGCCGGTCTTCACGTTCTACTTGATTTCAACGGTGACTGCGACTGAAATAACACTAGCTGCACGGAAAACACTTGCCAAACGAGGAGGGGGGTGCAGTGATTTGTTTTTGTGGTCGCCGAAACGCAGCGTTTTGCCGCTGCCGCGAGACGCAGCGGGGAGATGCCAGGACCCGAAAGTGTATTTCGGGTCCTCGCCGCTGCGAAAGCTGTGCGCTGACGTCCAGGTTCCCCGATAAATGTCTCTTTGATGCTCTATGCTACCAGGTCCTACCTCGCGCTCCAAATCTGCGCCCGGGCACTCTATAACTCCGTTGTCGAACTGCCAGGCTTTGTGGGTATAGAGGAGGCTATGATACAATACATGCTCATAGTTTCCGACCGAAATATGGCGGCCTAAAAAATTGATGCAGCTGCTACAATATACTCAGTTTACCGCTAAGCTGGCAGTGCAATGGAAGCTACGCACTCGCCGGACCGATTCCAATTCCTTTCATCTCCTGACCTGGTTCTTTGCGAGTGGTTGTGGCCACAATGTTTTCACATGACAAAAGATGGACGTTAGACGGGTCCAACAAGCACGTGAATTCTCCCGCACTGTCAAGGGCGATTCACACCCTTGTGTGAGTAAGAACTAAGGGCGGCTGCAACGGCGTGCGACGTGAATCCATTTACAGGTTGCTATGGCGACGGGGTTTTAAGCCGGTTGCAACCGCCCCGTTGCCATAGCAATCCGTGAGAGGATTAACGTCGCTGGCCGTTGCACTCGCACTCGGTCGAACTCGTGCAAGTGTATGAACCATCCTTTAGTTTAGGAGTGAAGTAAGTACAGCGGGCGCGCATTGTTTCCTAAGAAAAGTTTTCATTTTCTTTTCCCTTCACGGCTAAGTCCACCTCTAACAGAAAATCCCCTTTTTGGGAGGCTGTAAAAATTAACCCAGCAAATATGTCCAAAGTGCCGCACATAAAGACGTCTGTGAAGCAGAATTTTTGTATCCGAAAGAAGTACTTTCAAAATGTGCGCCAGATTTAAGAATAATTAACGTTTATATCTGCAGCCACTAACTCAATGTCAAAACGACGATTAAGTGACATCTTTGCTTTTTGAGAAACTAGGTTTTTGGAGTAAATTCCTTACCGCTTCCTTTTATGGAAAGGAATATTTCAGAAATCCCCAAAATAAACCAAAACGTGTTTTTTTTTTTTTAGCGGCTTTGAGTTTGAGGAAATTATGTCCCTCCAAGAAAATGCCAGACGTCATTGTGTGATTCAACGTATAGTTTCATTTGGAATTAGTCCCATAAGCTTGTCTTATCTCATTCTTCGTCTGAAATACCACTTTCGGTCACAGATTCGGTGGCTTAACCGAAATTTGTTTCGTACTTCTCTTCAACAAAATAATAATACCCAATTTCTGCAGGCAAAGTACATCGCCTTGTTTATAATTCCCTCCAGATACTTCCATTTATTCTGGGGAACATAAACATACCAGCATGCTCGAAGTGAAGGAGTAGCAAACAACTTTGATGTCACCCTGCAAACAAAAAAAAAAAAAAATTGGTTCGAGCTTGCGAGCTCTTCTGGAGCTGTTAGATCGAACCCCTAGTTATTGTAAGAAATACCCTAAGAAAAGTGTGCTTTACAAGAAAGCACATATTTCATTATGATGAAATAGTTTCTAAAGGAAGCATCCATCTTGATTTACAATATTTTTGAGCATCAAGAACCCGTGTTTTCTTTTTATTTAATTTTAATTCCGCGTAGGCAACTTAAATATCCAGTGATAGATGCGCTAGAAATATCGCTTTTTTTTCAATTTCTATTTGCAGCTTTCGGTGTCGGGCATGTTTTTCAATCGTGATCCCGAAAGTCGATTGCCACTTTGAATGATACACCCCATGGTAGAGTTAAATTGTTTTTCTGAGAACTAAATTCAATCGTGCAAAAACTCACTGATATGAAACGTCTGTAAGAAAAATAAAGAGCGTTTGAGCACGGTCAGAATGATAGACATCTTGAACTGATCCCACCATTTGTTCGGAAAAAGTCTTCGGCTTTTAAAAGACTCCCTGTTAGCATACTTTCACCAAGAGCACTTAGGGAGTCCCTTACTGTAATCTGCGTCAAGCGTTTTGGGAAGGAGTAGAATATTTAAATGTTCCTTGGGACTCTTGTCTTTTTATTTCAGTTTCACAGGGCATTCGGTTCGAGTATACTAAGAGTACAGGAACTTCTATAGTAATAAATGAACATCGCACCGACTAACATATCCTTTTTGTATTGTACGGCCTTCTCAAAAGTAGCCACTCCGCTGGTCGAAATAATGCTGCTGATAATCGTATCGTATTGCGGTCTGAGAAATTGTTTTATTCACATTCTGTTATTTTCTGTTTCTCCCTTTGTTCTAATCGCTAAGCTTTCCTCTTCGCCAACCAATGCTCGTTCAGTTTGACTGATACTTAGAACCAGTCTTCTTCCTTACCAATCGCAGGTTTTAGCAGAGATTTTTTTTTTCATGACTCTTAAGCTATCATTCGGGGAAACACTCAAATTTCTCATACAGCCATACTATAGTTGTCATTAGTTGTGTTACAAGATATTTTAATTATGTACAATATAGAAACGTTTCATCTTTTCCGCCGCATCTACATCTTGGCCGCAGAGCTTTAGAGCGCTTCAAAGCAAACAGTTAAGATTGCCTGGAAGAGGTTTGTGAGGGTCGTGTTAATAAAATAGTGCAATTTCTCGAATTAAATTCAGAAAACCTTAACGACTACCCAAAGTAGTCGGAAAACATATCTGCTTACTGACGTCTTCAAGTGCGCTTGGCACAGTAGAACAAACCTTTGACTAACAATTACAAAGAACACAGTACACGCATTGGTTTATAAGAAAGCACAGTTTCCGAAACGTTTTGTCCATAATACTGATTAGATATACGCGCACTATCTCTCGTCTCCATCGGGTAATTGATATTGTTGAGCCGTGTCACACGAGCTGAGCGAGCCTCCAATCGCGTCTCAAGACGCTCCCAACCTTTGCAGTGCTTTCTTTCACCTAGTTTCGGCTGAGACAGCGTTCTAGCAAGCTGGTCCAGACGATCTCGTCTTAGTAATAACTATGGAGCGAATTTGTAGTTTAAAAAGGTATTCCCACCGACATTGTCGACAGGCGGATGTTAATTTCTGATGTTCTTTTCACATCGGAAGTTTGGTAAAAGTCAGTCTTGCACCTCCGTCTAGGCCCGGCTGTGGCCACCACGGTATGCCTTTTTTCTAAAACCTTGCTGCCACCTCCACTTTAGATGATGAAAACAGCTGCACAAAACGTCGTGGCGAAACCACCCGACACGCCTACGCTACATCTATTTCAGCAAGAAAGAAAAACGGTTTGCAAGAAGAGAACGCGTGCGGACGTGCAGATTAAAAAAAACATCTGAATCGAGACAAAGAAAATTAAAATAGCGGTTAACGCGACACGAAGTCCATGTGCTGTGCTGACCAATGCTTGGGTTTTCATTGACTCCAAACTGGTTTAGGATAAACATAAAAAAGTGTATTTTGTTTTTAAAACTCTTGTTGTTGTTGTTGTTTTCATAGTGCAACACAAATGTAATTTTTTTTGGCTGCCTTTAAAGAAATATGCGCATTTTGAGAAGGCGTGAAAAAACGTAAAGTTGTTGCGAATACAAATTAGTAACAACGTAAAGTACAGTAGCATCCTAATACAAAGCTTCCCTCCTTGTAAAGAAAAACGGTTATTTCTTACCCTTTACTGCCTCTGAGTTTTCTGCAATCAATATAAATAATCATGCGGTAATGACCTCCCAAGCTTCTCGCAGTATCCTAAACTTCACCTTCTAGTTTCGTTCCAATAACATACGAAAAAAGCGACAATATAAACAAAGTTCATATTAATACGTAAATCACTCGAGATCGAGTATGAGTAAAACACGAGCCTGCTTATCAGCATCGTGAACTTCTCGTGACCGCCCGCAGCTCATAACACTCCAGAACATTTAGGAAAATATAACGTTCTCCCGCAAAGATTGACTGCAAATCCCCAGCGGCGGTACTTAGCTTCTTCTCATATGTAACTGGAAAACAAATTGCAGTAACGCTTCGCTGAAAGATGAGCACGCTCGACTTGCATACAGATATACACAAAAGACAACATAAAAAAAAAAAACTAAAATAGAACACGTTCTTAGCGGAAGTTTACCGCAGTGATTTCCCTGATCTTTTCCACATTCTCCTTAATAAACTATCCCACGTTCTGCCGAACCCTCCTCGTTAAATCTGAAGAGCTTTTTGAGTGGCGTTTACAGGCAAAAACACTCCGCAAATATTTCCCCTAAGACTGGAGGCCCAATTTCCCTCTCGAGTCGTAAAAAACTGAGAGCACAAATATAGAGGGAAAATAAAAGGCGCCTCCGGCTCATTTGTTTTTATGGTGCCAGCCGTTCAGAAGTTTTGCTTAATTATCACCTTCAGATGTGTCTCATATTAAAAGTTGCTTAAGCGGTTACGTAAGATCGATCACTACGCATACCGAATATGATTTTATTTGAATGTTAGCCACATTTATTTTACTGTGTTCTCGCAACCGCTGGAACTTGTTTTAGCCCATTTAGCTACAGACATCCGTGCAGTATCTAGCCAAATGTGGGGTGTTATAAAAAAAAATCATCACAACATATAGAATTTAATTCGCTTAATTACTGTTCCAGAAAGCACGTTCAGAGGTTGAGAGAGACAAAATCAATATAACGTTTGGAGTGATTACGAGTAAAAAAATATCAGTACGAGTATTCTTAAGGTGTCCCACAGATTTGCTATTAACACAGAGGTTTCGTCTGTGATTTAAGCTGCACTTAAATAAAACATTTAAACCTCGCACGATAATGTGTATAAAATAATTTTTTTAATAAAAAAAAAACCTGCTTGCGAAATGTATGCTATTTGCCACATGCAGTGCATGATGTCTGTAGGCAGAGGCGTCGCGAAACTACTGCAAATGAAAAAGAGTGGAACGGGGGGGGGGGGGGGGGGGAGTGACGAGAGAGAGAGGGTGAGAATCACCTCCCCTGCTCCCGCAAAATTGTCTGGGGGTCATCGTCTTGGCCTTCCTCCTCCATCTACCCCGCTCCGACTCCAATGGCTATATAACATCCTGCGAAGATAATTATTAGTAGGGAAGCTCTTAGGACAAGTAATCGCAAGAAAATTTGTCCCAGTGCAATTCGTCCCTCTGAGGTTTGGATAGTCTTGCGACATAAATTAGCATCCTATCATTTTACAGTACGCTGCCTCCGAATGAATAACATCAAGTGAGCTCTACCCTTAAGTTGCAAAAACGATTGAACGTAAAAAAAGAGGAATTCACTGGCTGAATTGTTGTTATGGTCACAATAACCGCCGTGTTTTTTTCAGATGTCATTATTTAGATACATGAAATCAGATTGGTGCATATCCCATAAATCCTTTACCAGAATAAGCATTCTTATAGGTCAAATTGCCTGGTGTACCATATGACATTTGACACTATAACTAAACACCACTCCACATAATCTGATCATTTTTGCCGAATGCAATGTGTGATACAAATGGGGGACTTAGTGACTTGATTCTGAAGCTACCAATTATAGATAATAGATAAGCGATTGTTTACACTTTAAAATATTTTTTAGAGAAATGCAATAATGAATTATTACATATTACTCCAAGGAGCTAGTACATGACCGTACTTTATTAAGGGAAATTAAGTTCCAGTTTAAGTAACGAATGAACCAGCACAACACTGGGGAAAGCAAGGCTGCTAGAAGTTTAAAAAAAGTAAGTCGGGCGGTTTGAGCGGCGCTGCTGTTATACGCTGCAAATGATCGAACCCGCGAGAATTGCCACTTTACACTCATGCAAACAGCACTTCTCACAGATTATGTTTTCGTGTCACGGGCAAACGTTTGCTGTAACTGCTGGAACATCAAAACCAGATGTTACTGCAGCTAATTTTTGGCTGTGACAAGATAGCGAGAAACAAAGAGATGCTCTTCTAGCCTTTATATTCTGATAGAGCTATGGGGAAAATGTAACGGCGTTAGAGGCTCCTAGAGTATTTTGGTATCTATTGGGACATGTTTCATATTTTAGGTATATAAATATTATGCTGTTATTCTATTTGAAATGATATATTATTTCGCTTGTGTTGTGATATTACGCTGTGTAGCTTGTGTTGTTAGTGTAGAAATTGATCTTTACGTTGTTTTCTGTATCTTGGTTTTCTGTGCAGGGTGTCTTGATAATTATAAGTAAATAGTACTATTGTAGGCTAATTATAGTGATCGTAATTCGCACCTCTGTATATGTTTTTGCGATTAATTTTTAATTGCAGTTTTCTTCTCTTGGCGTCACGTCGGCAGCCGGTGTCTATACCTTCAAGCTGAAGATAACAGAGTATGGGGTGATCAATACGTATTGCTCTCCTAGATTGGAACTTTTTTATTCAGTTACGGGATTGCAATATGACAAAGCCAAATAAAAGTTTGCAATATCCTATTTTCAAAGAGCTCATAGCTTTTTAATGTAGTCTACACCAGAGACGGTGCACTTCCGCATCCTGTGCACTACTCTCCACGGGTGATTGCGAGACCAACCCCGTGCTGGAGGAGCTAAAGTTACAATATGTATGCCTCACTCAGCTTACAGCCCGGACCTCGCGTCTTGAGACTTATGGCTCTTTTCCAGGGCAAAGGAACATCTGAAAAGTACACGGTTTGCGTTCGACGACCAGGTTACCCACTCACTACGCCGTTGGTGTCGTCAACAGCCACCCTCAATTCTACACGACGGCATGCGGAGCGTAGTTCACCGGTGGCAGAACTATATCGCCGCCAGTGGGAGCTATAACGAAAACTTATGAGCTTCTGGGAAGGAGGAGCTCCCACATATATATACGATTCTAAAAAATAAATTCAATTCCTCCACAGAATAAAAAAAGTTATAGCCAAGGAAGGAAAACATATTGATCACTTCTTTGCAATATTAAATATTTCACCATACGCACATGTAAATACCAAAGGCTAAGAGTTCTTAAGTGGTTTTGGTGGTACGGATGCCAGTGCTAGTTTAGGTTTAGCGAATAAAATACAGAAGAGCGTATGTATATATGTTAACATAAAAATATTAAATATGTGTAAAATAATGAAACGACCCTGCTCGACTATATTTATTTCCTTCCTCTTTCTCGCTTTATTATTTAATTATATTCAATAATGTACCACTGAATAAAATACGCATGCCATAAAATTTGCTGAATGTCAAAATATTGTACTTCTCTAACGAGGGCCCTCTGTGTTTTGGGGCAAATAGTCCGACATCACGTTCTTCACCTAATGAAAGAACTCGGACAAGGGTGCGGTGCGTTGTTAGAGAGGTGTTTTGAGTGTTTGTGGGAATTCAAATAACGGACAATGGGGTTATATTTTAGCCAGGTAGAAATAATTTCTTTAATATTGCTTTATTTTTATATAACTGTCCTGGACGACCAGCTTAAGGATGCTTGACCGAGCTGGGGCGGTGACTAAGGGTGGGCCGATGTGATGTCATGCTTTCATTTGAACTAACTTCTATGCTTTGGTGCCGAGTCGGTCCTCTTTTCTTGTAGAAAAACCGCTTTTAGTTTATCAAAAGAAGTGTAAAGGCACTATTCGTAAATGGCTTTCCTAGCAAATTTCGTTTGTTTATCGGGAGATGATGGTATTTGAAGAGAGGAAAGGTGTCAGTGCTAAAGCTTGCGTCGTAGTGTTGTACCACAAGTGATTTATTTATTTGTTATTTTTACATTTTGAGGTCAAGAAGGCCTTACATAAGGAATAATAAAAAAAATCAATACATAAAGAAGCTAGGTCATGCACAATGCTAAGAGAAATGTCAAGTCGTGTTAGTAGCGACCTTTTCGCGGAACAGAACGGAAACACTGTTTGAAACAATGGTCTAAGGTAGGATGTTCAATGCGATAATCGTACTAGGAAAAAAACTAGCTAGCATATGCAAGAGTTTATTTGTTGTAGACCTCTCAAATTATGACTGTGGTTGAAACATCCAGGTGACCTATACTGATTTGGTTGTACAGCATGGTAAGTTTAAGATGTGTTCTTATAAAACCTATGAAGAAGGCATAATTGGGGAATTATTCGTCGATATTCAACGACAGGTATTTTGAGAGGACTTAAGTGCGGAGACGCTGGTTGTACGTGGTTATAAGGCTGTTATAAAGTGAACTTCCATATTTTTGCGATAATCAGGTTCGCTTCCTAGGATTTTGCAGTGTAGAAATTATAAAGAACGTCGAGGTTCTCGGCGTTATATTCAGTGAACACATGCCATGGAATGATGGGTCGACATGATTAGAAAAAAACTATCAAAAGTGGTAGGCATAATTTAGAAGTACAAAAAAATTACCTCCGTCAATACTACGACTTCTCTATACCCTTTATTCTATGCTTGCTTCAATTTTTGCTTTCTCGTATGGAGGAACCTCACTGTTATAAATGTTCATAGCTTGCATGTACTACGAGATAAATTAATTCCTATTCTACGTAATAAAAAGTTTAACAGCCACACGGCGCCGCTCTTTGAAAAATTCGGAATTGATGAGATTAAAAAATTTTACAACTACAAACTTCCACTAGCATATAAAACAGCTATAAGTAGCGAAAACAGTCGTTTCATTTCGCTTGCATTTTTTTCGCTTAAAGCGTTCGTTGCATTCTACTCGTCATGCCGAAGTCAGGACGGTTTCACGCTCCAGAACCAACTACGAAGATCACATGATAAGCAATCAGCTCCCCAGATTGTTAAACTATTTTTTGTCACAAGGTATTTGCACTGAAAGTGTTCCACGGACAGCTACATTATCGCTACTTGTTTCGTTACATGAAATATAGCGAGTCAACTGTGCGTACAAAATATGTTTTACGTTTGTTATTTCAATAATTTGCTGCTACCGCTGTTGCTCTATGGGAGGAGGGGGCGTTGCAAAACAGCTGTTGCACTGATTTTTCCCCCTCTTCCCTTTCCATTTGTACGAAAAGGAAGAAACAAAACTTGAAACTTGAAGCTATTTGTACCATTTTTTCATATTCGTTCGCGTTTCATTTTTGGCTCGAGAACTCACGGAGGAAATTCATAGGCATCAAATTCACTGCTGAGAGCATTGACCAAAACGTCGTCAATGGCTGTCCTGTACATACCCACGAACCAGACACAAACAAAGAACGAGAAAGCAAAAAATCGCCTGATATAAACAGATGCACATAGCAGGAACGCGGCCGTCATAACCATCCTTTATTGTTTCCAGTGTCATTTCCCCCGAACTGCCAGCAGCACCTGACGTTTTATAATCGCCAACCCACCGGAGAAAACGTCTGCCCTTTTCTCATTATTAACGGCCGAAAGCTCTTGCGCAATATAATATTGATCCCGCAGTCGGAAGAATTAGCCGAGAAGAATCTACCTAAAGAAACTAGACGGCATTCAGCTGCACACGTCACCAACAGAAGAGTCGGCTGGTTTGCAGAAGCTCGTCCCTTAGACCTATCTTCGGCTCATTGTCGCAGTTGCTACTTGACACAATGTTTATGAACAGCAATATAGAACTATGGCCTCGAACACGATGGTTAATTCTTGCGACATAAGGAAGGAGCAGATGACCGAGCTGTGAAGGCTGCATCAGTTCTTTTTGTTGCGTAGTGGGATGTATTATACAGAAGGAAAGGATTCCACTTTGTAACCTGTAGCTTCGTAATGGGGGCGGTGCAGTCTATTGCTCTTTTTGTTGCTTTTAATTGAGATATGGGGATGGTGGAAGAGCAAGACGGGTGCATTAGATAGTACTGCATTGTTCCATTAGCAACCAACAACCCAAAGTTTGTGATACTTTTTGAAACGTACTGGCACGCGAAATCGGATACATAAGCGTTTCCTGCTGCTGCAACGGCGCGTGATGAATTACAAGTTGCTTTGGAAGAGTATTCTTTGGTTTATTTTTGAAGTGTTTGGTTCCAAAGTGAAATGTTGAAGCAGTCTGTACTTAGATTTTTATGAGCCCATCCTCGTGGAAAAAAAATGTATTGCATCGCCCAGCAGGCAGCTCTCGTCGAAATAACATTATGAGCGCCCTGGTAACAGAGAACGTAAAATGAGCATATTACTGATCTGTTTCCTAGGTCGAGTTCTTTCAATATGTGGGAAACCAGTTTTGAAAGGGTACATAGTATGCATCACAATTCCAGATAGACGATATCGTTTTTCGTAGTGTGACGTATTGCAAAAGGTGGTAAGCCTAAAGTTTTTAGCGACTTTTTCTTTCCTTCTCTGCCTCATACGAGAATTATTTAAAGGGACAATGAAGGCGATCTTAATTTTTTTTTTAATGGTGTTTTTAGGTTTCTTGGGAACCTGGCATACTGCCCAATTTGTTATCGACATTTGTGACCCGTATTTCTGTACCTACGAAAGAACTGAAGAAACCGAAACTGAACTATCTGCGTTTCTCGTTTTTGGGCCTCCGAAAACGGAAGTGACGTAGGGAGTGACGTCACATGTGAATTGTCGGTACCGGCAGCATTTAGGGCGTCGAGACTCTGGTTGCCGCGGTGGGTTATAGCAGCGCTGTGGCGCGGTCGTTTCGTCGGACCAACATGAACGGCAATGCCGCTCTCGCGAGCGAATTCGGGCTCCCGTTCAGTGACCTGACACCAACAGAACGGGAGATACTCCTAAGGACGCGGAACTCTGGAATGCCTCTTTACGAGGACGCCCCAGAATTGCCGCCGACCCAGAGTGATTCACCTCACACCTACGCCCAGACTCCGGCTAACCTGAAGGTTCTGTTCAAAGTCTCCTGACCGAAAACGTAGCGAACAAAATCTGACTCCATCGCCGAGACCTCTGCGCAAGACAACGCTGTTCAACCAGAGACTTCGCAATGCTTCATCGCTTGGGAGTAGGTGAAAACTAGCGTCGCCCGAACGATCACGGGTCTTCAGTCGACCGTTTGAACATCCTTCAACTGCGCACAAATTTGGCATGACTACCGCTTTGCAGAATCCCTCGAGTGCCGTGCAGAGGTCGGCATTTTAGGTCGCCCTCACTCACCCTCACCCTCACAGTTACACTTACCTAAGCCCCTCACTCACCCTCACCCTCACAGCTACACTCACCTTCAGCCCCTCACTCACCCTCACCCCCACAGTCACACTCACCTTCAGCCCTTCACTCACCCTCACTGAACCTCACGGCCCTCACGCACTCACCGCCCTCACGGCCCTCACGCCCCTCACGGCCCTCACCGCCCTCACGGCCCTCACGCCCCTCACGTCCCTCACTCACTCATGGCCCTCACGCCACTCACCGCCCTCACGGCCCTCACCGCCCTCACGGCCCTCACCGCCCTCACGGCCCTCACCGCCCTCACGGCCCTCACGGCCCTCACCGCCCTCACGGCCCTCACGCACTCACAGCCCTCACGCCACTCACCGCCCTCACCGCCCTCACGGCCCTCACCGCCCTCACGACCCTCACGCCACTCACCGCCTTCACGCCACTCACCGCCCTCACGCGCCTCACCGCCCTTGCGGCCCTCACACCCCTCACGCCCCTCACGCACTGATGGCCCCCACGCCACTCAGGCCAGCTTCAGATGCGGCAATTTCGCCCAGAAACTTTACGTCGCAACACCAGCAACACGGGCCGCCCACGATCACACGCAGCAACGAATTGCTGCAATTTGTTATCGTCATCATAAAATTTTATTTTTCTTGCACTATTCAGACACAATTACGCGTTATAAACGTTTATAAACGTGTTTTTATGCATTTAAATCTCGTTAAGAATACTAATGCACCTTTCTGAAACAGTTTATTTCCAAAAAAAACGATCGATTTCAAACCAGAACCAAGTCTTTCGGTGTCACCATCACCGGCACGAGGTATCACGTGAAAATTTTGCGTCCCTGATCGGATGCAGCCGCTTCAAACGCATTCGAATTGCTCCGAGTTGCATGGCCCTCACGGCCCTCACGGCCCTCACCGCCCTCACGGCCCTCACCGCCCTCACGGCCCTCACCACCCTCACGGCCCTCACGGCCCTCACCGCCCTCACGGCCCTCACCGCCCTCACGGCCCTCACGGCCCTCACCGCCCTCACCGCCCTCACAGTCCTCACGGCCCTCACGGCCCTCACGGCCCTCACTCACCCTCACACTCATGAATTTTCCTAGTTCAGAAACTCGCTCACCCTCACCTCACCTGTGAAGATGAGGGTGAGTGAGGGTGAGTGAGGGCCCTCATGAGTGAGGTTTGCCGAGGTATAGTGCCGTGTTCCTAAAGTAAACACGGCACCGACATCTGAAACTAGAACCAAAAAACTCCCGCGTGCTCCGCGCTGTGTTCTTTATTTTATATATTTTGTTTGCCCATAGTTGCTCGTTGCCCGTTTCGCGTGCAGTGTAGCAAAGAGAAAAATAATTATGGTGTTTTGTTTACGGTTTAGTTATCATTTTCGGTTCGATTTATTGTTTTCATGGTTATTCAAGTGGAATTAGAACAGTGTTCATAAAAACCACGAACCAAAGCGTGACCGAGGGCAGGTTTCTCGTTTCGACCAATCGCTGACACGTCTCTTGTGACGTCGCGCTTCCAGGCCCCGCAGGGTCACGTGACCTCCGCTTCTGCTGGTTTCTCCCGGAACGCTCGGGGCGCCGCCTCGATCGATCCCGGTACGATTATTACCGCGACTGTTTAATTGATTTGTGCGGCACACAAGCGCCGGTTTCGGCTGGAATTTGGGCATCGTGGCTTGAGGCGTGCCGGGAACCCAGTTCAATCGCCAAAAAAATATTTAAGATTGCCTTCATTGTCTCTTTAATAAAATAACGCAAACTGAGTTTTTTTTTATTCATCGGGCCACTAGTTCCCCTTACAAATGAGAGCGAGTTTCAGCCTTCGAAACGATGCCTCTGAGCCGAAGGTGGCGTTGCATTTTCACGTTATTGCCTTTGATGGCTATTCATAGGTTCGTCTCTAAAATAGTTATGTTCGCCAACGTCTAATAAGAACGCGCCTTAACTGGCATTGTCGTTAAACCGTCTCGACTGGAACCCTGTGGACCCAAAGAGTATCCGTGGAGAATGCGGCCAATGATAAGCTATCGCGAATTGCGTACCCACGAACGTGTCTGGGACAGCGCATGTCTGGCAAATGATTGCCTACACACTCGTGGTTTCATCGCAAGCTGTTAGAAGGCCCACTAGGGCCGTAACTATATACTGGTTCACGCAACGATGGACCGCGGAGGAGGCTACGTGCGAGCCGTCGAAGCCATTCCAATGCCGTGGGTGTGTGTCACGTGGCCTTCGAGAGTACCGCAGCGACGCGCAGGGTACGTCGTCACGTGATGCATTCAAAGCGCCTGATTGGCAAGGCTGGCCCATACCGTCCACTGCGGTCCATCGTGAAGTACAACGAAGCACCGCTGTGGGGCTTGTAAACTGGTTTACGACGTCACTGGCATCGCTGCCAGTAATGCTGTGCCGCTCACGGCGTTACTGTGGCCCTATTCACTTTCCGTTAAAAAATGCGGAGATGTCTCGGGGAACACGAAGGGGGGCGCCGTTTTTATTTGCGAAGTTTACGGTTCGGACTTTACCCATCGCATGGTCATTACTGCGTCGTCCGCCAACGCCGGGGGTCTACTGCGATGCGTTTTGTGTGCTTACGTTGGGTTTTTTCGTTCGCTGTACGAAGACCGGTGACGAAGTAGTAGCCCTTCTTGGGAGACGTAAAATTTACGGAGCCTGCAAATGTGGCCTTTTACGTAGCATGCCTGGGATCCTACATACGTTTTAAAAGAAGATGACGTCTTATGTCTTTTTGTTGCACGTTTCAGCTTAGAGAGTTTTGGAAGACCTTTTAGATCCTTTTATTCTAAGTAACAGGTGTCATGGCTAAAAGTACGGATAGCTTATCTCGCATTCAATTAGAAATAAAGCGTGGTGCTTTTGAAGATGTCTCGACTTTATAAGCTGGCGTAGCTCAGTACGGAGAACACTTTAGAAACCTGATGGACATTTTGAGATAAGACAGCGTCTATGCCTTCTTTCTGGAATTTCAAGTTATAAAGTTTTTGAAGAATTATTCGAAATATTTTCTTTGTGAAACAAGCGCAAGACGATTCACAGAAGGCATACTTGAGATCGATTTAAGCTAGGAGTGGTGCGTGGAGTTTAGCGGGCTTGTCTCGACTGAATGTGCTGTAGTGGCTTAATCCACAAAGCACGCCAATAAATCGGACGCACCTACTTTCCGTCAACGCAGTTGGGAGTGACAATCGCTGCAATATCGAAAGGAACTTTGCAAGGGACAATGCTGAAGATATGTCTAAATCTAACAAAACAACCCTCGCCTTGACACTGAACATGACATATGCGTGTAAAATGTCATACTCACAGTCAAGGCACAGACTTTGTGATGCAGACTGCAGCTTTGCAGTGCTTTGTGGGAAAGCATGGTTCTTCTTTTACTTTAAGATGAATCGTAGTCTGAGGAGTGCGTCTCACTACGATTATGGCCACCAGGTGTACGCGTGCTGCAAAAGGGTGACTCTTGTATTTCTCACTTTGAAAACGCTCTGTGCAGAAAGCTTGATATGGTGATGAAGAGGTTAACGAAGGGATAAGGTAAGGAAACATTTTTCACAGTGAGTTGTTCTCAAGCGCTATTCGGGCGTGGAACAATTCGTACAAATAAACCAATAAACATAAGGCATTCAAACTTTTTTCACAGCGGTGTATTTTGGGCAGTGCATTTACTACACACAAATTGTATTAATGGCGGCTTTAGGAAAACATGTCAAGTCAAGGGAAATCTGTTTGTTCATATTGCTCGCTCAGGACCAACCAAGCAGCGCCCGGTCACGATATTCTAGAAGATTCGCGTTTATTCGTACTCGGGCCGTCATTTTTATCATTTCGCCCTAGTTTCCTGTTTTCAAAAGTGCCTGTTCATTCTCACCCCGAACGTTCGATGCTCGAACATTCTCGGCCGAATTTTCACGATAGCCACGCACAGTAGATAAGGAGCTGCGCGGGACCTTGTCGAGTCAGTCTCGCTCTCGCTTCCTGTTACCGACGAATCTGCGCCCTCATTTCTCCGGCCTCGACGCTTCTTCTTGATTTTGTTTGACACAAGTTCGCAGATTAAGCCTTTAATTTCGGTTCAATGTTCATTCTCTCGTCACCTTCATTCATTACAATATGCACAAGAATGAAGACGGCAAAAACCTTCTGGCTGACCCTGTTTCTCACAGATGACAAAATATAAAGCAAAACAGTGAAAGCTTGTCTAAGAAAAATTCCCCGAAAGCAGATCTAGCAGATCCGAGCGTGTATAATAGCGTGTGGTGCCATCTGTGAGCAGAGCCGCGTGAACACGAAGATTTTCTTTAGCGTTTTCCTCACTATGCATCAACAAAAACTGTTTTATCTAGGATTCATATTTTGTTTTCTGAAACCTCTACCTTACGAAATTTCGCTATGATAGATGCACCACTTGGAGACATTTGCGAAAATGATAAGAGCAGTTTTACGTGTCAACAGCGCTCGACAACGCACGCTGTAGTTGTCACATAAGTTTCATCGGGTATGCTCAACAGGTAACCGTCAAGGAAACCTTAAGTCGGCGCTTTTGTAAGAACGCATGCCGTAGAAGGACTATTATAATCCCATGACAGCTTAGGATACGCAGGGCGGTTTGAGTTCCGCGCTTTTATTATCTATCTGTAGTCAATGAGACTGCATACGACGTTAGCCAATAATTATGTCAAAGGCCGAATATTTAAACAAGGAGCGCGAACATGATAAGTGTGAGGAGAAAAGAAGAAGAGGGGCGAGGTACGAAGAGAAAGAAGGAGAAAAAGGAAAAGCAAGACGCAGTGTCAGGCAGAGTCGGTTCTGGTGGCTTGAGACCGAAGAGCCAAGTGTACTCCTGCAGATGTTCGTCGCCACTACCCAAGGACTGCGGCCTCGTAGAGGATCATCCTCGTATGAGCCGCCCGTGGAACAAACAGCTGAGGATACCATTCCTTGGGGGTCATTCAGGCAGCGTCAGAAGCGCAACTTTATGTCGATCGACGACTCTTTTGCGAGCATTGTGGCCGGCTACTCTGCTGTTTGCACGTTTTCTAGGTTTATTTCTGTGCTCTTACTTACGCTGAAGCAAAGTTGGAAAGCGATTGAAACAGATGTCAAGTACAAGCGAGAGCTGTGCTAAACTAACGAGAAGGGAAAAAGGGAGGGGCAGGTTGTATGGGGCTTTATAATCGGTTACAGGTTAAGAACGTAGCGGCAAATGCCCCTCAAAGGGAATCATATATCCCTCCGCCACCTCCGCATCCAATAGCGTCCCATCGTTTCCATGACGTCGCGGCCAGCGCGCGAGGAGGGTCTTGCCTTTCTGTACATATTTGCTTTAAATTTCGGTTTTGACTTAACATTGTGGAAGTCACGAGAGGGATTAGAGTTTTCCCCCTCCGACGGAAACAAATACTACTTTCGGGGGTTAGGTTCCCCCTCCGATGGATACAAAGGCTGAATTCAACGGCTCGGTTCGCCCTCAAATGAATACAAAGGTCACTTTCTGAAAAAGTGGGATCGGAGACAAGTTCGGATCCATTTAAGCGGAACAAGCAACGTTTCCAGTGAACTCTTCTTTCGAGTGCGGAGAGATTTCAAACGGGCGCATCACGCTTGTGGTAGGAGCTTCTCCTACCTTCTTGGACTTGTAACCGACTCTAGTTATTCGGACCGTTCATAGAATGTGTTCTCACGAGGTTGTCGTGCATTTCGTGTCCGCCGGGCCACCGTTGGCGCATATAGCTCGCACGGAGATGACACGGTCATTTCCACGAACGAGCGTGCACATATAACTCGCTCAACATGCAAATGAACAAAAGAAATACGCGCTAAAAAGCCTCGTCCCGTGAGGATCGATCGGGCATGACTTCCCATATATTAACGAGACATTTAGCTCGTAGTCAATAGCGAAACATCCGGGAAGCTATCGCTCACGTTAGCCGAGTGTTCGCCGTCCGACGCCGTCAGATCAAACCTGACGTTGACGAGCGGGGAGAGCCATTCGCTTTAATGTGCGGAGGGACCTCGGCGAAGTACGTGGATTAACGCATGTCTAGCCCTGAAACAACAGCCTGCGCTTTTAAAATGAGCCTGACGGTTCACTTGATTTTGTCTCGGGCACTGGCCTCAGCGCAGACTTTCTATATCTAAAAAAAATAGATGTTTGTAGCCTCGTCAATTGACGAGCTGCCTACGTATACTGTCGCCATTAAATCATAGGAGAGCTATGCGGGAAAGTAGAAGCATCGTAATTTTAGAGGATGGAGGGTAACCACTAGACGTTTCAATAAGACTCGCGAACACAAACTAAAAGAGGATGCCAATATGAAGCTGTCTAAGTATTATTTTCGATAATACGTTGACCGCCGTTGTTCAACGCCTAAAGGTGCGCTAAAGACATGTCTGTGATCGTCTGTTCTTGGTGATTTCTTATGGGCTTCAAGCATCATAGAAATCCAGAAAGAAAATGATTTACGACGTCTATTTCTCCACTATATAATTATCGAGGTTCGTGGCACGCCCCTTTCTGATCGGGAAAATCTGGAGCTCAGAATTCAGCGAAGGCGCTGGGGGCGTGACGACGGGCGTGCGTCAGCCAATCGCAAGCCGGCTTTCCGAGAGAGGCGGCTTGCGTCGTCAGGCCGCTGGCGCTTTTGCTGGATTCAGTGCTCAAAATCTTACTGCTCAGAAAAGGGCGTGGCACAAATTTTTATCACATTTTTATGAGAAAATAGACGTCGCAAAAGCGTACTTTTTGCGATTTCTAGGATGCTTAGAGCCCGTGAGATATCACCAAGAACAGACGATCTCACAAACGTCTTAAGTGGACCTTTAAGTTCAGCCTGATACGAGCTCATTACTTCCGACAAATATCTTCAGCATCAAGCTTTGAGTTGTGCTAAAAAAGCCGACCCAAAAACGTAGATCACCATATATAAACCCTAACGTTAAACCTGTGCTATTAAAAGCCTGGATAATTTTTTTTGCCGGTACAAGCAATTTTATGAATGCATGTGTCCACTTGCTTCATTAACTTCAAAATAGCTTGGTAGCTGTAATAATAAAAAAGTTACCTCCTAAGCAAATTATATCTCATAGAAAACATTTATTTTGTTTGGTAATCGGTGATAACAACTGTGATCCATCGGTACCTAAATAGACAACACCTATACAGATTTAAAAAATATATATATAATACGAAATTGCGATACAGGAGACATAATACAGGAGACATAATAGACCCTGAACTCATAACCCAATAAGACATACCCCAGAAGAGATGAATGAAATATTCTTCGTCATGCATAAGAGATGAAATTTCTTCTGGATGAAATATTTATAGTTGTGAGTTTAGCGTCTATCCTGTCTCCTGTATCCTCCTACAGTTTCCTCACATTACTCGCTGAATTTAACTATTTAGAATGCGTACATACTACCCCAGCTCTTTACCTGTCTACGCTTCTACATATCCTTCCTGAGTTGAATTCGACACACCAACACTTTTAGCTGACACATGAGTGACATTGGAAGTTGAATGAATTGAATCCTGACCCGTTTACGTCTTTGTATAAAGCTTCAGTGAATGAAGCATCTTTTTCCACGATATCCTTGGAATTGGAGATAATGATGGATAATATTTACTGTTCCGTGTGTCTGGCCAATACAAATGAACTTCGAAATTTGAAAAGTATTGGGTATTAACGCGTTACGGTAACAAGTTACCGTAACTTTGTTTCTTTTTTGGTAGGGTTTAAAAGTAACGCGCTAGGGGTACTTTTTGCAGTAGTTCCATCATATTTTCTGAAGTAATAATGAGAGTAACGACTTTTTTTACACTAAACATATACACTGATGACACTGAATTTAAGCTAAATAATAACTCTGAAAAAGAAACACCTCGAATTCTATGAAAACAATAAACCCTGAAAACGGAATTTTGGACTTCCTTTAAATTCTATATTCGATCAGATGGAGACGCTCTCTTTTGCTGTAATTATTTGAGCTTATAAGATTCAATATTTTTAGTTGTAGTTTTACGTACCCTCGCTAGCTAACAATACTTTTGCTTGGAGAGCTTCGCGAAACTTTTCGGGTCTTAGATATTTCGAATTTGAAGAAAACTGTCTAAGTTTATATGTTAGAACATTCGTACATTCTTGGAGGAACAACATTTGAATGTACTTCTACCAAAAGTGCTCACGCAATTTCTACCCATTTGCGGACAGTTTAAACCCTAAAAATGCATAAGACGGGGGCATTCGTGTACTTCAGTTAATACAAATAAATAAATAACGTAAACGTAAGAAAAAACAACTCTAAATGATGAACTGAGCGGCACATAAATTAATAAATAATTAGGAACGAACAAGTAAATAGTTATGTAAGCAAATTAAAGGGAAAAAATAAGCAAGGTAAAATAAAGATAATATTTTAAGAAACGGAATAAATGAACGCACTAATAATCTAGATGATTGGGGCTCTCCACGCGAACTACACTTTATTTTATTTTTCATCGAAAAAGAAAAAAAAACACAAAAAACGGGTGCTTCAAAGCAAAAAGAAAAGAAAAATGTATACATATTGATGCTTTTATCTTGAAACTCAGTAAAAGGGTCTGTTCAATCAACTGAGCGGATCTAAAAAAAGTGCAAGGAAGGCCACGTGTCTACCTGCATATCCCATATATTTCGTCTGGTTTGTTGTCAGTCGAAGCATTTCTGAGAAGTCGACAAACCTGCATGTATTGACTGTCATCTTGGTCAAAAGGGAAGTTTGCGGCATGTATTTAAGTAAACTCCCGTTCGAAGAAAAGTATAGGAATTAGGTTTTCCAGAGTTTGAGGTTTACTCTAAAATGTTTGATGTAATTCTAAATTTTGCAACGGGCAGCTAAAACATTATTGATCATCTTAAGCTGTAGAGTTTTGTTAAAGTTTGAAAAATTGCTTTTGAACTTCCGAATTTAGAGTTGAAGTGGACTCAATGTTTATTCGCCTAAAATAAAACAAAGCGTACAAGTAGAACCGACAATATAATTTAACTGAAACAATTTAGGTGTGTGTGTGTGTGTGTGTGAGTTTGTGTTGGTGTATGTGTGTGGGGGTGGATGTTTGTTTGTGTGTGCGTGCGCCTGCGTTTGTGTGCTTTTTGTTTTATGGTTGCTTGACTTGAAATTTCTCGTTTTGTTTGAATTTGTGTATCGTTAAAATCTTACCCTGTCTTACTGGATCTTTTTCGGTGTAAAGAAATTCGTGCTCCTGTTCCCCTTGACTTCGAGGACAGTGTGACTGATAATTATCAGGGGCAATCTGACCAATAATGTTTGCCTCTGAGCATTTTTCCGGGTACTACAAACATCTGGGCCATATTTTTTGGGGGGAAATAAAGTATTTAAAAACACAGAAGTAAAGGCAGAACCAAACGTTGAATTATTTTGTCAGAGTCGGACACATAGCCCATGATTCGTCAGACACCTGCTGAAGTTAAGCTTCACTGCTGGTTTCTCGTTTCATACGTGTCTCTCTGGGCCTAAATTGCAAAGCAAATGCCAGATTGAGACTTCTCTGCTGGTTATTCGTTTCATACTTGGCATACTTCGCTCAGATATGACACTTTTGCAACAATGTGGCGTGCCAGACAAAATAGAAAAAAAAAACACAGTGACGTCATGGAAACGTATTTTGTTGTTAACTAACTCCTCAAAGCAAAACCGTCACAAGTTACGTGACAAGTCATGCAAAGTTACGAGCTTCTCTGGCGTGCTGTCTGGGTCCTTGCATTTTAACTGAATACCGTGTCCCAACTTGCCAAATTCTTCGCCTATTCTTAGAATCTAAGTACAGCTAGAGATAGGGTACACGGTATTATTCACTGCACTTGTTTTACAGGGTAATTCTCTTTAAGCTTAACGGAGTTAAACTTAAAGACATGGTGATTCTTTTTGAGCTTAACGGAGTTAAGCTTAAAGAGATTCATTCAAGCTTAAAAAGCCGCGAAAACTGCAGGTAAGTTATACCACCAGGAGGACGTGATAAAGGGGCTAATTCTAACGATCGGTCGGCGAATTGATGAAATACGTTAAGGAACGTTTTAAATATTAAATTATGCACAGAGTTCAAAGTATAAATTTGCTGAGTGTCATCGACAAACCAATAAATAGGTCAATTTTAGAAGGGCTTGGAGCATGTGGGAAGCCAATGAAGCGCTTAAAGGGTCTAAAGCAGCAAGAGCGAGGCAATCCGTGCGATAACAACGCTTGCGTGGTTTTTCCGTCTCTTATCATCCGCTTTTCTTTTTTAAGCCGGCCTTCTGTTCGTTGCGGTAAACCGCGCTTCCCACGCGCACGAAGCTTTTCTGAAAACGACTGATTTAGTGATTTTCGATGACGCCCAGCAAGATTGGGATGGGAGCCATATGTATATGTTTACTAAATAAAAAAGTTAATAAACACATTTTAGTTAATTTGTGTACTTATCGTACAAAATAAACTCGTATTATATGTCCCCCCGCCCGTATAATCTGCCCTGCACAAATGGCATCAGTCTGGCTTTCACGGCTTCTTTAAACAAATATGTTAAGCTTACCTATATTGTTTTACTAACGAGTAGCTTAGCTTGTCCAGTTATCACTGAACATTGCGTGTGACATTTAAAATATTATAAATTAATCTAGTCTGAATATTGAGACATTCATTCGACTACTTTTTAAGGTATCACGAGGTATGTGAGGATTCAAAACGGGACTGAACTAATGCTATTTCAGCCGCTGCAACTTTATACTCTGTTCGGCATTCACAGCACCCATTCACTCGAAGAAATTAGGTAGTTTGCGAGTAATGTCGAAATTATTTATTATTTTCCTATCAGTAACGAAATACAGATATTTGTAAGTGTTTCTTATCATTCAATACCTTATTCAATAAACCAAAACCAGGTTCAATGGGCGACACGTCTTCCCTCAAAACTTAAAATGATCCAGCCAAAAAGTCATCAGACCTCCAAACGTTACACATAAAAATGCGTAAAGTTACAGATGGTGGCACTTAACATTAGGTGTACGTAAGTTACCAAGACACATCCTTTTAAACCCGCTTCATTATAAGCTCAAAATGAACGAAAATTTATAAACTTCAGATATATGTGAAAAATACATAATTGGGTACGTGTATGTTTACGAAGGTTACCCTGAACAAACTCATTAAAACAAATTTTAAAACTGTGCGTGATTTATCCATCATATGTATAGTACACTCGAATTCTGAAGAAATGTTGGCGCATAACCCTTTTCTGAAGGGAGGGAGAGGGGAAGACATTCGGTAAGGCATTATATCGTATTTCAACTTTATTTATTTATTTATTTATTTTTATTTTGTGTATTTAAATTTTAATCGTGATTCCATCGCATATTTGTCTCTGCTCAGTCAATTCGATATAGAAAATTTACTTGATATTACACCTTTACAATTGCATCTTCTCAAAGTCACCATTTAAAGCGCGCGACACCATAGTGGTGGCGCGTTGGGACTCTTAACAGAGCCATTTGGCGTAAACATGATGTGCAGCAACCAAAAAACAAACATTGCGTCAGTTTTTTTAGAGCACAGGTCCTAGGCGCTTGTTTCCGTGTTTTGCGGCGTCGGCGTCGCCGTCGCCGTCGGCGTAACCTGTGCGGGAGGGGAGGGTACGGAGGAGGAGTAGAGGGTATGGAGGAGAAGGAGGAAGGGAGGGTACGCAGGAGGGGGACAAAAGGCTACGGAGGAGGAGGGGAGGGTACGAGAGAGGGGGAGGGAGAATGCAGAGGAGGAGGGCGCGAAGGAGGGAACAACACGGAAGAAAAGGAGGGTGCAGAAAGAAGGTTATGTGATCACGTGAAATAACGTGATCGCGTAACCACGCAAGGTTACGTGATTGTGTCCACGTCAGGTTATGTGAAGAAAGAAGGTTACCTGATCACGTGAAGTTCCACGATTACGCGACCTTACGTAATCACGTGAAGTCTATATTTGTACGCAAAAATGTTTATTTCTCAAATTGTTTAGCATGGCATATCGCAAATCAAAAGTCCCCAAGAGCTGCACTCTAATTTCACATTACAGAGATTTGTAAACGCCTTTTATTTTTTACATAAATGTATGTTTATGTAAGCATCGCGCTACAGACGAGTTCGTAGTCAGAGCTTGCGTTAACATTGTTTTACGCTACAGATCGAAATTGAAATCACAAACTTCCTCCCCGCCCCCCTGTGCGGATGAAAACAGCCGCGAGTATATCACTATCAGTAGACCAAGCTCGACCCGCAAGCGAGAGAAGGCCGACCTCATAAAACGAGGACCGGAGAATACTGACGTTGAATGTATCAATCACCGATATTGGTGTATCTGGCTCCTCCGCAGCTGCAAGACCAAGGTCGAACACACTGGCATCGTAAGTGAATGATACTGAAAAACTATGGCGCCGAGTTTTCCTCGTTGGCGTTTACACTGCGAGGACATGATTGAATCCTAGACTCTAACCAGTCCTGCGAGTCGTACCGTCTGACAACGCAAACAAATGAACGCTGAACGCGGGTAGGTGTCCGAATCTCAAGGTACGAATCCTTTACTCCGGCGTCAGAAGGAGAAACCCCGTCGCGAGAAGGCGCAGCCGCGGCGGGCCGCGTCTGCACCGAAAGTGATTTCCCAGGCACATTGTTGGCAACGCTGCCCATACGCTTCGAAAGGTGGCGCAAGCTACCGCCCGTTACGAAAGATATAGCCATTAACATCTATTCATGCATCCACCCGACGGAGTGACGCGCCATCTTGAGGCATTTCACGCAGCCCATAGTCACTGAAACTTAAAAAGTGCAAAACGTGGCGCGTCCGGAGCATCTTACCGTCACTTCGCAGCCAATAAGAATGCTGCGTTTGCCAAAACTAATCACGAAGCTAGAAGAGCAAAGACAATACGCCATTCCCTATGTTTCTTAAGCTAGCTGTGACTATGCGGAGCGCAAGCCTTCTGCTTTTTTTGCGGGGGTTCTGGTGACGTCAGAACGCGAAGCTCTGATTGGCTCTTATTGAGAGATAGCGTGTGGACGTCGAGGCAGCTTGTTTCGAGGCCTACCCACTATCCTTCATTCAGAGCCAATCAGAGCTCGGCGTTCTGACGTCACCGCAATCCCTGCAACAGAAGCAGACGAACTTGCGCTCCGTATAAATTTTAAGTTGCCCAAAAACGTACCAGGGTCGTATTTATGCATCAGTTTGAAATCTGGGACTCTAATCTAGACACTTGTCGTAAAACGAATGCGAGGAATCCGGCGGCCATGATTGGCCGGCGCCACTCCTGACCTTGGCGCCGGCCAATCAAGGCGGTCAGATCCCTCGACGACATATTCGCCAAGTCTCCAGATTAGAGCCCCTGTTCGTACATAAAGTGAATGTAGCGCTATAGATCTACGGCCACTTTAAATTATTCCTCTTGCGATGACAAATAGCGTAGGCGCCCTCTGGCTTTCGACGACGTGTGGCCAGGATGCATCAATGATGAGCACGAGCGAGTGGATATGAGTGAGCACTTACGTAGTCTGGGCTCAGCAAAGGTTCTTGTCCCGTTTCGTTGATTCTTTACTAGCGGGACGAGTCATCTTTGAGTAAAACACTGAATTATCTTGAGCTTGTATATTTAACACCGGCACTCAGTTGCTTACGATTCACCGCGCTGGGCTTGTCTCATCAAAAGTTGCTTGGCTCTAGTGAATAGCTCTCGTGGGGTCTACGCTTGGTTAGAAGTTTAAAGCACGGGCTATAGCAAGGGTCCACGATGTTGCATCTTTACTAAGCTTAAATTAAGAAAGAGGTATAGGGTCTCCGTCTTTGAGATAAAAGTGTGTCGCCCTCTGAGCTAGAAATTATGTATGTGCATCTACTTTCCTGAAAAGAGCTGGAAACAAAAATGGCGGCAGATTGAGACCAACTAATAAATAACCCGAAACCACAATTTTCTCTAATTTGCAACTATGCAACGTTTGAGCAAAACAGCCTTCCCGGGATTGCTATTCATATATTAACTTATTAATTTCAGGTGCTTAAAAGTTGCAAAAAAAAATATGATTCGACTTTAGAGAATAATATTGAATGGCGACTTTGAAAACGGATGAATCGGGTACTGTGGATACCGAAATACGCAGGTGCTTCCATTCAATGCCGGTCTTTGTATGATAGAAAAAAATGGTACTGCAGCAATGAGGGACATCTACTTTATTACGGAGGTCCGTATGAGAAGGGAAGCGTGACAACTCCAAATTGAGCTCACTTTTTAGAGAATGATTGCAATTGATTGTAAGTGATTGTAAAAGTCGCGACACCTTTCTGCGTTGGTAAATATGAGGCAGACTTAAATCAGTACTCACTGATGATAGGCCTCATAAAAGAGAGTAATTAGATTGCCGGAGCTGGGACGAAAGGAACCAGCTCGGACAACGTTTGGATTCGAACTGTAGTTTTCAATATCTCGCGCTGCAGAGGCATCTATACCTCGTAGTCTTCGTCTGTGTGGCCTGAGCAGGCAGTGATTGTCGCTAAATGATAAAAGCAAGCTTGATCATGCTGACATAGACTGCTAGCACAGAATGTGTGATAGGCCTTCAAGGATGGCGAGAAGGACGTCTGAACGGCACCACATCTGAAGATTTACTGCCATTTCTAACACACGCCGTGAGATGGCGCTGCATGGCAAGAAAGGCCGCGAAGCGCGCATCCAGGCGTTCGCACACATCGCGTGTAAGTTCGCTTTTACCTACTGCGACAACGAACCCACGATACCTTTCGGAGTCATTTTATATGGTTTCCTCTGGGCGTAGGGCTTTTCGGTGTAGTTATTATTATTATTTTTTCTCGTTTTGCTACAGCTGCTGTTTACAGCCGGCCGTTACAGCCAAACGTTACAGAACTCAAAGAAAATTGACTAATAAATATATTCTGTGTTTATAAAACACGGGATTTTATGTTTAGCTGATTTTAGGTTATTACTAAGGAATCCAATGATTGAATGGATCTTTAAATTTATAACGGACGAGAGGTTTGTCGAGTAGAAGTTTTGAAGGTGAAGTACAGCAGGGAAACTACGGCGTAAATACCCGAGCATGCGTTTTGCGTTGTTAATCGTATAATTGATGTGTTTTTGCCAGAAGAGGGTAACGGTTATGTGAATGTCGAAGTGCTTATAGTATGTCACCTTCTCCTGAAATAATACCGAAGAGGCGCTAAGGAATTTTCCTGAATAAATTGTAAAGAAAAAAAATACCTCCAATTAAGTGGTAGGTGCAACCGTTATTAGACAGAATGCCACAAAATTCTACCGAGTTCTCTGGTTCAGCATACAAGTGGTTTCCTCTCTGTTTTCTCTGCGGGGAAGTGGACACATGAACGTATTCTAAGGTTATGCATTACTTGTCATTTTTTGCAACGTCAGGAACTGCAAAAAAATTCCCAAAGAGAAAATTCGTCAGTACTCCCCTAAACACAAACACAACATTTCTTTATGACAAAAGGGAGGATATTGGCAATCAAGCAAAAGAATAAGAAAGCTACACCCGTGGAGCTCAATGCGTTTAAGTGCATTTGACATGCACATAGCGTTTTCGTTTTGTGGTTGGAGCCCCTCCCGCAATTTTTATTTCGCCGCGGATTGCAAAAGGGGTAAGACGTTGCATTCTACAGTTACCCCTTTATCAAGAAGCTTGAAAAGAAAAACACTACAACACCCGGCAATATAAAATTGTAAGTTACCAAGGCAGTTACCTTATTTGTCACACACTCTCGTCCTTGATGCTTCAGTGACAGCAGGAACAATATAATACTATGAGGTGGCGAAATATTGAAGAAAAAGATGAGGAAAAACGTGAACCTGTCAAATCCACGCACCACTATCAGCTCTTGCATGTGTATTGTCTTTGAATGCACTCACACCACCAATCACTGGTGTTTCTTATATTGGGTCAACAGGCGAGAAGGACATTTGGCGTAAGGCTGAAGTGGTCAAACAGTGCCTGTGGATAAAACGTGTGGGCGCCTTTTAACCACAAGCGATTCCGATGCGTGACCTGTTTCTTACTGGCTTAACAAACGGAAAAATACTAATGATTGGTGTCTCCATTACATCCCGGGAACAATATACAGGAACAAGCTTGTTAGAGTGCACATGTGGAAAGCAAAGTTAAAACTAAACATCCGTGACTTTTAGCCTTCTAACAGTTTTACCTTGCATTGATGGTGCTTTACCCAATGATATGCACATTAATTAAAGATGCATTCCGCGAAAATCGATGGACGAATTTCTGCATGGAAACCGTCAAAGAAGAATACGCACGTTGCATAATAACCGCAAGGTCACCTGCCGTCACCCCTTCCGCAATTAATGTCTCTCCTAGGCAAACGAGGCAGCTGTAAACCCCGAGCTCGAGTTACGACCCGGGCATCCGGCGCCGACCCACCGACCCGATTCTTTCGGACGCACAAACACGGCGGAGCCGTCGCCGCCGTCCACTTTCCCGGCTGGCAAACACCGCGCTCCGTCGAGCCAAACCCCGTGGCCGAGCGAGCGAGAACAGCCGCAGAGATGAAGGGGACATTGACGCAACTCCCTTGCTCCGAACGTGTACACTGTCGCGACAGAGTCAAGATACGTCCAACGACTGTTTCGTTTCAAAGTAGGATTACAGCGCGGCGTACGGTATGAGCCATCCCAGCCAATGCGGGGTTTCCAAGGTATCACGCGCCTACACTTCTCGCGAAGGTGAAGTGTCACTCGGATTGCATTCGATTGGCTCCGACGGCTCGGAGCGTCCGCTGCGGTCCAGGGAACTAGTTTGAGACGGAGAACGGGACAGGCGACGCCTGAGCACCGGCGCGACATGAGAACTAAAACTTCGATACTGCGCTCACCTCTAAGCTGACAGTGAGTGGAAGCCACGCGGTCGCCGGACCAATCAATCGCCTCCCTAGCATCACCTGACCCCACTTTGTGCGCGCTAGTATGAGCGAGAGCGTGACCACGTGACGAAAAAACAGACGTACGAGGGGTCCAAAGGAGGACGTAGCGTCCACCGCACTGTCAACTTATGGTTGAACGGAGCATAACCGGGCCCCACGCCTGATCAGATCGAATCCGGAAACGCCCTCCTGTATCTTATTTTTCCCTTCCTGTCTCTGTCTGTCTTCCCATGGTACACCTCTTCTTCTGCACGTTGCCATGCTGGAACGTTCACTCTGCGTGTGTTTGCCTTCGCTAAGAGTGAGCCAGAAAGGAAAAGAATGTTCTTTCCTTTTTATTTCTTTTATTTTGCCGCGTGCGAAGTTTGTTTTTCGAGGTGTGGGGTCGAAATAATGTTTGTTGATGGGAGCGAGTCAGGATGTGGTTCGTTCTCGAAGCGGATGAGGCAGCTTTGTGGAAGCGCAGTACTGACGGAAAATGCCGCGTGTACAAAAAGAATGAGCGCGTGGGAGAGAGAGACAGAAAAAAGGCGCTCGAATAAAGCGGCCGAAATCAAAGTAGTCTAGACGCGTCGACGCCGCAACATTGTTGGCAGTATCAGAGAAAATGTGTGTTGTGGGCAGTGCAACGTTTCGAACCGAAACGTTTGTTACGAATCGCCACTCATAAACCGTGTATATGGGAGATCTGTGCCGGCTCGCCTTTGACTGGTGCTCCGTTCGGTGTTCAGGGACGCACTGCCGCATGCGCTAGCATTTGCTAGCGTTTCGTGTCTTTTTTTTTTTTTTTGTCAGATGCGCCAGCGCATGTTCTCTATTTTGTTATTCCCTTTGAACCTTAATGAACACAAAGCAGGCCTATGGAGATGTGAAATGAATCTTTATGCGATTCAATATTACAGCTTGTAATGAAGCACGAACCAACAGCACCCCATATTCAATAACTAAATTATTTCCTTTGATGAGTGCAGGTGAATACCAAACATTTACAAAGCTAGTACTGTCGCACCTTAAATTGGGGATATGCGACATTGGCGACAGCACCTTAAATTGGGAATATGAGTTGTGAAACTGAATACGACAGTCTGGTGCGTCAAAATAAATCACGTTGGTTGCAACTACATGTTACTGAGAGTAAAAACTAGAGGACGGACAAAACGACTCATCTTTCAAATTTCGACAAACGGCACAATCGTGTGAAATCGGCAGGTTTTTCGAGAGCCCCTTAGAGGGAAGTGGAAGCAGCGGAGAAAAAAGAAACAGGAAAAGCTGCTCCAGTTTCCCTTTCTCCAACCATGGATGATTCCAGAAAACTAGGGTACTGAAGGAAAATAAGCTGGAGGGCTTGTTGGCTATGCATGAGTATGGCTATGCATACTAATGTAAACAAAGCACAAAGGGGTTATGACAAGTAGAAGGAAAAGCGCTCGTCCCGTCGCCTCTTTTCTTATGTGCTTGCCCTTTTTGATCGCGTTTATTTCGAAACTAGTTCAATTTATATTTAATTCACGCTATAGTGACATCTCACGTAACGAAGGCTTCATAAACATATTTAAAATGTCGTATTGCTGGTTGTCTTACATGCCTAGCGGAGCTGCTGTTCGCTGCTAAATGTTTTGTATGAACCTTAGGTGGGCGCGCGTCCTGAAGAGAAAGGCCGGATAAACTGCCTGAGCGTGAGGATGTTTAGGGATCTTTCAAGTTATAACATTGAAACCTTTGAGATTTTTTTGCGAATAAAGCCTATCTCAAAAATTAATAATAATAATAATAAAATTAATAATAAAAATAATAATTTGTTTACTGTGTTATAACACAACCTTTTACTGAAGATTATTTCGAAACATTGCCGAGAAAACTCGATTTTTTTTTTTTCAAACGCGAAAAGATGCCGCAAAGAAGTGTTGGAGGTAACGCGTTACTAGTAACGACGTTACTTGTAACGCGTTACATTTTTCGCTAACGCAGTAACGTACTCGTTAGTATTCTGAATGACTAACGAGTAAAGTATTTCCGTTACTTTTCGACGGTATCGGCTGTCAAATTTCGTTACTCGTTACTCGTTACTTTTGACCAAAACTGGTGAAATCCTACACGAGCTTATCTCAAAATCCTGCAGCAGCTTATCACTGCACGGAACCAGCATCCGTCACAGTAAAGCTTAAAAAAAAAAAAAAAGAACTCACTTTTTGAAGGCGAAAAAAACCTTCGGCTACCAGCTCATTCTGTTCATCCTCCTTTTTCTCTTTTTTTTCATAGTGTCACAACCCATAAGGCTTGAACGAACGGCTGGGTTACAGTTTCCTCCCCTTCCTCCTGTTCCCCCCTCTGCTTTGTGCAGCAGAAGTGGACAGCGGGGGAGGGGGGGGGGGGGGGAGCCGTGGAGAGACATCCGTTTACAACAGTGGACAACTAGTGGCGAAGCGATTTGCTCATTTCCCTAGGTTCGAAAAAAAAAAAAAAGAAACATCCTTTGCGGAATATTTTTACCCTCGCTCTCCCCCTCGCTGCCTGAAAGTTCCTGACCCACTTTTGTACACAGAAGAATGTTTCGCTTGATTAGTCTTTAATTCCCCAAGGTCATTATAAAAAAATAAAATAAAATTTTTAAACCTGGAAAGAAATCTGATAAGCACGAAACCTATTCTTTGTTCACAGAAAAACTAAGAGCTACTGCTGGTAAGAGGCAGCAAGTGATTATAGCCAGTGTGCTGGTAACCGGTGTCCTGTTCCAGATAGTGAAGTAAATCAGTCTCTGGTAATAGTATGAACCGGACTGTTTCTAAAACCGGCGTACAGATGAGGGGTGTTGGTTGACTGGTTGTGTTCCAGCAGTCCTCGTTCGCATGGTGTAGTTTATAAAAGCCGATTGACTAACATCTCCGACTCATTCTGCGCGTGAGATGGGCATGAATAACGAAAGTCCGTCGCCATGGCCAGCAGGTCTGAATGAAATGTATCAAATAAAGGAGACAGAGTCAGGTAATTTACAGTTTCAATGCCTAATCTGCATGCCAAAAATTAAGCTGCTTCGCGCATCAAAACACTATGAAACCACTCTGTAAGTTTTTATCTTTATCCAAGCTTGTTAAGGAGGCATATCATACATCTCTGCCAAACATATGTACTCGAACAGAAAAGTAACGTAAAAGTAACGTAAAAGTAATGTTCGTTATTTTTGGAAACTAACGATAACGGTATATCGTTACGTTTGTAAAAGAGTAACGTAGCTCGATAACGCGTTACTTTTTACCAAACTAATGAGTAACGCTATTTCGTTACTTTTCTTCGGTAACGGGCGCAACACTGGCGCAAAGGAAGAATTTAATGCTCCCATAGCATTTGATAAAATATTTGCTTTCTAGATATTGATAAAAAATATCCAGATAATAATACGTCTCATTTGACACCTGCTCATTTCTTAAATGTAAATAAAAAGTACATGCAGTTTTGATTACACTTCAGAATAAATCATTCTCTTCCGAATTTATTCGAAAATAAAAATTCTCAAGCATATCTGGTTCCGTACTGTAGTACTAGTATTTTTGAAAGCGCCGACATCCGGGAACGCTCTTAGGCGAGAGGGACGACGGATGTCTGAGCTCACCACCGCAAGCCCTCTCTGAACAAATATGTATTTTATCTACGTCAGCATCGACCATGTGGGTGGCCGTGCGTTTCCTGTTTACTTCCTAACTCCCACGCGTCGAACGTCAGAGCTCTTCCCGTGGACTTTCGGATATAGCCTTACTCTTTCGGCAGCACTGAAGATAAAGAAAGAAAATAAATTAATTTTGTGCATAATGAGTATTTTAGGTCGCGTCTCAAATTTATTTGAACTGTACACCAACTCACCTCTCCTACGCCATTCCGCGGCGGCGGCGCTTCGGGCACACATCCTGTTGGTTTTGCGCAAACCCACCTTCACGTCAAAATGTCGCGACTGCGGCTTCACCCAAAAAGAACTGGGAAAGGTGTGAAGATCAGTTTTTACGTGTTTTTTGCTCGCCCATTTTGTCCGAGAACGGGGATAGGTGCAGTTGAAAAGTAAAAACTAGGCACCGTTGAACCACGATCGCCTCTGCGGGAAGCACTTTGGGGTGACTTTGCAGGGATTTTGTTGTCGTGAGATTTATTTGTGTTGATCCAACATAAACGCGCGAGAATCACGATGTAGTCCGAAACATCCAAAGAGCGCTGCGTGCGTCTTCATGTTCAAACGGCCATCTTCACGCTAAGACAACAACGACCGCTAATCCACGACAGCGGTATATATGCTGTCCTCACGATAATGGTGATGGGAAGAAATTATAGGCACATGGCTAGAAATTTGTGACAGGCGATACTAGTTCACTTATCTGGCCCCAGGTGGCGTATTCACCTTGAGCTTTTCTGCCTTGTGCGAATCCCCGTCAGAACTAAAT
The DNA here is from genome assembly GCF_016920785.2 of Ixodes scapularis. Lineage (NCBI taxonomy): Eukaryota > Metazoa > Arthropoda > Arachnida > Ixodida > Ixodidae > Ixodes > Ixodes scapularis. Next base: position 46,680,588 of record NW_024609879.1, on the reverse strand, counting down.
GTGTGCCGAGTGAAAACACCACCAACAACAGTAACTCTGCAGATAAAAAAGGATGAGGTAATGACCGTCTGGCGGTTGCAAGATACTGATAACTTTGTCATCTCTCTTACCATTTCACGGCGATACTGCGATCAAAGGAAGGACATCGGAACTTATAAACAATTTCCTAGAAATTATCGCCAGCATTTCTATAGTTATTATAGTTGGCTTAGAGTGCGATACGCTTAGGTACCTTCAGATATAACTGTCTTACAAGTGAGTTTAAGCATAAAACATATGCTTTTATTTAGGGCTAGGCGTCACTTAGAACCCTTAACCTGATTAATCGTCCCCTTTAACCATTAATTGATCGAGTAATAGATTTCGCTTATTTCCATGCCTTAAATATAAAAAAAAGCAAAACTTTTTTTAACAATCTTTGGTGAATATCTGACAAACGACGCAACATAAAGTTTTGATTTTGACTCAGACTCGATGTATAGTTGAGAACGGTTCAAAGACACTCACACTCGAAGATTATTACTTAAGCTGCATGAGGCAAAGATGTTCGTTTTTATTCTACGGCAAGATCGACCTCTTTTCATTGTTCACAATAGTCTCGCTGCGCTAAACGGTTGCTCGAACAGCGTGGAAGTGACTGCAACGTTTAACCTTTCGCAATTTTCTAGAGTTACCAAAGCCGCCCCTACAGTTTAATTTAATGTTTAATTTAACCTTAAGTTCGCCTTTCATATACAGGTGTACTGGTCCACGTCTGCGGGGTGAAAGCGTTGAATTTTCGCTTTTATTTTTGGTTTGTCAAAGTTTTACCAATTAAGTGGTTAAAAATATTAATCGCGTTTAAAGCATCATAGTTAAATAATCTGTACGTTGACCGATCAATTCCGCATTTCGACTACTTTTGGTGGTTCATTCAGTACATAACGTATCTAAGGATATATTTTCAGCCAATATATTCCAGGCAAATGAATTTTGACGCGGTTATTTATAGGCACGTTCCGCCTGGTGCAATCTTCTCACAAATTAAACAAAAAGCAGATGAAGTTAAAATGAAAAATAAACGTTTAATGAGGAAGCGTGCACGTACAAATTTAAAGGAAAAGGTGCCACGTATTTGTCGACTCGTGGGCGACGGAAGGTGACTGACCCGAGGCAGCGTGTTACCGCTACTTTCCTATACACGCGACACGTTCAGGAACGTTCTGAACAAGAACACTCGATGACAGCCGTGAAAGATCAGCTATTCTTTCATCATGTCCAACTAGTACCAACTCGCCCAGCTCATCACCTTAGTACAGATTATTTCTGAAGAGAGTACAAAATTAGTAAAAAAAGGATCCGGGACGAAAGGGATTCGATCCCTATTCCTCTGCGTGACAGCCACATACGGTTGTCATGCAGTACGCCAAGCACGCCATTTTTTTTTCTTTCATTTGGACGATGACACAAGGCGGTGACACAATCGCGATTAAGCGCTAAAAGACACCAACCATCTTGGCTAATCCCGAACATGCTACGAGTCTTTGAGGGTAGACAACATTAAAAAAAGGTTCGGCCATTCCAGTGTAGGGTGCCGGTCCTTATAGTATTCCTTCAGAAAGCACATGTGCTCAACAAAATACTTATATATGGGGTGAACAATGATATCCGCGTGGTGCACAGTCATGCTGCACGCCATAAGTCGTGCAGGCCCAGCAGTAGGATCATGTCGTAGGGAACGTTTCCTTCTACGGCTCAAAAACGTATGACATTTGGCGTTAATGGGAACTCTTTTCGAAGGTCCCTAAAAGGACGTCCCACACGAAGTCAGCGTCCAACAGTCTAAACAAAATCGTGGTCCACCGTTTTCTGCTTTGTACACAGTATATAGTTGCCAGACCAAGCTACTGGGATACCCTTTTCAGCTAACCAGACTTCAGCTGGAAATGTTTGATTATGCAACTTGAAAAGAAAAAAAGTATTCGCGTTAGGGGGTACCACCCTTCGCTTGACACGCTTTAAGACATACAGCCTCGGGCCTGCCCTGTAAAAAAAGAAAAAAATGTATTAAAAAAAAATGAAATTCTTCGTTAGTCGCTTGCTTGATACACACGACAAGTACTTGAGTGAGAAACGCGTGACTAAAAACAAATAAGCACCAACAATATCTTTCAAATACCCACGTACACAGGCACATGCGTCCTCTCTTGACGAAACAATAAACCGAGGAAATGCACCACGCAATTTCACTTCAATAGGGGTTTGAAAAATAATTTTCTCTGGTTTATGAAAAAAAAAAAAAATCTCCCAACTTGGTCGCTTTTTTCACGCAAAACTTCAACCTGATTGCGCAAGTAGTCGCCATTGTTGCGGTTGTTCTCATGGGAAACTTTAAGATAAAGAGGCTGAGATTCGCCCCCTAAAGCATATTTTAAAACAACCGGAATTGAAGGCAATCGTCGTTCCAAAGACAAAAATTCTTTTCCCATTTGACGGAGCTACTCGTATTTTCGTAAAACGTCTCTGTGAGCTCGACGCTTTATAGACACTCTTGGAGTCTACACAAAAACCGTCACGTCATCCGCGTACGCTAAGAAACGCGCCTTTGGAGCTTCCAACTTAAACCCAAAAATAAACGATTTCTAAATAATGCCTAAACAAAACACCCCCCCCCCCAAAAAAAAAAAAAAAAAAAAAAGGCAAAGTAGACAGCCTTGTCGCGCCGAAGAAAAAAGGCAAATACGCTTGTTTACGAACTTGCTTACTACAAGACTAGTGATGTAGTTTTAGTGTGCCACGCGTACACCGTTGCACTTGGCAGAACCTAGATTAACAGGTTGTATTATAGAAAAACAATTTCGTGTGACACGCGGTTGAACGTTATTTCTAGGTTGGCCTGTAACATGGCAACTCTTCGTACAAAAGAGTCTCAGCAGACCAAAATGCTCCGGGCGAACAGCGCATTTATTACAGTGCTCCTCCCTTTTAATCTACCCATCTGGTGTAGGCCGACGATAATGTTTATAACACTCTGCAAACTTTCCGCTAAAACCCTCATCAGTATATTCAGTCTACGTCAAATTATCCTGATCACACGGTATGATCCAACAAAACAAAGTTTTGAGAGGCCCTTATTTTTCTGTATAAAAACGTGCAAAAGACGAGTGGGTAAAGCTTTTAGTCTGTATGCTTCACTAAATAGACAGTGCGAAAAAGTAACAAGCTGGTCCTTAAACGCTTTGTAAAACTGGGCGCCCGGGCCACCTGGTCCTGGAGCCTTGTCAGGCTTCAAATTGTCCATCGCCTTTTTACATTCCGATAACATGATCGGCTGTTCTAACTTTTCTTTTAAATCAGCTACAAATCTCGGCAATAAAGTCAAGTAAAACCTCTGGAAATCATCTTTGTTTAGAGCATTGCATCTGAAATTGTCTTTATAATATTCTACGAAAAAGCGTGTTCGATGATTCCTTCATTGCGCGACACTACCCCCTGGTACGCCATCCCACTGACTCCATTCTTACTCAAGCGTCTTCTTTCTTTTTGTGTGTGTGCCCCTATCGCCCTTTTCGTGGGTATCTCTCCGAGCGATAACCGCTTGAAGTATGAAGAACTTCAAGGCGTTTGTATAGTGATTATTTCATAAAAAAAAAAAAAAAAAGAACTCGGAGAAGTGTATTTCTCCCTCACCAGATTTTGAAGGAGTGTGTTTAAACCGTTCCTTTCTTTCTTTTATTCTCGCTTTAATAAACTGAAACGTTCAAGAGCTATCATCTTAGTTTCCTGTTTAAACAATTCCCATTTAATCCCGAACTCTTCCCCATTAGCTCTTGCCAAATCTTCAAGATGCCGGCGCACCCTGTTTACAAAACATTATTTATTGGGAAGCTTCGCATTAAACTTGCCTAAATCCCAAACAAACTTCTTCGGCATTTCTTTAAAGAAACAGAGCATAAACGGTACAAGAGCATGATCACTACGGACACGTGATCAACCTCATACTGCTTGCACCCTCAGACAATGCTGAGAGAAACGTACGGTCTACCCAAGCCTGCGCGAAATGAACCTTCAAAAAGGCACTACTTGACGCGCAAAGTACAACATTTTCTGAATCGCCTGCGTTAGACCATGTTATTCAAAAACTCGACGCTAGCGTCTTTGCATCCTGCGCATTTCACTCAGTCATGCCCTGTACAGAAACGCTCAAAATTACCCGCAATATAAAAAGTCGATCGGTTCGAACGCACTTTTCAATGTTCTCAAAAACGATTAAACACCCCTCCGCGTTAGTTGGGGACGGGTCGTGTATGCACATCTCCCCGTCATGCACGCGACAACATCGCTTATACTTGGTATCACGTCAAAGTCCATATGCAGCCGAGGAATACAGCTCATGGGACCAGTCAGCCAACGTCAAAGAGCATCGCCGTGGCGTTCGTCATGTTTCTGTATGTGTTCTATCATAGTTAAGCAAATCATAAAAATGAAAGGCCCAGTTATTTGAGCTTTTGAAGCTGCTTGGTTGGTCCCACTAGCTCGTAGCGTCGGCTGCGTCTGGAATTAAGCTGAAACGAAGTGTACAAGCTAGGGCTTATGCGGGATTTAAAGCACGCCCGAAAGTACTGCAATATAAATATATATATATATACATATTTTTTTGTTTATATTACTTGTGTAGGGGTGCTTATGGCGATGCTTTTCACGTTGTTCTTTTAAGTATGTTAAGGTTAAATTATTGCAGTACAATCACGTAAGTCATGGGACCAGGGGGTACATTATATATCTGGAGAATCATCGCAGACTAAAATTTGTTGAATAATTAAAATTAGTAAAAATAAACTCATTGTTGAAATTTATGTCAACGAAAGCTACTAAATTAATAAACGTTAGAAAGAATCGCAGCACATGTGAAACGCGGCGGTGCGCTGAACTTACCCCTCGTGCAAAAGGAGCAAGGCTGGCGATGCGAAAACGTGAATGATAACTTTATTATCCCCATCCATCATACCAAATCATTAAAAATCAACGCACACCGAGTAGCATCATCTGAAACTTGGGATGGATGTATCGGCCGTTTTTACGAATTCGTTCATCTCTTGAAATTCGAGCGCTCGCGCGTCGCCAGGGAGCTTTGTGAGGACAGCTCAGTCCCCAACGAAAAGCCGAATATCAAATGTAGAGCACTCTAAGTCATCTTAATACTATGGCAAGTACTGCAAAGTAATTTATTTTTTAGAAAACCGTCCGAAAGTGCAGATGGTTCGGAAATTATTAAGCATTCATTCACTATTTGAAATTTGGTTACACGCGCCTCGCCAGGGAATGTTTTTTTTTTTTTTTTTTTTTTAATACAATCCAGTTTCGAGCTAACGCCGGATAATAAAATGTCGAGCCTTCTAGCCCATCCTGGTAATATGCAAATGGTCGAAAACAATTCTTTTTTGAGAAAACTGGTGTCGAATAGGGGATGGTTCGGCTGTTTTTAGTCATTCCTTCATCTTTTGAAAATTGGGCACACGCGCCTTGACTGGGAACTACTTGGGGACAGCCCAGTTCCGAGTTAAATGCAGAATATAACATTCAGAGTCCTCCAGCCCACCCTGCTTTATGACAAGTACTCGAAAACGAATCCTTCTGGACAAAAAAGGTCTCAAAGTGGGGATGTTAGGGTTGTTTTTACGGATTCATAAAACTTTTAAATTTTGGACACACGCGCCTCCACAGGACACTTTTTGAGGATATCCCAGCTCCCAGCAAAGAAAAAATATAAAGTTTACAGACATTGGGCACATCCTGGTACTATGACAAGCCTTCGAAAAACAAATCCTTTTTGGAAAAAGCGGTCTAGAAATAGGAATGGTTCAATTGTTTCTTTTTTTTTTTTTTTCGCATTCGTTCATCTTTTTAAATTTGGACACTCACGCCTCGCCAGGGAACTTTTTGAAGACAACACAGTTTCCAGCTGACGACAGAATATTAAATTTAGAGGCCGCGAGCATATTCTGGTACTATGGAAAGTACTCGAGAACGAATCCTTAAAACAAAACCGGTCTCGAAGTTGGGGTGGTTTAGCTGTTTTTACAGATTCGTTCATTTTTTTTTTTTTTTTTATTTGGGCGCACGCGTTTGGCAGGGTCCTTTTTGAGGATATCCCCATTCCAAGCTAAGAACAAGTCTAAAGTTTAGAGACCCCGAGCCCAAACTGGTACTACAATGGCTTAAAGAGGGTACTGTGGTTATCGCGTAGCCTCCACCATGCATCGGGAACGGCCGCTCCTTGGAAAACGGTGCAGGTGGCGCTTCGATCCGCAGCTCCGTTGGGTGCCTCAATCGGCCGGCAGATAGAGGCACCCTAAAACGCTTCATAACTATTATAAATACCTCAAAAACAATTATTTGTTTCCAGTGAACTTCCAAGGACATTATTTGTGTTTGAAGGTGAATAAAAATGTGAAACTAGCAGACGACAGTGTAGTCGACTGCTGCGAATCGGCCGGAGCTGACCGGAGCCAAGCTGACCAAGCGGCCAAGCCGGAGCCATAGCCGGAACGACAGTGCTGCAAGCGCCAGCGCCACCCGCGGCCATCTTCCAACGCTGTGCCGCTTCTCCGGTTTCGTTCGTTTCACTACCCCCTTTAAGCCACTGTACTGGTACTATAAGTAGTCGAGAACAAATCCTTATTGAGAAAAGCGCTCTTGAAGCGCTGATGGTTTGACTGTTTTTATGTATTCGTACATCATTCCAAATGGGGAAACACCCGCGCCTTATCCAGGAACCTTTTCAGATCAGCCGAATTTTAACTGGTGACTAAAGACAAACTTTAATGCCGGCGAATTCGAGCCTTTAATTTTACGAAATCTTGGCCTTCAGCCCCTTTCGAAGTATATGATGTCAAGTCGGATATTTCAGCACGCTCTTTTCCTGTTTTTTTTTTTTTTTTTTTGCTGTTGTTGTTTTTGTTTAGAGCTTTAGTGATAAATATTTTAATATAAATATTTAGTACGTGCCTATATATTTCTTTTGACATCGCGATGCTAAGTATAAGAGCGACAATCCTCTCATACATATTTTATTGACCGGAATGCTTCCATTCCTTGCAATAAAAACAAATCACTGTTATAAGCACATAAAAATATTAATGAGAAAAGATATTTTTCAAAAAATCAATAAATTTAAAATAACGTAATAAAGTTTTTTTCTAACTTATGTATGTCAGTAGCAGAATACTGGGAATGACTGTAAATATCTAAACGAAATTGAATCCACCTTATTTGACAAATCTATCTCACAAAACCAAGAAAATAATTTTGAGAAAAAAAAAACGAAAACAATTCAATGTGCGCAAAGCCAATAAATGCGCAAGCGAAACGTCATGATCATCGTTTTTTGCGCACGCTTTGTTATTCTGCTCTTTTCGCAGTTGAACATCTAAAATAGCTGAAACAAAGATAGCGGCCCGAAGCAACAGAACAAACGCTTTTGCTGTTTACTTCTTGTCCCTGTCGTTTTTGCGCTATTTTATATGTTTAACCTAAATTAAAAAAAAAAAAAAAACACAGATTAGCAACGTACCTTACTGGCCATATCTTATTTGTTTTTGTTAATATTGTGTTTCGAGCTTCGATATTTGGTGGAAGCCTTCCTTGTGTCGTGAGTCGTGATTGACTGTCTTCATTTTCTGCGCAAAAATGAGCCAGCCCATGCCTTCGTTTTTCTACCGGCCACGAGCGAAGTGACGCAACTCCTTGAAAAAAAAAAATAGGTGAAATTGAAATATAATTTGCAATTCGTTATTGCTGCTTCTAAAATGTTAGACCTTTTAGGGATGCTTAGAAATTGCGGCTCTAGTGACTTTTTTATTTTACTCCGAACCTGCTCTTCAACTGACCCAATCTTTTTGCAATTGTTAAGTTGCCCATAAGTGGATACGTGTCCTCCGGGTGACTTCGTAAAATTACTCCGAAACTTAATCGGACATTTTGCTCTCGGTAGCCAGAAGGCGGCCAACTTAATCGATTTGGTCCTTTTTCGGGTTTGGCGCAACCAAAAAAATAATGACTTATAGTCTTTCTTTTTTTTTTTTTTACGCTCGATTTTCAAAGAATAGGGCTTTTCTTTCTACAGCGGAGCGAGACACGGCCTTTTGTCTCCTGTCCAGGAAGTCAAAATGTCCCTACAACGTCAGTTCCAGACGTCCTTATTTATTGACTTGGGAACTGCGCCTTGAAAGATTTGCTACCCTTCTAAGACTGAGAGAGAAAAAATAGTGCGAAATAAAACATATAAAATTTCTTAGGAAGATTTATTACTATCTTCGAAAAATGCAACACGCACAGTGTAAGATAACGTTAGCATTTTTGTTTAAGTCCTGCACCTTTTACTGCGCTCTACTGTTTGTGAGTTTGGTGCCATCAATTTGTCCTTGTCTTGTTCCGTATTCCGCGACTCAAGCTGATTTCGCGGATTTCTAATAACAATCTGGGGGGAAGAAGGGGATTTCGCGTCGTTGTCGTTTGCCAACCAGCAATTTGCGAAATGATATTTTTCTGAATTCCTGGCGAAAAAGCGTTTACCCTTCTCCGCATTTACACAGCTACTAACTCTACCCCTATAATTATAGCAACAAAGAACAACTTTAACGAGTATTTTCGGGCTAGTTGATATCTGATGCTCAGGAAACTTTTAAAGGCAAGCAGAGACGATGCATAAGAAGGAAAACGAACATGGACTTGTCCGAGTCTCCTTCTTCTTGTCCGTCTGTTTGTGCTCGCACGTTTTCTCATGAAAACATATTTTGTAACTTGTAAATCACATGGGGCATTTCATACCAAGGGAGACGCGGCAGTTTTTTTATGCCTGGGATATGTGCAAAAAAAACTTAATTTGTATAAAAACGCCTCTCAAATCTAAAAAAAGTGCGTTTTGTGAAAAAAAAAATTTTTTTTGCCAATATCACGCTCTAAATATCTGGAATTTTCGCTCAAACCTACTTATTTAAGAAGGGAAAAAAAAAACATTGTAAAAATCGATTCCTTATCTCACAAATATAGGTAAAAACCTAGTTACTTAATAATATCCCCTATCTTACATTAATATACTTTTATGAAAGACGCCATTTCGAGTCCAAATAGGAGCTCCAGAAGAAGATACTTTATGAGATATTTTTTTTCATTTTTTTAGTTATCTTAGATTTGGGTGTTAGCTATAATACTTATTTTCTTTGTTCTCTTAAGACTAATATTTCTAGTATTTAAATTTCTTGTATTAATGTTTTGAAGTCTCACTTTATTGCGCTCTAATTAAATGCCAAAATCTCCAGTTTGTGCAGACAAGGCCGTATATATATTGAGAGCCATGAAAAGCAATGTGGGCAGCCGGGCCAAAAAATTCTCGAAATAGCCAAAGGTTCTATTCACCTCATCTGTTCAACACATAATAAACATTTCGAAAATACTTTTTGTTGTTGCTGATAAATTACTTTCTTAAGACCAGCCTATCCGACCATGCCTCCAGGCGCCCGCTTCGTAGGCGACGGACCCCTGCGTTTGCCAGAGAGGCGTCAATGGTGTGAGACGCCGCCGCAAGGTCTCCAACGCTGCCCTGAAAACACGTTTCCTTCGGTTGAAGTGGATGTTATCCTGACTTCCACGCATCTGTATGCTCTTTACGTCACGTAATGATACTGGCGTCTTAATTTTGCTCTGCTTCTGCCCAGGTAACCGGCGACGAACGCAGGCCGTGTGTCGTCAGCTTCCCGAGTTTGGGAATCCATACTGCGCGTCGGCCTCGTCTGCCGAATGTCCTGATATAAAAGCAACTTAGACCGGATAACTCTTCACCGACGCAGAATGATAACGGTGATTTCGGTTCACTAAGTTTATGGAGCTTATTAATTTATGTTTGACAACTTGTTGGTGCCCAAGTTTTATTGAAGATGTTTTGCTGTTATGTCTTGTGGGCTGGGGCTCAGTCAAGCTGTTTTAACAGCTTGTTTTCTAAATGACTTCCACCAACACTGTAGTTATTTAACAATTAAGATCGTTATTATTATTAATGTTATTATGATTATTATTATTATTATTATTATTATTATTATTATTATTATTAATAATAATAATTATTAATGCGGAGATGCCGCCCAGCAAGGATGCATGTCTGATTTGCTCTCGCTGTTTTTACGGACGACAAAGATTTCTTCGCTGCACTGAGTGCCAACTTCGCGCGCATACGAAGTGCGTATGCTTTCCAGAGACCGAACGCACATTTCTTCAGCGTGAGGTGAGCTCATTTGTCTGCCAAAGCTGTGCCAAGATCAACGGTGGAGCTAGGCCTAACGTCAGCGGCGTGGTCTCCGGTGACCCCGACGACCAGTTCGCCCGCTCTCCTCCTCCGCCATCGGCCTCCCCTACTCGTCCGGCGACGCTGCCTGCCTCCTCTCCCGATGGCCTCGACGCACGTGGGGACGCCAGCCTTCAGTCCCTTCGGTCCCTTCTCCTCGACGCGCTGGAAGGAATTTCTTTCCTCACCGAGGAGGTTGCTTCCCTCAGTGAAGACAACGCGCGTCTCCGTCGTGAGCAGAGACAGCAGGCGGAGCTCCAGGCAGGCTCCATCGCCTGCCTCCGGGCGGAAGTTCGCAGCTTACGCGATGTGCTTGGCAAGCGTGCAAGAACTGATGTTGAAGTTCAGGCAGGGCCCTGTGGCGGAAAAACATTTGCTGCAGCCCTGCGCTTCCCTCCTGCCTCGGCTCTCTCTGCAAAGCCTGCAGGTGCACCAGCAGACGGGACGACGAAGGATGATGCGCTGCCTGGTAAGCCGAACCCCATGAGCCCGCAGGCACCGGTCTCTGCGCTGGTGAGCGAGGCGTCGGTAGATGATCCACTTCCTGTGAAGCCCAATCCGATCAGCCCGGAGACTCGAATCCCCGCGCAAGCCGGAGCGTCCGTGGCGTGCAAGCTGAGCGTTGCCCCCTCATCTTCCCGCCGGAAGGCATTGTTTGTGACCAAGCTGGATCCGGTCACCACCTCTACTGACGTCGTTGGGCATCTGTGTTCCCTCGATGTGGAAAACTTGAAGTGCCACCGACTGAAGACTCGCTACAACACTTACGCCTCTTTTCACGTCTCTGTAGCTGCCGAAGACTTTGAGAAACTCTCTGACCCTGCTTTGTGGCCGAAGGATTGTCTTTTTAAACCTTTCAGAGGCGCTCTTCGTCAAGAACTCCTTCACTCGTCTGAAGAAGCTCACAAGCCCAACACCAAATACAAAGATGAGTAATGTCGATTTGTTTTACCAGAATGTCCGTGGCCTGCGGACGAAAGCTGAATGTTTCTTTGCCAACATTACTCTATCTAATTACTCAATTGTTTGCTTAACGGAAACTTGGTTATGTCCTAGTGTTAGTTCCTCCGACTACTTTCCGCCTTGTTTTGATGTCTACCGTCATGATCGTGATTTCTCTTCCCGGGGCCGAGTAGGAGGCGGTGTATTGGTCGCGGTTAACAAACAATATAGTTCACGAAGACGTGAGGATCTGGAGAGATTTCCTGAGTCTCTGTGGGTTGAAATTGAGTGTTCTAGCAGAGAACGTATTTTAATAGGTCTGTTTTACCTTCCTCCTCAGACGACACCAGATGATTTCCAAAGATGTCTTGCTGACATTGAAAATACTATTAATGATTCACAGGGGAACAATATCTTAATCTTGGGGGATTTTAACGCTCCAGGGATTAACTGGACACAATTCAATGTCCTTACTGGCAACTTTTATTGTAAACAAAAGTGCAACTATCTCCTCAACTTTACTTCCTTTTTAGATCTTAGACAGCACAATAACATTCTAAACGACCAAGGTAATGCTTTAGATTTATGCTTTTCAAACACGGACGGTATACGTGTGGCTCGAAGTGAACTTTCTATGGTTCCTGAGGATAGCTATCACCCTGCTCTTGATGTAGTTATTTCTGTTTTTGATCCTCCGGTCCCCAGTCCCTCTAATGGTCCTTCCCCACACACATCATATAAGTATTCAGCGGGGGACTACACTGGAATGTATCACCATCTTTCGGGTGTTGACTGGGCTTCTATCCTGGAGTCGTCTGATATCAACGGCCAAGTATATCTCCTCACAACTGTTGTTCAGGAGGCTATGGACATGTATATCCCTCTTAAAACGTTTAAAAAATCTCGCTTCCCTATCTGGTTCTCTCGTGAACTCAGAACGCTTTTAAAACGGAAAGATTTTTTGCACAGGAGGTTTAAGAAAAGTGGTCTTCCAAAGTGGGAAGTTGAATTTAAAATTTGCAGAAAGCGATGTAAGAAAATTTTAAACCGTGATCGCCAGGCGCATTCTGACTCGGTGGAATCAGATCTTGTTAAAAATCCCAAGAAATTTTGGAGGTACGCTAAATCGCGCTTGGGGAAGAATATTGAGTCAGAAATCGTCTTGAATCAGCGTAGCGACAGTGCGAAGGGCATGTCTGAGTTGTTTGCTGATCACTTTGCGTCAGTTTACATTAATAATAATAACTGCTCCTCATCTATTTTGCCTCACTCGGACGTTTTTGGCGACTCATTACTCATTAGGTTCTGTGGTTGTCGATGAGGAATGTGTTAGGCTATGTATTAAGAAAATGAAACCCACATTGTCTGCAGGTCATGACGGGATACCCGCTGCAATTGTTAAGGCTTATCATGAATTACTTACGCCTATACTGTGCACAATTTTCAATAACTCCTTGACGTCAGGGATATTCCCTGACGACTGGAAACTGGCAGTGGTTGTTCCGGTCCTGAAATCTGGAAATAGTGGGGATGTTCTTAATTACAGACCGATTTCTCTTCTCTCTTCTTTTTCCAAACTCTTTGAAATGGTAATCCATCAATTTCTCTCCTTCAAGTTTCGTAGTATAGTCATTCCTAATCAGCATGGTTTCATGTCCGGCAGATCGACATCCACCAATCTCGTATCTTTTATGTCTGCTGCCTCTGAAGTAGTTTCTAATAGAGGTCAGCTTGACGTTTTTTATTTCGACCTGAGTAAGGCATTCGACGTAGTCAACCACAACATCCTCTTATACAAGCTTTCTTCGTACGGAGTATGTGGTTCGGTATACAATTTGTTAAAAAGCTATTTGTCTGATAGGCAAGCCTACGTCCGCGTCAACAATACTACCTCGTCCTTGTACAAGGCAAGCTCTGGAGTGCCTCAGGGATCTGTCTTGGGCCCCCTCCTATTTAATATTTTTGTAAATGATGTCTCTCGAGTTATATTAAATTCTTCATTTCTGCAGTACGCTGATGATATAAAACTTTACAAAAAAATATCGACCTTAGAGGATTGCATCGCGCTTCAGAATGACGCATATTCCTTCGGTCGTTGGTGTTTAGACAATGACCTCCGTTTGAATCATTCTAAAACAAAAATAATGACATATTCTCGCAAGACCCATGATATATTCTTTCCATATAGTTATCATGGCGAACTGCTGTCACGTGTAAGTGAACTGAGGGACCTTGGAGTTGTCTTTGATTCAACCCTGAGATTTGACACTCACGTCATCAAAGTGGTTCAATCGGCCTTGCGCACGTTAGGTGCCGTGTCTCGCATAACGAAGGAGTTCAAAAGCCCGTCCGCTTTTTTTACGCTGTATTGTTCCTTAGTTAGATCCCAGCTAGAGTACGCCTCGGTTGTATGGAACGGCATTTCCAAAACTAACAGTTCATCTGTCGAGCGAGTCCAAAACAAATTTATTTCTATCTTTAAATATCGTTACCTTGAGAATGGTGATCCTTGTCTGAACGGTGTGTGTAACTCGCAACTTGTCAACTTGTTGAGCCTCCAGCAGCGTCGGGTGAAGGCAGATTTGTTGTTTTTGTTTAAGACCCTGCACGGCTCGATTAACTCTCCCAGCCTTCTGTCCGAAGTGAGCCTCAGAGTTCCACGTGTGCCTACACGGCTCCAATCATCTTTTTATATAGCTCGACATTTTAGCAACTTAAACCCGATCCAAAGATCGGCGGAGTGTTATAATCGCTACTCTGACACAATTGATATTTTTAACTCATGCGGGAGCAAGTTCGGAAATGCTGTTCAAATCTTCCTCTTGCAGGAAAAGGGCTGATCAGTTGAAGCGCTGATGTAGTATTTGCTTTTTGCTCTCACACCTGGTGATGTCTCTGTTTTGTGCTTTTGATTTCCCTTGTTAATCTGAGTGTCTTTCATACTTGTTATATTTTTATTCTCAGACTGGAGAACTACGTTCTCCTTCTGCACTCGTGTGTATGCGTGTTTGTATGTGTGTGTTTTTGCTCATTTTTTTTAGTGTGCCAGCACTAAGACCAATTGGTTGTTCCTGGACACTTTAATAAACATTGATTGATTGATTGATTGATTGATTATGTTTTATTATTATCTCTCTTCCTCGATCTTTTTATCTTTTTCTGGTTTTCAAGGGTGGTATCCTTCCTATTTGCTATAGGAATTTCTTAAAAATGCGGCGCATGAAATTCACTTCCCGAAGCAAGATATTACCAATTGGCAGCCTCGAAAGGGGGGGGGGGGGGGGGGGGGGGGCAAATTCTAGTTTATATAAAACTAGTTTCTTCCAATAATCTGAGACGTTAAAAACAATTTGAGTAATAGGAGAGACTTTGATACACAGGTGTTTTGGAATGATTTTTATCTTTCTCAAGCTCCACACCGAGAAAGGAAATTCTATTTTCAAAGGGTATGTATATTGAAATATTTATTCTTACTCAAATATTTCTCAAATCTCTAGATGAAAAATATTTTAAAGTACATTCCATCTTCCGAGACAAAACTGCTCTTCGAAGCGATGAACGTGTGTATCCAACATATCGTTCTTTCGTCTGACTGAATGATATTTTCCTAAGTATTTCGTGTGCCCTACTGTCCTGTTTTTCGTCAAAACATGCGAAACGTTCTTTACACGTTAAGGAATTTTACACAGGCGTGCCCGATCCTTAAATACGCAAAGGCAAAAAAGAGCGAAAATGTAACATGAGCATTATTTATCAAAAGCGTTACATACAACTAATTATTTTAAGGCGCATACACGGCTAGAATTTTCGCAGCTTCTAGGCACTGAATAAATTTTCATGGAAATCACGTTCATTTAGGGCGCGCTTAGTAAATTTTACCGCTCAGCACCACCTCGCAAGTTTGTTACACACGCAGTCAGTTGAATGTGTTGGCCTAATTATTGGTGATTATCTGTGTCCTGTCCATTTCGCATTAAAGAGGGTACCGAAGGAATACCGAGCTTAGATTCGACGAGAAATATTTACTGATTACTTACCCAGAAAGGTGCTGTAGTGATGGCTCATTAGAACCTGCGGGGAGTCCCTTAATATATTAATCTAATTATATTAACTTTGTGATTCGTTCAGCGTTTTGATCGGCCAGTCCGACAAAGTCACTTAATGAAAAAGCGGTTAAAGTGCAGGCGAGCTGGTGGATATTTACCATGATGGAACTTAACCCGAGACTGGGGTAGAAACAGAAACTTAAAAGTAGAAGGGACAGAGACAAGTGAAGAAGAGACGTTCTCTTCTTCACTTGTCTCTGTCCCTTCTACTTTTAAGTTTCTGTTTCTACCCCAGTCTCGGGTTAAGTTCCATCATGGTAAAAGTCACTTGTTTTGGAGCAATATTAAGGCGCCTGGGATTCGCCACGAATTGTGTTTCTTCATTCACTATGCTTCCAGCGATTATATCAGAGTTATGCACCGAAGATGGCTTCTCAGCGCGGTATAATGGCATAGGCACAATATATACAATTTGCTGAGCACGCCCATTTACAATTGAAGGTACGTGCAAAAGTAATTGGTGTTAAAATTTGAGTTTTAAAGAGAAAAAAAAAGGATCTTTATGACGCAGTTCAGTCAAAGACCGCGTCTAATTTCGAAAAGAAATTTCGATATTTTTTTGTTCTATTTTTTTAAAGCGGCTATTTGGACAAATAAATTACTGGTCTTAACATATTCTAGTTAATATTATAGCTTTGTGATGCGATATATAATATGGTATCAAATCCACAAAACGCTGTTGGTTCAGTTGAAAGACGGCACATCACGACAAGCGGGCGTAACCGGTTAACTAGAAAACGAGAAAGCTGAGGCAGCATGCTTTTTTATTGCTTGAATAACGAAATTATGGGGACGAACGATGCCATAGCATTATTTGCACTTTCACCTATAAGTGTCAGTGCATTTTATGTATAAAAGTACACTTTCAACATATATAGTCATGCGATACTCCAAAACCTACGTGTGAAATTCGTGTAATGCACTTTATTCGTGTGCCCTTCGGGACGTCACTAGAGAGCAAGATTGTTTGCCAATATATCACGCATCAGATTTCGTCGACCTTCCCGTAATCATTGTGCCTTATACCATTGCGAGAAAAAGTAATATTGTCAGGAATGACAAGGGATGAGGTGACGAAAACTGAAGCAAACTAAACGTTCAACGGGGCGATCGTATGCCCAGAAAAAAAAAAAAAAAATAGAAAAACGTTAGCGTCGCAAGCGCTCATGGCGGCAAAACAGCAGGATCAAGCGCTAGAGCGAAAATGACTCGGCAAGGTCCCGGGCGGCTTCTTATCTAGCGTGCATCACTATATCGAAGATTCGGCAAAGGAGGTTCGAGCGTCGCGCTCTCGGGGGGAGAATGAACAGGCACTTTCTGAAAAAAGAAAGCAGGAATAAATGATAGTAGTAACGTCCGGAGCAAGATTAAACGAGAGCCTTCTTGAGGTCCTTGACCCAGCGTTGCTTTCTCGGACCTGCGCGCGGCAATATCTTATACATGATTTGTATAAGAACAATACCGAAATTTACAGTGTATAGATATTATAAGGCGTATATAAATATCTATGCTATCGTGCATAATCTTCCATGTTCATTGGACACATGCGTGCAATTATTTTCACAAGGCTGTTTCACGCAGGTTTAATATATACACTATTTTAAAGAGTGATTCGTGTATTCATTTTCCTATGTCAAAATAAAAATGAGTTGATATTTTGTTTTGTTTCTTATAACGCTTTTTTTTATTACCCCCAAAAAGGAGTGAGACTTGATTAAGCCACACAGCCTCCGCTTCCTCACTGATCAATCATCAACATTCAAAGTGGTGAGTTAGACAAACAGCGACCTGGAGAATCGCGCAACATAGCTCAGCTAGCGGTGGCGACTTCCCAAAATATCTACCGATGAACATTCGTTAAATTACCGCTAGATGGAGGTAGCCACGCATCGACCCACGTAATTCTACCACGTAAAAAAAAAAAAGAAGAATTCCGGCAGTGACGTTTTAAAAATTTTACACATTGAAGAAAGCCTTCAATGTTGCTTTCAATACTATTTTTTTTAGAAATATAGCACAAGTGAGTTAATTCGACAAAGCCGAGTCAAACATGCTGACTCTTCAGTTGCTGACAGCTTCGAAAACGTAGGACATTGCTTTCAATTTATTTATTTTAGTTATTTATTTATCTGGTGATACTGCCAGCATTCTGTAGAACGCCCAGGCAGGAGCTATACAAAAACAATATTCAAAAGCAAGCGGAAGCAGTACAAACAAACAGACAGAGCCACTACTCAACAAAGTGCGAGAGTAGGGCTTCACTAAAAGTATCTAATGACCTCAAATTTACAACACTTTCGGGAAGCTAATTCCACTCACACGTGGTTCTAAGAAAAAAGGATGTTTTAAACAAAGTGGTTCGACACAATGGTTCTGTGGGCCTTGTTTCGTTAAATGAAGTGTAATCACAGAGACGTAGTCGCAAATTACCTTGTATCATATTATAAAAAAAAACTTCAGCCGTTCTGTTTTTCTCCGGGTTGCTAAATCTTATTCTCGCTTATTGCGTAGGAATTCGTCCGCTGCCGTTCCAACCGTTTAATGCTTTTGGCTCCGGAGTCCGGGGCGGAATAAGATGAAACGGGACTCCCCACGCCCTGTGAAGCTTATATTTCCTGAGCTGTCATTAATTAAAGAGGATCAATATTAATCGTCTTTAAGAACATTAATATCAAAATGTCGTAAGCCACTGCTCTTCACTGATGATAAAAAATCTACGTTTTTTTTCTTTTATACTGTCAGCGATTTCGGCCTTTCACAAGAATGTCCTGGATCAACAGCAGCCTTCGGCTTGCTCAGCTAATTACCGACCCAAGCTTACGCGTATGCAACTAGGTAATTGGGCAAGCAATTGCTAGGCCAGCAGATCTGAACTGGACGACTGTCACGTTAATTGGATAACGTTAGTGGTGTTCGCTCGTGGTGCGCTTGAACGAACAAAAAAATACATGTACGCAAAGAAATATGTCAGTCTGGCCATCCGCACTAAGTAGGGCAAATCATTTGTTTTTTGTTTTTCAATCTTTCATAGTTAACGTTGTACTTATTTAGGAACCAACACGCGAGAGACAGTCGAGTTAAGCGTCGCGAAACAGAGCCGCCAAGCGCAAATAAGGTAGCACGACAAGCGTGAAACTTTTGTTGCTGTTTTTTATGAACGCTGTTTAGTTAGGGGGCAAAACGCTGGAGCGGATCATTTTTTATTCAGCATCCCAAGAGCCCACTTGGTCCTCTGAAACGCAAAACACCGCCGCTATTCTTTCGTTGTTTATATACAACTTTTTTTTAAAACGAAGGTCCCCGTGCCCTTAAATTACTCCATACATGACCACGTGACAGAACTATAATTCTCTGATAAAAGGCCCCTTGTGCTCGCAGAAAATGACTCCCGCTCAGGTGTACGCCGCGGTGCACCATCACACGAGAAAAAAAAAATCCTGCCGCACGCCACATTCAGTTTTAGGTAGATTTTTGAATAATAGAATTCATAAACGCCGCTGCCGAAATCGCAAAAAAAAAAAAGAATTGGCGCATTAGTGGTGAGGGCGAGTACGGTATGCATCGGTCTTTCCTTCTATAAAATTGAGCTGTAAATTGCCTGATTTCAATATAATGTAATTGTTTGTGCAAAGCACTTCTCGATCTACATCTTTCCATTTAAAAGTATGAATGCATTTCCTACCACGCAAATGTTTCATCGATCGAGGCGGTCTTCAATGCAGTGGGCGTGTCCACAAACGCTCTGCGCATCGCTGTTTTCACGAAGAGGCCTCAGTGAATTAGACTTCTGCGTTAGCTTCAGAAAACAGCGGCCTTCCATTATGAGTAATCAATTTCCATAGAGAAAATGGCTAATGGCGGCTCCTGCGAAAACATATGGTGAATTCGGGTGGTCGCCTCTCTCTTCTGACCTCAATAGACGCTTTCAGGAATTCAGTCTGGCCACTTTGATCACTATCATCATCTGAATACGGCATATGTGCTATACTAATGGCGGCCTTCTGTTTATTGATGAAGGAAGAAGTTGAAGATGCTCCTAAGCAGATGATTCGAGGCCTATACATTCTAGATGTTAGCGCGGCGTGAAGCAGGAATTGGACGCAAGAGCTGCGTACGCGTTCATTTCTAACTCGGTCCCAGTCAATCGGTTAGTAGCACTCACTCGGCTTCAAAGCCCCTTGATGTATAAAACTCTATCAAGGCGTCTATGTGGGTTGGCGCTTCGTTCCGAGTGGCTGCATTTGTTTCGCTATCGACGATAAAAGAGATTAAAAAATAATTGTAGTGAAGTGTACATTCTCGTTTACCGTGGACCTTCAAAAGTGACGGTGCTCCATAAAATACTGCAGATCACAGGTTCATTGCCGCCATTAGTATAGTAAAAGATAAACTGCCATTTCAGACACCAGATGGCACTGAATTCCGGAGAGGGTCTATTCAGCAGAGCGCCCCTCCTCGCCGCCAGAGCTACTCGGGATCCTTTTCAGCCGATCACAACTGCTGGCTTCAGAGCGCTCCGAGATTCTCAGACCTCTCACGGAAGTAAAACTTCGTGACATTGGTAATGCATTAAAAACAACACAATCTCACAGCGTACGGTGGACGATTTAGCAAAATTTACACTCGCAACGTGATGAAATAACGGTTGTGATGTAAACTGTTCAACGCATCGGCATGTAAAAAAAAAAAAAGGAAACAGCAGTATGCGAATTGATTTTTGCAGAACGGTAGGAAAGTCAGTGCTTGGAAAGAGTTGTCAACTCATTGCGTTTTCGACAGTGAACGCGCTGCAATTGCGGTCATGCGTACGACAGAGCAGGCAAATATAAAATGGTTAATAAACCGCATTTTTCTCACGGTGAAATATCGTGCAAGATTCGCCATCTGACACAAATCACAGTGAATTATATTCGTTTATCCCTGTATTTTACAACACAAACCTTCGAACGCACTTTTACCAAACCTGAAAATATCTTGAAGCGACCACAAAATACGGTAAAACAGCGACGAGCTCTGCGAGCTGTTGCTTCGTCGGTTGGGCTTGACGGATTCACCGCCGTTAGATGAACGATCTTCTGAAAGCACTGGGAAGACTTCACACGTCGACTTTTCCTGGCACGGTCGCAAGCGAATGTCGTCCCGTCCGTTGTGATCCTCGCACCCGCGGATGCACAAGCACTTTGTAGAACCAGATATCAATGGCCGTCTTGCCAGAACCCGCACACCACCACAGACCACTGCCGGCCATCGTCAACAAAACCACGTGATCCCCATCCAAGTAGCACGTGACGCCTGTGCCGCTTCGCACTCCGACGGCTACAGACGAGTGCCAGGGAATGCTCTGAGAGGGAGAGGCGCCCTCGGAATGAACCAGCCGAACAGGCCACAGCACTCTCTTTCAGCCACCCGATCTCGCGTGGTTCTTTCAACCACGCGAATTCGCAAATAGAGAGGTGCTAGTGCCCGCTCTGAGTAACAAGCACTACTTACTAGAAAAAAGGTGTAAATTGTTCCTAACTACTTAAAGAAGCACCTTTATGTTCTTAACTGAACGCTTCTAGCTGCATCTCAAATTAATAACTCCTGCTATATACAGGTAGAGTCTGCGCATCTGACGATCATTAAATTATCTGTCCGGTGAAAAGAACGCTGTTTCATTTAGCGATCTATATATATATATTTTGTTTTTTTGTAAATCATTTTCAAAATGGCTTTTCTGTTTTTGAATAGGCAAGAACCAGAATAACACTCTAAGAGGTCTGTGGAGGTAGGCATTTATAATAAGTGGATGGCGCATGAACTGCGCGTAGGGCACATACTGGCGAGGAACGCTTACAGAACGATGACGCTCCATCGTGATCTTGGTGCGACTGATTTAGAGCGACCCTTTCGAACCTTCGAAGATTTGAATGGGCTGAAATGGCGATGGCCATGCCAACTGAGACCGATCAGTCGATTATCTTGCAAAGTTTAGTCCTTTGTATGTCAGGATCTGCATGTGTACGGCTAGCCTGTAGGGAAGGCAATGTCGCTACTTTTCTACGATCTACAGGGTGTCCGAAATAGCGGCCAGGCTCTTTAAATCAGCCACAAAAAACGGTTTCTTAACCTATCGCGCTACTATTTGTGCGGCGTTGCCCACAGGTGGTGCATTGTTCCTATCAAATTTGCAAAGAACGAACTTACATAAGGAAAAAAAAAAAACCTTAACTCCTATGAAAAAGCAGGAAAGCCACCGATCTTCAAACAATGAGGCGCCCTATTGTTTGAATACCGGTGGCTTCGTTGCGTTTCCATAGGATTTAAGATTTTTCATTTTTTCACTTTTTTCTCAGGTAATTTTACTTTTTAGTAATTTTATACCAAACCTTCACCGTCTGTGGGCAGCGCTGCAAAGAATAGTAACGCAATAGGCTAAGAAATCGATTTTTGCTGTCGGTTTGAAGAGCCTGGCCGCTATTTGAGACACCCTGTAGTGAGTTTACCTGCAATAACGCATCGGCGTCTCCTGAGCCTCGAGAGGGCACGCGCAGCCTGAGACAACGAGAGCGTGTTGCGGGCCGGGCGTCGATGAAGACGCCCTACCGTTCTCATCCTTTCGGTTGCTTTAGGGAGGTTCCACGAAACGCACGTTTCCTTCCACTACGCCGCGCCCCGCCATGTTCATGTGCAGGGTCTGTCACGTTCGCTTTATGTTTACGCGAAGACGCTTAGTAGGGTCGGATTGTGTGTTCGTGAAACGCTAAAATATGGCGTATAATAAAAGAAACAAAAAAAACAAAAACTCGGTAAGTACGTTCATGGATATATTCCCATTGCAAGGAATACATTTTTTTTTCTTTTCCGATTTGCATTTTTTTAAAGTTGCCCGGGCTGCATCTGCTGGGGACTTCATGGCTTTTGACGGGTTGACGTCTCAATCGCTGGCTCGTCTTAAGTCAGAATAAAAACCGATGGTTAAAAGAATCGAGTATCCGACGATGCTCATATATATGCCTGACCACTTCGGCTGAATTATGACCTTCTGTGCATAGTACGTCTGCAGCGAAAATTTCTGGGACATCCTGTTCCTCCAGCGTCTTATTTCTTCCTTTGTCACGAGCGTTTTCGTCAATTTAGCATCAATTGGAGCGTTGTACACCGGCCACTGTCTATCCATCAAAGTTTGTGTTCTAATGGGGCCGTGATGGGCGAGGGCTCTTGTTATTTTACTCCGATTGGTATTCCAATCCCTCTAGACCATTTAGGTCCAGATCTTGTGGCAACACCTTCTCCGGACCATTCGGCTCAGGCGTTTTTCGTAACACGTTTTTTCCAGGATCTTTCTGACCTCAAAGCTCACGTTTTTGACTCAAGGCAAATCACCCCGTTCTAGAATGTGATACGTGGGACAAACGCTATCTTCCACAGGCTCCTCATTGTTTTAAAACGTATGAAGCCCAATATAGTTCCTGGACATTTGACCCTCCCACCCAACGATCATTGTCACGGTTCGCCCGAGACCGGTCGCAAGTGGAATGAAGAGAACGTCAAGCAGCAGAGAAATGGCAACGTTCTATTTACAAAATACAATTACAAACAAAGGCCAAGTCAGAAAGATAAGTGCAACAAAAAATACAAAGGGAAATAGGTTTAACTATGCAGTTCAGCGACGGACAAAAAGGAGTCCCTTAGTCTATCACAATGCCTCTGATAGTTCGCTGCGTGGACGAACCGCGAAAAGGTGCAGCTCACCGTAGTCACCTCGAATCCTGGGCTTGGGAGGTAAAGAGTTGCTGTTGCAGCTTGAGCGTAGCAAGAGACGGGCAAGTCCTGGACCATAGCCATAGACCTCCTTGCGGAGCTCCTCCTCCGACCGAACCTCAGGTTTCGCTGGCCATCCTCTCTTCTTTCTCTTCTACCCTCCAGCTGTCTTTTGCGGTGTACTTCTTTCTTCTCATTATGGCATGGAGCCGCAGAACCATGACAATCATGCTTAATTCACTGCATAGTAAGTTTAACAGTCCGATCACTTTATTTTCGTAGTTATGTTGCTCCAGTGTTTGCAATATTAACTCCTTATATACTGAATTATATACTTTTAATATAAGAAATCAAGCGAAAAAATAATATATTATTGAATATGTAAAAATTAATGTCTTCATTTAGCAAACAAAAATCTTATCCTCAAATCGTCTTTCTTCCCGGACCTATTTTGAAGCTACCGTAAATTGTGACTTTTTTCTGTCCATCTCTGTACACTTTGTGTCAAGATTTTCATCAAGACTCCGTAGGCTACCAGGGAGGTGTTGACTGACCGTTAGGTTCTTAAACACGCATCTATTTGTAATCATTTTTGAGCATTTTATATTTTTCCCATTCTTCTGGAATCTCCTTAAGTAATAATATTTTGTCGCAGCTGCTCCCTTCCGTGTTCTTCAAGCCTTTATCACTTTCATTGGTACCTTATGTTGCCGATGGATGAGAATACTGTTCGGAACTCCCAACAGCAGTAATGACTGGCTAATGCTGTTGTTGGCTGGTCTTTTGCCGCAAGCATCAAAAGCGGCTTACAAGGTGGGGTACGTGGCCATTAGGTGCAGTATCGATCATGGCGTGCATTAGCGATCTCAGAAAACCCCTTGGGGAATTTCCTCCGGATCCGGTTTATCCGTACGCACTCTCCAGTTAGGGCTCTTCTTGAGATACTCTCATTTCGTGAAGTCCAGTCTTTAGACAAAAAAAAAAAAATATTGACCCATTCACAAACATATAACAAGCGAAATCTCATATTGTTTCTGATATTATGAATTTATGCAATATTAGTCCACTCATACCAGTGATGTATATATCTTCAGTTCTGTTCATGCTGTCGTGTGTACCGACTATGGACCACGTTATTATAGACACAAGAACTAAGTTTTCAGGGATAAGTTGAGTAAATGCTTTAATGTTCATCAATATTATAAAAATTCAATCTATGAACCATTTGTTCTTCTGGAAAAGGGGGGGGGGGGTGCAGACGGTTTTCATATTAATAAGACAACACTTACTCTTATTTTTTGTAATGTTTTCCATTGCCTATATCTAAAGTTTTTTTTTTTTTATCGATAACTATTGGAGCAAGGGCTCACAAATTTTCCCTTTGACGTACCGATTCAGTTAATGAATGCATTGATTGCAACAAATTTTTGGGGATTGCTCGGTGACATCCAGGCCATATACGATGTCCTCTCTTGTCTCTGTTTAAATCATACTGAGAAATTTTCAGTTTTTTTCTTAAAAACGCGGCATCAAAACAACAAAAATATCTCTGACCAAGCAAACCTATACTGACACACTAGGTTTTCATTCGAAGAATGTTTATTTTTATGGCGCTGTTGCGTTGTTCATTACGCCTGTGGTAAGGGGGCAAGAGTTAATTAAAACACGTGGGTCAACTCTTTATATATTCCACGCACTTTGCTTTATTTTGATCAAATAAATATCTTACGGCAAGTAAGAAGTATTTCAATACCTTTTTTTTTTTGCTCAAATGGTACTTTTCTTCTGAAGCCTCGAGGTCGGTACAGAGTTCCATGCATTACTTTCGCCCTGTATTTTTCTTTTGCTTCCGGCATCCGTTCATAAATTTAGAATGTTGAAGTCTTGGTCAAAGAAACACAAATTTATATATATATATATATATATATATATATATATATATATATATATATAACTGAGAAGAAAAAAACCCTTAGTGAAAACAGCAACAACGGACGATTTAATCTTCGACGTTTCGGCCGGAGTCCGGCCTTCGTCAGGAAGAACTTTTACGGATGAACGCGGGTGGTATTTATAAAATGCTACGGTCGAGTCCAAATTTCGAAGGGGTGACGGTTGAAGCTTTCGAGAGAGGGAAGCGTAGGGCAGTTCTTATCCGGGTGAAGAAGCTTGACGGTCGGTGCCAAGTTTCAAGGACGGCCGGATGACGGTTGTAGCTTCTTGAGAGGGGGCGCAGGGTGACTTTGTGTCCGGGCCGGCAGCGCTGACCTATATAGACGATAGCGTACAATAGACGAAAGTTACAAGCGCAAACTAAAGTGCTGTCTCAAAAAAAGAAAAGAAAGGGCGGCACGGTCACTTGTGTGCATGCAGGCATGCATGAGTCAAACCTGGAAGGGAACAATGTTAAACCTAGAAGTAAAAAGAAATACAATGGATATCAGAACCTGGAAATAAAAGAAAAGTTGATGGTCCAGTTCCGGCCCCAAACACAGTACCACTGTTAACAACAAAATCTAAAAAAAAAAGTGTTTTTTATTGCTGTTGTTATTGGTCTGTTAGCATTTTAATCGATGCCAGAGTACCGGGGCTTTCATTTATTCCTTGTTTAATAGTGTTAAATCGGTAAATTAGGTAGGATTCACGCTGTTCACGTTCGCGATTTGATTTAAATCCAGATTTTAGGAGCGTCACTGACAATTTATCAAACGAATGTTTTGGGAGAGCGAGATGTTTGGATGAAAGCGAAAAACAAAAATTTTTTTGAGCCGACATTCACCTAATATATACATATATATTGTCACGGGTGGTGAGTCGTGACCAATAAACAAGAAATAAACAGAAATAAATAAACGTTTAATGTGGCGAACTTGTGCCAAAAATAAAGAAGGAAACAGAAGAAAGCAGAGCGTCGCGGGCGTCGAAGTCGGCGTGTCAGCAGAATCGAGCGCTGGGGCGAGACTGACTCGACAAGGTCGCGGGCGGCCTCTTATCTAGAGTGCGTCGCTATCTCGAAGATTCGGCGAAAGCAGCTCGAGCGTCGCGTGATCGGGCGAGAATGAACACGCACTTTCTAGAAAACAAAAGCAGGAACAAATGATAGAAGTTACATGCGGTACATGAATAAACGAGAACTTTCTGGAGGTCCGTGACCGAGCGTTGCTTTCTCAGCCCTGGGCGCGGCATTATCCCCCCCTTTAAAAGTGCATCGTCCCGACGCAGCACAAAAACGGAAAACAAAAAAACAAAAGGACAGCAGAATTGCTAGCCGGAGTTCACAGTCCACAGTTCACTCGTCGACGAGAGTGGAGAGTCCTATCGTTCGTAATACGGCTTCAGCCGGACGACATGCACCACCTCGGGTCGCGGCTGACGTCTTGCAGATGGGCGCGTTCCGTCGGGTAGAACTTCGTAGTTCAGATCGCCGAGGCGTCGGATGATCTTGTAGGGCCCAAAGTAGCGCTTTAGGAGTTTTTCGCTGAGACCGCGACGACGAATCGGCGTCCACACCCAAACTCTGTCTCCGGGCTGGAAGTGGACGTCGCGGCGACGAAAATTATACCGGAGAGCGTCGACATGTTGCTGGTCTTGAATTCGTAGTCTGACTAGCTGGCGGACCTCTTCTGCCCGTTGAGCAACCACCTGGGCGTCATCGCTCCCGTCGTTGACTGACTCGTGCGGCAACATAGAGTCTAGCATAGTCGTCACCGCCCGGCCATACACCAGCTGGAAGGGCGTCACTCCTGTGGTCTCTTGCACTGCTGTGTTGTAGGCGAACGTGACGTAGGGCAGCACTTCGTCCCAGGTCTTGTGCTCCACGTCGACGTACATAGAGACCATGTCGGCGATTGTTTTGTTGAGCCGCTCCGTCAACCCGTTGGTCTGCGGATGGTATGCCGTTGTTCGACGGTGTTCCGTGTGGCTTAGACGCAGGATCTCTTGGGTCAACTGTGCCATAAACGATGACCCTCAGTCTGTGATCAGTACTTCGGGGGCGCCATGGCGGAGGACGATGGACTCGATGAAGAACTTGGCGACTTCGACAGCAGTCCCCGAAGGAAGGGCTTTCGTCTCGGCGTAACGAGTAAGATAATCGGTGGCGACGATTATCCAGCGGTTCCCCATCGTCGATGGTGGAAAAGGACCCAGCAAATCCATTCCAATTTGCTGGAAGGGCTTGGTTGGCGGGGTAATCGGCTGAAGGAGACCTGCTGGCTTTGACGGTGGTTTCTTGCGTCGCTGGCACTCATGGCACGATCGTGTGTAGAGATGGACGGTCTTCGGAAGCTTTGGCCAGTAGTACTTGTCACGAATCCGGGCAAGGGTCCTGCTGTAGCCGAGATGTCCGGCCGTTGGGTCGTCGTGGCACGCTTGAAAAATTTCTTCTCGGAGGCTGGCGGGGACAACCAGTAGCCAGGGGGTTTCGCTGGTTCCGAAATTCTTTCTGAAGAGCACGCCTCGCCACAGGACAAAGCTCGGTAGGTCCCGAGAAAAGACCCGTGGGACAGAGCCTCCTCGACCTTCGAGGCTGTCGATCACGGAGCTAAGTTCCGCGTCGTCGCGTTGCAGTGCCCTCATGTCGGTAGCGTCAACTGCGCCTAGAAAACGGGCGTCGTCATCGTCGTCCGCGCCGGAGATTGGAGGTTCGACTGGAGCCCTAGACAAACAGTCAGCGTCATTATGCTTGCGGCCGGACTTATGCACAATGGTTACGTCGAATTCCTGCAGTCGAAGGCTCCAGCGGGCGAGGCGTCCGGACGGATCCTTGAGGTTTGCGAGCCAGCAGAGGGCGTGGTGGTCTGTGACCACGCGAAACGGGATCCCGTACAAGTACGGGCGGAACTTGGTTATCGCCCAGACGACAGCAAGACATTCTTTGTCGGTCGTTGAATAATTTTGTTCTGCCTTAGACAGCGCCCGGCTTGCGTAAGCGATTACTCTCTCTGCCCCTTCTTGTCGCTGAACGAGTACCGCACCGAGACCGGTATTGCTGGCGTCCGTGTGGATTTCAGTCTCCGCCGACTGGTCAAAATGTCCGAGGATAGGGGGCGACTGGAGCCTTCGCTTGAGTTCGTCGAACGCTCGCTCTTGCTCCTCTCCCCACTGGAACTGCACGTCGTCTTTCGTCAGATGCGTCAGCGGTGCAGAAATTTGCGCAAAATCACGAACGAAACGTCTGTAATAGGCGCACAGCCCAAGGAATCTTCGAACGGTCTTCTTGTCCGATGGCTTCGGGAACTCGGCGACAGCGGACGTCTTGGCGGGATCAGGGCTTACACCCTGAGCACTCACGACGTGGCCCAAGAATTTGAGCTCACCATAGGCGAACCGACACTTGGAAGGCTTGAGGGTCAGCCCAGCAGCTTTGAAGGCCTGTAGAACGGCTCGCAGTCGTCTCAGGTGCTCGTCGAATTCGCTTGCGAAGACCACAACATCGTCGAGGTAGACGAGACAGCTTTGCCATTTCAAGCCGGCAAGGACGGTGTCCATAACGCGCTGGAAGGTTGCCGGCGCTGTGCACAGCCCGAATGGCATTACTTTAAACTCATACAGTCCGTCCGGCGTGACGAAGGCCGTCTTCTCACGATCTCGTTCGTCGACCTCAATCTGCCAGTACCCGCTCTTCAAGTCCATCGACGAAAAGTATCGGGCGTGGCGTAGTCGGTCCAGGGTGTCGTCGATGCGTGGCAGTGGGTAGACGTCCTTTTTTGTTACGGCGTTCAGTCGGCGATAGTCCACGCAGAACCGAAGAGTCCCGTCTTTCTTTTTCACCAGGACTACCGGTGAAGCCCACGGACTGCTTGAGGGCTGGATAATGTCGTCGTCAAGCATTTCTTGTACCTGCTGCTGGATGGCTTCCCTTTCTTTCACGGAGACCCTGTACGGCGGCCGATGCACAGGGAGTGCGTCGTCATCAGTAATTATCCTATGTTTCGCAACCGTCGTTTGGCGCACTTTCGACGACGTGGAGAAGCACTCACTGAACTCGGCGAGAAGGTCACGAAGTTGTCGTCGTTGTGGGGCTGGGAGGGATGGGTCGATGTCGAGCTCTGAGGACGTGATTGTCTTGTTCTGCG
Organism: Ixodes scapularis; assembly: GCF_016920785.2. Taxonomy (NCBI): domain Eukaryota; kingdom Metazoa; phylum Arthropoda; class Arachnida; order Ixodida; family Ixodidae; genus Ixodes; species Ixodes scapularis. Next base: position 46,651,402 of record NW_024609879.1, on the reverse strand, counting down.
TCGGAGAGGCCTCTTCTGAGATCACGGCGATCGCGGCTGAGTCTTCAATTTCCTCGACGTAGCCCACAGTTGTACCCTTTGTAAGGTGCTGCGACTCTTGCCGGAAATTGCTGACAAGGGCTACTGTACGCCCGTCCTGGAGCTCGGTTACGGCTCTTGCAATGCCAATCCCTCGTCCGAGGAGAAGCTGGACGCTTCCTTCCAGCAGCGCTACACCGCAGGTGGCTCCTTCGGTCCCGACGGGCACAAAGACACTCGACAGCGGCGGCAGGTTTACGTGGCTGGCGAGGACTCGCACTGCAGCTAACGTCGGTTTGGTATTTTCCACCGATGGGGCAGGCTTCCGAAGCGTCAGCTTGTTCTCCGCAAGGTCGATGATGGCGCCGTATTCACACAGGAAGTCCATTCCGAGAATGACGTCCCTCGAACAGTCTTGCAGAACGACGAACTTCACAGGGCATGTTTCGCCGTGAATCTCGACGCGAGCGGTGCATCTCCCGACTGGTGTAATGAGGTGTCCTCCGGCGGTTCTTATTTGTGGTCCATTCCACGGCGTCATGACTTATCGAAGGCGGCGGGAGAGCCTCCCACTCAAGACTGAGTAGTCTGCTCCGGTGTCAACGAGTGCGGATGCGTCGTGGCCGTCGATGACGACGTTTAGGGTATTGGACACCACTGCAGCGGCGTTGTTTTGGTCTCTGGTGGCGTTCGAGTGGGGGCCCCCCGACGTTTGTGGAGGATCTTGGCGTCGGTCGTCTTCGGCAACTCCACCTCTAGGGGTTGCCGCGCCTAGTTTCCCCGGCGAGGAGCGAGGGGGGACTGGCTTTCACGTCGCGGTCGGTGCATCGGCGAAGCTGGACGTCGCGGTGACGGCGACCGGAACTCTCGGCGGGACGCAGGCTCGGGGGACTGAGGTCGTCGCAGGTACTCGTCGATCTCGATAGGGCGTTCACCATGGCGGGGGCGCGGGTCGTTCGGGTGGAACCCGCGTAGCCCGAGTCGTCGGTATGGGCATCGGCGGTAGGTGTGGTCCGCTTCCCCGCAATGGAAGCACAGAGGGCGTCGGTCGGGCGTTCGCCACAGGTCGGTCTTGCGGGGTGCGCGAGGCTCCGGGCAGGCGTACTGGACCTGGTCGTCGTGGCGTCGGTCGTGCTGCGGCGCAGGAGACTGACGTCGGGGCGGCGTGACATAGGTGCGGCGAGGAGGCGGTGGCCGTCGGGCCACTGCGGCGTAGGTCAGGGCGGGCTCTTCGGATGGTGCTACGCAGGCAGGAGCCTCCGGTTGAATTGCCCGCTGGACTTCTTCGCGCACCACTTCGGCGATCGACAGCTCAGCCGGCTGGTTGGCAGCAGGCAGCAGCTTGCGGAGCTCCTCCCGGACGATGTCGCGGACGATTTCCCGAAGGCCGTCGACACCGGTGGCGTTCAGGTCTAGTCGGCAAGATGCGGCGGTTTGAGGAGCAGGCACGCCGGCGAGTCGATGGTAATGGCTTGCTCGGGCCGACAGCGCTCGCTCGATGTTAGTGGCTTCAGCCACAAAACCGTCGACGGTTGTCGGGGGATGGCGGACAAGGCCCCCAAAAATTTCAGCCTTCACGCCACGCATGAGGACGCGGAGCTTCTTCTCATCGGCTGCCTCCGGATCGGCTCGGGCACATAGGCGCATGACATCCTCTACGAAGCTGGTCACGCTTTCGTTGGGGCCCTGCACCCTTGTTTGGAGAAGGTCCTCCGCTCGCTGCCGACGGTGGTGGTTGAGGAACGTTCGCTTCAACTCCGCGGCGCAGGACTCCCACGTAGTGAAGGACGCTTCGTGGTTTTCAAACCAATGCCTCGCAGTTCCTTCAAGCGCGAAGTAGAGATTGTGGAGGTATTGTTCAGTTGTCCATCCGTTGTGGCGGGCTACACGTTCGTAGTGTTGTAGCCAGTCTTCAACGTCCTCGTGGATGTCTCCGTGGAAAGGCGTTGGAGTCCTGGGTGCGATCGGCAGGTACACAACGGCAGAAGCGGCCGGGGTCTGCGCCTGGTTGGCCATCGTCGTCTTCGGCTTGGTCGTGGGTGGCAGAAGTCCGTGTTCCGGGGGTAGACCTCGGATGCGGCGACTTGACCGGGTCTCGATCTGGTCTTCGTCGGGTCCTCCAGAGCTGGGGTTTGGACTTGTACTGCGGGAACTCGGAGGGCTGCGCTGCACGGACATGCGGTACCCCGCACCTCCACCAGAATGTCACGGGTGGTGAGTCGTGACCAATAAACAAGAAATAAACAGAAATAAATAAACGTTTATTGTGGCGAACTTGTGCCAAAAATAAAGAAGGAAACAGAAGAAAGCAGAGCGTCGCGGGCGTCGAAGTCGGCGTGTCAGCAGAATCGAGCGCTGGGGCGAGACTGACTCGACAAGGTCGCGGGCGGCCTCTTATCTAGAGTGCGTCGCTATCTCGAAGATTCGGCGAAAGCAGCTCGAGCGTCGCGTGATCGGGCGAGAATGAACATGCACTTTCTAGAAAACAAAAGCAGGAATAAATGATAGAAGTTACATGCGGTACATGAATAAACGAGAACTTTCTGGAGGTCCGTGACCGAGCGTTGCTTTCTCAGCCCTGGGCGCGGCAATATATATATATTCTGAATTGCAGAGGCTTTTAGAACAAGGGGAGTTTCATTCCCCAAGCAAACGTTTAAATATTTTGTCAATTTCATAGACAAGTAACAAGTAATTATTCCACCAACGCTCCCCGATTATTTTTTTATTTGTTTTCATCGGGGCATACTCCTTATATCTAAACAAGTGGTGATTTGAAGTAAACGAATGATTCCGATACAGGCATGGTAACGAGTGAGGTTGAACATTTTGAAATTAATTTAAATTAATCTCTTAACATTCTTAATGCTCGTTGGCGATAGCACATTCAACTTAAAGACTTGAATATAGCAGTTGTAACATTAAAACAAGACATGGTGTATCATAAGGTAACCGGACAAAAGCTCACCGGACAAAAGCTCACCGGACAGAAGCTCACCGGACAAAAGCTCACCGGACAAAAGCTCACCCGTTTTTTGACAGACCCGGACAGAAGCTCACCCGTTTTTTGACAGACCCGGACAAAAGCTCACCTCGATTTCTTTTTTTTTTTTACTATCCGGGCGAAACACGGGCTGAAATAAAGTGCGGACGCAATGGACATTGGACCATTTTTAGGAGAACTTGTACCTCATCCACATTGAGTTGAGAATTTTTTAAAAAAATACTTTGAAAGAACGGGAGTTCGGCCTTTTGGAAAAGTACAAAAAAACAGATGACCAATTTAAAAAATTGTGCGGAATTTTAGATAGGCTCGGGTTCCTTCCACCACAGCTTGTTCCACAAGAACTGACCACCAGGGAAAAGTCTACCGGTGACATCGCTACCTACTGGACTATTTTGATTGCACGCATTTCAACGGCCGCTTCCGTTATGCTTCTGTTCCATCTGCGGCGGCACCCAGAGCGAATTCTTCCCTTCGCCTGACTCTGCGCCGACGGCGACCGAAGTTTCCCCCGGTACGGTGGAATATGTACGACACCACTCTTCAAGATAAGGACCGGATGAGCAACACCTGCGAAAAATAGAGTACCGGGTTCCAGAAGCCCGTCGGCCACGCCCATCCAAGCGTCTTGAGGCTGATTGAATGCCTACAGCAAAATCAGGCGCTCGTTGCCACGGCATTGACAAAAGCCCGGAGAGGTGAGCCCACCGTAAAGCGGGTGCCAAAAATTACTCTGCACCTGCAGAATCGTCTTAGAAATATTTGCGAGGGCTTGCATGTACATCGAGATCTACCAAGACTGCTGGAGCTAGTGGGGCACTGCATTCGCTTCTAACCAATCGATAAATAAACTTGTTTCTACTAAAATCAACAAACCATGCGCCTGTCAGATTTAATTTATCGTTGCCTTTTTGTGTCGCACGCATGCACCTAAGTTGTCCGCACTCGTGTTAAGACCAACATGAAATTTTCTCGTGGTGAGCTTTTGTCCGGGTCTGTGAAAACATGGGTGAGCTTTTGTCCGGGTCTGTGAAAAAATGGGTGAGCTTTTGTCCGGTGAGCTTTTGTCCGGTGAGCTTCTGTCCGGTGAGCTTTTGTCCGGTGAGCTTTTGTCCGGGATTCGTATCATAATCAAAGGTATAATGTAAAAAAAAACGAAAATGTTTTTTTTTTTTTTTTTTTTTTTTGCTTTTAGCAGTGCGGAGTGTCTATTCGCTTGTTGGAGCTCGTTGCACGTACGAGCTCGTCTTATTTAGGAGCTCGTCAAACGACGAGAACGGCAAGTGTACAACAATTTGCTCGCTAAATGTAATACGGGAAATTGTGTTACAGGTGTTGCGCTTCCCTTACATTTGTTCTCTTCCACTAAATATTTCCGTCCCAAATTTTATTTAGTTTTGGAAAATATATTTTTTCTTAAAACCCTAGACCTATACACATTCTGTTAAAACAAATATGCTGTCCGCTAGTTAGATACCAAGCTAGCGGTTACATGCTGTGATTCGGAAACAAATGACCATGTTTCTCGGGCATTTCAGAGGACTACGAAGAAAATGTTTAGGCACCAAGACGCGGCTCTACTGTCACACCGATGCGGTGACGCTGCTGTCGGCTCGGCGCATGCGAAGACGGTTCAACTCATGTGATTCTAGATTTTGCGCATGCGCAGTGCCCATACACGATGTGGGACAATGCGGGCCTTTTTTTGTGAACGGGGCACTGGCCAATGGCATCGGCGAACCAGCGCGTGCTCAGAGAAACGCCCAAAAGTTTGATCGCGAGCTGACCTCGCCAATTCTACAGAGGCCTCCGATATAAGGCCTTAATATAAGACCTTAATGTACCGGGTTTGGCTACGCATTGCAGAAAGCTGGAACTCCGCTAGAGTGTGACGTTTGTAAACGGGATAAGGTGAGAAACGTTGACAGCATGAGGTTACCTAGTCAAAATATGAAAGCGAAAAACAAAAATTTTTTTGAGCCGACATTCATCTAAGCATAATTTTGTCAAATCAGGTAATTATATTGTAGGCGGCCGTGGCATTTATTTAAAGAAAACAAACTTCTCAGCAAAGAAAAAACAATATCATATTTCTCGCTGGCGGGTTTCTCTTGCTGTAATAAGTTGGCACGTGCCCACAATGTTCTTTTCTTTTTTTACAATATTAGGGTTTGGTAGACGTCGACTCATGCGCGAATGTCAAATTTTCATTTTATCTTTCAATCAATGGAGCGTCATGTTCTCAAACATTTACGTCTTAACCAACTGCTGGAGTCATATTCTGAAGGATTTTCAGCTGTCTGGAATACTCATTTTATTTATATGGGCCAAACAACCGGGTATTATTTTCTCGATCCCACCTGGTACGTTTGAAATAGGTTTATGAGACGCATAAGAGCTACAAGGTCATCCTCTGTTGAGATATTAGTTTTCACTGTGCGAAAAACTAAAGACGGATGTACTTTATCTGGCTGCGCCACAACATCATAAGTTTGTACCCACAGAAAAAAGATCGTCACTAACCGACGTCTCTTCGAATGTGGTGCTTTCAGTGCGTTCTTTTCTCCCATACTTCGTTTTACCATATCTTGACAAAATTAGCTCAATCGGGCTTCTCCCCCAAGTTAGCATATCAATGTGTCGGAGCGAGGTACCTGACAATGCACCGTCAGAGTGCTCCGCTCTTCCAGAGGGCTTACACCTGCTTCGTTTTGCTCGCTTTGGTTGGCCCGAAGAGGTCGTAAAGCTCGCTTTCTGCCAAGCTGTGGTCATACGAAGAATTTACTGGCGGAAATATCTGAGACTGCGGTCACAGTGCTTTTATCAACAATGTTCTTCTAATGTGTATTCTACTCCATCTAAAATTAATCGGCTAGGTCCCATATTGGTATGATCACGTTCTGAGCCTGCACTCCGAACATTCCATTGAAATATACGGCATGGGAGACTCAAGTTTTTCCTATCCCCGATCTCAGTTTCTCCGGATTCGTCGACCGCGCAGACACCCTCCTCCTCCTCGGTGGTCGGCCTTCTCTATCGGTCTCTTATGAGGATGACCCAACGCTTTGTTACTGACGCTTAATTCTTGGAAGCGGGGAGACAATGCGCGCGGCGGCGGTGGACATCTCCGGGTTCGCGTTCAGTCGGTCCACGGGCATTGTGCCAAGCACCGCCGCCGTTCTTTGCATGTCACCACCATCCCACAGAGCATTTTTCGCACATTAAAGCTCGTAAATAAACTCGCAGCTAATGACGAGCCCTGCGCTACGGAACTTCTTGCGGGCCTAGATACGAGAGTGCTTCCGACTGCTCGATCAGGGTCACGTGGCGTACGGGCCGCGTTTGCAGTGCTGGTTGCGAGGAGGAGAGAGAGCGTCGATCGTCTGCAAGCGTCTTCCAGCTTTGAGCAGCGTCTCTCCCTCCCCTATTCTCCTCACTACGCGACAACGTACGGATGCGGCTGACCGGCCCATCTTCTCGGGTGGTGTCCCCTGAAAACTGCAAGCCCTCTTCAGCTCCCTCTCTCAAATCTAGGCTCCCTAGAAACTTCAATGCTGCACGCTTAAGCAGCCTCTTTGATGAATACATGCTGGAGATATTTTTTCAGATTTTTTAGAGAATAAAATGTTTACTTTCAAGTTTTTTTTAGATTGTTTGCAGACTCGAGCTGGTTGATGAATTTCCGCAGCCGGTATGTTTTTTTTTTTTTTTTTTTTGTTTCTTCAGTACAGTACTGCAAAGGGGACTTAAAGCAAAAGGCGTAAGTCCATGACAAGGTCTTAGCCTATTCTTGGTTCACAGCGGGCAACGATCATACAAAGTTTACGTAAGAAAACAGAACCAGTGTACATGACGCTTAATAAAATATAAGCGTTATAAAGCGAATTCAGAACAATGGTATAATTCAGTATTAATAAATAAATAAAAATGGACTGCAGCAAATCACGAGCGTTTTGAAGCACAATCGAAGCCATGGTGCAGTTCATTATCAAATCCTACGCATGGTAAACAAATTCAAATAAACAAGTACCATAGCGAAATGAAAACATCTGAAGGAAAGCACGATATAACTAAGGCATTATAATGCTAAAAATTGTGTACAAACAAAGTTAACATAAAAATATCTGGGTCCAAAGTAGCAGATAAAAGATTCATATGACGTTGCGGAGCAACTAAAATTGAAAAAAATAGAGCCGAGAAAATAATTCTGTAACAAAAGAAGCAGATAAAAAGGGAGATCTAGAGCATAAAAAAAACAGTATACGTTAGAAAAAAGTGTGATGGTTGCAAACGTCCTGCAATCTTTTTTAAATTGCGCCGTTGAGACTTGAAAGCCTATTTCAAAGTGTTGCCGGTTCAATATAGTAGTCTCGAAAACTAAGCACACTTGACCATATTCCTTATTACATCTTACGTTTTTGAATCGGTTATTGATCACGGGTGTTAGTTTTTCTCGGGACGCTCTATAGGTTTTATTTGTGTGCACAAGTTAAAGTTTGAAGTAAGAAATCTGACTTGCTTTGAGCATGTTGTTTTATAAAAAAAATGTTCAGTACGCAGATTTCTACACATATATTTTTAACATTACAGCTTGCCATATATGTCTTTTTTGTTATTTGTTTATTATAATTTGTGGCAGTGATCATGTTCCAACCAAAATAGGGCGTGATCATGCCCCAACCTCTATTCGAATTTGTGAAGACGCCCTTGAACACGCCAAACCCGCCTTCGACCAATGTCATCAATGAATGTCCAAACGCTCTGTATATAGGGCTTTGATATAGATCAGTCACGCCGCACGAATAGACGTAATCACGTTGGTTGCGAAACGCTTAAAAAATTATGATTAATCACTGTTAATGAATTGTAGTTCCCTGCTAGTCAAATGTACTGACGCGACATTGATAGCGATCTTGTTAGTAGGCAAGTGTATGGGCCGCTTCCAACGTCTCCCTCTCCAACTACCCTCAGCGGTGTCGTTCAACAACCAAATAGCCCAGCCATCCACTGCTTTAAGATTGCGACGTTTGTTGTTGTTCAGTTGAAATTATCATTTTAGTGCTTGCGCCGAAGCATTTTTGTCCAAGAAAGTTGGGTATGATAGTAAACAATAAGCCCCTACACCTTCTTTCTTATTTTGAAATTACAAAGCACAATGCTAATGCGCAAAAACCCCTCTTCACGGTTGGTCTTTCGCGATTATTTTCTCTGAAAATTGGAGAAAAAAAAAACACCTCGTGAAGACAAAGAAACACACGTTACACGAACGTCGTGAATGGAGCTAATTTTGTATTCGACTTGCGCGTTCGGACCTACATGACAATCCTCCCTTACCTTAAACTAAATAAATGGCGGTCTTTATTTTTCAACTTGGTAAGCAGTAAAGCATTAATTGAACATGAACGCCGAGTAAATGATGACGCAACATCGGCGATACTGCGCCGATGTTGCGACATTGGCGATACTGCGCCGTTGTTTTTGCTGCGAGTGAGAAAGACTGAGTTGGCCGTACGTTATCAACAGTGGAGAAGAAGCAGACAAGTTTACGATCGGCGCGGCCAATATTTTCTCACTGGACACGATCCAGGCAGCGGAAAATTTACGTAAATGGCCGTCGCAGGTCGATATTTTTTATAGTTTAGTCCTCGGGCGAAAACATATCAACGGTCTTGCGTAGTGGTAAGGCATATCAATGTGCTTAAAATGTCTCTCCAAGCTGCGTGAAAACTGTTATTAATTTTTGTTTTGTTAAGAAAACATGTCATGTTTGCAAATGAATACAGCAACATCGCTTTCTTGGGTGACTGGCGTGTTGGCGTGACACGTCGTTATGCCATATAGTAAAAGCTCTTGAGGCTTTGTTATACCTAGCGCAACTTACCCTAACAAACCCCCGTCTGGCTTTCCCTATCCTGCGACGTCTGGTTTTTACTATCCTGCGATCAGGGGCTTATATATTAATGATATCTCTACGGTCATTAAATCGCCAGTACAAATAAACTTGTTTGCAGATGATTGCTTAGTTTACTCACCAATTAAGACATCCGAAGACCAGGCAGCATTATATGATAGTTTGGACTATATCAAACAGTGGTGCTTCCAATGGCAAATGGAAATTAACTTCAAAAAGTCATTCTATACTCACGTCACTAACAAGAAGAATGTATCTCTGTTTCAGTATCACATTGGGAATGTAGAACTAACAAAAGCAGTAACTTTCCAGTATTTGGGGGTAAGGATGAGCCAAAACTTAAAATGGCAGCCACATATCATCAATAACTGCGCAGCTGCGTATAGGAAATTATGTATGCTTAGAAATAAACTTAAAAATAGCAATGAAGAAATAAAACTTACGGCCTACAAAACTCTAATACGACCCACTCTAGAACATGCCTCGGTCGTTTGGGACCCCACAACCAAGACTGACATAGACAAGCTCGAGAGAATACAGAGGAAGGCTGCACGTTTCATAACTTCAAATTACAAATCAACGTCCTCTGTGACAGAAATGTTGAATGCTTGCGGGCTTGAACCCTTGGCGGTTAGGAGAAAAATTGCACGCCTAAAGTTTTTGTTTTTGATTTATCATGGACAAGTAAAGATCAACCGAGACACTTATCCTAGAAACATAACCAATAGATCAGCTAGATTAGATAATTCCAAAGCATTGCAGTCGTATCTGCCCAGAATGGATGTTTTCAAGTACATATTCCTTTTTTGCAAATACAATTAACGATTGGAATAAGCTTCCCGAACATATTGTAAGTCACAACGATGTTTCAGTGTTCGAAGACGCCGTTAGACTTTTTTACTCTGTTTAAAGAGTGAGCATATTGCCTTGGTGTTATTTTGTCTTTTTTATCTTCTTGGGGTTAAATATGTATATATTACGCGATACTTTAAATATTGTACTGCTTTTTTTGTATATAGTGTTTTTGTACACGGCACGTACCCTTAGTTATTAGTTATTGGTGATAATTTTTGCCAGTATATTGTCATTGTTAAATTTATTATCACTTTTTACGTGCATTTAGTGCTCTTGTTTTCTATTTTGCGCTCTCGGCGCGTTTTGTATTTAATCTTGTAACCACTTTATTGTTCGTAGCTCTGTTGGAGGTATGAATCATATTCTTTTCTTTTTTTTTGTGTGTGTGTGAAATTTGTTTCTTCTGCCACGGCCCCACGGGCCGGCAGTATGTACAAATAAATAAATAAATAAATAAATATCTGCCGCCAATCCGCACCTGTGCGCTGGACTACGCCACGTTTAGTACGTTCATGGTAATGCAATGGAGCTCTTAGACTGTGTCGGGCCCCTGTTTAGTTACACCTGACGATGGATGTGCAAAGAACAATAACATCGTATATTTTTCGCGTAGCTGAATGTGCATGAGAAGTGCGAATGATTGTATAGCCAGACGACGCTTTAGAGTCGTATGCTTTACTCCATTCATACCTAAACTGGCAAGGCGATGGAGGCTACATGATAGTAAGGCCAGTCATCTGTGGATAGTTTCTTTTTCACGTGACCACGTTTATGCCTTTACCCACGCCAAGAGAACGGAGTCATTTGATGAGAAGCGGACGGTTGATTGTTCCGGCGAGAATGTGGCTCCCACCAACTTGTAGGAATGGCATTATAAAAGGCGATAAATGAATATTTTCTTCTCCTCTGTAGAAATATAAGCGACAAAATTCCAAATTTTTTTATATTTATTGCATAACCCATCATAGCTATGTCAAAAAGCATTTAACCAAATTGCGTTCGAGTGACCAGCCTCTCAGCTGGCGATCGCGACTCTACGCGTTCCACTGGAAACGCTCTTGTTTGCTGATTCTTCAGCTGTCTGCAGTCTCAGTGTGATTTAAAGTCAACAAAATTTAAACGAAACGATAAAAAGAAGACAGAAATGCAGGGAGTGAGGAAATTCTTCTTGCCCAACATCGATTGGCTCATGAATCCGCAATCAAGTAGAGTACGTTGCTGGGTTAGATGGTCCCTATTTCGGGTACGAAGTCAAATAGCCCAAAAAGACAAGGTCAGAAAACTTGACAGGACACGTGCTGTCCTATGTCCTCTGTAGTCATTGTTTTTTGCTCTATTTTATTTTTATTCAGTCTGTGGGCACGTTAGGTCTGTGTTTCGGAGCGCGAGGTTTGCGCTCTGTTCACTAAACGGACAGGAGCGCCACTGAGGGTTGACACTCCATTTGCGCTTCGCGCACCGAGTTCTGTTTGACAGGTGCGTTGCTTCGTCACACTCCTTGACGTCGATTCCCAAAATAAGATCTCAGCCCGGACAGAACTTTTTTTTAAGAAAAAGGGTGCAATCGAACCGCTGCCCCTTTTCAGTTTAATAGTGCTCAGTGCAACGGATTAACAGGAATCTATTGGAGAGTCGAAACATCAGTTAACATGCCGGAGAAGGTCTGCTGGTGTACCTTCCATGAAAGCGAATTATTGTGCTAAACGTTGAACGATAGTTTGCCGACGGCACATCGCGAGGGGCCTGGCTCTCGCACTCGAGACGGCGCCTCCGACCATCCTTGACAATTTTGACAGTTTAACGAGTCACCAAGACTGTTTAAGCACATTGTACTTCTTATCTAAATCTGAGCAGTATAGGTGAGGAATAGAGTGATCAGGTCTTGTTACTGCCTCTGTTTTCGATGGGAGGTTATCAACGCTTCGGGAGTATGAAACGACTGAAACATTCAATACTTCATAGCGCCGCTTACTGCTTCACTGTACATTCTGCGGTTTCACACAGGTATGAGGCTGAGCTACCATAGTTTTCTTTTTTTTTTAAGGTAATAACTTCTGCCTCCCGTATCAGCGATATTCTGTGCTTGCATCAAAACATTTTGACCAGAAGTGCCGCACCACTCTTCGATAGTTTCGGTGTGCCGTGCTTCTGCGCGCTGTGCTCCCGTTGTTGCAGCCTTAAAAGTACAAAACTTGGAGCAAGGGATTTAGTGTAGAAGTAAAGAGCTGGATAGCTTTTATTAAGCTTCAAAGTACCACCAAGCGCATGCATTTCTCGACGAGTGCATTAGCTTGAATGCTTTCGTCAGTCCTTTTGCGCTATATAATACACCAGATGCATGCTGATACGCTGGGACCTAAAAAGGCCGGAGCGTCCCCGCCAATGCGGTATGTGGCGGCGGCGTGGCGCCGGTATCCACAACCCAGGCAGCACGGCGACATTGGGCCAGCGTTGGGAGAATATTGTTCAAAATATGGGCCCAATTTCATGTTTTCACCACGGCCCAGTATTGGGCCAATATCTGGTAACGATCGTTCCAAAACGGGCCAGAATCGGCGATATCATTGGAGTTTTAAGCAAAGGTGGGCGAATATCGGTTAACATGGCCGCGGCGACTGTGGTGTCAGCGGACTTGGGCCAAACCAACGTTACAACAACCGATCAGTTGGGAAACTGCCATTGAGCCTGCTCTAAAAAATTGGTACCGATCCGTACTCGATCTCAACGCCGCCATTTCTCCCGCAACGGTCACTCGAGGAACTGCACGTGACTTCTATTTTGGCTTTAATCGGCCATTTTGGCTTCGAAACAGATACGGTGGAACGGGCTTCAAGGGTGCCACCCCTGACTCCGAAGCGGACGCGCCGCGAATTGCTGCCGAAGTTAGGATGCGCCTGTAGCCAGCCGGCGGCGCCAGCAAGGTGAGAGCGCACGGTCATACCCTGTCTCGCTGTTACTTGACAAAGGGTGAACGATAAGCCCCATATTGCGTGCCAAAGGCGTCGAAATGCGTGACGTATACGAGCGCAACGCACACATATTGGAACATGACGCAGCGAAAATACTGATACTTCGAAGTTGAGGCGCGCTCCGGTGATACGCAGTCACGTTCCGATTGGCCCGCCAGGGCCGTAGCTTACACTCTACTGGCAGGTTACACGATCACGGCTTTTTGGGATACCCATTATTTCTTGCTTCAGACACTAGGCTAAGCGGCGCCACCAGAGTAAAAGCTCACGTTTGAACAATGCAGTCGCCACTCCCAGAGGTACCCAATATTTCTTGCTTCGGTCGCTAGATGGCGCCAAACCAAACAGCATTGCAGGGTGCCTACAGGTCGAGATGCGCTACCTGAAATCACCGCTGAGACATGGTTGTAAAAAAACAACATTAAATGTGCAGCAAACCTTGTATACTAAATATTTTAAAAAAGCATCACGCCCCCCCCCCCCCCCCCCCCGGTTTTTTACTAATCTGCCATAAAGTCACTACGAAACGAGTTTCTTTTTTTTGTTTGTTGGTACGGAGAAACCCAGTTCGAGCCGCTGATTGCCCGGCGCGGCCCGTGGCAACAGCGGGGGCCGCCCCCATTGGCCAACGCGATTGACCGATTCAGTATCGTTTTAGAAACGGTCAAGAATCCCCGATACCCGCCGATATAGCCGGTTCAGACCCGACAAAGTATTGGTATCGTTTTAGAAACGGTCGAGAATTCCTAATACCGGCCGATACAGCCGGCTCAGACCCGACAAATTACCGGAAAACGGCGCTGGATACTGTATATCAGCGTGGCATTGGCCGACCCAAGTGATGTTCCGCCGACATCGGCCAGATCACTGTAATACTGGCCCGATATTTACGATCCAGCGCCAGTATCGGCAGCATTAGAATGATATTGGCCCGATTTCTCCTAACCGACGCCAATGTTGGCGCAATACTGCGTGCTGCCGCGTATAGACGAACAGGAGCGTGCTCGCAATACGGCGGTGCATCGCCGGCATCCATTGTGGACCATTACCAGCGTGTTCTCAAAACGGTGGCGCGTCGCCGGCATATAGTGTAGACAAATAGGTGAGTGTTCGTAAAATGGCGGCGCGTCGCCGGTAGCCATAGCACTCCATAGCAGCGTGCGCGTATGGACGTGTAACGCGCCGTGGGCCAAATATGGCAACGTGTCGCCGGCGTCCAATAGGTGCGCCCGCGGCACGATGAAACAAATGGCGGTACCTGGACAAGTCAGAGTATGCCGCGCTTTAATGAAAGAGCGCGGACCCTATAGACCAGTGTCCGATATCCTAGCCCCCAGCGATAAAAATGGGAAATAATAATCTCAAACGCAGGCTCTTGTAAAGAGGGGGGGCTGCGCATAAAAAAATATTTTTGCTTTTTACAACACTCTTGGCGTCGGTGCGGTTCTTGGAGCTTCGTGACTGTGCGTTTCTTACCTTCTTGCACTATACTTTGTTTCACCTCATGTCCGAGCGCGGACGATGTTATGAGCCGAAGGGCCAATCAAACAGCGCAAAAAGCGCAACGTCATGGCGTGCTCTCTGCGCTTGATAGGACTAGCCGGCAGAGGAGCACGCACGGAGGGACGGCGAATACCGGCTATTCTTATCAACTGCAGAGAGCACACCATGACGTTGTGCCTTTTTCGCTGTTTGATTGGCCTTCGGCTCATAACATCGGCCGCCCTCGGGCCTAGGCTGAAACGAAGTATACGATATGGGCAAAGGTTTCTAAAAGAAACTGAGCCTTTCAAAAAACGCAGCCCCCCTTCTGTGTCATGACGTCAGCATAAACGAACATGGCGGCGCCCATGGAACAGAGCAGACACTGGTCTATACGCTCCCAACAAGCACACGAGTCCTAGCCGAACAACGACGCAGCACTGGCATCCTCCGCTCTGTGTCCTCCGCTGTCGCTGTTCAAGTAGAAAATCCAGCAACTTAGCCTAAAGCACCTCGATGCTTCTTCTTACAAGTCATGACAACCAATACCAATGACAAAGCATAATTCACTGGAACAAAATGGCGTCCTTGAGTTCAGTCTTTTGCTCTGCGAGGCCATTCGCTTCCTAAAACCTGCCCCGTCACGCGGTCGGCGCCTAAAAAAATGGCGCTACTTGTAAGAGGCTCCTATTAGGAACTTTAATGTGGACTCCCTTGCACACTACGCTCTGTTACTCTACATTGGAGCGTACAAGCCTCCAATAAAATACATAAAAAAACCGCGCAAAAAAAAAACAGACAGAAGATTCGTCTATTTAATATTCTTGTCTTTGTGGTTTCTACGCTGGTTTCTACGCTGGTTTCTCGATATTGTCATAAAACAACTCGCCGGCATCGCCATCTTAATCCGATAAATACAATCAAGCGACGTCTAAAGTGTATCGTCACGTCCCTCGTCGTCTATCTGCGTTGGTCTTCACCTGCTAAGCCTACAGTGAATTCGCTATCGCGTTTGCCATCGTGTTTGCCATCATCGTTTGCCGTCACCTGCTGACCTGCAGTGAATGCGCCATCACGTTTGCCATCATGATTGACTTTATCGTTCGCCATCACCTACTGACCTGCAGCGAATGCGCCGTAACGTTTGCCATCATGATTGACTTTATCGTTCGCCATCACCTACTGACCTGCAGTGAATGCGCCATCACGTTTGCCATCATGATTGACTTTATCGTTCGCCATCACCTACTGACCTGCAGCGAATGCGCCGTAACGTTTGCCATCATGATTGACTTTATCGTTCGCCATCACCTGCTGACCTGCAGTGAATGCGCCATCACGTTTGCCATCATGATTGACTTTATCGTTCGCCATCACCTACTGACCTGCAGCGAATGCGCCGTAACGTTTGCCATCGTGTTTTCCATCATCGTTCGCCTTCACCTGCTGACTTGCAGTGAATGCGTCATCATGTCTGCCATCGTCGTACACCATCGCCTGTTGACCTGCAGTGAATGCGCCATCCCGTTTGCCATCATGTTTGCCATCATCGTTCGCCATAATCTGCTGACCTGCAGTCAATGCTCCATCACGTTTGCCAACATGTTTGCCATCATCGTTCGCCATCACCTATTGGCCTGCAGTGAATGCGCCATCACGTTTGCCATCATGTTTGCCATCATCGTTCGTCATCACCTGTTTACTTGCATTGAATGCGCCATGACCCGGTTGTTTTTTCTGCGCCGTAACCCACACAATCTACTTTTTTGTGTGTAATATTCATGCTTAATTCTTCCCCGCATGGTATTTTTTATTTGCTCTAGATTTAGGACGTATATGAAGAGAACGGAAAACGAAACTGATGCCAAAAGAAGCGTTCCAATTTTCCCACGCGTTCTCGTCAAGTGACGTCGCATGTCAAACGCGCAGGTCGAATTGTCGGCCTAGAAAAACAGCATGACGCGCATTCTTCCACGCTCTGGCGCAGCCCCGGTTTCTCAGTGTTCATTTCTCTCCAACGAACATCTTGTAACCCGAGAATATGTTGTACTGTAGAAATTAGAATAACTCTCCTGTCTTTAGTGTCGACGGTAGAATCTTTCATTTATAAAACTCATAAAATTCAATCACTTAAGAAAAAACATTATTTCGACTGAATATTCGGGATATACTACAGCTGTGTGTATCGATTTAGGGCGTAGTATCTTTTTGTTTTTGTTTGTACTCCTAATTCCACAGTACTACTAATAACGGAAATACCTCATTAATATTATCGTTTCCAGTTTGCTTAATGCGCGCCATAAAAAGTATGCTGACTAAAACACATACTTAACGGTAAGGTTGCAACACGCGTGGGGCCTGATCATTAAGTGGGGCTTTGTTCAGTCAAATAATATTTCTCTAAAAAATACTTTTCAGGTGATCCGTGCGAAACAATTTGGGGCTATTTATTATAAGTAAGACAAAAAAACGTTATTTAATTTATACAAACGACAAAAAATAATTCATTCATATTTTTATATATTTTTCCCACGTGAGATTTATCCCTCTTGAATTATTCAACGACAAACAAAAACATAACTCATGCTTAAAACAATAACTGAAGGGGCTTTGAACAAGTTTATGAATACAAAAACGGACGAGGTCACGATAATTCCAGCTAGGAAAAAGCCATCGCAGCCTTTGTCTCAAATGAACAAGGCGAAAGGGCTGTGGAGGCGAAGCCAAGAGGTGCATGAAAATATGGCGTGAACAAACTACAAAGCGCTCTTCAATTATAAAAAAAAAAAAAAAAAATTCCACTCATGAGACTTATCGGAACTGCTTTAATTAAAACGTCAAGAATGGCGACGGGCATTCGAATGATGGCAATATTTTTCATTAAAAAATATTAAAAGTTGTCACATTTAGTATTGTCTTCGCGACGCGAAGCAAAAGAGAATTGTCCGAATATTTTCTTTATTGATTTTTTTTTGTTCTTACAAATGGGGTTTATATAAAAATTTGAACGAAGTATTCTGGTTGTGGGACACAGATATGTTTTTGCTGTCTTGACTAGACTTGCTATTTATGGCATTCCATGTCGTACGTATCGAAATATCGCTAAGGGTTTCATATTGCGAGACATTTCTAGAATGCTTTCCAACACTGAATTTTTAACTACATTTAGGTTCGATTCGTAACTTTCACAATACTGAAATTTATGTTACTATCACTTGCAAACTTGTAATGTTTAATATTTGATTCTGAAATGGCAAGTTCATTTCTTTCTCCGAATAACTATTGAACACTTCTTTTATATGGAGTATATGTTGAACACATCTCTGGGAGCAAAATATACGCGTAGCGTCATGCACCGAGCAAGCCGAGGCCTCGTCAAATTGAAATAAGCTAGCCGGTCAGCTGCAAAGCTTGTAAAGCCGTACACTGGCAAATTTTCCAAATGCTCCAATTTAATTTTACCTAACCCCTTTAAACTTAGGACAAGCAACCGCGAAGTGCACATCCTCCAGGGCACCGCTGAGCGCTCCGGAAAGTGCGCCCAACCATTTCTCGCAAACGCCGGATGACGCAGCAAGTCGGCAATAATAGGCTTTTTCCGACCAGCAGACCTCGCTTTCTCCCGGGATTGTCCAACGAGGCTGAGAAGTTGTATGGCTGAGCTATTGCGTACTTCGAAAACCACTGATTGAAGTTCGTAAATATCGCGGTCTCACTTCTTTTAGAATAGGGACGTGTGGTAGGGGTACAGCACTTGTCGTATTTTCAATTAATATTTTCATTTATTAATTTCCGTGCGTACCGGCAGGTTTCATTCGGGCACGTCACAAAATAAAATTTAGGTACGCATTATCACGCAGACGCAGATAATGAAAGACACAAAAAGCTGCAACATACTGAAATTCAAAAACGCAAAAAGCAAATGCAAAGTGAATTTTGAATCACACGGTTCATTTTTAACATTTTTAATTAGCTGACGCAACTGACTCTTGGCTCGCAACAGCGACGGTTTTAGCGCGAATAAACTTATCAACGACGTTCAATCACAATGCGAGATTTGTGTTATTGATCGCTTTTTAGATTGACATTAAATAGCATATGTAGATGCTGTTTTCTAACTCTCTAGTTATTTTAAGAGATACTATATCGCAGAACCATTTTCTTTCAAGCGAAAGGTCTTATGCAAAATTTGTAGCGTAATTCGTAATTTTGTTTTAGTGACCAACACGTTTATGAATACTGATATTCCCTTCCTTTTTCCTGTTCCTATTCCAAATGACTTATTCGCGTCAATACTACTATATTACCACCCCGGAAATAAATAAAGCGTCCTTTCAATGTGACAGAATACCAAACCAAACACATCAGGATGTTCAACTTCGCCTTTACGAAAACGTCCCCGAAGTCTGCGCATTCTAACACGAGCATTTCGGCTAGAATTCGAATATTTACAATATAGCGCAAAGACAACTCAGGAAGGAGACAGAGATAGGAAGGAACGCTACATTGCCTTTGCGCTACGTCGTAAATATGCAAAACCAACTATCCCAACAGCTCATTTTGATAGTATTCGGAGTCTCAAAGTTTGTACTAAATCACTCAGTGCATGTTAGAAGTCTCTACGCTCGGCAATGTAAACGCGCTGTCATTAAAGCGATCGTCACTCAAGACCCTAAGTGCCTTTTGGTGTAAAGCCGTCCCAACTTTACGCTTATTTTTAGCCTTATAGAGTGGAAGTGACAGTCATTCGCTCTGTTTCGTCGCGCTGGGTATGTTGTTGTTGTCGTTTGGTGTATTGGCATCAAGTGTACAATGTACAGGACACTGGAGGCTTGTGAAAAAGCTGTCACAAGACAGCTTGACAAATCCACAGGCCCCCATACGGGCATTTATGCAGCACTAAAAAAAAATATTCCACATACCATACAGTTTACACCATTAACAAAAAAAAAAAGAGAATCAATGATGGAAACGATCAAATTACGTCACAACCACGCAAAGGAATGACATCTGGAAAGGCATTAACGAGAAAAAACAAGAGCGCGTCCATGCAGAACAACTTTTAAGGTTTAATAACATTACGCAGCACTTTTTACAAGATAAATGTCGACTAGGGACTGAAATAACAACGTCCGCTTTAAACGTGATATTTAAAAGCTCGACATTTTCGGCAGCTAATCTATTTAGCAATCTTGGTAGAATGTTTTTCAACGTATCTTGCTTGTAGATTGCTCTAGGAGTGCAAACTTTCTAAAGTTCTCTATAGCCGTGGTGTAGACTGTAGTTTTACTTTGGAAGTTAGCTAAGTCTTTTAAAAGCGATGATACAGTTGTAACCCCTTCTTTAAATGCTTTAGAAAACCGATAATTGTACATTTTTGTGGATTGGCAATACATTAAATTTTACAAACAACTTATGTACCGTTTTTTGTGAGACGCGTATTTTATATAGATTTGCTTGAATTGTGGATGCTCAGACTAAATGACAGTAGCTATGCCTAGATGACAACAAACTATTATAAATTAAAATCATAATATTCTGTGGCTGTATATGGCGATTACAATATAGGAGTCCAACTATTTGGGACAGCTTAGCGGCTAGGAAATACATATGTTTATCCCACGTCCAAATTTCTTGAAAAACAACCCCTAGTAGACTAAAACTAGGGGTTGTTTTTAAAATTAAAATGGGAGCCGAATTTAACACTATTGGCTGATTGAACACGACATTTCTTCGGTTTTTGTTACCAAATACGACTGCTTTTGGTTTTTTTATATTTATTTTTAAGTTTTTTTGACACGTTCATTCGTCTAGTTTTTGTAGCGTTAAATTTGCTTTATGGACTATTTAATCAGATAGCTTTCCGGTTATAAATAGGCTGGTATCGTCCGCTTAAATAATCATAATAAACACTGATCCAAGAGAGACGATGTTGTTTATATACACACTGAAAAGAAAGGGACCTAGAATACTCCCCTGCGGTACGCCTCAAAACACAGGAAGTGGATCGGAGAAATGATCCTCAGTACGGACTGTTTTTATACGATGATGTAGATATGGCGTGATTGCGGATGCAGCCTTTCTACGGACACAGGAACATTGAAACTTTTGAACAAGCAGTGTATGATTTACATGATCAAATGCTTTAGTTAAATTGAAAAAAAAAATACTAAGAACCAATTTTCATTTCTTGAGTGCAGTGAAGGTTGGTTCTTTCTGCGCCAACAATGTGGACTCTGTACCGACTCCTTTACAGAAACCAAATAGGGATTCATTTAGGACGTTATCTTTCTGCTTAAAGTCCATATACTGTTTTCAAGTAATTCTTTGCAGTGCTTCTTGAAACATTGGAAGTATTGGGATAGGACGGCAGTGTGCCATGTCGTTTTTATAGCCTTTCTTATACAAGCCATTTAAATGGGCAACCTGCATTCATTGAAAAAAAAAGAAAACGGCCTGACGAAGGCAAAGGTTAAATAGATGCGTTATGTAATCTGCAAGAAGGTCAGCAGCGTGATTAATTGGTTTATTTGAAATCCATCAGCGTATTTAGCTATGCTGTTGCTTAAATTCATAATTGTGGTAATAAATTCACGATCATTTACTGGGTTAAGAAAAATATAATTTGGGTCGGAAGGAATGTTCGCAAGGCTGCTGTTCGTTACGCTTTAATTGACAATATTTACAAAATATTTGTTTCAAGCATCTGCAAGTTCTTTCTCAAATGATTCACCATTGTTTATGTTAATCTTGTTGACTTTGTCGGGGGAGACAATATGCATTAAGACGGCATTTAATCTTTTCCCACATCCTATCGGAACACATTGCCGCAGGAATGAATAAAATAAACAAAAATATTATATGATGGAAGACGAAGTGCATTTGTTTCATCAGTAGACCATTATCGGTTAGCAATATTGCATCAAATGGCAGCCCAAAATTATAAAACAAAATACAGAGATCGGATCCTTTAGTTTCGATTGAGCGTATATACAAGTGAAAACTTATAAACTATTGCAGGAACGTCTTCCCCATGTGGTCTTTCAAAACAATTCGAAAGTAAGTATGATTCGCTGCTTCTATCTGACATGGATAGTCGTTGCTCATTTCTTATGAAAGCTTATCTAGGTCGGCAATACTAGAAATTACCATCGCGCGGTTTCCGCCAGGTATGTGTTCAAGAACTCGGCCATTGCTGTGCCACGCGTATTTGTAGTTGTTTCTTTCGGCCCAGGCTTTTGGCTGGCTTTTGTTTCGAAACGCAGAGAACGGGCTTGTCTTCTCAAGTTTTCAAATGCGAGCGCAGCGTCATCCGAATCACGTAACTTCGTTTTGCTTTCGCACCATCTGCCTATATCAGCCTATCTTGTGAAGCGGCAGATTATGCCCGGCGTTGATAAGGCTTATCGGGATCTTCGCTCTGACCTCCAAAGCGGCCTATTCGCGGAACTGTGTTTACAATGCAAAGTTCTTACAATCTGCCCTAGCCGCCAATTTTACTAGGATTCTTGAAAAGAAAAAAAAAAAAGAGCTATAGGGAGGTTTAGTATTCTGCGCACTCTTTTGCGACCGTAGTTTGTACATCTCGCGGGAACTTTGGGAAGTCATAATCTCGACTAAAACTAAACTTCAGTTTGCGGGCTTTCTGTGCCAAATCAACGAACGGCATTTGGCACGCCCAAGCTGAAAACAGGGGAAATATTTAACACCTGGGAATTCTTGTGAAGTGCAACCGAAAGCTCGGTTAAGCCTTCTTCAGATTGCTGGACCCCATGGGCGCATTTAGGGAGGGGGACCGCCCTCCTTAAGTTTCCTATGTTCAGCTTTTTTCATTAAGAAATTATATACGCCAGCTATATTTAGTAAGTCGTGTTTACTTCTTTGTGACATGGCAAATATCGGTTCAACAACATAGATCAGGTCACCGTTCGCTCGTGACGCCATCTCTCTGCAGGGAGGTCATGGCGAAGGTGAAAGAGGAGAGTCGCGTTGGCTTGATTCTCCTGATTCTCTGTTGGGACCGAGCGGTGTCCGTGGTGGTGGAGGGGCGACTCGAGCCAGGCACCCGACTGTATCCCACTGGGAACTATGTAGAACCGTGTATCTCTCGAAATATACTCGGTTTAAATACGTGATGTACAAAATCACAGAACAGGTTTGCGACCACTTGATTTTTCTTCTTTTATAAAGTCACTGTTTTGTAAACCAGAGTTGGCAGCCAATGGGGGCAGGGCTGCTAACGAATGTTACTACGCCTGGTTCCACCCATGTTCATATTATTTTATTACGCACACCCTCTCACGCAATGACGTGGCAGACGCTTTTCACAGTGTGGCGCCGAGGCACCCTCGCCAAGGAGGATAGAAGGGTAGGAGAACGCATGACGTCGGCCGCGTAGCCTCCACAAGCCATACTCCCTTGACGCCTCGCCTCTTTCTCATTTTCCTCCTTACACTCCTCACTTACCATGCCAACGTTACCACATCACGTGACCGTAGCTAGCCTTCGTCTTGCTATGGGGTAGTAGAATACACCATAGTCTAGCCTTCGATCTGATAAAACCTACCGGACGGAGCGCGCGCAAGCCTGCAAGGAGTCCTTCTACAATCAACCATCCATCTCACACGTGAAATGTCAGCGCACCAATCGCCAGAGAGATCTGCAGTCACGCTGGGCACAAAATCGTTTAAACTTTTTATGACTAGGCTTCACCAACATCGCAACGTGCCCCCTCCTAGTACTTACAACCTCCTTGACCCTCGCGCTTGAAGTCGGGAAGCCACGCCAAGCAGGCGACGACAATGGGTCCGCTGACGGCGTGTCAGACGTCGATCCTGACGACTACGACGAGGTTCCGAAAAGAGTTTCGCCGGATAGTCCGCGGGTGGCGGCAGACGATAGTCGGAACTGAAGGCCTCTGTCTCCGAAAAGGTCGACCTTTGCGTAAGTCTGCACAGGGACCAATTTCTTATTCGACGAAGTCGAGCTTGCCCCGTCCATTGTTACTATGGTCCGCCTTTACAGCAGTTGACGCCTTCGTTCGAGATCTTCACCGGGTAATCCGCTGTCGCGGCCTCAGCTCACCCCTTGTTTAATTAAGCGATATTCGGCGACCATACTGGGATGGGCGGTTGGTGCGTCGATCGACCCTCGCCTCGGGCTATACGTAACAGCGTCTAAAAGCTTTAAAAACAATGGCGGACCATTCCAAGGGAGTGGTCTTTTCTGGTGCCTTTGAACATATTCGTGAGCGGTAGGAGTGTTGAAGTTAAGCTTAGAATGAAACGGCGGTAGAAGTTTATGAGACCAAGCAACGCTGAGTTGAAGAATGCCTTACATATGCCACTGAAAAAAGAAATTATGCGTATTTTTGATATGTCAGTTTTAAATTAATTTTCCCGCTAAAAAAACAAACACAATCTGTTGGTGCAATATTTACACCGCTAGACGCAATTGGGGTGGAGGTCACGGCCCGCTGTAGGCCCCGCGGAAAAATCTGTTGCCCTGCCCATTGCTACTAGATTGGCTTGGCTGCTCAGCCGAACACACTTTCAATTTAGGTAAATGGTCAGCTAGAACGAGGGGGACAAACACAGACAGGAAGAAACAGAGACATACACACCTCTGTTTCTCCCTGTCTGTGTTTCTCCCTCTCGTTCTAGCAGACCATTTACCTAAATTATGTACCAACTAGCTCAACTTCAGCCTGTTACACACTTTCAAGCCTGGTGTCGCCCTTTTCCGCGTCCACTCTGGCGTCTGACAGCGACTGCTTGTTGTACCTGGTTGCGCGAGCAGACGCGCGGCAGCCTCCTGCATAGTCTGTTATCTCACCAGCGTCTGTCGTCGTCTGCCATGCCTGAAGGACGCGGGCATTTACGCTGCCCGTTGGCGCCCATTTTCGCCTTCGACTGCCTGCTATTCAGCCCCCGTCTAAAAAAAACTTTTACAGCGCTCGCAAGACTTGACCATGAAAAATGGCGTTCTAGTGTTCCATGATGTACCAGCGACGGTCCACTGCAAGCGAAGGTCAGTGTCTGCCAATATGTGGTAAAACGCGACCGAGATGGACTAAACAAATCAGCGAAATAAATATGCGGTCATTTCAGTTTTTCATGTTCTTGTCACTTGCTTTCTCATGGCATCCGCGAGCCAGGTGAGAGAGCGTCATGGCGCACAATTAAAACGTGACCTAAATTTATTCGCTTTGGCAGGCCAGGTGCTCTGCAGAACTTGAGAGCTGCTTGCCTTTCGAAGCAAAATACCGGGAACATACCTGGACATACTTGATGCGAGTCGAACGCCCAATTGCCTCCAGCCAATTGGCTAGCAAATGCTTACCTGTGAAGGTATCTCTCAGTATTAAAACCACGGTCGCAATCACGACTGTTGCAGCATTCACAAAGAAGCGGGGCCACTTTTGCGGGAATGAACACCTTTATTCAGCATTAACAAGCGCAAAGAAATAAATAAAAATAGGTTGATCAAAATAGTGAATCTGCGACGCTAGGCTTAGGTTTTTCCCGCTACGAAAACAAGCATCCTCAATGCGCTACACAAGGCACTTACTTGCGACAGTTGTTTGCCACCAACTATATTGGTTAATGCGATCTCCCTCCAGGTCATCAATTGTCGAGAGCGCAAAGTTTGCGTCCTATTTTTCCTCTTTTTTTTTAATATATACGCGTCTGAACTATTCTGAACCTGCTGCTGTACCCAGCCGTTTTTTGTGCTCGACCTGTCTCGTGCTGTTTTTTGTTTCTTCGTCTTGGCGGACGGTTTCTACAGAACCAATGGGGTTCACGAAGTCACTTTGATTGGAGCGCTTGCTAGATACGTCAGAGATGGGCGAGTTTGGATTGCCAATTTTCACCTTGATGATAATTTTTTTTCATAACTTTTACCTTCATTACATCAGAACAGAAATTTTACCCTGCTGACCGTGGAAAGTGTTGTACATGGATAAAGTGCTGGATATTTTATATTTATATATTGAATATTCAGCACTTTTGTACTGTGGTAGCGAATAAATAACAACCATCTCGGCACTTCAACATTTCAGCAACATAAGTGTTTCCGTAGCACGACTACGCCTGCTGCACGCTTAATCGTGCTAAGGAAAGCGTAGTCTTCAAGCTGTGATAAAAACGTCGTCCCAGAAATATTACTTCACCAAATAAACAGACCCGTGAAGCAGGTTTCCTCGCATTACCCAAACAACGCACTGTAAAGTAAGCTGACGAGTCGAGGGGTCTGCGCCGTCTGCTCGGACTTTCCGTACCCAAACATCACAAACGTTGATGTTGATAACTAGAGGAGCTCCTATTATAGCTTGCGTACGCCACCGATAGCTAGAAACCAAGAGCGGAGCTTCGATAAGAAGACTCCAATTCAAGCTAGAGTCTGAACATGCGAACCATCGAGCTTATCGCTTCGCCGCAAGGATAATGCTCGCATTAGAATGCTCGTTATCTCTTCACCCGCTTGCTCCGTAGATCGCAGTGCGTTCTAATCATGTTTTTTGCGTGCGTGGAAACAAACGAACAATTTATGCTCATAAGCAGTCCGCTTAGTTTTTGGAGTAAGGAAAGAACGCAGCCCGTTGGGGTAAAATGTTTCTCCCAAAGTAGCATTTCGTGATGTTGGCTTTAACTCGGTGGAAAATTAGGATGAAGTAAAGCACACAAAATCTTAAGATGAGTTGTGTAATAGCAGAAAACAGGCTGACATAATGGTAGTTGATAAATGTGTAAAAAAAGTTGTGTTTGTAGTGTTTCCCATACCATATTCACTTCGACAGGGTTTCAAAAGAGATTTGGTACACCCTCCGTATACCCCAAAAAAAGAAAAAGAAATGCTACTAACTCCACATAAAAAAACGACTGGAATCCCACAGCCACTATTTTCTTATAAGCAAGGTGCAAGCCAAGTAATGGATTAGTAGTTGTATATCCGAGCAAATGTATCTATAGGCCGCAAGCTATGAAACACAAATACCACCTGCCTCCTGTGTGCATGAGAAGCGTGGGAGAATGTTGTTCATAACCCCCATGCATTGGAGCGCGCACGCTCATCCTTGCGGCTGGTAGATTACTAACTTGGTGGGGACCCAAAGAAGGTGTAATTGTTTAAACTCATTTCTTGCGAACAAAAAAGTTTAAATCAGTGGCATTAAAACTTATCTACTAGCCTACAGATTAATAAATAGTGGACTACTCGCCCGCTATTACTGTCCCTGACAACTTCTGAACGAAAGGAGTGTTGAGTAATGGTTATATTATAATCGCTCCGCCGCCAATAAGATTTGGGCATTAGCCGCTATGGGCTCCGAAGAACACATAAAGGAGCAGGAGGCACGAATATAATGAATCACGCCCTGCGTTGCTAAGGCTAGAATTAACTAGAATGTTCCACCTGATTATTAGGTTAAAAGCAGGCATTTGTGCTGGCTTGTCATGGATTTCCCAGATTTGACGAGGCACTACTTAGGTTACGAATACGAGTTGGGCACCGCAGAAATTGTTGACTACTAATTGCTGTATTTGGCAAATGCAAGCAAATTGCGCGTTAAAATGAATGTCCTACTTGATTGTAAGGTAATATACCATAACGTGAGGAAGCGCATATCCAGTATATTGCATCCTGCATTGTTAATCTCGTCTATGAGTATTTCGCTATTATGAGGCTGTCGATTCTGTATATTCTTAAACAATTAGTACCTCACTGTCAACGTGGGCTCAAAAAAAAAAATATAAATAGACCTCTCCGAGTGGTGAGTTGCTTCTTTTGGCTACCTACGTCAGAATATTTTTTTTTTTTGGCGTTGGCTGTTATTGTTGTTTTCTTCAATAGCAGATCTTGGATGATTACTCTTTGTCGGCAAAAAGTGTAAAGATTTTTTGCTGCTTTTTTTGTATAGTTCTGCCATAAACGTATGGCTTCGAATGTATCCAAAACAGAACAAAATTATGAAATGAAATTGCTTTATTAAACTGGTGCGGTACAGATAAGGCCATATGAATAGTAGGAATTGTTTTCCATGGGACGTATCGTGTATGTAAACTTCCTTATTAATATAGCTGTTCGTTCAGCCTTCACATTAACCAGATTCAGCTAATATTTATTTGATTATTAGCAATCAAGTAATCGGTTGAAATTATTTAATATGTGCGCGCCACTTATAAAGTCTTCTTTCGTATAGACAAAATAATACTTATGTAGCGACACTCAAAGCCAGCCTTCGCCATGAACGACGACGACGAGGTTCAGCTGCCTCTGCAGCGCGAGCGATTAAAACAGTTCGAATCCAAACGCTGTCCGAGCTGGTTCGTTTCGTCCCAGCTCCCAACAGATTTGGTGACCCGGAATCGAACTCGCTCCGTCAAGGTCTGCTCCTTCATGGCTCATTCCGGCGCGTCCAACGCTCCTGACGGCGACGCCCTCCAGTCTACCTTGGCAGCGGTCCAGAATATTCGGCTACCACCATTTTGGCCGAAAAATCCGATCGTATGGCTCATGCAAGCTGAGGCCCAGTTCCGCCCCCGGCACATCACCAGCCAGGAGACGCAGTACCTTCACATCGTGTCCTCCTTGCCAGCCGACGTCGCCGAGGAGCAGGCCGACATTCTCGCCGCTCCGGATCCGGTCAACCCCTTCGACCAACTGAAGGCCGCCATCCTTGACCGCAAGACCAAGTCGGAGCGCAGCAGACTTCGACAACTCCTCAACACCGAGGAGCTCGGTGACAGACGCCCATCCCAGCTTCTCCATCGCATGCGTCAGCTGCTGGGAACCCAGAACCAAGACCCTAACAACCACCTCCTGCGTGAGTTGTTTTTACAGCGGCTCCCATCGACCATGGTCCCGGTTCTGCCGGCCGCGGAAGACATGTCGCTCGACAAGCTCGTTGAGCTTGCCGACCGTGTCGCCGACTACTCGCGGGCCGCTGGCATCAGCGCTGTCGCCAATAGAACGCCCGCAACAACATCAGAAGACTCTAGTCTGTCGCGTCTTGAGGACCATGTCGAAACCATGAGTCGTCAGCTTGCCACCCCCGCACCCTTGTCACGACGCCGTCAACAACGGTCACACTCCCGCCGAAGCCTGCGCTCCCACTCAAACTCAGTAGAGCGCTCCGCCTTCTCAAACAGCAGTCAAGTTGGCTCGGGCTCGGGCGTGTGTTGGTACCACCGTACCTTCGGCAACGATGCCCGCAAGTGCAGCCAACCCTGCTCTTCGGTGGGAGACTACGAGGACCGGGCACTGACGGCGGCAAGTGATACCAGTCGACAGGAAAGCCGCCTCTTTTATGTAGTTGACAAGGTGGCTGGCCATCGCTTCCTTGTCGACACAGGAGCCGAGGTCAGCGTTCTACCGGCCTCTCTTTTGGACCGACAACGCAATCAAAAGACCTCCCCGCTCCAAGCGATCAACAACTCACCTATCGCCACCTACGGTCAGCGGTCCCTCACAATCAACCTTGGACTGCGCCGCACATTCCGGTGGCTGTTCATCGTCGCCGACATCAAGCAGGCTATCCTGGGAGCGGACTTTCTCAACTTCTACAAACTGGCCGTCGACATTCATTCACGACGCCTCATCGACCTGACGACATGCCTCTCCGTAAATGGTGTGCTCTCTACGACCACGGCAACAGGACTTAGAGCGTTTTCACCATCAACGGCCTATGAGAAAATTCTCGCGAATTTTCCGAACCTTACGAGGCCACACACAAGGGAG
The DNA here is from genome assembly GCF_016920785.2 of Ixodes scapularis. Taxonomy (NCBI): domain Eukaryota; kingdom Metazoa; phylum Arthropoda; class Arachnida; order Ixodida; family Ixodidae; genus Ixodes; species Ixodes scapularis. Next base: position 46,622,424 of record NW_024609879.1, on the reverse strand, counting down.
TCACCGGTGAAGCACACCATTACTCACCACATTGTCACCTCTGGGCCCCCTGTTTTCGCTCGTCCTCGACGGCTGTCTGGAGAACGCCTGGCCATTGCTCGTCGTGAGTTTGAGCATATGCTCGAACTTGGCATTGTTCGTCCATCATCGAGCAACTGGGCCTCCCCACTGCACATGGTCCCCAAGAGAGACCCAGGCGACTGGAGACCATGTGGCGATTACCGCGCCCTCAATGCCAACACCCAGGCTGACCGCTACCCGCTACCCCACATACAGGACTTCACAACGAATCTGGCTGGTTGCCAGATATTCTCCAAGATCGACTTGGTGAAGGCATACCACCAGATTCCGGTTGAGCCTGTCGACATACCAAAGACCGCCATAACCACACCATTTGGCCTCTTCGATAATGTGAGGATGCCGTTCGGTTTGCGGATTGCCGCCCAAACATTTCAACGTACCATCAACGAGGTCACCCGAGGTCTAGACTTCGTCTTTGCTTACCTCGACGATCTCTTGGTCGCCAGCACTTCAGAGGCCGAGCATGAGGAGCACCTGCGCGCTCTTTTCACCCGCCTCGATGACTACGGGTTGGTTATCAACCAGAACAAGTGCACCTTCGGCGTGACGACCATCGAATTTCTCGGGCATCAGGTAACACCTCAAGGCATCAAACCCTTGGATGCAAAAGTTACGGCCATTCGAGACTTTCCGCAGCCAACATCTCTGAAGAAACTGCGCGAATTTCTAGGTCTCCTAAATTTTCATCGCCGTTTCCTACCGAGTTGTGCGGAACTGATCAAGCCGTTGACGAATCTTCTCGCCACCAAGAAAGAACCCTCTGCGCCTCTTGAGTGGAACGAAGATGCAGCGTCTGCTTTTTCTTCAGCGAAAACGGCGCTCGCTGACGCTGCAATGCTCATTCACCCCGTTCCAAACGCAGAGCTACGACTCGCCACCGACGCATCAAGCGTAGCGGTCGGTGCGGTTCTTCAGCAGAATGTCAATGGCTGGCAGCCTCTCGGATTTTCTCCCACAAGCTCGAGAACCCAGAACAGAAGTACAGTACTTTCGCACGCGAACTTCTGGCAGTGTACCTTTCCATCAAACACTTTCGCCACTTCCTCGAGGGCCGGAACTTCCATGTTCTTACAGATCATAAGCCCTTGACCTTCGCATTCCAACGAAACCACAGCGACCACACAGCACGTGACATCCGGCACCTCTGCTTTATATCAGAGTTTACCGTCGATATCCACCATGTCAAAGGCCATGAAAACACTGCTGCGGACGCACTCTCCCGCGTCAGTGCTATTTCTTCAGCAGATCCGGTGAACTGGGAGGAGCTGGCAACTGCTCAAGCAAACGATCCCGAGCTGCAACGCTTGCGTGCCGCTCCTGGATTACTGAAGTTTGCTGACGTTCCTCTGCCCTTTTCTCCAACAACAGTTACCTGCGAGACGACAACTGGTGCGTCCCGACCATTCGTACCACCAGCATCTCGTCGCGCTCTTTTCAACAACCTGCACAACAGAAGCCACCCAGGAATCCGTGCTTCACAGAAATTAATAACTCCTCGTTTTTTCTGGTCCAGCATGAACGCGGATGTCCGTTGCTGGGCACGAACGTGCGTGCAGTGCCAACGCGTCAAGATCACGCGACACACAATCACCCCTATCTCACCCTTCCGACCACCGGACTCCAGGTTTGCACACGTCCACATAGACTTAGTGGGACCCCTTCCTTCATCACGGGGAGCCCGCTATTTGCTGACGTGTGTAGACAGATTCACCCGATGGCCGGAGGCATTCCCCGTCCCTGACATGACAGCAACGACAGTCGCTACAGCCTTCATCGACGGCTGGGTGTCCCGTTTCGGCTGCCCTGCTGTAGTCACCACCGACAGGGGACGGCGATTTCAATCCTCCCTTTTTGCTGCCTTCGTCACCGTCCTGGGTGTCCGACACATTCACACAACCTCCTATCATCCCTCGGCTAACGGCATGGTGGAACGGCTGCACCGCCAGTTGAAGGCAGCTCTTGCCACATACGAGCCGCGAGAACGTTGGGCCGACCACCTTCCTCTCGTTCTGCTGGACCTTCGCTCTGCGCTTAAGGCAGATCTTGGCTGTTCTGCAGCCGAGTTGGTCTACGGCACGCCACTGCGCCTACCCGGCGAGTTCTTCTCTCCACCCTCATCTGAGTCAAGAGAAGACCCCAGTGGCTACATTGACGACCTTCGAACACTTACTTACATTATAGCTGTGATTTGCACGAGACACATGAAATATAAGCAAATAAAAGTTGTGTGACGGATGATGCACATTTATTTGTAGCATTATTTTTGTTTTGTTCAGAGAGAGTACCCACATTGCTCAATTGATATATCACCATAATATTTATTTATTCTTGAGTGACCGCTTTCCTTTGTTAAGGGTGTAATTAAGGAGAGCGTCACAACTATTGTACGAACGTACGATCGTTGACTTTCACCCATTTTTTGCTCATGACTGAAATCATTTGATGCAACATACTATCCAAGTTGAATGTGCAGATGTAGTACTGCCGACTTCAGCGGTTAAAATTGGTGTGTGGTGTCATATTACAGTATCTGAAACTGCGAACAAATGGGTATTTCGTGTTACCTCTGCATGCGTCGTGCGCTGTACAGTTTTCTTTGGCTAGGCACCTCGCTTTTGTGTCTTTTCATTTCCTTCTTTAAATTCTTTTACACCTCACCCGAAGGCCAATTTACCCAGAGTTGATAATCTCATGAAGCCGCAAATGTGTAGAACTTTCTGCTTGTACTTCTCAACCACGTTGCATTTCATATCGCCATGTGCGGAAAAACTTGGAGAAAGGAAGTGATCTTGGCTCATAAAATTGTGACCAATCAATTTTACCAAAATACTTAGTTCTCCTGCATATTATTTGTTTTTAGCTGAAAGCTTGCTCATTGTTTCGTTCCACAGACTCAGATGTTTCTGCATAAGTAATTATCACCAACTCGTGTGCACAGTGCCTGTTTTGGTTTTTCGTTAGACATATTTTCTGCCGTTTAGCTTTGGACATTCTGCTTGGTGCTTCTGCTACACCTTCCACCTTATGCCACCGAGCTTCGGCAATACCAGTTTGCCTTGGCTCCAAGTTGGGTTTTTTTCTTTATTGGTACTATTGTCTGTGGCTGGTTTAGAACCTAGTATACGTTCCGCCTTATTCGCCAGCATTCTGCTTTAAAGGAAAACTGCGGTCGAAAATGGAACCAAAACAAATGACTGGTATCGCTCACAAAATACGATCACAGCCGAAATATTACGCCAAAGTGAAGCTTGGTTCTTGACTAAAACCGATTTTAAAGATTTAAAGATTGATTTAAAGATATAAGGGTTGACCGTTGCACCGGAATTAAAATTCACCTCTGAGTAAGCGAAAGATGGGAAGTTACATTTTTTGGACTTGCAACTATTGAATAAAAAGGGGCTTTGCTGGTCTTATGGAAGGGAAACCTTGAAGATGGTATTTTCTAGATGGAGTGCTCATTCTGAACTTGTTAAGGGGGGGGGGGGGGGGTTGTGGGAAGAAATCTTCTTTTCATTTTGTTGGGAAGGCTTTCGGTGTTCAAATCAAACGTCTACTGTCGGTGGGTTATAGTTTAGATTTTATCGCTTTTAAAGCGCGTAGACTGCGTGTACGCGCATCGGTGAACGGTGAGAGGGTTTAAGGTGGAACCTTTGCTGTGATTCCTTATTTTCATGGTTTTTCTCATAGCCTAAAAACTTTGGGTGCCAAATTTAACGTTAACGTGGTCTTTAAGACGGACTTTCGTTCAGACAAGCTCACCCCGTTTACCTTCAGACGTGAGGGGTGTTGTGAGAAAAACACAGATCCCTCAGTCTACTGTGTCCCAGAGGTGGTCTACAAGATCCCCTTTGAGTGTGGATTTTGTTATGTTGGTCAGACAGGGCGTTGTTTGAATGACCGTCTTACGGAACATAAAAGAAGTGTAAAAAATAGTGCACAGAGTTCTCAGTTGGCTAATCACGTTAGTTCTTGTAATTTTTGTTCCCCTCTTTGGGATGAAACTTCCTCTCTGCGTAACGAAAAATAATTGTTTAGAAGGCTAATTAAGGAGACTTTGTGCATTCGCGAGCGGGGCAATTGTGCGAACCAGCCGTCCTTGGTTCTCAGTGATCGGATGAAAGAGTTTTTGCTTGTGTGAGGGGGGCTTTGTAAACTTGAGGAGGGGGGGGGGGGGGGGGGGGCAAATCGGGAAGCGTTTGCTGGAAGTAGGAAATGAAGATTAGGCTTTAGCGTTTTTGGAGGTCGAATTGTGTGTTGACCTTGGGGTTGTTGTTCGGGTGGTCGGCTCCTTTTCCGAAAGTGTAGGAGCCGGGGAGTAGCTCAGGCTGTCTGGGGCGAACTCGTTGGTCGTCTTGTCTACGCCTTTGAGTTATTTTTGCCCTTTCCCTTTTCCATTTGTCCGAACATCTTTTTATTGGTTGCTCATATCAATAAAATTCAGCTGCGTTTGAGATTTCGTTGTGTTTGACCTTTTTTTTTATCATTCCCAATCTCAGGGTTTGCAAGATTTTGACCAGCTGTTCTTTAGCCGGAGGCAAGCGGGTTAGCTTTTAATCAAGGAACACAGGCTCAGCACCCCTTAACGTCACGTCGCAGTGGTACAACTGATTATGCGTGTAGCCATCCCTCTAGCAGATAGTTTCGGTTTTGCAGTAGACGCTCGAAACGAAACTTTGAGCAGGGATATTTATGAAACTCTACAAAATATTGAACAAAAAAATATACCTTGCAATTCAGGGATAGTACATGAGCTAAAAAGAGTCGTCATCTCACATTAAAAAATATTGACCGGAGCTGCCCTTTAATAGTACTTCCTACTCTCAGCCAAACCACGGTAAAGTGCAACGGGTGCGAGGCCGAGGCGGAGCATCTGCTGTGCTCTTAACCTATCAGTGATTATAGGTGCCATCCCAATCCTACAGGTAATCTTTCACAGGTGGTCGCAGTAAGGGTACAGATACGCCCAAATTAACTTTGCTTTGTTTGTCCAAGCGCAGACACTCAGATCGCATTTAGAGCTCGTTGGAGCACGAGGAAATGAAGGATTAAGGAGAGAGCAACTCGATGTTTGTAGTTCTTTGGAAACTCAGTCTCACCTTGGGAGTGAAAGTTTTACCGCGGTCGGCAGCTGTATCTAGGAATCTCGCGAAATTTCGACAAACCTAAAGTTTAACGTTACTTCGAGGTTCGACTGGTTTTCAGAAACTTCGCGCATTTTGCAAACTTTGACAAAGTTTGTATTTTGAACAGTGAAGTTTCAAGATTTTGCAGAAAAAAAAATATTGCATGCAGTAGTTTACAGTAAACGACCAAATTTTCGCGAATCGGGCCAAAACTGAAAATTTGAAATTATTCGCGGGTTCTAATTTTTGCGAATTGAGTGTAGGTTTTATAGCGTTCACGTATAGCCCGAATTGTTCGCGGGACATATTTTTCTCGAATTGTAGGTGATTTGCGAAATTCGCGAAAATTAGGTCCTCGCGAAAATTTAGTCGTTAACAGTATATCGAAAGCAACAAAATAATTGACAATATTCGCACCGTATAAAGTCAGACATACTATCTCAACCACTTATGTAGTTCCTTACCCTTCTTGTAGGAACTTCGTAGGGAAGCAAAACGAGCAACTGTTTTGTCGTTCTGCATTTTTATGAAGCTATCAGCGTATGGATAATTTCGATCAGGTTAATGAAGTAAACAGTTAACCTGTTTTGAGTTTGCCAGGGGCTCATGTATGTGGTTGCCACGGTAGCACCTCCATGTTTAGCTTTTTTGTACGTGCTCCATCTCTTACAGCAGTATAGCGCGCGAAAGAAAAACAATTCTACTCAAGCCTAATCTAAGCTTATGAACAATGACCGAGGAAATATATCGTTTTTAGTCTACTTAATGGGCGGAAGACAATATCAGCTAAGATCTAGATAAATGCATTCAGTATCTGAACACAGAATTTGATTGCGAAGGGAATAACAAATACTGTTATTTCCGAGGTAAGTCAACAGCCACCGGAAATGGCGTTAACTTGATGCTGCCTCTTTGGGATCAACGCATCCGTACATTAAAGACGCTTCGAAACTCTGCTCACTCGAGTGCTCCTGCCAAGCGAATGAATTATTCCAATTCAGACGCTGCGGGATTCCACCGACACCGCGTTGGGAACCGGAACTACATTTCAGGTTACGAGTTGGAGATCAAAGCTCTCAAATTGAGATGTTCCACTCCTGGACCTTTCCTTTCGGCTGCAAAGCTCTCCGTTTTTATTATTATTATGGTTTCCGGTTTTGTACGACATCAGGTACTAGCAAACACTCACCTGTGCTTGCTACACTGTATTTTGTTGGTGCATGTTAGATTTTATTTGAAATATCATAAAAAAACAGAGTTTGAATCACTAGTCTTTATTTCGTTACTATTCACAATGTGGAGTCGATATACTAAAATGAATGTACACAAACAAATATGTTTAATCTATTGACTTCCAATATCAAATTATTTTTCGGCTACTCAATTTAGTCTGGAAACTGGCATACTTACATAATATTTCAGTTATAAAATTAAGAGTTTGGGAACAGAACTGCTCGCTTTTATCTATCAGGAACGGCACGCTTAAATAAATATATTCTGTGCAATAAATGTTATCTTTTTAAAACGTCGGATTGCGACAAAAAGAGAAAGGGGGAGAGAAAGAACTTTATGCACATTTTATTAAAGCCAAGCAGGCAGTTACTACATATTAGTAGCAATTGAAAAATCTGAGATATCTGTACTAATACTATGAATATTTACTGCACTCAAATATGAGAATGTCCGTTTAAAATACGAGGCAGGCTTAAAAAAAATGTTCCAGTTTGAAAACAATTTTTTTGGTTTTGTATCTTGAAAAGATGGTATTTCGGAAGAAGCAGAAGTCGCGCTAGTTAGGAAATTCTTGATGTTGCGTTTCACACCGTCAAAGATAATATCCATGACATCCCACTGAAAGGTCCATTTTTTTCCTATTAGTCGGTTAAAAAATTCAGGCACGAGCAATGCACTAATTGAATAATCGGTAGTTAGTCATATAGTGTCAGTGATCTAATACTATTTTAAACTTTTATTCAAACAACAATCAAAAGTTCAGTTATATCTCTAGGGCGGCGAATTTTACTTTAAGTATTTGAAGTGTACGTTTTGTACAATTTTTAAAGTCTGGTAACAAAGGTGAATAATCTAGGAGTACTTTGTCATGTGCTGTTAATACACGCAATTCAAACGTCAGCTGTACCTTTAAACGTATATATCGCGTAAATTTCATTAAAAAAAAAAAAGATTTTACACTATGAACGCTCCAGTCTGTTTCCAATGAAAGCACAGGTCTGAGAGAAACGCTCCAGTCCAAACGTCCACACCAAAAACAAATCGGTATTCAATTTGCCGCTTGTTATTTTATGCGAGGCGTTATTTCTTAAGTTCCGCCGATCAAGTTACAACCGCAGCGTTTTTTTTTCTCTCTCGTGAGATTTCTTGAATTGAGAAGGTTTCGCAGTAAGTTTTTGCACATAACGATTTCCAATACATATGTGAGTAAAAGGCAATATTAACAAGCTTAGAGCTTAGCATGGACGCATAGTGCTATAGTACGTTACGCTCTCACACGAAAGGGTGTATTCTTAGACCCTTTGTTCATTATAAGACACCCCAGAACTTCAGTTCGACGTATTGCGCACTGACGTCAACCTGACGGTACTACGCTTCCCGAGAGGCTTGATAGCCGTGTGGTACAACTTATTAAAATAGCTAATGTACATGTTACTGAATACAGAAGAAATAATCGTGGTTTTCTTGGCCCTACTGCAAAACCTCAGTGTTTTCTTTCGTGGTCTTCGGTACGTACTTTAGCAATTTAATAAGTTATATCACCCCGTTATCAATCCCCTCGTAAAATTTGGAGCCGTCTGTTCGCCTATAGTGCGCTGTACGCCGAACTAAAATTATGGGGTGAATTACATGGGACAAAAGGGTGTAAGGTAGTACCCTTTTTTTAGAGTGTACAACTCGAGAAGAGCAGGTCGCGGAGCCTTTCCTCCTTTCTACATTAGCGCAGCAAACGTTAGAGTCCGCTCTTTTCCTCCTTCCTCCTCCTCCAGCATTCGCTCTGCTAATGTGGAAAGAGGAAAGTAGTCGTTTCCTCCTGTTCTTGGGTTGAAACGGACTATAACAAGCAACTATAGCGGGTATACCTGGGGGAAGGTGGTAGCAAAGAAAGCTTGTCAGAATAATAAGATATTGGAAATATAACACAAATGTTAATGAGATGGTCAGGATGGTTGGAGCACCATGACTGGCCAACACCTCCTCTATAACAAGGCCGCTATGCTAGATTTTCGACGTCACCTATTGGAGGCCAAGGGAAAACTTGACGCCATTCTTTGGGCACCGTTTGATTGGTTTACATGTTGAATTTTGATGAAAACTTCCATTCTGCCCGAACGCTTGCCGTATACTAGAGTCCAATCCCTCCTGGCCACCAATCACGCGTCCATTCTCCCCGGCCCCCTTTTTAAGACGGGTTCGAATGACTGCAACACAACATGGGTTTCTTAGAGATAATAATCGTTTCGTTTTTGCTATTTTAACAAAAATTTGGATGTAGCTATCCGTATGCGAGTTTCTCGTAAACATAAAAAGATATGTTTTCATTAGTGTCAATTCACGCATGAAGGTAAAAATTGAGGGAGAGGAAAAAATGAAAGCGTTTGGAGACGTCGGATCTCCGAGCTCTGGTTGGAATGATTGCCGGGTGGATGCAAAGCTAGCTGCATTTTTATCGATTCAGTGTTCGAAAGCGTTCTATCGCAGACGCCGAACGCCATACGTCGCCGCTTGACGTTGGAATGCATTCCAACAGCGGGTAGAGACATAGCCTTTCCGAATGCGGAGCGCAAGTTCGTCTGCATTTTGCGCAGGAGCTGCTGTGACGTCAGAAGGACGCCGAGTTCTGAAAGGCTCTGATTGAAGGATAGTTGGTGGACCTCAAAAAATTTGCCTCGACGTCTACCCACTATCCTTCATTCAGAACCAATCAGAGCTCGGAGTTCAGACGTCACCACAACCACTGCAAATGAAGCAGACGAACTTAGGCTCCGCAGTGAAAATGCGTTCGAGTACGTAATTTGGCACTCTGACTGCCAGTCAGGATGTCTCCTGGTCGAACGCATGACGTTTGACTGCCACTTATGGAAAGTTCCAAAATACGTATGTGGTGGTCTTTGATGGAATATATGACTGTATACGTTTGTTATTGCATCAGACACAGCCCATATCACATGCAAGTTCGAACGTGCAACCTCTCTGTAGAAAGCAAAATCACAAGGAAAACAACTTTAGCAGTTTAAGGGTCACGGCGATTGTACGCTATAGAAACTGGCAATAACAGGGCCAGCGTCCGTTGAAAGCATGGGGTGGGTACAATGCGCGTAATTCGAAACTTGGGATTCAGTATTTGTGAAGTAAAAAAAAAGAAAAAAACAATTTTCAAATGCCCATTTTGAAGTTCCCGCGCAAACCGCGCTAGTGCGTTGACGTCAAATATTCCGGAGACCTGCGAGTCGACTTTCCTCACGCCTCCACTCCACTCCAAACCAGCCGTTGCCACCGCGACCCGAAGCGAGGAGGTGAGGAGCGAGGAGAAGGGCACCGGTTTACCGGAAAAAAACGGGTTGGTTTCCTCCGTGCGTACCGTGCCGCCTGCCCATCGCGGCGAGCAGACGACGCTTGACGTTTGAAAGGCTGCCCCGGCGGTGTCACAACCGAAGCTACGATACACAGACACCAAACCCAGTTGTTTTGACCGTTTGGCGATTTCCTTTTCCAAGTCTGAGAGGTCGTCAGGAACCTAAAAAGGACCACTTCGTCCTATTCCCCGACTCACCGATCATCCTCTGCTATGTGCGTCGAGCGCCTTCATGTTTTCCGAGGGAGGATACAAATCCAGAAGGCGACATCACACCGGACTCCGATTTTCGGTATTTCAAAAAGAAGGGCCGTAGTGCGTTCGCAATTGCGTTAAAGAAATGTTCTACGATTGCCGTTATTAAATGTTATAGAAATGTCGCCTACAAAGCTTCTAAACTATGATTTTTGACGTCACTAATCAAACGAAGCGAGGAGGTGAAAAAGGGGAAAAAAACAACGCAAAAAAAAGCGCACCCGCGCGTGGGGATTTTTTTTTTTTTTTGTGTTATGCGTTGTTTTTTTGCCTGTCCATGACTACAACTTGCATCGTTTTAGACAATAAAAAAAAAACGACCTTTGGGGAGTCAGTGCCCCTTGCAGTACGCGGAAAGAGACCGCCTCGCTAGGCCTTCCCGGGGGGCGGGGACCATCGGACAGCGTCCGCCATCCAGCGCCTCCGAACGAGCAGTGCCATGACACCAGACATGCTGCAGTGCCTCAGGCGGAGCGCTGCTTCGGAGGGGGGGGGGGGGGGGGGACCTCTGAAAAATGGGCGGACGCCAGCAAACTTCTGCTCGAGTACGCGTATCAAACCAACGGCCGCACGGAGCTAATGGCGGCGTTCGGCAAACCAGACCTCCCCTGCACAAGGTGGATAGAAGGGTAGGAGAGGGCGTGACGCCAGCCGCGTAGCCTCCACAAACCATGCTCCCTTGACGCCTCGCCTCTTTCTCATTTTTCTCCTTACTCTCCTCACTTACCATGCCAACTTGACCACATCACGTGACCGTAGCTAGCCGTCGTCTAGCTATGGGGTACTAGAATGCACCACAGTCTAGCCTTCGATCTGATAAAACCTACAGGACGGAGCGCGCGCAAGCCTGCAAGGAGTCCTTCTACAATCAACCATCCATCTCACACGTGACATGTCACGCGCACCAATTGCCAGAGAGATCTAGGGTCACGTTGGCCATAACACCGTTTAAACGTTTTATGACTAGGCTTCACCAATATTGCATCGTGCCCCCTCCTAGTACTTTTAACCTCCTTGCCCCTGCACAAAAAAAAAAAAAAGATCATCCGTCCATATGAGATGGCGCGAGCAAAGAAGAGGGCCCTGAAATTTTTACTCACTTTCTCCGAGAACAACGAACCACTAGTATTCATGTGAGAGCCCTGAAATCCCATGTTTCGGAACAAAGAGAGCCCCCCCCCCCCCCTCCCCCCTCTTACTCGCCCCTTCACGCGCGCTTCGCCGCATATCGAAGATGGCCGGCGACGGCGCTCGCAGCTGTACCACTGCGCTATTCTCGCGTTCAAAACGTTCAAACTGACAAGGCTATTGCTAATGGAAGGTGACAAAATTCCAAGATTATAGGGTGTCCTGAGGACATTAACGTGTTCACTTACGCTTTTCTGATCCTACAAAGTCTACAATAGACAACGAGAACGAATTTAGTTGGGAACTATTTTCTAAGTCGTACCAAGGATAGTTTCAGTGGGCCTCTTCTTTTTCTTCGTTGCTTGTTCTCTCTCTTTTTTCCCATCCACCGCCTCCGCGCCGACCGCTGGCCGCCTGTGCCTTTGTTTGTGTGTTGTTGTTGTTGTTTTTGTGTTGTCTCGATTTCGTTGCACGCACGGGCACGGAGAAGCAATGACACGGGCCGTCAGTGTCGTGCGCTGTCGGCTGAGCCAGCTGCAGGTGCCGCCGACTCGCGACGGGGGTACCGCTCGCGTTCGTGCTTAGGCAGCCGGTCGATCGCCTGTGCCCGCCTTGAGGATGTAAAAGTGTCTCGCAATATTAATGTCATTTTTGATCCGTCATAAGCACGGGAGAAGCCTACCGGGCCATGGGTCGGGCAAAGCAAAGCAAGTGCATCGTCTGAAATATTGGGCGGTAAAGCAGATTACAACTTGAACCTGGTGGAATCTTAAATCGTCTTGTCTAATTATAATTTCCACCCTGAAAAAATTTTTCCACAGAACAAAAATTACATAAAAAATATGATTTGAGGGCATATTCCAACGCTCGAATCATTAAAACTTATATCCCCTGGCCGCTCATGTGTCTGCACGTCAAGGGTCCCTGGCGTGCGGACAGAGACATTCGATGTACAATCAGGATCGCCACCAAGGAATCTCGACGGCATTTCGCGGCTGCCGTCTGGTACCAGGAAGCCGATAAGCACAGTCTGACGGTCAGTCAGACTGTCCTGACTGCCGGACAGTATTCCATCGACGTATTTTTCAATCGGGTCGACTCTACGCAGTAATCCTTCAAACCAGAGCTTGGAGCTCTGGCATCTCACCGCGTCTCATTTAGTATCGCTCAGGTCTTACTCGAATACGCTCATCTCCGTAGGCTTTCACAAATTCGTACATATCATCTAAGCAGTGTTGTAGGGGATACCGAAAAAAAAAGTAACAAAGTATGTTACTTGTGACTTGCAAAATAAAAGAACGCGTTTCCGATCTATGTTACCCTGAATAATGGAACGCGTTTTCGTTGCCGTTATCGTAACATTTGCGCAAAGCTTCCTATTGGCGGCTCCAGCGGAATCAACGCCGCTTAGCGGCAACGCCGAGAAGCTCAGGAAAGGAGGTCATTTCGGCTCTGTTGTCTGCTTTCGCTGCTTGGTTCTCGTAGGCAGCATAAAAACAAGCATCGTTTCGCATAATTATGTTTATGCTTCTGCCATGCCATTCCTACGCACTGATTGGAAGGTTTCTACCGCCGAAAAATCCCTTTGCTTTGATATGTAGGACCGATTTTTCGCTGCAGCTGTAAGACTTTTATAGTGGTCCGCGTGCTGGACGACGAAAACTACCTCCTTTTGTCCGCCGTTTTGCCCGACCAGCTCGCTCCTATAGTTCGCTGGAATCGGGAGTATGCTGGCAAAGTCTGGCAGATTTCCACGAGAAGCGGCCGCCGAAATGGAAAAGGCGGAGCGGCAGGCAAAGGAGGAGAGGAGAGCCACGTGACTGCCGCCCCGCTGCGGCGAGACGCCGAATTATACTTCTCCCAAGCGAACAAGTGTGTTTCGGGTCCTCGCCACTGCAAAGGTTGTGCGCTGACGTCCCGGTTCCCCGAGAAATGGCTCTTTGATGCTCTGTGCTACCAGATCCTCGCGCTTTTAATTTGCGAACGGGCACTTCATGGCTCCGTCGTCAAACTGCCAGACTTTGTGAGTATAGAGGAAGATATGATTTGCGTTACTCTTTATTTGTAAATTGACGGTAACAGTATTTTAGGCAACAGCGTGTTTCGACGATGGGAGAAAGGGTGTGGGCGTTGGTTTTCTCTTTTTGAATGTAGGACGTTTTGCGTGAAGAGAAGAGAGGCAAAATTATTAAGGTATGTGGAATGAGTGCAGTAATTAATGGCTCGAAACCTGTATTCTTCTCTCCTTAAGTCCAGAAGCAGTCGATGCTCCGAGCTAATGCTACAAGTCTAGCAGCTTGAAAAGCGCGAGTCACTTGGCCTTTTTCGTTTGTTATTGATTCAGCGACCATAGAACACGTACATAAGCATGAAGAAGCACCATAGTTGTGGCCTTTCGACCCTGTTGATTGGTTCGATTGCCTCGTAACGTCGGGTGCGTTTGGACGGTAAAACGCAGTATATAGGAACACGAAACAAAAAAAACGTAAATGGACTTTTTCAGATTTTGGGAAGGTGTAGCGAGTAACGTGACCACGTTACCAATTACGGTAAATACGTAATGTAGGAACGTTACCCGTAACAGTTTTGAAAATGTAACATGTACTTTACAACGTTGCAAAAAAAAAAAAAAGAAATGCGTTAGCGGTAATGCCGTTACTTGGGACGCGTTTATTCGAACACTGCAACCAAGTCGCTCCCTTTTGCCTTCGCGTCGCAATCCGCCGGGACATGAAAGACACCGGAAAGTCCCAAAGCGTACCACAAGCATCCACCGGATATCTTCGAGCGAAAGAAGAAGAAAAAAAGCGGGAATATTGCCAGCCGTAATGGGCAATCTAGATCGTACACATTTTTTTTGGGGGGGGAAGGGTCGCGCCTCCCGACGAAACAAAAATCGAATATCCAACTCTAAGTGAAGAAGAAGGAGCGTCGGATTGCAGCCGTATCTTCGGCGAAGACATCAATAACACTCGGGATGAAATGACCCTTCACCCGCTAATATGTTCGCGGAAACTTTAATTACATCGTTCGTCGTATAACCGACATCCGTTGAAATATAAGAATTGGACGGAACTTGTTATGCTCGTTTTCAGCTTACTTTAGAGAGCAGTGGCCGCCACGAACTACCACGGCGCCAATTTAGAACCCGGTACTAAAGGTATGCGGAATCCGAAAGGAATAAAACCGTGAATTCTGAATTCATTTTAACCTAGAAGACTCAGTAACAGCATCAATGAGGAATGTCTGAGTGGAATGTCTGAGTGACGGCTATTCATACTACCGCCCGCCTTGAAGCAGCAAATGTAGGAAAGCTACATCGATCAAGGTTTACGATGAAGCAAATACTAAATGTAGCAGCGCAAAAAAAAAAAAACACAGACACACACACATTAAATATATAATCAGGAACACACGCAGAGTAGAAAAGTATTCTTTTAATGAGTATTCAGGCCTGAAACCTCAAATCTCTGGTAATTCGTTTATCAAGGCTAGAAACGATATCGAACAATTTGAAGAGACAGTTTGTTCGGGTAACGCATTCGAGGCATGGATAGTAAGAGAAAAACAACTGTATTTGTAACAGTCAGTTATGCACTTCAATTCAGTGATTGAATTACTGTGTTTATTATTTGTTATCCTACACGTGTTGCAGCGAAAGTAATCTTGATATTCACGTTGTAGTTCCCATATATTAGATTTTTAAAAAAATTCACTCCATTCACATTTCTACGTTTTTGTAATAAAATCTACTACTCTACACCTACAATAAAAGAAAAGCTTATTTTCCCTTCACCGCACATCTCCTTTCGCCTTGATCATCAGTATAAAGTTGGAACTCCCCAGTGTCGCGCCTCCACCTACCTCGACTCTTTTATTCCCGGGTCGTCATCAGATTAGAGCCCATTCCCGCATCTTTAATGTCGATATCATAAATTGATTCTTTTAGAAATGCCATAACCAGCCATTTTTGTCAACAGGCATCCTGACTGCTTTTTGTCACGTTAGATTTCTTCATTTGTTCTCATTTTTGTCATATGTTTTGTTATTTGCCACTTCCCTCTGTATGCCCTCGGGCCCTGAGGGTACTGAATGAAATCAATAAATAAGAGCGGAATGCCGGCCTGTACATAAAGCTCCGAAATGGAGGGGTTTCTGCCATACTTATTAAACATAAATCTCAATGAATTCTTCTGAATGCATCCTAATTTGTTAATATTATATTCTGTGTAAGGATCCCACACAGCGTCGGCATACCCGTGTAGAGATCCAAGAAACGTTTTGTACGCGGTTAGTTTGATATTGCTCGAGCATTCGTTCAGTCTCCTTTTTAATTCCCATAATTTAGTGACTGCTTTTAGGGAGGTAAAGTCAATATGCGAGTTTCAACGTAGATCTGAAGTTATGATTAGTTTTAGGTATTTGTATTAACATACCGTACTCAGAGCGGTTCCTTAAAGAGTTTAATTAAACCTTTAATGCGTTTCTTTTCCTAGCTATTGTCATAGGCGCATATTTTTGGTTGTTAAGAGACATTTGCCAACCATCGCACCATTCTAAAATCATTTCTGAACTTTTGTTAAAGACTACTTGGTCATTGCAGCATTTAATTTGCTTATAAATTAAATAATCATCGGCGAATAAACGAGTTTGAACGGATCTGTCTACAATAATGCGATCTATAAAAATTAGAAAAACGTTGGGGTGCAAGAACCGATCCCTGAGGAACACCGGATTCTACTTTTAATGTGGATGAGCGGGAATCTTGGATTTGTACAAACTGTTTTCTGTTATTTAAATATGCTTCTAACCGTAATAAAATGTGTTCATTGTTTAATAAGCATCTCACTTTAGGGAGTAGCTTTCCGTGAGGCACGCGGTCAAACGCCTTTGCAAAATCTGTAAAAATTACGCCCGTTTCATATCAGGAGTAAATTGATTTTGCGAAATCACTCAGCGTGAGTACCACTTGCGTAACTGTAGATAGATTGCGTCTGAAACCGTGTTGACCTTTATTAAAAAAGTTTGACAATATGCCTAAACAAATTATGCTCAATAAATTTTGCGCTGCTGCTCAAAATTCACGCCGAGCGGTTGTTAATATTTATTTATTAATTTCTTTCAGTTTACCCCTCAGTGCCAGAGGCATCATAGCAAGGGGGGGGGGGGTAGTACATTTGCGTATAGGATGACATGGTACTTTCGTACGCAATGTACAAATAACCAAAAACAGAAGCTCAGAGGTGAATATACACTTGCACAGTATCAGCCAAACACAAGTATAGAAAAAAAACAAAAAACGTTTCAGTGTTACAAGAAGAGGCACGAGCCCCTCTACTCACATAAACGCAATAGAAAAAAAAAAGAAGCACAGAAATCAATAACATTAGAAAAAGAAATGCGCAAAACAGTGCAATACAGTGCCCACAGAACCCGGCACATTTTCCACAAGAAAAGATAAACGTACAAGAGATATTATATTCTCTTCAGTCGTGACAGCCTGCTTAACCATTGCGCGGCAGTCTGTCGTTAAAAGGAAACTCGGACACAATGGAAAGGGTTTTGGCAGGAAGTTCATTTCACTCTTTTATGGTTTTAAGAACAAACGCATATTTAAAAATGTTGGTTTAGGGCTGTGTATCATCTTATTTTCATAGAGTGGTTCAATCTTCGAGAGATGAAGTGAGGTGGTTGTACGAACTTCGCTTTACTAATACCCGTACGATCATGATATATTGCATCAAGAAACTTCATACGCAGTTGTTATAATTTCCTGTAACAAATCGAGCTGCTCGGTTCTGAACTTGCTCCAGTTTGTTTGCTAGATAGCGCTTTTTTGGGTTCCCCGAAACACTGGCGTACTCTAGTATTGGTCTTACGTTAGACTTATACACGGTTGCTTTTACATTCCAGGGACATTTGTTAAAGTTCCGTTTTAGAAAGTTTATCATGCGGTTTGCTTTAGCCGTGATGAAGTCTATGTGTGAGCTCCAAGAAAGACTGGTAGTGAAGTGGACGCCGGCCGAGATACTTTACTGCTTCAACCTTCTCTAGCGAAACATCGGTAATCATGCATGAAAAATTAACTGGTGGACATTTCCTTGTGAAAGTCATTAGGTTACATTTGTTAATATTTTACTTTATTTTCCACTGAGCACATCGTCTTGAAATGCGATCAATGCCCTCTTGCAGCACAAGACAATCTGCCTCCGACTTGATGCCACTGTATAGGACACAGTCGTCCGCATAGGGACAAATGTTTGATCTATTTTCTGCAGAAATATTATTTATAAACATTAAGAATAAGAATGGTCCTAACACGGACCCCTGGGCGACGCCCGACGTTACATCTAAGTTGACTTTACTTCGTTAATCAATACTGCTTGTTTTCTATTTGTTAAATAGTCGGTAAGCCAGTTAAGAACAACGTCTGGAACGTTCAGTAATTTCACTTTTTGCAAAATTAATTTATGAGGGACCACGTCAAATGCTTTCTGGAAATCCAGAAAAATGCAGTTTACCTGTACACTTTTATCAAACGAATAAGCGAAATTGTGATAGAATTCTTCTAGTTGAGTTTCACATGAAAACCCCTTCTGAATCCGTGCTGATTGGGAATTGAAAAATATTTTTCTGTCAAGATGTTTCGCAAGGCTACTGTAAACTATATGTTCAAATATTTTTCAGCATACAAACCATAAGGAAATAGGTCTAGAGTTTTCTACTCTGTTTCTTTGCCCGCCTTAGTGAGGCCACACAACATGGGCTGTTTTCCATTCCTTGGGCAGGCAGGACAACGATCTATCAAATAACACGTGCGAAAAAATGATAAAATTCCTGAAAACCCCTTCAGTACGCGGCAATGCATTCTCTCCGGGCCGGTAGCTTTGTTTACATTCAAGCCATTTATCAGTTTCAGAATCCCGTCCTGGCTTAGTTTGATGTCAGGCATGCTATCTTCTAAAGTTGTGAAATCGGGGAAAAGGGAACCCACTATAGGTGACGAGAATGCAGATTCAAAATAAATGTTAAAGAGGGCCGCCTTGTCATTATCATTATCAACTAGCCGAGCCGAATTGCTGATAGAAGTAATGCCTGTCGCATAGGTCTTTGATGTTTTCACGCACTTCCAGAATTCCTTCTGGTTTTGCTTTAGCCTATCACCGAGGAAATTGTGATATATAGTTTTAAAGTAAGACACTTTACTCTTAAGAAGTGCTGTGAGTTTCTTTAAACGACCCAAAAAACCAGAATTGTCATTTTGTTCATATTTCACATGTAGACGCCTCTTTTCCATAACAATAGTTCTTAGCTCTTTGTTTACCCATGGTTTATCTTTCTGTCTTCTCGGTGTGATAACTCTTGAGGGAATATAAGTATAAGTAAGTGCCTTCAACTTGGTTTTGAACATAATCCATAATGTATCTACATCAGCACCGATACTGGTTTCTCTAAACGAAGGAAACAAAACTAAAAAGCTCGTCACCTATGCTCGCGTAGTCACCTTTATCGTAGAAAAGAATTTACCTCGGGGGCATACTTGCCGTTTGTTTCTTCGCACATTTTATTTTCCCGATTACTGTCAGATGAACGTTAATGCCAGGAAGGGTGGAAATGGATGCCACAATAGAACTATCATTGCTGAATATTAGATCCAAGGCACTATTTCTCCTAGAGTCTAAGCGTGTAGGAAATGTAAGATGCTGATGTAGAGCGAAACTCGAAACAAAGCTGACAAACGTCCTGTGCTGCGCAGATGCAATCAAGGTAACCGAAACCCCTAGTCCCAGAGTGTGTCTGGAAAATTGAAATTCCCTCCCAATACTAGATAGTCGTACGAGACTGAGGACAGGGCGTTTGATAAAGTCTGGATACATTCGTTGTTAGACGCAGGTGGTCTATACAAAGAACCGATCACAAGAAATTTGCCATTCCGCAAGGACAGTCTACACCAGACAGATTCAAATTAATATTTCGGAAAATCAATGGGGATAATTTGTAGGCTGCCATGAATTAACAGAAATACGCCACTGCCATCGCTCCTCCTGTCCTGTCGATAAGCAACATAATCAGACGGAAACACTTCCGCGTCACTGATCGTTTCACCAAGCCAAGATTCTGTACCTATTACTATACTAGGCCTAGACAAATTGAGTAGTTCAGCAAAGTTATCAACTTCATCAACTTTATTTTTAATACTGCGGCAGTTCCGAAGTAATACCTCATGTCCGTTCACTAGTTCGGTCCTCTTGACTGCAGGATTCAACGGATGCCGGGCCGGTAGCTATACAGCTTCTTCTTTGACGCACATGCGTGTTTGGACAACATAGTAGTTTTTTTTTACCAACAACCAGTCTGCTAAAACGCAGTCGGAAGTTAGTTTTTTGGGATGCGGCAAATTCTAGAAGTTTCCTTCTTCCATGACGGACGTTCTCAGGGAAGTCCTCTCCAACTACTATTCTGCTGTCCTTGAACTTAAAGGCTTGAGACAGCATTTCTTTGTTTAATATTCATCCACGAAAAGTTCACAATGATTGGCCTATACTTCCCTGTTTCTAACCGGCCGAGACGATGAGTGCGTTCAACATGTGCACCCTAAGTTTAAATCCGAGCAGCTCCTCACACACGTGCGAAATCTTTGCTTCCAAAACTTCCCAAGTCTCGCTTGTTTCCTCGGAAACGTCATAAAAGATTAAGTTGTTTCTCCATAAGCTATTTTCCAGATCATCGTGACTGGTGGCTAAATGCCCAAACTGTTCAGTAAGTGCCGCCGTCGTGGTTTGCATTTTTATTTACTTCAGTTTCAAGTGCTTTTAATGAGGCAACGTCATTTTTGAGGGAATCAAGCGTCATAGAAAGCGACGTAAGCTTTTCTTCTGCCGTTATCTACTTTTGTTTGATGGTTGTAACTTCTCTTAGTAGCGCCTCTTGCGTCATTTTTTTTTGCTCGGCAGCATTTTTATTAGCTCCAGCATTATGTGCACCTGTTCCTGAGTAAATGGGCCTGAATTCTCCTCGACGCCTCAAGAGACAATGAGCAACACTCTCATAACAATAGACGCCATGTAGCAAAGGACGGTAAGTTTGAGTTGTAAATTGTTGACCTTTATTGCCTTCTAAGTTATGTTATACTAGGTTTGTCTGTTCTTTGGTTTTTAATTCTAATTCTGTTTATTTTAAGTTTGAGATGCAAAACCTCCCGAGTAATATAAGGATTACTTTTTTGTATTTGTTTGGAACGTGTCGGTATAAACATTCCTATACAGTAGGGAACGGAATTCTTAAATGACTGTTACAAATCGTTAATATCTAATGCATCTTCACTTTGTTCACAAAAAACTGTCAAATGAATATTCGAGGTGATCTATAACGCTTTCGTCTAGCACTCTAGTGTAGTCGGGCACTTTGACTAATCGGCCTGTCTTTTTTTTTTTAGTATTAAGTTCTCCCACACATTCACACCAGACCAAATGGTGATCAGATATCCACTCTCTAACCTGGCAAGTGAACGCTTTATCCTTGAACTCCTGATAGAAATACAAGCTCAAGGATATTATTGGTTGTACTTGAAGTTCTCATAGGACATCTAACAATTTGCTTCAAATAATTATCAAACGCCTATCAAACGTTTTGAGTGCTTGAAATTAAATTTGAAAAGAGTTAAATTTTTCACTTGATATTGAGAAGGTTATAATCACCTGCAATTAGAGAGTTTAAAAAAGAACTTTGTCTTTCCCGGTGTACGATGTCGTATAGTTTTTTAGCGCGCTTTCAGAAGCATTTGGCGGTCGGTAGATTGCCCTGAGGAGAATTGGACTATCATGTATACGCAGCTTGACCCAGACCGATTCGATGTTTAAGGTATCGTGAATTAATGGTGCATCGATATTACTTTTAAGAATTATTGCCACTCTTCTCCCCCTTGTGTCCCGGTCCTTTCGTATAATTTGACGTGTTGGTGGAATGATTGCGTTATTGGTAGTGTTAGCGTGCAACCATGTTTCTGTTATGACTACTATATCAGGACAATCCGACAAAAATATGTGTTCCAGATCAGCAGTTTTATTTACTACAGTTCTGGAGTTTACATTGATTAGAGTGAACAAACGAGATCTCAAACACAACTGTCGTTGGTTGTTGGATTGTGCATGTCTTTCGTCTCGCTGTCTCGTGTTAATGAGAATCCGGGCGTTTCTCTCGGGATCCCACTGATAGCAAGAATTGCCAACTGTCAGCTTATCGAGTCTCAACGTGACTTTCTAGCGTTTGTCATGGTCTTCTTTAGTGCTGTTCCAGAAAAGCTTCCTTTTTGTCTGACCGGGTATTGATATTTTTGTTCCCTTAGATTTCCGCGGATTTCTCAGGATACTTTCCTCTGCATTAAAGTCAGAGTTTCAATTTTAAAGGCCTTGATTTCCCCTAATCGGTCTTCCAATCCTATGAATCCTTTCCACCCCAACATCTTCAATGTCCAGTTTTCTTGCACAATCTCTGAAATTATAACTTTTTTTAGGTCCAGCTTAGTTTAATTAAAATTTTCAGAAATTGAAAAAAAAAATGGTTTCTGCGCATTCAGTCTTCTAGGTCGTCAACTTTCTTCGCGAGCGAAGGAACTGTTTGTTTTTATATGGGCACAGTCCTCGAAAAAAAGTCAACATTTTTTGTGACGCTCTTGAATATTTCAACGGTTTTTTCAATAGCACATGTTCTTTCTTCGACCTTTTTTTGGCTGAATTTTATTTCCTCAATTGCCTTGAATACATTATTTTGGCTTACCAAAAGCTTTTGTAGGCTTTCTTCCGTATCTAGGCAAGGATTGCTTTCAATGTCTCCAGAGAGTAAGAGGAGGTAACACACATCAAAGCACTCGGTGAAAATTCAGAGTAGCCGTTGTGGGTGCGGCAGCACAATAAGAAACAAATTGTTGCTCCTCAATTCCTAATGGCGTTTTCAACTAACCTGCACGATGAAAAGTGATTTGAGGATCTTGTCGCGTAGGCTGCCACACCCACTGAACTGCTCCGGTTTCGGTGCCGTTGATATAGGCTTCTCGGAAGACGTTCCTGCTGTTGACTGGTTGGCGAAGCCCTGTTCGGTGATTACAGTTTCGCTGGTGACTCGTGGAAGCGGCGGCAATGGCTGTTGGACTGTCTGGCTGGTCCAGCAGTCAGCTCATAGCGTCGGCTGAGTCTGGACTCAAAGGCCGACGACCAGACCCAAGATTCTGCAAGGCAGAAGGTCCTCCTCACCATAGGAGAGGAGGAAATAGGCAACGGTGGAGAGGGTAGAGGGGAAGAGGAAAAAAACGGGGGAAAATTTGAAAGCGTGAACTGCTCGTCGGTCTTTAAAGTGAAACGACGTAAGTATGCGCCGAGAAACTGAGTGCGAGGGAGGGGCGAGAGCGACATGGGGACGTCCTATGCGTCAGAACGCCGAGATCTGGAACCCTAATCGTGAAACTTGGTGAAGAGGTCATCGGCGAGAAATCCGTCGGTCCTGATTGGCCAAAGCCGCACTTGACCTTAGCGCCGGCCAATAATATGGGCCGGATTTCTCGGCGACTTTTTCGCCAAGTGTCCCGATCAGGGCCCCTGGTTCGAAGGATTCCTTGGGTAGACCTAAAGCTACAGCTGCTTTCGTCTCCACTGCACACGCCCAACGCGTTCGAATCCGAGAGCCAAAAACCGGACGGCGGCGTCTCAAGTTCCAGCGCGTTCGACGAGTGCAGTGTAGACAAAGGCAGATCTAGTTTTTGGTCTACCCTATAATCATTCCAACTAGAGCTTGGTGTTCTGACGTTCCCAGGTGCTATTTTTTCTCCGTTTTTCGGGTCATAGTCACCGACACCTTAAAGCACCCCTGAAAACAAAACAAAAACGTTTTTCTAAACAGGCTGTTTAGGACACGCGTGTCAAAAAATTAATGTTACGCAAAAAAATAAATAAAATAAAGCAATATTGATGGCGCGAGGCGCAATTTAGCTGGTAGTCACCTCCTTTCGACTTGTTTTCTCTCCTGGCATTTCGGGCGCGTGGAGGAGAGGTGGATCGGCTTCGCCTTTGCGTTGAGGTGGAAAGATCGAATGACCATCTCGTTGAGCGAATGACCATTTCGTGACGTCATGGACTTTGCGCGCAGAAATTTAAAAAAATCTATCGGCGTCAACATTGCTCTGAAAATGTTCTGTCGCGTAAAATTATTATTATTATTTTTTATTTTTTTGACACGCTTGTCCCAATCCTGTTGTTTAAAGATTTTGTTTTTTTCAATGGCTTTAAGGAACTCGGGGCGTATTGAGCCCCGAGCATACTATGATCGCTCCACAGCTAATAGGAATTAGCGGCGTTTACCGATAAAAACGGGGAAAACAGCGGAAGCTACATCAAAGAGTTGCGCTAAGTGTTGCCTTGATACGCTGGATCCCTCGAAGAAACCGCTTCGGTGAGTTCAAGTCACGAGGCTTATAATCTTTTTCGGCGCAATGAGGCGACTGGATAACGCGCTTCGAGGAGTTCAGAACACAAAGAATATGAGATTTTCAGCCCGCATGGCACGCGTTCCACGGGCTTTTCTGGGGTCTGGTCGAAGATGAAAATACGGGTGGTTCTTTGAACCCATACGACTAATGGTATCGCAGGTATTCAAATAGAACAATATCCGAGTACCGGTTTTGTGTTTGGGGGGGTCGCCTTTCTTAGGAAAGCACTCACACGTAAAGCTACACGAAACGGCATTAAAACATTCGTTACTTCATCAAACGAAAAAATAATGCCGCTTTCCATACAAACTCCCCGCTCCAGAATTGCTTACATCCCAGTAATTGCATTAGTCGCTCAAGCATTCAATATTAAAAACAGCACCACCAATTATTACACACATTTTTGAGTGTGCGTGTGTTCAGCAATTAAATATATATTTGGTTACATCACGCACAAATAAATCTTTTTCTCAAAAGGTTGGAACAAATGCAGGTCGAGTTGTGTTATTTTCAAGATGGCTCACTAGGAGAAAACAACAACAACAACATCTACAACAACAACAACAACAAGAAACTGCCCAAGAAAGCAACGGTTATCATCATTTTTGGAGATTAATAAAAGGAGGACGCTAGGCGTCGCCACTTTGTATATTTAAAATATAGGCCCGGAGAAAAAATGCCAAGTGCATTCAAGATATCAAAGTAAACGTTGCTCTCAGATAATTTCAACTTGAATAAGTTAGCGTTTAAGTAATCGCAGACCTGACTCTGGGAATCGGTTGTTCAGAAATCCGTGGGATTTAGTAAGAAACTTTTTGTAGGAACATTGGCATACAATTGGTTATGCAAAATGACTTTGAAGACTTTCTAGTGGCCGATAATTACTGACTTTAGAACAGCTGTTCAACGTACATATTGGTGTGGCAAAGTAAGGTTCCTTTTGCTATTGACAGCTTAAGGAACGAAGGGTGTGGCTTACCTCCCGGGTTTTTACCGGCTAATGTCTCAAGCTGAGCGGCAGAAGAGCAATAACGAGAGTCGCCACATTCTGCGTTTCTTAAACTGCCACTGACTATACACAGCGCAAGTTCGTCTGCTTTTTTGCAGGGGCGGTGGTGACGTCAGAACGTCGATTTCTGATTGGCTCTGATTGAAGGATAGTGGGTAGACCAAAAGGCGGCTTGCTTTAAGTTCTACTCGCTCTCATTTAATAAGAACCAATCAAAGATCAGCGTTCTGACGTAACCACAGCCCCTGCACAAAAAAAAAGCAGACGAACTTGCGCTCCGTATGAGCCTTTGTAAAATCACCTTCCGTTCGCTGCCATCTGTGTCTGCTGGGCTGTGAAACGCCTTTTGAGCATGCGCTCTTCGTCAGCTGTGCGGTATTTCGGACACTGTACATGCGTCCACAGCTCAATGACTTGGCGTTTTTTGCCCGGGTGACAAGCGATGCAGAGGTCTATAGACGTCAGCTAGTACGGCCCTGGGCGCCGCCATCTTGCTGCTGGTGTGGGTGGATCGACTGATAGCCAAGCAATGCTGAGGCCGTGGGTACGCCTCAGCAGTGCTTGACTATCAGATCTACCCACGCCAGCAGCAAGATGGTGGCGCCTATAAGCCGCACTTGCAGACGTCTGTGAGTGGCTGAACCAGCACTAAGTTCCAGAAAAAAGTTGTATGTGACGTCAAGAAGCGAAACGCACTGTCGCACTATGTTGACAAATATGGCTGGGAATTTCGGCCGTGGCTCATAACGGTGTCGCGAAGCTTTGCTCGCCCGCGTGGTTAATGTAGTTTCTCTTTACGAGTTTTACGTTCTCCGCGGGTTTGCGAGTGTCTTTCGGCCGATGCCGGTAGTCACCCTGGCACGGTACATGGTTTCTACCGTAGTCGGGAGGCCCCAAATCGGGGTAACGTGATCGCTGCAATGATACATTTATTTATAAAGCTTCACGTCGGAGGAACTTTTTCTTGTACATGTCTGCTTTTGAGATTTTCTCTTTAGAGGTTATTTTGCCTTGTGTATAGACGCTCTTGTGATCGTCGCTTCGAATGTGTTTTCTATAGTTTACGCATGCCCTTGTGAACTTTGTTTGAAAAATGGTTGGCCTTGTGTATGCGGTTGTGCTTGTGATATCCATGTTTGCTTTGGTGTCCGAGCGTTTTTACTGGTGCTAAGAAAACCTCAATGAACTGTTTGCCTAGATTGCCCCATAAGGCTGCTATACCCACCATAAACAGCCACCAAAAGGTCAGATATTGGCTCCCAGATACGAAGCCTTAATCATCACTCTACCTCTGGAGGCAAACCTGCACGTCCAACTTCCTTCAGCTACGGAGAACTAACAAACTTGGGACCCCTTACGGCTGCGGAGGAATTTTTCTCGCGCGCTGTTTGTGTGACCTACTGTTTGTCGAGTTTGGTAGTGGGCGGAGCAGCCGGTGGTGGTGTGATCGAGAAGTACGGCATGGGAAGTAGCCAGAGGGAGGAGCGGTTACCCCCCAAAGTTTATTCTTGGATTATGTAACGTGGAAAGTTTGTAAAACAGTTTTCTCTGTCTTCGATAAGTAAGCAGTTCTTTATTTATGTCAGAACATTCACGAATAGGAAGGAACAGTAAGCTTTCGTCCATGCGTTAAATTTGGCTTTGGCTATTTAATTGAACACCATTACTCCACAACACAGTAGTATAGATTCAAAAATGTGACCTAGTTCGTTGTCTGGGTTTGTCAAAGATTTAGGCCCAAAGACATCCGAACGATATAGAAAATTAGTCCAAAGGATGTACTTAATATTATATTACAAAGAGCAGCCGGTGTGGTAATGCAGTGGAGACAGGTGGTGTTTCTGCTGCACTCTACAAACCTGGGAATGTTTCTCCCTTGATTTATTGAATATAGTTGAACTTTTTTTTACATATTTTGATTAAAACAACTGTTGCCTGAACGCCCGAAATTTCCTAGAGGAGTACATGTTGCCCGTTTTCAATCCAATGGCGCCGCTTTTGCACCTTTCAATGCATGCATTTCTTTTTTTTTTTTGTTCAATACCTTCTACAAGAAAATTTATGCATCTGCTTATTGAGCCGAAGTTATTCATCTCCTTGCTCATGCATTATGCATAATCTAGATTATCTATATATTTGCTGCACATCGTACGTGTCAGAAAACGGTGCATTTTGTTGCACTTAGAATTATGCAAAAAGTATTATTTGCAAATTTGTATAGCCACTCAATTAAAAATATATGAATTATGGGACGACGTAGGACATGCCAGTCTATTTCCGTAAGAAACGAGTTTATTTTCTAGGGCTTTCATTAATTTTTACATTTTATCTCTTCCAGCTTTAAAATTAAAAAAAAGCGCATCCAAATGATTTGCACCGTGCCCTCAGAAAGATAAAAACGACCGGTGTCAGCATTTCAATGTGCAGGGCAGAATGTGCTGATGCAATGATTTATTGGGCTGTAACTGAGTATGCATGACATTGAGCGACCTGTCTGGCTTAAGTGCTTAACGCTCATTTTATTGATAAATGAAAGTCATAATCAAGCAAAAACATGCAATAATCTTTCCATGTGTAGTGCAAGTTATACTTATTTCTTGCTTTCAAATTTACAAGATAGTTACGTTGTTGAAAAGGTTTTATTTAGGTAGAGGAGGGTACTACGCGGCCGGTTGCATGCCTTGCCGCGAAGGGGAAGGGGCGGGGGATATCGGGGAGGGGAGGAGGATGATGAAATATATGAGGTCGGCTACACCAGCCGTTATGATGTAAGCCAACAGCGAGTCGAAGACAAGCTTCCTTGCTTCATTGGGGACTGTTGGTACCGTCCAAGCATCGAGCGTCTTCGGTCGACTCGCTGGGCTGAGCTTGGCTAGCGCAGCCTACCTCTCCTGTCGTCTCCCTGAGCACTCCCAGAGCAGGTGATGCAGGGTGGCGAGAGGCGCTGCAGGGTGGTCGTTAGAGTCTGTAACGGGGGTGAGGCCTACGGTCCGCTTGGCCTGAGGTGAAGTGGTCCTAGTAGAGCAACGGTCACAACCGGCATGCTCCGGGGAACGTAGTCCAATGCGGGAGAGGCGGTGTGGCGTCCAAGCGCAGCCGGTCGCGATAAGACGAAGTCAGACCTCGGCCGCCCGCAGATATCCCCGTGGAATTGGGACCGCGCACTCTGATATCCAGCAGGATAAGCGCCGGCTGGCCTCGGTGCGGGGGTGCGGTGGTGGTAAGGTGTCAGTATCTGTGTCTGAGTCGGATGTTGATCCATCCAAAAGGCGTAGCAGCGGCTTACCGGCCGAGGGGTAATACAAGGACGCGCTTGCCAGCCGGTATGCCCTTCGTTGCCCTAGATGCCCGCGTGGCTCGGAACCCAGACAACCTTGATCTTTACAGTAGGGCCCAGAATCAACTCGAGCCCGGCACGGCCGCGCGGATGCAGGAAGCTGTTCGAGATCGAGGGGATGCCAATGAATTGCATCCCCTCAACCACAATATTGAAAACCATAATTTAAGAAAGAAGCTAGGGCTATAGGAAGATTACAACAATGTATAAGGCCAAAGCCTGAATTTAAAGGGATACTTCGAAAAAATTTTAAATATATTCCTCGTGCTCGGAAGTAGACTGAACACTATCCACAATATCCGTAAATTTTAGTCGCACGTTCACATTTTGAGCCCGATGGCTGTATTTTTCGTTGAAAACAGCCCACTATGGCAAGCGCTTGGACAGCAGCCAGCGGAGAACACGCGCCATTAAGCGCAATAGTGAAGTAGCCTCTCTTGGGGACGAGCAAAGCTGCGCCGAGGCTCACGTCGACAAGACGATTGCAAGAAGGGCATTGGGCCACCGCCATGTCTCTGCTTGTGCGGGAAGTGTGTGCAATCACAGGCTTGAAAAAGCTACGTCCACGCGCACGCAGCACACGCCTGCAGACATGGGGAACTTGTCATGGTATAGTTCATGGTAACCTAGCAACGTTGGTTCTAGGCAAGACAGGCATTGTTCCTACTTGTCAATATTACTCGACGGACATTACAAACGAGGCTTTGGTGACGTCTAAGAGGAGCCAGTTGGTAACCGTTTTATTCGTTTTAGAATTATTTTTGGTTTCTATTTAACCAGAAATTGGGGTTTCCGATGTGGTACTGCTCACTTGATTGCATATAGACAAAAAAATAAGCGCCGAAATTACAAGAATTTAAAACAATAAATGTCATTTAAACTCTACATATAAATAAATAAAGGGCAAACGCCAACCAATCTCTAAAATATCGCAGGGTCCCAACGTTTCGGTGCCGGCTCGGCACCTTCTTCAGGGGGGCTATATAAAAGAGAAGCAGCTTCTTTCTTTTCTTCTGCGGTGAATGAAGGGCAGTATCTTCGTTTTTTACGGTGGTTAGTTTTCAAACCAGGTGCGTTACCTTCGTTTGCTTCAAAGTTGGTTATTTACAAACAAGGATCAGCATCTTCGTTTTCCTCTATGGTAGGGGCCTGTTTCTTTGGTGTCTCCTCTAAGCGTCGTAGTCCACTGACGAATGCTGAGGGCAAGGTGCCGGAGGCTGCTTCTCTTTTATATAGCCCCCCTAAAGAAGGTGCCGAGCCGGCACCGAAACGTTGGGACCCTACGATCTTTTAGGGATTGGTTGGCGTTTGCCCTTTATTTATTTATAACATTTAACCCAACCAGGCAGACGTCTGCCGAAATGTTCACCTTCAAACTCTACATATATTGACTTAAACCGAAACAAACAGACAAGAGGACGAAACAGACGACGCAGCTATATTATCTTGAATTTGAAGTTCAGTTGAACTTTCCTGCGTCAATCGGCATCCCCCGAAACTTTTGATTGAACAAACCTTGCTTAAATATGAATGACGATCGACCGTAACACTAATAAAGGGTTACATTTGCTCCCTTATGTGTTTCATGCAGTTACCAAACAAATGGTGTCGGCAATAAAGTCGTAGCGATATGCACACAAACTCTGTCCGCTCGATGAAACAGCTTCGTAAGGTATCATGTTTCCAGATGTCGCAAGCTTTGTTTTTGTTGTTGTTGTATACGTTATATCAGAATCTTTTATTTAAAAGAAAGCGTGAAATTAACAAATAAATTTACATGAGACGAAAAGTAACTCTCGCCCTCTAGCAAACAGGACCGGAGCTTCCAATCGCCTTGAGGGAGACTGAAAGCTGCGCGCCTCTTACTAACGTCAGCCTGACATTTTATTACTTATACGACTGTCGGAAGGTGCTCTTTTTTTCTGTTATGTTATTACTTATAGGTCCCCAAGACCGGTGATCTTGATGGTGTGAAATGCACGTTGAAAAAACAGCGGCGCGGAAACTCGTAGTCAGTAGCCGCTGAGCAGCTACACACGCAGCTATGGCCGCCACTGAATAATACCCTATATAGTTTCGTATTTTGAAGAAAAGTAAGTGAATTCCACCTGAGATGGAGCGCCACCCAAGCCAACTACGCGATTATCGTCACTGCCAGAAACAGAACGACGGGGCGTGTCTTTCGGGCCCCGACCTCCAGTAAGCGCCGCTTCTTGCTAACAATGCCCACGCATCGATGGCGATAGGTTGGCATAAATAGGATAAATTGAAGTGTGCGCGTGCTGTTTTCTCGCACGTCCTTACACGTGCATGGAAGCCGGAAACGCAATGGTGATCTTGCAAACACACTTACTGCACACTGAATGTGGATGGTTGGTGCCGTCCACATTCCAGATGGCTCTCTGTCATTGACACACGAAAGGCTACAACTGGAGCACTGGTATGTTTAGGACTGTGGATAGCAGATTTTTACATATGCGGTGTGCCAATTTCATCCTAAAAAACAAAACAAGGGTGCAAAAAAAAAAAAAACTGACAGAAGTTACAGTGGCGTGCGAAAGCGTTACTCATTATTTTAGAGAAAAACGAAAACTAGCTACACTTCGATCGCAATATGTTATCCAAGAAGGGAAAAAATGAATTTGCTCTGTCAGCGCGTAATTCTTACGCGTCTATCTTTATTGCAGAAATGTCTAAGATAACCTTTTTCTCTCCCAAGTTTCACCCAATATTAAGTTCGGCGTACTTTTTCTTGTGTTTTGTTTCGACCTTTTTAATTTTTTTGTTGTATGGTTTTTTAGCGGCTGCAATGGAGGGAATATATATTATTTTTAGGTGTTCTGTGCTAGGCTGTACCCACCGCTGGCGGGGTTTGTTGTTTTATACTTGTAATAGATTCTCTCCCTACCCCATTCCATCGCCCTTCCAAACGATGTCCTTCACATTACGGGTATGGTAAATGAAATTGTTGCGGCTCATTATGTGTACGTTCTGAGAACCATTTGACTTTCTGCCAAGGAACCTTACCCGATCACACAACTAGATTTCCGCGAAAACAGAAATAAACGGGAACAAAAAAAAAACAAAAAAAAAGAGTGTCGTGCACTGCTGCGTCGTTGTCAAAGGAATGCCTCAAGCATAAAAAAAAAACATGTTTTGATTAGTTAAAAGCAGCGAACTTCATCGTATGACTTCATTCATAAGGCATCATCACGTTGGCGTGGCGTAATAGACACTCACGATAATATCATCTCTGGGTCTTGATATAAATAAATAAAAATAAAAGGATGGGATGACGGCACCGTGATCTCGTTTGAGTAAATATATGCAGAGGAGCATTCAATATAGATGCCGAGTAAAAAATCGCCCTTTTCAAGTGCGTTGCCCCGCGATGAGGTTGTGGATGTGGCTTTCTGTAGCAAACGTGTGCCTCAGTGAACTAAGATCCAAGCAGGAGCACTTTTTACCGCAATCTAGATTTAAATATTAATATGTATAATCTGTTTCTGGCGTGTTTGACGTAAGAGACAATTTTTGAAATATTTTCAGTAAAATATGCAGTTCACCTTTATTCCAAACTGTTGAAAGCTGCAGGTTTCTAATGTTTGCTTCTAAAGGTATACTTTTATTGTACGAAAGATCTCGGTCACAGCAGGAAACGAGAATGTCTTGTTCAGCTAGTGTGCTACGCAATTTCAAGTTCGACCTGTACGGGTTGTATCCATTTTCCAGAGGCAGAAAGCCTCGAACCACGAACGATATGTCATAAACTCGAAGACTAAATATATATTTTTTAATTACACACTCTTGGATAGCGCGTGTAAAGACACATAAAAATTACTAATCTAAGTAAAACCTAAACTCCGAGTAAATATTTCGATTTTCTCCAGAACTGAACTCGGAAACTGCAGAACCTGACATAAAGGATACACGAAGCTTCTCGTGACACTGCAGCGATCACCTTAAAGCGACGGTCTTGAAACAGGAACATTCCCGGTACTTGCCACTATAACCAAGCTCACGGGAAACGCCGTGCAAAAAATAAACTCGAAACAGCGTAGGCAGACTGTTTTATTTTCTGATGTATTAGCAATGGTATCGCGGCCTGAAAGCGTATTCATTTTCGCCGTGATGAAACGCACCCCAAACACATAACGAGATATTGCGGGTAATGAGATACCTCAGCTTCTGAAATTCGCCGTATGGGAGTTGTTCCATTTAATCGAGTTACTGAGACGCGGGAGTATTTGAAATAAACATGTAATCGTATTTTTAGTTATATTAAAAAACAAAACAAAAATAAAACAACCTCCACTGCTGTTTTCAGTTTTCATCTATTCGTCTCTCCAAACTGTCGGCAGGGACGCGGCACATTTATTTTTTCTTCCATCAGTGGAACGGACTTCGCTTTTATTGTCGCAACTAACACTCCCGGGAAATAACCTAATTCGAGTTAAGCTGGCACGGGGACGGAAAGCATCAGCTACTAATTAACGTTGAGAGCTCCGCACGGCATTCTCATTGGGCTCTACTCTCTCCGATAGGGTACACGCTAACCGCCTAGACTAGAGCCGGCATGCCTTATACAGTGAACACAGCACGTTCATTGGCAGTGGGCGTGGTAACATCTGGCTAGATAATTAGATGAGTCAGTGTGCATTGCGCAGGTCGTTGTGCTTTGTCGTAGTTAAATGTTAGAACGGTGCTACAGAATTGTTCGCTCCAGGTAATAATGTCTAACTCTGGCGCGGGATCTTCATCCCGGATAGCACAACTTTTTTTTTGTGCCAAAAGTTGTGTTTTCTCGGGAAATGTAGGCTTTTAAAAGCCGGTAGAAGCAAATCTGAAACCAAGCTTGACCTTATTTGACCAGAGACTGGGTAAATGCGCCCCCATTTCGCCAACCAAGTACCAAAGCTAGGCTTCACTACTCGTTGTTCTCGTCTGGCCTCTGAGCCTCGATGACCAAAAATGTTGAAGAGTTAGGCTTGAATTCCGGTTGGCCGGTTTTTATCTGGAAACCTTTGGCGTAACTTCGCCTAGTGCCAGATTTATGCGGCACTGCCTTTTTGCCTGAACATGTGCGGCACCTTGGGCTTCAGTCGGGCACTATGACAAATTAAGAGGCGAGCAACATAATAAATAGCCATAGATACGCAGAAAATTTTTATGGTCCTAACTAACCTTGTAAAGCTGCACCATACGCCCAAGATAGGCCCCTAGAATTGCCAGATTTGTACCCAGTTATTTGTCTCTCTGACGTACTAGGTGGAATTACTAAACAGGCATGAATAAGGACAAGCAAAAACTGCCGTGACAGGAAATGCATGTATAGCAGGGCCAGACATCCTTCCAGATAAGAGCCACTTTAGTGGCACGGCTGAATAAGAATTAATCGTGCGAAAGTAAGTTCTGAGCGCAAATACGGAGCATTTAGTAACTGGATGAACCCGAGACTCGTACAACATACCACTCGGGGGAAGGAAGTTTATACCTCGGTGCATTCGAGTGTCGTATCATTATAGCAAATTGGGTTCGCCCTAAGGGTAACGTAAGAAAAAATAGTTCTAATAATTACCCAGCGTTTGCGAAAGACAAGCATCTCGACGTGCGGTGAACCAGGTTGCGACGCGAACTGGATTTCGAATGATAGTGGTTACACCTGGAACGCTTGTTTTATATGAGGACACAATAAAAATGGAAGGTGGATGCGGATATTTGCGATGCCGGCCAGAAACTTTCTGAAAAAAGGCTGTTCATGATGGGTGTAATAAATTATTTTTAATCCCCAGAGGGGTAGGTGAAATCCGTATTAGAAAGGAGGGTGAGAGTTTCATCGGCTATTTAGAAGCAGGTTAGTAAAGAGGTAGTGGCATTAGAATTGTCATCTCGGCTAAGTGAGAATTTTCTTTCATTTGGCACTGATTTGTCAAAAAATTTCGTAAAGAAAATTGACATTTTTAATATTGGAGCTATTGTGCTTTATCCAACAAGCTATACAGTGTGATTGAAGCAATACCGTTTGCTTGCATACAAAACGCGCACCCTAATAACTCTAAGTATTTCTGTTTCAATAAACGTAAGCAAATGTTGTTTAATTTGACATTAATTTGCACGTTTTCCTTTAGCTTGGAGTCCGCTGCTGTTGTGCAACTAAATAACTAATCATAAGGAACACCTTTTTCTAAGATTTTGGTACTTGACTGTATTGAGCAATAATTGTTAGCGTTGGCATCACAACAGCGCCAGTGTAACTAAGACATATTTAAAAACGAACTATTGCATGAACCATTTTTTTTCAGATATAACTAGGAACATTTTAAAGCAATTGATGCTTTAGTCTTTAATTTGAGCATTTAGAAACGACCTGATGGTTGTTTAATTTCGTCTTCAAGAACGCGTAGCTGTGATTTTTTATCACCTCTTAACCACCAGATACACGTCGCTGAAATGCGGTGACTAAACACCTTCATTCTTTAGTCACTATACTAGTACCTGCGTTACTTTACACGTCATAGCGATTCAAAAGGAACGTGTTACGTCATCATGATAATAACGAGTGATTTTCTGGTGACTTCGACTATGTCATCCTTGGTATCAGTTGCGGCTTTATGTACTTGTCGTTGCTAATATTTCCTCGCTTGTTTACACGTTTATTGGGACATACCTGTGGATATACTGACACGCCCTCTGCATAACTTTTTATGGTCTATCTAGCGTTTTCTCGACGTGCTAATTTCAAGCGTGCGCTGGGCTTAGAACTAGGTTGAGTACTCGTGTTGTACACGTTTCCCTCCAGAAGTAATTAAGATGCGCAACTCAGTATTGTGTCCAATGTAACGAAAACACGTTTCTCCTTTGTTTCCTTAAAAGGTAGCTAGGCCGTTATTTTGCTACGGAAATAGTAACTAGTCACAAGATACGTACAAGTCTGCTCTCAACATTCCGGCAATTCTAAACAAAATATGAGCTACGGCAAGTGTTAATCACAAAGCAAAGTTTGCTAAAACTCTACTACCAAAAATATAAAATAGAAAAACTCCGGTTTACTTATTTTGAACACCCTTCCAACGCTTGGTCTTGCCTGCACCGTGCCTCATCGATGCGGGTCAGATTCAGGCAGCGCTTTTTTCAGAAATGAATAAATAAATAAAAAAGTGCGGCGTTTATTGTATTTTAGTGAATTCAGAAGATTGCCTCAGGCGGAATTTCAATTAAATACCGGGGGAAGCTCTCCAACCTAGCGGGGCAAGGGACGTGCACCTACTTGTACACAAGCAAACGTTCGGTGTTAATGAGAATAAATCTGCGTTGTGCCAGACCCGGAAATGCGGACACATTGGTCTCAACCCTACGCATATTGGAAAACTTTTACTCGTTAGGATGAGAACTGGCAATTTGAAATTGTTTTTGAATATTTTGTTTTTCAGGAAACAATTAAAAATGCGTAATTTGTTGTGGAGGTAAGATAGGTTCTCTTGATAAGGTATAATTTCTACCGTGTTTATTTAGAGTAGGAGTCAAAGTGAACACTGTTACTTTAATAGTTGGAAAATAAACCTCGATTTATTTTCATTCACTGTTACGCAGGAGATATTTTTAAGAGTACTGTTGCTGCGAAAAAGACGACAAAGAGCGCGCCACGCGAAGGACCGAGGCGTGCAACGGCGCGAGGACGGTCGGTGGGTTGTTTTGGAATTAACCCAATTTTCGCAGACGTCAGTTATGGCGGTCCTTCTCGAAATAACCCCGTAATAATATTCAAGACCATTGCAATTAGATGTTTCAGAAATGAACCATCTTAACCATATGGCATTACAGCCTCGTTAATGTGAAGCACAATGTTGATGTTGGTCTCTGCGTTCAAATTTGTTCTACTTCTGTTTTTGTGTGCCCCATAACCGTGCTTTTCAAGATTCAACAACTTCTGCTTGAATAAAAAAAAAAAAAAAAAAAGCACCCCGGCAGTCAAGTAGCCAAATGTGTGTAGCATCGTTTGTGGCTGCGATCCAACCTGAAAACGATCCGCTCCCCAACTTTGCTTCTACAGTATTTAAGTTTGTGTGTCAGTAATTTCAGATTCATTCATCAGAGCAGCCTTTGAGACGCCAAAGCAGTACTTCTATCAGTGATATTTGTCCACACATTCACTGACAGCATCCGAAATGCAAGTCATCGAGTGTTTCGATAATAATAATAATAATACTAATAATAATATTAATAATAATAATAATCTATATTTGGACTCCTTGGAGTCTCAGGTGGAGGGGCAAAAGGTAAACAGATTTACCTGACGATGCCCCACCACCCTGTACATTGCTCAGCAGAGAATCAAAACAGACTAGAAATGAACACAAGTAAAAACGACAATAAATCTTATCAAACAATGTGTCACCGTGCGAAACGAAAAACGAAACAATCCTTCTACAGGATAATGAATTATTAAAGTACAAACTGGCCGGGGGGAGCAATGAGCTTTCAAGCGAATTAACACAATGAACGGTGATCAGAGCTGATTATACGCTATTCAACCCAATGCATAACCAAAACGCAATTTCCTATTGTAAAAAATAACGTTTCATGTTACCTTTGAAGGCAATAAGGGAAGTAGCATTCCTCATTAATTCAAGAACACTTGGATGATCGTTCAAAAGTTTTGGTATTTTATACGCTAGAGCTTGGGAGCCACAATTCGTCCGTATTTTGGGCTTTGTGTATATTTCATTTCTTAAATTATATTGTGTTGTTTTAGGGTGGCAGATGTCACAAAATTCATTTTGGTCGCTGCTGCACTCGCGGTATGTTATCATCGCTGGTTTTAAAAGAAAGAGCTGATGGATCTTTAAAATTCGATATCTTACAAAATATGGGGCTGAATGATCGGTATAGTGAAGGTTTTCGATGCAACGAACAGCTTTTTTTGTAGGCCGAATAGTCTGTCTAGATCTGTTTTTGTTGTAGTTCCCCAAACTAGTAGGCAATAATGTAGATGAGATTGCACAAGACTGTAGTAGAGTTGGCACTTAAGCCAACAGGGAAGGAGATGTTTAAGTTTATACAAGATTCCAATAGATCTGGATATGCTAGAGCGAATATGATTGATGTGATCTGTCCAGCTTAAGGTTTCTTCGAACCAGACACCTAAAATTTTTAGGGAGGGTACTCTTTCTAATTCTGAGTTTCTAAATTGTACCGAGAAGTTACTACAGAGTTGCTTATGCAAAGGCTTGAAAATAACATATTTTGTTCTGTTAATATTCAGTTCTATTTGACTAGACTCTAGCCACAGCCCAAGCTCGCGTAACCAAATGTTTGATAAACCTTGTAATACACTGACATCTTTATCAGTAAAAAAAACAACACATTATTGTCGTCTGTATAATGTATAATATCTGAAATTCGCGGCATGTTTACTATGTCATTTATGTAAAACAGAAAAAATAATAGTCCCAGAATTGACCCCTGAGGCACACCATAATTTATTTTCATTAGTTGCGATTCATAGTCATTGTTTTTTACATATTGTGCTCGTCCAGATAAATAGCTATGAATTAGGTTCCAGGTTATGCCCCTTATGCCATAGTGCGTCAGCTTTTTTTAGAAGAATGTCATGTTTACTCGAATCGAATGCCTTGCGAAAATCCAAAAAAAATTCCTACTGTATATAATTGATTTTCAAAACTATTAATTAGCTGATCTTTGATATGTAGCAAGGCTTTTTCTGAGGATTTGTTTCTCTGGAAGCCATACTGTTGCATTACAAGTATGTTATTTTTTTCAAGGTAACTAGAAAGCGATCGTCTTATTGTCGCGGTGCAGTCGTTGAGATTGCGCCATTATTATAACAAAATAGGAAATTTTCAAGTCGAAGGAAAGGAAAACAAAGAGAGAATGTCCCTATTTTATTCTCTTTCTCACTCTCTTGGCGGTCCTGCTATTTTTTGTGAAAGTGTC
Source organism: Ixodes scapularis (assembly GCF_016920785.2). Lineage (NCBI taxonomy): Eukaryota > Metazoa > Arthropoda > Arachnida > Ixodida > Ixodidae > Ixodes > Ixodes scapularis. The sequence goes on along the minus strand of NW_024609879.1, from coordinate 46,584,471 downwards.
TCAAGGTCATAGCCAGTGTGAGAGAGGGCTGTCGAGTTCAGATTGACGTGTCTACCGGTATTGAGGTCCAGCTTTTAAGGGAGACACAACCCAAAAAATTAATGTTAGAACCAGTTATCTTATTTAAACGACATTTACAGGGCGTTTTTCTATTGATGTTGACAACATTTGTGCCACATGTTAATCTGAGTGAAGTGCAAAAAAATTGCAAATGTCCACAGATGTAAGTGGGCTTGTCTTCGTGAAAAAAAACTGTTGTTTTTAGATTACTTATAATTTTGTCGTTTTCATGTGTTATATTGTCTTAAGACAGTCCATAGCATATAGCTATGAAGCTATATTTCTATATTATACCATTTTTTATCACAAAAAATCAACAAAAAGCGCAAATAATAGATCTTTTGTCCATACTTTCAGATTTCAAGCTTGAAAAAATGAAAAAAATAAGAAATCCAACCTCATAGCTGTCTTCCCCTTAAACGTTCCCCCCAGAAAAACTGATAAAAATGAATCCCAGTTACGTAATAACAAAACGATAGCTTTCCTTAAGTCAAATTTATGCCCAAAAATGAAATGGAAAAAAATGCGTTCAAAGCGCTCCAACCTCTACTTTTTCTTTAATGTCGGTGGACAGAAACTAATTTAAAATAAACTAAGTATGCAGTGTAAACTAATGAACCTTTCTGGGTGTACTCTCTACATCTTAGAGAATGTAAATATGATACATTTCAATATCGACTTTTTTTACAGAATTTTTATTTTCGGTAGTGTCTTCCCTTAAGGGGTTTAATCGGTCGTTGTGCCCCCAAACAGGGTATTCGTGAAGAGGTCGGTAACGTCAGCAACGGGTGTATGTAAGGAACGAGAAAAATAAATAACGTTAGCTGAGTTGGAAAACGCTTTTGTTCTAATATTTTTATTCAAATTCAAAATATTTTAATTTTTCTACATCAGAGTTATCACATTTTGATTTATTACCACCAGCTCACCTGCACACTCACGTTTTTTGTGTATTTTTTATTTTTTTTTTAGGGGGGGGGGGTTAGTGGCCTTGTTTACCTGCAGACTCACCTTTTTCTTTTTAGGTAATGGCCTTGTTCTTGTCTCACGATGTGTGCAACAACCGATTCCACCTCTGTCCCTTTCCGAAGCTCATTCGCGAAATTGTTTGTCCGCAGTGTTCACTACGGCTGTTCGAGCATGAAGTTTGCCCTGCTGCTCTGTCTCTTGTGCTGGATGAAAAGCCCACTGCCGTCCTGCACCGGAACCCGTGAGTTCATTCCCGTTTCCTTGCTCCTCTTTATTTTGAAGTGTATGGTTCTAGTTTGCGACGCTAGATTTACTAGAAAAGTTTTCAGAGTACGCATTCCTTCACATTTTGCCGACAATTTTCTTATTTGGAGCTTGTTATGACTTGGAATGCAGCATCTTTACTCACGCTATTTTGGGCCACTCTGAATTGTCCACAACGGGAGCACGATGACGCACAATCAAACTGAAAGCGTTTCTCCTTACTGTCGCCGTCTTTGGCTCTGTAAACGCAATCAAAGTATGAATCTTGCTTGTTTGCGCCGATTTCCTAAGATGAAACCATTTTAATTTAATTTTTTTTTTGTAGATACAAACACAAATATTTTACACCTCACTATTACGAAATTTCAGCGTTATGAGTTTTGGTGTGTAGTGCAGGCGTAGGGGTCATTCGCGCTAATTTACCTGGATGTCATTTTTAGTTTAATAGAGCATCATTTTACTTCCAAACAAACGATACAAAAAAAAGAAATACTTATTGTAAGTTTTCTTTTTTTTTCAGATCAACAATAAGTGACAGTTTTTTGGACATGGAGATAGATTAATCCAGCTGTAAGGCAAAATTATTTTCCCTCGAATTTCTTTTCGTTTGTACGGAATGGAGAGGGCGAAAACAAACTCCGCGGTGAAATGGACTAAAGATGGCGTTGTGCTGCATTGAAATAATAACAGTTTTGGTACTTTACAGTCTCTTTAATGACTCTAGACGCTAGAAGTTCCTCCTACTTAAAGGAGCAATGCAACGATATCCAATTGGAATGTTTTTCACTTTACACGAGCTTACTGGTACTAGTGGGACTCGAAGATATTCACACGCTACGCCACTGGCCGAGAAACGCCTTTGTTGAGGTGTAATTTCAGGGACAAAAGTGATTATTTTCATTCAATCTCTCCTTGGCGAAATTTGATGACGTAACGTGGGGATCGCAGTACACTCAAGTGACGATATTTGAATGCGGTTCATAGATTGGACCCGAGCATTGCGTGGACTGTCGATTTGGGCTCGTGATAATTACTAGCTTGAGAAGCATTCGGGTAGTTGCCTGTGTCCAATCGCTGCAACGACGACAATAGCCGAGCCATAACAATGTCTGGAACTCAGCGCGTGTCATGTGCTTTGCCAACTCCGGCGCGTGGCTATGATCAACATTGGCGGCATAAAATCGCTTGTTCTGGCTGCGAGTTGAGGGGGGGGGGGGGGGGACGCTGCTCGTTTTTCTTTAATTTTTTTTCCGGGACGTCTATTGCGTGGCGTGAAAAACGAACTTGTATTTCATAGGTCATTAACGTCAGGGATCCGTTCTGAGGGGTATTTGCGCAAAGTACAAAAATTGTTGCATCGCCCCTTTAAACATTGAAACCCGGAGTCCCCTTACACTTTACCTCAAAAAATCCAACGAGGGATTGTACCCGTTAGATTTATTAAGATCATACGCATGATATATTTTCTTTCACCGTAAAATCACTGCAGCACTTTTGATTGAACCTGTATAGCTAACCTTTTACGATAGACAAATATAGGAATACCTTTGTAGGAACGCCTTTATTCTGATCCGATGCGTTTAAACGACCTGCGTAGCGATAAACCCAATTGCAACTACTGCGCCTCATTGATTAATGTAAAAAAAATTGCTATATAAATTCTGCCGGTAAATTGATTTGCGCAAGCGCGTATTAAGAGTGAGCCAAATCTGTCTTAAATATGGCCGAAATAGCCTCAGCTGTGGATGGACCAAGTTTCAAGTGCAGATGGACAGTTATACCGGAGCCTTTAGCTCGCAACACGTAAGAACACTCAAACGAACGATCGAAGACACACAATTTGTACCTACAAAAAAAGGAAAAATAATGCAACTTGAGCTCATAATATTTGGTTCGACAAACAGTATCTTAAAATGACAACCCACAATGAAGGAACCAAAGGGCGTAACTCAACTAACATCAAATACGTGACGTAATTATATCTTGTGAAAAGGAAACCGTTCACTCAGACAAATAAAGAATGTGTAGCGGGGATCCTGTTAACACAGCGGAGATGTTTATATCACTTTAGAAGCAAAAACAACATTTCAAAGAGCACCAGCATATCTGAAAAGTTGCTCATCACAGTCGAGAGCATCTTGGAAAGCTGTGGATGGTGACGACAATATTCGGTCCTGTCTATGAGACGAAGCCAAACATAAAGAAAGAATTTGGGGACACTTAAACTTCGCCTTTAAGAGTGGAACGGGATAGCGTTGTCGGGGTCCCGTTGGCAAAGTCTTCTCATATGAACGCGTGCTCGTTGCCAAGCCGTGCAAGCATGTGTGCGTGGTCTAGTCCACAGCATCACGTGTCTCTCGACGTCACAGGTGGCTGTGACGTCGTGATCCTATTGACCCCCTAACTTTAGCGGGAAAATGTTTCGCAAAATTTGCCGGCAAAGGTTTACGCTAAATTTTTCAAAAACTGTTTTCGCTAAATTGGGCAAGAATTAGCTGGTATTTTCGAAATGCAACGCGCGCAGCCACGTGTAACGTCACGTTTGACAGGCGAGGCCGCGCGCGTTGTATTATGGAATTTTTCGGTCCCACCGACGCCGACGCCAGCACCGAATTTTCTGCAACACGAGCTCCTAAAGGCTATCGCGTTAAAATGACATGTACACCCGCGGCGATATGATGGTGAACGCCGGACCGTCGACCGGTCCGTGCTATCAGCGCCATGACACGGCTGCCGTGGCGGCTCGATTTCTAATCGCGCGCTTCGCCGAGATTAAGCGCTTGGATCGCGCGCTGTTTTGAGATATGCTGCTACTCCCTGCAGAAAGCGTGGAAGTGGTTTTCGATTTCGGCATCTCTTTTTGTGGGCGTGACTAATATAGCATCGTCATCGTCGCAACTGTGACGCGGTTGCTGACAGATCACACAAATGAAACAATATTGCGTTCTTCTTTTTAAGAAGCGGAAAGTGAAAGTTACTTTTTGATTTGTTCCGCAGCCTTCCGGTTTAGCCACATATCAAAACTAGAAACTACTAAATCATACTATTTACCGATAGCGTCTGAAAGGCTGCTTCCCTAATCCTCGCGCTTTTTGCGGAGAGTAGCAGCAGAGCTGAGAACAGCGCTCGATCCAATCGCGATAAGAAAACAAGTCGCCACAGCAGCCGCGCCATGGCACTGATAGCACGGAGCGGTCGACGGTCCGGCGTTTACCTTCATATCGCCCGCGGATGTACAATCGCAATACATTAAAATACGAAAGCAAGCGCGTCTCTCTCGGTACATGCGGCGCCGCCCAGTGACGGTCTAGGCATAGAGTGTACAGCACCAGTCCTCGCTCTGCTGATCTTCTGGCGAACGCGCCACCTTCGCTAGACCACCCCTAGGCTGCGCATCATACACAAAGAGCCACGCGCTCTGTTGTTCATATTTGAATGTATCGCGATAGTACGTTCCGAAATATCCACTTAGCAGTTTTTCTTCCTGTTCGTACTTCGTCTAGCGTCTGATTTGTTAAAAAAGTAACGAACACATAGCTATATTTCAGTTGAACAACTGCGCCTCCACAGTAGACAAGGGACATTTTGCTACAAGTGTCACATGCCCGCACACGCGGCTTTAGCACAAATAGCTAATTCGCACTCGGATTGGTGACGAGAGGAACTATCTTATTACTCAATTTACTTCTTACGGAAATATCAATGCACTCATATGGTATTTTCTTAATTTCTCACGATGCAAGAATGTGCCCTGTAGTTGGCATCTGGATGGCCACCATTCACGAGGCCGCTTCTGTCCGAATATTTTTGCTACAACATCCCTATGATACATTCGTTATTTACAAGTTTCCAGTGGGTTGATTCCAACAACTGGCGGTACGAGAAGCATTGCAACGGTGCATTATTTTCTAAGAGCATTATCTCATCCCCGGAAATTAAGTCTTTGTTGATTTCAAAAGTTCGGAGATTAGCTGAAGGGTAGTAAATGAAAACACGCGCAAAGTTGAGTAGATGCAACATTAGTTAAAGCGGCACATATTGCGCCTTCTCATTCTTATCTCCAATGGCCAGCTTGGTACAGAAGTCCCAGAAAGGCGTTAAGCCTCTCAACGTGCGTGCGGCAAAAATCCGAGGCATGGGACAGTCGTGTTTGTAAACAGCTAAGCCGCGTTAGCGTTATGGTATATTTTACGTGTTTCTTGTTCTTTAATGGTGCGACTGTGTTGAAGCGCAGTTAGGAAGGACACTGTGCACGTCTTAATCTTAAGTTTGACAAATATACTATAAAAATTACTAGGTAGCTGAAAGAGCTGATGAGTTTTGCCGGGAGTGTTTTGTGGCGTCGTTCTTTTTTATACATGAAAATGCATATGTCTCTTTTCGTTAAAGAGTGGACCTTGAACCTCTCGGTCTTATCTTAACGGAAAGGTTAAAAAATCTGCAGCAGCTAAGTTAGCGTTGCTTTTTGTGTTTAAAGATTAACCGGCTGAAAGGCGCGCCAAAAATATTCCGTTCCCTGCCAGAATTATAGTTCAAACTAAAATGAAACCTCGAAACAAGGCCTCTACATTGCGCAGTGGGGAATAAGAGGAATATCATTTTTCTTGTCTTCTTAATTATAAATTCGGGGGAACCAGAGAATGATGACCATTTATTTCTATTCTTTACTTAAAAATTCCGTCTACTGATCTTTCGCGTGTTGAACCACAAGGATCAGGCTCTTTGTATTAAATGATATAAGCTAGCGATGGACGTACTCTTATAGACACCACTGCGTATAACACACGAGCAGTGGCCATTCTGTACTCCCAGCTCCACACGTTTTTTGAGAAGAATCAAACTTTTTAATACCTTTCCGAGCGCCGCCGCATGGCATTCTGCTAGGCGTGAAGCAGACGACGCCACAACGCCTGCCGATTTTATAGCGAGCCGTGTTCACGTTACATGGCCTACCCGTGACGTCATGCAGCAACGTATTAGCCGTCATTGCTCCGTGCCATGCTCCTGTGACACTGCCTTCAGCAGCGAACATATGTAAAGATCAAATTTGTTCTTTTCAACAAATTTGATCTCTGAACAAATTCAAAGGCGCCAAATGTATTTTGCAGAGGGTACAACCACAAAATCAAAGTACGGAGCAATATGGCGGCTAATATGATATCAAGACAAGCCCTGTATAGTTCAGGAGGGAAAGTTGGGGTTGTTGTTAACAAGTCGAATCTTCGGGAACACCTAACACCACACTTGGCGTGTGTCGTCTGCTGTTTACGCATCCGAGGCCCACGGAACTATCGCTACAGTCTAGCACTGTTAGCACTGTATGTTGGTAGCTTTGACGGACCTAACATGTTCCGAATGCAGACACGTATGCCTGCCCAGCCAATATTCCATAGTACTTGTAACTTCATCGAACAGCAGCTAAGAATACTGCAGCCATAGACGCGCTGAACCACGTTGCGCAAGTTCGCCGGTCTTTTGGGTTGTAGGTAGCAAACGTGTGATGGCACTATAATACATTCACTCATTCACTGATAGGGCGGTTGAAGCTACGTTCTCGTTGGACAAGTCGCAATGTACCTTTCGCCGCGTAATCACGCCCCCGCTCCATCGTCACGCTCAGAGAGCGGGGCCAGGCTTTGAAAAGGGGTCGATGGATTCGTCCCGACAGAACATAGCTTTCGCCGCACTGTCAGCTTAGGCATGAACGGAGAATAGTGATTCGCAAACGGCGAACGGCACGTAACAGCTCACGCTTGAAAACGAAAAGCAGACCTCGCTTTTGTGAGCGGCTTTTAAATGGCAAAAACACACGCGAACATAAAACAAACTCTGCCCGCAGATATGGAAAACGCACTTGAGTATTAATCATTATTTAAGGGGCCATGAATCGGATATTGGTTCGGAATGTTTCTCATTTTAGACAAGATTACTGGCACTAGCGCAACGCAAGTGTATTCGCATCCAATATCACTGACCAAAAAGCTCCTTTGTCGTCGCCTAATTTTAAGTATAAAAGCGGACGTTTATTTTCAGCCTCTCCTTTGCGAAGCAACATTGAGATCCCATGAATTTCGTCATCATCGACCTCTGCAATCACCCCGGTGACGGTACTTAAATCCGGCTCATAGAGTGAACAGGAGCCAACGTAAAGGTTGGCTGACACATCTGCGTTAGTTGCGTTTCCATGCAACCGAAATGGCCGTAACGACGAAGCCATCGTGGCGAGTGTTCGTTGTACACAACATGGCAAGCGATGCAAAAGGTAGCTTCGGGGAACAACCCTTGTGTCACGATTGTTACGGTGTTCTGGTCGTTAGGGTCTCTTCGGTTACATGCCTACGCAACCCTTGCAAATATCTGAACCAGCCATTACTAGAATACTCAGTTGGGAAGGGGCCGCAGGAGCTTGCTTTGAAAAAGTGGCCCCTACGTCACCCGTAGTCGAGCACCAAACTAATGGCGATTGCAACGCCGCCATTTCCCCGCAGCGGCCACTCTGGCAACTGCACGGCTGCACGTATTGGTTCAGGTTGAGTTGCGCAAGGGCCGGTGGCGTCATCTCCCAGGGGCTATCTAGCAGTAGCTATATAAAACAACTTTAATATTTTGACTCTTCTCAAAAGGGTGGTGTTGTTATCGTATTTAGTTTGGTCTCGATGTACATCAGCGGTCCAAGTTTCAAGGGTGAGTTTCGCAACTGAGTGTTCGCTTTGGGACCGCGAAAACCATTGTATTGCTACCTGGCGGAAATTTTTCACAACCCAGAGTAAGGATAGTTCAACTTCCTCTGTTGATGCAAGCACGTGCAACGCCAAGCTTCTATGGAATATCAAAATTAAAACATAACCGCGTGTGTATCATCTGCACTATCCAATGTGAGGAAAACAGGAGCGCCCCTGGCGAGCTTCTCACGGCGAAAAATCTGCTCCATGTCACGCGACTGTTAGTTCTGGCTGTGAGTTGAGGGAGTGAACGCTGCTCGTTTTCTAATTTTTTTTTCAGCTACCATTTCGTGAAGAAAATAAAAACTAGCGCAAGTTTTTTTTAGGTTATGTATGTAAAGAAACGATTTTTAAAAGGTACTTACTGAAAGTACAAACATTTCTGCATCGCCCCTTTAAGCTTAAAATACGCCTCCTTGCGACAAGGAAAACCAGATTGTTTAACAAAAATTTAATTATAACGCAGGCGAGGCAATGAAAATTGATTATCATATGAAGGTACTCGAGACGGGTGAAAAAATGAAAACTCTTTAAAGTCACAATTAGGAAGACAGAGATCGATCGTCTCAAACCCTCTTTAATTTGCGCTTCTCCTATTTTTCCCCGTCGTCTATTAAGTATTTTTGCTTTGCTTCTTTGCTCAGTCACAAAGAGTTCCACGGTAGGATAGATTGTTTGCATTTTTGAAGACTGCTCCAGCTCGCAAATAAACACAGAAGATATTTGCTCGAAAAAGTCATATCCCATATTTTGTCGCCTGAAGGTGCTAGTTTGCACCACTCGTTTATATAGTTTAATTTTTCCCTCGAAGCGCACGTGAAAGGCAAAGACCAGTTTGTGTTCTTCACCAAAGGACATCGCGTTGTTAAGGGGGTGGTGTTTCTTTATAATATATATGACTGGCGCATTTATGCGATGATATTTTTGAAGTAATGTACTTGTGTAAATCACATATCAAATATTTTCCGTATGAAGTGCCTGTGTACTAAAACTTCGACGTAATCTGAGTGAGATCGAACGCAGACCTAAATCCGACACGAGCGCGACATCAACATCTCGGCTCGCAGTCGCGTCCTGTCAACGCGTCAGAGCACGCTCAGCGTCGGGTTTGGAAACAATGGACCTTTTCCGAATACCGACGGCACCAGGCGGTGGCTGCACGAGCTAAAAATCGAGGAAGTGACCTACCTGCACTACCAATCGAAAATGGCAGCTACGCTACCAGTTTCTTCACGCTCTGAGCTGCGTCGCGTGCCCAACGCGACTTTAAAGAGGGGAATTCGTGGCGTCCAGCAAAATATCGTGATTTTCTTTCCGTCCGCTTTCTTTTTTGTGCAACACAATTATATATATGCTGCAATTGCGTGTTCTACTCGCTCATCCACAGCCTCATTCCGAATTTCCTCGATTTTTCGTGCCGACTTCCACCGCTTGGCATCGGGCGCTCGCGCGTGCGCAGAACGCTTCTCGGAAGAGGTCCATTGTTGAGTTAGTGTCATCCGAATTTGATGAGGTTTGTGGAAGAAGTGGTCGTTCACCTACTGTGGTTATTTCATACTCGATATCATCTCTAGAACCACAGCATTAAAACATCTTTGTTTTCAAGGAACTTACTAATTTCTTTCTTTTTGTGTTGAACAAATATATCTGTAGGTGCATCTTATATGAGTTTTGTGTTATTTTGTCAAAACGTGCACACTTCAAACGTCAAACGAAATGTTTATTTCTCAAGAGCCATGTCTTGTAGAACTACTTTGTGGCACCACGACAGAACAGCACACAACAATACAGCAGGCGACAAAACAGCACGCGTCAAAACAGCACGGCGACAAAACAGCAAAGTGTCAAAACGGCCTAGCGACAAAAAACACGTGCCAAAAGAGCACGGCGTCCAAACAGCACAGCCTCCAAACAGCACTGCGTCTGAACAACTCTGCGCCGAAACAGGACATTGCCGATATAGCAAGGGTCTCGCGTTTTAAGTTTTTATTATTTTGAAATTCGGCGCACTTTTTTTGGCTTTTAATCCAAACAGAAGTTTTCGGCTTATTGCGGTGAATATTTATAGACTCATAAACTTCTCGGTTCTTTTCGGTGTATTGAAGAAATACAGCATACTGACGAAAATGCAATATTTAAAAGAATTTATTTAAAATGTATAGTGAGTAAACCAAGTACTACCTTTCATATTTGTTGCTGTCGGTGGAGGCGTCACGGGGAGGCGAAAACAATAGGGAGTTTTCGTTGGTCGTTTTCGCCGTCCCGCAATGCTCTCCGCAACCCGCTACGATAGCCGGAACTCTACAGTCAAGGCCGTCGGCACGCAGGCGCAGTAGTGGCTTCTTCGTTGCGAAGGGAATAGCGGAATGGGAAACGCGGTTTACGAAAATTCTCTAATTGATGAAATTCCCTACTCTAATCATAGGTATTCGCAACTTCAACGGCCTATAGGTAGCGGGGCGGTAATTCCAAAATGGCGGATGAGACAGGGATAGATTCTCTAGGATTTCCCGTGCGCCTGTTAACTGACGCTGGTCAGCGCGCTAAAAATGATTTATTTGTCTACAAATGCGAAGTGGTTAGGGAGGGATCATATTACAGGTGACGGAGATGCTGATCCACGTTAGGAAAACGAGCACGGTAAGATTTAAAAGTTGCAGAGACCTCAACTTGCGAAGCTTTGTTGTGGGCGAGCGCGTTTTAGGCACCGGCCACGTCACTGTTTGCGGCAGAATATTTTTGAGGGTGATGAAGATACCATGTTTGCGCTTTGCCTGGTTATTAGGGCTCGAAAACGTGACCCGTTCACGGTGACCGTCGAACTACGGAAGAGCAGCGTTCTCAGAATTACTGTTTCACAGGCTCGCAACTCGCTGCTCCCCTCGGTTTTAGTGTATTTCAACACGGGATCAAACTGCTCTATGCTTATTGATGGAAAGTTTCTTGCCGCAGGCCACCGTGCGGTGTAGCATTACAACACGAAGCTCGCGCTGCGCCTTTGAAGCACAATTTTCAGCGCGCGCCAGGAGCATTGCCGTGCCGTTAGCCAATGGTAGCCATGGTAACGCTATGCTAAAACTGCTTATTCATATAATCGGCGTGTTTATAGGTTTTATTTATTGCTCTATCAAAAATAAATCTTTTAATATACTGTACATTTTTCGCACCGTGTCATTTGCAACGTTGCAACCCCTGTCGCCAAAACTGCCCGCTTTGAGCTTTCGTCACGAACGGCTGGCTAGCACGTACGCACTTAAATGCTTCGAGAATTTTTTTCATTTGCTTTGTAATTACCTGAAGGCAAGTAAGGGTATTCTGTCTTTTGAAAGTGCTTGGAATAAATGGTCATGTTTCTTGTAACGGCCTTAAAATGCGAACCCATTCCCGAAGTGTACTGTTCGACATACCGTTGCGCGTCTAGTTTTCTCCTACTTATTGCAAAGAACAGGCTTTCCGTAGACCGTACTATAGAGTTCTTCATTATTAGCGGCAGCGTTTTCCGTCACGTTGAACGCAGATTCAGCTGAAGCCCATGCACAAGACCAGAAATCCGCAGCGTATGCGATATGCGAAAAGGCCCTAATGAAATTAGACATTCCGGCCCTGCGTGCAACGCTGTTGCGAGGCGGAGCACAAGAATTCCTATTTCAACGCGCTCACTTTTCTCGTTACAACGGCTTCACGCATCAAGACAGACAGACAGACCCTGCCACCGTTTCCGCGCCACCGCCGCCGCTGCCGTCCACACTCCTCTGGTTCCCCGTTCGTCCGCGAGAGGGCGAGCGGCGGGCTGGACTTGCGAATAGGGTTGACTCTGGTTTCTATACCACTTTCCGAACAATAAATTTTGAAGTCTGAGTACACCTCATGGGGTGTTTTTGTATATTTTGTGTGACAGATCCCAATGTATATATATATATATATATATATATATATATATATATATATATATATATATATATATATCTTCATCGTGATAAAATAGAATTTAATTAAAATATCTGCATTGCGGCACTTCCATTCGTGTAACAATTATGTGGAATATCTCACCTGAAATCGGACACCGTTACCGGGTGCAATTTTTTTTTCTGTTTACAGCTAGAAACGTTGCGAGAACTCCGAATTTAACGGGAACATGGCATTATTAAACGGAGCGGCAATCGCTGCTGAGCCAGCAGACGCATACTGGTCTCGGGGAACCAAGTTGCGAGTGTCGTTCACGGCGGCTGTGGTACTCGTGCGCTGATGAGCCTTGCATGAGCCACGAACGGCTCACACAAGAGCCACGAACCACGACTTCGCTTTCTCCTCCGCTGGTCAGCCTCTGCTGGCTCCACGGAGCGGGGCGACCCAACGGAGTGGCAGCGGCGTACTCCAAGAGGCACCCGTCACTCGATTCCCCGAGACGCGCAGTGAAAGCTTATCGCGCTCGGCTGGCCCAGCGCAAACTGCCTTTGGTCCACGATGCTAAATTCCTGCGGCGCGGTGTTTTTGTGAACGTTCTTCGAACCACCACGGCAGCAGCTAACGCTTCCACGAATTTTCAAAATAGTTTCCTTAATAAACGGCAGGGATCTTTTCTAAGAGTGAAAGCCAATTAAAAAATGAAGGCACCGGCGATAAAATTAAGATTCCTACGGGATAACATCAGTTGCGGCGGATGCAAGGGCACGAGCGTAAATATACAGGGGCCTCATTGTCAGAAACTTTTTTTAATGATCTTGAAAATCGCAACTTCAACATGGACCATAGAACCTCTAATTAAAAAATTGAATGGCAAATTTTAGTTCATTAGGCTACTAATTGTCAATTTACGCTCGTTCCCTTTGGTCCGCCGCAGCCGATAATGTTATCACCTAGGTATCATTTCTTTACCAAAAGTATCATTTCTTTTAGAAAAAAAAAATAAATAAAACGCCCGGTATAGACCAGTGTCTGCTCTGTTCCATGGGCGCCGCCATGTTCGTTTATGCTGACGTCATGACACAGAAGGGGGGCTGCGTTTTTTGAAAGGCTCAGTTTCTTTTAGAAACCTTTGCCCATATCGTATACTTCGTTTCAGCCTAGGCCCGAGCGCGGCCGATGTTATGAGCCGAAGGGCCAATCAAACAACGAAAAAGGCACAACGTCATGGTGTGCTCTCTGCAGTTGATAGGAATAGCCGGTATTCGCCGTCCCTCTTTGCGTGTTGCTCTGCCGGCTAGTCCTTTCAAGCGCAGGGAACACGCCATGACGTTGCGCTTTTTGCGCTGTTTGATTGGCCCTTCGGCTCATAACATCGTCCGCGCTCGGACATAAGGTGAAACAAAGTATAGTGCAAGAAGGTAAGAAATGCACAGTCACGAAGCTCCAAGAACCGCACCGACGCCAAGAGCGTTGTAAAAAGCAAAAATATTGTTTTATGCGCAGCCCCCCTCTTTTCAAGAACCTGCGTTTGAGATTATTATTTCCTATTTTTATCGCTGGGGGCTAGGAATGCGGACACTGGTCTATATTACAGCTTTGACAACGCTTCCCTTGTGTGAGGTTCGATGATCGACAGAAAAACCACCGCTGGCTGTGCTCCCGAAGCGGGCAAGTGCAATTTATGAAGACCGATCACGTTATCAGGAAGATGCACACAATCCAGGAAAAGTATTCTTGCAACCATGAGGTTCCAGTTGAACTTAAACATGCATTATCATCAAATTTGACGGAGTTCCTGCAAACACTAAAGAGTGTCAAGAGTGAAGATTACGAAGAAGAATATTATCAGGAATCTACTGTTTATTCAAAACAAAACAAGCATCAGAAAAACGCACTTGGGCGGCCGAAGCGGCCAGAAGCACGGACTGCGCGCACCCAGCGTAGAACCAGCGAATGAGAGGGCGCTCCTAGAAATCTGTTTTCAGAGCCACGGTAGGCCGGCTGCCGGCCAAATATCCACTTTAATTATATTTTGGCTTTCGACACGTAAGTACACGCTCGAGAATTTTCAACAATATCACGCGAGCGCCGACCGGCCTGTAGATCAGCGCATCGTCATGGCGCGAAGTAGCAATATCAACGACAGTACGCGGGTGCACAGAAGAAACGCGCTGAAGTCGGCGTCGGTTGCTATGCTGTTTCCCCAATCACGACCCACCCCTGGCGCGACGCCCACCGCTTGCCCCGCCCCATAAACAGGCGACCTAAAGAGTAATCAAAGCGACACACACGATGCGCAAACACAAACAGCAGCAAGTAAGGACACCGGCACGAGCTTAGTCAGCGAACGAAAAGACAGAAAAAAACAGACACAAACTTCACGCTAGGCTAACAGAGCAGGGGTAGTTACAAGGATGAGAGGCATGGGCAGACAAAGGTAAGGGGTGGACAATAAACTTACCCGAAAACTCGCAGCAACCGAAGAACCACGCAGCAAACACGTACGTGCACACGCCGCCAGAAAAACGTGCGTCACGCAGTGCATCAACGCGGAACTGGCGATTTCGGCATGTTGGTCATTTAAAACTTTGATATCGGAAGCGTGAACAATTGTGTTCAGCAGACTGTGACCCGGTGGAGCCTGGCATACAAAAAAAAAAAATCGTTTGACACTATGAAAAGCGATTGAAAATCTTCCTAAAAGCTATATTAGCAGAAAGTACCGTGTTATAAAAGACCACACGAGTTTTGACCAAGTTTTCTAGCACGTTATTTTGCAATAAACGCAAGAAACCAAGTGTAAAACCAGTTTCCGAAGCTGGCAACAACAGCTGGAATCAGCGCCATCTTTGGCAGTTTCCTGAACCTCGCGTAGTCACATTTCAGCCGCCACCACATGCAGGGCGCAACAAAACATCCAATTTATATTTTCTGTGTTTTTTTTATAATTTCTTTAATAATTACGCACAATTAGCGAAAATGTGGGCTTATAGTCCGGACTTCGGACAGTAAACTCTATTTCATACTAGAAATATCGGCCTAAATATCTGCCAAATGGGGTCAAAATACTCGTTTTTGACTATCAACATATTCGTGATTTCGCCTAAATTCAAACATTTTTTTGGGGGAAAATCAAAAGTGAAATTTAAAAAAGGGCTTCGGTTGACAAAGCAGAATATGTTTTTCTCTTCGGGCCTACAATCTTATTCAACTGTGCCCATCCCTAAGCGCTGTACCACTGTACTACCAAATGAAGTTTGCAAAAATTAACTGTTTTTGTCAGTTTTCACGCGAGCATTCTGAAAAAAATTAGATTATATTACAATGAAATTTAGCGTAGCTGTTTCGATTTTAATCGCAAACGCCTGCAAAAAGTTTCAAATGAAATGACCAAGTAGGAGCCGTAAAATTCGCGACTGGATGTGCTTCCGCGAGGTCAGTTTTTCTAAAGTAAATGTCTGTCAAAATAAAATGCAAAACAAAAAGGGCCTTGGTTGACAACGAATCCAAGCTTCTTTTATAACAATCTAAAATTTGAAGGAAATTTCTTCAATAGTGCACCCTGCACCACTGTACTACGAAACCATGTTTTGAAGAAAAAGGCCAATATTCGCGGTGTCCAATGAATAGCTTTTTATATTAGGAAGAGAAATCCTACATCAAAAGAAAGATAATTTTGTACACTACAAGATAATATATGACACATAATTTTAGCAAGCTTGAACACGCCCCAATCGCATTTCGAAAACGTGCGGAAAGCGTCATATATCATGGCAGCCGAGGGACCGCAGGCTTAAGACGCTGAACCCTAAGTATTGCGTGTGGAGTTAAAAAATGCATGTCTCAAAGTAGGCAGAGTACAGGAATGAAAGGTTTAAGGAAATTCGTCGAAAGCCAGCTCGTCGATGGCCGTCGAATCCGTTCTTTTGGCAGCAAGTTCAGAGTGGGAAGTATATTCCATGCGCACATGAAGGCTCCTGGTGCAGTACCGAAGCCTCTGCGGGTGCGTATTCTGGCTATTTCTGGAGCAGTCCTGCTCATTTTGACGCGCAAGTTTGCTGCTGATGTCGCCTAGAATAAATGAATCAATGGCACGGGAATGTGTTCTCGTTAGTTGTTAAAAGAAAAAAAAAAGAAAGACGTTTACAATCCCCCGTAACGCCGAATTAGAACGCAGCTCTCGAGGGGGAGGCGGGGAAGGCACGGAGAGGAGGCTATGCCCCTCCTCTTCTCCTGATCGCCCCCCCCCCCCGCCCATTTAGGGGAAAATTTTTCGCTAAATTTGGCGGAGAGCTTTTCCCGCTTAATTTAGGGGAAAATTTTGTTGCTAAATTTCGCGGGGAAAATTTTCCGCTAAATTTAGCGGGGAATTTATTCCGCTAAATTTTGCGGGAGGTTTTTTCCGCTAAATTCAGCGGGCAAAATTTTCCGCTAATTTCGCGGCGATGGTGACGCCGCTCAAGCCTGAAACGGGCGCCTAACCGCTCATTCACACTGGAACTGGATCCGCGTTCGCAAAGCGGTTGCGAACGCGGTTGTATAAAGATCCAGTACAATTGCACGTGCACAGGATGTCATCGAGTGCGCGTGCAATTGCACTGGATCTTTATACAACCGCGTTCGCAACCGCTTTGCGAACGCGGATCCGCCTCCAGTGTGAATGAGCGGTAAGAGCTGCGCTCTGAAAACAGAAAGCGCGTGTGGCAACGGTGTGCGCAGCCCATGCTGTACGGCAACAGCACTGAGGCTGTGGCACGTTTCTGCTTCACCAGTATCCACTCAGTTGAGGCCCCCCCCCCCCCCCCCCCCACACACACACACACACACACTTTGTGGGAAATAATCTGTCAATTTAAAGGGGTCATAAAACGATTTTCCTACTGCTTCCTCTTTAGCTTTAATCATTAACTCAGATGCGAATTGTGGAGTCACGTCGTCGTGACATTCTTCGGCACCGGTGCGATGACTCCTGGCTTCCACCGTGCTTTCTATGCACACCACAAAACTTGTCATTGCCCAGCGACGATAAGTTCCGTTAGGGCACTCATTGGCCACGAACGCGAATCCAAATATTCGTCGACGGGTTGATTGTTGACGAGCGCATACGTCCGAGTGGCGTAGTTCTCGTGTCCAATGCGTGAGATGGGCTCGGCTGACGTCAGGTTGGCAGCGCTGACGCCCTTTGGGAACCACGGATGCGTCATAGTGAAAAGGCGGAGAGCTTTCGAAGGAAAGAAGGTACAAAATAGTCCGCTATATTTTCAAATGCTCGTTCCGAAAAGCTGGCTTCTGACTTTCTACCCTTTTTCTTTTGGACAACTAAACGATATGCGATGAGTAAAGTTTCAATTTAAAATCATTCATCCCAGCCCAAAATTCGTTTCATGGCCCCTTTAACTCGAAACAACTTCTCGCCTGCAATCTGCAGCCGCCTGTGTCCGGGGCATTTTTTTCACGGCGAATGAACCCCGCACAATCGGTGCCCATGGTACACCTTGAGTACGCTCGACATTAAAGTCAGCTTACCTTACCGGTTCTTTCAATACACCTGTAATCAACGCATCCCCCGCTTTTTTTTTTTTTTTGGGGGGGGGGGGGGTTGTTCTACGCTTATGGGGTAATTGCAAAGCGACGTGTACTGCGAACCTCACCGGACCACCGCAAATCAGTCGGTTAATAACTTAAACTTATGGATTTATTCTTCCAATATTTTTTCCTCTTTTGCTGGCGTAACAATAAGACCAGACGGCAAGCGAAGCTGTTGAACACCATGGAAAATCATGTTATGGTACCTTTGATCTTTTTATCTGATGACTATAAACGACACGGAAAAATCCGACGAACGAACCAACAGCTTTTCCGTAAAAAGAGGTTCAACCAATTGCATTTATTTGCTTCAAGCTTTCCGCCTGTCACCTCACGGAAAGGCTTTACGCTGGATGCCGATCGCTAACTCCTGCAGTGCTAGAAATTGTGTTTCCCTACCATCTTCCGTGCCTTCCAAGCTGTGGGCCCGACAGATTCAGTGGGGGTCGCGAAGCAATTGCTGTCATCATTATTTTTTTGCTTTGTTTTTGTTAAGGATTCCAGTTTAGCTAGCTTCAGCATATATTCTATTATATGGACTGCTACTATTACTCATCACGGAAACTGGTTCCTGTAGCGCCGTGAAAAGCGCAAGTGGGCGTTGTGAGGCGATATTTTATAATTTGGGGGGGGGGGGGGGGGGGGGGGAGGTGTCCAGGTTGCGGAGTTTGCTAAGCACTGAAATAGGGGATCAATTTCTTTATAGCCTAGCAAGTATAAATGAAAGAGTCAAGAAGGTTCGAAATTAATCGCCCAGAGAGAGGTGAAGAGCGCGCTCGAAGTTGCTACATGCGTGCTCTTTTGTCACTGTACTGTTTTGACGCCGTGCTGTTTTGTCGCGTGGTATTTCGATGCGTGCTGTTTTGTCACTGTACTGTTTTGACGCCATGCTGTTTTGTCGCGTGCTATTTCGATGCGTTCTGTTTTGTCGCCGTGCTGTTTTGGCACGTGCTCTTCTGTCGCTGTCCCGTTTTGACGCTGTGCTGTTTTGTCGCGTGCTATTTCGATGCGTGCTGTTTTGTCGCCGTGCTGTTTTGACGCTGTGCTGTTGCTTTGCGTTCCCTTACTTAGCGCGGAGCTTGAGCAAAGTGCAAAACTTCCCTTTTTCTCGATGTAACAACGTGCATAGATGGTGTCTTTCAAGCACGCAAAACACTCGTGAAACTATAGAGGATTGCAAGATGGGCATCTGACCGCCGCCATGTTTCTGCTCGTGCAGGCAAGTGCGTGCAATTACAAGCTTGACAAAGCTAAGTTCACCCGCACGCTGCCCATGCTTGCACGCATTGGGAAAGAGTGAGACGCCATGCTTGCGATTGCCTATAGATGAACCCCATTTCCAGAGCCGAGTAGATTGAGACGATTCTAGCATACATGGAAAAATATCGTGCTCAGATTTGACACTTGCAGGGAAACAAAGGCTAAATATAGTGACAAAGAAAAAGGACCGTCAATAGGGCTCAAAGTTTTTGTTTCGTCATTCACGCCATGCATTTGTCGTCACTGAATGTTTACTGTGTTTTGCAATAGTTTTCGCTAGTCAGCGTTCAACTGGTCCTCGGTTAAAATTATGAAATCGTTTTAGCATAATGTTTGCGCAAACTACTACTTATAGTGGTATTGCTACATTGAGATCCGGCAATGGCTTTGAAGCATATAGTCTTCAACCCGCGCCAGGGGCGTTGCCGTGCCAGTGGTAACCGGTGAAAACGCGGTATGCTAAACATTTCTATTAAAAACGAGCTCTAACTAAACACTAACTCACGTCTTGTGTGCGATCTGTGTCCCGCTAAGCTATCGAACTAACGCATTGTTTTTAAGCATCACTAAAAAATTCTCACAGTGTGTTGCTTTTGCAGGTGGATCACTTTTTTAACTTCCATAGTTTACCTCAAATATTTAGAAATGTACGCCCTTAACCGAGGTAACTTATTTGATAACTTACGAAGTTAATATGAGAACTCCGCGCTACAAAAGTGACTAGGAAAGGCTAAGACGTTTGCAGAAAACATGTGCAGTCAACGTGCTGCAAAATATAGGACGCAGTTAAGTAATACAGCAACACTGACATTCGGTAATGCCATCAGCTTCTACATTTGCAAATGGCCCTTCAATGAATGGCTTTGGATGTACTGCAACACCCAAGGAGCTGCCTAGTTTAAATATGAATAGTAGTAAAATCTTACGACTCTGAATAAAGACTTCACTTCAAACTTTTTTTTTATTTACACATTGATGTTGGCAAGATGGAACTTAAAAAAAACATTCTCGGTGTTCTGTATATAAAACGACAAAAAAAAAAAAAGAACTTGAAGAGAAATTTAATCGATATCAAATGATACCATATTTTCGGTACTCTCCTCCAATTTCGATTGGTGGCGCGTTCATTGCCGCACTTCTGGCGTCGACGCACTGGCGGATGGCATAATGCGGGGCAACAAACGTTCACAATGAGTTGAAAAACGCTATCCGCGGTACACACGAACACAAGACGCGCCCTAAGTGAGATACCCAGGACTTTGGAGCACCCACTGATCTCTATGTCTATTTGCTGGATCGCGTTTGACCAGCTCCGCCTATGGACGGGAATGCGGCCACGGTTGCCCATCTTTTTGGTAGAGTTATATTATCTCTAGCCATCACAGCAATAAGAAGGACAGCACTATGGCGGCAGGCTGCCATAAAATAGCCGTAGGTCTTGTACACTCTACCGTGGGTGATATTTCGTACTTGATTGAAGTTGTTTGACGAAACAGATTCTTGAAACACGGCGAGAACCGTAGCCTCATCTTTCAGAACCCGTCGAAAGTTCTACGAAAGGGCAGCACCGCGGGAAAGCAGCGCAACTGGCAGTGAAAGCACACGCCGGCACGGCGTCTGCTTTCGATGCTTCTTTCGATCAGACTTTCGATGCGTGCTGTGCTGCTTTGTCTAGGTGCTGCGATTTTGTGAAACTTTCACCGGGTGCTAAAAAATTGAGCTACCGTTCACGCCGGGTTTCGAGAATGTGCTTTGTCAAACAATTTCAATCAAGAACGAAATATTACCCACAGCTATTTTTATGGCAGCCTTACCACAACTACCACAACTCTGTCTGCCATGAATGAGTGATACTGGCTGCACCAGCTGGACATTGGCTAAAGGTAATATAACTCCACCAAAAAGATGGCCGCCAGTGACCGCATTCACGAAGCGGGCAAACGCGATCCAGTAAATAAACATAAAGATTAGTAGCAACACTCAACAAGCACAGCCAACGCGAAAGCGGCGCCCTGACGAGCAGTTTCGCCAACGTGTCTAACCACTCTGCATGGTTGCTGAACCTGACGCTCGCCTATATGGTGCTACAGTATTCAAAATGAAGCGATTCACGATAAAACGGTCTATATCTGCCTTTTGCTCGGTTATCAAAAGCTTTAAAGTAAAACAAAAAGAAAAGAGACTTCCGAGCTTGCAAGCGACAAACACCGTGTGGCTCAGACATTGCATTGACTGAAATGAAGTTCCTGTCGCACCAATTGGCTGTTTCTAACCCCCACCCCCACCCCTACTACGCTATCCCCGTTCCTATACAGCGAAGTGGGATAGAAGAGTGTGCAGTCTTATCGCAAAGCTTACCCCCCTCCCCTCTTCCGCCGTACGACACCGTAGGTTCCTTGCGGAATGACGTGAAACCAACAGCTGCACTCCTTTGCGGGCATTCTCTCCCATGACCACGCTACGATGCGATTGACGCCTAACGAGCAAGCAACTTTGATGCAGGGTTTGCATATGCAACATGATCGCTTTACAACACCTTGCTAGCAAATGTTTTGCCCTATTGAGCTTCATTAAAGGTCACGAAATAACCCGTTTCTGAATGAGCGGTTCCGTGAACATTACGTGAATGGATGGTTCCATGAAAATTCAGAGGGCGCAATTTTCCCCAGCATTTTCACATTGCAACACTAGCGACACGGGTTCTCCCGCTTCTATACGCAGCAGCTGCAAAACCTCGATCTGCAACGTTTTTCTATCATCATTCCTAAAATGCTGTTTTTTTTTTTCAGTATTGAACACTCGGTTGCAAATTGCGAAGGAGAATGCTAACAAATCTCACTGAAACAATTTAGTTGACAAAACAATATATTTCCAACTGACACCCAGTTAAAACACCTGCATAGTTTTCACTTTGATCACCACAGAGGGTCGGGGGTTGGGAGGTCACGTGAAAATGATCCGTCTGAAGCGGGCCTTGGGCCCACAAAAGCCGAGTTTAACTGTTCGACAAGAGTGGGCGTTTGTCCCTTTGGTGGAGTAGCCAAAACAGACAAGATTAAATAAGAAAAGTAACGAGGAAGATGCGTTCATCGTTTGGAAAAATCAGGGAGACATGTAATGTAAAGCGTGTTTCAAGCTATATGTGTTGACTTATTATTTTCATTATTTTATTATAAAATTATTGTTTGAGCGGGACACGCTCGGTCTTTAAATTTAGCGGGAAAACCTGATCAGTGTTAAATTGTGCAGAAATGCAGGTTTTCACCCTAAATTTAGCGAGATATCATGCTTTACAATTTGGCGTTGCATTTTTCTCCGGCCGTCGACATATCTTATGAAAAATAAAACATCTGTTTTTCTTCACAAGGCCTTGAGATATTAGTTTTGAAACGACTAGCGAAGATTTGCTGATGTAATAGAACCTCAAGTTGCCTCCTAGCAGTTGTTCTGCTTTGGGACCCTTCCAGGGCAGAAAGTAAACCTTCTACTTTTTTTTTTCTAATTTGAGCTGATGTCTCCTACTTTGGGGACAGGAAACACGCTCTAGCAAAGTGTGATGACGATAATAAAACTGTCTGAGCCAACCACCAATGAGTCATGACGTTAGTGGCTGCTGGCCTACGAGCCGGGGGAAAGACAAAAAGCTGATTTCTAATAATTCGCGGAGACCGTCTGCGGAAGCGCGCATCAGGCACGGATGTTTGACGGGTTAAAATTATTCTCCTACATGCGCACTGATCGTTTGAAGGCATGGGTGCCGGTGCGTAGCTCGGCTAAACGTCTTTTGCTCATTAGAGTAAAGGTGCTGCATTCCGCTGGACCTCATGACCGGCTGCAGCAGACGCCACGAATCGCTAGAGAAAATCGAGCACCGTCAAAGGTGCGTCATCGAGAAGCTTGTTTTTGTGGGCAGGCTGTCACAGTCGAAACCGACCGCGCGCACAAAAAGCGCAGGATTGCGGCGCATTCTGTGTGCATAATTGGCTTAATTAATGATAGCAAACGCACAAAAAGAACCCGCGCCTTGAGTATGCACTTTAAGCGCTGTTTTACTGGCTCTGTAGGACTGTAGCGTCGACTGCCCCCGAACCGTGGTGTGAATGCGCTGTTAAGCTATGCGTTCACCTAGTGGCCTAATTCGGCGCTGCACGTAATTCCCGAAAGAAGCTCCGATGAACAGCAGCATAGATAATACGTGACTCTGTAACGAATCGTCTAAAGAAAGGAAAGTCACAGGTAATGGCACGATAAGTGGAATAAGTGCGAATCATCTGCGCTCTGTTTGGTGAGTTAAGGATATCCGTATTGATCGCATTTCTTGGATATTCGGCGCAGCGAAAGTTGAGTAAAACTAGACACCACTACGCGATCAGCACGTTGGAAAGGCTCACACTTTAGTTTGGGCTGTTTTGATTGACTTTAGAAGGTACTCACAGACTCAAAGTTGGTATTCCTGTCGTATAGAACCCATAATCTACGGAACCTGCTTCGTTTTAGTGACATAATTTAACTATCTTTCTGTCTTCGTAATAACAGGTCGAGCGTATAAAATGACAACTATTTGCATTTGTGTTTGTGCTAATTAGCTCTATGGTGCAGTGGCGGGCGAAAAACTAGAATACAAGTACCCCGTACGCCATGAATTTTCCTGCGCGACATAATTGATGCAGAGCACTCGAAGCAAAAAAGCAAAACAAAAGAAACATTCATGTTGAAACAGCACTTTTATAAGTATTTCTTTAAAACAAAAATTCATAAAACAATCATATAAAGACCCAATTTCGGTTCTCTAGATCCCCACATGTGATAAGAGAACTTGAAAAACAAGAACATCTATTCTACTTTTTCATGGGCGCGTGCTCTCCATAAAAGCCGAAGTCTCTAACATTAGTGACGAAAGTAATATTATAGAGGCACTGAAACCGGAAACGACCGTAAATCGAAAGTTCGCAATCAGGCGGCGTCGAGCTAGAAAGTCGTTTTAGTTAAAAACACGTTCCAAGGGAGCGTGGAATGCACGACTAGTGCGACGTTCTCCTCTAACCGCCGAGCGTCGGGCCTTCTATTCAGATGGAAATGAAAGCTATCCGCGACTGAAATTGCTCCAAAGTTGTGATAATGAATCTTTTTTTTACCGCCGATGGAGGAAGCGGTCATGGAATTCAACTTCGCTCGCGCCTCGTGCCAGTAGACAACGTTCTCGTTTTACCAAGTGCAAGCTGGCTTTTGATTTTGGTTTGGTTAAATTAAAAATTGATGTAAGTTTAAAAATATATATATAAAAAAGGTGGTTTACGCAGCGGGAACCAAACGATTTCAAATTTTAAAACCGCTTTTTTTTTTTGTTAACAACTATCGTTATTCTCTTGCAAAGAAAATGTATTAGCCGTAAATGTAAATTCATCTAACTACACTTCCGTGCCGCACGATGAAAAAAGTACAAATCCGCTAACAGTCGCACTTAACAGGACAGTATGGCTTCGCAATTGCGATTGCAGCCTTCGGCATCTTTAGATGCACTTTATTTTAGCTGTATCTCTAGAAAACCTATCCCCTCAATATAAGTATTCGGAGACGCCCTGACGTCCACAATTGTCGAGTCAATTATTTTTCTATTTTCAAACCTGCCAAAGTCAAACTTATTGACGTGCAATGGCACACTCAGAGTCACTAAATTGGTTGCGAGAAGGGCATCGAAAATTATTTTGTCTGAAAAAAAGACAACAAAAAAACAAGAAGCGGATACTGAAAGAAACAGGAAGGGCAATATTTTTTATATACTATATAAACGGATGAAGTGCAACCACACGTATTTGAAGAGGCCCGATACGACTTGAGATCTCGATGACAGTTATTTACGATAGCGTACCGAGAGGTGCAAACAGTATTTCGAAATTGAAGCAGTAATAAATAAGTAAATTTTAATATGGCAAAGTTTGATTGTCAGACATTATATTAGATAATTCATCTAATGCGTTCGAGAAGTGAGTGATGGTAGCATCTATCTGCTTCCTTACGTTCAAAGTAAAATTTAATGTCATACATTGATGCAAGTTCAGTATCACGAAATAAGGCATTTTGAAATCATGGTAATTTATATTCAGAAGGTTATTTACTCATTATAGGTAATACCCCCTCAAACTGGTGCCGTATATATTTAGAAATTATTCAGAAAAGGCAGGTAAGCAATATTGGATAAATATTCACAGGGTTTCTTTTGTTATCACTAAGACGATTCGAAGGCAAAAGCCCGAACGCCGACGCATCAAAGACAGATACTTGATGTAGTTTGTTTCACGTTCTATTTTTTGACATTCTCTTGATTTGTTTCATAAGTTATTTCCGGATTTCACGCACACAATTTGTTACTTCACGTGGTCGACCTCCTTAATTCGCTTTGTCGTCCGTACTAATTAGCGACACTAATTAGGCAACTTAATTCGCTCAGTTGTTCATCTTAATGTGCTGTGTCATCCTTCTTATTGCTCTCAGTCACCCTTCCTATTGTGCTGAGTCATCATCTTAATTCGCTTAGAAATCCACTTAATTCGCTTTAATTCACTATAATTACTATTAATTCACTTTAATTCCTTTTAATTAGTTTTGATTACTCTTACTTCTCTTTAATTGTTTTATTGACTTTAATTCCTTTTCATTCATTTCCATTCCCCTTAATTAATTTTGATTCCTCGTGATTCGCTTTATAATGCTTCTTAATTCCTATTGATTACTCCTACTTCTTTTTAATTAGTTGTAATTCACTTTATTTAATCATAACTCACTTTGTTTCCTCTTAATTCGATTTCTTAGCCTTAATTTCATTGCCTCTAATTCGCCTGAGTGGTCGCGTAAACGTTTTCGTACCTTTCGTGTCGTCGACGCGTTTTCGCTCAAGGACTTTGAAGGTCGACTGAACGATAATATATATAATGCTTTCGCCTTTACGATAAGGAAATTTTGATCTCGGGACTGATGTAGGGGTACGACTCGACTGGTCGCACAGTTACTTGAAATGTTACCAGAAGGAAATAATTACGGTATGATTACAAACAAAAAAGGCGATAATCAACATCTTGAACAGCCGAAACTAAGCAACACACAAAATTGGACAACACAAACTTGTGTTGTCCATTTTTGTTTTTTGCTCCTCAAGTCACGGGTTTTCTCGATGTCTAAAGTTCACTTGTTCGCCTGCATGGCTTCTGTTATTCATATCAAAATATAATATTGCGTAGTGCTTTGCAGTTTATTCACCTTCATGATATTTCAGACCTTGACGATAATTAATGGATTTAGATGAATTTTACAGTACCCCAGACCATGTCATCGTTATTACCTTCATATCTGAGTGAAAAAGAATGGAATGTTCGGCATAATGTTAAGGCTTTGGTAAATAAACTGCACAATGGAAAATAAAGAAACAAGCTGATTGAAATCGTGATTTAAATCATAATTAAATTTTGATTTAGATAAAAACTTTTTTTTTGCAAAAAAAATATCCCGAAAATATGTTTTATGTACGTTTGTCTATTTTTTCATGTTTTAATGTGCATTTATATTGTATTAAAATAATGATTAATCGAGCAAGGAAGAAATATAGCATGAATCTCATATGAAAAAGGCGGTACACTTCTAAAGAAATCGGAGTGTTGAGCTTTTTATACAATTTTCACTTTGTTCGTCACCTACGTGAAGACAGACACTTTGCAAGCAAATCAAACCGCGAAAGAACCAAAGCAAAAAAAGGCAATGCCTTATATACAAGCAAATTAAAACACGAATAGATGTAAATACAGCTTTATACCAAAGAAATCAAGCTGCTTTTGTTTTAGCTTGTTGGAGTTTGTATGAATAAAAAACGTATTAATTAAACTATACTTTAAAAAGTTAGAGACATTATGCATGCATCATTTCTTCTGCATCGTTTTTTTATTATCAGAAAAATTGATTCGTTAACTATAATCTTCAAATATACATATGGTTATAAGGAATGACTTTCAGCTACAGTGGGCTAAACAAAATAAATTTGAGTGCAATGAAAAATCTTGATTTAAACTAAATTAATCTCAATCATTTACATATAGAAAACAATTATCATACTTGCACCCTGTTGAACAGGGAACCAAAATAGTAAAATCCACATTCGGTACACGGATTGCCGGATAAAGCGGGGCCTTTTTTTTATCAATTAAAGCAAACGGTTTAGAATATATAGGATTGATTGCGTTCGAGAACTGTGTGATTTGTGTGAGAACACAATTAACGCGTTCTGACACAAACAAAAAAGAAGCTTTATTAGCATTCTATAGTTTGTGCATGCACATTTTCGTGTACTTGCTCAGATTTGTTATTTCTATTTTATTTCACACGTTACTTGCAATTTCAACATTCTCGAATACCTAGTTTGCGGCTCAGCTTAAGCAAAGTTGGATTTTTCTTCTGCTGTACGGCAATCACTGGGCATTAATGAGACGCGGATAAGTCCCTACTAAAACGTTTACCAAGAGTTGCGTTTGATAATCGCCATATCGAACGGAAATTTTTTTTTTTAATGATTAGGTGCGTGTTTTGAACAAAGAGCCCGGAAGACCAATTGTTGTTCCGCCTCTTTTCAATGTACGTCTGATTAGCGTTTCCGCATAAAGTGCTCAGCCCTCTTATTGATTCTAGCCTGTTACTAAGAGAATTTATTTCCATGTTCCCACAACGACAGAAAAGGGCAACGTTTTTTTTTTGTTTTTTTTTTTTACCGCTGTGATATTGCGTCTGGCCTTCCATTCACATAATTAAAGCTTATGTATGGCTCTTCCTTTAATCCTGAGTTGGATTTCTTCACTACCTTTGACAACTTGAAGGAACGCGTGTCATTGCTTGTTGCTTCTTAATTATAATTTTCTTTGACTTCGTCTACGCTCACCCGCCCTATGCCTGCCATCTCTGTGGGGCACAGAAAAACATGCATACATTAATAAATGATGCAACACCTGACGCGCTGATGAGGGAAAATGAAGAAATTGCTTAGTCGAAGGAAAAGACGACAGTAGGAGAACATCTCAATAGGAACACGTCTCAAAGAACGACAGTAGTAAAACGTCTTACTATTTATCGTTAATAAATTGATTGTTTGATTTGGGACCCTCTTATCGTTTGGTCATTGACTAGTACACTTGAATAGTCTTTTCTACGTATTACCTATTCACTTATGTTGTTTTAGTATACCAGCTGTAGGGTTCATCCTAAGGCACATATTTTTTTAAAAGGATGGCTAGCTCTAAAACAACATGTCCCGCGAACACTCTTTTGCTCCTCCGTGTCATTTGGTCATTCAATGATTATACTTTCCACTCTACATGAACTTTCAGCGACACTTAAATCCTTCGTAAATATAAAGCCAAACCGGCAAGACTGGTAACAGGACTCTTTTGAAGTGCTTAATAAGAGCGAAAGTTACAACAACAAATGGGCCCGAACAGCGTTAGTAACACTATTTGCTGTGCAACCTGGCAGCATAGTGTTAGGATTAACGTATCCGATTTAATATGGTGACTACGCGTGCAGAGGTACAAATTTGAACTGACTGAATGCTGATGGTGTTTATTTTGGGTTTTTTAATGAAGATGAAGATGATGTTATCCTTCTCCTTTACGATATATTGTCTTTTTTTTTTCTGTGGAGTATTCAAACTATCGCCTCCTGCATGCTGCCATATTTGTCTACTGGGCTATATGACTGTTTTGAACATGAACAGTAGCTCTTCATCTACAAGACATATTACGATGAGCATGCGTCCACAGCATACTAACACTAACATTTTATCCTGGATGGTAAGCGCTGGAGACGTATGTAGAATTTTATTTAAATATAGCGCTTTGTGACGCCCTGTCGTTATCGGCCTCTGGTTTCTTGCTACCTATCTCTTCAAGTTCAATATTTTCCTCCGTAAGCAAAAATTTTTACATGCGCGGCATACCAGTGAAGTGGTGCTACATTTTCGCGATAACATTTTTACTTCTACTAAAGACAGTTTGATCCTACACGTGTAGGACAAAATTGTTTCTTTTTTCGTATCCCATTGAAAACCTATGCGAAACAATAAAAGTTTGAAAGTGTAATAAAAGGAATTTAGTATTTCATATGGCTGCATATACGTGTAATATATATAAATCACAAAATATTGACGGTCATGTGTGTCGCTTCTATTAAAATAAATATATCGTTAAGTAGACGTCAATGAAAGATGGAAAACATTTGACAGGAATAGTATCCTAGAGGACCTTGGTCAAGCATCATTTAGACCTTTTGCTAAATTATCTAATCATTAACGGAAATGCTTGGAATGTAGGTCTGTGTGCCGCACGCGCTCACCTTTTCCGTATAAAAATTCGAAGTAACTAACCAATCTCAGGCGTTGACAGACACCTGTGCCAGATGTCTTTTGTTTTATGCATTTGCTTTAGAACAGTTACTGCTGCAGATGCAAGCACGTGCGGCACGTAGACCTACATTCCCAGCATGCTCCTTGATGTTTGGGTAATTTAGCAACACGTCTATTGACTTGTACGTTCTGAAGTGAGAATACAGTTTACTTTTTCTCAATAGGAATAAATATAATGAATAAAATATTTCACAAATGGTACGAATGGATACTCATCCCGTTCCACTGCGTCTTTTTGTACAGATGTACAACAAGGAGAACCAGAGTCAGTCAACGAGCCCAACCAAATTGCACAGCCGTTGGACCGAGTTGCCCGCACCGCCGACCCCGACAATGCCAAGGACACCAGCGGCAGGGATCCCTACTCGGATTACAGGACGCTCATGGCGCTTATGGGTCCCAGGCGGCACCGGTACCTTCATTTCGGACGCAAAAGAGCCCTGCCTCTTTACTCGGATGTTCCCGTCGACCAAGTGGAAGGCAGTGATGACTATATCGGCGACGACTACGACGCCTCTTCGGCCGAGTCCTTGGAAGATGCTATGCGCTGGACTAAGCCGTATCTGGGAGACGGACTCCACGAGGACGTGGTCCTCTCAGGCGCGCCGGAAGATGGTGAAGTGATTAGGTAAGCCAGAGCTTGGTCCGCAAACAGGAACATTCAACGTGGAGTGCACACTTGCACTTATGCTTTTGTAGTCACTGACGGCGTAAGAAAAATAGGGAATGGATGATTGCCTCCATACTTCTTGGTTCGGAATTCGTTGTTCGGTACTTCAATCGGCTGTGTGCCGCCAATTTACTTGCCGCGGAGGAGTAATCAGACGCCTTGAAGTCGCCACGCTCGGAGTTTCTTAACCCATCAGTGACTAGAGTGCAGTGAGGAGTCGAAGCACTGTCAATTACTGTGTTTTTGGTCATTTAGAAAATAAAAGAGTCAGTGATCATTTTGTGTGAAAAAGAGGTATGCAATACAAAACATGCAAATTCGAAGGTCTGCCTAACTTTTCTCTTGTAATTGGCATTTATCTAATGTGCTGTTCAAATCGATCCTGCACAACGGAGACGTCAACATTTTTTTTTTTAAATTTCAACTTAATTTTTTATGCAAGGCATAGCTCAAGGAATGTTGCTTTATTAATTGCAAATATTACTAGTGCTTCCTTGGAGAAAGACATGAGCTGCCTGACCGCATGTCACAAGGACTTCGCAGTTCAGAGGATTGCTCTTTTCGTTGCTTACAATTTTTATTTTTAATATCTTCCATGTCTCAGGTACAAAAGGGACGTCAGTGCGGCGTCGGTACGTGACGACGGACTTAACACCAATGCGGACCAGGAGAGACGACCGCTAATTGAAGTACACGACGAGCTCGCCAGAGACGGGAACGCCGGTCCCTACCTTGATTGGCAAGAAAGGGAAAAGAAATCTCCAAACCGTATGCTGCACTTTGGCAAGCGAGAAAGACAACATGAATCTACCCAGCTGGGATCTGATGAAGTCCAAGGCTACATAAAGCGGGCAATAAATCGTATTCTGCCTTTCGGAAAACGCATTCAAGACCACGCAACATCGGACTTTCAAGTGAACGACTACGGCTGGTATAGCAACGATGACAAGAGAGCTATGAACCGGATTATGCATTTCGGCAAGCGAGAACCCGAAGAAATCTTAATTAGTGACAAATCGTCGGGTCCCCAGATCCAGATACATGGAAACGATAAAAAGTCGATCAATCGCATCTTGCATTTCGGGAAGCGGAAAGGCAACGAGGCGTTTGATACTAATCTAGTGGAAAGTGGTTACAGCAAAACAAACGCACGATCAAATCGAATCATGCACTTTGGAAAGCGAACAGATGATGGCCTTATTTCGGAGTTTGATCCGGAAAGCCACACAGCTTCAAAACGTGTAACCAACAGAATCATGCATTTCGGAAAACGAGAGTCAGCTTTTTTGAGTCCCCTAGAAGACCAACTAAAGCGGGACTTTCTCGAGTGGAAGAAGAGGTACACCGACAGAATGCTTCACTTCGGGAAGAAGCGGCCTCAGGACAGATACACTGATAAACGGATCACCAACCGAATCATGCATTTCGGCAAGCGGGGTGTAATTTTTCCGCTATCAGACGAAACCGACGATAGCACGGGGAAACAAAAGCGCCAGTTGAAAAATTCCATCCTTCATTTCGGTAAGAGAGACGACGAGATGTCTATTGAAAAACGTACGAAGAACCGGATCATGCACTTTGGAAAAAGGGAGGAAAGATATCCCTACGAGAACACGCTAACATCCGACAAGCACCTCGGAGACCGGATTCTTCACTTTGGAAAACAGGAGCCCCATCACCAGGACGCAGACTTTCTAAACAAACGCAGCACGGCTAACGCAGATCTTCAGTTTGACAACGAATACAGCGAGAGCCCATACCTCGTGGACAAAAAGATCACCAATCGCATTTTGCATTTTGGCAAGCGACTTGATGGCTCCGCAGAAGATCCGGGAAAAGTCAGCGGCAAGTCCAAACAGGACGTCCCCTCCGTCAACAGCGATATTAAATTCGAAGACAGCTTCCTCGTCGAAGAACACAAGCCGCACAACAGGAGGAAACGATCCCTTGGCTTCGATCAGTACGACTTGGACGAGACTCTCGAGCGTGTCGTCCACCAGCTGATGGACGCCGGCTACCCGAAAAGAGTCGCTCTGGCTCATCCCGGCATTCCTGGGCATTTGCATCTACCGCACGCCTTTGTGGCGGCGCACGTATATGGCAGCGAACTTCCGCGTATGCTCAGCCGGCCCAGTCGAAGCGACAGGTTTTTCCCTGTCCCGTACAGTGGAGAACACCGGGAGGCGCCCAAGGGTCCTTCTCGCAACGTGTTCCTGCACTTTGGCTGAAGCCTCTCCAAGACGCTGAGCCGTGGCATGAAGATCCTCACACCCTCCAACACTCCCCTCAGCATGCTTGCGTCCCATCCCTTGCACCATGATATCGGGCAAAACACATATCAACATTTAGCCTGGACTAAGAGGTGGAGATCCTCACCCCTAAAAAAATATTGGCGCCAACAACTGACAACAAGATGATTTTGTGCTACAGCTATAGTATAAAGGGTTAGGAACACCTCTGACGCAGACGACAATTACGTCGAATGTTTAAATGTTTGCTTTTAATGGCTTGTGTTAAGCAAACGTGTTGCAGGCGATCGAGGTAACATCAGTCGGTCGTACAGCGTATCTGCTCCGCAGACAACTCGAACATCGAGAGGGTAGCAGATATCCTCGATCATAGTCCGCGGGCCGATATCGACAATGGCTATAATATATATATGACGTATTTAAGCAGAATTCAGTTGTTGAGCGATTCCATAACACGTCTCGTGGGCAGAATGTAGAAGCTTATGTTGGTGTGGGGGTGTGGATGACGTACTCCGTTTGCTCCTCCTCTAACGGTTTTGTGGATACTACATGCTGGCTTAGCAAGGACACCGCTGTCCGTTCGTTTTGCCTTTGGAAAGACTCCCCTGTTTTAAAACAAACACCGAATGAGCGGAGCGATTTTTCAACGAACGCTTCGTTCGCTTGGCTAAATTTAAGTTACATTCCGTTAATTTTTATAACCGCTGACAACTCGAGGAACCCAAATCGTAACCAACCCCAAACATCCCATTAATATGTTGTAAGGTTAAATACGATTCCAGGGACGCTCACCATGTTTGCGACAGCTTAAGCTCAGCAACACTCTGTGATAAGATGCGCGCCACCTTAGATAATTATTAAAAAAAATATAATTATGAGAACCTCAAGGTAGCTTTGTCGTCACAGAAACTCCCGTGCAGGATGACATAGTATATTGCTGTTTATTACAGATATCCCGGCTCTTCCTGTTTGCTCTGCTATACAGTTAAAACAACAACCATGAGATGTCATAGTGACATCGTGGCCGTTACAGAAAGTTTAATTTAGAGCCAGATGCAGCGTGTTAAGTGGTTAATGCCCGCTAAAGTATGAATATTGATAGACTGAAAAGCTCTGGGCGTGAGAAGCTCGATGCATCGCGAACGTAGGACGACATGTCCCACTTTTCTAACCTTGGGAAGCGAGCTGGCAGGTTCATTTGCGTACGTGTTCTAACCTTTCTGCCTTGCCTGGCATACCATCCATCGTAATAATCTTTTTGAGCAAATAAATATTTTTTTATATTAATATTAAACTCTAAATGCTCATGCCCTACAAAAAAAGCCAATTTAATGTCACTTCCACCGAATGGCATTCGAGTGATCGTCCGATCAGCGCTGGCATATTCCATTCCACTCGCGACACTCGTAGTTAAAATCGAGATCTGATTCGGCGATTAGGTAAGTGGCATTCAATAGAAGTTACATTAACTCACCCGTCTTACGGGGAACTTAATATCTCGGGCCGAATTAACCAGGACAGGACTCGTTTGAGGTGACTAAGTGATTGTGCTCATAGTTGAGGAGAAAGAAAATCACTCTGATCAATTTGTTGACCGCTCGTCTTTGTCTTTTTATTTCTTTTACAACTGAGATATTACACCGGCAAGAAGCCCCTTAATTAGACCATTACACGGAGGTTCTATGTATGCCTCTAAATATAGCAACATTTTCCATTTAAATAAGCACTTTTTTTCTGATACGGTATCGTGTTTGTTTTGTTTTTTGTTAGTCGGTCTTAGAATAACAAGTGTGCCGCCTAACGACAACCCGCTATAATTGATAAGCCACCGGCTTTTGACCCACGAGAGCTGGATTGATTTTCCATTTCTTAGCGTCAAGGTTGGCCGTGAGACGGTTTACTGCTCTGCCACGTGAATAATTTTGACCGCTTGCAGTTTTCATTTTTCTCCCATATTTCATGTAGATATACCTCACGCAGCATACGCTTCTCTGAACGAATTCTGTCCGGCTCCGCGTACACTTTGAAACCGAGTTTGTGCAAACTCGAGATTGTCAGACAAAAGAATAACTTCTAATGGTGCAGTGGCGTGCGCATCACGTGCTGAGCCAGCCTCTGTGTATCAAACGATTTTGAGCTATTTTTTTCGATCTTGCATTTTCTTGTCTCCTGCCGACTGGATCAACATAACAATTATTTTTCTTAAATTAATTCAGAAAGATTATGGCCAGACGTCCAATTCGTCCTTAACTTATAGTGCTCCACAGCTGCTCCCTTCAAAAATAAAAAATTTCCAGCAACATTTTTACTTGGAATTCTAAATTCATGCAATTGAATATTTACATTAGGACTGCATAAATTCCCTTAGTATACAATAGGCAGACGTTTCGGAAAAGAATGCATATAGTGTTTATAAATTTTCCAAATAAATTCAAGAAAAATGGACGCCACGTGACCGAAAGTGGTGTGACACCACGGCCCCACACCGTGACGGCTTGTCATGTGAGCGTAAATCACGGTGGACTTAAATGGATACACTTTCATTAGAAAATCCACATCTTGACGTTACATCGTCATGTTACGTGATGTAATAAGGACACATGACTAGGTCACGTGATACGACATGACGCTGCCGCGCAGTGGCGTAACTTAATTTTTCTGTTGCCACGCGACCTCAATTTCAGTGCCAAATTTACTTGGTAAATTCCGGAACGGACAGACGGGCGAACGAAAACATTTATACAATTATTGGGCTCGTTAAGAATCATCCCAGTTTTGAACCGACGATCGCTTCTCCGCACTAACCGGGTAGCGCTTTCAAGCTGGAAGAAGAGGACGAAAAATCAACGGCTAAATGGGGAACCGCAAAGCAGGCCCTCATATTGGGTTCCTCGGGTTGTTGGCAGCAATGATGCGACCGGAATGTCGGAATCAGCGACGTTCAGAAACGTCTACACTAAGAGCCAGATTCCAACTGCACATCTACGCTGAGAAATTAACGTGCAAGGTCCAACGCACCAAAATATATTTATTACCCTCCGTGCGGGTGTCACAATTGTGCGTGTTCATAGTCTTCATCTTATATTTATTTCTCGCCTTCAGTGTCATATGTGTCAGCTTTCTTTTGTTAATTTATTTCTCTTCGTGGCCTTTTATGAGAAATTTAAAAAAAAATTGAAACAGAAAAGAAAAAAAAACAACGGAAAAATAGCTCCAAGGAACGGAAACAATGTCGACAAACGCGCCGAAGTGTCCAAAGACGGGATTTCAATAAAAATCAGTGAACATATTGAAAATAAATGAAAAATGTGTTTCATCGCAGAATGACTTCTTCCTCGATTTTTTTCGACAACTCACAAACCTTTTACCTTAATCAATAAGCCAACAAGCATCACATTACATCCTAGGAGCTTCGGTTAAAGGTTAGTGGTAAAAGTTTTATTTTTTTTTTTTATTCTTCGAATTAAGGCTTTCGCTGTAAGTATCTATTTCAAGGCGGAGCTCGGGTAAGCACCTTCTGCAGACGATGCACGTCTGCAGAAGGTGCTTACCCGACATAAAAGGGCCTATGTCTTCAAGACATAGGCCCTTTTATGGCCTATGTTTTGAAGGAATTGGCGACGGTACTAAAATAATATTATATAGGAATTGGATCGTTAGTTTGTAGTAGCAAACTAACATAATCACAGGCAGCGGCGTAGAGTTTCCATCTTCCCGGGGGGGGCAGACCCGGAATGTGGCTCAAAAAAAAGGGGGGGGGGAGGCTGCGGGTGGGGGGGGGGGGGGTGGGAGAGGAGGAGAAGGTCCTTGTTTTATTTGTTCCGTGGGTTCTCCCCATAAGGGTCACCTGCAGCAGTCGGAGCCTTTACCGAGCATTTTGGTAAACCCGAGACTGGAGAAAAAGGGACAAGGACATAAACAAACGGACACGGACATTGTGACAGCTAACTACCTGGTGTCCCCAAATAAGACGCTCCGCAAAAGAATGACCCGGAAACATCAGCGGTTGGACGCATCCAGTAGAAATTTCTCTGAATACGTGTTTTACTGGCCACATTTATGCAAACATATTGCAAGACTAAACTACCAGTACAAAAAAGCGAATCTTTTTTTTTTTTCTGCAGGGATAGTTCGGGTCTAAAATTTTGTTGCATAAATGTGACCAGTAAAACACGTATTTCAGGAATATTCCTACTTGTTGCACCAAGGATCTAAATTTTGCGGGCCATTTTGTGTGTAAAGTGTATTTTGAGATGCCCATATAGTACCAAACTCCCCGAGTGGATACGCAGGCGCACCAAAAGTGTTAATTCTGAAAATGGTGAACAGGAGAAAATTAATCTGCTGTAACCATGTTTTGTTTATTTTGTTAACACATGCAGCAGGGGAGAGTGGGGTAATGGTGGCACAAGAAGCTTTAATTATACGACTGACTTCAATTTTAAGAGGGCCAAAAATAATTCTCAGACGGTAGCAAAGACCATTTGATACCACTATACCTTGTGCGAAGCTGGGGTCACAAATTTTTCCGCCAAAAGTTGTTTTCTGGACGAGTATTCGAGTTGCTGTTCGGTGACAAGACTGGTAGTAAAGCCCTTCACTGACCAATCAAAAATGTGTACAATATTTTCTTGGCCGAAAGGGCATTCATTTGTAGACGCGCAAGAAATTAAAATTTTTTTCTTGGCGAGCAGGTCTGCAGAATCAGTCACTGACTCACTGTGTCGGGGATGCTTCCTATTCTCAGAAGCATTTTTGTTGTCTAAAAACCGACAGAGATGTCGCGACGCTTTCAAGACTTTTTTTAGCCTGTCATAGCTGAAGCGGGCACTTCAGCTGTTCATTCAGACAACATATTCCGCGCATCTAACTCCGTCTGAGGGGAATTTTCCACTGAATGTCTGACCTGTCACTGTCCCGAGATCCACCATTTAAAAGCCTGAAAGGAAATAAGAAGCGGGAATAAACAGGCCCCTGTGAAATAGCTGCCAGTCAGGACGGCCAACAGTGGGGGGGGGGGGCACGAGCCCCACTGCCCCCCCGTAGTTGGCACTTATGATCACAGGGATCTAATCTAAACATATGCCACAACCAACATAATATGACAGTCACAGATATACGTTCTAAACTTGGTCCCTCCGAGTAAGAGGGATTTTTTTTTTTAATTTCTGTTTAAAGGTAGGGGGGGGGGACTGCAACTCTCTTAAATGAAGGGAAAGCAAGCACTGTAAAGGTCATTCTCGTTTTTTCAAGAGGGACAGCTTCCCTTTAAGTGGAAGAGGGATAACGGCCTTCTTAAAATTTGGAGGGACACGGCTTCTCTTAGAAATGTCCCACTCAATTCCGCTTCTCATTTCAAGAGAGCCTTAATCGTTTTTAGATATCGCTCTTAAATTGCCAAGGTACTGCGCCCCGGTTAAAAAAAAAATAAAAGGGCGTGCGTGGCGTGGCTTTTTAATTATATTTCATATAGCAAATTACACAAGAAACGTATATTGCCCAATGCACAAAACTCTGTGGCTCCTGCGGCGAATTAAAGACAAAAAAGCATTGTATTATGTTGCCACAAGAATCACTGTTTTTCGAATTTAGGTAAGAGCTTCCTCAGCCTTTCCGTCATAAATGCGACCGGGAACTCCTCTTCCTTGACGATTGCCGTTTGGACTAGTCCCAGTGTCTGCCCATATGCTGCCGGATAAGAAAGCGCTCTCACGTAATAAGCGCAGAGACACATGACTCAGAACACCACACTTCTTCGAGTGTGGTGTTCTGAGATAACTGGACAGCCTGATTTCCACAGAATATTTCTTTCTGTGCTCCAAAAAAAAATCTTAGGGTCCGGAGCGACGGCGTCTGGATCCCGTATTTCCTGGAAACAAAGAAACGAATTTGGCATTAGCTTTCTCTTTGACATACCGGTAATTCTCTCAATTATAAGCGAAACATCTATAAAGTGATGCCTACTACGGGAATGAGGCAGCTCTTTGCCAGGCGCGCCCGAAGATAGTTGTCGATGTCAAGGAACGTTGCGCAGCTTGTGTCGTTGAACACCTTCTTGATCAAATCCAGTTTGGATGTCATATCCTTCATAGGGGACTTGAAGCGAAACTCGGCTTCGACCATGAGCTGTGGAGTTATTCTAGATTTCATATATCTTATGAATTGCAAGATTACCAAAAATACTTACCACTTCCTGTGCACACAGGTAGCTCGGGAGCATTTCCACTGGAGCAGCTGTTCTTAGTTCGACAGTCTCTGACAAGAGTACAGCTACTCGCTCAACATTAATTGTACCCAAATCGCCTCCCCGAGACTCCAATGTCTGAAAAAAAAAGAAGAAAGGAACAGTCCCGGATATCCACGTTGGACGACATGAGTTCATAGACATGTGCATGTAGCTTATATCTGCAATAACATTCCAAAAAAAAAAAAGATAAAAAGAAAGGAAACAGACCCGTACACGCTTACAAATTGCCAGCAGCACTCCGCTCTGGAAAAACGAAGAAGTCGCGACATCCAAAGAGCAAAGATTGCGGTTTTTCAAACTATACCAAAAGCACGTGAGCGCCGTTAGTTACGACGGGAAGCGGGTCAATTTACACAAAAAAAACCAAAAAACTAACGACATTTAGACCGCAAAGAGCATGAGGCTTCCGAACACACCAAAAGAGGGCGAGAGCGGTTCGTTACTTCGGGTGGCGCGCCAAAGAACGGCCACAAAGAGAAGAGCGGAGGCAAAGAGGTTCCGTCGCTGGATCTCATTCCCATTAAACTACTACGCAACAGCAAAAAGAGGAAAAAAGGAATAAAGCTCGTGGTTCTCGTCACGGAAATGCAGATATTTGAATAACTCACCTACGATTCGGTGATCCATTTTAGTATCACCAGGGCCGGTTTTCTCGAAGCGATGGTAAACCCATTTTGGTAAACCACGGTGCCTAGGAAGGAAAAAGTACCTAGGTACTGTAATAAACGGCTGGATATAGAACAACAATAATTATTTTTGATTTGGCAGTAAGAGGCGCCATCTATCGGTGAAACAAGCCGGTCAATTTGTTTATCCTCTTTTTTTGCTGGTTGTTATCGATCTAGTATGGTTTTTTTAAGTCAAAATATAGTAATGTCGTACTTGAAGACCAATTTATTTGCTTCAGATGCTATGAAGAAATTTTGGCTACTATGCTAGAGTTTGTCGACGAATATTCGAAAATGTAAGAAACATTTCTTTCAATATCTTTCGCCATAAACAACGCATAACTTTCCCGTGTGCCTTCCAGACTGGCAACGCCGTTGCTGTAGTCTCATTTTTGTTCCTTGCGACGCGCGTTTCTGCGATTCCTGCTGATCTCAACTGTTTGCCTTCTCTTCCGTTTGCCCAACCAATCCACCGGTGGCGAGAAGCTAAGCTTCTCGTCACCGGTGGATCTTGTCACCGTTGAATTGCTGGCCGCCGGGGATATGTGGAAACCTCGATGCTGTCGGCATACTGTCGGCGCACTGCGAACAAAAAAACCGTACAATGTCCCAGCTGTTCACCCAGAACGAAGACTTTATCAAGGATACCCCCTTTCCCCGCAAAGTAATCGCTGCTGACGAGTCGGCGTGCATAGTGTAACAAATTAAACGTGTTAGTATAAATATATACCAACACTTGTTCGCAAGACATTTTTTTTACTTACCATAAGAACACTTGCAAGGCTTATGTACCGTCATATGTCTTGAATCCCGGACTGCTGAAGAGTGATGCGTTCGCGGAATGCTGCCGTCGGTGAGTTTAGTAGTCCCGCTGAACTACCGCTCTGCTTGACGTGCTAATAGGTTGATGGTGCGACATTAATATAACAGCCGAATCGAAATGAATGTGCAGCAGAACCAAGCAGAACTATTAGCCCTCATTAAGCGATGTCGCGGCCATTTTGCTTGTAGGTACTGCTCCTCCCTCGGCGCCCCTGCTCTCCCAGTCACGTGACCTAGAATTCCCCCTTCCAGCGAAAATAGTTAACTTTAAACCACGGTTGGCGTTCGAGAAAACAGGCCTAGGAGCCAAGACAAACTGTAATGGCGTCTCAGTTCCACGAGGACAAATAACGAGTCAATGACTCACTGGAGTAAACGTTTTGGCGAAAAGCGGGAAACCGCGGTACCCCTTTCTTGCTCCGAGAACTTTTTGCAGCGCACATTTACAGGCTTCTCGCATAGTCGACGCCAGACTACATGCCAGTTCAAGGTCGCACCCTTTGGCTCCTCGGG
This sequence comes from Ixodes scapularis, assembly GCF_016920785.2. NCBI lineage: Eukaryota > Metazoa > Arthropoda > Arachnida > Ixodida > Ixodidae > Ixodes > Ixodes scapularis. Next base: position 46,544,100 of record NW_024609879.1, on the reverse strand, counting down.
AAAAAAAAAAAAAAATATCAGGGGGACGTTGCTGAACGTTTAAGAGGGATGGTTGCCTTTTTTGTCTGTGTTTGTTAAATCTGATTATGTCCCTCTTAACTCCGCTATTGTCCCCCTAAAAAAATTCGCCTTTTTTTGGATGCCCCCTTAAAAGAAAGGTCTGTTTTATCTCGCCCATTTCCCTCATAAAATAAGAGGGCTTGGGAGTTTTAAGAGGGCCCAGTTTCAGAGTGTACACCAGTGGCATCTCTTATAAGAGAAAAAAGTAAGTGACAACGCACATTCTAGAAATCGACGATTATCAAATGAGTAATAAGGATATTGAGGTGTTGCTTATGAACCGGGGAATATTAGTAGTTCATATATTCTTCACTTCTTATCTCACCTGCACGATCGACAAATATCTGATATATGTTTCCTTTTGATCGCAATGCATCGGAACGGTGCATCACGAAACTGCGTGCTTCGGCATGCAATAAAAATTTAATAATTTTGGGCCCTTCGCCAACGAAGTATTTTAAAAGTCTAGGCTCTGGTGAAGGATATTCACAAATGCAATCTGTGCGGCAAAGCCCGTTCAATTAAAGCTAGAATTTCATCTCACGAATCGATATTCTGGGAAATTAAACTTTCGACGCCTTTCATAAACCATAAATACAAAACTGTCCTCAATAAAGCCTCCATCATATTTGCATCATTTGCGAATGAGGCAGCAAATCTAGCCCTCCGCTATACTTCACTAGCCCTAAGCTGACAGTGCTCTTGAAGCTACGCGCTCTCCTGACCGACCAATCGCCTCACCTTGAGCATCTCCCCCGCCCTCTTCACGTCGTATGGGCGGCCGAGAGGGGCATGATGATGGTGTGAAAGCTGATTTGTCCAACGGGCACGTAGCTTCCAAACCACTCTCATCTTAGGAATGCATTTAAAGAGTACAGAGCAGTGCAGCCGTGACCGCTGCAAAGCACCCAGGAATGTACACGCAGAAAACAGACCCGTCCCTTACGTTCAATCGCTCGTGGTGTGCCACGAAACGGGCCGACGCCATAATTCATTAGGGATGCCAGAAACTAATTGCAGGCATGCAGGAACGCCTAGTCTCATAGTTCCATCGAAACTCGGGAACTATTTTACCGAAGCACGAATCATGAAGGAAGTGAGTGCGTTGAGTGGAGTTCATTGACTGTTCACGTTTGGAGACGGGCGCATTTTAAAATACGCTCCACTTGCAGCGGTTATACCTAAAACATGCTATAGACTACTCAAATACTGACTTTCTGCGGCTGTCATCTTTGTCTATTGGGGTTTGGAATGTGTTGTGAGCATGCGTAACAGCTTTCTTCTGGAGAAGATTAAACGTCGTGTTAATGGTTAACAAAATCAAAAAGGTGCCATCCATAGAAAGTTTGCATTACATTCATTTTATTGCTGAAAATGAATTATTAAGTTTATTTACGTTAAACACCCATCAGTGCGTAGCTGTGATCACAAGGCTATCTGGTGATACCTAAAAAGCTCAAAGAAAATGGTTTTGCGAAATGGGTTACTTGTCTCCTACTCGAGTCTTTTTCTTTTTTTTTTGCGTATCCTTGTTAATGAAATACAAAGTAGACATAAACGTTACCACAATAACCCGTGATTCATTAGCAAATCTGGCGCAGAACAGTTTGAGCATCGCCATTCGTTCCTCTAGATACCCTATCTAACTTTAGGACACAGCGAGAGCCCTCAGTCCATCAGCGTAGCACGTATACATGTGATTCATAAAGGGTCTGTACATCTGATGAATCAAGATAGTTAACTATAAATTTTAGGCACGCAGGGCAATCTCACATCCCGTTATGACGTTATGTATCACGTTACATCAACAAAATTCTGAAGTTTCTACGGGAACGACTGTCATCTCAACACTTGCAAACTAAACATGTGTGCTCCCTTTAAATTCAATTTTTATTTTATGTTGTGTTACCCCGGGCTACTCAACCGAAGCAAATGCATAAATATAAGCAATAGAAAATGGTCTGAAATTAAGAAACAAAATTGGGATGTGTGTATGTTTATACTGCCTAGAACTTAGTCTGCCTCAACGGGCGACTTGTCTCCCATCTGTAGATGAGTAATTTAGCCAGTGCAGTGCAACCGCTGACCTGGGGTGTTTAACGTGCATCACTCAGTAGTGACACACAACTACACGCCGGTACGAAGCTCATCCAGATCGAAACAGGCCCAAGGAGTGGGTATAGCACCCCTGGAGGAGGCGAGCTTTCACTCAACGTGCTCCAAGCCGGTGTGCACTAGCTCACTCAGCCGCCGATCCCCCGAAGTGAAATGAAACTGTTTAGAAAGGTGTCTTTTCGTGGTACATTTTCGACAGTCGAATTTCAAGAGTGCGATTTCTGTAAAACAATTTAAGGTAAACCAATGCTGTTGTTTTTATTCGCAAGGGGGAAAACAGAAATAAACCGTCTGGTTGTCGTTGCGACTCACAGATGATACCACAGACATCGGATCTGCTGAGTCAACTTTCGGGAGCCCATCTCATATAACTTTTCGTGTTTTTGTTTTATGTTTCCTATCTCCGAGTCGTAGCATCAACCAAAAGGTTCGCTTCAGTCTTTCACACTGCCACAATACATATTTATTTGCAGATTTTTTTAAACCTGTGCTCAATCGGTTTTAGTAACAAATGCCCCACATAAAGACGTCTTCGGCAAAGGTTTTGTTGCTCTTCATTACTTGGCTAAGCTATACGATCTTGCGCCCTCAGAAGCACCCCGTTTGGGAGTTCAATCGCCCTGAAACATTTACAAATCTAAGATTTTAGAGAAAAGGTGCACAAGGTTGAATTTCGAGCGACTAAAGATAGTAGAAAGAACTAAGAAAGAAGGGTGTTCTTAGAAACCTTTGTGACAGCGGGTGACGTTTTGCGAAGACATTCGCCCAATCGCCTTAAAAAATAATTTAGGCCATAAGGGACAACAACCCCCAGCAAGTTGTCCGCGATAATGTTTATGCTCTATCCATAACACGCTTTGGCGTTTTTGATTTGTTTTTAACATGTGTTTGTTAGTCGCGAGGGACCCAACAAGCCACACAATGGGTTTGCAATCTGCATCACGCGTGGGTTTTTTCACTCATAAAGCTTCGCAAAAACAGGTTCACTCAAAACAAACCGTTACCATTCTCGCTTCCTCGGAGACAATTCAAGCACGTGCTTTTCGCTAAGCAGGCGTTTTCCAGAAAACAAAAATACGTTCTAGTGAGCTGCTGGCCGAAGCTGCAGCCCTAAAAATTCCCCAAGTGGGCACCGAAATTGTGTAGAATGCCTTTCGAGTGCTACTTCAGACATCTGACAACCGAACAAGGAAATTTACTTGGAGTAACCGCGGGATGAGCTTCGCAGCGTATCTGCTTATACTACAACCTCTGTTGCCAGTTTAACGTATATCCCGCTAAATATAACCGTTTTCTGAGTTGCCTTGCGGAAATAAATATCGTTTTTGCGGTTAGCTGAATCTTTTACTGTTTTCACGACATCTTAGAACATGTTTATGTAGGTCAAAAATGTTCTTCAGTTTTCAATTCTCATTCACTAATAGCTTAATTGTTTGCGGCAAATTAGTGTCATGGGGCAGATATTGTTGCCTACTCTGCACAAAATTGTTTTCAGTGAAAATAACGCTTGCGACGCCACTGAGATTTTATAGTGGCAAACATTGAAGCATGCTTTGAACTCATTTGTGCGTCTATGTAAGAATTCGTTTTCTAAGTCTTTTAGGTAACATGGGCCATGTGAACTATGCACAATAGTGTTAAAAATTAGGGCAATAAAAGTATAGATTTTAAGACTGGTTGTCGGAAGTTCGAAGCGGGGCCAGGCAACTGGATGAAAGAAAGTATTCAAAGCATGTGAGATTGATAAATAAAACATTGAACTGCCACCAGGTATTGCAAAAAATTCCAAACTATGAAAACGTACGTCGGATAGTATGACTAGGAAACACACCTGAAAACATTTAGTAACAGTAAGTGGACCCTTTTATGCATGGAGGCACTCTGAATAAAACGGTAGAACTATCTTTAAGCCTTATTTTATTTAGGGCGATGTTTTTATTGCTTTTTAGACGAACGTTGGCTGTTAAAAGTGTTAAAACCATTTTGTCTTGGGCCTTAAATTTATTAGGGTTTTAATTTCTGAGTTGGTAACACTAATTTTGGCATATCAAGTTCAGCTTTTTTAAAGATTAGTGGAAGGAAAGACAGCCGTTGACCTAAGATGAACTATTCAATGTTAAAGTCACTGGGGTTGAAATAACGAAGTAGTGATAAAATCAACGACGCGTTGTTTAACAAGTTTCCACACCCTCTCCAAACAAATCTGACTCGCCGCTGTGTTTCTGAAGTGTATACTGCATCTCTGATTCCTCTGGATTGGTAATGCGCTTAGTCAGTTAAATATGTTCGGTAACACGTGACTCATTTTGATGAAACTTATTACGTTCTGCCCTCACTGTAAAACATTGTAGCAAGGCACGTTGCTGTTAAATGAAATGCAATATTGCCGTACTTCACATCTACATGGCCTCACGTTTTCTTGTAATGAATAAAAATGCATTTTACGACAACATTCAACAAACAAAACTATTAGCGCTGGCTCTTGAGATTTATAATACAAACCTTTCCCACTTGTTCTTTATACACTAGACCTTTATAAATTATCTCGCAGTTTTTGAATGCATTTGATTTTATTTGGTTTATTTCTGGTTCTCTTAATGTCTGAAGACATTACAGAGGGGGAGAGAAGAAAAAAGGTCGACAACAACAACAACACAGATATTTTAGTCTAGGTAGATAATTGGTATATGTGTTATACAAAAACTAAACTAATTCCTGTAAAATTATTCACAAATACCGGGGAAAACGTTGTTTTAACATTTTCTGAGTGATAACTCGAAGGCTCGAGCAATGCCCGCAATGTATCTCAATCTGACACTCCCTATTTCGTTTGCTTTCTGGCATCACAATCATAAGGGGTGACACATTGTGCCGTCCATCGCAGGAGGCGGCCCCAACGTACCGGGAACAAAAAACACGCGCAGCTCTGAAAGTGGAGCGCTCGAGTGTTCGCCAAAACTTCCGCGGGAGCAATAGAAAATAATATAATAATCTAGAGACATGTCCAAAGCATTCGATAAAGTAGACCATGGGCTGATAATGAACAAGCTTTCTTTATATGGCTGTTGTTCGGCATTATTTATCTGGTTTAAAAGTTATTCGTCACATCGTGCGAATAGTGTTTGCATATCTGGCACCCACTCGAGAATGTTTCGATCGTTCACCTGAGATTCAACGATCGTTCAACCTCAGGTATTTTTCAGGGGTCTATACTTGGGCCACTTTTGTTCTTGATATGTCTTAGCGATATAATATATTATGTCAAAAAGGCTGAGACACTACTGTTTGCAGATGACATCGAGATTTTTATGAGCTTCACTTATCTTGTTCATTGCAACTTACATCAAAGCGACGTGATAACATAGTGCGCTGGTGTTCAGCAATTACCTTGCTTCTAAATCCTCCTAAGACTAAGGCTCTTTCTTTGTGCCGACGCCATGATGTTATACATTTCGCCTACGTTTAAGGAGAAAGGCATATCAAACGCGTGACTGTTGTTAAGGATCTCGGTGTGTATGTTGATTGCGTTCTATCATTCAATGCTCATGTGTCTTTTATTGTCGGAAAAGCAAAGAAAGGGCTAGGCATGATTTCCCGTATGACTAAGCAGTTCAGAAACTCTGCATGTTTGATTCGTTTATTTTGTGCGTTGGTACGATCTAGGTTTGAATTCGGTTCAGTTATTTGTAATTCGCTATCTCGCATGGAGTCGTTGAGCATTGAATCCGTGCAAAAAACGCTGATACGCATTGTAAATGATAGACTCATTCGACGTCGCTTTTATTATAATTATGAATTTCTTCTTAATAGAGTTTCTCCTGAACCTTTGTCAAGCAGAAGGCTGGAACTTGACCTGGTTTTCTTTCAGAATGTTGTGAATGGGATATTGACCCTAACCTTCTTTTCGGAAGTGTTACTTTTCAATTTCCCTGCAGTGTTACTAGACATTTTACTAGCTTTTACGTTCATTCAGTTTGTAGTGCGTTGCCAATAACTGGTTAGCAGTCTTAGTTTAAATAGAAGCGCGTTGTCTAGCCTTGATATCTTCAGTGAAATTTTAGTTTTCCGTAAAAAATTTAAGACACCACGCGGAAGCCATTTAGCGCGTTCACTTTCCGTGCATTTCTTCCGCTTGTCAATTTCATGTTACCTCGTCCTTTGATAGGCCGTTTTTTCGCTTGGTTTTTACTTTTTATTCTGTGTACCAAAGTGGAGACCACTGTGTTTGTTTTTCGGACACATTAAATAAAGATTTATTAATATTATTATTATTATTACTATTAATAATATTATTATTATTAATAATAATTTGTGTACATTCAGGTCGCTTTCGAACGGCGAAGTAGAAGAACGGATTTCGGTGGTCCCAGTCGGTGGTCCCGATACACGAATATCGCTGGTGGCGCCCTCAATGTACATAAAGAAGCGGGAAACAATCACCTGTAATATCTGCACCCGGCTGTTTTCTATCTTAACTTTCATAATTAAAATTGGCAATCCCTCGAGCAACTTTAACTCGCTGTGGCAAAACGAACACACCTAACCGTTCGTCTGCTCTATTTCTCGTCTTTCCAGTCGCTCACTATCTCTCTGTCCTCCTTTCGCTTGGCATGACCGATGTCAGCACTGGGGGTTTTCCACCTTCTGCTCCCATAATTCACCTTCTGGCGTTCAGGGCCAAACTGGGAGTAGGGCGCGAAGGAGCGATTCCGTGCTGCTGCCAGGACACGTCCGTAGGCGTTTCACACTGTGGCTGCTCACTCGTTTCACCTAACAGTTGCACGCGCTGCACACGACAGCCCCTGCTCCCCCTCTCCCTTCCTTACCCTTTCCTCGAATTCCCCGCCTACTGCAAAATAAAGTGTGGGACCACGACCCCCCCTTTTCCCAATATAGCTTTTTGCGCATACATCTATTTATAAATTTACGCTGCCGTGCCGAAAACTGGATTACAGGTAAGTGACAAATTAAAAACAAACTAGACAAATATTCACAAAATTGAACAAACCAGTATGCACGAAAATATTCAGAAGTAAATACAAACTTGAACAAAATAAGACCAAAAGCATCAAAGGAAAAAATATGTATCCAGCGTAACTTTCGTGAAGCAATGCTTGAAAAAAAAAAAAGTCATTCGAAAACACTGAAGCAACATAACATTTATTTTGACAGAGACACGTACAGCCATGGAACATCGGAAGGCATTCCATATGCATGAAAGCATTTTAATTAACGCGTTTTATCTTATTGCACCGGCCGTATAGCTATACGAATGAACTTACCCGGTAATATTTGCACGAGGGTTTCTCGAGCGAAAAGACTGCCTCGAAATCATTAATTCAATGAAGTCAATAACATATCTTCCCATATTTCTTCCTTTCCATTAAAATATAAAACGACTGCCGATGAAGCGGTACAGGAAACCTTCTCCGTACATACGAGTCCGGGGAAAGCTCTTGTCTTCAACATGTCTTCACGCGCAACTATACTCGACCCAACGACTCGTTGTCATTGTACGCCTGCCTTGTCCGGCTAAACCAATCATTATTTGTGCTTCATTGATTGGCATTCTCTGCTCGCGATTGGTTGATAGTCGGGGAGAGCAAACGTGCAAATACGGCAAGGGCCGTGGCGATGGGCCTTCTGCACAGCACGATTGGCAACTTCGGATAGCTGCTTGAACTGCGGTTGAAGTCGGAGCGAAACGGAGCACAAGCCCGTTCTTTATTGATTTGCCAAACCTGATTTAGTCTGAATCAACGTTGCTAGACCACTCAGTTGGGAAACTCGCCGTTGAAACCCGGGCCGCTGGCGTCCACCAAGACCGAGCTAAATACGATAACGGCGCCACCCTTCACATTTCTTCCTTTACTGTAGACCACCTTGGGCTTTCAGGATGCACGTTTCTTGCCTAAAAACAAAGAAAGAACTCTCTTTTTGTAGAAACGTTTATTAGAGATTAGTACAAAACAACAGGCGCGTGATGTTTTCTAATATCTTCAGTCTATAAGGTTTTGCGTGACAATTAGTACTGTCCTTATACAACCATGTATCAGCGGTGATTTCAGGTAACGCGTCCCGACCTGGGCGAGTCCTAATTTCTGAAGTAATTCGCTGTGCGTCCGCTTGGAAGACGAGGGTCGGCGTCCCCGCAACCCCTTTCACACGATAAGTTTCGGGGCCAAAATGGCCGATTAATGCTAAAAAAGAACAGTCACAGCGGACGCTATCGAATACGGTACTCCCAAAGCAACAGAAGCAGCAATGCAGTTCTCCGAGTGGCCGCTGCGGGAAGAATGGCGGCGTTGCGATCGCTATTAGCTTGCGTACGGGTCGGTGCCACTTTTTCAGAGCAGGCTCTATAGCGGTTTCCTCAACTGAATGGTTCTAGTAACGTTGGTCTGAACTGATCAATAAGTATCTAAGAATTCGTTTTTTTTTTTCTTCTCTCTTTTCTCGTTCAAATTTGACCATTTCGTAAAGAAATCGGCAGAGAAACTGAGGGAGAGGAGGAAGCGGCGAGAGCATCCGGGGACGTCAGAACGTTTAGTAAGTAGATCGCTGCACTCGTCAAACATGTTAGAACGCGGATCTCCGGCGTCTGGCGGCATTCTAATGCATTCGACGAGTGCGGTGGACAGAAAGGCAGATTTAGCTTTAGGTCTGACCGTTAATCGTGCTAACCAAAGCTCGTAATGTTGCCGCCCCTAGGCGCGCGTTCGTCTCCTATCCTCGCTTAGTTTCTCGGCTGATTGCTATATGCACCTCGCGATACGCCCGTGTGTCACAGAAGGTAGGAAGCTCTCGGTTGAGGCGGTACGACTGAAACGCCTCCTTGTGTTTTTATTATGTTGGTGACTGTTGCTATATTTAGCTATACTGGCTCCTGGTAAAACGCTCTGATGGGTCTTACGTGATATGGCACCTAATTTTTTTATTTGCTATGGGAATTCGAACTATATACAAAATCAGACTAAACTGCTAGTCGCGATTTTGTGAGGACAAAAAGAAAAAAAAAAACGTAAATCATTGGGAACTTAGTGTTTCGCTTAAAAGTAGCCAATAAGTGGATCTACCAAATGCATTAATTTGGCCTATGTGTCTGACCCCATTAATGAATTCACAAATGGTAAAACATCGGAAATAACACAACACACTTGGACGCGTTATACAAGTGACACTATTTTTCTCTCATGCTGCTTACCTTATGCAAAAGTCAGCTTTGTGCATCCGAGGGAAAGGTTTCTTAGATAAATTTTGTTGAAACGAATCTCAGAATTCAGTAAGCTTGCTGGAATTCCAATAAAGCCTCCCATATCGTCCAAGCCCATAAGGGGCGATAACACTTTCTTTTAAAACTCCTTCCACCGAGGTGCGCGTCTTTTTTTTTTTTTTTTTACCCTCAATATTGTCTGTTTGGGCCAATGTAGAACGGCATAATTTATTTACATTTAGCCTCAAAGCGTTATTTAATCCGCGTAATACCTTGAGAACGGTTTCATCTCTATCTAAATAATTTGAATTACATTCCATCTCCTTCCTTACTTTCAAGATGTGGTAAGAATCTTTTACTGCGCAAAGAATTGGCTAATAATCGTATAATTAATACATAAAAAGTGCACTATTACTATCCAACCCGAAACTTATTTTTGGCACGATTTTACTTTTTTTTTTTTTTAAGAGCACCGAAAGGTAGCACATTTGCGGTAGTTACAGGGCCCTGGCCAATGGAGACCTCGGACAAAACGGTGTTACTTAACCACGGAGGGGGATACGCGAAAATTGATGACTGGGAAGTCATCTGTCGCTTATCGCCCCTCCCTGCGACTATAGGTTTCACAGGTCACAAAATCAAAAGCTAGCATTTTTTAAAACTTTTTTTGTTTTGATGATATGCCGAACGTTTACGCACTCCTCTATTAGACACGATTTGCTTTCGACGTTTGGTGAACTATCTTTCAGGATGTTACGTTAATTTGTCCTCTTCTTTCAATATTTCCTCAAAGCATACATAAAGTGAAGTTTTAGCTTACGAAGAGTACAATGAAGGTATACATTTAGTAAGCACAAATTAGAATCCACTTTGTGTTGAGGCGAGGGCCACGACAAGGGGGATCGGTGGCCGAGAGTGTTAGCGCACCCCAGCTCAGGGAGCGTTTAGCGAAGGCTCGTGATGCAGAACCCAGCGAGCCTCGGTTCAATCCCCACCCCTACCCGTTTCGATCTGGATGAGCATCGTACCGGCGTGCGGTCGTGTATCACTACTTCGTGGTGCACGTTAATGACCGCAGGGTAATGGTTGTACTGCACTGGCTCAGTTTCTCATCTAAAGCTGAGACACCATACGCGCACTGAGGTTGACTGTATCGTCACGTGTCGGTGTGACTCGGAAACGAGCAAAGAACCAAGACTGCGGTGTGAACCTAACGAATGTCGAACCTTTAAAGGCGGCGCGGGAGCCGTACCTAAAGTCCATATATGGGGTGGCTGAGTTGCCCGACCATGTTGCTGGTTCTGCAGTTACACCCCCCCCCCCCCCCCCGTTCTCTTACAGCAAAACAACAACACTAGTCAAGACTTGGCGGAAAGCTTTATTGTACGTGCGCTTATGCGGTGGGCGACGAACACGTCATAGTGTCCTTCTTCTAGAGTCCGCTGGCGGCACGGTAACTCCGATTGGGGGTGGAGATGGTGGCACCGTCGCTGGCACTGGCGTCGGTGACCGAGTTGCTGGCCCTGGGCTGCAGACGCCGGGTCCATCAGAGTAGCCTGGTTTCCAAATGAGGGTCTGGTTGCTAGAGCCAAGCACGCGCGGCCCACCACTTCGATGTCTTCCCCTTCAGGGGTGAAGACTAACGAGGTTGGAAGGAGGTGTTGTCGGTCCCCTCGCAGGGTGTTCTGCCCACTTCCCTGATGAACTGGCACTATCTCGAGGCCATTAAGTCCTGCACTTTCACCTTCGATCGTTGCCCAGAAATTCTTTTCTATGAGGCGAACCACCTTCCCTGGAGGGAGTGGCTGAAGCGGTTTTCTGCCCTGGCTCCTCTGCGGATGCTTGTGCGCTGCATTTGGAGCCGGTCCAGTAAATTCGGGCAGGCGCCGCCTTTTTCTTCTTCCCATTAAAAGTTCACTTGGTAATCGGCCGTCTTCCAGAGGCGAAGATCTGTAGTTGAGAAGTCCTAGACTGTAATTTTTCTATCAATGCTCCGATTTTTTATGGTCTCTTTAAGTATTTAAACGCCCTTCTAGGCTAGATCGTTTGAGCACGGGAAAAGTGGATATGAAGTGACGTGCCGAAATTCGTATTTGAGCGCGAAAGCCTTAAAATGGCTAGAATAAAACTGGGGCCCATTGCCAGAGCACACTTCGATTGGTAGCCCATGTCTTGCGAAGATCGCCGACAATGCATTGACCACTGTATCTTTTGTAATACTATCAGGTGCTGAACCTCCGGGAAATTAAAGTAGGCATCGAAAGCAACTAGGCATGTCTGCCCACGATACAGAAATATGTCCACACCAATGCGCGCTCATGGGCGGAATGGCACTGCTCTTGTCGAAAGTGGTTCTGCTGTTTGTTGATATGCAGGATGCTTGCACGTTGAACAGTTGTTGACTATTTCTGCAGTATCCGCTGATATTCGAGGCCAAAATATTAAGAGACTGGCCTTTCCTTTGCATAAGTTGGTTCCCAAATAACCATTATGTAACCTTTTAAGCATATCTCCTCTGGGGCTCTTCAAAATAACCCCGTTAAGTCCTTTAAGAAGCACTCCCTGAACGACAGACATTCATTCTGCTCATGACGTGTAGGGGGACGACTGAGCCAGCGGTCGGTGATCCTGACAGCCGTTGATGACTTCCGACAGTACCTTGTCCTCGGCTGTCGCTGCTGCGAGCTTGCTCATTATGGGGTCGCACACCAGGCCTGACAGTGTTCCAACTGCATGCACTCCGGCATCATGTTCGTCAAGCACGGGTTGTGAGGCTCTTGGGGCCAGTGCCCGCGACAACGCATCTGCAAGTACTATATACTTGTCCGACACGAATTGAAACTTGTAGTAATACTTTATCAGCCTGAGAAATATGTGCTGTAGGCGAGGGGGCATGTCCCCTCCGTTCTTTTTTGCAATAGTAACGAGATATTGGTGGTCCGTTTTCAAGGTTTTGGGACTTACATGAAGCAAATCGTGAAACAGCTCACAACCAAGCGTGCACGCTTTCCAGTGCTTCCTTTTCAATTTAGGAGTATCGAGATTCGCATTCTGTCAGCCCTCGTGAATGATAAGCTACAGGCCTCCAGTTTCTGTCATTGCGTTGCAAAAGAGCTGCGCCAAGGAAATAACTAGACACATCCATGGACACTTTCGTCTCCAGTGCATTATTGTAGAAGGCAAGTACTGGTGTTGTGGCCAGAGAGGTTTTGAAGGTCGTCCTCTCGTTGTCATGGTTGGGGGTCCACTCGAGTACCGACTTCGTCTTGAGCAGGTTCCGTAGGAGGGTGGTCGGATCCGAGAATCTAGGCAGGTACTTGCTGAAATATCTGAACACACACAGTATGCGTTGAACATCCTTCTTGTCTTTGGGAACTTGCATATTTACTGCGCTGCCCACCAGGCTCTTGTCATGTTGTACGCCAACTGCACTATTCCTGTCTCCCAGGAAAACCACCTCCTTCACGTCAAAGCTGGATTTCTCTGTGTTCAATGTGAGTCTTGCATGACTGGCCGCCCGTAGAGCTGTACAGAGTCGTGTTCCATGTTCGGCTTCCGTGGCCCCCCAGATGATAATGTCATCTATGTGGACATTAACACCTGGGAATTCTTTAAAACCTGTGATATTATTTTGTTGTTGAAAACTTTGGGTGCCGAGGCGATGCCGAACGGTAGTCTTTTGAAACAATAGCGCCCCAAGGGGCCTGCCAAAAGTGCAAATATTTGAATTTTTGTCGTCTAGAGGAATTTGATTAAATCCTGAGTTGGCGTCTTGTCGCGAAAAAAACGTTTTGAGTTTTTCAGGTCTGCCTCAATGTCTTCTTTTTTTGGCATGTGGTAATGCTCTCTTTTGAGGCACTCATTTATGTGCCTTGGGTCCATGCAGACTATAATTTCGTCATTCTTTTTACGGTCAATTACTAGTGGGTTTACCAAGTAAGTGGGTTCGTTCATCTTGGTGATGACCCCGGCGGCTTCCAATCTGTCCAGATCCTTCTTGAGTGGTTCCTACAGCATGTGCGGTACGCTTCGCACCGGCTTAATAACAGGTTGAGAGCCGATCTTCAGGACAATCTTGTAAGGGTTGTTTTTACAGCCGAGAACCTCGAATATCTGCGGAAAGTCCGAAGCAATCTTCCGTTCAAGATCTGTCTTTTTTATGATGCTGTCCACTCGACTCACGAGCCGGAAGGTTTCGCTTGCCCGAAGGCTTAAGAGTGCTTGCCGAGCTTTCTTCACGACGAAGTATTCATTTGGCGCCTTTTTAGAATTGATTTCTACTGGAAGACACACGGTTGCTAAATGACCAATCTGGTCGCCGCTGTAGCTCCTCAAGATGGCACCGTTCGCTTACCTCTGTCCCGCCTTGTTAAGCCTTTTAAATACACAATGCGGCAGAATGATCACCTGTGCTGCGGTATCTGCATTAAAAAAAATGAAGGCAATTTCGAACATTTTTTTGTCGATTGATTTGGGTTCCAGGCACGTCCCAGGCAATTTTGCCCTAATTCCAGTCGAAACCGGCGCTTGTGTGCCGCTCAAATCGATTAAAAATGCGCGGTAATAATCGTGCCGGGATTGATTGCGACGACGCCCCGAGAGTTGTAGGAGAAGCCAGTAGAAGCGGAGTTCACGCGACGTTGCGGTTCCTAGAAGCACGACGTCACAAGAGATGCGTGAGCGATTGGTCGAAACGAGAGACATGCCCTCGGTCATGTTTTGGTTCGCGATTTTTATGAATACTGTACCAAATTCCATTTGAATAACCAAGAAAACTATAACTCAGACCGGATATGATTACTAAACCTAAATTACAACAACGTAATTATTTCCTCTTTGCTTTTCCGTTAGCTCAGCTGTTTTGCAGAACTATACAGCTCTCCTCTTGAGCTAAGCTTTCTTCATGAAGCATGCGCTCCCTGTAATTTTTTGTCAGCTGTTCCGTAGACGATTTGGTCACACTCATTGAGTCGGCGAGGATTCCAAAGTTGCACGATTGAACCTTGAGTTGGAAGTCCCGAAAGTAGCTTTCAAACGGCTCACAATCTTTCTGCATCCTGGACCGGAATACGTAGCGCTCATACGTCTCGTTGCAGCGAGGCGTGCACTAGGTTTCGAACTTCGCAAGAAGAAGGCTGTAGTTTCCGCGTTCTCCATCTGTAAACTCTGAAAGGTATTGTACACTTCTAGAGCGTCCTGTCTTTCGACGTGTAGGAGTATTGCAGCTTTTTGTTTCTCCGTGCGTGGCTTCTCTGGTTCCGTGGCTTCCAGGAACAGCTCCAGCTTTTGTCAGATTTTTTCCAGTTCTGTGCGAGGTTTCCGCTGAGTCTGAGTCCTTTTGGACATAGAGTTGTTATAATGTACGCGAGAGGTTCAACTGGCGCTAGTGTCTATGCGACTTCCGTGGTGCAATTTGAAGCAGACAGCAACCAGTCTACTTTTGCGGTGCTCCTGTGCATTCCTATGGGAAAACGCGCGTGCATTTTGTCCCTTCGCCGGAAAATAACATGGAACACTTTGGTTATTTCGGTCGTACCGAATAGTATGTGTCTTAATTAACATTGTAAAAGTGTAATTGCTTTATTTAACGCATTTTTCTTCATCAGTGAGCGATGTTTAACTTCGCTGCATTTCAGTCCCAAACGTGTGCTCCGCAGCAGGTGTGTAAAAACAAGCGACGATTCAAAGCAAAATTACGATCGAAACGAATATAGAGTGTGTTCAAGGCTCGCCAGCATTCCGGTGACGCTTGTATATTGATAATATGCCAGTCCTGTCACCATATGAAAATGATCCCGTCGTGCATGAGCGAATAAAAACCTTCAACGTAGAATATAGTCCGTGGGATATGAAAGGTGTCTCTTCGTATGGTTTTCTCTGCCGGGCAGCTTTTGTTCTCAAAGATGTCTAGCGCGCGGGGGATATTTTGAACGTAGAACACGCAGGGACAGAAAGAATAAAGCGGTACTCACTTATTTAAAATCGGAATAGATTACGTGGCCTTCAATTTATTTTGATCGTACATGCACTGCGAGTTACTGGTCCGGTGTTGCTGCGTAGTTCTTGCCGCCGCTCTTGATTTTCCAGATGTTCTTCGTTAGCTTGGCATGTATATCCCCCATGCTGGAAATCGCCGACGCCGCGTTCGCGCTAACAGTGTCCGACAGTCCACATAAATACACGTACGAAGCCGTTTTAGCACCGTTTTTAGTGCGATGAATTCGAGAGAAAAACGCCGTAACTGACCAATTCTTTCGTCGGCCTCACTGAGAAATGTTCCAAACTACCTAGTACGTACGAATTATTTGGGATATTTGCTCTCATGATCGAGCGCGGGGAGAAAATGCGCTTACTTTTTCTCATAGAAATGCATTACCGGAAGTCAATTTTCGACTGGTTGCTGTCTGCTTCAATTTGCGTCAGCACACTAGCGCCACTTGAACCTCTAGCGTACATTATAATAACTCTATGCTTTTGGAGGCTTGAATCCTTCCATAGCTGGCGTTCTGGCGTATATCGGTGTAGGGACAGCCAGCAGGACACTTCTTACGCCATGTATCGTCACGCGCCGGTGTGACTCGGAAACCGGCAAGGAACCAAGACTATGGTGTGAACCCAGCAAACGTCAACCTTTAATGGCGCTTCGGGGGGCGTACCTCTAGTCCATATATGGGGTGGCTCAGCTGCCAGAGCTTGTTGCTGGTTCTGTGGTACCTTCCGGCTTTATAAACATACACGCAACAAAAATATTATAATTGAACCACGACATTGAAATACGAGGCAGACTAAAATTGTATTACCAGTACACTTTACATTTTGAATGTGTGTTAAAGGTATAGACTAAATCTGCTTTCTTTCGACGAAATACAAAATTTATGTACCGTATTTGCTCGAGTGATAGACGCGCTCTTATAAACAAGGCCCATTGTGTCTATTTCCTGCAGAACACGCATACAACCAATCATCGCGCTCTGAAAAAAAAAAAAAAATAGCGCATCGAATAACGATGTCGAGAACAAAATTCTCCGTAAAAATGTGATCTGAGCAGATAGCATATTCGCGTGGACACGTCATCGCTGTCCTGTAAATCGCTTCTATTTTTTTCTACAAACGCGATGATTCGCGCCTTTTTTGCTGCGCGGGAAAGCAGACCTACAGGCTTTGTTCCTAAACAGCGCGGCTATGAGTTGAGCAAATACGGTAATAGTTATGTACTGCAATTAATAAAGCAGATCTACTTCGAATAGTGTGCCACTTATGTTATGCATTGGCGGTTTTAATGCCGGGTGTTTAAGCTGCACTCATACAGAATCTATAGAGCAGCATCGACCGCAACCACTAACTGTAACTAAAAAAAGAAGAGAAAAACGGACCGAAACTGGAGTGCGTCAGGCTAAACTTTTTCAGCCCTCAGGCGATCACAGTTTTGTATGTAGCACTGCGCGGTTTAGGTCTGTTGACAACCCGAGCACGTCAACAACGTCTTGGATCGTGTTCGTTTGATACCGGCCAGCCCTGCGGTTCCAACAGTTTTCTCGAAGTAGGGCTTGCAATTGGAAACTTCCATCCCGGTGAACTTTTCGAGCTTGACTTCTTGTTTTTCCTACTACGAGTGGTGTGGAGTTTCAATGAAGTGGTAAAAATATAGTGGACAATAAGGATACCCTCGAAGAGTTTGTTCTGTGGTGCCACAACGACCAGTTCAAACACCCTCGTCGGTTGGGTTTCCTACAACCTCGAAGGCAGTTGATGACTTAACCGGCAATAAAATGCATCTTCTCTACAAAATATATTTAAAACTAAAATGTGAAAGCCTTATGTTGGTGGGACTTTCTTTGCTACAAAGAATTTACTATCATTAATTAAAGTGTTACTGTCGTCGCGATACACTGGCGGGTACGGGGCTGTGTCTACTATTCAAATGGGCCAAAAGCGTACGCCCCTTGTAATGGAAACTTCACTGCCGGTGTATTTCGTGGCCAAGCTAAATTTATAAAAATGATAACATATAGAAAGTGGCATGCAAGTTCGTCTGCTTCTTGTACATCACGTGCATTTTGTTTACTTGTCGAAAGCAGTCACAATATTTTCTTTAGCCCGCCCTCAATCATTGAGGCTGCGGGCTAGGCTGCCGTGGTCATCGCCCGCTCCCTGTACGTTCATTATGTTGCACCTTGATTGGCATGCCTTCATTTGCGTTCCGAGTGCCCAAGACGCATTTTGAAACACTCTATTTTATATAATTGTTTAGTTATTAATTTTATATTACTGCGAGCATTGAGGACAAAGCAGGCTCGTACCCTGGTCAAAAATCTTAAGTGTATAAGAAAGTTTTATATCCGATAAATGTATATGATCAAATACGATTATATAAGAAGATGCAAGAACCTTATAAGAACACAAAACGATTAATATAAGATTATATAGGAAGTTATAAGAAAATGATAAAAAGATTCCTATAACGTCTTACAGAATCTTAAATTGTCCTCATATGTTCTTATAATGTTCTTGTATGCTTTTATATGCATA
Source organism: Ixodes scapularis (assembly GCF_016920785.2). NCBI lineage: Eukaryota > Metazoa > Arthropoda > Arachnida > Ixodida > Ixodidae > Ixodes > Ixodes scapularis. The sequence continues at coordinate 46,526,183 of NW_024609879.1, read as the reverse complement.
ATAACTCCACATTTTTGTCTAAATCCAACTGACAAACTTGAGATATGTAATATCTTCTTACGACCGAAATAATGCCAAAAGTAGTGACGTTTATCAATCACAAATAAAGTCGGTTAAAAATGCAATAGATTAATCGCATGCTTCGCACACCTATATAATCTGGCATTATCGTCTTGTCAATTTCCTGCAATCATGAAATTGGCTAACGTTTCTGCAATATTTAATGAAAGCAAAAAGAACTTCCCAAATAGCTACACGCCTATATCAGTATTACCTATCTTCTCTAAGGCATTTGAAAAAGTTTTCACGAAACATTTTATACTAACGGGCTCTCTCAGTTTGGTTTTTCGACAGGATCAATCCACTGAAGCAACTTTATTTCTTCAAAAAGTAATTATATTAAAAAATATAGAAAAAAGGCTTCTTGCGCTAGGCGCATTCATAAACTTCAAAACAGCGTCCGATGTTCGAAATCAACTCATTCCTTTTGCAAAACTAGGCTATTACGCTTTAAACAAAGGGTATCACCTTGCATCCTTTTGTCTCTTATAATGCACCCCAAAACTTTAGTTGGACGTGCAGCGCACTATAGTGAAACAGACGGCCCCAAATTTTACGAAGGGCTTGATAAAGGTGCGATATAACTTATCAAATGCTGAAGTACGTAGCAAAGACCGTTTCTCATCACAAGTATTCATAAATGTTTTATATTTTATTTATGAACTTGAGAAGCATGAAAGTAACATAAACACACGTTGTGCAGACCCTTTGCTCCCTCCTCGATGCTGCACAGATTACAGCCCACAGTCATTGCACTACAAAGTACAGAGCGTGTTAAATAAATGTTTCACGAGCAACAGAAACATCTACGCAGTTTGCTAAAACGACCTGCATACCTACTGTCTTAGCTATCGGTAATTAAATTTGGTTTTCTGCTACTTCAGTGGTACGTGACTGTCTCACTTTTATTACCTTCCTGATAAAGTGTTCGATATGATTGTTGTCCGAGCTGCTGCCTTGTATAAGGGGAGCACAGGCCCAGTCAAGAGGCTTTTAGCAGCTCTTTGTCTGCGGACGTCTCCAGTATTTTTTTGGAAAAATAAAGCTTCTTGTATCGTATTGTAGTCTAATGTATCCTGGCACTTATGAGCTGAAGGTTCGCATCGGAAATTTGTGCGGAGCCTGACTCTGTGGAAAGACAGCGATTAAAAATAGATATGACAGTTTTACTTCGTTTCAGTTTCTATTTTGTGAATGTTCTGTTGTGTGAATGGCTCTCAAACAGGGCTTGCATATTCAATCGTTGATAATATCAGTCACTTATATGGTGTTAATTTGAGCTCCGGACCGGCAAATGCTAACTTCCGTTCAAGTGTCTAAATGTTTCTTAGCGCTTTACCGGAGATATTTGCTATGTGCGTATTTCAGTTCAGATTCGATTTAAAAAGAATGCCTTGATATTTGTACTCTTGGAAAGATTTTTAATCAGTCGCCGCAACATTATAGGTGAGCTGTGGAGGTACTTGTTTGCCCTAGTGTGAATGTATACGGATTTCTTCATTTCCATTTGGCATTGGTCACACCTGCTTGTCAATTTGTGTAAATTTCCATTAAATGATTTTCGACCATCTGATGCTTGTATTTCGGAATATATAATTGTATAATCGGCAGTGTTAAATGTTAACTTCGGTTTAAAATCCTCGGCTTATTCAATGATATAGAGGGTGCATAGCAGCGACCGAGAACAGACCCGTGAGTCACTTCTGATACAACAAATAAGTTGGCTGACATTGTAACTACAACTCCCTGAACTGATCTCTTCCAACCAAATAAGCTTCAAGCCAGGCCATAGTTTTATCATGGTTAAGAATATATATGATTTTATAAAGTAGGTTTGTGTGATAAATACAATCAGATGAATTCGAAAAATCCAAGAATACCAGATATATATGTCCACCCTCGTCGAGGCATGAACTTAGGTTGAGGCTTACTTCTGTTTGTTATGTGGCAGTTGAGAGACCTTGCCTAAAAATAATGATGATACCCTAGAAGGTTATTTTTCTCAATAAAAGTTACTATGTGTTTCGCGATAACATGTTCGAGTATTTTGTACTTGTACTTGTCAGTGAGACTGGACGATGGTTTTGTACGATTGCTCCTTCTCTTGACTTTGGTATTGCAACTTTTTTTTACTCTCAGTCACGTGGTAGACTCCTACAAAATAGTAGTCTTTCATATACAGGGACTCAGTAAAAAGGGCACTGCGCTGCATATTTTTAAACAATAGCTTTCGAACTCCATCAGCGCCAGACATTGGTTTAACGTTTAAGTTTAGAAGCAAATAAAAATGCTCTTTTGATCAATCAAGAAGTTATAAGTACCTTCAATTGGGGATATGTGCATTTGATAATCTGTAATGATTCAATATCAGGAGTAAAAACAGATTATGAATAACTATTAAACGGTGGGTCAATTTCCCCTAAATCTTTGATTTATTATAAAACATCAAAAATAAAAATGCGATTCTTTTCTTTTTTTTTAGGGGACACGTATTTCTAAAACATATTCGAGAGGTGGTTTTATAAAATTGTGGAGAGTAACATTAATTGAGGTTTCCTTGGCGTTTATTACATAATATTTTTATTTGCAGGGACACATCTGCGCGCGGACCGGGCGATTCATTTAAACGCTGGCGTTTTCTTCGTCGTTTGATGCGGTCCTTCAGCTGTGTAATCATTCTGGTAATCCAAGGGTTTTGCGAAGCGATTCTTTTGATACGAAGAACGTATACGGGTATATGGCCAGCACTTCCCGTTCGATACGCAATACATAATACACTTTCTGTTGTCCCGTCTCAAGTCGGCTATACTTATGGCGGTGCCGAAAGAAAATTGATATACTTTTTTTTTTCATTTTATCTTATGTCCCATCTCCAGCGGGAAATTTCTAGCCTGAAGAAAACATCAGCGTCTCGTGAGTTCGGAATAGTGCACGTATTCAAAGCTTGACAGAACACAAACAGCGCGCTATGTTTCATAAGGAAGCTGTTCATTTCTGAGCAGTACCTTTACTTTGTAGGAATCCTAAAAAGGGGTAAATACAAATATTGTAGCCGGTTGAAATGCATTCGCATCCGATTGTTTTTGAGTAAAGGATCGCACTTTTATGTCGTGCCAGACATGTTACCTATTGTCTTAGTAGATATAATGCCTCGTACCTTGAATTACCTTTCAACCAAAGCGCTAAGCAGGAGGGCGCAGTGAGAGGTACCACGGAAATGAAGCCTTCTGTTCATTCAATAAACAAAATATAATGGATTACAATAAGGAGCTACTAAGCTCTAAATGTAATAATTTACTGATTACTTAACCAAAATGAAAATGATTACTTCACTCGTTACGTTTCAAGTTAAATTTGGGTTACTTAGCGGGGATTAAAATCAACAGGAAAAAAAAAAAACGTTGATGTCTCCACGAATCGTACTGTAAAATGTTTTTTAATATCCTACTTCGCCACTCTGCGGGGATAGTTGCGAGAGATAAAAATGAAAGCGCCAAGTGTAATCTAAGTAGTCGGAAATAGGATAAGAAATCAGTTGAAGCTCTGCCTACAGTCTTCAGTCAGCGCTCGTTGATTTCCGTCGTGATTTGTTTGCATGAGCAGGAAAACTCAAAATATTATCGAACGTAAAAAGCTCGCACGGTAGTCTGGGCTGGCACTTCTGTATTGAAAATGCAGGGACACAAGGAATCAGGTGTGTGAAAAGCATTGATTTCTTAGGCGCTCGCACAAATCAAAGCTTTTTTCAATGCAAAACACGTGTGCCCTTGCAATTCTTCTGTTGCTTGCCAGTATCATAATAATAATAATCTTTATTTTTATGTAACCAAAAACAACCCGGAGGTCTTCACTTTGGCGCACAAGTCAATGCTAAAATCGAAGAGGAACAAAGAAACATAATAAAAGCAAAGTGAAGCACAGGTCAAAGGTGTGTTGGAAGCGCTTCCAATTGCTTGCGAAAAACATATAGATCACTGAATATATCAATATCTGATCATTAAGGCGATTATATAACGATTGTCTACGTGAAAGGGGCGAGGATCCACACATGGTATTGGCGTAAAAAGCAGTATGGTTTCTAGTTAACCGAGAAGGGACATGAATGGTAATTCTTAATAAAAGCATATCGCTATGTATCATCCCATTTACCACCTTATGTAGAAAAATCAAGTCACGCTCGGCCCTTCTTTCGGAAAATGGGTTCAGAGAAATCTTATCAATGAGAAAGTAAAAATCATAATAAAAATGACGTTGAAAATAGCGGTCATAAACAATACGTACGATACGCTTTTGCACAGTTTCAATTTTCGCTGACTGCGTTTCAGATATTAAGTTCCCTGCTACAGATGCGAATTCAAGCCGTGATTTTACTAGGCAGCAAAATAAACGAATAAGAGAGGCTGGGTTTTTAAACTGCTGCGTGATGCGAGATATCAGTCCCAGCATCTTAGTTGCTCTGCCAACAATAGATGACACGTGTGGAATAAACGTCAATGCACTATCTATACACACGCCAAGGCCTGTTACAGATGATACACGTTCGATAGGAATCCCTTCCAATAGATAACTATTATGTATTACATTATAACGTTTGCACAACAGTAATACGTTTTTTTTAGAGGGTTCAGTGACAAGTCATTAAATTCGCACCACTGAACTATTCGCGACACGTCATTCTGTAAAGTATCGCAGTCAGCAAGAGTACGAACATTCATAAATATCTTAATGTCATCTGCAAACAACAACACCTCAGCATTTTTCACATTGGACGATAGATGTTTACAAAAATAAGAAACAAAAGAGGACCAAGAACAGACCCTTGGAGAACACCGGAATTGGAAAAGAAAGTTTTTGAGCGACTGTTATCTATGCGAACGCTGTTGGGACGACATGATAGGTAACTTTGGAAAAATTTACCACACCTGTCCGCAACAACCATATAAATACAATTTAAGTAATAACAACTCGTGGTTCAAGTTATCACATGCTTTTCACATATCAAAATAAATACAATTAATTTCCCTCTGTTCATAACAACAGGGACAGAATAGTTAACAAATGAGGACAGGTTAGTTTCGACCGACCGACCAGCCAGAAAACCATGCTGGCAAGCGTCGAATTTCTGGTGGAAGTAAAAGAAAATTCGTTAATGTATAACGCGCTCGAACACTTTGGAAAACCCCGGCAATAAAAATATGGGCCGATAGTTACTAGAAATATGTTGATCACCACTTTTAAAAATTGGTACAACAACCGCAGATTTCCATAACGGTGGAAAAAATCCATAACTAAGAGAAAGGTTACAAATGCGCCCTAAGATGGGTATGAACAGTTCACCACACCCCTTGATGATAAAAGATGGGATAGAGTCGGCCCCTGAAGATAACTTAGGTATTAGATTTTTATGGCTTCAGTGATTTCTTTTAGGTCTACTTTAATAAAAGACAAAAAAGTGAAAGCCGCTTACAACTCCATGTAACGCCGAATTAGAGCGCAGCTCTTGAGGAGGAGGAGGGAAGGGTACTGGAGGGGGGGTTCAACTAACCAGGGGGGGTCACGTGACCTTGGGGGTCACGTGACCCCCCAATGCCGAAGATGTCATCACTGACGTCACTGATGACGTCATCAGTGACGATGACGATGCAGATACCGATGACGCCATTAGTGACGCCACTGATGACTTCACCAGTGATGATGACGATGACGATGCGAATGTCGGTGACGTCATCAGTGACGTCACTGATGACGTCATCAGTGATGATGACGATGACGATGCGGATGCCGGTGACGACATCAGTGACGTCACTGATGACGTCATCAGTGATGATGACGATGACGATGCGGATGTCGGTAACGTCATCAGTGATGATGACGATGACGATGCGGATGCCGGTGACGTCATCAGTGATGATGACGATGACGATGTGGATGCCGGTGACGTCATCAGTGACGTCACTAATGACGCCATCAGTGATGATGACGATGACGATGTGGATGCCGGTGACGTCATCAGTGACGATGACGTCATCGGGGGTCACGCGACATCGGCGGGGGTCACGTGACCTCAGGGGAGTCACGTGACCCCGGTAGGGGGCTCGCGCGGTGCATTATGGGACATTTCCCATAATGCACCGCATTATGGTGCATTAGGGGACATTTCCCATAATGCACCGCGCGGTTACGCCGACGGCGACGGCGACGGCGACGCTGACGCCGCTCAAGCCGGAAACGGGCCCCTAAGAGCTGTGCTCTAAAACTCATGGCAGTCAATCTTTATATCTGTGGACCGGACAACTTGTTGCCCGGTACAACAGCAGTTGCTAAAGTAATCGGCAACAACATTTCCAACCTCACTAAGGGAGGAAACATAGCTGTCGTTATCTGAGTGGTTGCGTAGGCAAATCTCCAGGTTGGTATCACGTGAGTGATGTTTTGCGAAGCGCCAAAAATCTTTTGGGCACCGGTTCAAGCTGCGCTCTACTCGATCAAGGTACAAGTGCTTATCTCTAGAGTACAACTTTTTAGTTAGACCCCGATATGTGCTAAACTTGGCGTAAAATAAATCTGATCCAGTTCGCTTAAAAAGTCTATGAATGTGTTCTTTTTTTACGCAGATAGGTTTTCAAATCCTTAGAAAACCAATCAGGATAAACTGAAGGCTTGCAAATGTGCGGTGGCACAAACATATCAATAGCGTCTTTAACAATGGAAGAAAAAGTCTCGGACGCCAACTCATTATCAGTGATGACAAGAACCGCGCTCCAGTCAAAATTTTGGAAGCATTTATACATGCTCATGCCCTTGGCGTAACAATAGGTTGATTGACCGCGAGATACTGGCTTCTTATGTGGAAGGCGGAATACAACCAGAGGTGAGCAACTTCCTATACCACCCATGGAACGCAAATTGGAAAACCCTGGCAGGCCGCAGCGCCAATTGAATCTCTGGTATCTGGTGGCTGTACTAAAATCAACATGGTGGCACAGAGAAACAAAAACCGAAACACACGGCGGCGCCATTGTGTTTGGATGGATGGGTGGTAGCTTGCGCCAACTAGGTTTCAAAAAATGTATATTGTAGCTTTTTTTTTTAACCCGGTTTGCGCGTTGCTTTGATAGGCTTCTACTGCTTTGCGGATGGTTTTCGCATTTCAGTACAGGTTAATGTGCGTTGAAACGCACACAAGCCAGCACTGAAAAACGAGACCAGCAGCAAAGCAGCAGAAACCTAGCAAAGCAACGGAAGTGACACATACACAAAAAATATGCAATGCTTGTCCTTTTGCGTTCATATTATTCAAACGACAGTAGAAAATACAGACGAAATTTCTCACTATTTTGCACACAAGAATCAAAGAAATGAACAACAAAACAGGATGAAACGCTAAGGTTACATGTGACGAAGGTGATGATATGCGTCCTTGCAAACACACTTCGCTAAATTTACATAAAATTTCTAGGTTCGTGATCCTTTTCGAGCTTCTTGGCGTATACTTACAAGCCTTACGCCGTCCAGCCACAGGCGTGGAGCCTAGAAAAAAAAAGTTGAATTGCTTGATTGGCCATTGCGTGCTTGATTGGCCATTACGTGCCTGATAGGGTCATATGAAAACAGCGAGCATTTTCTGCGCCTCCTTTCAAAAAACGGTACTTGGAGTTCAACACTGCGACACTAAAAACTCGTGTCTCCTCTATTTTTCTTCTCCTTGACTTAAATGCCTCCACGCTAAATTAACAATCATTTCAAATTTGATTATATAAGCATATAGCAAAGACCGACGACGGTGTCTTGCAACTAAAGGAAACTAAGCAATGAGGTCAAGAAAAACAGCTCAGCTCTTTGGTATTGAGTCTTGATCGAGAACCTGCATTCGTTTTTAATATCACCACTTAAATTTAGGAGTGCGTCACTGCTAAACGAAACGGGAAACCAGAGCGGATCACTCCATCGCTCATCCTCAGTTAATCGAAAAATATTTAGGCTCATTTTCACTCCTCGTGAACAGACGCGTGAATCGCTGACAACAATGCCAAATAAACAGCTCACAGCAAAAAGTTTCCCATCTTTTAAAGTGATCATATGTGCTCGATCTTGATATGACACAGAAGTCTCCAGTAATTTGACAATGATATATTTCTCGCGGCGAGTGAAGAGCAATCCTGAGCAATGATAGGATTCGGTTTTGTGATCGGAAACCATCGTAGCTATTGCCAAAATCAAACAATTAATACTCACTACCACTGCGACAGTTAGGTTTTGTTGCAAAAACATCTAATCAGAAACTTAAGAAAGAGAAGACCAAAAGAGCGTACCTCAAGTCCATTGGAACTCGAAACCATTGATTTTGATGGCTTTCGGCAGGCATTGTTTCCCCACTTGGTACATCAGGTGGTGTGGTGATGGCGAAAATCCATGCTTAACCACATTACAAAAACAACGAGTTCCCACAAAAAAAAAAAAAAAGAAGGCCGCGCGCGCACGAACGCGGCACGAATCTCGCGCCGCGACGCACTCCCAGAAGCGAAGCAGCTCGCCGGCTCGCATCCCTCGCGCGTTCTAACCGTCCACCGACTTCCCGGCGCCAGCGGCCAGCGCATCTCGAGGCGCGAGGCGCGGGTTCGGGGAGAGAGAAAGCGCGCCCAGACACGTTGAAAGAGTGAAAGAGAAAGTTACAATAACAAGCTTCAAAGCCATTCGCACCTTCAAAACAACTTCACCTTTATTTCGCTTCATTAAATATATGAATCATATTTATTTAAAATAAAATAACAAGTGCCAACACCCGCTGCGAGCGTGCCAATCGGAAACAGTTCGCTGGACCGGACTAACGTCATAAGTATACGCGGCCGGACGGAAGTAGCCGAAAGCTTCACCCCACTGATACAACTACGAACGGTGGGTGAAACACATCGATTTGCACTAAGGGGTTTATAGCAGAGGTCAAATATTCAACTGAGATGTTGGATAGAACGAGGTCAAGGACATTTCTAGCGCTATTCTCGATTGTGTTCAGTTGATCGAGGCCACAGTAGTCCATGAACGAAAATAAACAGGAATCCTTATTTGACGTTATTAGGTTCTTGTCATTAACAGATCTCAGCGGCCAATTTGCTTCAGGAAGATTAAAATTTCCATAAACCTGTACTCTGTACTTCGCAAAATCGATTTGTTCACTCCTCTTATCAAAATGTTCTATAAAAAGGACCTGGTCGTAAAGCGGCGGAAAATAATAGTTACCGAAAAGCTAGTTAAAGCCATCGCCTGCCTTTATCTCTAGCCCAACACACTCGGAAAATGATTCCAAATCGGGGCGACGGTGCGACGAAAAAGATGACTCACAGGCAATTAAAACGCCACCGCCACATTTTTGTAGAGTGGTCTGGTAATCTTACTTGAATACCAGCTCAACGTTACGTCTGGTAATCTCTGTCCCTGCGATACACCATATAGCTAGGTGTAAAGTGGTGCGAGTCCGGTATCCCATCGCAGAGCCAAGTTTCCGTGAGGCAAACAACATTATACTTAGTCGTAGCTAGGTTCGGCATAAACTCGTCGGCCTTCCTACGTAGGCCCCTCACGTTTTGGTAGAATACACTAAGCGCTTCTGCCATTTTCGGGTGTTATTGTTTCTTCGTTTTCAACACGTGTATTATCAAGGCGACCAAAAAACTGGTGAAAAATACTGCCCTCCGGCCAAACGTCAGGTACGTGTAGCACTGCAAACGCTGCTTCGTCACAAGCCAAGTGGAATGACGAATACGTAGGAAATCTAGTTATTATCTTCGAACAGACAACCGTCCTTCCTTCCAGGAAAGGTTCAACGAGGTCCGCAATGTCCGACGCAGGTGTGTTTGGGTCGAGCCTCGACACAAACAAAGCGAAGCGACGTACGGTCGGAGAAACAGCATTCTCCTTGTTCGGGTTAGCAGTGCCGGAAGATGGCTTAGCTCGTTGCCGGCGTTTGACTGGAATGAAACCGTCGTCCACTCTGCTCGCCGAATTCGGGCCGTTGTCACCGCGTAATCCAGAACTCAGCAGCGGGAAATAATTTTCGTCGGCACTCACTGCGTCCGGACTTGATGGCGAATGGCCGGCCTGGTTCTCATGAGCAACCGTCGACGAGGGTCGAGGCTTCAAAATCAGTGGGAGCCGCGTTGACGCAGGAGGGGCGTCAAGCTCAGGTGTGCGGGTAGCCGGGGTCTCTGCGGCGATACTTGCATAATGCGGTCGCGACGGCGATATGAGTGGGAGTCTGTCTAGAACGGTCTTGGGGAGCTGCAGTACCTCGGAGCGAAGGCCTCGGTTTTCCACTCTGAGGTACTTGAATTCCGCCGTCAGAATTTCCAGCTTGTTCGTCAAGTTTTCGATGAGTTGCACAACGCCCGCGTGAATGAACGGCCTCTCTTGCGCTGCGGCTGACTCACCCTCCGGGTCGATCAAATCGTCATTGGCGGTCGAGCCTTTAGCGCCATTGACTTTCGGAGATGAGCTATGTCGCCGAGTGCAGCCAGAACACTTGAACGTGCTTGTTCCCGTTTTCATGTACACGTTGTACTCATCGAGACCGACATTGAGGAACTTACAGTGGAATTTACGGCCGCAGCCGGCTGAACAAACAAGATATTGTTGCTTCGAGTAGAAACGCGCTGCACACGAACCACACACATCTTTCAGCGGAGCACTGCAAGACACGTTATTCTTCGCCAGTGCAATCGCATCCTATGGAATACTCTCCAGACCTTCAGAAATTTATGCCTTTAGTGCATCGTGATTTTCAGGTAATGCAGTGTACATACGTCACTGAGGCCAGAAAACCGGAGGCTTCGTTGTTGCAGGCAAATAATGATGCTGATGGAACGGAAAACAAATTTAGAAGGCTCGGCCGGGCTGAGTCATGGCTCTCTGAAAACCAGATGCACGAATTGAAGTCCCGCTCCTGGAATAAGGAGGTTCACACGCTTTTCAGACATTCTAGGGGTCATTGATCCAGGCTATTTAGGAATAGGGCACGATGCAACAAGCCAGTAGAGCTCGAGCCCCTTGAAGAAATATCGAATTTTCGCGGATGAAGTCCACCCCCATAGTCCAAAGAGGCAAGTTTCGGCTGAAATTTGTTTTGCTTAGATAGCTGGTATCTGGTGCATAACCCGCAACTTGTGTGTGGTCAACACTAGTAAATATTACCCAATTAGATATATTTTTCTACGCCGCAGTCCTTAAAAAAATGCCTGATCTATTTGCGCCCAAAGAAGCATTTATCGTAGTGAAATTATGATCAACATGTTTGATCATACTCAATATCTGTAGCTCTATGTCGTCTGTTCGCTGCGCCTATCGGGAGATGGCGCTACGTGTTACAACGATGACAAAGTCCGTGGTGTGCGATCACGTTTGTGGCGGCACGCTGCAGCAACAGAAGTCGAAGAGGTCTGCACTCACGCGCGAGATCAAAACACTTGCACGCGGTCACCTCGAGACGGCAGGATCTCCAGTGTTTGGACGGCCCCGACGCCACGCTCCAGGTCAACTCCACATGGTGAAACAGAAATTTGAGCACATGCTCGAACTTGGCTACATCCGGCCGTCCTCCAGCTGCTGGTTCTTATTCCTCAACATGGCGCCAAAGAAGAATGACGACTGGCGTCTTTGAGGCGATTCCAAAGCACATTCACTCCACATCGTATCATCCCATCTCCAACGGAATAGTGGAATGATTTCACAGACAGTTGATAGCCAGTTTGAGAATCAAAGGTACAGCTGCGCCTTGAACGGAAACACTGCCTCTTGTCATGCTGAGAATTTGCACCTCACTGGAAAGTGTCTTTGGATGCAGAACAGCTGAAACGGTGCACGGCATGCCTCTCCGCATTCTCGATGATTTTCTGACGCCAGCCACCAGCACCGAAACCATCACCTCATCCGAGAGAATGCGGCCTATCCTCACACGACAACGCAACACGCGTACGTGTGTCCTCAGCCCAGAGCTGTCGTGCTGCACCCCCACGTATTGATAAGTACGGACGCCGTGAAACGACCTCTGCAAAATCCCTACGAATGTTTATTCAACGTTTTGAAACGGAATCATATGCACTTACCGTGTTCGTCAAGGAACGGGAATATGCTGTATCACTCGACAGAATAAGAGCAGCGCCAATCGAGCAACACCATGCTAAAAAAATCTTAACCATAGTGCGACGTATTAACTTTAAATTAACTCCTTGCTAAAAGGGGGGGGGGGGGGGACATGACATGTAGCGGCACAATGCAGCAACAAACGACAAAAAAAAAAGAATCTACGCTTACGATAGAGATAGCAAAACTTACACGCAGCCACCTCGAGATGGCTGGAGCGGGAGCTGCGCCGCCCGCAGTTTGTAGTCTTTAGATTCCCTCACATTTGTAAATCATGTAAATGTACTTTTGCCAGCAAACGAAACCACCTGCTTATTACAACTTGTTACAGGTCCATCATTAAACCTCCCAGGTTTATTGATTTTATTTTTCGAAAAAGAGAGCTACATCTTGAAACATTTACCATATAAAATATGCTACCTAGATGTGTATTAGGTGAACGTTTCAGCTTCACATGTAAGCGCCGATTTTCCCGGTTCGTTTAACAGCTGAACGATTGATTGTGAACGCGTTATATAATGTGACGTCTCTTAATGTAATTCTAGAATGTGGTAACAAGTGGGTTCTTTGGCATGCGCAGGAAGTAGAATAAAACCTGGTAGCTACGAAAGATGAATTGAGTAATAAACGATCGTCATAGTTTGCAGTCATTCTCCATCTGTAGAGAGCCTATTACTCAAAAACGCAAGCATCTGTAACGGACCGTCGATTAGAAGACATTTCGAAAACTGGAAAGCTTTAATGAATTCTTAACAGGAAGCCTTATTGTCACGTTAATAAGGGGCGTATACATATAAAACAATAATTGACCAATAAAAAGAAGCATTATGAACCTCACCGATGTTGATAAAACAAAGTTTTAATTAATGTTTTCTTCTATGTACTGCATCCGTCGCTATTTTTCAGTACTTCTCCAATTCTAATAGCCTATTTGTTTTGCTTGCCAGCGTACCCACTCTTAAACACAATCGATGATTTCCTCATTGCTACTCAACTCTTCACAGGTAAAGAAGATGAACATTGAAACAGTCGACATCTGAATATCTTAGAGAAAGGGGGGGGGGGGGGAGTAACCCACTTTAGTTTGTGGAAATAACAAAGAAGGCAAGCTGGTGAACTTACAACATCTTGAAAACCCTTTCCTTTCTACGGTCCACGATTTTTAAAATATTTTATGTTTACGTTTAGTCTCCTAAGTGCGAGCAGCAGAATACGGCCAAACATAGTTCTACGAAAAGGGAATTAAAGTTTTGGGAACCGAAGAGTTGGTATGTTTTCAAGACTTCGTCGGTCCTTCTTTGAAGCGCTTTCATCATTTGCAACCATTTATACCAGAAAACATTTTCCCACCATAGCGTGCTTTCAGTTTAGTGCGTAGTTTGCGAGGACTTTTCTTTTGTGGGTGGTAAAGTGATTTATAAAATACTTTTCCGCACTTCCATCAATTACTTCCAAGCTTGTCGCTCCTACTACACCGCGAGGTAGCACGTTAATGACTGTGAAGACAACGTGCTCACTCCACAACATCGCGTGATAAACGCGAGTCTTGTGTTGGCGTTGCTTTTTCACCACACAACTTATGTTATTACTTATATATGAACGCCTTTTCGTGACCCATTTGTGGTTTCAAATCTTTATTAAAAGGCTATCATAAGCTCGTTTATTGCTATGAAAGTGACGTGTAGCTGAGACATTGCTTGTAGGTACGTGGCTAACCTTAATTAGAATAAACGTTTTATTTCAAACTCCAATTTTTCAGAAATAAAACAAAAGGCTCTCCTAGATAACTTGACATCATTAGAGGCAGGTCCCTATTTCTTTGCTAGGGCATACCGGATGTCCTTCGCTTGGGTAACGCGTTATACCCACTAAGTTTCCTTAGTCTTACCATAAAACCGGAACGTGGGTGTGAGATGGTTATTGGAGACGCTATTGCCAATCACAAAAGAGGCGGCAAAGGATCCGAAGCCAGATGCGCCGAGACTGCAATATTTATTATTTACTTTACTGAGCAGGGAATATTTACAGAATGCTGCATATATTGAAAGCTGAGGACAGTAACAGGTCCATGTCGCCTAAACATATTATCCTCGAATGCAAACATCTCAACTTGCGTGGAAGTGCTCGGATATTTCTTCCGGCACTGTTCCTGACTTTGAACCTCAGTGAAAGCAAAAAACGTCGTGCTGGCGTGTCACCATTGTAAAATGCAATGGCTGACAATATTGTGCAGGTAAAACCAGTATATAAATTGTTGGGTAATTTGCTGAAGTTATTGAACACCCGAATACCTAACAAAGGTCGAGGGTCAATTTTATAAAAATAGAGGTTTAAGCATCTTGATAAGTTTTTTCTTCTAATGCGAGGTGAGAGCATTTACTTTGGCAGAGGTTTGCTGACTTGTTTTAAGAGCAGTCGCAGACTGCCCCAAAATAGCTTGAACAGAATTAAAAAAAAAAAAAAAGAATTGACCAACGATGATAATACATATAAATCTTGGGAATGAGTGAAGATTGAGAAGTATAGCCGTAGAAATATTGCGAACGAAGAGGGGAGAAGGTGATTAATGAATCGATTGCATTAACCTTAGGGGAAGAAAAAGGGAAAGAGAGCTGTCGAAAAATTGTGCCAGGAGCGGGATTGAACTCGCAACCTTCGCCTGTGCGGGGCCATTCCGCCAGCATGTTTTGGCTGACTCAATTTTCGATCAGCTCTCTGTGTACTGTTTCGGATTCGCTGAACTAGGTAGACGACGGCCGTTGCTGATATATATATATATATATATATATATATATATATATATATATATATATATATATATATATATATATATATATCAGTGTGTCGAACCGAAAAAAATACGGGTTCGGTTACGGTTCAGGTTCAGGTAAATTTATTTTGTTCCGGTTCAGTTCCGGTTCCATTAATTCGATCCGCGAACCGGTTCGGGGCGCTGAACCGGTTCGCGAACCGGTTCGGAAATTATAATTGACAAATTGCAACATCAAAATAAATTACAAATAAAACATCTGAAATCAGCACATACGAAACGGGATACATCGTAGTGTAAGGCTCAGGGATTTCTACCAGGAATGGTTTCTTTATGTGCACTCGAAGGTTACCTCACCGACGTTTGCGCATTCGGACTTCATCTAATTGGGTCCGACGCAATAGCTGTAAAATCCGCGACCTCCTTACAAACCCACTTACAAGTAGAACTCGCTAACTATCCCGCCACCTCGGCGTGTAAGTAATTGAAGGAACAGTGGGGAGAAAATACAGCTTTCTTTATTTGAACTAGCCTTCGGTAACTCAAATTAGACGCTTAAAAAGTTTTCATTGAACAAGATACGGAATATGAAAAACACTTCACCGAACGCAACGCCAGAAGGACGTAATAGGATAAATATTAATATAGAAGAGTTCGCTGTCTCACAAATGTGTTAGCTTCTAAGTGCCTATACGAAACCGGATGCATTATTATCAAACTCCACAGTCTTTTCTTTTCTCATTCCGATGGAAGCAAGCTTCAAGAACTCGCGCGTTCCAGAAACGTGTTATGAAATGAGCACACAGCAGCATTTAGGATTTACGAGATTGTAGAAAAATGAAATCCCGTGACGCGATTTTTTTTTTTTTTTTGAACAGCCCTTCAATTGCATGACATGAGCCGGACTTGGCAGCAGCGCGGCATTGAAGCAGCGTGCCTAACCCCTGCTACGCCATCTTACAGGTTTGCAAGATCTTTCCATGTGAATCCTTGCCAGATATTTTTGCCGCAGCTGCTGCCACTGTTATTTGTGCCTTTTGTGTTTAGTGATCGTGGTTTCTGAAACCTAAAATGGGAAAGGACGACCAAAAAGACCTGGTAAAGGCGCTAGACGAGTTCCGCCGTGAAATCCGGGCAGATATGCGAGGACTGAAGGAGAGTGTGAAATTCTGTAACGATACATGTGATGGTGTCAAGGACATCAAAAATGAAATGAAAGAACTGAGGAAAGAAATACAGCAACTAACAGCGCGCAACCAAGAACTCGATGCAGAAAACTGCAGACTCAACGCAAGGGTCGAGGAACTAGAGCAATATCAAAGATCAAATAACATAGAAATCAAAGGAGTACCATTGGAGGGGGACCCTAGTGACGTTGTTAAACGAATCTGCAGTCTTATTGATGTACCAGTAAATGACTCTGACATCGACGTCTGCCATCGAGTGCCAACGTTTAGGTAGGACACATAAAACATTATCGTGCGTTTTGTCCACCGCACAAAGAGGAACATGGTCCTGGAAAAGGCCAAAAAGCATAAATTAACCACTTCGTCGCTTGATTATGGGGGTACTGCCTGCCCCATATATGTGAACGAGCACCTCCCGAGTCTTAACAAAAAATTACTTGGAGCGGCCATCGCACAAAAGCGCAGAGTGGGATGGCGTTTCGTGTGGTCGGCCGGCGGTAAGATTTTTGCGCGCAAAAATCAAAATGATGAAGCAGTTCGAATCGTGTGCCTTGATGATGTTGCGAAAATCGCAAACTAAAAAAAAAAAAAGAAAAAAGTTGAGCTATCGTCTGAAATAGTAACCACGAAGTTTTAATGGCTGATACTTCGCCTACATGCAAATATGTCCATCGCTCATTTTTTAACGAGGAATTCCAATGCTCTGAACCAAACTTTTCTGTGATGCATCTAAATGCGAGAAGCATAAAAAATAAGGAAGATAATCTTAACGACTTTGTTTCTTCCCTTTGCGTAAAATTCGATGTTCTCTTGTTCACAGAAACATGGCTATCACCAAATGACGAAGCCCCAAATATTCAAGATTACAAGTATGACGGACTTGTCAGGGATAAACGGAAAGGCGGAGGTGTGGCCATTTACACGAAACAAAGTATATCGTACGAAGTTGTTGACGATTTCTGCAAACTTGATATAAACATAGAATGCATGACAATTATAATCAAGAACACAGTTGTTGCCGTAGTGTACCGCCCACCTTCGGGCAGCATGTTAGCTTTTTTTGAATTCATAGAAGAACTACTACGTTATGTGGGTTCAACCGGTGCCTCGCTTATGATACTTGGAGACGTTAACATAAACATAACTTCTCAAGATTCAGACGCGAGAGACTTTAGTGACGTTTTAACCCAATATGCTTGTGTAAATCTGATCACGATACCTACTAGAGTGACTGCTGAAACTGCGACTACGCTTGATATCTGTCTAACTAATTTAGAAGAAAAGGATACTACGTCAGGTGTCTTCACTGAGAATATTAGTGACCATCTGCCTATTTATTGTTTAAGCTCCGTTTCTAAAAGGAAACAAAACAACACAAACGAGGCATACTTTTTTAGGGAAATAAACTCGGAATCTTTAGCGAAGTTCTATAGTCTCATAGAAAGGGCAGACTGGAATGCCGCATGTTCAGAGGGCAGTGCTGATTTAGCCTACTCAATTTTCTTTAACAAGTTCAAAAAGTGTTATGATGAAGCGTTTCCCCTTAAAACAGCAAACCCCAGGAAAAAAACAGAGGAAGCCATGGGTCACTTCTGATATGTATAAACGAATAAGTGATAAGAACAAAACGTATCATGCATTCATTCAGACTCGTGATATAAAACTGCTACATGAATTCAAAAAGAAAAGAAACAAGCTGAACTCCGAGTTAAAAAAAAGCCAAACGTATGTACTATCAGAGCAAATTCGAGTGTATATATGACGACCAACGTAAGATATGGGAAACAATAAATGACATGTCAAACAGAAAGCAAAAAGACAGCCTTATAGAAGAATTTTTGTTGCAAGATAAGATTGTAACCGGCAAAGAAGCCGCAGATAAGATGAATCAGCATTTTATAAATGTAGGGGCGTGCCCACTAGTACAGATAAACAGTGTTGTCGAAAATGTGAATATAGATAGCCTCATGGATTCTATAATGTTGGTCCCGGTATCAACTTCAGAAATTGATGAAATCATAAAAAATCTAAAAAATGATTCGGCGGCCGGTGAAGATGACATTAAGCCTCGACCTATAAAATGTGTAGCCTCGATAATAACTCCGGTCCTGTCTAACTTAGCAAATAAAATGTTACAAAGCGGAATTTTTCCAAACAAACTTAAAATTGCCAGAATTCATCCTGTCTACAAAGGAGGGGGAGTAAACAACATAAACAAGTATAGACCAATTTCTATTTTATCTATATTTTCAAAAATTTTCGAAACTACTATAAAGAATAGGTTGGAATGTTTTTTTAATAAGCACAAAGTTATAACGTCTTCACAATATGGATTCCAAAAGCATAAATCTACGGAGCAAGCTCTTCTAGATATCAAAGACGAAATAATTGCGAATATTGAAAGTAAATTATATACTCTCGGGCTTTTCCTGGACCTAAGAAAAGCATTTGACACTGTGCAGCACGACATATTATTGCGTAAACTAGGTAGGTACGGTATACGTGGAATCGCACAAAAACGTAAAAAGTTATTTAACCGATCGATATCAATATGTAACAATTAATAATATATCCTCCTCCCACTTAAATATACAACATGGTGTTCCCCAGGGATCAATCTTAGGCCCCTTATTATTTTTAATATATATAAATGATCTGACAAAAATATCTGGACCGCAGGAAGTAATCATGTATGCTGATGATTCTAATATATTCTTTAGTGGAAAAACAAAACAAAGTATTGAGCTAGCCGCAAACTCATATCTGTTAAAACTGTCAGAATGGCTTCAAGGAAATAGACTGCAATTAAACTCAAACAAAACAAAATACGTAATTTTTAAACCGGTAAATAAACGGGACGCCGAAAGTATAAGTATCAAATTTGAAGGTTTAGAACTGGAGCAAGTACGCGAGCAAAAATTTCTTGGTGTTTGGTTTAGTGAGGAATTGTCATGGAGTACTCATATAAACAAGTTAAAGGCTGACCTGTTCAGAATTATAGGCAATTTGTATAAAATCAGAAATTTTATCCCATGTTGGCTGCTTAAAAATATGTATCACTCATTGGTTCTTTCAAAATTAAGCTACGAAATTTTGGTCTGGGGGACAACAACAGCCTCAAACTATAATAAATTAATGGTCCTCCAAAAAAGACTTTTACGTATGTTCGAGGACTACAAGGGGGATTACAGGAATCTACGTACGGAACCTTTGTTTTTAAAACATCACATGCTTAGGGCAAATCAAATATATTACTTTAAATTGCTTCAATTAATCCACAGGAATAGAACCTACTTAGCGCTAGAAAGTGAACTAACACCAGTGTACGATATTCGACGACCGAAACGTAAAGTACCTATAATACGCACAAATTATGGACGACAAACTTTAGCCTTCCAGACTGCTACAATTTTGAATCGCGATTTACTCGAATTAAACTTTGATGTATCAATATTAAAATTTAAAAGAGATTGTAAAACAAATTTACTGTGCAGTGCTATCACATTTTGTTAGGTACTGCTTGTCTTTCTTAAAACTGCAATCATATTTTGTTAGCAATGACCTTACCTTTCTCGTTACTTCGTTTTTTGATAGGTCTTATCACAAGTCTATACAAGTTATTGTATAAGAATGTTATTTGTATTTTGAAATTCTTTCTTTTGTAGCTTCATGTTTTTTTTTTCTACTTCAGTTTGTCAATGTATATCTCGTTTAGACTCGTGTAAAACTGTCGTGATCTAGACTTTTGGATCTACCACGTATATGAATCTAATACTTATCTGTTTTAGTATGTCTAAACTAAAAAAACTGTATATTTGACAGTATGAAGATTTGGCTATTGAACTGATATGAATTTAATGAATCTGTACTTAATATGTATGATGTATTATATATGTACTATGTATTATATGTGTATGGTGTATTATATGTGTATGATGTATTGCATATGTATGTTGTTGCTCGCTGCATGCCAAGAGGGAATTAAGGCCTCGTCAGGCACTTTGTGCCTTTAGCCTTAAACCCCCTCTGCGGAACATGTATCCGCAGACACAAATAAAGAAGAAAAAAAAATTCTCTTTCTTCCGTGCAAGCCGCGACCAGCGCAATACAGGTTCCTATGTCAAGATTCATGGATGCAGCGTTTGTCAAGATTCAGGGATGCAGCGTTTATATTCCTAAGACTGAGTGGGGAAGAAAAATATGTAAGCGAGGTGTGTGTCAGTTGACGGCACTTAAAAAACAAATGGCATTGATAGCACATTCGTTGTCAACAGCGCGTGGCCGAACCGTTTTGAAATGAGCCGGTAACCGTTATTTTTTTTCCGGTTCAGTTCCGGTTCGGATTCATCGCGATAACAATATAACGGTTCGGGTTCGGGTTCAGTTCCGGAAAAAAATACCGGTTCGGTTCCGGTTTCCGGTTCGGTTCGGTTCCGGTTCGACACCCTGATATATATATATATATATATATATATATATATATATATATATATATATATATATATATATATATATATACACACTTAGAGCCATCTCCTGACGAAGCCGAGTCTCTCGGCGAAACTGTTGATTAAATTTTATGCAATCTTGTGCGCAGCAAGGACGAGGACAAAATAAGAAAAAAGGACACAAAGAGGCGCAACTTTCAACTGAATTTTATTGAACACGTGTTCCGGTATTTATAATTTCAACCATCGTCAGAGTGACAACAAGCAAAACGACAAAAGCAAAGGAAAACGACCATCACTGAGCTTAATTGGAAAATAACACTATTTTGTTCTCAGGAAAAAAACAATTCGTTCTCCGATAATGCAATCGACGGCATTGCAACACACGTGTCTCCTAAATAATCAATGCGCTCGGCTTTTACGATTTTGCGTGTTAACGCTGACTTGCATTTCCCAATTTTTACGCGTCCATCCAACAGTGGGGTGCAACCGCATGTCCTGCAATTCAAGTCAAGAAAGCCACCGTTCTTTTTTTGCACGTTGTTATTGTGCTCGCGAAGCCGATCATTTAGGCAGCGCCCCGTCTGCCCAATGTAGTGCCTGCCACAGAAGAACCGGTATACGATAAACCACACCATCTGTACAGTCGACAAATTTAGTTCTGTGCTTCTTTTCACATCTGTGTTTGGCACGCACACCAGACTTTGATAGCTTGCACAGGTCCATGAGCATTTCGGGGGCAGAAAGCACTACCTTTACATTTGATCGCATTGCTACTTTCTTTAAATTGTGCGACACTCGGTGTATATACGGTATCACAACAACTTTTGCTTTTTGTCTTGCCAGCTGGCTCCCATTGTTTTCCACGATACTGCGCTTTCTCAGAAGGCCCTCCGCGACCGCAAAAAGAATGTGTTTAGGGTACCCAGTTGCGAGCAAGCGCTAAACTTGTTGATCAAAAAGACTGGGGATCAAATGCTCACAGGACTTTTTTAGTGCATTGGTGAAACACAGGTTAACAAAACTTGTTTTGACTAGCTTGGAGTGGGCTGATAGAAACGAAAGTAACGGCTTATTCGCACGTGCCTCATAACACAAACAGATATGGTCGCTGAGAAATAAAAATCTGATGTCAAGGAAGCGAATAGTGCTGTCCACAGGTATCTCATGCGTGACCTCGAGTCACGGTGTTAGGAAAAAAACACAGTGGGATAAGAAGTTGCGTGGTTAAACAAACATCTCCGTCACAGCCGATGAAATTTCAGAACTTTTCCGCCGACCAAGAGTACAATAAAAGCAATCAACCTTCTGCCATTAGGATTTCCGAAGGAATCTGTTATTGACTTTGAAACTTTTACAACAGTAAAATGCGGAATCGATTGAAACTTTGGTTTACGGAGCTCTGGAGAATTTAGGAACAAGGTAAGTCGACATTTTTGTTTTATATACCATTCAAGTGACCAGGAGAAAGTGTCCTATAATATAGGTAGTTCTAAAAATAGTGAGTCAGTTTCTCGTTTTTTGGATCCTAAATAGCGTCACGCACGAACGATCGAGAATTTATTCGCCGTCATCCACAAGATTCCCTGAGCCAAATGCAGATCTATAGACGCCTTCAGTCAGCTGTGCGTGGGCGCCGCCACAACCGACCTTTAGGTTTTGTTTCTTCTTATTACGTTCGCTTCACTTCATATTTACTACACCAGGACAGGTTATTGCCATTTTAGATGTTACTGTGTTCTCCCCAGCATAGGCCCTGGTGGAGACTCGTCAACGCCCGCTTCAGTGACTCGGTATCTCCTGAAGACAAAAGAATATCGGCAACAACGGCACAGTCTGGGGCGTGTCCAAAGCCGTCTATAGTCGTATAAATAAAACGCTTCGCTCTTTTCAAGATTCACGTGAAAGTCGGTCGCAAGGGCATCGCTCTTTATCCCCACACTCGTGGTGGTTCTCGCTAAAGATTCGTAACACCTTCTTAATGGAGCACTGACACCCCATAGTTCTTTCTTTTTTGTCTAAAACGATGCAAGTTGTCATAGACACGCAAAAAAACACCCCAACGCAAAAAGAAAAAAATTCTAACGCGCGCGAGTAGGGAATATTTGTCGATTTTCTCTACCCCTTCTTTCTTCCTCGTGTCTTTTTTATTTGCGACGTAATCAATTATAGAATGGAGAAGCGTTTTAAGCGACATCTTTATAATATTGAATAACGGTATTCGTGAAACATGTTTTTAAAGCAACTGCGAACGTATACGCCTCGCAAGTGGGCTCATTTTCGTCTTCTGCGCATGAGAAAGGAAGTAGCGGTGACGTCAGAACGCCGAGCCCTGATTGGCGGATCGCGACCCCCTATCTCGGCGTCGTCTGCTCCTTTGCAACGTCGTCTGCTCGCAACATCGCCCGCGTCTGTCTTACCTTTCCTGCGACTTTCGGAAGTGCAGGTCTTTACGAGCGAGCTCGACTTCGCCTTTCAGAGAGGGCAGACGAAATAACTCGAGCGGTACGTTGTTTTTGTCTGACAACTAGCAGACGCGCATCAAGGAGGGAAGTCAAAGGACTCACTGGCGAGCTGTCCCGAAGCGCCGAGGTTTGTTTGTTAAGAACCGAGAGTGAGCGTGTTAGTGTCCGCAAGTTCCCTCCCAAATACTTTTTCCCTCCTTTCGTGTGCGGCGAGACCCCTCATTCTTTAACGGCGTCGGCGGGTTGGCGCAGTTAACGTCGTCTGCTTTACATCTGCTAGTCAAAGCGATGGCTGCTTTACCTTTCCTTCGTCTGTCAGAGATTCACTGCTTTTTCACCGGCGACAGTCACCGTTGCCTCGGGAAACAAGGAGATAACAAGAGGAAGAAATCGACCTTTTAATCTAAAACTGAGGTCAGCGATCAAGGTAGAATACGGGAATGGTTCACACGGGTCGCGCGGGCATATTCCATGCAGCACACCAGCCGGTCGTGGGCAGACGGTCGCGAGTCGCGGAGTGCCTGCTAGGCCTAACTGCCGTGCTCGCTTGGTCGCGTTCGGTGGAATCGTGGCCGTTGGAGCTTTTCCCGGGTGTTTGTGGATCCAGCGTTCTTGTTCGTCGTGGTCTGTTTCAAGTACTTTTTACTTTTTTTCTTGCTGCTTGAAGTCGGGACGCTTCAGAAGCGCATGTAGAAAAATAAACGTCCGTGGGTCGTCGCGACCGCGACGCTGTCGGCCATGCTGATTTGATCGTAAGAAGCGCGTAAGACAGCTTCGGAGCTGTCGTAGGATTTCGTTGTAACCTGCGCAAAACTTACGAAAATTTTGTTTCGTGAATACGAATTTGTTCTTAAGTTATGTCTTACGCACATTTTTGGCGTAAGATCGTTTCGTGAATCTGGCCTCTGCACTTCCGAAAGTCGCAGGAAAGGTGAGACAGACGCGGACGACGTTGCGAGCAGACGACGTTGCAAAGGAGCAGACGACGCTCAGATAGGGGAGTCGCGATCAGCCAATCAGGGCTCGGCGTTCTGACGTCACCGGTACCCCCTGCGCAAGAAGCAGACGAACTTGCCCTCCGTATTACGGCCCTTCTTTTCGAAATACTGAAAATCGGAGTCCAGAGTGATGTCGCTGCCTTGCTTTTTACCCACACACCTCCGGAAAAGATGGCGGCGCTTGACGCATGTAGCAGAGGAGGATCGGTGAGTCGGGGAATTGGACGAAATTGTCTTTTCTAGGTGCCCGACGACATTTAAGACTTCGAAAAAGAAATCGTAAAACAGCCCCACGACAACTGGGTTTGGTGTCTGTGTACCGTAGTTTCGGTTGTGACTCCGCCTGGGCAGCCTTTCACGCAGAATCGGCGCGACGGGGCCCTTCACGTCGCTTACAAAAGCTGGCTACGCATTCTCTTCGACCCTACACCGTTTCAAGAATTTGATACCGCTGAAGTGGCCCTAAAAGATATTCAAACTCGAAAGCAAACCGGCTTCTGCTCATAGCGATAGGCGGCAGGCACGGAGAACAGCGTGATCAGAGGACGCGGGCGAACACGACACTTCAGGTCTGGACGCTTCGGAGGAGTGAGAGAAACTCATGTTGCAGGACGACTCAATCTTTGACGTCACTGCTCTGGCGTGGATCGCGCTGGAACTTCAAATTCGGCTTTGAGAAATTGTGTTTTTTTTTTTTACTTCACAAATACTGAGTTTCCAGGATTCGAATTTTGAGGGTAATATCCAGGCACCGTTTTCAGCTTAAATTGGCATAGTTTAAAGGCGAAATTTTACATTAATTGAATGGCCTCAATATTGACATTCTCTATATCAACAACAGTAGTGAAAGTATCTGCATCTCAACTAGCAACCAAAATTATCAGTCAAAACGTGATAGGACGCAATTCATGCCAGCGCTGACTTTATTTTCACGCAGTGCGGAGATATATTACTCTGCATACGGAGTGACCGAAACCAAAACCATGTCTCTCTTCTTCATGGTCAAAGAGGTACGTACCA
This sequence comes from Ixodes scapularis, assembly GCF_016920785.2. Lineage (NCBI taxonomy): Eukaryota > Metazoa > Arthropoda > Arachnida > Ixodida > Ixodidae > Ixodes > Ixodes scapularis. The sequence continues at coordinate 46,501,103 of NW_024609879.1, read as the reverse complement.
TAACGCAATGCGCGTTGTGTTGCATGCAGATATTTTAAGGTTAATTATTGTACAAAAAACACGAGTGAAAAAGACGCCCCTGGCTACAGGGGTAGTGTAAATAATGACACACACGTCCTTGGTATTTCTGATATATCGATCCATTGGTTTTATATAGAGCCATGTTCGTGACTTACCGTCAGTTCAATTTATCTGCATTCAGCAGTTGCAAAGACCTGGTCCACTGCATCGACAGCCAACTGCCTTTTTAGAGAGAGAGAGAGAGAGATCATTTTATTAAGTGCCTGCAAACAGCCAAGTGGCCTGGGCGGCAGTGCACTGTCCAATGGGTGTGCACATAAGATAACTGCATGTTTATCAAATAAAAAAATAAAACAAAAATGTCATAGTCTAAAAGTATAACTGAACTTTGCCGGAAGCTCCATTGGGAAAGCAAACAAGATTAGAATATCGCGGGGAGATTAAAGCCCTTAAATGCCTCATTTGTTTAAACCAAAAAAGAAAACATACTTGAAAATGGTTTTCACGGATACGTTTCAATTGCAACACTTTCTTTATTTCACATCAAACTTTCGCAAGGCAGTGTTGCCTTAGCGTTTGACCACATCCTGCCATGGTATTGAAAGCAATGCCATTTTATATTAGAATTTGCTTCTACAGTGCGAGTAATGTATTTTAATTATCAGCTTTTAACATCACTAATAAATTCCATGTTCAATGGACTGATTCTAAGGAGACTAAACAGAAAAGAAGCGTCTTTATGAAATATCCATTCCTGGAAATATCGCATGCAATTGTAAATAAGTGGACGAAATGCTCCTCCTTTAATACGAGTTTCATTGCATGCTTAATATATATTAACACAAATACGAAAAAATGCCAGCTTGTGTGATGACAGACGCCCATGACAAAGCTCTAAAGCAGGGGTGGCCAAAATGCGGCTGGCGAGCCGCATGCGGCTCTTCGCGTGTTAAAGTGCAGCTCGCGGCTTCCACCCCTACGCACCCCCCTCCCCCCCCCCCCTCCCCCCGCCTCCCTCCCGGTCACACGGGCACTTCGACACACACAGAAATGGACCGCGTTTTAAATCGAAAGACAGGTTGCGACTCGGATAGATTGAAAGTAGTTTGAGTTTCGTTTACTGCTCTGATCGAAAGTTTGCATCCCCCCCCTCCCCCCCCCCCCCCCCGCGGCTCTTTGAAGTTTCATGGGTTTCCTTTGCGGCTCTTAGGCCGGGTAAGCCTGGCCACCCCTCCTCTAAACGATAAAGTTCGCTGTTGCAACAGTAACATGGCAAAAACCACCGTCACTGTCTGGATTTTCTATCGGCGATGGCGCATTCAGACTGGCGGTTGAGTTGCGTTTGCGAAGTCGTTGCGGATGAGGTTCGCGAGCGACCTTGTTCAGAGAAACCGAGACACAGATGGCGGTTCCTCGACAATCACGCGTCATACGTTTTTAGATTTGCGTTTAGCAACCCTGTTTTAAAACCCAAAATGCAGTTTAATCCCCGATTCAAAGCCAATATGCAGCTATTTTGGCACTTTGAAGATTTTTCTTCAGGCTGTTCGTACGCCTTATGAATGCAGAAAACGAAAAAATGAAAGCCGTTTACAAGTCCCTGTAACGCCGAATTAGAGCGCAGCTCTTGAGGAGGAGGCGGGAAAGAAACTGAGCAGGGGGTATACCCCTCCTCACCTCCTCATCCTGCCTGCTACTCCACCACGCGGATCACGTGACCTCGCGGTTACGCCGACGCCGACGGCGATGGCGACGCCCCTTACGCCGGAAACAGGCGCCTAAGAGCTGCGCTCTAAAAAACAAAACAACCGCATCTCCACGTGGTGAATGATGTTAATGCGGAGGGCAAGTTCGTCTGCTTCTTGCGCAGGGGGTAGCGGTGACGTCAGAACGCCGAGTCCTGATTGGCTGATAGCGACCCCCCTATCTGAGCGTCGTCTGCTTCTTTGCAACGTCGTCTGCTCGCAACGTCGTCTGCGTGTCTCTTACCTTTCCTGCGACTTTCGGAAGTGCAGAGGCCAGATTCACGAAACGATCTTACGCCAAAAATGCGCGTAAGACAAAACGTGATAACAAATTCGTATTCACGAAACGAAATTTTCGTAAGTTTTGCGCATGTTACGACGAAATCCTACGACAGCTCCGAAGCTGTCTTACGCACTTCTTACGATCAAATCAGCATGGCTGACAGCGTCGCGGTCGCAACGACCCACGGACGTTTATTTTTCTACGTGCACTTCTCACGCGTCCCGACTTCAAGCAGCAAGAAAAAAGTAAAAAGTACTTGAAACAAACCACGACGAACAACAACGCTGGATCCACAAACACCCGGGAAAAGCTCCAACGTCCACGATTCCACCGAACGCGACCAAGCGAGCTTTGCAGTTAGGCCTAGCAGGCACTCCGCGACTCGGCGACCGTCTGTCCACGACCGGCTGGCGTGCTGAATGGTATATGCCCGCGCGACCCTTGCCGTATTATACTTTGATCGGTGACCTCAATTTTAGTTAGGAGGTCAATTTCTTCCTCTTGTTATCTCCTTGTTTCCCGAGGCAACGGTGACACTCGCCGGTGAAAAAGCGGTGAATCTCCGACAGACGCAGGAAAGGTAAAGCATCCATCGCTTAGGGGTCTCGCCGCACAAGAAAGGAGGGAAAAAGTATTTGCGAGGGAACTTGCGGACACTAACACGCTCACCCTCGGTTCTTAGCAAACAAACCTCGGCGCCTCGGGACACCTCGCCAGTGAGTCCTTTGACTTCTCTCCTTGATGCGCGTCTGCTAGTTGTTAGACAAAAACAACGTACCGCTCGAGTTATTTCGTCTGCCCCCTCTGAATGGCGAAGTCGAGCTCGCTCGCAAAGACCTGCACTTCCGAAAGTCGCAGAAAAGGTAAGACAAACGCAGACGATGTTGCGAGCGGACGACGTTGCAAAGGGGCAGACGACGCTGAGATAGGGGGTCGCGATCAGCCAATCAGGGCTCTGCGTTCTGACGTCACCGCTACTTCCTTTCTCATGCGCAGAAGACAAAAATTAGCCCACTTGCGAGGCGTATTGGGGCGAAGCTCTGGTGGGGCTTGTCTGCGTAGACGCTGAGCCGCAGCATGGCGAGCATTTCGCTCGTTTTCATCCATGTCACGCTGCGGTCAAATGCTCTAATGCGTATATAACCACGTTCCATACCACACGTTCTCTTTCTCACATGAATGAAAACGAACGAAAGACTCGGCATGGTGCGGCTCAATGTCTGCGCAGACAAGCACCACCACAGCTTCGCCCCAATCAACATCATTGGCCACGTGGAGATGCGGGTTTTTTTTCTGCCCTACACGAGCACGGAAGCACGTGCTCACGTGCTCGTGAGCACGTGAGCGCGTGAGCTAACGAGCATTAGCACGTGCACCCGGCGGCGGACGGACATACGGACATGGCTAGCCCCTAAAGAGCTTCGCCCCTAAAAGAAAGTTGGACCCGCAAAGCCCACCTGCGATTCCCTCGACTTCGCCCACAAGCAAAGCCCAGCTGGGCGCACCTTCCGGATTTAGAAGAGGGTGACCCCGGCCCTTTCTAATGATATAATAATTAAATTTTTTATTACAATTATACTATTATATTCATGCGAGAAATGTTCACTTTCTTCGAAGTGTATCCTTTTCGCATAAATAGCTGACCATGTTTTGGGGATAGAAGGCCAGTTTCCCCCCTCGTCGTTCGCTTTATCATTTCCGGAGTAGTGGGCGGCACTGGTGCGGAGAATGTGTTTGGTGCTAGCCGGTCGTTGCTTCGTTGGTAGCGGACTCTCCTCTCGTCACACGCACGACGATCGAGTCTACTGTTTTTCAAGGCCAAATAAAGGCCGTATGGATTACCTATGGATTTTCTGGTATGTATTCGCAACTCCAACGCCCTATAAGTGTCGGGGCGGTAGTTCCAAGATGGCGGAAGAGACGGTGATAGATTCTCCAGGATATCCCGTGCGCCTGCTCGCTGACGCTGTTCACCGCGCTAAAAACGATTTATTTGTCTACAAATGCGAAGCGGTTAGGGGGGGGGATCATATAACAGGTGACGGAGATGCCGATGCACGTTATGAACACGAGCATGCTGATATTCTAAAGTTGCGGAGACCTCAAATTGCGAAGCTTTGTGGTGAGCGAGCGCGTTTTAGGCACCGACCACGTTACTGTTTGTGGCAGAATATTTCTGAGAGTGATGAAGATATGTTTGCGCTTTACCTGGCCATTAGTGCTCTAAAAAAAGAGCCCCGAACGGTGACTGTCAAGCTTCGGAAGATAAGCAATACACAGTATTGGTGTCTTCGCGTCACAGCCTTTCAAATCGCTGCTCACCGTCTCGTTTTTAGTGTATTGCAACACGTAATCAAACTGCTCTATGGTTATTGATAAAAAGTTTATTACCGCACGCTATCGTGCGGTGTAGCATTACAACCGCAAGCTCGCGCTGCGCCTTTCAAGCACAATTTTCAGTGCGCGCCAGAAGTGTTGCCGTGCTTATCACTATAAAAAAAAATGTTTTAGTCCTTACATTCCTTGTCACATATATGACACTCCAAAACTTCAGTTCGCCGTGCAGCCCACTGACATCAAACTGACCGCCCCAACTTTTACGAGAGGCTTGATGACGGCGCAATATAAGATATGAAACAGCAAAAGTATGCATCAAAGAGTACCGAAAAACCAGAGCTGGCAGTAATGCAATTACTGTAATGAAATTACAGTAATTTAATTACTTGTTCCAGTAATAAGTAATGTAATTCATTACTTTTTGTAGCAGGTAATTTAGTAATGTAATGAATTACTCCGGCGACGGTAATTGTAATTAAATTACCTAATTACTTTTTCGCGCACAGGCATATTGTTTTTGTGTCCACAATACACAAGGCGCTTTTCTTTTTATTTTACTTCTTCTTTTTCCTCTACACATTTCCAAAAAACGCTCTTTGGCCGCCGCTATGTTGCTGATGCTAATGCGGCTGGTGCGACTCTCGCACCCGCTATCCGCTAGACATTTTCTGCCACTCTCTTGAACTGTGAAAACCCGCTCAGCGCGATTCTCTACCTATGTTTTGCGGTTTTGCATTCGACGTTTTCTGGCCCCTCTTGAAAGTTTCCGCTTACGTTTTCTGATGCATACTGTGTACCCTCTCTGTGTTATCGCCCACTGTGAGAAATAGGGCTGGTAAGTGCCTTCCATTCGAGCTTTTCTGCTCGACATTCTCGGGAAACGAAGGAAGGGAAGTAGGTCGAACCAAGGCCCCTGGTGGAACGGCCCTCAACGCGATTTTGCGAACAATGACAAGTGTTCTCCCCCTCCCAGAAATAATCCGCGTAGGGTCCTCAGTCATTTCCAAAAATAGTTGTCCGGGTTGGAGTGGGAAACGGATCAGTCACGTGCGTTCCTCTGTCCATCGGTAAACATGCAACAGAGAGTTCTAGCTGTGTGCCATGAACTGTGTAAATAATGTAAATAAAGTTATCTGTAAAAGGAAGTTATCAATAGCTCCTTTATATTTAAAAGTATTCAAAAGTAATGCGAAAGTAATGTCATTACTTTTAAAAGTAATTTGTAATGGTAATTAAATACTTTCTGGCTATGGTAATTTGTAATGTAATTTAATTACATTTCTGCAATTTTTAGCAAAGTAATTAGTAATGTAATTTAATTACAAAATATGAGTAATTTGGCCAGCTCTGCGAAAAACAAAACAAAAAATACCGAGGTTTTGCAGTAGGGCCAAGAAAACCCCGATTACTTTCTTTTTTTTTTCTTTCCAGTCATTTACACTTACTTAAGCTATTTTAATAAGTTGCACAACTCGGCTATCAAACCGCTCGTGAAAGTTGGTAGCTCCCGTTGAACGCCAGTGCGCTGTACGTCCAACTGAAGTTTAGGGGTGTCGTAAGCTACGCGAAAAACTGCCTGTTAACATAGTCGGCGTGTTTAGGGGTTTTGTTTCTTGCTCTATCAAAAAAAAATGTTTGTATACCGTACATTTGTTGTACCGTGTTATTTGCAACATTGCGGTCCCTCTGGCCAAAACTGCGCGTTGTGAGCTCTCGTCACAAGCGGCTGGCTAACACAGACGCGCTTAAATTGCTTCGAGCATTTCTTTATTTGCTTTGTAATTACCTGAAAGCAAGTACGGGTATTCTATCTTCTTAAAGTGCTTGGAATAAAAGGTCATGTTCCTTGTAACGGCCTTAAAACGCGAACCCAATCCCGATTTGTATTGCTCGACATACTGTAGCGCGACGAGTTTGCTCCTGCTTATGGCAAAAAATAGACTTTCCGTAGACCGTACTATAGAGTTCTTCATTACTAGCGGGAGCATTTTCCGTCATGCTGAGCACTGATTGAGCTGGCGGCCATGCACAAGACCAGAAATCCGCAGCGTATGCGATACACGAAAAGTCCCTAATGAAATTATACCTTTCAGTCCTTTGTGCAAGGCTGTTGCAAGGCGCAGAACAAGAATTCCTTTTTTAACGCGCTCACTTTTTTTTATTAAAACGGCTTCACGCATCAAGGCCGACAGTCCCTGCCTCCGTTTCCGCGCCGCCGTCGCCGCTGCCGTCCCCGCTCCTCTGGTTCTCCGTTCGTCCGCAGGAGGGCGAGCGGCGCGCTGGAGTTGCGAATACTTTATTTTTTGGGTAGCGTCCCCTTATTCTTTTTGGTAGTTGTAAACGTTAAAAGTAGAGCTCGGGCAGGTGCCCTACCAGCAGCATGGTAGCGTGTTGGCTAGGCAATTAGGCTCACGACGTCTCTGTCGGCCTTCGTGGTGAATAACCAAAACAAGCGGGCCTTCATGAGCGCTTTGCTTAGGGTGACGACCTCTCAGTATTTTGTTCCTGACGCGTTTGTTTCGTTTTTTGGTCCTGAACGCGAGCTAGATCGTCTCCCTGTTCGAGCTCTTGACATTGAGAGTAAAACGGCAGCATTTTCTGACCGGCTATTTCTTTGTATTTTATACGAGAGCGCGTGCTGTCGGCATCGGGTGCTACAAAGAATGTTGTCACCCTCTACTTCGTTTCAGCTTACATCCAGACGCAGCCAATGCTACAAGCACGAGCATGTGGCCCTGAACGGTGCTTGCGCTGCACGAGCGCGCGTGCTTGGCAGGAACGCTGAAAGCCCGGAGCTCGCGCTTGCAGCACCGGCTGCGTCTGAACTTAAGCTGAAATGATGTATAGGCAAAACGCACATAGAGGTAAAAAAAAAAATTGGGTTGTGGGGATATTTATACAGCGTGTACTTAGTCAGCCATTAAAGTTGCGACGAGTCACACGCTGTAGATGAGCAATTTAGCCAGTGCAGTACAACCGCTAGCCTGGGGTCTTTAACGTGCACCACGCAGTAGTGATACACGACTGCACGCCGGTACGATGCTCATCCAGATCGAAACGGGCAGGGGTGGGGGGGGGGGGGGGGGGGGGGGGGGGCTTGAGTTCAGGGTTTCTGGGTTCTGCCGCGCGAGCTTTCGCTCCACGCGCGTCGAGCTGGGTGTGCACTTTAGCTCACTCGGCCACCGATCCCCCGCACATAAGGGTACCGTTGCCAAAACGGGGATTTGACTAATGCACGTACAAAACAGTTTTGATTTTACTTTTTTTTTTTGCTTAAAACAGTTACTGCGGCAGATGCCCACAGATGTAGTGCGTGTAACTGAACTTGAAATGTGCTATTGGGCGCTTTCAGAATCTCGCAAAAGGTATTTATACCTATTGCTAAATTACCCAAGCATCAAGGAGAATGCAGGAATCGGTGTTTCCCGTGCCGCACGTGCTGGCTTCAGCAGTTGTAACTTTTCTAAAGGAAATGACTAAACCAAATGACATCTTGCCGGCGCGTTATTCAAACCTTTATTATGGTTCTTTACTTCGAATCTCTTATATGGGGAAAGAGTGTGCGTGTGGCGCGTGGAACACCAATCCCTGTATTCTCCTTGATGATTGGGTAATAGAGCAATACGTCTATTGCACTTCAAGAGAAGCGAAAAGTGCTCGTGCACAACTTTGACTGGCACTCAAGGTGCTCGAGCGCTCGCGCGCACCTAGATTTCACACCATAGCCAACGACAGTTGTCCACGAGTACAGCCTCGCGACCGTTCGAATACTTTACTCAGCCCAAAAAGAAGCAGGTCGACGAAGAACGGTTTCCCGCATTGGCCCATGCTAGAATGTGAAGGCGACCTGAGAGCAAAAACATCAAGAGGCCAGGTACGTTCTTTTTCTTAAACATCTTGTTCTTGTCGACAGCCAAAAAAGTTGCCGTAAAGAATTTCCTTTTGGCAGAGTGGTCGAGTGAGACATAAATCAGAAACGTGTAGACACCTTCCGAAAGACCCGTGTTAAAATTTCGAAGGTTTAATTATGCTTGACCATATTTTTGCAACCCAGACAACGAGGAATGCGGGTCTAAGCCAATATAGGTTTGGAAAGAACATGAACGGCGCATCGTGTGTGCAGTCCAAACATACATAAGCATAACTTGCAAGTGTCGCCATGGCTGGGTGCTGACGGTTATTTCTAGTTTCTGATCTTCGATCTATAACTTCCGCGGTGTGAAACAACAACGGCGAACCGAACCTTCGCGGTGCATACAATACTTTCACGGCCGAGAAGGACGTCACATGCAAGCTATGAATATATAGTGCGCCTGAAAAAACCAGGCTGCATTTAAAATGGGTTGAAAAGATCGGCGCCTGACGTAGCAACATATAGCAACATATACTTTTTTCGTCAGAGGTGTACTTCAAAGATCATTTTTTTTCTAAAATTACAAAACCTAGCTCCCTATTTGTAGAATAATAGGGCCAGTAAACTTGCCAGGTCAACGGACCTTTTCGAGAAGCGTTCTGCGCACGCGTGAGCGCCCGATGCCAAGCGGCGGAAGTCGGAATGGAAAATCGAGGAAATTCGGAAGGAGGCTGTATATCAGCGAGTAGAACACGTAACTGCAGCATATATATAATTGTGTTACACAAAAAAAGAACGTCGACGCAAAGGAAAACACGACGTTTGGGTGGACGCCACGGATGCCCCTCTTTAAAGTCGCGTTGGGCAGGCGCCGCTGCTCAGAGAGCGAAGAAACTGGTAGCGTAGCTCCCATTATCGATTGGTAGCGCAGGTAGGTCACTTCCTCGACTTTTAGTTCGTGCAGCCGCCGCCTGGTGCCGTCGGTATGTGGAAAAGGTTCATTGAGGACGGCGACGCAGAAAACCGAGGAAAGTGGCGGGGCGCGTTTGGCGCTCGTATTAATAGATGGCGTCGGGTGCAGCGACACGGAGACGAAATTCGTCATCAGCAAGAGCGCCGTCGCTATGAAACCGCGTTGTTTTTTACTTTAAGTTTTTCCATTATTGTTCGATTTTGTTCTTAAACCAAAGGTGCAATAAAAACGATTATGTTAAATTTAACCCTTTGCCTACTGCAAAAAAAAAAATTGAAATAAACGATTTGAAAATATTGAATATTTTTATGTGCCCTATAAATTTAATATTCAATAGAAAGGCCAAAAGCAAATGACAAAATATTTGTTGTATGAGAAATCTTTGAACACAATGCAAAAGAAAAAGGGACTAGTTCCGCCTTACTGCATTACCGCAGACAGTTCGCATCACCTTGCACTTGGACGTTCAGGCCGCGGGCGTAGCAGTACTGCCGATGATTCACATCACATTGCACGCAAAGTCAACGCAAAACGGGGAGGGGCTGGAGGGAGGTTTTGTACACTGATTCTATTCTATACGAACACAATGTCCTCATCGAAATCAGAGTCGTCTGAGTTGAAATCTAATAAGTCAGTTGCATTACTTTCGTTGTTCAATGAAAGGTTCCTTTCCTCGTCTTCTGAATCTGAAAAGCCGTCACAATATCTTCGTTTTCACCCCAACTTTGAGGCAAGATCGTCACTATGAACAGAGCGACAAGAAGTTGACGTCGCTATTTTTAAATCCCCTGTTGCCTGTGTTGGAACCATTTTCTGCCAAATTCAAAAATTTTACCAGGTTTTTATTTTCCGTGAAGTGATATCTATCCACGGCAAAGGTCACTAGGAACACGAGGACCAGCCCAGCTCGTCCATTGTAGCGTATTGGAGCCCAAATCAACGTGGACGAGCCCAGCTTGTCTTCGGGGGAATGGTACAAACACTGTAGACGAACTTAGGTTGTTCATGGTAGGGAAATGGTTAATAGACCACGGTCGATGTCAGCAATCTTGATCAAGAGGTAGCGCCATTTATCAATACGTGCGCCAGAACGCAGCCACCACTCGATCCGTTCGTCTGCGCTGCCGACCGCCATTGAGTCTAGCCAGTTTCTTGGCCCTATATTTTACGGAGAGGGAGCTGCGCTTTGTAATTATTTACGATACAACCAACCTGTGAAATGCCCCTTTTACGAAAACATTAGGTTGATACGTGCACAGGCCAAATTTTAAGGCCCATTTTAGATCAAACCTGGTTATGGTTCACAACCTATATTAATAATATTTTCTTTAACATTCACTCTTGTATATGATACTTCATAAAAGGCATCGGCTTGATTCATAAGGTGACTTCGTTAGCGATTCGGCAGATTTCACGTCGCTCGGGTTGCAATAAAAATAAAAGCATGGTGCAAGTGGCAGTGCGTTACAGCAGAAGCGGTGCCGAACGGCGCAGCTTTAAAATAGCAACTAAAATCGCACAAAGCGAATCGGGTTCTTCTTTGTGGGCACTTCGCGTGTCTCGATTGGAGGCTTTCAACATGTTGTAAAACGCTACTTTTAATTATGAAAAGAAGCAGAAACGTAAGAAAGTGAAATAAAATTAACCCCTTTTAGAATTCTGTGTTTTACGGTGCCTTTCTTCTGTGGCATTTCAGAAGTAATGAGGAGTGCGCGTACACAAATATATTTACATGTACATCGTATCTTTAAAAATGTTACATTTTCTTCTTCTTTATTTTTTTTTTACCGCAAATTTAAATTGTATATCTACTCGTAAACGGTTAGTCCCTTCGCAAATGTAGCGGTACCGGTCACAACCAGGTCCCGAAGTTTCAGAAGTCACCGTTATATTCTTCAATAGTCATCCGCATTTTATTTTTTGCAAATAAAAAAAATATATTCCCATTCTTAACGATTGACGCCATTCTACGCTACATATTAATGGGTTCCGTTGGTCAGCTGTTTGCCCTCTGCAAGTTCAGATATATTAGGCAAAAAGTTTTGAAAAAGAGGACGGTAAGTTCTGAAATTTTGGAATCTGGTTCGGATGAGTAACAATTCAGTTGGGCGAAGGCTCAGCGTTCGGCGATCTCTAGTTTCGTTTAGCGGTGAAAGAAAAAGAAAAACACAAATTATTTCTGTACACATGCCTCACGCTGATGTCACATGAGCGGCCATTGAGAATAATCTTTCTGCTGCGCACGTACTTTCTGGAGCATATATTTCGAGAGAGTTTTTGTTTTTTTTTCACCGCAAGAACAAGTACAAGTGAGCATTGGTACGGTGTGAACCCGTTCCGTGCTAGCTATATTTCTACGTGTGGAAGCACATTTCTAGAGCGATACCTTAAATCTTATTCAGAATGATCCGATCTACGCGCTGAAACTCCATGTCGAAAAGCGAAAACAACGTGGGGCGCGGGTAAGGTTATGGTACGCCAGCGCTGGTAGGAAACTCGGTCTCTAGAGGCAAAACAAAAATGTATAGCAACTGTAAGGCCACAGCACCCGCTTGTGCGAAAGTGACAATTGCAGTAGCGTCATTTACCCGCTTTTATCCGCGCCCCCAGCAACCCATGTGGGTCGCCACTCTCAACATACACGACGGCTGTAAAAAGATCAGGCCCTGCCATGAGCCAGATCGAGGCACAACACTTGGGTTTAAGCAGACAAGCATAAATTCCAAGATCGTTCTCTTAATCGTTATCTACAACGTTCTACAGGAGTGCATGTTGGCGTAATAGAGCTTACAGGGCTTAGCCTTTTTTGGGATAAGTGACGAAAGAATATATCTTGTCCTTCTACCGCACTGGAATGCGTTGATGACTGCACAATATTCGACTCCAGCGGTAATGGAGGTGGCTTTCAGGGCGACCTAGACAACACACTGATAGGACAGTCACCGGGACAACTGGGTCTACACCGCGATACCGGGGCAACACAAAACGCGATACAAGGCGCACTTAATTGGTTAGGCCATTATGAGTCCCGGTTGTCCCTGCGGCTTTCTCGTTGCTGCAGTTTTTGCTGCTGCGGATCCTAACGGAACTTTCCTAGCTTTACTCCCGTGGTCATCACACCAGTGTGCAACCACGCATTCACGGAAGTCGCAAGAGAAAAACAAAAATCACGGAAGACATTGTTCCTTTTACATGAGTACTTTCCCACTGTGTCCGTCCGTTCTGCTGAAGACACGAATTGCAGCCGATTCTAGTAGCGGCATTTGAAATTAAAAAAAAATATAAAACACACACACACACGAAACACGGCTCTTACTGCTACGTAAAACACGAGGCGCTGGCTCACCGGTGTTGATTAGGTCAGTAGCTCAGAATGCACTTGAAGCAAAATATCGACTGCCCCCCAAGAAACCGCTTAGATGCTGCGAAAACGTTATAACATCAGAGCGCTGTCCGCACGTGCAGAGCAGCAGCGCAGACAACTATGGCGGCCATTGAATACGTACTTAAGCCATTTAAAACACTTATAAAAAAAGGAAGGTTTCGCCGTGCAAAAATTGTTGTGCTTCGGTAATTATCGCCTAGAATTATTCCTTGATGTTCGCAACACATGAAACACACGTCAGTTATTTTTCTTTCTCGACGCAGTGGCAGTCGAAGAAAAAGTCCTAGAAACACGATAATCGTTCAACCGCTGAACTACTAGCCGGAACAAGCGGTAACGTGATAAGGAGCCGATTCTATTCCGCCAAAGTTTATAACAGCCATGCGCTAGGGATGGCAAATCAAAGTGCCCGCGCAGAGTTCCGCACATTTTTCAGATCATATCTCATTGGGGGATCGGTGGCCGAGTGGGCTAAAGCGCACACCCGATTCGACGTGTGTGGAGCGAAAGCTCGCGCTGCAGAACCCAGGGATCCTGGGCTCGAGCCCCACCCCTGCCCGTTTCGATCTGGATGAGCATCATATCGGCCAGTATCAGCATGCGGTCTTGTATCACTACCGCACCTCGGCAAACCTCACTCATGAGGGCCCTCACTCACCCTCACTCACCCTCATCTTCACAGGTGAGGTGAGGGTGAGTGAGTTTGCAAACCAGGAAAATTCATGAGTCTGAGGGTGAGTGAGGGCCGTGAGGGCCGTGAGGGCGGTGAGTGCGTGAGGGGCGTGAGGGGCGTGAGGGGTGTGAGGGCCATGAGTGCATGAGGGGCGTGAGTGGCGCGAGGGCGGTGAGTGCGTGAGGGGTGTGAAGCCCCCTTCGGACGCCCCTCACGCACTCGTGGCCCACGAGTGCGTGAGGGGCGTGAGGGTGGTGAGTGCGTGAGTGGCATCAGGGGCGTGAGGGGTATGAGTGCGTGTGGGCGGTGAGTGCGTGAGGGGTGTGAGGGCCATGTGTGCGTGAGGGGCGTGAGAGGCGTGAGGCCCCCTTCGGACGGAGAACTTTCTCAGCAATTTTTGTGTTGCTGGCGGGTTGTTCCCTAGCTTTCCCTAGATCGACACGAATCGCTGAGATCCTGTCCGGCTCGAAACAAGCGAGCAACTCGGAGCAATTCGAAGACGTTTGAAGCGGCTGCATCTAGTCAGCGACACGATATTTTCGCGTGATATTTCGTGCCGGTGATTATGACAACAAAAGACTTGGTTCTGGTTTGAAATTGATCGTTTTCGGAAATAAACCGTTTCAAAAACATGCATTAGTATTGTCAACGAGATTTAAATGTATAAAACACGTTTATAGCGCGCAATTGTTTGTGTAAACAGTGCAAGAAAAATAAAAGTTCGTGATGATGATGGCAAATTGCAGCAGTTGGTTGCTGCGTGTGAACGCGGGCGGCCCGTGTTGCCGGTGTTGCGACGTCAAGTTTCTGGCCGAAATTGCTCCGTCTGAAGCGGGCCTAAGTGGCGTGAAGGCCATGAGTGCGTGAGGGGCGTGAGGGGTATGAGTGCGTGAGGGCGGTGAGGGCGGTGAGTGGCGTGAGGGCCATGAGTGGCGTGAGGGGCGTGATGGGCGTGAGGGCGGTGAGTGGCGCGAGGGCCATGAGTGGCGTGAGGGCCATGAGTGCTTGAGGGGAGTGAGTGGTATGAGCGCGTGAGGGGCGTGAGGGCGGTGAGTGGCGTGAGGGCCATGAGCGCGTGAGGGGCATGAGGGCCATGAGTGCATGAGGTTCAGTGAAGGTGAGGGAAGGGCTGTGAGGATGAGAGTGAGGGTGAGTGTGACTGTGAGGATGAGGGTGAGTGAGGGGCTGATCGTGAGTGTAGCTGTGAGGGTGAGGGTGAGTGAGGGGCTGAGGGTGAGTGTGGCTGTAAGGGTGAGGATGAGTGACGGCTTAGGTGAGTGTGGCTGGGGGGTGAGGGTGAGTGAGGGCGACGTAAACTGCCAACTTGTGATGACTGCTGCGTAGTGCACGTTAAAGAACCCAGGGTAGTGGTTGTACTGGAATGGCCAAATTTCTCATCTACAGCGAGTAACTCGTCGCAACTTTAGATGGCTGACCAACTACACGCTGTATAAATATAACCAGAAACCAATTCACATCACATTAGAATTCTATCTGAAGATATTTCCAAATCTAGATGACTCGACAGCTTCGACTGTGCCAAAGATGCAACGAAAGCCAAGCCATTATGACATGCCTGTTTGCAGTGAACTGGAATAGAGGGTATGATAAGCTGGGTGTAACAGCTTCAAAAAACGAGGACGATAAAAGAAATGGACACAACAGGACAACAACTGTACTCGCCACTGAAATGCTTTACTTGAAAAGGAAAAGAGAACGCATACGTCAGTATTACATAACACAGAGTGTAGTAAAAAAACACGCCCTCCAAGAGGCCCGTGTCATCAAAATAGGTTCACTAGACTCAACCCATGCCAGTTAAGGTCTGGCGCAAAAACGACAGCTTTTTATCACATAAAACAACCGACGGCTCACTCACGCATCTTCCTCCGATGCACGAAATATGAAAAGCCTTGATAATTTCGCGAGTGGCCCTCTCTCTATGCCTCCCTTCAACCATCACCTCGTCAAAGGCCGGCTGACACGTGCCGTCTCTGCAACGCAAAGGAAGGAGTCCCCCCACCGTGGCCCTCAGCGACTAAGCATGCTCCCTGAACCTATCGTTAAGGCACCTCCCTGTTTGGCTTATGTAGAATTTTTCACATGACAGGGGAATCTTGTACACCACACTCGAGACGCATGGTACAAAAAATTTTGCGTGCGTTTTGGTACACCTGATTCACCAGATTATCGGCTCTTGCGCCACCCTTGCACAAATCTGGCTCATTTTTGGGGGGCCGAGAGCACTACTGGGACTCCATACCGGCCTCCAACTTCTTTAAGATTGTAGGAGACACGGTGGATGTAGGGGACCACCACCTTTCGCTTTTTATCTACGTCGATTTTCACTCTCTCTATCACTTTTGCCTTTTCAGAAGGCCACTTGCCACCTCGGTTAAAAGCGCTAACGGGCACCCCAACGCCCTCAGTCTCTTAACCTACGTTAAGAAAGTGTCGGTCATCATGTGGACGCTTGACTTCGCGAGAGAAGAGCCCTAAACAGGAAACTGCAATGCCCCTCTTCACCAGCTTGGAGTGGGATGATCTGCAGGATTCACTTCACAGTCTGAAGCCAAAAGGACCACAGGTGGGACAGCTAAGGCCATTGGTCAATTACTTGGTGGACAATGGGTTACGAGTGCTTTTGTCTAGCAAGGAAGGTTCGTTTGTCGTCTTGTCAGAAGGCATGTTCTGTGAAAGAGACGAGGCTGCCATTGACAAGAACTTCAAGCGAGTGGACAATGTGTTGAAGAAAGCTAAGAATCGGGCATTGGAGGTATGTCAGAGCCTAGCTTTTACCAAGTTGAAGGAAAGCGTCAGAAAATGCGAGAGCTTGGAATCACCTAAACCTGGTATCACCTGGAAGTGCTCTTTAGTGCTAAGACGCTTAAGGACCCATGTCACTTTAGGGCTATCGTTACCGAGAAGGGTACCTGGCAGCGTCAGATGGTCACATGCCTTCAGAACCAGTTGTCCCCTCTAGGCATTAGGGATTCATTCCGGGTGGTTAACTCTGAAGCCGTTGGGAATTTTCTGAAGCGTGAAGAACGTGGGAACTGGTCGACTTTTAGTGTATACGTCGAGGATCTGTTCTATTCTCTTTCTCACGCTCAGTTGCTCTCCTCGGTGAGGTCTTGCATTGCATTCAACGGGGAGGTGGCGTTCACAAAATACTAGCGGTGTCACGCTCGAAGAGTTTCTTGAGCGTTTAGACTTCTATTTGAGCTCAACCGCGGTAGGCTGGCGCAATAAGCTTTTCCTGCACAAAACGGGAGTGCGCATCGTCTCGTGTGTGGCATCAGCTCTCAGTGACATTTTCCTGGGTGTTATGAACAGTGCAACTGATGTTGCTCTGAAAGATTCCAATGTAAAAAAAAGTGTGTTGGTATGGGGACGATTTTCTGGTGGTGTTTGACAAAGTGGATGGAGAAGCGACAAGGGCTAATGTCTTACGTGCTTTCGGTGAGAGTAATGGGGGACTTCGGTTTACGTTTGAAGTATCGAAGGGTCTGGTTCTCCAGTTTCTGGATCTGACACTGTGTCTTAAAACACACAAATATGCTGGTCTTTCAGTCTGCGGTGAAGGTAGGCGATTTTGGACTACAGATCATCCCACTCCAATCTGGTGAAGAGGGGCATTGCAGTTTCCTGTTTCAGCTCTGCTCTCGGGAAGCCATGCATGCGAGGCACGTGCAATGTGCGATCCTTGGGAAGACCATGGCGGCACAACGCGGCACTGAGATAGATTTCAGACGCCATGTTCTTTTCAGAAGTGGCGCTCGACACGTGTCTCGAGCATTTGCACAACAAGGAATGGCTCCACTTTTCCCAGGATAGAGGGGCTTGAGGAAAGGCTAGAGTGCCTTCGTACACTCGCGCGCTTTTGCTTGAGTGGTGACATCCCAGCGAAATTTCGGCCCAATCGTTTTTTATGCATTTTCAAGTGCGCGAAATCTGGTGTCACTCAGCTTGAGCGCGTAACTTTGGCTAATGCATAGACGCCATTTTTCCACCCAAGTCAAGCACTGAGTGCGCAAGAGCGTCACGCGCTGGCACATTCAAGGCAACAATAAATGTCTTCACCCTGAGACAGACATGTAGAAACCCTAGGAAAGGCTAAAGCCCCTCCATGTTTCAAAAGTAGCGCAATGTTCGTCAATGCACGAGGCACGCGCAACGTGCAGCCCTTGGGAAGATCATGGCGGTACAGCGCAGTACTGAGCTAGATTTCAAACGCCATGAATGTCTTAGAAGTGGCGCGCGGCATGTCCCTCGAACATTTCTACAACAATGAATGGCGCCACTTTCCCAACGATAGAGGGGCTCTAGGAAAACTAGGGTGCCTACATGCTTGTCTGTCTCAGGGTGAAGACATCCATTGTTGTCCTGAATCTGCTTGCGCGTGACGCTCTCGCGCACGTGGTGCGTGACTTGGGCGGTAAAATGGCGTCTACGCATTAGCCAAAGCTACGCGCTCGAGCTGAGTGACACTGGTATGCGCGCACATCGAAATGCATAAAGAAAAACATTGGGCGGATAAATGGCTGAAATGTCACCACTCAAGCAGAAGCGCGCGTGTGCATGAAGGCACTCTAAGGAAAACATGTAATGGGCGCCCCGCTTTGGCGAGACGCCGAAACACACTTGTCCCGAGGGATGAAATGTCCGCTCGTGCTCCTCGAGTTCTTCGCGCTACCGCTTCTTTTCTCGGCGGGTTTGAAAACCATGTTTCGGCTCCTCGCCCCAGCAAAACCTGTGCGTTGACTACAGGCTCCTAGAGAAATGCTCTGTGTCACCCGATCTTCCCGCTCTAAATCTGCGACCGGGCGCTCTATGGCTTCGTCGTCGAACTTCCAGATTTTGGGAGTGTTCGCGACTCCAGCAAAACGAACGGCACCTAGCGGGAAAACACTCAACTGGCCGGAACAGGTCCCTTCGCGATTTCTGCTCGTCTCTTGTGGCTTCCGTCGTTACATGTTGTCGGTGGTTTGCGCGACAAAATAGTTCTACCGATGACTGTGTCGTAACCGTAGTATCGCCTTGTGACCCAGGTTGCTCTGCACGCTACCTATGTAGCCGCGTGAGCCAGACATTCTGCGTTTCTCAACGTTCATCAGCACCGTGGAAGGACAGTGGGCAGTCCTTTCCTCGTTTCCTCGAAGAAAGTCAAGCCCCTGGAAGTTGGCTTACCCCAACACATCGCAGCAGGTTCAAAACGTGGAAGATAAAATGCGAGGCAAGCTATTTTAAATCGAATGCTAGCTTGCTGGTGCGGCAGCGTTGTGTGTTGAGCTGGCACATGGCACGGCAGGACCTGGATTCGACCGCCATACTTGCCTGATAGCGGCGTCCCCTATAGGTCGCTGGAGTCGCGAATAATGGCCCATTGTGATGTGCGCAAGCCGAGTGTTGTGTGGGCTGCCTGAAAATGAGCGCGCGGGGATGGATACTGCTGGTGATCGCGTGACGCATGGACTGCTCCCTGGCCTTCGAAAATAAAAAGAAGAGAGTGATGATGACCCCGGTGTGGCCTGCGGAGCTTGAAGAGACAAGGGGGAAAAGAAGACGAAGCTTGGAGTGTGATGACGGTGTTCGAAAAGAAGGCGGCCGCGGTGTGCGAGGTTGGCGGCCGTGTTAAACGGGCACGGAAGAAAACTCACTGGGTGCCCAGACCCGGGCTTACCGGACTTTCCTTATACCCCCGGCGCCAACTCACTAGCCGGCCCTCCAGATACGGATTGAGAACGTGCCAAAGCATAGCTGACGTCCAGTCCAAGAAGGCGTTCGTTCCCGAATATCAGCATCGACCTCCCTCATCAGAAGGTGCCTTCACCTCACACGGACTCATCATCGCGGAATCTCAGCTCCAGCAACCACTCCCCAAGGTAAACTTTTATTCGGAATTTCGAGAGCGTATTTATGGTGTGCCTTTATCGCGTACCTTCATTTTTATTTGTTATTTATTTTTTATTTTATTAGAGTGTGTGGATTGTCGTGACAAAAAATGGCTTCGTCTTTTCTAACTACTGGCCCAATTCTAAGTGGTGAAACACACGAATACTGGAACCTTGAAAAGAAAACACCCGAGTATTTGACGCTATCAACCCACTCCAGAGAAAGACACAGTCGGTACAGCCTTATTTGTTTAAAACAACGAACGAGGGCGTGTTCACATTTTTAAAGCATTTCGGAAGCAAACAAGTTTTGTTTATGACATAGTCATTTTAAATAGATTTTCATCGAACCAGTGTATTACTAGTGTCGCATCTTGTGCCAATAGACGTACTGCACTGTCATAATTGACATGACGGGAGACGAGTACAATATCGTTTTGCATATTGAGAGTATTGCAAGTAAATATCCTGACTGAACTATCGTTTACGTACAGATTCAAAAGTGACGTTGAAAAGAGCAGATTCTTGAGGAACACCAGCTTTGATCACCGCCCGCCTACTCTTAAACTTTCCGCCGCTCACAATTTGCGAACGATCTAAAAATACGTTTTCTAGAAAAACTAGGAAGGGACCACGGAAGCCGAAGTTAGGCAGTTTTTGAAGAAGCAGCTTACGGCTGATCGCGTCAAATGCTTTTGCTACGCCGAGAAAGATTGCACGTGTGAAGAGATTATTATCAAATACAGTATGTATAACGTCAGCAAAATCCTAGAGCAGGGACTCAGTACTTCTTCCAGCCACGAGATCGTATTGATTTCGTGATAATATCTCAGAGTGGTCGACGAAACTATTCATTACAGTGAACACGTGTTTTTTTAATATCTCTCCAATGCAAGGCAATAGAGAAATGAGTCCTTAACACTCCAACTCATTTCGTATTCCCCCTTTAAAGAGTGGCTTTAAAAGTGCTGTTTTCAAATCAGTAGGAATCATGCCAGACAACAAAAATCCATTCAGCATAAAAAGGACATTTCTGAACAGATACCATCGATGCCAGGTGACCTATAGCATTTAATATTAAACAAATTGAATCTAAAGTGTGTTCATTGAATGGTGGTAAAAAAGCAGAAGGCAGATATTCTGCAGTCATCACTAGAATCGATTGTCGTCGCTTCAGAATGTTTGGCGATTCCGGATGAAGCTCCAAAGAGCTTCTTAAAAACATTAACAGTTGATTGTAAGTCCGCGTTGAAATGCTTTTGCAAAAAAATCATTCACAGGTTTTGTCGATGAATTCCCTCGAAATGGGCTTATTAGGTCCCAAATTTCTTTGGGATTGGACCTAGTCTTAAAAAACCTTCTCTGAA
The DNA here is from genome assembly GCF_016920785.2 of Ixodes scapularis. Lineage (NCBI taxonomy): Eukaryota > Metazoa > Arthropoda > Arachnida > Ixodida > Ixodidae > Ixodes > Ixodes scapularis. The sequence continues at coordinate 46,480,572 of NW_024609879.1, read as the reverse complement.
AGTAATGGCGCTTAGATGACCAAATCATCTCATTCACATTGCTTCTTGCGCAACAAAATGCTGCTTTTTATCTCTGAGTTATTAGGTGCACGACGAGAGAGTACCCATAGCGGCTCCTTATCCTTAATGGCAGTCGTAATATTGACGTTTAGCCAAAGCTTATCTGACCATTGTCTGAAGCTGACTCTTTCCTCGAAGCTTTGTACAATGACTGCAAAATTGCAACGAAAGCAGTGTATATACCAAAAGGTTGAATAGACTGCAGGAAGTTATCCCAGTTGAAGGCTGCGTCGATACATTCGAATTTAGTTGTATCTGTAATAATTACAGATGAAAAGCTGCTTCTATGACGTTTCTGTTCAGCAACTTCATGTTCCAAACGGCAGCCAACAAAGTAGTGGTCGGAAAGTTTTTTTTTTTTTTTTGAGTAACGAGAGCAGATTTTACAAGTACATCTGGAGCTCTAATATTTCTATGATCAATGCAAGAAATTACTAGTCTCCTAGACAAAATCCCTTCCCTTGTTTGGAGGCTAATGGTATTTTGAATACCATAGTCTGATAATAAACTCAAATAATCACATACTGTGGATTTGTTAGGTTTTAACATATCTATATTAAGGTCTCCAACCAAACATAGTTGCCTTTCTGAACGTGGTTTCTGAAGGACCACGTCGAAATCTGCAATGAAATGCGAGGGGTTTTCCGACGGCGGCCTGTACACTGCCACCAAAAATAAAGAGAATGTTGAGTGACATATTTTTATGGCAATTGGTTTGCATGCTGGAAAGGTACATTCGAGGGTGACATTAGCCATTTGTCTCTTATACATAATGCAATACTCCCGCCTCTGCGATGATTATGCGTGTAAAAACATTCATTATAGCCATCCAATACAAACTGATTACATTCAAACGAAGAGACGCCAATCTCGGTAAGAACAAAAATTTCTAGTGGTGGGTCCAAGTTGCTGACCACAACTCGAAACTCGTCCCAATGCTGTCTCAGGCTTATAATATTTGCATAAATAATCCTTAAAGAATGCTTAGAAATAGGTCTTGGTAACTGATTAAATGAGCCACAAAACTGGAACCAAAAAGCAATCTGTCATGGCTTAGATGATCTGTTCGAGGCCCTTTACTGTGCTTATGCGTGGAGCCGGGAATCCCTCAGCTTTCTAGGCAAATTTTACTGTTTTTAAGCTTTGCAATAGTATTAATAATACTATTTATAATAGTAAAATAAATAATAATAACAATGATTAATGACAATAATTCAGTTTCTAGGGCACCATGACAGAACAGCACACGACATAACAGCACGCGACAAAACAGCACGGTCAAAACAGCACGCGTCAAAACAGCACAGCGTCCAAACAGCACGGCGACAAAACAGCACGCGTCAAAATAGCACGCGACAAAACAGCACAGCGTCAAAACGGCAAAGCGACAGAAGAGCACGTGTCAAAACAGCACGGTGTCAAAACAGCACGCGCCAAAATAGCACGTGACAAAACAGCACAGCGTCAAAACAGCACAGCAACAAAACAGAGCAGCGTCAAAACATGACATCACAATATAGCTAGGGTTCGGCGTTTTTGGTTTGTATTATTTGAAATTCCGCGCACTTTATTTCGGTTTTCATTCCAAACCAATTTTGCGGTTTCTTGCGGTGAATATTTGTAGACTCATAAACTTCTCAGTTATATTAGGTTTACTGACAAAAACCAGTATACTAACGAAAATGCAATAATTAGAAGCGTTTGTGTAAAATGTCTATTGAGTACCAGATAGTGGTCTTCTTATTTGTTGCCATCTTTGGCAGCCGACGCGACCTGTTCTGTAAGACGCACTGGGGCCTTATCGTGATCTGACATTATCGTTGTGTGCTCGTATTTGTACACAGGACGAGCATGAGCTTCAGTACTACTTCGGTCGGAGAGGCTAATATCGAAATGGAGAAATTAGCAAGCATTGTACTCGGTGCGTTTTCCCCCGCCGACGGCAGAAATGACAATAAAACACTCGTATTTATGCCCTCCTCTAGTAGATGGAAGCTAGGGGTGTTAAACAATGCGCGGCATTTACGGACGCTCTCGATTTCCGTAGTTTGATTTCACGATTAAACTCTCTTCTTTTAACAAAGAATTCGGCACAAATCCCTATCAGCTGAAAAACCCAGATTTCGTCCTGAAGACTCCCGCGCCCCCGGAGCTTTTGTTGAAAGTTGAACCAACCTCGCAGACAAGCTGAAAACTGCGAGAGGAGGTGGTGACATGGTCAGTAATGAGTAGGGTTCCGTTTTCGGAGTTTTGTTTTCGTCAAGTTCAGAGGGTGTCTTCCTGAGTTTATTTTTTGCCGAAAATTAATAGTTTATCGGAGTTTATTTTTGCTTGATTCCGAAGTCTCCGAAATTCTGAGCTCATTTTCGCAGTGTTTCTTATTAAAATTACACAAATAATATCTAAATGTAAACGTATGCTGGACAAAAAAGAAAAAAAAGCGATTGTAACAATTAATATTTTCTTCAGTTGGATTTGGCGTTGGGGCCATTACTACTGGCAATACTAATTTGTCCTAGAACAAGAGTGGCACACAAGTGTTATTTCGATAAATGTCGATACCTTAAAATCAATAACCTACTGGAGGTAGTCGCTGGGAAGTTTGTATTCGTTCCATGATATTCCATCAACCTACCGCGCGGCCGCAAGAGGTACAGTGGAAAAGGATGAAATAGAGAAGTTTCAACTGTCTTCTTCCCCACTTTATATAATTTCTATGGTTCATAGCTTTCGCGGTTACAAAAACACAACCTCTCCTTCCTCTCAGGCACAAATAGTATGACCCGAACCGGAAACATAAACAGGGACTTTTGTCTTGACCCGATAGTACAATGACCTGCTCTCCTGGCCGAAATTCAAAAGATATGTGCGGTGGCGTTCTCCCAGGACCATTCACTCTACGCGCTGATTAAACCATTAATTGTAAAATATATTTGTGTGTGTCTGTAGGTGGGGGGGGGGGGAGGATTGACACATCGAATTTCAGAGTTTATCAGATAAATCCGAATAGACGGAACTTTTACCTGCGGGTGTTTTTCGAATTTATACGAAAACACGAAACTCTAGTTAGTCTCATCCCCCCCCCCCCCCCAACACACACCACTCCAAACGCCCTCGAAAATACTTAACTTTTTTAGTTAAGACCGAATTTGGAAAAATGAATTCGGCGTACTTTTACCTGTTATATTCCGGCTAACCCGAAAACGCTGAACCCTAAATATAGCATTTGAAGTTAAAAAATGCACGTCTCAAATAAGGCACTGTAAAGGAACTGAGGTTCTAGGCCAATTCGTCGAAGCCACCCTCGTCGACGGCCAATTTTTCGAATCTGTTCTTTTGGAAGCAAGTTCGAACTGGGGAGTATACTCGATGGGCGCATGACGGTTCCCTGGGCAGTACCGAAGCCCCCGCTGGTGCGTATTCTGGCTGTTTTGCAGCGTGAGCTACACTGGCCGAGGTTGAGCAGTTTCGCGTGGCTCCCCTAGCGAGCCGTGCTCCATGCTGCGCATGCGCGAGGAGCAGTGACGTCACATGGTGCACAGCTGGCATGCCGGAGCCGACGCCGCCGCGCGCTCCGCCGCCGCCGCGCCCGCCTCGCCGGTCTGTGCATTCCAGAGGAGTGACGTCACTGCCGCGGCAGACGGACTGGCATGGGCGTACCAACCGGGGGGGCAAGGGGGGCACTTGCCCCCCCAGTTCTCAGAGTGGGGGGGCAAGGCATGCGTTTTGCCCCCCCTGAAACGGCCGCCACTGGGCAGAGCAGACACAGGCCGGCGGCGCCCAAGGAATACCAAGGGCACTGCCCCCCGACCCGCGCGGGCATATTTTTAACGCGCATGCGATACAAACCCTAGCAACGGTGCTCACGCACGCCTGATTGGCTGGTTTGTGGAGCCTTGCCCCACGAACAAGGCTACACGGTAACCTAACGGAATCCATCCGCGAGACATGGGCCGGACGGGCCGTCCAGACCAGGACGTAGGCCCTTACACAAAATGAAGTTTTGCTTGCTTGCTTGGAGATGGGCGCTGCCGCCGTCAACATAGGCAGCGGATGCAATGCGAGTTTCCGAAGGGGTAGCGTAACTTAGTGGTGAGATGTCTGCCTCATACGTGTCAGACCCGGGTTCTATTTATGGTGTGGGCCGGCTTACTTCTTTTTATTTTTTTTCTCGAACATTTTGTTTTGTCGAGGCATTTGGCGATATTTACATTTTTTTTTTTTTACCATTAACACTAAAAAAATGAATGTTGTTGACGGAACATCGCTCAACTAAATCGTATCGACTCTATTTACGGAAGTGTATCGCAAAGCGGCGTGTACGGGGGGTGGGGGGGCTAGGTGGGTTAATAGATTTGTAATGGACCTTTTCCGAGAAGCGTTCTGCGCACGCGCGAGCGCCCGATGCCAAGCGGTGGAAGTCGGCACGAAAAAATCGAGGAAATTCGGAATGAGGCTGTAAATCGACGAGCAGAACACGTAATTGCAGCATATATATAATCGTGTTACACAAAAAAAGAAAGTGGACGGAAAGAAAAACACGACGTTTGGGTGGACGCTACGGATTTCCTTCTTTAAAGTCGCGCTAGGCCTACCTCGTTGCATTGGGCACGCGACGCTGCTCAGAGAGCGAAGCAACTGGTAACGTAGCTCCCATTATTGATCGGTAGCGCAGGTCACTTCCTCGATTTTTTAGTTCGCGCAGCCACCGCCTGGTGCCGTCGGTATATGGAAAAGGTCCATTAGCAGCCGCACACCGTCACCGCGAAGCGGCGTGAACGCAGGCGCGGGGGTGGGTTAACGCGCTTCGAGTGATACACGAGCAGCCCATCCGGCGTGAGCGTCGTTGTTAGGGGTTCTATCGCCTGCACCGTAAAAGGGGCAGTGTGTGCACCTCCTGTAGTGGGCAAGAATTCCTACATTGGAGAGAAGCGGGGACAAGCCCTTTCTTCAAATGCGTCAAGTCTCCTTGAGCTTCGGAATACAAAGAAACGCCACTATTCGGAGCTAATCCCACAGTTACTCGACCTCTCTTGCGTCGTGTCTGTTCGCTCCCCGCGCCTCGTAGCAGTGTTGTTGCAGTGGGGGGGCTCGTTAAAATTTTGGGGTTTTTTGGACTATCTAAATCACTTTCTTCCTTCCCATCCCCCCCTTTTCTACTCCGCATGCTTCCCCCTCTGCAAATATCAGCTGACCTTCCGACATCTTTTCTGTGTTGATAGGCAAAACAACCACTAAAATTAGAAAGTAATTTGTAATTTGAGTGGAAGTCACTCGGAAAAGTAGTTAAAGTAAACTACGAATTACTAGAATATAAATGTAATTAAAAGTTACTAAACTACCCAGAAAAGTAGTTAGACTACAGTAACTTGAGTAAAGTAGTTGAACTACGTACAAGTCTGGCCCGGCAGGCGCTCTGCGTAAGGGTTTTCACCTATCTGCCTAGCCCCGCACACCATCACATGGGCCAAGAAAGGTGTAGTTTTACTGCAGAGGAGAAATCAGCAGGGTCCAAGATGGTGACAATGGAGGATGGGGGACTGTTCCAGTGGCTGATGGCTTGAGAAAGGAATGACCAATTGAAAGCGTTAGTAGAGTCAGAAATGTGCTTGATGGTGCAGACGTTGTTGAGGCGAGATGTTCGGTCGGGGGGTAATAACAAAGTGGTTTTGAGGTCGGGAATGTGGTAGTAGATTTTGTGAATAAAGCACAGCTGAGAGACTTTTCTGCGAAGCTGCAAAGAGGACATGGTTAGTTCAGTTTTTAGCGCTGAGACACTGAAAAAAAAAGTCATAAGTGGATGAAATGAAGCGAGCAGCTCTGTTCTGAACTGCCTCTACAGGGTATTGATGAGGTACAGTCGATGGGTATTCCAGATGGTTGAAGCATATTCTATTTTTGGTCTGACGTACGTGTCCAAGGTTAGCTTACGAACAAAGGGTGGAGCCCTTTTTAAGTTACGTCTGCTTAGTCCAAGAGTTCCAGATGAATCGGCAGTAATGACTTCAATGTGGTTATTTTAGGGAAGGTCAGATGTTAGTCTTACACCAAGGTATTTATACACAGTAGCGGTCTCAATCAGATCGGAGTACAAGAAGTAATTAAATGACAGTGTTTGTTTTTTTTCTTGGTGAAGTGGATTAGTTTGCGTTTATACTTGTTTAATGACATAATCCACTCTTTGCACCAATTGTTAATTTTCTCTAGATCTTCCTGAAGCTGGTTATTATTTTGCACACAAGTTACTTTGTTATGGATGACGCAGTCGTCGGCGAAAAAGCGGTTTTTTGAAGAAATCCCAATGGGGACGTCATTAATAAATATTAAAAAGAGTAAGGGCCCAAGTACGAACCCCAGGGGAACACCAGGAGATACATTTATTGAGGAAGATTCATGATCATCATGGACGTGACCTGTACACGGGAAAAAAAAAAGTCACGAATCTATGCAAACGGTTATTTGGTCGAGGCAAAAAGATGATAGCTTAGAAAGAAGGCGTTGATAAAAAACACGGCCGAACGCTTTGGAAAAAAAAAAAAAAAAACTGCGTCAGTTTTTTCACTTCAAGGTTCAAGGTTCAAGGTTAGTGTGCAAGTCATGGATGAAGTCGCAGAGTTGTGTTTCGCAGGAAAGTACTATACCTTTTTGAAAACCGTGCTGCTGTTTAAAGAAAAGAAATGGGATGATAGGTGCCTCATGATATTGGAGTAGAGGATATGCTCAAGTAGTTTGCAAGAAATTGAAGTCAATGAATTAGGGCGATAATTAGATGCGGAAGAGCGGCTGCCCTGTTTAAAGACTGGGAATTACCCTTCCCACCTTTTGGTCAGATGGAAGGCACCTTTGAGATAAGGACTGAATAAAGATAAGTTTTAAATACTCACTCGAAATAACACTGGTGTTTCTTTTAAATTTTAGAGTTGATGTTATCGGTTCCAGCGGACGAAGTAAGTTTTAGTTTATCAATCAATGTTATAATACCGGCGGAGTTAACGTTAAAAGGATGCATGCGCTCGTAAAGCTCTTCAGGGAGAGTGGGGACGGAGTCCAAGCACTCGTTAGTAAACACTGATGAAAAATTTTCGTATAAACACAGAACTATCATGGTCGACGTTGCACATCCGACCATTCCTAACTCTCCCCATCTTCCTAAACGTCCGTGTGTGTCCGAACACCAGAAACCGAAATTTTAAAGGTTAAAAACGGCACGTTGCGAATATGGAACGCGCACTTTCATGCAAAGCTGACGTCAAGTGACTCAAATCGAAAAACATGCATATTTACAATATTGTTATCTCTTCTGGTGAAGGCTCAGCAACCGTTGCATCCGTTTTCGCGCACGAAACGGCGACTACCAGAGAAAGTAAGAACGCAGTGATTGCCTTTATTTTAACAATGTAAACACACTTGCAGGCGTGCGCTGATGAAGCCTCAAAATCAAAGCTCTCGTAGTGTGATTCGTGACTGTGCCGGCTACTACCCAACCTCGTTGTCACGCCACTTTCTGGAAGCATACACCAAAATTACAAGTAAACACACAAAAGCGACATCGATACAATTATCTTCTAGAATATCACCTTATTTAGTCATAACTCTTTCAATAGGCACTACAAGTTGTATTTATTTTAAGAAGAAGCAACATTTTTTTCGTGAGAAAAAACAAAATATCAATGTTAAGTCTGGTAACGTTGTAATTTTGCCGAATCATTGCCAAATCTTTAGAAAAGTTGGACAAAAGTTGCGCCGAATTTTCGATTTGGGGGGGGGGGAGAGGGTCTGGTTTTCCCCCCCACTCAAGAACAAGTTGGTACGCCACTGCGGACTGGTGTCACCGCGTGCTCAGCTGTGCGCCTCCGTTGCGCAGTAGGAAAATCTGACGCTGCACCGGAGCCGCTTGATAGCACCTCTCATTTTGTGTGCATAAGCTCACGCTGCGCATATCCTGGCATAGTCGAGCCAGGCCACCGCAATTTTTTCGAACAGTTTTGCTCATTTTTACGCGCAAGTTTGCTGGTGATATCGTCGAAAATAAATAATTCAATCGCACGGCAATGTACTGTCGTTAGTTGTTAAAAGAAAACAAAGGAAGCGCGTACGGCAAAGCTGTGTACAACCCATGCTGCAGTGTAAAGCCAGAGCATTGAGGCTGCGGCATGTTACTGCTTCACCGGTTTCCACTCGATCAAGGCCTTCGTCGGCAATAATCTGTGAATTTAACTCAAAACGTGCAACTTCTCGCCTGCAAACCCCAGCGGCGTGTTTCCGTGAGATTTTATTCACGGCGAATGAACCACGCAGAATCGGTGCCCATGGTACTCCTTGAATACGCTCCACATTAAAGTCATCTTATCTTACCGGTTCTATCAATGCATCTGTAATCGGCGCATCTCCGGCTTTTTTTTTTTTTTTTTTTTTTTTTTTCTTTTGGGGGAGGGGGGGACGTTTTACGCTTAGGCGGTAATTACGAAACGGCGAGTACTACGGAACCTCACCGGACCGCCACAAACCAGGCAGTTCATAAATTTAACCCTATGGGTATCTTTTTCCCAATAATTTTTCCTATTTCCCTGATACTTCAAAAAAGACCAGACAACGCAGCCAACATCGACGCGAAGGTATCCCCTCTAACTACCTAATCTCTTCAGAGATTAGCATAGTTAAGTAGTAGTAACTACTGCTAACTTTATTTGTTTTTAGCGATCACACAAGAGCAGCAGCACTTGGGACACTGACTTCAGTGCGGTCCCGTTGCCGCCAGCGTACATTTTTTTATTGGTTCTCCACTAGCTGTTAAATAATGCCATGCAATGTCCAACCCTTTTTCTTTATGTTCTGTTTTGTTTTCATAAAACGCTACCTATTACAGCCTTTTACATGCGTGCTGTTTTGTCGCTGTGCTGTTTTGACGCCGTGCTGTTTTGGCACGTGCTCTTCTGTCACTGTGCCGTTTTGACGCCGTGCTGTTTTGTCGCGTGCTATTTTGACACGTGCTGTTTTGTCGCCGTGCTGTTTTGACGCTGTGCTGTTTTGACGCGTGCTGTTTTGACCGTGCTGTTTTGTCGCGTGCTGTTTTGTCGTGTGCTGTTCTGTCGCGTTCCCAGTTTCTAGAGAGGTCGCTTTTCATATTTTTTTTTTTTGCCGGTTTGTGTTATGAAGATTATTGCCAAACATTGGTTCCCTAATCAATGGAGGCTGTACTGAAGTCTTTTGATAAAATGCACGCTTTCAGGTACCGCCAGCCATTGTTCTGGAAACGTACAAACACGTGCCACGATCATGTGCTCCGCCGCCATTCGCTTCCGAGGGCCGCTCATTTCAATGCTGCTCCGCCATTTGCTTCCAAGGACCGCTCGAGAGACGGGCCTCGTGCACTGGCGGATTTGACGCTATTAGGGGGGATCGAGTGGCCGTGGAAAAACAAACGCAAACACATCGATGGGTGTTACAAGATGAGCCGACAGATGGCGCCACCACCCAAGGCATGCGGTGGCGTACGGGCCTTCCCCCTTCCTCTACGCGAGGAGACGAAGAAACCGGCGAGCATGGCGGACGCAGATACCGTCCACGTTGTAACCTTTTGTCAAGCATTAAACTAGTTACGTTCGATAACACGCCTTTTTGAAACATGGTGTCAGAAGCGGCAATAGCCAACGCTTGAGCTACGACCGCCACGACCACGGAAGCAAGCATGGACAGGATCCCGCCGCCGCCGAAGTTTGAAAACGCCAGCAACGCTGCGGAACAATGGCGCACGTTCAAACAAGCCTTCACGCTGTACCTGAAAGCGACCGATGCCGCTGGAGCATCATCGGAAAGGCAAGTCGCACTTCTTCTCACGGTTGGAGGACCAAACCTGCTAGACATTTACAATACTCTGGACTTCGGAGAGTGTACGGAAGCGAGACCGCACCCTGAATTTGACTTCGACCACGTTGTGAAGCTACTGGATGCGCACTTTCTGCCGAAGCAGAACGAAGTGTACTCACGCTACGTCTTCCGCATGCGAGTACAACTCCCCGACGAGAGGTTCGACACTTTTCTGACCGACCTGAAACTGAAAACCCGCGACTGCAATTTCGGAACAGAAAAGGAGAAGATGATCCGTGACCAAATCGTCTGTGGAGTAAACGACGAGAAAGCACGTGCGGACATTCTGAAACTAGAGAAACCGACGCTCGAAAAAGTAGTCAAAGTGTGCCTAGCGCACGAGTCGACGAAGCTTCAAATGAAGGTGTTCAGAGAAGGCACCACGGTCGCCGAGGAAGTCCACGCAATGAAAGGTAGCAGCAATCGCCGCCGACAACCACGTGCCGACCGAGAGAAAGACAAACAGACTGCGTTCAAGCAACCAGTACAGAGCTGTAAATACTGCGGCAGGACTCACGAGCGCGCAAGACAAGCATGTCCAGCATGGAACCAAACCTGCAACAAGTGCAAGAAGCGGAACCATTTTGCAGCGGTATGCAAAAGCACCAAGTCCGTCGCCAGTGTGGAGGAGCACGACGACGACTCAACAGAAGAGATACTCACGGTGCAGGACGGCAAAGCAAGCTCGTTATTTGCAACCTTGACCGTCAATGAAAGAAAAGTCAAGTTCCAAGTGGACAGTGGAGCTGCAGTGAATGTTATCAACTACAAGAGTGTGACGCCCAGACAGATCGAGCCAACCTCGACAACCCTGCGCATGTGGAATGGCACGAAAGTCATCCCATCTGGCAAGGCAAGGCTGAAGGTGACTACAGCCAACGGGCAGAAACACGTCGTTGACTTCATTGTGGTCCGTAACGACTTCACACCCCTCATAGGACGCAAGACAGCTGAACTGATCGGGCTAATCACGGTTGACTACGACCTGGTTGCCAGCGTTGGTGAAGTGAACTCAAGAGACCACATTACGAAGAGGTACCCCAATGTTTTTGGAACCTCTGTAGGCTCTCTGCCCGGGACCGTACACCTTGTGACCAAACCAGCGGCATGTCCCAAAGCAGTGACAAGTTGCCGAGTCCCAGAGAACATCAAGCCTCAACTTGAGACAACTATAAGACGATTGGAACAAGCAGGAATCGTCAAGAGTGTCACGGAACCGACACCTTGGGTCAGCCGAATGGTCATCGCTACAAAGAAAAATGGTGAAATGAGAATCTGCATTGATCCTCAGGCTCTCAACGAAGCCTTAGAGCGGGAGAGGCACCCCTTACCGATCCTGGATGACATTTTGCCTGAAGTCGCAAAGGCAAAGATATTCTCGAAGTTGGACCTACGAGACGGCTACTGGCAATGTATCCTGGACGAAGAGTCTAGCCTCCTCACCACCTTTCAGACACCAATGGGACGCTACCGATGGCTACGCCTCCCATTTGGACTCGCTGTCAGCAGCGAAATCTTTCAGAAAAGACTGCAGTCAGCTCTGGATGGACTGAGTGGTGTGCTGTGTGTGGCAGATGACATTCTAGTATATGGTATCGGCGAAACCGGTGCAGAAGCGCGCAGTGACCATGACAAGAAGCTGGAAAACCTGCTGCAGAGATGTCAGAAGATTGGTGTGCGACTCAACCGAGACAAGACGGAGCTGCATCGCACAAGTACAACATTTCTGGGGCACCTGCTGACAAAAGACGGACTACGTGTTGACCCTGAAAAGGTCAGAGCCATTCAAGAAATGCCCCCACCAACTGACGTCCAAGGTGTGCAACGCTTTTGTGGAATGGTCAATTACCTTGCACGCTTTCTGCCAAAGCTCTCCCAGGTCACAGAACCGCTCAGAAAGCTGGTCATCAACAGTGAACCATGGGCATGGAGCGATGAACAAGACAACGCATTTCAAGAGACAAAGAACTTGGTAGCAAGAGCCCCAGTGTTGGCATATTACAACCCGCAGAAACCGCTGATGGTACAATGCGATGCCAGTGAACGTGGCTTAGGAGCTGCACTCCTTCAAGATGGACAGCCATTATCCTTTGCGAGCAGAGCTCTCACGCCTACTGAAGTCCGGTATGCGCAGATAGAGAAGGAGATGCTTGCCATAGTCTTTTCGTTGAACAAGTTTCACCAGTACACTTTCGGAAGACTGACGACTGTAATCACAGACCATAAGCCACTACAAGCCATCATGAAGAAGCAGCTGGACCAAGTTCCAAGAAGACTGCAAGGGATGATCCTACAGACTCAACGCTACAACATTGACCTGCAGTACCGACCAGGAAAGGAACTTCTACTGGCCGATACGATGTCACGAGCATTCTTGCCAGACGACCATTGCGAACAGCAGCTTGAAGACATCAACGTGGTGAACCACCTACCTGTGCGAAAGGATACTGCAGAGAAGATCCGCAACGCAACCCTGAGGGATGAAACCTTGCAAAAGCTGACAGCAGTGATCCTAACAGGATGGCCACAGGAAAGGCACAATGTTGCACCAGAAATCGGGATGTACTTCCCTTTCCGAGACGAACTTGTCGTGGAAGATGACATTGTTTACAAGGGACAACGACTGGTGATACCAAAAGCACTCCGTGGAGAGATGAAAGAAAAGCTACATTCATCACACATGGGTATCGAAAGCACTCTACGACGTGCACGTGACAGTATTTTCTGGCCGAGCATGAATGCTGAAATCAAGGACCACATATCAGCCTGTAATGTGTGTCAGAAACATGCACCAGCGCAACAACGAGAGACGCTGAAACCACACCCGAGACCAGACTTTCCCTGGGAACGTGTTGGATGCGACATACTGGAGCACAAGAACAAGCACTTCCTAGTCACAGTGGACTATTACAGCAACTTCTGGGAGGTTGACCAACTCAGCTCGATAACATCTGCCCATGTGATACGCAGACTGAAAGCACACTTCGCAAGACACGGCATCCCAAGTGTTCTGATCACAGACAACGGCTCACAGTTCGCTTGTGAAGCGTTCAACAAATTCTCAATCGATTGGAACTTCGAACATGTCACGTCCAGCCCACGATACCCAAGATCGAACGGTATGGCTGAGTCTGCCGTGAAGACTGTCAAAATGCTCTTAAAGAAAGCAGACGAAAGCAATGGCGATCCTCAGATGGCATTTCTCGACCATCGTAACACGCCGCTGCAACACATGCATGCAAGCCCTGCACAGCTCCTCATGGGTCGACGCACACGCACATGTGTACCAACGACAACTAAGCAGCTGCTGCCAAAAACTGTCAGTGCCAGAAACCAGTTGGAGCAGAAGAAACGAAGGATGGTTTTCTATCACGACAAACAGGCTAAAGACCTCCATCCTCTGAGCATGGGACAAGATGTGATGGTTCTCCCAACCAAGGAAGCATTATGGACAAAGGGAACCATCAAGGAGCAATGTGGTGACAGGTCATATAAGGTACAGGTCAGTGACGGCGTGCTACGCCGCAACAGAGTGCACATACGAGATGTACCCAGTTGCCAACAGGCTGAAGCGGATGTCCCTACTACTACTCAGGACGATCGTGGGCACCACAGAACACCCCAGGTCAAAAGTTCCCCTCAGCGCGAACCAGACACGACACCAGTACCTGAGACGTACGAGCCTGACCACCAATTCGCCCCAATCCATACCCCTACGCGCCCAAAGAGAACAGCAGCTCTACCAAAGAAGTTTCAAGACTTTATTGTGGGGTAGTCCCTACTTAAACAAAGGAGGATGTTACAAGATGAGCCGACAGATGGCGCCACCACCCAAGGCATGCGGTGGCGTACGGGCCTTCCCCCTTCCTCTACGCGAGGAGACGAAGAAACCGGCGAGCATGGCGGACGCAGATACCGTCCACGTTGTAACCTTTTGTCAAGCATTAAACTAGTTACGTTCGATAACACGCCTTTTTGAAACAGGGCTTTAGGCTCTACGAGCTATTTTCTCGAGATCGTGGCCGGGTAGATAAATAGGACCTGTTTTGTTGTTGCTCTATTTTTCGCTCAGGAGCGCGTGATAAAGCGAATCCCTGCATGAGCTCGTAGCATTGCCTCTTTTATGACGGAAGTTAGTTCATTTTTTTTTCTCGTGAGCGCATGCTGTAGGCATCAGCGCTACTATAGACGATTGCAAGCAAAGCAACAAACCGCCGCCATGCTTTTGCTCGTGCTGGAACGCCCGTGCAATAGCAGCCCTTGTTAAAGCTACGTTTTCGTGCACGCTGCACGTGTTCAAACGCATGGGGCACCAGTTGGGGCTATAAATTTGCCAACTGCCTAGAAACATTTTCAATAAAGGGCCCCTAACCGGTTCCATTTTCAGTGTTCGTGCGTATGGAGCGTGATTTGCTTGCTTTGCGAAGCGAGGAGGATGAGCGTGCTGGACTGAGGAGATCTCACGATGTGCTGAGGACTTGTAAATACTGGAATTATATATTCGTCAGGAGATCGAACTACAGGGGGCTCTTTATCGAGTTTGTTGTCCCCACAGCCCGGTGTTTATCAACATAGCAACAAAGTAATTGAAACTCGCCTAGACCTATCTCGGCACGAGCGCGTCGCTTTGACCACATGCTTTGGTCGCAAGAAGAGCGGCCTTCGAATCATCATTTTCGATGTCTCTGATCAAAAACAAACAAAAATATTTGGTTTGTTGTTCCCACAGCTGAAGAGTACCGTTACAGGCCTAACTGTTTGTTCTACTCCCCAATAATCAGTGACAGGCGAAGAATTCAGTGGAAGCACTGCCTCCAGCACGCGTTTGTTGCCGTTTACCGGGCTTGGGCTGCGCGTGCGGCGATGTGTTACCAAATGAAGTAAGCTCAAGATTGAAGCGGAAATTGAAGTCATGTGAAAAATTCCTCTAATAGGTTTGAGTGGTAATTGAGCGCTTTTTTTTTTGCTTTATCATTGCGCACGTGCAATCGCAAGCTACCTTTCGCTATTCTAAACGCGAAAGAAGGGAGCGGCTTTGGATCGCTCTAAATCTACCATCGGAATTTACCATTAGCCTGTCACATAGTTTAGACACTTTGTAGCAGCTGTGCATGGGCGTCGCCATAACCAACCTGGAGTTTTTGTTTCCTTTCGTTACATTTACTTCACTTCAGCATTCGCACAGCCTGGCAGGTTATTGTCATTTCAGGTTTAACTGTGTCCTTCTCCACAGCACTGGCCTTTCTGGAGGCTCGTCAACGCCCGCTCCTGTGGCTCGGCATGTGGGAAAGACAAGAGAAGATCAGCGATGGTGGCTATAATTTGGCGCGTGTGTAAAGCGTCTTACAAACGCCTTACACAAATAATTATGAAGGGAAATCCTACTACCATAAACACCAGGCGCATTTTCGTGACACGTCCGTTGGGTGGCAGTCGCTACGCTATCAGCCTCACGCCTCTTGACAAACTTCACGCTTGGCGTTCCTTACAAGTACTGCAAACCAATGGTGCTCAATCGTGCAAGACATTTGCCACCAGCGAGCACTCCACTGTCATTTACTTTCAAAAGCCGCTCATTTCTGTGCCGCCGAGATTTGCTATCAAGGGTTGCACAGAGCACGGGCCTCGTGCATTGGCGCATCGATGTACTTAAAGAGCGTCGTTCGAAAACGATGTTTTTCTGTTGCCGTGCGAGCGGTTTCACTAGGATCGTTATCCGCTTCCACTTGCTCGCGTACAGACGACAGGGAAGAGCCGTTTTCGAACGACGCTTTTCTGTACAGCTTGCCAACTGATGGATCCAAGAACGCTGTATAAAGTGGCATCACACTAAGGATTGTACAAGCCCTAAGAAATATCAAGGTCGTAGTGTTGTTACCTAGCGCAGGCCAGCGCAGGAAGGCAGGGCGATGGCACGAGTGATGCGTCAGTGTTCGGATGTCTTCAGTCTGTGAGGAGTCCCAGCGGCACGCTGCTCTGGCGTCCAATCTGCGCCCAGCGCTAGCCTCCGGCAAGGGAACCATAGCGGAAGCATGTTTTTGTAGTTGGTGTTAATTTAAACGCCCTTCTCTTTCTCAACGTGAGGAAGGCTTGAATTGCAGCGTCCTTATTTTATGTGCATGTCTTATATCTACATGTTCCTTTTTCATTTGGTAGTCAAAGTGGACAATGGAAAGAAGTATAGACAATTTCAAGCTGAAAGTCTCTCCAAAACACTCTTTTCTTTTCTTTCTCTGTTCCTTGGCCATTTTAAAAAGGGGCTTCTACCCAATGCCATTTTGCATGCTATACTTGTGGAGAATATTTTGCAGTTGCGCAGTCAAAGCTATGGGCGCGAATGCGCTTGAGCTTCTTAAGCGCCTATCAAAGCTGTGCAGACGCACTCTTCACTTCTGATACGCCCCAGAAAGTTGTCCGAGAGCATATCGGGTGTGACGCGCGCTATGTATACGTTTTATGAAGCTACAAACGTGCACGTATTAAGGTGTGAATACTTGAGGAAAATCTATTATTTCGTAAATACTGGAATGGTGTATTACAGATATCCGTGACAAGAAACGTTGCTGTGTTCGGCTTTCCACGATTGACCAAATCACGGGCATAAAGCACTGTCCGAAGGTCAACTTCGGCGGTGCTCCTTTTTAAGCGCGATGGCTCCTAGCTTCGATTATGCTTTTTAAACACACTATCTTACTTGTCGCACCTAACGGTTAGAAGCCAGGGTCAGAACTCGTGACGCCACGGCTAGACAAATCCTTGTCGTAATATCTCGGATGGAAACCCTAAGCGGGCGCCATAAAATCCTCTCAGCGTTGAATCCCGGGACAGTAGCGCCATTGCCTTCCCTGACTGACTGCAGGACACAAACACATACTAACATACAGACGACCAAACGCTCGGAAGGTGATTGGCTGATCGGTCCCTGTTTCCATGGCGATCGCCATTCCGGTCTTTTCCAATTTTCGAAATTTCGAAAGAATTGATCTGAACCAGCCGCGGCCAAGATCGCTAGAGAGCGTCATCGTAGTGAAAGTGTTCCTCGCCAATATAAACACATGTTGCACTGCGTATCCAAGAAATTTATCAAACAGGCTTATCTACACAGGTATCTTAAGTTTGTTGTTCCTCAAGAAAGAAAAGAATATTTTTCAGTGCCTTCAAGCAAAGGTGGTCGATGTGGTGGAGGTGCGAAGATGCGTCCTTGTTTAGGTGGTGTGTGAATAACCAAATGTATGTAAACAAAAAGTGTCTTTTTAGAGAACCTGCCACCCCGATTTCGAATGAGCTTACCTAGGATGGAGGAGTCGAGAAGAAACTGCTAACAGCATAAACCAAAATGACGCTCAAACGGGGGCTTGGCGCAACGTTTTCAGGATCTAGTGAATGTACGACTTATAAAACAGAAGTATAGTACAGCAGCTTCCAGGGTTAGAACAGTGCCACTAGAGAGCAAAATAAGGAATTTTCCGAGAAAAGAGGACCGTGATTTTGAGCCCGGGTAAATAAATTATGCATCGCAGATGGCTCAAACTCAGTGAGAATGTGAGGCTAGTGGATGGGATAGATAGACGCGAAAGATTGAAAAAATAACGTTACCTGGATTTAAAAAAAAGAAGGTAGATTAAGAAACACGGATTTTGTCTGAGTAAACGTCTTCCTCAAATATCGTCAAAACAGGAACTTATAATGTGACCGCGTGTGAAATTTATATCAGCAAAGACCACTTGCCAGCAAGAAATATAGCATCGTTTTCTTTTTTTGCCGAAAAGTTTCTTTGTTGTTTTTGTACGAGAAATAAATGAAACAGGAGCAAACAATGTTACTCGTTTTGATGATGTTAGGCTTAGGTGGACGTCGGCTCAGAGAATATTTTCGTTATTCTCAATTATCTCTTGATCTAAGTAACGTTATGTTCTCAAATTGTCGCGTTCTTTCCGACCGCTATAACGTTCTCACGGGGTTTGGGATTTCTGTGATTCAAAGTTTGCTTTCCTGGGCCAAAAAAAACGCGGTTCTTTTTTCTCAAAAACTTAAATGTGTAGCAGACAAAAAGAAATGTGTATTTTTTTTTTTTTTTACCTGAAAAATAAACTCTGCATCGCCGAACGCTCATTTCGCCTGTCTTGGGTAAGTGGCGCCGTGCGCCATAGAGCTTCATGTATCCAAGATCTCAGCCTGCCGCCATTTGTCAAATGAAAATTTAAGAAAATCACTTCTAACTTTTTATAGGATGAGGGTTAGTGCTAAAAACTTGGCATTTTGTTCGGACATCTAGTTCTACATTTGGGGGGAGAATCAGCGTTCGGCGATGCATACTTTATTTTTGCGATAAAAACAAACCCTTAAATCTTTGTTGTTTTGGTAAGGTTGTTTGGTAATTAGAATTGATTTTTCTCAAACAGAAAAGTTTGTTTGTTTCTAAATGCGAACTGAAACTGCATTATCGTTCATTTATTTCCTTCAAATCATTATTTATTGCGGTTGTTCCGCTCGCCGTCAGTCTCTCTATGGGCGTTTTTGCGTTCTCCACACCTCCTGGGGGGGTTTGCAAACCAGTATTCAGAACAAGAACAGGGCGATATAAGACATAGGAAGTGCAAAACTGCCGCTTTTTTTCTACTTTCTAGAAAATTCTCAAGCCTTAATTTCAGCTCTTGCAAATAGACAATATATTTTTGGAAAACGACGTTCGCGTGCCCAGTTTCAGGGACGTATACATTTAGAATTCAAATTTTGTGAGGCGCCCCAAATTTGCTGGTCCAAACGGCCGCTCCGCCGCACCCTGAACTTTCGATAATAACGAACGTGGTTGGAACTTCGAATTCAGTCGGAAATCAGAGCATCTTCTACGTTATGTAAGCCACTATTAATCTACGTCTATACTGGCTCGAATCTCGCACCGTCCATTGGTCGCTCCCGGCAGCGGCGGATGCCGGGGGAAGAAGATGTAGCTCGAGATCGGCGGCAAAAAGCCTGTGGCACGAGTCCACACCGAGCGCGCGACTTGCATGCGCAGCGGCGAGGATACAACTCACTTCTTCCGGAAAGAGTCTGCGCCAGCTATGAGAAAAAGGGTACAAATAAGTAGCGGCTGATTCCCAATAGACCGATCTCACCAGCTAGTTTGAGTACGCCACCGCTGCCGATATGCATCGTGGGAGCTGTAGCCTTTCTGCACGCGCGACAACCCTGCTAGAGGTTTGCGCGAGCAGAGCACGAGGCGGCATGAGCTGCCTCGTGAACTGGCGCCTGCCTCTTACGAACTACAGTTATGGCGGCGTCACGCATGCGTGGAACGCTTGGTGAGATCGGTCTATTGAATCGTCTTCATCTGGCCTCCAGTATCTCGAATATCGAGATTATGTTTCAATTTGGTGCATGGAGGCTACAGAAAATCAAAAAGCTCCGCTCCTCCGGAGCGGGACGTCATAAAAGGAGTTTTCGGAATCTCCACTGTCGTTCATCCTCAGCGCCTATCAAAGCTATGCACCTGCACTCTTGCCATTTTCTAAAACGTTCAGAGAATGACGTCACGACTGGTGCCAGTGCGGAAAAATATACCTGGCAAGCTCTCAATCCCCCGTGCTACCCACACGAGCGACGAGCGCCTATCGGCCCAAAGATCCTCTCACGACGTAACGACTGGTCGGACGCTTTCCGTGTGTTCTCACGTTTAGTTACACTTTCGGGGAAAACGAACGTGATATTCAGATTCACGTGACGGTACTTTGCTAGAATCAACCTGTATCTTATTTTGTGAAAAAAGGTGTTCCAGGTTTCCCTTGAAGACCGGCGATCAGTTCGCACTTTCGACTTTTTACTCACTTCCTCCTCTCTCCCCTTCTACCCTGTACACCGTTGGCTGTTTCGTCCTCTCCCATGGTGAGAAGGATATTCTGCCTTGCAGAATCTCGAGTACGGTCAACATTCTAGGCATAGCACAGGCCCGTGAGCCTAGATCGGCGAAATGCTTTTGCTTGCACGAGAATTTGCGCGGAGAACGCACTTTCTCAGGCCACACACTTTCTCCGTGCCTTTGTAAGCACTGCAGATGTTTGTGATGTGGATTTAGAAACCTCAGAGCTCACGCTGCTTGTAGCCGGAAGCTTAGAAAAATACTTCTTGAAAATGCACACGATAGACTATTGAATATCATTGAACGACAGCACCGCACGACGGAAATTGCTCGCGGCGGAGCAATACAGCGCTGAACGCACTCATTCATCACTGCCACGTGGAGCTTAGCGAGCAAGATCACGGGATGTCACTACTACATAAAGCCTAAATAATGGGTTTTAGCGGACTTTTTTTTTAGTTCACGGAAGCGCAAATTTAATTTATTTCGTAACAACAATGTACCCAATATATATATATATATATATTTATATATGTTTTAAAAACAACAACCGTCTTAGGTGTGTTTTCTTCCGTCTATACTTTTCGTCATCCTGCGCTACCTTTTTTTTCTCTATATAGGTGGTAAATGGTTAGACTGATGCTAACCAACTTTTGAATTCTGTCGATTTTCATGTTCCTTGTCGCGTTACCAGAACTGTTACTGTCTTTTATACTAAATTCATGTCTAAACATCACCGCTGTCCCGTATGCAAATTTCATTTAATACAATTGCATCGTCTAGCTTGGACATCTTCACAGATCTCCTAGTTCTTCGCCGGAACTTGAGAAGTCTACTTAAAAGTTGAAACTATTACATTCTGTGCGAAGTGTGCGACCTATTTGTTGTCATGATAATTTGTACATTTTAAGCTGTGCGTGTGCTGTGTTTCTTCTTTTTGTTTTGTGTGCTCCAATGTGAAGACCCGCGTTGCTGTATTTGGGCACATTAAATAAAGAAATAAAGGCCCGTTCACACTCTTACGACCTCTTAAAACTGGGTTCCTTGAAACCTCTTACAACCAGAGAATACACTGGCACCATCTATTGGGTAGCAGAGGAAACTTGGCGGTCCGGCACCTTTTCTATTTCTTTTGCGCAATATCCTTTCTTTCTTGGCTCGAAAAACTTTTCTCGACGTTATAAACGAGCCTTTCTTATAGGTATCACGCACATTCAACCTTGGGAATCCCGCAAAACCTTCACTCTTGTGAAATGCAGTTCCAGGGTCACCGCATAGATGGCACCACAATGTCAGCGTGTTCTCTCGTCCTAAGAAATTTTTAAGAAGTTTTAACAGATCTCGTCCCTCTCGGTCGTACTCGGTTGCAAGAGTGTGAACAGGCCTTTATTATTATTATTTTTATTATTATTATTATATATTAGCAGATATAAATTCACAAATACATTTTACACTGCAACGAGGCACTATAACTTGTATTTATGCTTTAATTTAATTTCTGAGGCGCTTAAGACAGAAGCTGAACATTTGGCTTTTATTTCTCTCTTAGAAATGGACAACAAGAATGAACGCAAAATAATAAAATATAGAAATCTAATTCCGCGAAGGTGCTAAGTTATTTTATTATCTTTCGAATACAACCATACCGTTGCCCATGAGTTCAGTAGTTGCCGCGAATAAGGGCCAAAATTTGCCATGGGAAATGCAACATTTTGCAATATCTTCTGTTGTGATATCGCCTGAAGGCTTAAGTTCAACGACGGCTATCGTGAAGCAGCTTCAAATTGAACCCCTAGATGGCGGCACCGATTCGCGTGGCCGAGCAACTGCGGCACGGCTCGTGGCGCCGATGTTCTTATACGTTCTTAATATCCCCCTTTTCGCTTGTCCCGCGTGCACGTTGCATGTTTGCAGCATGCTCTTTCCCTCGTCACGGGCAAGAGCACGCGGAAGCGTCCTCAGTGGACTTGGCGGCAGCACAACCGCAACATGCTAAGTGACCCTTTTTTTACTTTACGCTACAGGTCGTAGCAGTTCTACCTGGAAACCAACCGGCATCGTATACGGCTGCTTTCAGAATACGAACGCGGACTGGAGTGAGGAATTCAGCTCCGAATCCTCTTTCCTGCGATCGCTGCATCATCGTCGAGCCTTTTGTGCCCTTGGTCTCCGTGTCTTGGTCTGTGCGGTCATTTGCGACATCGCATCACGTGGATCGTCTAGAAGCTATAAAAGCGCCGACAGCTCCGGACTTTATCACTGGGCTCGGCGGCAGCACAACCGGCAACATGCTAAGCAACCCCTTTTACTTCACGTATACAGGTTAGTGAATATTTACCCTGTGATGGTTATCGAAGTGATGACCGCTTTTTTTTGCGCTGCTGCCTGGGCGACCACGTGTGAAATGCAAAATTAAGTTTGTTATTTTTATGATTTCGTGGCCGCGAAACTTGCTGGTCTGTGGTGGTGATGTGGCTAATCCGGGTCCCACCGACAGTGAGATTCTGTTGGAACTTCTGGCCGGTCAAAGCAAGCTGACCGATGCTATTCGGAATGCACTCTCCAGCCAAGATAAAATAAAACAAAGAAAATGACTGAGCTACATGACCGGATGAATGAACGTTAGGGACATAGAAATAGTTCGAATGTGATAACCAATCAAGTAAAATGATTGAAAACAAAATATCAAGGTTCGAAAATCAATTATTGCCACTTATATGTGAAGTAGACGACTTAGAGAACAGAAGTCGTAGAACTAATTTGAATATATATGGCTTAGACAAGCCAAATGCAGAAAAAACAAAATAGCTCAATAAAAAAAAAAACACTTTTTTTTTTTTTTTGCAAAAGTTGGGGTTGACCATTACCGGTATTGAAAGATGCCATACGCTTGGCCGAAGAGTTGAAAAATAAACCACGCCCTATTATAATAAAGTTTATCGAATATCGGGAAAAAACAGCTGTATTATAGTTCTCGTATAAAATAAAAGGTTCTCAGACATCAATATACGAAGACTTTTTGGTCAGAATTCGTGACATCCGAAAACACTCCAGGAAAAGTGCAACTGAAGAAAAAAAAACAGCGCAAAAGTCGAACTAGTATATGATAAGCTGATTGTTAACGATCCTTCTTGGCTAAGATGAAGGGAAAGGTAACGCTTCAAGATAAGCATAAAATATAACTGACAGCGTAGAAATTGCTCTTCATCACTGCGCATATGAAATTTGAATTGTAGAAGCATCATTAACAAGGCCAACGAGTTGGAGAGGATGTTGCTCTGTCATGACCCTGATATCACCATTTTAACAGGAACGTTGTTAAACGAGACAATAATCTTCAGTGAATTTGTTCCTTCTGGATTGAGTCCACTCCGGAAAGACCGCGGAAGTAGACGTGGTAAGGTATGTATTATTTGTGAAAGCTTCCTAAATATAATCAGCATGCCTAAAATAATTGATATCAATGCGACTCTTAAAAAGCGTACCCAGGCAAATATACATTATTGCGGCTTTTTATTTACTTCCTGGGTCGTCTCATCTTGCTCACGATAGTTTAAATATGTATCTGGGTAAACACGTGGAGCCTAGCTGGTGATTGGGTTATTCTGACAGAAGATTTTAATCTACTAAATTTTGACTTGTTCACTTTTTCACACAAACACCAAAATGATGACTTAGGTGAAGCGCTGTTAGACTTATCCTTTACTTTCGACTTACAACGAATCATTTATGATTTTACGAGAATTCAAAGAAATACGAAATTTATATTTGATCTTGTTATGCTAAGTGGTACGATTTCTACCGAAGATAATTGTGAAGTAGTCCCTGGAATTACTTATCAAAACGCGGTTCTGGTAGCTCTAAAAAGATATTTATGTAAATAGAAAAAAAAAACAAAAAAAACACGGCGAAGTGTATTCCTAACTTTTATCGTGCAGATGATGTTTCGATTATAAATATGCTTTAATTTCATTTGTACGAGTTCGCAAAAGTGTAAAAGGGATATGGACGACCTTTGGAGCTTGTTTAGACGTATTGTAAATGAATGTATCGAACGCGTTGTGTCACATATTGTTAAGCAAAATAACAAGAACACTCGGATTTCAAGAAAGTCTCTACAGCTAAAAAGACAACTGAAGCGATTAAAAAAGAAAATAAAAAGAAGCGATGATTTCTTAGATCTAAATAGGAAATTCACGGCTCTTTGTTTAGAACTTAAAACCCTAGCTAACATTGATAAAAGTCATTGCGAAACTTCATATCTCCAACAACCAGAAACGTTTTTTCGTAGAATATTTTTGCATTTTATGGAGTTTGATGTTTTTGAGGTTGACGGTAATCTAACCCACGAAGAAAGCAGTATGTCAGACACATTTCATAAACAGTTTAAATCGGTTTTACGCAAGACAATGGTGTTTTACCATTGTTTTGATACCCACTACCTTCCTATGCCTGATATTCCAATTACTGAAGGCGGTACATTGAATATGCTATTGAAAGTTGATGTTAAAAAGTATTCTGGCACGACAATATTATAATGCATTTTTATCAAGGTTCGCTAATAGTTTCAAAATATGCGTTTTTTTTTTTTTTCAAAATCATTGTACGAGGGTCAGGTTTCAGAAAACTGGAGAACTTCAGAGTCAAACAAGTTAATAAAAAGGGGAACATGCAGTGCATAGATAACTACCGTCCAATTTCATAAACTTCAACTGCTTGAAAATTGTAGGACATATAATATATGCTCATTTCTCAGCATTCTTAACGAGCTTACCATTTTGTCTAAGCATCATCATGGATGCGGAAAAGGTTTCTCGACATATACTCAATTAATTAAAACTATTCGCAATTTTGGCTGGGAATTAACAACAGAAAACAAATTGATGCTAATTTATGAATCTCTTGAACACATTCGATAAGGTTTCTCCTAAATATTGTAGTGACCAAGCGCAGACAGCTGCTCCAACAACAAGAAGATTTATTGAAGCGATAGCGCGGCTTAAATAGTTCAGCGCCGATGCTTATCGACGCTTACAAGAGAGAAGGAAAGAGAAGGAAAGGCGCACGCTCGCCTGCCCGTCCTGCACGTCACCGCACGACGTCACTTGGCACGATATCACACCGCCGGCTTGTCCCTGTCCTGCGCGTCAACGCACGACGTCACTTGGCACAATATCACAAATGTTAACATACAAATGGAACAAAATATATAAGAACACACAGTAAGTACAATGGATCTCAACACATCTCTCAAATCGTCGGCAGTACGCAGTTTTTGGTGAAGATTGTTCTGACCGACTTTATGTGGACTCTGCCGTTCACCAGGGGTCTGTGCAGGGGCCCCTCCTTTGTTAGATGTTTATTAATGACACAGTACGAGATGTTCTTGTGAAAATAAACTCGTATGCTGATGACTGCATATTATACTCAGAAGTAGATAGTGCTTGGGATCAACGTTTATTAAACAAACCGCCGAGGAACATTTCGTCGGCGTCGCGGTCGCTGTCGGAGAAGGAGTCGACCTTCGTGAGACCTGATTTGGAGACCTTGGCAGGGCGGGCGAGTGGGCTTTGCACTTAAACAAAAAAAAAAAAAAAAATCGGGATGCCGCCTTCCGTTTTCCTCTCTTTGCCCGCTGCCTCGGCGTTTTACTTTCTCCACTGCGCCCTCCCCCCGTCGTCCTTCACAGGGCCTTCTCTTGCCGTCCTCCCCCCACCCCCCTTCTAACCTTTTCCTCTCCTTTGGTGAGTTTCCCAAGGAGACGCATGCCGACAATAAGTCATTTGTGTGTTAAAAAATGAAAGATGTGTTGTTCCGTCCTCCGTCTTTATGTATTAAACTTTCCTAAAGTTACATTTAAAAATATCGCGAACTAATTAACTCTCCTTATCTAAAAGAAAACGGCATTTTCGACTAAATATTTTGTACCAGTTAATTAATGGCCATTATAGGGTAGACCTGTCCGAATTAATAACTTTTATTATCGGGATATGCTACTTGACAATGACATACTCTAACAATTACTTTTTTTTTCAATCACTTAACAATTGCTTCCCGTATTCCTTTTTGATGAAAAATAACTGAGTTCAAGTGTACAGTACCTTTTTCCATCTTTTTCTTTTTTTTCTTCATTAATGTTGTATTTTTTTATTATTATTCTCACCTGCGAAATCTCCATCAAGGGATTGCAGTGTTCATAAATATATAAACAAATGGTAGCGCGGCCCTGTTTGCTCAGATTATAAGCAAGCCCAGCCAACCCAGCTAGTCCAGCCCGCTCATCTATCGGAGGATGCCAATCTTGGCATCTTTTATGCTTTCATTCGGGCTTCTCACTCGTGCCGCTGCAATTTCCACGTGCTGGCAAGCAAAAAATATCACCGAGTTAGAATTTATCTTGCGGCTTGAATTAATAAGGTTTTGTAAATTACAACAAAAAAAAAAAAGGCTCCGCGCAAACGTTTAACAGGTCTCCATCTTCAAAATACGGGTTGAAAAGGGCATCTGCCGGAAAGGTGGCGGGGTTTGGCAATTGATTCATCCTACCAATATTACACATACTGAAAAACGACTATATGTTACAGAATACTGCTTAGCAGGACGGCATGCCTATTGGTTCAAAGAAATACGTAAAGGTGCGCCTACAGAGAACGGTATTCCTTGAGGTGTCGATAAGACGTAACTTGGTTGTTTGAGCACATCGTTCCAATAACTTTGACAAGTATATTTGATACTACGCACTGCCTTTGAGCATGCATATTGTATTGCTATCAGAGCGAAAAAGTATCTGCTAACACTTCGTAATGTTATAGTTTTTTTTTTCTTTTTTAATGTAGTGGTGCATAATATTTGAGCACTTAGCCTAAATACACTACTATCTTCCTGGAAAATTGCCTTCTTCCTGATTTCTAGTCGGTACTTCTCGTAGAAGGCGATATCGGAGACTTTATATCACAAATTAGAAACCTCAACTGCAAACTGGAGACTGAAAATTATAGCCCTTTTTGTTATATGGTCCACTCCTGGACCTTGCTGTAATATGCCAGATATCAATCAATCAATCACGTGTTTTATTGTGACCCCAAGAAGCTGGTAGGCCTTAGAAGGGGTACACGTATATCAGACTAAACAAAAATTACACCATCTTCCCGAGTGGAACCATGGGGTTTGCGATGCGGAGCATCGCGGATCGTTAACAGGTTCTGCTGCTCTACGTCTTCGAACCGCCGGTGCTTCACGTTGTCGTAGTTCAGCATCCGCCGTTCGACGTTGACGAATGGACGCCGCTTCTCGTTGCCGCAGTTCAGGGTCTGCCACTCGCTTCAAGCGTTTGCGCTCAGCGTCGCGTGCCCTTCGCTGCGCAGCTTTGTCTTCAGTGGACGTAGCGTTGCTGTTAGTTTGTGGGGTGGTGCTGACGCTTGCTTGCGCCAACCCACTAACTGACGGGACTGTTGCTTCCATCACACTTCATCGGAAGAACGGAGTGAAGTGGAGTCAACAGCGGTGAACTGAACGCGCGCAGCGCGCTACCGCTGCTCATATTCACACTTGAAGGAGAGGAGACTTGAAGAGGAGACTTGCGCATGCGCGCGCGGTGTGAGTAGAAGCGAACGCACGCGAAGTGCCAACATTACCTAGAGGAGAAGGCCAGCTCACGCCTTCAGTGACGTCACGGCAGCAGGCTGACGAGCGCCGCACTATAGAGCTGAGCTGAAAGATTCGCGCATAGCTTTTACGACGTAGAAACGCGGGTTTTCGCACAATTTATTTTTTATGAGCTAACGTGAGAGCTGTGACCGCCGAGTGATTTCAAGAACCAATTTAGAACGCATGAAAATTATTATAATCTAGAAGTATTGTAGTCAAATACAAGAAAGTGATACCTTGAGACAGATGTGTTATTTTTTTAAGCGATAAACTGGGTGGTGTAATTATTTCTGAACGACATGGGAGTTGTATAAAAAAAGAATCCCTATGAAATGGCAATATTCGAAGTAGTAGAACCAGATAAAATTAACTAAAGTAACAATTGAATAAGTGATGCAGAGGCATTCATTTCATTTAATTTTATTCACCTCAAAGGCATCCAAAGACGCATTACATCAGGGAGGATTCGAAAATAAAACAAAAATGTAATTAAACGTAAAAACGACACCAACAAAAAAATGGCAGACACACACACACATAAAACCGCTTATAATTGGCATCTAATTGTTATGATGTAGTTTTACAAATCAAGGCTCAGTTACACAAATTGATGCACTTCTTTTTAAATGATATGGGATATCTCTCAGATACAATATGGTAAGATAGTTTGTTCTAGTCAGTGTTGCAAAGTACTAAGGAAAAAAGAGGAAAGTGTTAAGTATGACACTGGAAATGGTTCAATCTTGCAGGAATTATCTAATAAGGATGCCTAATGACCTAATAAGGAGCTTAGCACTAAGTAGATTGAAAATTGGAATCTGAGTAATATACACCTTGAAAAAAAAATACAATCGGGCAATTTTTTGTCTTCTTTTTAGATTAGGAAGATTTATGCTAGCTTTTAAAGCGGAGACACTAGTTTGGGATGAATTATCACTGCATATTTAATCTGGCTTTGTTCTGAAGATTCGAACATCGAGATTAGGTAACTTAGGTGTGGATTCCAAATTATGCTGCACATTCTATTGTTCGGAGGATAAATGTTCTGTATGCGGGTAGTTTTGTAATGGGAGCCAGATCCCTACTGAAAAATCTCATTTGTATGAGAAATTTCTGTGTCCAATAAACAGATATGAATCATACAAGATATATAAGAACATTTAAGAGCCCTATAAGACCTATAAAAGAAACTTGTAAGTTTCTTATATATCTTATATAGTTCTTACACGGTTATTACATCTTGTATGATTCATATGTTCATTGAACAGAATAATTTTCTCATACAAATGTTTTTTTCACAAATTAAGAGTTCTAGTGTGCTATTTGTTATTTGCTCAATCCATGATGATGAGTCTGTAAAATACACGCCCAAATACTTGTACGACAATGTGTGTTCTTCTGGTTGGGAAAGTACCGAGTACTGGTTAGTGTTTTAGTGGAGGGCTTAATTACGGACATTTCTTTGCATTTACATGTGTTAATGTTCATCTGCATAGGGAACACCATGATGATTATGTATCTAAATCGTCTTGGACAAGATTGTGATCACTGCAGGTGTATTAATTTTCCGGTAAATAACTCAAGCATCAGCGAAAAGTCTAATTGTCGATTTAATTGATGATGATAGGCCATTGATATAAAGTAGAAACAATAGAGGCCAGAGTACACTACCTTTAGGGACACCTGATGCAACACCAACGGGACCCAAATTGCCAGACAAGTCTAAAAGTAATAACATTTTAAAATTTTAATGTGCTAGTTTGAAAAATGTATTGTACACAGTTTGAAAAATGTATTGCAGATATTTTGACAAACTTTTCTTAGACCTGTGATAAACCTGCATAGGTTCAGCAATTCAATGCACTCTGCCTGTTCAAATATAGTACTTGTTTTGCAGCAAGCAACCTATCTGGTCACCACACCGAAAAAAACAAATGCGATTTTTTTTGCAATGTCATGATGCCAAAACTTTATATTCGCAAAAAAACTACTGTAATACCCAAGCGTTGCCCCATACGCTGATGTACTTCGACAGTACCGAGTCTGTGAAACGACATAGTAAGGGCGGCTAAAAACAAGTTTTGTACACAAACAGAAGTGGACATGGCAGCTTCATATTCAAAGATGCTTGTATTTACAACACAGAAGAGTCATAAATAAGAAATTGGTCACCTTTGAACATTGCGAAACGAGCTTCCTGGTATCCATAAGTTCTGAAAATATCCGTCTTGAAAAACATTTATACATATGCATCTTAGATGCTGTAGATTTTGTGACACCGATACACACAATATCTGTGCAGCATGTTGGCATTCACGCTACCACACGATACCCAAAAGACTGCTACAATGACACCGACTATCTGCACATACGCACACACACACAGACAGAGAGATCCACCGACCTCAGAGAGCAGTTGCCTTTGCATGAGGATGAAGCGCAAGCATGTTGCTGGTCGGACAGGAGCTAATTTGTTTAGCCTTGACCCCATAGCTTTTTTTTTTTTTTTAGATGCTGCACTGGCACTTATAATATTGTTGCCATCTTGCAACAAAGGTTTCTAAGTTGAATGTTTTCACTGCAGTCCAACACATGCTTTAGCTCGAACTCACGACGGGTTCATCATCACAGGCGTCAGACATGTTCGCTTCTTGACATCCGTGACGGTTGGCAGCCACTGTCTTTGATTGCAGAGTTTCAGCTTTTCATTTCTTCTGTTTGGCATTTTTCGCATTAATGTGAGCATTCATTTTGCTGCAAACATGTCACAAGAAAATGCTTGTGCATTTTCTTGTGACGACAACATGTGTTTTAAAATGAGCTCACTCGTATGTTAATTTTCACAGTCGGAAGTCTTTTTTTTTTTTTGCGAGTAGTTCCAGTATGTGATATGTAACAGGTCGGCACTGGCTGGGCATCACCAATTGGGGAACAAGATAGTTGTGCTCTACACCATTTACACCAAGAAAAACGAGCCCTTTTATAATGAGTTCCAAGGCGAGAACTCAGTCTTCCTGTGCGAGCAAACCGTAGTCAACTTGTCCCGTGCTGTCGATGCGGCTTTGCATTTTTCGCCCCTTAGGCTTTTCAAGGTGGTGTAGACTGCACGGCTGGCCACATAGCCCACGGCCGGGAGGGTGTGTCTTATTTTTTACAGCCCAAGGCCACGTTGCAGATATACCACGTTGCAGGTAAGGCGTCAAGTATCCGCTCGCTTGGGAAGATCTTTCTGGTTTCCATCCTTGCTAGCTGTAGTGATCGTTGACAGTGCGCTCCACAGCAGTATTTTGTTTGAATCTTCGTAAATGTGCCTTGTAGACACGTGATATTAGAAGCAAGCCAGTTGCCTATACATTCTGAAAAACTCTTCTAAGCTGTCAGTTTTCAGCTTGTCCCATGGAGGCCGTACAGTAGCCCGAGTTCATCAAAGCAGTATCCGGGATGTGTATTTGACCGCTTCTGCAGGAAAGAGAACAAAAAAGGAGGATATCATACTAATCCAAAACAAAGGTAATGTAATCAAAAATGGTTATAAACAAAAAAAAGAGAATGTTTTTTTTTAAGCTGAAGTGATAAGCTGAAGTGATTCCGTATTTGAGAGAAAACACTGGCAGTGTTTCGATCTGGTATTTTGGATCACAAACATCAAAATTATTCTTGAATTTGATGTGCTTATGATCTATAATAATAATAATAACGCTTATTGCAGGAGCACATAAAACCAGGTAGAGAAAATAAGAATAATAATAATATGCTCCATAGAGCTTCCTGGTGTGTGGTCGGATTCCTTGGGGAGCCTGAAGGGGCTCCAGATAAATTGTTACTATACGACTCTGGTGCATGGATAAGTAAACTGGTCAATGAACCATATTCCGGCTTGCGTGCATTCCAAACTACAGCTCAGAGACCCGCTACAATATAGGTCTTACTAGTTAGTTCTAACGGATCATTTCTGCGCTCCGATGAGGATACTTAGAAACGACAGAAAATACTTTAGTTGTTGTTCTTGGTCTTTTTAATTGATGTGCTGGTTGCAGCCGAGATAACGTATCACTTGCATACCTTGCGAAGACATTCCAACCTGAACTTATAAATCAAGTCATTTTTATTTAGTTTTGCACCTACATGTAGCGCCAGCATTTGAATATGTTGCTTCCAGGCCACAACCAAATCACTCCCAAGTATGCATTCAGCGAAAAGTAAAAACAAAAAACGAAACCACGATCATAAAAATCAAAAAGTTCTCACCTGTTATGCCGTCAAGGAACGAGATCTTCCCATCGATTCGCTGTATGGTCCACGCTTTCGTAGTCATCCTTTCAGGAACTCAAATATGGGCACTTTCACATCCGGTTTTTTATCAAAGCGCGGATAAAAAACATCTGCACGGAATGACAGCACCGACAATCGAAAAGCAACTCTCACCACTGTGACGCTCACGTTCACACACGAGGCCGCTGTTGTGTTGTATTCCAAGATGTGCTCTATCTCACTCGAGAGTTGAACTTTCGACCCTCGGCGTTTAAAAACCTACTCGCTTCTACAGTTGTTCTAGTTGATTCCTCCAGCCTTATGGTCACGTGACCCAACCCGCAGGAGTAGCTAAAGGAGCCGTCGAAGAAAGGAACGCGACGGAGAACCATTGGGGGAGAAAAAGAAAAAAAACAAAAAAACGCGACGCCGTGCCGCCTTTCTTGCTTTTTGTTTCCGCCGCGTCAAGCGTAGAGGGAAAGAGTAAGCAAAAGAGAACGTGCATTGCAAAGAAGCCAACTGTCAAGGGGAGTGTAGCGGAGAAGCGCACTACCAGTTCAGCCTGCTCATGCGGACGCTCTTGAAGGGAGAGAGGGAAGCGCTGCGGCTTTCCATCTAGGTGGTGTTGGAAGTGCACCAACACCTCCTAGAAGGCAAGGCCGTAGCGCTCTATTCGTGACGTCGCGACGGAAGGCCATCGGGGGCGCGCGGCGAAGCGAAGGCAACGCGCGTGGATCGATCGTTGTAACGTGCTTTTAGTCACATAAGCGTGTCTTATTAGCTAAATTGAAAGCTGCACATAGCAACGGGTCTCGAAAACATTTCATTACACGGGCAAAATATTACACCGCTAAGTGATCGGTATGAAATGGTACGAGGAAGGCGTATAAGAGAAAACATTGATTCACGCAAATATTGCTGCAGGAATGCATATTTTACACAGAAATACTTCGACAAAAGAAAAAAACGACAACGACGAGCGCTTGCACAGTGGGACATTCGCACCGCTCCGCTCATTTTGATCCTTTTATAGCAATTTACTGGGCCTCCGGCCTCCAGCCTGGGGCCTGGACGACTACATGGACTCCCCAAGGCCTCCCGATTCACCCGTCATCACACCGCCGCCCGAGGACATGGACTTCCCGGCTCTCGAAGTCAATGAGGACAGCCCGGCAGAGCTCTACCTAGCGGGGAATACGGGCTTTGCCTTCCCGCCGCCCCTACTCCTCCTGTCACACTCCAACCCGTTTGCCCCACTGGCGACTCTTGAGAATGCTCAACAATCCGAAGGCAAGTCAGACGACCTTCTCACTGCGTCCTGCATTGTTTCTACTGCACCCGAGGGGCAAAAACGGGCGCGTAGCACAGTTCAGGCCTCTACAGCCTCAAAGCGGTCCACCCAAGCCAGGACGTCCGCTCGCTCGGAACAGACCACTTCCTCTCGGGGATTGTACGGCAAAGACTCCTACCACGATGAAAATGGGTATACTCTGGTCACCTACAGCAGCAAAAAACGCTACCCCTTGATGGCCGCAACGCCACCCACACCGACTCAGCCACCCGCACCGCGGCTGTCGCGCTTCACGGTAATTCTCAGACCATGTCAACCGTGTAGAATCTTAGATGAGCCCTACATCAAGCTCGACGAGGCTCTTTCATCACTTTTACGCACCTCCCTGGCCCTCGTACAAGGCACCAGGACCCCCGATTTCACGACACGATTGTTAACACATAGTAATCAACTTGCACTCGATGTATACGATCCCGCGGTGAGGGATGTTTTCCTCAAAATCAAATCGCTTCCTATCTGTGGTAAGGAGGCTCCTTTTCAGGCCTGTGAAGCAACCGGAGAGGGCCAGATACGTGGCATAATACAAAACGCCGGTGGCCTTACCCAAGAACAACTCATGGCCAGCTTGCATTGCCGCAAATGCAGAATACTTAATGCTCGCCGACTGGGTGACAATGGAACTGCTTTGGTTACCTTCGAGAGCACACGCCTGCCCTACCGCATCGGCCTCCGCTCTTTTACGGTGAGGGTATTACCCTACAAACCCAAAGTAGCTGTCTGCACGACCTGCCATCGGATGGGCCACGTTAAGGAGCGCTGTCCCAACACCGACAACGCCCGCTGTTCTATTTGCGGACTGAAAAAACACGACGGAGACGCCTCTTGCCCGAACGCCACGCCTAAGTGTCGTAATTGCGGGGTCCCCACCTAGCCACAGACAAGGGCTGCCTCAAGAGAACCCAGCTGAACAAAAAGATAGCACGTCGCCGACGTCCCAAGGCCCCGCGACGCTTTGAAACTACCTTTGACAACCAAGGGCAGCATCTACACGCTGGCGAACGTACTAAAGCGTCAAGCAACAACACCGATACGACCGCACCTCTAGTGCCTGGAAGCGCGGGAGACTTACGACGCCTACGGCTCATCGCCACTCCGACCTCAACAAGTTTCTATATAGGGCCCCGCACCTCTGCTCAGGGAACTACTACAACAGCTGCAGAGCGTAAACTCACGTTTGCGGACGCCGTTCGGAAGGCCAACACCGACACTGCAACCCACACTATTAATACGACACAAAGGAGAGGCCCTAAACATGCTCAAAAATCGCAAAACCCGCGCATTCCGGAACCGGTGGCACAAGTCAGTGAGGAGACGCAGACAGAAACAGCTGTGCGCATCTCAGCATCTACAACACCCAGCACACAAATCACCCTCGAGGCACAGCTCGAGCGCCGCATTCCTCAACTTGAACAACGCGTAATGGAGCACGTGCAAAAGACCATAGACCGGGCCATTGAGACATGTGTCCGCACCCTTATGGGACGACTCATGCTCTCCAGTACGAGCCCATTCGGGGCGCCCATCACACAACCGGCTCCGGCCGCCTCTATGGTAACCTCATCAATCGCTATTAACGGCCAACATGGCCCAGCGCTCCAATGGCGCACTCGCCACCGGGCACCCACCCTGGGCTACATTCGTGCAATGGAATTGTCGAACACTTCGAAAAAAAAGGCCGACCTAGTAGCACAATTTCATTGTAACGGCACCACACAAGGACCATCCATACTCGCACTTCAAGAAGTAAATGGCCCAGTACTCAAACTCCCGGGTTACGAAGGGTACCCGTCTTATAGCGTTCCCGGGCAGACCACATCCGTGGCTCTATACGTATTAAAAACGCTCGACCACGTCCAACTGGATACCGAACCCTGGAATACTAGCGCCACCACTACGGTACGGTGTAGGGTCAAATTGACGACTGACCACACCGTTTTAATTTTTTCCTTGTACGCACGCCCGGAGTACAACCGCAACAAAGGGCACAAGCCTCTTATTGACCTCGGTTTTATACAGCATTTCCATAGGCTCTATCCTCGCGATCAGGTAATCCTATGTGGAGACTTCAACGCAAGGCACACAGCATGGGGTTACGACAAATGCAGTCCCAGGGGGCGCAAAGTAATGGCTGATACCCAAAACTACCACCTTATTTTGATCAACGCCCCCGATGACCCCACACGGATTGGACAATCTATTCGCCACGCGGACACGACCCCTGATCTGACTTGGGTATCACACCCGCGCAGCGTCACCTGGCACCTTCACGAAGACCTAATGGGAAGCGATCATTTCCCTATAGTGATCAAGATAAAAATCCGCCGCACTCTGGGATGCGCGGTAGGTGCACGCACAGCCGCGAGACCATCGTTTTTGACGCACTGGGACAAATACCGAAAGCTGCTGGAGGAGACATCTCCCAGCGGTGATATCGCACACCTAACTGGTCAAATATTAGACGCCAAGCAACAAGCCACCCGTCGAATACAAGTCCCCTATGATCATCCGGACCCAGACAAACGCCTTCTAACGCTCTGGAATCGCAGGTTGCGCCTATTGGCCAAGAACCGCAAATCTGGGCGCAGACGCTCTATCAAACACAAGTTGAGGATCACGCAACAGACAATAGAGGATTACACCACCGCCCTTGCATCTGAGAGATGGATGACCCTTTGTGAAGGCTTTAACGGGAATACGTCTACACCCCGAGTTTGGAGTATACTACGGTCCCTTCTTGGACAAACCAAGACCTATAATGGGGCCAGACGGGTGGCCCTTAAAGAAGCGATAACCCCACAGGAGCTAGCCAAACGCGCCGCTTCTGAATTCTTTCCCAGCACTTCTCAACCCATCGCTACCACCTATGAAAGGGACGACCCCGTGGAGGACTTTGAATCCTACAATCAACCATTCACCCTTTTTGAGCTTAATCACGCTCTTAACACTGACAACAACACACACAGTGCACCTGGGGCAGATCAAGTCACCACGACACAATTGAGAAACCTCCCAAATACCTACAAACAAGCTCTGTTGGAGGAAATCAACAGGATCTGGGAAGAAGGAAAGCTTCCACCCACATGGCGTTTCTCTCTGGTGAAACCAATTCCCAAACCGGGGAAACCGCCACATTACCTGGCCAACCTCCGACCTATATCACTGACATCCTGCCTATGTAAAACGATGGAGAGGATGGTCAATACGCGCCTGACATGGTACTTGGAAAATAATGGCATTCTCGCCCCAACGCAAATAGGGTTCAGAGCGGGGTTGTCCACACAAGACGCGCTTCTTCAACTTAAGGAGGCAGTCCTCGACCTGCACTCTACACAACCGAGAGCTATCGTTGGGGTTGACATTAAAAAGGCATTTGACGGGGTCCCGCACAACACAATCATGTCCCAAACCAGAACTGCCGGCCTAAAAAGACGACTATATAACTTCATTGCCGTGTTTTTGGAAGGTCGCTGTTTTCAAGTGCAGGTAGACCAAGCCACTAGTACCACGCGAGCCAAGAAAGTAGGGGTACCGCAGGGATCAGTTATCTCACCGACTCTCTTCAACTTGGCGATGCACACCCTCCCACACCGCCTGGATGCAGTGCCTGGACTAGGTCATACAATATATGCCGATGACATCACGCTTTGGGCAACAGACGGGTCCGTCGGCCAGCAGGAAGACATACTCCAAAATACCCTAAACATTATCTACAGTTTTGCAACCGAAATTGGCCTCAGCACATCCCCAGAGAAGACTGAATACTTAGTCATACACGGCGGCCGTAGTACTCCCTCCAAGAGAGCCGAGAAGAAGATGTACAACCTCTCTATCGGAGACCAACCCATCACCAAGAAATCTACCATTCGCATCCTGGGCATGTACCTGGACGAAAATTGCACAGCCAACACATGGTTCCTGAAAACGACTGGATCAGTAAAAAAGATCCTACACGTCCTTCGACGAATCTCAACACGCACCCGTGGTGTCTGCGAACGCGAGATGAGGCAATTCGTGCAGGCATTTGTCGTCTCACGGCTCCTGTATGGTCTTCCCTATCATCCAGTCAATCGGACTCAGATGCTAGCTCTAGAAAGACTTATCAACGAGGCCCGAAGACTCATTACTGGCCTTCCCAGGTACACACGCCTAGACGCGCTCAAGAGTTGCGGGGATCATTTAATGATCTCAGCAAACTCGTATCCGCGCACTACAACATCCAGGAGGCACGGCTTCGCACAACACCAGCCGGCCGGTCTATCCTTGCAAAACTAGGCTACGCCGTGCACGATCTGCCCGAACTCCCACAACAGACCCCGCCGTGGGAACACATTGTCTTCACCGACGGGACTCCTCTACCTCAGCGGATACAGAGCACCGGCAGGCGCCTCCCTCTCAAGAGACGGCACTTAAAGCACATTCGCTCGCTTGACGATTGCCCCCACGTGATCTACGTCGATGCATCCCTGCCAGCTGATCACAAATGCGCTGTCTACGCCACGGCGCGGTACAATTGTAACACAGAAGCACAGGCACGATACCTGCGCACAACGGCTACGCCCCCGCTCACCACCCAAGCGGAGCTTCAAGCCATCATGGACTATGCGCGCGACGCACTTCTTACGGCAAGGGAAGACGCACCAGTCACGCACATCATTTATACTGACTCGCAAGCGGCACACCACATATGCTCAGACACCAAATATACCGGATCTACCTTACACGAGCTCAAGGTGGCCGTCTCATCTCTGAGAGCGTCCGGCCATCAATTCATCATACGATGGGTCCCTGCCCACTGTGGCATACCTGGAAATGAGAAAGCCCACAGACTAGCGCGCGCACACCTCCTCTCCGCGCTGGCCAAGGGACCCTCCTCTTCCTCATCTCTAGGCAACCCCTCACAGGAAATTGCCAACCCTTGGCACGACTTGCGCTCTACCAAAGCCCAGCGAGCCACCTACCTCTCCATGGCCGCTAACCCGCTATCCACCCCTAAGATTCCCTCCCAACATTTTTCTCGTAGGGAAGCCGTCATGATTCGGCAAATTCAGACAGGGACCCTACTGACACCGCATCTCTTACAGCGGTTTCGCGGGAACGACGGGGAGGGACCTTCCACAGCCTCTGGCATCTGCGAGAACTGCAATTCTAAGGCACACCTGGTCCATCTCATGTGGTCTTGCCCTTTGTATAACATTCCACGACAACAGGCTTTGGACCTCATCACAAACGCCCCAGTACCCGCATCCCTGAACGCCTGCGCATGTCCAGACACCACCATATCCCCCAAGCATGCTTTGGAGCTCTGGGAGGCACTACTCACCTTCATAAAAGACCCAACTGCGCCTCCAGTGGGGGACCGGCTCCTTCCGGCTACAGCCAAGAGGATACGGCCTCCCCCTCCCTCGTTGACGAAGGCCTTGAAGCCATGAAGTGTTGCCCTCCTCCTCCTCTCCTCTTCTTTGGCCTTCGCTTCCTAATCCCTTATCCTCCTTCTAACTGACCTCTGGAGCGCGCTCCGCGCAATATAAGGTCAATAAACGTGTTTTCAATCAATCTTCGACAAAATGGCAAGACACGCAGTGATTGACACAGCAAAACATGTCACATTGAAAAATCAGGTAGACGTAGTCAACGCGGACACGGCTAGAGGAATGTCACTTACGATCATGTAAGCGATGTTATCGCGTGCAGTCACTGAATTCTTGCATCATACCCCGGCCACATGGCGAAAGTAATGTAATTTCGATCGAATGAAAATATGGGGCCGACAAATCAGCGTGCGAAGCTAATATAATCACTCAAAACAGCGAGCTGATTAAATCCCGTATTATTCAATCAAGATATATAAACTTTTCCTTGCGGCAGGGGTACTAAACTTACTATTTCCAGTCAACTAATTTACTTCTCCCTATGGGCTCCAGCTGCCTAAAAACAAAATATATCCTATTCTGTAGATTCTAGTATAAACGCGGTAAAGGCAACAAAATAACATTAGTATAAATAAACACATATGCACAAACAACGCACTTTCAATAATCACACACACTCGTTTTTTACCTTCCAGTAAACACTAGAATATTACAACGCATAATTATAAATTTCGGCGCAATAGCAAACGGATAATGACGAAGAACAAAACTCCATTCTATCACGATATTAAAAAAAAAATAAAAAAAATCGACTGCAGCACTTTACTTGCAGCTTACGTGACCAAGAAAGCCCGTAAATAAGTTGTTTCTCACCTGTCAATCGTATCCATACGTCCCACACGATCCATGAGAAAAAAATTTTAACACGAACTTCACGAAGTCTCTCTCTATCGAGAGGGGTCATCGGCCAGTGTCATCGTTGACTAGTTGCCACACACGTCAGTCAAACCGTAGCAGGACTTGTTTCGCGAATCCACGTAAATGCCGTAGTATGAAGCGAACACACACAAAAAAATCTACCCGAGACTCCGGTGACGGCAAAAAAAGAACGATGGGTAGGACAAAATCACACACACACACACACACGCGAGAGCAGCACCAGCAGTGTGGGACGAGAGGCTTAACATTGTCGACCCATCTCTTCCTCGTGTGCGCTCCCTTCCAGCGGTAATGAATGGATTTTTTTTTCGGTTCCTTTCCCTTCTGAAATGTCTCAGCGTACCTTTGCATGAAGTCAGCAGCTCGCACGCAACGTAAATTTACCAGAACCAAAGCCCGTACGAGGGAAGATGTCGCATCGGAAATTCGCAGCCGGTTCATTCAAAAAGTGTGGGGAGCTGCGGGACTGCGCTTAGTCCAGCGGTTGCGGGGATAATCAAAATATAAATTTGGTACTTTCAACCTTGGTAACGCGTTGTATATTACGTTTATATTATATATAGTAAATTGTACAAGACTGCGCTTTTAAAACGTGTATTAATATCGGATGAACGCGCACGAACATTAATGCGCCAATACGCGTCGACAGCGGCATTTTCTCACGTAGTTGCGCCATGGCCTTCCTTCCTCCGCCATTGCGACGTGCCCGCTCGGAGCGCTATGGCCTTCTCTTGTAGGAGGTGCTGGAGTAACGCGCAGCTGTTGAAGAGAGGGAAGGAGGAGTGTTGCGCATGCGTAGTGTGAGTGCGGACTACGACGCCGCGGGACATAGACCCGAGCAAGAGATGCTCCGCATCTAAATTATAACTTGCGAAAGAACGTAAATGATCCATTAGAACTTTAAAAAATTAGTGAAGAAGTCTGCATCAGATCTATCAGAAAGGTCATGAAACGATATCGGGTTGGAAAATTCTTGACTTTGCAGAGGCGTACGGTCCTAGTCTGGACCTAGTACAGTCGCACAGACCTCCACTGATTCAGAAGCTTCCTTGTCGCTTTGATATTGGGAGGATAAAAGGGGGCTATTTCTTTTAGTCTTGCGTTTGCACAGCTTAATGACGTAATTGTGCGATCAAAAACATTCGCCTGAAAACAATCGAGCCAAGCGTATGAACTGGACCCTTGGTCGCTAAACTCGTTGAGCACAAATTTGTGCCCGAAGTTTGCGGAACGCGCTAATTGAATTCTCGCGACGCTGACGTCGCGACGAGCGAGGTGTCAATCATTAGAACGCTCATTTCTTTGAGAGCGGCAGAATGTAGCAAAGTTCGTCGAGGCGCACGTGCACCGCGTGAGGGGCGCGAGGAGCCCGCTGATTGAACGGCTTCGCCGATGACGTAGCGCCCGTTTGTCCCTACATCCCTACGCCAAGCTAAAATTAATGCTTTGCCGATTGTCCTTAGGCTACCGGTTTACGCTCCAAATCACTCCAAAGTTTGTGTAAACAAAAAGTGATTCGAAACCTTGTTTGTCGAAGTTGTCGCTAAGGTCAAAGGGGCGTTTCAGAACTTTGCGAGAGTCGTGGTTTCAGCACGAAACCTTCGCTTCGGATCGAGGCGAAGTTCAACTTTGTCAACATTCCGGTGCCGTACGCTGCGGCCGAGCTTATTTTCCGACACCGAGACCACCGGGATGCCTTTTCTTCCTCCACCAAGATCGCCGTACGCTGCGGCCGAGCTTATCTTCCGCTACCGAGACCACCCCCGGCGACGACTTTCGGCGACTTTCAACTCCCCGGCGACGACTTACGGCGACAGTATCGGCTATTGAAAGCCGTTGTGCGTTTACTCTGCATGCGAAGAGCTTCGCTCGGCGTCCGGACTTCGACGCGGCGGACAATCGCGTCTACCATGACCGTGGAACAACAAGTTCTCTGCGCGCTCCGGTCCTTCGGAACCGGTAGCTTGCAAGGCATGGTGGCGACTGACAAGCACCTGTTAGTCTCCCACATGACTGTGAGCCGGGCTGTCAGAGTTTTTGCGGCTGCCATCGTTTTTTTTCTGTAATTTCCGAAGAGGTACTACTAAGCTGGTTTACAATTCAAAATGTTGGAAGAAGCAAGAACCGGGGTAATTCTTGGATAGGATCGAGCCTCCCGGCAGCCGGCAGAATTATTTCCCCGAAATCCTACCGGCAGTCGTCACTCATTGGCGGTCAAATTAGTTTATCGAACGACGTGTCATCGACAGATCGTTTCATCGGCACGCGATGTAATCATAGATTTTCTTCAGTTAGAGGTACATACACATTAAACATTTTCACAGCTTTATACATGTAAGTAAGGTGTTCCATAACTAACACCTAATAAGTGAAACAGTAGACCTTATAAAAAATGTAAACCTCACACCCTTAAAAAGTGACTTTTTAAACACGTTTCTTAAAACGCGTGATAATGCACCACACCTTTTTATGAGGATGTAAGACTACAATATTCCTTCTCGTAAAGGTGTGAATACCACAGTACACTTTTTCTAAGTGTACACAGTGACCCGGGACCCAATAAAATGACCAAACAAATAAATTACACAAACGAGTCGCCGAAATAACACGTCACTACATTACCAGTGTCAAGGCAAATTGGGCCGAAAACCGGCTCCAATATTGGCCAGATGTACGGTTTTGCGCCTCGTCCCGATATCAGGCAGGCATGGGCGTACCGATATAAATAAACAATTTATGTCGAACGGCACTGGCACCACTGATCTCTTAGTAGGCTGAATCGCGGATAGAGGCCTGTATTGCTGGGGTCGAGCGACATCACCGGCAGTCATCGCTTGACACAAGCTAATGCATGCAATAGGAAAAACGGGAAAACTCAATTTCATTATGTTAGTAGGTTGTTCTCGACCATGAAACTTCTATCGTGTTTCCGCAAAAAACGGTTCATATTGTGTGCAAGAATATTAAACACGTTAGAATACCAATCTTGTTTTAAAATAAATGTTGTTTGGTTGAGGGTCGAGGGCGACATTGTTGGACGTTAACTGTGATGTGTTTAATGAGGCAAGGGTTACCGAGAGTTATTATGGAGTCATTCGTTATCTCGGAGTCATCTGAGCTCAGCAAACGATAAGTTAGAAGAACTCTACTAGGGACATTCGCATCGTTCTAACCGCTTGTACATAGTACTTCCGTTCGAAGTTTTTTTCTTTGAACTGCTGTGGAGTGC
This sequence comes from Ixodes scapularis, assembly GCF_016920785.2. NCBI lineage: Eukaryota > Metazoa > Arthropoda > Arachnida > Ixodida > Ixodidae > Ixodes > Ixodes scapularis. Next base: position 46,438,003 of record NW_024609879.1, on the reverse strand, counting down.
TTCCGTGACAAAGTGAAACTCGGAGCGTGCCGCTCAGTTCCTGAACATGTCATTTACAAAGCGAGCGACGTCGGTAAAGTCGGTGGTGCTCCGGCCCATTTTTTTTTAAATCGATGTTCGTACACTTGACGAATGTCTATTTGATCTCCAAGCACCCGATATAATGATCGCAGCACGTCATAAAATACTCAAAAGTCAAAAGTCTTTATTTTCTCTCCGTTTGGAGAGGGGAGGCAGAAAAAAAAGCAACTCAGTGATGCTTGACGAGCCTCTGCCCCCCTCCCTACAGCAGCAGAGAAAAAAATATATATACACGTACACAAACTCATACAAATTCGCAATCTCTACACCAATAAAAAGAAAATAAGTGAGCTCAATCGTACAGTCGATTCATGCTTTAACTATTCCTGAACGTTTTATAAGAAAATCATTAACAAATACAGAAAGCACGTCCTTCCGAGTTCCGCTTAAAATATTTATATCGAATTCACTGCAACAATTTAAAAGGCGCGGTAGTGTATATCTCAGCATTTGATCGCCGCAATTGGTCCTGGAGTGAAGTACTGCCCACGAATCTTCAGAACGAGTGTTGTAGAGCGTTTCCCTGAACTGAAGATTTGAGATCGATAAAAGTAAACGGTTGGTACAAAACGACTTTTTATAGGCAAGAGCTAATTTGTAACTATAGTGACTGGTAATTTGCACAATATTAAATTTTTTAAACTACGGTTTCGTATGACTGTCATAGCTAGTATGACATATCATACGAATCACTCTCTTCTGAAGAATATGCATTTGATTTATATTAGTTAAGGTCGTATTTCCCCATACCAAAAAGCAATAGTTTTATTGAGCGTAGAAAATAGAGTTGTAAACGAGTATCATGGCCGAACTAGGAATCATATGGCGATATCTGTATATTATACCCACAGCTTTCGATAGCTTTTTACATGTGTATTGCACCATATCGTTCCAAGTCATGTACTGATTAAAGATTACCCCCAGGACGTTTACACTCTCAACTATATCAATAGTGCCTGTACCAAGCAAAAGTACAGACCTGGGACTAAAACTTGTCTTCCGAGATCTAAATACCACGGCCTTTGTTTTACTTGCGTTTATTTGCAGGGAATTTGATAATGCCCAAGCATTTGATTGATAAAGATAATGGTTTTCATTACTTATAATTGTATCTATGTTAACGCCTGAAAAAAATATACTCGTATCGTCCGCATAAATAATGCAGTCCACATTACCATCAATATTTACTAGGTCATTGATATACAAGTTGAAGAGGAGTGGCCCCAAAATACTGCCCTGTGGTACACCGGCGGTTAGTGGTCTGAAATTTGATCGTTTCTTATTTATTCCAACACACTGATGGCGGTTTTGAAGGCGACTAGTAATCATTTGTAAAGCGACCTCGCGAACACCATAAATGAACAGTTTCTTAAGTAACGTTTTATGATTTATGCGGTCGAAGGCTTTTGTGAAATCAATGAGTATGCCGAGTGTTATCAATTTCGCTTCGATGTTGCCTAAAAGTAGTTCTTTTTGTTTTAAAATTGAAATCTCAGTCGAGCGACCTTTCATAAATCTATATTGACAGAGTGTAATGATTGAAAATTTCTCACAAAAATTATTAAACCTTTGATGTATGATTTTCTCTAATCTCTTGGAAAATATGGGTAAAACCGAAATAGGTCGATAATTTCCTAAGTCATTCTTATCACCGGTTTTGTATATTACAGTCACCTTTGCTATCTGCATTTTTTTTTTGGAAAGCTACCATACTTAAGTGCTAAATTGAATATGTGCATTAAACAGTGTAAAATCGCCCGCAATACATGTTTAATTGGTTTTATTTGAATGTCGTATATATCGAAGTTTTTACTGTTTTTTTAAGTTTTGAAACGCTGAGAATACTTCCTCTTCGTCGGTTGGGGTAAGAAATAAGCTGTCATAAACAGTAAGCATGTATTTGGAGGCACTCATAGAACACACACTTTGAGCAGGCTTAACAAAATGTTCATTAAATTTCTCAGCTAAAGCTTCCCCTCTATATCGGTGCCTTCAATTTTGATTTTCGTGATTATCTCCTTGTGCGGCCCATTCTTAAGCATACCGTTCAATTTGTTCCATATAACATCAGATCTGTTTACACCTTGAAATAAATTTTCGCTTTGACTGCCTTAAGGCCCTGGTACACTGATTTCTTTGTTCCTTAAATTTAGCCAACACGCTAACATCTCTGCTATGTACGAATTGATGGTAAAGACTATTTTTCTTATTTATCATTTCTCTTATTTCTGACGTAACCCATGGTTTACGTGACTTGCGGGAACTATTTCGCTGTTGGTAGGGGAAGCAACGGTCGTATATCATAATAAACTTATCGAGAAAGTAATCAAATGCTTCGTCAGCTGATACGCTAGACAACACCGCACTCCAGTTCGCAGAAAATATCTGTTGTTCAAAATGTTGCAAGTTTTTTGTGCTGATATTTCTAAAAAAAGATTGAGCAGCACTAGCTTCTTGCAGTTGAAATTTACATGACTAAACATAAAGATCGGCAGGTGATCGCTAATCGTTACCCCGATCAGGCCAGCAAGTATCTCTGTGGTGGGAACGTTCGTTAAAAATAAATCAAGCAACGTGTCATGCAGAGGCGCTATACGAGTAGGCAGTGAAATAACATTAGACAATCCATATGACTGATAAATTGACAGTAAATCAAGCTGATGTTTAGAGGAGGTTAGCATGTCTATATTAAAATCACCGCCAAGATAAAGACAGGATTTATTTTCACCAACAACCTTTAAAATTTGTCCAAGAAATTCAAGGAAGGTCGCAACATTCCCAGATGGCGGTCGATAGAAGACAGAAAATACAAATTTAGGATGTTGTAAATTTAAAATCTCATAGTCCTTTGTTGTCGCTGTGAAATCACTGACAATATTATATTCAAGGTCTTCTTTAACGTACATACATACTCCTCCTCCTACTTTGTTGCTACGATTTAAATTGAATACTGCATACTTTTCCAGTTGGTCCACCTAATCACTCTGGTTATACCATGTTCCAGTTAGCATTATTATATCAAAAGAAAATGTAAAACTGTCCACAAAGATGCTAAGTTCATCAAACTTGTTTCGCACTGATTGGACATTTAAATGAAATAAAAAAAGGGCACATTCGGTTGGTCTTTAAAAAGTTTAACAACCTCGTTTGGCAATAAGTAAGAAAGAACTGTCATTGCGAGTGAAGTTTAAAAAAATGCAATACCCAAACCAAAACTACTCCAATTTTTACAAGTCATCCTTAGTCTTTATTAGATGTGCTTGAGTTGCGTCCTTCTCCCTGACAAGAATCTTACCGTTTTTATACCAAGCGTACTGGAACCCGTTTGTTTTTGCCCATTCTTTCGTTTCCCACAGTAGTGCCTTATCTTGCTGCGTTAAGTTTTCCAAGATATCTGTCTTACTCCGAGCATTCCTTTGTCGTGACCGCCGGTCTAGCTACATATCGCGTGTCACTTGGCTGACAAAGCGAACAATGACTCCGGGGATCTTGTCTGCACGTGAGGGAAGTCTGTGCGCTGCGATAATTTCATCAGATGTCAGATCAGGCACATCCAGGTTCTTTGCCACTTCATTTATTTTAGACAGGAGATCTTCATTTTCGCTTGCAGGAATCCCATGCAGTTCGAGGTTTTGCCTGCGATTCCTCTATTCAAGATCGTGCACGATTTGCTTTAAGTGTTCGATTTCCATGTCTGCGTCCGTCTTTTCCAAGTTTGTAACCCTTTTCTTTAAGCTTTTTATTTCTTCGTCCTGTTCACCAACGCGCTTGAGCATGACGTCATAGTTGTCCGACATATGCTGGAGTGACTTTTCCATTCCATCTACTGTTTCCTTAAGGTTCAAAAGTGTGTCAAGCTTAGCATTCATGCCAACCAGGAGAGCAGCTACATTGAGTTCACTGGTTTGTACGTCGCTCTGAGTACCGGAAGCGGCACCTTGTTCTTTAGGTGGCCTACTGCTTTGACTGCTCCGAGACTTAGCTGCTCTGCAAGTCTGGCACCGCCAGGTTTTTCGGATATTTGCATTCTTTTTAAGTGTCGCTTCGGAAATTCCTGAACAATTGCCTAAGTGATAAGAGTATTGACACTCCGTGCATTTAACCTGTAATTCACTTTCTGACATTTCTTCAGAACATGCCAGACATATAACATCTGTATCATGGGCCATTTTGTTTGTAAAACTAAATCACGCAATAAACACAAAAAAAAAACACAGCGAAAACCACGAAACAAAACACAACAGCAGCAGCAGCAGCAGCAGTGAATCACGGAGCAAGGTCGAAGCACCGCGTACAAGTTCCTAAGTTTGCGTGTCTCTTCCTTAGACTTTCGTGTATTGCCGGTCGTCAAGCAATGGCCGTCTGTGATGCCAGTGACGGGCTCCCGATCCGCAATCCAGACTTGCACTGTGAGAGTTCCAATGCATTGCACCCGCGGAGTGCTGCACGGAGAACCGGCCCCGAACGAACTTGCCGAATGCACCGAGTGCAGACTGATGCCGTTGCCATAGATGTTGTAGAAAAGTACCGACCTGAAACCGAAACTTGCGCCTTTTTGTTCCACATGACCGGTGGAAATGCGAGAGTGCGGTCGCTGCCATCGTTTATCTGTAAACGTTAGTTGCTACAACGTGTAACTTATATTTGCGATGACTTCTAGTTAAGCAACTCGGCTGTCAGAAATATCTACAGACGGCGTTATTTTCCGAAACCAGCTGACTACACAACACCATACACTTGAGAAAATCAATGGCATTGTACGCGCAAGAGCTTGCTCTCTTTTAAGCATGGTATTATGAGTGAACCACTGAAAGGATACGGTTTAAATCTAGTTCGTTGGAATATCTAGCAATGCGTTTCTTAAGACTTTTTATTTTCCTGGTGAGGGCGTTCAGAACGAGAGCTTTCTCAATCAAAATACGACGGGGCAAGATAGCTGCCGTTCAAATATGATTTTGCTCAAGCCTCGGGCAACGTATTTACGTTTAGCTCTCCCGGACGCTGAGCGAATGCGCCACAAGTTTCTGCTGTAGGAGCTTTGTCGACAAATGTTCCACTTTTCACTTGCACTCGGATGGCATGGGATCTCGCGGCCTCTGTGTTTGTCCTGAGCCTTTCATTACGCACTGGTAGATTTGAGCGTCTGTACGGCAACACAGCCACTCAAATTTTGCATATAAAGCTCGGGTCGTCGATTCCTCCCTTTGTGAAATATCAGATGCTTACAATTCAAGCTCGCGTTTGAGTTTGTGGCCCGCGGGACGCAATTTCGAGCAGAAAATCTACTCTTTTTTTTCGGTTCCGCTGTGCGAATGCCTCATGGTAGCAAAATAACTCCCGTCGTCTGCTCTCGCTCCTCGCCTGAGCGAGGCAAGACGGGATCGAAGTTTGGCCCAACGGCGGTACAGAGCCCAAAGACAACGCACAGCGAGCGGCGTGAACGCTCGCCTCTCCGCGCTGTCTCGTGCTCTTGTGCACCACATACGGATCGCGGGGCATTTTTCGTCAAAAGTTGCGAAGTTGAGCGCCCGCAGGGAGGAGGAAACTTTGCGGCGTTCTTTTGATCACTCCCCCCGCTACATCAGAAAGCCAAAAATGTTTTGTTCCACAAGTTTAGCGACCAAAACTGCGGAAGCACTCGACGTCTCCTCGGAACAATTGTGAGAATCTGCCTCACAATGTGTCTGCTGTCCCGTGCCAGTGGCACCTTCCTACCCGTCACTGCCTCTTGTCACTGCACACCATGTTCGTCGCTTGCAACAATCCCCCCCCCCCCCCCCACACACACACACACACCCGCACCCGGCGTTAGGGACTCTTTACAAAACTTTTCGGCGTCGTCAAAATTTATGACGACCTCCTCGGCGTCTGCTGGTGACGGGTCTGCGAGGCATGGAGGCGGAGGAGAGCAGGACGGAGCCTCCTGATAACTGCAAAGGCACGTGCAAGATGGTCCTCCCTCATCCTTTCGAGGTTTAATTTGGCAGCCCTTGCGGCGGCTGCCGACTCCCGTATGCGATGAAGTGCCCCACCTCTGTGGGTACGGCGGTGAATTTCTGATACCCCACAGAGCGGGCTGAGGAGTCGGCGCTCGTCCTCCATGTAGCTTTGTGGTGGGTTCGCCGGGCGGAGGATGTTCATCGTGAAATTACTTAGAAGTTCGGGCACTTGGGCGTCCATGTCGACCCTCAAGGGGCGTGGGTGGTCCTGTCAAGCTAAACTGGACGACCAGGCCACTGGGTGTCCCTGGTCGTTGAGGGTGCCCCAGGTGGCCGTAAAGCGCCGGTATGATCGTCTTGTCCGCTGTCCGTTCCCTCGGCTGGGGCTGTGATACCTTGCAGTCTGATTGGCTCGCGGCATGGTTGGAAATCAATACAAAAACAGCACGTCAGTAATGTTTATTAACAAGAAACTCAGACGTCTTCTACACATACACGGCAATAGGTGATCTATGCTCGCGAGAAAAGTCAAAAGTATACTGCTCAAAATTGCGCGCAGTCGATCAAAATATACTGTGAACTGCTGGCTCTCGGCTAAACCCGTGCTAAACCAATTGCAATATTCTTCCTATAATCTTCGTCTTCGTCACCGACATTGAAGTCTTTGAGAGTGGAGACGGTAAAGTAAGTATCAGCCAGATCAGGAAGACTTTCCACCTGCGAGAGAAGGTAAGCAGCCGAATCATAATACTGTTTTTTGAGGTCGGTGACATGAGCCGGTCCCGTGAGTCAACCAGAATCACAATCGACGACTGTGTACGCTAGGCGTGAAGCTTGCTTACGTACGAACAATCCCACCTATTAGCCAATAAATGCCGTGAAACCTCTGACGGCGTTACTCAGTGGATGTGTCCGGCGCAGCACAAGGTCCCCACTTGAAATTACACGTCCCGGTTACCTCGGTCGTACTGTTCTGCCTACTGCAGTCGGTCGACATCTGAACTCTCCCAGGCATCACAAACGATGTCCCTGAGTCGGCGTTGTAAATTTTCTGCAATTTGCCCATAGGAGTGAGCAGCACCTGGATCGTTAGCGGAGCAATTACATCCCAGCGGTAATATCAGCTCCTTGCTGAAATTAAGGCGCGCGGACGTATATTCGTGGTTCGGGTGGCGAAACGGAGTTTCGGAAGCTTCGCATCCCAATCACGGTGGCGCTCGGTGTGAGCGATCCACATTGACTACAGAATTTGGTTTACCCTCTCAGTCATGTTTGGTTGCGGGTGGTAGGGAGATGTCCGCCTGTGTTGTTTGCGCAAATGCAGCACACGAGTTTCGGAACACTCTTGGCGAAATAGGTAGAGTTGTCGCTAATCAATTTAGCAGGAAATCCGAAGCGTGTGAGCGTCTCTATCAGACATGGCCAGATTTTCTTGGACCTTAGTGATCGCAATGCAAATAACTCCACCCACTTGCGAAAGTGATCCGTGACAAACAACAGGTAGTGGTTGCAACGAGGGCAGCGTGGGAAAGTACCCATGGCATCCACGGCAGCACATTCCCATGCGGATCGACTCAAAACTAGATGCATGCGACCAGGGATTTCAACTCCAGGCGGTTTGCTTTTTGAGTAAACCGGGCGTCACTGAGCGTACCTCAACACGCCATGACGTATAGCTTGCGAAGTAGCAGTGTGGCTTAACTTTTCAAATGTCTTACAGCCACTACTGTGAGCGGCCAAGGTGGAGTCGTGGTAATATTTAATAAAAGACGTGCGAAGTCGGCAAGGTATCACTGCTCGGAACGGAGTGTCTGTTGGTGACCCTGCTCGTCGTCTGTCTGAGGTATATAGCGTAGTAGGAGACCACTGCCAGCGAGCTGACACGAATCGAAACCCATGTCAACTGCTCTGCTGTCACGTCTGTCTCGGGTAGTCAACCATTCGGATACTCGATGACAAAGCCCATGGTTTTGCTGTGCTGTCCGAAGGCCGTTACGACTGATAAGAGCACCCCATCGCGAGTCGTCATCTATCACAGCTACAATCTTCGCACCCTCGCGCACGTGTTGTTAACCTTGTGGGGCCCGTTACAAAGCTTCTGTGATACTGTTTTGCATGCCGGGTTTGTGCACGATTGTGTAATCACATTTCTGAAGCGTGAGCGCCCATCGTGTCAAGCGTCGTGCTGGATTCCGTACCCTTTGTAACCAGAAAAAAGCAGCATTATCCCGCTGGATTACAAAACATCCGCCATCAAAGTGCATTTTAGATTTCTACTGGGCGAAAATGATAGCTAGGCACTCCAACTCGCAGACGCTATAATTCCGTTGTGCTGGCGTCAGCGTATAACTTTGAAACGCCACAGGCCTTAGGAAAACATCAGTTTTGCAGCAATACAGCACCTAAGCCATAGCCGCTTGCGTCCGTTTGCCGATCGAACGTGCGATTGCGGTTTTGGAGATTTAGTGATGCTGTGTCGGTAATGTCTTTGGACAGCTGGATTCGGCAGTGGTGTTGGATAGCATTTTGTTGTGCCTCCGTCCAACGCCACTTGGCACCCTTGAGCAGCAGTTCAGTTAGGGACCGACTTATTTCTGCACAGTGAGAAATAAACTGACAATAAAATCCAACTATCCCTAGGTACTTCCGTAAGCTTTTTTCATCATATGGGAGGGGAAATTCAGTTATGAATTCCAGATTGTCGTCGTTGGGACGTAGCATGCCGTTATCAATTACAAAACCGAGGAGGTTGATCTTAGATGTTGCAAGCTGCCTTTTCCCAGGACGAATAATCCATCCAGCATTCCGCATGCGCTCGAGGATAATCCGAAGATGCTCCAGGTAATCTTTCAACGAACGTGAAAATACTACTACGTCATCAATATATGCCATGGTGTAGTTGTGGCGGGCCTCTCTGTACGACGTCCATATGACGTTGAAACATGAAAGGGGAGTTACTTAGGCCAAAGGACATTTGCACAAACTCATACAGATCTCGGTAGCATGTGAATGCTGTTTTCTAGATATTAGCTGGTTCCAACTCAATCTGGAGGAAATCGGAACTACAGTCAAGAGTGGTGAAAACACCTGCATTACCGAAGCTGACCATGACCGACTCTATCGAGGGGTAGGGGTATGCGTTACGAACCGTTACTGCGTTTAGACGGCGATATAGTTGATGCGCAGCCGTACAGTACCATTTTTATTTGGCGCAAGAACGATCCGAAAGGCCCAGGGACTTTGAAACTTACGTACGGCACCCGTGTTGATCGTCCCTTGTAGCGCCTTGTCTAGAAAGGCTTGTTTGTGAACGCTGATCGGTCGAGAGTTGCAGCGCAGATGTCTTGTGTCCCCCATGCCAATGTGGTGCCGCAGCTTCTTCATGAATATGGGTGAGAACGCTTACAGGAACGCCTGGAGTCGTCACTTTTGCTGGTCCGTAGCAGGACAATTCTGAAAGGATTCGCTAACCGCGCTTGGGAGAGCCAAAGGTGGCGACCTAGCGCCGACGTTGCTGATGCTAATGATACAGTTTTCGCGCCTTGTAAATGGGATCGATTTCGCGATTTGACAAAATCAGAAGCCCTTAATCGATAATTCAAGAACCATGTTCCCCCCGAAAATAAAATCTCGACCCAAACGTATTGCCATCATGAGACTAGGTAAACAAACGGCACGCTAACGGCGTTTTTCTTCGTTGAAACCGATTTGGAACCTCACTGCTTGACTCGCGAGCATTTCTGGTCCTGGTACTAGCTGTAAGTGTACGTTAGTCTCGTACAGGTTACTTTTCTGCTCTTTTCAGCGTTCAGTAAGGTAGTCCCCAATAAATGAAAAACTAGCACTGGTATCAGGGTATCAGTCAGCGCTGCCACCGCTATTCCGAGCACTGTAACAGTCATGTGAGGCTCAATTAGCTCAGGCCCAGGCCGGATTCGACATACCGATGGAAGTTTTTGCCGGGTTGTTAGTGGTCACCGTGGCTGGCGGGACCTCAGGGGTCAATGCTGTAGGCCGTTCTGGTTTTCCGAGACCGCCGGACGGTTGCCGAGCAAGTTACGAAAGTCTTGGCGGAGGTGACCTTGTCGGCCGCAGTCAAAACAGCGCACCGAGGTGCGGAGGTCAGTGCCGTGTGTCGGGCTGCTTAAAGCCTGTCGTTGCGGCCCGTTGCTTCCCTCGTTCGGCCAGCGATCCGCACCCCGGAGTGAATCATGTGGCTGGGCCGTAGAATGACTTTTACCTTGCCATAGTCGGGATCCAGCCGGCCAAGCACTAGGCCGGGGGTCCAAGCCACGGGGTAGTGGGCTCCCGCACTTCCGCTGTACGGAGGTGTATGGGTTCAGCGCAAGGGGGGGGGGGGGGGGGGGAGAGAGAGAAGAACCGCGCTATACTTTAGGGTTTGGGGCCGAGTCGGACCTCTTCTGGGCCCGGAAGCTGACCAGGCACAGGATGGCTCGAGATCTTTGAATGGCGGTGGTGGCCGGTACTGGAGCTCTGCCAGGAGCGTCTCTTGGATGCCGCGAGCGTCCAAGGCCAGATGCTCAAGGGTCTCGTAAGTGCTGCCATACAAGTAGGGTCTGAATCTTGGGTGGCTCTGGTGTGCGACCCGAGCAACCTCGTCTGACTCCGATGTCGTTGGGCAGGCCTTGTCAAAAAACTCCTGCGTCACCCGTACAAATTCGACGAAGGTCTCGTCCGGGTCCTGAATCCGGCGTTCCAGTTCTCGCTGGACTCGAAAATGATACCAGGCGGAATAAGTTCGTCTTGCAACGTCCACCAAAAATCTTCCCAGATCAGGAACGGGGACATGATTCGCTACCAGCGGGCGTCACTCGCCTGCAGAGCAGCAGGCAAAATGCGCGCGAGGACGTATTCGTCTGAGGCGCCCGTAGTGAGCTTCTAGGCTGCCAGCTCTACGAGGAATTCGGCCACGGACTTCCGGTCGTCGTGGCAGGTGTAGGTTGGGACCGGCAGCTGGTACGCGGGACATGACCTTGAAGTCCCGGTTCAGCAAGCAGCAGACGTTGTGTGACTGTGTCACACAGTTTGGCCACCCGAGCCATAAGGCCTTTCGTGTCAGGCTCGTCTCCGTTCTGGACATGGTCAGTGATTGCTCTGCGTGGCATGGCGAATCCAAAAACGCAGTAAACACGACACAAAAACTGTGACAGTCTACATAAGGGATAAATTACAGACAATGTACAAAAGGGGAATAAAAGTGTTTGAAACCGTACCCAAATGGAACGTACTGCGCCCCCAGGTCTGGTCCCTGCGTCCCCATCGGCGTCCCCAGGTCTGGTCCCTGCGTCGCCGTCTTGCCCTGGGGGGCTAAGCTCGGCGCGGCGAGATCGAGGCGAGTTCTCCGCCAAACTCGCCGACCGCCGCGATTGGTCGGCGCCGTGCATGACGACACGCGCCGACACTCCCTAGATCGTGACGCTAAACGGACGGTTTGAGGCGGTCGGAGATTTGCATATTCGGAACTCGCGGCGAGATGCGGTGACGTCATTGTGACGTGGCAGAAGCCGCCGCGGATGGGAAAAGCTTGCCGACTCCGACCTAGGCGAGTTGGGCGCGAGATCAGGGAGAAGCGTCCAAAATGGCAGCGTTTTCGTTCGTGTTTTGCCGTCGGCATAGGTATTTAAACCACGCCAATGTGTTGGACATGGACGACGTTCATTTTCAACAACACTATCGCCTCTCGAAAGACGTGCTAAGGTGGCTGTGCGATGAACTGCGTGGCGAACCGGGCTTGAGGCGATGGAGCCGTGAATGAACCGTCGCCCCCGTCGTGAATCCTACATCCAAATTCTACAAAGTAAATCCTAGAAACAAATGTGTTTTTACGGCAATCTGCAACCAGGAACGCAATTTACCATTACCTACAGGCTTTTACAATTATTTTTACGTGTTGCTGTGCTGCGTAGATGCAAGATAAACGCACTTGATAAAATTCAAACTAAAACAGATGATAGAAGAAAAGCAATATACATGAATGGCGCAGACTAACAACTGTGTAATTTCTTTCTCATCTTTCTTCGTCCACACCGTATTTTGACAAACAAATTGGCCGTTAGTTGTTTATACAGCAGGAGAACATGCCAGAACATTGCGACATTGTCACCTACTGTAGATAAGCAATTTAGCCAGTGCAGTATGACTGCTAGCCTAGGGTCTTTAACGTGCACCACGTAGTAGTGATACACGACCGCATGCCGGTACGATGCTCATCAACATCGAAAAGGGCAGGGGTGGGGATTAATCCACGATCCTGGGTTCTGCAGCGCGAGCTTTCGCTCCACGTGCACCCTATTCTGAAAAAAAAAAAAATATTGTGGCTGTGTGGCGGTGGGGGGGGGGGGGGGGGGGGAGGAGAAAGATGAGAAAGAAATTACACAGTTGTTAGTCTGCTCCATTCCTGTATGTTGTTTTTCGTCTATACTCTGCTTTATTTTATATCTTTATCAAGAGCGTTTTTCTTGCATCTACGTGGCGCAGCAAACCATCACAATGTCTCGTCAACTAGCCCACATCCAAGCAATGTTTGTATAATTAGCATCCCTGCTATTACCTATTCTTATTTGTCATTTACGATTTAAATAAAAAAAAATTGGGCTGTATGTATGTTGATACTGCCTAAAACTTGGTCTGCCTCAACGGGGAAGATTCTCCCAGCTGTAGATGAGAAATTTAGCCATGCAGTGCCGTACAACCGCTAGCCTGGGGTCTTTAACGTCCATCCCGCAGTAGCGTTACACGACTGCATGCCGGTACGATGCTCATCAACATCGAAACGGGCAGGGGTGGGGATTGAACCCAGCATCCTGGGTTCTGCAACGGACCTTTTGCTCGACGTGCTCCGAGCTGGTCTGCGCTAGCCCAGCCGGCCACCGATCCCCCGATTTAAATAAAACAAAAAACCCTTCACTGCGGAGCGTAGGGAAAAATCGGAGCTACGCTGGGGAACTCGCCGCCGCCGAAGGGGTCGGAAATGTAAGAGGGGGAGTGGGAAACTCGCCGGGGTGGAGTCAAAAGAAGCTCCTCCCCTCCCTCGTGACGTGGAATCGGAGAGATTCCCCCCGGAGGCGAGCTTAGCCCCCCTGGTCCTGCGTCCCGTAAGGCGTTCCAAATAAAACGCCTTATTGTCCGAACGACGGATAAAGACGGGGGAAATCGAACGAAAGGGAACATAAAGCGGGCTGAAAAGCCTTCTGTCCATCCCACGGGAATGCAGTATTGCCCCACGCTGAGCGCCAAATAATTCGCAACTTTCAGCGATGGTAGTACCGCAGTGTGAGAATCGCGCTCCTTAGCCCCTAAATGGTGGGCTTAACAAAAAAAAAGGTGTTTTCCAACACCTTCCTGAGGTAAAAAAAAGTAAGGCTCTTATACTGCTCGTATAAAAAATTAACTAGAATTACTTACGCGTCTCAGACTTTGCCTTCTACTCCTGCTCTGCGACGATCATCCAGATGACAGCCATTTTTGATAGAGACCAGTCCGCCCCCTAGAGGTTGTGAAAGTTTTGAATACTGTGGGGATCAGTCGTACTGTTCACCCGGCAAAAGACACGTAAGGCAAAACATAAGAAAAACACACCTATACTGGTTACCGGCCAGACTTCGAGTGTCCACCGTCAAGGCTCTCGTGCGCCACGCATGCGATCGTTCCAGACCTCGCTTTCGAGCTCGCGGCCTTGTTTGCTGTCCGATGCCAGTGGCACACTCCTGCCAGTCACTGCAGCACTTGACTGCGCACTTTTTTGGTCGCTTGCCACAAAATCACTGCCTTGGAACACTCGGGTAGTAGCCCGTGTCCAACCACTGCTGTGGTGAAAATCTCCGAACTCTAACAATGCCTAAATCTCAACGCGCGTTTTTCTTTTTCTTTTTACTTTAACAATTTTAGCGCTTGACAATGATTAACGTTGGCAGCATATGATAGGCACCAGACCATGTGGCCGCTTGTTCCCAGTTGAGGGCATGAACGATGCTTATTGCTTATCTTTCTCGATTTTTTTTCGCGACTGCCATTGACGTGAAGGAAAAACTTTATTCGGTAATTAAGGTTAGGAAGTAAATCTAAAGAGTACTTGGCTAAAGCAGACAAATTAGTTTCATGACCCCTTTTAGCTGGTCGTACATATGACGCGTGCGTTTCAATGAATCACTATATTTTAAGGCTAAGGATGATGAAGTCGTGGATGTATTGCGTTGTTGGGGAACATGAACTGAGACTCTACTATGCTCTATTTTATACGTGGCATACAATGCTGTCAATTCTATACACCCTTCCACAAGGGCGAAGCCATCTTGAGTGTCGTCACTTCTGGTATGCGGTAAACATCGTTTTGGTCTCTCCACACCACTGGGAGGTGTCTACGAAAAATGTCTGATTGTCACACATTCTTGTTTTGCCTCAGCTATATTGTCTCAAATATTCCAGGTTGCATTGCTTTAATATTTGTTTTTGTCCCACAGACCAGATGCGGAACCCACGGGACTGAGAACGTCATGAAACAAAAAACGTCAATGGACGCCGTATGTGAGGGCGATGTTTAGAGCGCATCCTCAAAACGAGCTCACATTAATAGCCAGCTGCTAAGGCGGGCAGTCTTGATGGTGCGGAATGCACGTCGCAAAATAACTGTGGAAGCTCGCCGTCAGCACGCGCTCAGCAGCCGCGAACACGGCTACGACCGCCAGTAAACACTTTCTCCACATGATTAAGCTGAGACTGCTGCCAATGACTCAAGCATGAGAGCTCAAGGTCTCTATTTTGAAGCGTTAGTCCACAGAACGAGCACTGGTGCTAGAAATGCACGTCCCACAGCCAGAAGTGCGGGCTAGCCCGCCCTTGTAACTTTGGTTGTAATCTCAGCTTAAAGGAGCGGTGCAGCCATATTCAATAAACCGATCTCACCAAGCGTTCCACGCATGCGTGACGCCGCCATAACTGTAGTTCGTAGGAGGCAGACGCCAGTTCACGCGACAGCTCATGCTGCCTCGTGGTCTGCTCGCGCAGACCTCCAGAGGGTTGTCGCGTGTGCAGAAAGACTACAACTCCCACGATGCATATCGGCAGTGGTGGCGTACTCAAACTAGCTGGTGAGATCGGTCTATTGGAATGTTTTTCACTTTACACGAGCTTACTGGCACCAATGGGACTCAAGGATACTCGCACGCAACGACACTGGCCAAGATTGCGGTGAAATGTTAAGGACAAAAGCAATCATTTTAATTCAATTTCTCCTTTGCAAAATTTGATGACGTAACGTGGGGATCGCAGCACACCCCAATGACGATACCTGAATGCGGTTCATAGATTGGACCCGAGCATTGCGTGGGCACTCGATTTGGCCTCGTGATAATTACTAGCTCGAGAAGCATTCGGATAGTGGCCCGTGTCCAATCGCTGCAACGAGGACAGTAGCCGAGCCGTAACAATGTCTGAAACTCAGCGCGTGTCCTGTGCTTTGCCAACACAAACGTGTGGCTATGATCAACATTGGCGGCATTTAATCGGCTCCAGATCACTTGGCCGCTGGTTCTGGCTGCGAGTTGAGGGTGTGAACGCTGCTCGTTTTTCTTTAATTTTTTTTCTGGTACTTCTATTCTGTGGCGTGAAAAACGAGCGCGTGTTTCATCGGTCATTAACCTCAGTTATCACTTCTAAGCGGCATTTGCGTAACGTACAAAAATTGTTGCATCACCCCTTGAAAGGGACACTGACAGGGTATTTATGCTCGCCGAGGTTTTTAGTTTCACGTGACATATGAGAGCCCAACTACCCAGAACAGAATTTGCGGCTCGAAATTCACTTTCTCTCCGCCCGAAAACCGCCGATCAAGAACTGGCCTGTTTGAGTCGCGCTCACTCTCTTTTCCGTGGTCACGGGCCGTTTTCTGAGGTTTCGACGCGACCACCAAATTTAATCAAAGTCGTGGTCATTGAAGGCGCAGTCAATATTAAAAATAGAAAAAAATATGAAACCCATTTTTTGTGGCTTTCAAAAATCTGTAAATAGAATGATTGAAAAAAAAAGGTAGCACAGACAACCGGAAGCATTCTGTGCATTCACTGCATAATTCTCAACATGGCGTTGTTTCGCGTATCGTGGGACTAGCGGATGGCAGCGGACGACGGGCGTTGGACCTCTAATTCAGAACTGGCGTTCACGGTACTGGCGAATTCTGTCTTCCTTAGAAACAGAAATTTTAGACCGATCAAAAGAACTGATATTCATCCCGTACGACACGCCCGACCAGCAAGCCGATTGCACGAAGATGTCGCCGAGTCGTCGTCCCTTCTCGTGGCTGAAGACATCGCTGGCTCAAACGTCAAGCACGAAGTGCGCACTTCGAGTTGAATACGCACGCGTACGGTTTCTTTACGAGGCGCGAATGTGGCATATGCGTCGTGCTGTCCGACCTCAAGGCGGGAGTGCATGTATTGAAGGGAAATCGGCATCAAACTTCCGACATAGAGTCTACCCGCCGCATTACTCATGGGTAAGTTCCTTCACCAGCTCAGTGGAAAGACGTCCGCTTCACACGCAGAGGGCACGGGTTCGAACCCTAATGTGAGTGTACTTTTTTTTTTTTTTTTGTCAAGCATTTTGCGATGTTTACATTTTTTTTTTTTTGCAATTATCACTAAAAAAAATACAATTGTTGTGGACGATACGTCGCTGAACTAAATGGTATGGGATTCCATTTTTGACACCTGCGAACTCAATGTAGTCACTTTCCAGAAAATCCAAGGAGCATATGAATCGGGTAGCGTCCGCTCTCCGAGCTTCGCGTAACTGATCTACAGGAATTGAAGCCAGCCATTAATCCAGACTTGTTGATCTTTCGGAAACTTGTGCACTCTGCCGCACAATGCCACTTTTAGATGCAGGAAATGTGAGGCAGCTCTTTACGCAACATCTTGGGAGTATTCTTTTCGGAGCCGATCACGGGAATTCACCACGGCACTCGGGCACTCACTTCTAATTGCAAACACTTAAATGCACAAAACAACTCGTCTTGAAGTACAGAACAGCGAGCGGAACAAACATAACTGCAAAGGAATCGCACGGCGAACGAACGCACGGTCGGGTGTAGCCACGTGACTTCCGCCACTCCCTCTATCCTCTCCATTTCTACGTGCGGTGCGGAAGTTTCGGTTTCGGTTCAGAGCAGTCGCGTTTTTTGGCTTTATTAAAAAAAAATACGTGACTCTGTAGCTAAATATTAGTTGGGTATTGTTCCGACAATCATAATTAATCGCCTGACAAAAAAAGGAAAAAAAAAAGCTTGTGGGGTGAAAGTGTCCCTTTTAAGGGCTTCTGACACGCCGAAAAAAACTATTTCTTTTCATGCTAGGCGTTAAGATGGCATGTCAGGACATTATAAAAAAATTGTTTCACTATAGAGGTGCGTAGTTTTTTTTTTCATGAAAAATATCAATACGAGACCCAATTCAAAGTTCCCGCCAGTGCACTGTGAGGTAACTGTGTACCGCAAGGTGTCGGGGCGGTCAGAAGGGAGGCATCGCCGGAAATCACGTGAGTTGTATCCTCCTCGTGCCTACCGCGAGCGCGTGTACTATTTTTTTTAATGTTTTTGTTATTCTCCTCACCTCCACGAGCGATCCAAGCAGACAAGGTTTCTTTTATTTGCTTTTCATCGCTTAATGTTGCTGTAAAGGTAGAAGAAGAGGAGTCAGTGAATTGACGTGATCAACTACAATGCCTAGAAGGTGCTGTGTGAGGGAGTGCCCCGGTATATCAGCAACTGAAGAGATCACACTGCATGCATTTCCGAGACACGGCCGGCATCTTCAGCCTGGAGAGTATACGATGATTCGACAACCTCGGTGTCGAAGCCTGCAGCAATGCAATTGAGCGTGTCGTACGCTAGCAATCCTAATTTCTGCGAATGTTCTAAACATATTTTTTTTTTCAAAACTTGATAGCTTCTTTTGTGCCCAGTATAGCTCTGTATCATCGGACTGACGGCATGCACTCGTACACTGGCTTGTACTCGCAACGCTTTCATCATTGACCTCCATCACGTCGATCCACTGACTCTTCGTCCTCAACTTTTACAGCACGCAAACTAACAAACTAACCAACGGTGCAGCCATAAAGAGCTAGTGGAACTGAAACATCGTTTTCTACAATCGCTCGTACAAAGAGCAGAAAAAAAAGTCTTAAGCACGGTTGCGGAGAGCACGAGGAGTGAAACTCACGTGACTTTCTGCGGACAAACTTTTAGTGACGTAGGTCGATGCCTCCCTTCTGACCGCCGCGACACCTTGCGGTACACTGTTACGTCACAGTGCACTGGCGGGAAGTTTGAACTGGGCCTTGTATCTCTATTTTTTTATAAAAAAAATAACGCAACTCTATAGTTAAACCATTTTTTTGTAATGTCCTGACATGCCATTTCGACGCCTAGCATGAATTTTTTTTTTTTGGCATGTCAGGGGCCTTTTAAGGGTGAACAGTGTAAAGGGGGCATTTACTGGACGCCACATTTGAGGGTGATGTTTAGAGCGCATGCTCACAATGTGCACATATTAATAGGCTGCTGAGACCGGCCATCTGATGGTGCGGAATGCACGTTGCAAAAGAACTGGGGAAGCATGCCAGAAGCACGTGCTCAGCAGTCGTGCACACAGCAGCTATGGCCGCCAGCGAATACTGCGTATTGAATCTTTTAAAAAAGGGCTCCAGGCCGACTTCATTTTCAGTGTTCTTGCGTAGATTACAAGAAAAAAGTTGGCCTCAAGGAAGTAACGGCAGCATTTGGTCCTCTGAACTCCCAGTTGCTCCCCGAAAGGAGCATCTGGTTCAAGCTAGGTACCGTGCGCAGAAGCTGGGGACCAACTGCGCTCGACAGGGACCAACCGATAAGCGTGCGCGAGCAAAAGCATCCATTAGTCCCCCTCAGACAGGGTGCATCTGTATGGTTTAGTCCCCGAAGGCAAACGAAATGTTAGCCAGGAGGACGGATGATATTTTGCTTGTCTTAACTATGGGCGAGACTCAGCCCAGCACGGCTGAAAGTGTTGACAAAACTCGGACGAAACTGGCGAATTTTTCATATGTGCCACGAACGTTCAGACATTACGTGGTAGACCCTCGCGCGTTGTGTGAATGCGAGTTAACGAATGTGTTGACTCGACTTCACCCAAGTATCTCGTCAAAAATGATCTCTTGACATTTCACAAGTCCCACTCCCGTAATTTGGATTCGCGCAAAAATTGAGCATTTATCCAAACGCAACACCTCCAAATACTAACACTTTTGTTTTCTCTTAAATGAAGCTTAAGAGTTTGTAGAAAACGTGCTTTCAACACTGGAGTCTCTCAGTCAGAATAAATGCTCACTTCAATCGCTAATGCTGAGTTACTGAGAACAAGTCGGGATTCATTTCTGCGTCTCCCCGTGGCCAACCTTTCTGGGTAGTCCTATGTCGAACTCAAACTCCACACGGACACACTTGATGCACGGCACGTTCCACTTAAAACGCACATTCAGGGTCAGTATCAGGGGCAGTATCAAAAAGCACATTCAGGGGCAGATACTAGCGAGTTTTAGTAGACTGTGTTTTCCCCTCCGCTACCCGGAACCCTACAGCCAAGGCCATCGGCGCGCAAGCGCAGTGGCGGTTTTTTTTTTTTGTAGCGGAGGGTTAGCGGAGGGGGCAACACAAAAAGTCAAAGTCAAATTTGGGGTTTTACGTGCCAAACCAACGACGGGCATCTGGCACGCCCCAGCGGAGGACTGAGGATTAATTTCGACCACCTGGGGATCTTTTGACGTGCACCCGAAAGCTCGGTTACACGGCGCCTTCTCCGCAATAAGCCTCCGTCAGATTGCGGGCACCTCGGTCGGGATTCAAACCCGCCACCCGGGGATCCGTAGGCCGGCGCTCTCGCCTCGGAGCCACCGAGGCGGCTCGGAGGGGGCAACACGGTCTACTAAAACTCCCTAGTATTCCAGATGAACAACGAAGAACAAACCGCGCCCGGAACGCCACCCATGGCAACACCCTGCTATTCAAAACAAATGCAAACTAAAAAAAAAAAAAAAAAAAAAAAGGCACGCGAGAAAACTGAAAACACTTAAAAGAGAGAAAGAGAGAGAAACGTGTTTGCTTGTACGTCACTCGACCGGCGTGTTGAAAACAGCGACCTTCTCCCGTCCTTGGGTCATTGCTGTGTCCGTGTATTGTGTCTAGTGGGACGGGGAAAGAGATTTTCTTGTGAGCCAAACCAACGCTTCTTTTTGCGCCTGTAGGTCGTGCGGCTGCGGATGTGACGCATTTTCGTAACGTCGCGCCGCTTCTTCGCTCCTTCCGGACGCGCACAAGAAAGTTGGTTGATTTCAACTTCTTCTCCACGCGCACAAAAACGCGCGGTGACGTATAGGGCGCTCCTGTGTCCCGGCCAATCGGTGGAGGGCAAGCTAGTTCCGGCTCCGCGGTTCTCGCCGTCTGGCTGCCCTCTCCCCCCCCCCCCCCCCCCTTTTATTCTCTTCCGACATGACAACGGGATCTCTCTCTCTCTTTCTCTCGCCGTCTGGCCGGCCAGTCTGTCGCAGTTGCACTTTGCTTGTGCGCTCGTGCCTGCGTGCGCGCGTGCGAGCTCGCCCGAAGTTTCGCCCGTCCAAACCAAAGCGCACGGTTCTGACTCAGAAAGCGCGCCCGGAAACAGCAAAAACGCCACGAAATGCGTCACATCCGCAGCCGCACGACCTACAGGCGCAAAAAGAAGCGTTGGTTTGGATCGCGCTATTCTTTCTTCTGCTGCTCGCTCACGCGAGGGGTTGGACAGATGGGGCAGATAGGGTCCGTCGGGAAAATGTCTTTGTTTGAAAAGAACCTGTTTTTAGTAAGTTGAAAGGTGAAATACAAGCTGGTCGCCGTTTTTCTTCCCCTGTCGTCTCCGATCATTGCGGGATCCGGTTTGGATTCACGGTGCTGCAGCACTGCACTTGATCCGTTCTGAAGTCACTAGAAAGGGAACTCAATTAAGGTATGTCGAAGTACTTCTATTTATAGCGTATTCATTAACTGCGGCTTCAGAAAGCGTTTTACTTTGAGCGTGTTCACTAGCTTGCAAAGCGCACGCCATGCTCTATTTTTTTTCGCACCATGGTTGTCGATTTTGTTATGCAGCACAGAGATCCGATATTCAATCGTATCGAGCGAAACGCCAGTTCTACCGATGGCTTATTTTTTTGTGTTTTGCAGACCCTGGCAGGATCGCTTGACCATAAAGGCCTGTCCACACATGCAGCGGTGCGATACAAGCATAGCGCTGACCTTGCGCTTAGCGCGTGCTGACGGGAGCTTTCACCAGCTTTGTATCGCACCGTCAAAACAGTTGCTCATGGCAGACGAAAAGCAGCTCACGACACGTGAGCTGCGCTACTGCAGCGCTTCGCTGCGTGTGAGAACCGGCCTTAGTGGAGACAGTTATTCGATTGTACATTAGACTTTCGCGTTGATGTCGGGAGCTCGTGCTGTCACTTTGAAGCATAGTTTGAGCACGCACGCGCTGGGTCTGTAATTCGCAGCGAACGGTCTACTAAAATCAAATATTGCAATGGTTTGCTGTCAACATGTCGCATGCTAGAAGTGAACCTTTGTAGCACTTATGCAGCCTATTTGTTATTTCATTGTGCGTGTGTTATATCTCATACTTTTGTCGAGTGATTGGGTATTTCACGCTGCCCCTGTTACTAATCATCCAAATTCCTCGCAAACAAGCAAGAAGCTGCCGGTCCCCCAATAAACAGTGCTTGGACTATGACCGGTTTGGACAGACGTCTTAGTGTCCAAGCCATAGTCGACTCAAATGCACCGCTCATCAACTTCGACTTCAGTCATCATTGAATGCGATGTGTGTCTACGAGGCAATAAAGCTACATTTAACCTGAACTGCACAATTTCGTTTCAGAGATTTGTGGCTCGGGACCAAATGTAAAAGATAAACCTTTTGTCCCAGGGGTTTAAGTCCAAGGGCGCAATGTTTAGACCCAGGGTCCAAGTGCAAGGGCCAAACAGTTGGTCCTAGGGGTTCATTTTGAACGGTGTAACAGGTAGTCCCAGGGGTTCAAGTGCAAGGGCCCAACAGCTCGTCCTCGGGGTTCAACTGAAACGGTGTAACAGTTGGTCCCAGAGGACCAAGTGCAAGGGCCTAACAGCTGGTCCTCGAGGTGCAATCGAAACAGTGTAACAGTTAGTCCAAACGGTGCTAGTGCGAGGGACTAACGGACGGGGCGCAACGGTTGCTCCCGTTACCGTTGGTCCCCTAGGGGACTAATGGTAGTGTCAGCCTACTTAGTCCCCTGAGGGAGCAAGTGGCGCTCCCTTTTTTCTTAGAGTGTATGGCGTGTAATTTGTTCGCTTTTTGAAGAGACGAACATGCGCCTGCTGGGCTGAGGAGATTGCAAGCTAAGCTGAGGTCTTGTAAATTTTGAGATGATGTATACACCCTTCCACAAAAACGCATGAGAGCGCGTTCATCGTGTGCGCGCTCACTTTCTGGCTGGCCACAATTGCGAGCGAGCGCTGACTGAACTGCGATTTAGTACTTGTGAATTCTAATTTTTGTAAGCAGTGCGAACGTGCATAATAACACAAGAGCGTGGATTTATCTGTGGTTTTGTTTGTGCGAGATCATGTTTAAATGACCTGCGACATCGAACCCCATGCTCGCGCCAGCAGCTTTGACAGCGTTGTGCCGTAAGCATGAAGCATAGTATAAGTAGCAGGGAAGAGACTAAAACTGCCTTCAACCCCTTATAAAGAAACACCACATGGCAAACAAACCATCTGCCTAAACTAAGTGACAGACCAAGTGTGTCAAAAGGACACAAATAATTTCAAATACAATCCGTCTAATGTGTCGATCACACCCGACCCTTACAAAGCTTTGCTGAAGAAATTCTAACCTAAGCGCTTGACTAACGCCGAGGAAATTCCGCACAATATAAAAAGATTCAAACTTTACAAAAACTAAGTATGAATTACGAAAACAAGTCGCATATTTTCCTTTGCCACCATGTCCATCGGAAGAGAGGGGAGTGCTCCCTCATAGGGCATGCAAATATCCGTCAAACTGGATATACTGTTAAACCAAATGCAAGATAACCCTGCTTCGAAAGTCGGTTATCCGGTTACCCCGATTTTCGAATAACCGGTATCGCAAACCAGTCGTTCGATTTTCTTTTATGTACAATATTAATAGTGCTTATTTTGATTGTATTTTATGGTCCTAAAATCCCAAAGAATGCATTGTGTTCCTTTAATAGCCATAGTTATAGTAATATTTATTTCGGCTCTGGAGAGCCGCGGCGTCGGAGTCGCTCATACCGTGAAAGTCTGCGGTGCCGCGGTATGAATTTAATACTGTCTGGTAATTGGAAAGTAGTAAATATACTATTGTTTGAGCCTATGTCGAGGAGAGCGAACCGAGGCGCCTTTTTTAGCCTGTTTTGTTCATAGTGCGGTATTTACACAGGACAAGGCAGCTGGACTGAAATCGTTTCAAAATCTGCGTTGATCGAGTCTGGGGCATGGAGTTCACACGAGTGCTGCATCGAGAGAGCGCCTTTAGAGCGCGCGACACTAGAGCGCAACGTTAGAGCGCGCGACACGAGGGCGCTGTGACACGCGCTTGACACTAGAGCGGATGTCACGATAGCGCATGACCAGTTGAGCGGACGACGCGCGAGCGGACGTCCGATTGAGCGCGCGGCACATGAGCGCACAACCAATTGAGCGCGCGAGAGCGCACCCCATTTGAGCGAACACCGCAAAATGTGGGATGCACCCGCGGCTCCACAGACAGAACAAAATTGTGCGACTCATCGGATCAGAGCATTGGTAATTTTTGATTGAATATATGCCTTTAATAAAAAATAAAACGGCTACGACTCTTTCTAACCCATTGTTTACTGACATCGGAGAGAAAAGGGGGCAGGGGAGTCAGGCATATAGGTACCGAGAATGTCTGCAGTTGGGTGGAGCAGCGAGTCTAAAGGCCGGCTCAGACACTTGTGTTTGAGTGCGTTTGACTCCGTTGCGTCGAGAACCGAAAGCGAGCCACCGGCAGACCTGTGCTTCGTATGAGGCGTAGAATCCAATCCAAGGAATCATCTTGGGGCGCGATATAAGCCGCAGGGACGTCCTGGTTTCTCGCACCCGCAACACAGTCAAACGCAGTAAGACGCAACTGTCTGAACGCAACTCTCTGAACTGCTTTACGGTGCTGCGGTGCGCCTCTCGGATATACTATAAATAGTTTACTCTTTGTTATATTTGGTCTATTCATGGTAGGCATTTGGGCTCCGATCTATTTGGTGGCTATTTAGACGTCCCTCACATAATATTAAATAGTATTGTCACGTCCATGACCGTAATCATGAAAGCTCACAACTAAAAAACTATCAGTAAAAAACTCATCGGAGGAAAACTCAGAGCAATTTTATCGGATGCAGAGCCTTCCAGCCTTTTGACGGATACAGGAAAGCCTCTCCTGCAAATCTGTGAAATATATTTGAGAATATTTTTCTAAAATCTTAATTCGTTGACGCGTCGGGTACGGTGACGACGTCACGGTCTGTTGTTGACAGAACACAACCTTAACGTAATGCCCGTTCTGCATGTCTCAAAAAAGAGTACAAAGAAAAAAGACTTGTTTATCGCTTTGACCGTTGTTTGCATTCTACCAAACCGTAGCTTCTCCACCTTTGTTCTTAGAAAGTACTCCAGTCTTCTCGGGCCGAACGAGAGTGCTTTGATTTAGAAATATACGACTGCGAACAATTTCAGAAATATATGAATATTGGAGGAAAAACCGCAGCGGAAACATAAATAAAAGTTTGAACATAAAACTTTTAGTCATAAATGGACACTGAACTTCTACACGAGGATAGTGCTGCAGGTAGTAAATTTAAAGGATTTATTGTAGGATTCGTAGGTCAGCATTTGTTTTGCTATATGTCGCAGCGTATATCCCCACCAATTTCACATAAAACACGCCCTGTCCGAACAAGTGGTCTGTCGGGTCAGGCCACTCGCGCTGGACTGGTTTTACGCCCTCGTGAAGGGCGCTATAATGACACGCGAGCTAATAAGGAGTTTTAGCAGACCGTGTTTCCCCCTCCGCTAAGCCCTTCCGCTACCCGGAACTCTACAGCCAAGGCCATTGGCGCGCAGCCGCACTGGTGATTTCCTCGTAGCGGAGGCAAAGCGGAAGGGGAAACACGGTCTACTGAAACTCCCTAGTACTGAGTTTTAGTAGACCGTGTTTCCCCCTCCGCTACCCGGAACTCTACAGCCAAGGCCATTGGCGCGCAGCCGCACTGGTGATTTCCTCGTAGCGGAGGCAAAGCGGAAGGGGAAACACGGTCTACTGAAACTCCCTAGTACTGAGTTTTAGTAGACCGTGTTTCCCCCTCCGCTACCCGGAACTCTACAGCCAAGGCCATTGGCGCGCAGCCGCACTGGTGATTTCCTCGTAGCGGAGGCAAAGCGGAAGGGGAAACACGGTCTACTGAAACTCCCTAGTACTGAGTTTTAGTAGACCGTGTTTCCCCCTCCGCTACCCGGAACTCTACAGCCAAGGCCATTGGCGCGCAGCCGCACTGGTGATTTCCTCGTAGCGGAGGCAAAGCGGAAGGGGAAACACGGTCTACTGAAACTCCCTAGTACTGAGTTTTAGTAGACCGTGTTTCCCCCTCCGCTACCCGGAACTCTACAGCCAAGGCTATCGGCGCGCAGCCGCACTGGTGATTTCCTCGTAGCGGAGGGCCAGCGGAGGGGGAAACACGGTCTACTAAAGGGCTATCCACACGAAGGAGAACTCCGCGAACGGATGTCGTGACGTCAACAATCCGGAAAACTCCGTCTTAAGATCCGCCGCCCACCTGTAGAGCTTCCGTGCTGATGTAACGAAGCCTCCGCGCCTCCGGCACGGAAGAGAACGGCGCCGCGAGGCGTCAAAAAGGGATGACGGATGTCGCACGTGATGCGCCCTCCACGGAGGAAAGTGGCAGATTTCTCCTTCGTGTGGATACCAGCGTTGCGAAATGTGCACCCCCCCATTCCATTCCAACTCCGTTCCGGGGATTTAGAGTTTTCGATAATTCAATTCCTTTCAATTCCTAGGAATGGAGACAGTGGGCCCATTCCCACTCCTGGAATGGCTGAGTCGTTCCATTCCATTCCTCTAATTGCTAAACGAGAAAATTGGCACTTTACAGCTACATTGTGTTGCCGGCATAACCAGCATAAAGCTGACATAATCAAATGCCAAGACAATTGCAAACAAAAAAGCTAAATTCCTTAAAAAAGCACCGATTTTACTAAGCGGGCCACTGGTGGCACAAAGTGTTTATTTACAATGTAATGCAAGCATCGAGAAAGCCCTTTGATATGTCGATGCTTGTTGAAGATATGGGTCTCGCGACCACGTGGCTCGCAACAGCAAAACTTAAAAC
This sequence comes from Ixodes scapularis, assembly GCF_016920785.2. Taxonomy (NCBI): domain Eukaryota; kingdom Metazoa; phylum Arthropoda; class Arachnida; order Ixodida; family Ixodidae; genus Ixodes; species Ixodes scapularis. Next base: position 46,411,478 of record NW_024609879.1, on the reverse strand, counting down.
CATTCATTTTCTTTTTTTTTTTTTTTACTTTTTTGCATTTGACTTTTAGGACGTACGCGGCCAGCGTGTTTCTTTGATAAGACCATAAAAATATACGGTTCGTGCGTGGCGCAGGAATAAGCTATATTACTGTATTCTTCAAATACTGCAACACGGCTAGTACACTGCTGAAAGCGACTCCATGCACAGCGGCAAGAACACATCCACTGACCAAGTGCAACCTCTGCGGCTCAGCACGAGGGACTGTATAGTAGTGGTGTAAAACTATCGAAAGTACTATCGATAGTATCGATAGTCGCCAGAAATCTGACTATCGATAGTAAAACAACTATCGATAGTAAAACAACTATCGATAGTTCTATCGATCGTCGACTATCGAAAAACTATCGATAGCCCTATTGATAGTCGGCTATCAAAAAACTATCGATAGTACTATCGATAGTCGACTATCAAAAAACTATCGATAGCACTATCGATAGTCGACTACCGAAAAACTATTGATAGTCCGCTATTAAAAAACTATCAATAGTACTATCGATAATCGACTGTCGAAAAACTATTGATAGTTGACTATCGATAGTTCTGCGACGCTATTGATAGTTTCGGACAAACTATCGATAGTTTTGCATCACTACCGTATAGGTCACGAAACCTCTTTTAAAACGCACAAGTTCACGCTTGCTTTACGAATCTCGATATTTCTTATCACATTCAATTCAATTTTTGGCTGGTTCGCCTGCCTTTTTCCACCCTTTGCATACTCATTCTCGTGTTTCCTCTTCAGATGGCGAATAAAGTTCGATGATATACGCCGACTGCACCGTGTATAGTTTCGTTGCACAACTTTCAGCGTGCAGCTTGTTTATTTTCTTCGCGACTAATGTCGAAAAATGTCTTCCACGATGCCCAGACTCGATCTGTACTCTTCGCGCTGATCGAGAACCGGGTTCAAGCAGCAGGCGGTACCAACCAATTCATTCTTCTACCTCGGTGTCGGTTGTTCGCGTTGTGGCGACGGGTCGCTCAGTCAGCGTCGACAAAGCTAGCTTAACATCAAGATACAATTAAAGGGGTAATACCGCACCGTTCGAATTGACATTCCCCGTGTTTCCTCAACGCCATCGTCCAACTGACTTCTCATCGCCTCAATCAGGGTCCAGGACAAGGAGCACGAATGCAGACCGGACAGCCGAGACGCGCGAAAACCTCAGTGGCAGCTAGCACCCAGCTCTCCTTTTAACTTGCCCTCGCAGCAACGGTCCCGCCTTGTCTGGCGCGGGACGGGCTTTCGGCATGCAGGTCTAGTCAGTTCGGTCACGCCAAGAGCGGTGACGATAGTCTACTTCACCTTACGATGGACCTCAACAGACAGCACGAGAGCCATCGAAGCCAATCCAGTACCTTCTGGGTATCGCGTGACCCTGCGGTCCCGTTCACGGTGCTGGATTGCCTGGGGTGACTCGTAGCGTCCGCAGCGGTCCACTGCAGGGTGAAACGAGGTATGCAGAGACTAAAGTCAAAGGAGAAGAGCGGGAATCCGGTAGCTTGCTTGTAACCCCAACCCACTAATACATATAACACAGAAAACAAGCATCGGAACAAAGCCCAAGTACAAGGAGGACTTACGCTACAAATGCAGTATAAAAACAACAAGCCCCGGAGCAAAGCGCAAGAGGAGAAGAGGGAAGTGAATCTCGCTTTGTTTTAATGCCGAAGCAAACCGACATTTCGCGCTTCAAAGGAGTGCGCACTAGGGTGCCTGCATGTCTGTCTGTCTCAGGGTGAAGACATCCATTGTTGCCCTGAATGTGCCAGCGCGTGACACTCTCGCGCACTCGGTGCGTGACCTGGGCGGTAAAATGGCGTCTATGCATTAGCCCAAGCTACGCGCTCGAGCTGAGTGACACCAGATTCCGCGCGCTTCAGAGTGCTTAAAAAAACGATTGGGCGGAAAAATGGCTGTCACCACTCAAGCAAACGCGCGCGTGTGTACGAAGGCACTCTAGTGCGCACGAATTAACGTGGAAGGGAGCAGGGTTGGCTGCCTACTAAACAACGCTCCTCGAACTATAAGAAAACAATACCTGATCATCTTTCGGCGGCGCCCGAGTCAACGAGTTATCATAGCTCTGCGAATTATGAGTCACTTCCGCTCCCAGATCTCAGTCTGTGCGCGCGCTTGCATCCTAGAAACCGTCGCAACAACAACAAGAACAAAAAAAAAAAAAAAAGCATGACAAGAAGGACGATGAGGAGCTGTGCATGGCGGTTTCTTTGTTTGCCGCTCCCTTTTCTTTTGCTTGGTACTTGGTTTCTTGTTTCGCTCTCGTGCAACGCCATCCAAGCCCGACGCCTGCGCATCCGTGAAAGGCGCCACCGTTACCCCCTTTCCCCCTTTGGCCTTTGCTTCGACGCTTGTTTTTTGTATTGCATTTCTTTTTTGCGTATAAGTCTGCTATGGCTCCACGCGGGCTACCAGTTTCCCGCTCATTTTATTTCTGAACAACCGACTCGCTGATTGGCTCAATTTAGCTAACCGTAAACCCTAAAAAAGAAAAAAAAAATTTGTGCCCATTTTATTGTTATTTCATTCCGGGCAAAAGGCACCTAAATCCATTCCCATTCCATTCTTCTCAACGTTGCCGCCATTCCATTCCCATTCCATTCCGGGGTCGTGAAAATGCGGAATGATTCCGGAATCATTCAACTCCGGAGTGGCAACTCCGCTACACTGATGGATACCCCATAAAGCGGCCTAATAATGTCGCTACGCTCTCGTGTCGCGCGCGCTAACGTAGTGGCGCTCTACTGTCGGCGCTCTAATGTCCGCGCGCTTGTGTCGTGCGCTCTAGAGTCGTACAGCCGCTGCATCAGGGTTCATCTGAGACTGGTGTACCATTGCTGCTTCGCTGATTGATCACGCGCACCAGCACAAGGCTGCTGGACTCGAATAGTTTCAAAATCTGCGTGACTCGGTGTTTGAATACGTCAGCCGGGAGTTAAGTTAAACACAAATATTTTACGTTGTTGTGCCCATGGGTGTAGTTTTCATCTTCAGATAAATGACATCTGAGGATCCCCTTTAATTTTCAAAACATGCTGACGGCAGAGGTGAAACCCCCGTACGAAAGCCTGCAGGTTCAGATATTTATTTCGGCGAATCAATCTCAATTCCAGGACAGAATCATATATGCAAGTATCAAAGTATCAGGATAGTTATATGACCAATAACTCGAGTGGCCCAACCGAGTGGCCCAACTTCATATAATTCGTTAATTTGAACAACCGGATATCCATTGATTTGAAAAAAAAAAAAACTGTCTGTACTGCTGCCTCTACTTTCTAGTCTATTAATGACAGTGTTAGTGTGTTGAGGTTCACGTTTCCAAGCAGAGGAGACAAAATTAAGGATAAGTGTTAAACCACCACTTTACATTGCGATCATTCACCAAAACAACAGCGAAATTTTTAAAAACCGTTTTTTCCGCAACCATAATTCACTGAAACACTCCTATAAGCGAAGAGCTATTTGATTAAAATCACTCTTCGCATAGCCTAAGGTAATATAATTATATCGTGTCGTATATGAAGCGTACAATATGGTTATTATTCATTCTGCTGTGATTTGGTTGTGTGTGACACCCATTAACGTTTCTCAAGCCCGCGGCGCCTGCTCGTTACGGCTTGTACTCATACATCTATAGGGTGATTCAAGGAGACGCCAGGCTCTTTAAATCGACCGGAAAATTCGGTTTCTTTAACCAATCGCGCTACGACTTTGTGCAGCGTTGCCGACAGATGGTGCCTTTATTTTTTTGTAAAATTTGCAAAGAACGAACTTACGTGAGGAAAAAGTAAAGAAGGAAAAACGCTTAGCTCCTATGGAAACGCAGCGACGCCACCGGTCTCCAACCCGGCGCTGTTTCGCACGGGAGACAAGAGATGGCGCAACGAACGCCGCCAACGAACGAACATACGGCGCCGAGAGCCGGCGTCTTTGGCAGACAATCTTTTCGACTCAAAAGCGGCGCGCGTTCCGCAGGCGGCGAAAGTCGCAGAAACAAAAACAGGCGCGGTAACAACAAGAACCTGCAGTTCCTTGTCTGCTAAAAACGCCGACTCTCGGCGTCGTATGCTCGTTCGTTGGCGGCAGTTGGCGTCGGGACCGCTTGCGCAATCTCTTGTCTCCCGTGCGAAACGGTGCCATGTTGTTTGAAGACCGGTGGCGTCGCTGCGTTTCCATAGGAGCTAAGCCTTTTTCTTTCTTTACTTTTTCCTCAGGTAAGTTCGCTCTTAGCAAATTTCACACACACAAAAAGAAATAATGCACCATCTGTGGGCAACACTGCAGAAAGTCTTAGCGCGATAGGTTAAGAAACCGAATTTCGCGGTAAATTTCAAGAGCCTGGCGGCTCTTTGAATCACCCTGTAGGTACACTGCGCGATATGTATCATTAGTGCCAACACGATATCTGCACGTTTTCCTATATTTCTTCAAAAGAGTAGAATTGGCAAGCATAAATTTTGGACGACTTGGGTTAGAGCCGGGAATGACTAGTTTTCGCCAGATGCGACGCAGTGATGACAGAGGTTTGATTCTTAGAGAGAAAAAAAGAAAGTGCGACCGCTTCTATTACGCCCCTAGACAGACGCGAGTACTCTAAAAAAAGTTGTAGAAATTACACCATTTTTGGCACATAATACACCCGAAAACTTTAGTTCGACGTACAACGCACTGAAGTCAAAGTAACGGCCCCAACTATTACAAGAGACTTGATGACAAAGCGGTATAAAATATTAAACAACTAAACGACACATAGACTTCAGAAGACTAACACTGATGTTTTGCAGTAGGGGCAAGGAAACTAAGTTTCTTATATTTGCAGCCAATCACACGTCATATTGGCTATTTTAAGAAGTTGTACAACTCGGCTATGAATGTGAGCAATCGGTGCAGCCGAACGTGAGAACGAGGCGGAAAGGGGGGGGGGGGGGGGGGGGCAGTCAGGCGAAAGGCGCATTTCAGGTGGTCTGCCAACACAACAATTAAGAAAAAAATAATGCTTATTTTTCTTATTTTTACGATTATTGAAGTCGTGTTTAGGACAGCCTGATATTGAGAAATATAAATCACTGAAGGCATCTGTGATTAATTAAAGGGCAACTTGCTATTCAAGATTCGCAGTCTCTAGCCTCAACAGCGCCCAGCAGCAACTCTGTACTTTTCCGAACGGCACGACTTGGGAATACCTGACTGCTGCCGCGTTTTAGGGCCACAGTTATGATGGTCCATCTACCGATGTCCTCCTAAGGATTAGCGTGTTCTACCTCGCAGAGATGCCAGATGTACTCTGGGGCGGTGAAGCGCAGCTTCTTCTTTGATCCACCTTGAGCTACTGCTTGCACGTCTCGTCCTGCAATATCCTACATCTTCGAAAATAACATTTCCCTTTAACGGGCACAACTCTAGCACCATAGCGTAATACCCCCCCCCCCCCCCCCCCAAAAAAAAAAAAGAAAGAAAAAAACATGGACGAAAAGGAAGGGAGAACTGGAGAGGACGCGGCGTTATAACTTTCAAATAAATGGTTTATTTTGATGACACAATTTTAAAAATATAAAGGCAGGCCCACTTGGGAGAACACAAAGATTTGTTCTAAAAACACACACCCCTGAAATTCCAGCGTCATTGGTTCTTCTTTAAAAAGTATAATTCTTTATCAGACAAGAACAAAGAGTGTTCGCTTACACAAGAATTTTCGTGGTAGGACTTAATCAGGAAAGTTTGCGAATTTCCCTGGTCATTTTTATTTTGTAATGGCCCATGACACAGGTGTCACCAAAGATGGGGCTGCACTTTCCAGAGTTTAGCCCGCACTCCCAACGGCCAGAGTGGACCGCTAGGTGGCCAGACGGGGACTGCCTCATCACCAACGCATGCTGTCTGATCCTATCATTGATGCACCACCCTGTCTGGCCAACCCACACCTTACCGCATGAGAGGGGATTTTCGTACGTGACTCTAGTGGCGCACTCGCCGAACTTAGTGACATGTTTTCTGCAGGACCCTTGCGGCACAACCCATCCCTCTCCCAATCTGCTAATACTTTTACACAGCGAAGATAGTTTGTTCGGTGCATAAAAAAACGACTGGTATGTCAACATCTTGTAGACCCTGAGATGGGGAACAATAAAAAAACGGACGAGCACGACAAAACCTCAGATTTTGTTGTGTTCGTCCGTTTTTTCTTTTTATCGCTCCCCATCTCAGGGTCTACAAGATATCGATTAATTACCAGCTCGCCTGCACTCTATCACTGGTATGTCAGGGCGATGTGTCCGATTGTGGGACATCTTGTGAATGTAAGGCAAGGCAACAGGCCTACCTACCCTCCGAAGAGCCATTTCGCACAGTGCTGTTGTCTTGTGTGAAAAAAGACTACAGTGTGGTGTGCGAAAGGGCACCCAGGAAGGTACATAAACCTGTTGTCTTGCCTTACATGCAGAAGATGTCCCACAATCTGAAGAAGGTGGCCCATCGCTTTGGAATCTGGGTAGAAATCTTGTGCAGAAGCCGGAGCTTATAGTCTCAGCTTAATGGTGAACTATATAGCATCGTGGCCGTGGCATCAAGCGGCTTTAAAGTTTACATCAAAATCACGCCCTCTCCTGGTAGAGCACGACAGCGTACGAAAATAAGAAGACATTGATATGTGAAGTATTATGTTTTATAAAATTATCTTCCAAGAAATTATATGAGGTTATCGCAGTACGTGTTAGGCGGTGTTCGATGTTCCGCCAACGGTTTTTTCAGTGGGCATTCGTTCAGAGAATCCCCTAATCGTGTCTGCGATGACCGCCACCGGTAGAGTTTTCCTGAAATGCAGCAAAAAAAAATTAGGCAATGATCTTCAGATATATTATTCACCAGTTCTTGGCGTTTATAGAAATGCACTGCCAGCAATCACTTCTCGGCGATGGCGGCAGCAATGCTCAGCTGGGCCGAGGCGGCCAAATGAACAGAAAGACGATGAAACTTTACCTTTTATATATAAACTACAGTATACCCGGTGGCATCGCCAAATCTTTCGGAGACGAACCTTTTGATACCCAATGAAATCACACTGCCTCTTAAAATTACTTATTTTTTTGGATATACCAAGTCAACTTTCCGAGGGAGGGCCTGGACCTGGTGGTTTAGGGATGGGCGCGTCCTTGGTCCGGATGGTGACGACCGATGACGGTGCTCGCCCGATGATAGCCCCCCGAGAAGTTGATAATAAAAGAAAATACTAAAAGTTGTTCGATCCCGCTGAACACATTGCGACGTTGGTTGACTTTACGGTGGCCAGTGTGGCCACGTTTAGTATGAAACAAAACAACTCAACAGTGAGTTAAAAGCCCAAAATTAAACCCCGTACTTTTGTTCCCAGTCTCCCAAAATCGAATCGAAGCCAATCCTCCAGAATCCCTCTCGGGGATCCTTTTGTAGCCTCGTAGGGGCCTCCTTTCCCCTCAGGGTCTAACCAATCCCTTCAAATTTCACCACTCCCATGTGGTACACTGTTCTCCAATGGTCGGCGAGCTGTCAGCCTGGCACTTTCAACCGCCAAATCCAAATTCTTTATAGAATCAAACCCTGCATTTTAGGCAGACGGGCTGGCGCCAACAGCTAAATTATTACAGCGGGTAAAAAGCGACAATTTGATACTAAGCGGCAAAAACCTCTATGTACAGGCACATTCGGCTAAAAGCTACAAGCCTCTCCAAGCGCGGGCTGTCCCGCTCCCGGTCCGAGCAGGCTTCCGAAACCCGAAACGCTTCTTAACGACCGCGGGGGGGACCGCTCCCGCGTCGCGGCCGCTCTGGCCCCGCCGACACAAACATAGAAAGCTAAAAAAAAAACAATGCCGCCGCAACTCTGGAAAGATAAACTTTCCTAACAAAAATCACCTTAACTAATAAGCAGGATTTTTACAAACATAACATACCACCTCACAAAAGCTCGTCCTGCTCCATCCACCATGCTGAAAGGATATGAGTCTTTCACGTTCACGCTATGTCAAGTGCGCCGAATCATAACAATAGTTATGATTCGGCGCACTTGTAACTGGTCCGTCTCAGACAACTCCCTAAAACTCCATTTTCTGAAAACGCTGAACGATTTTCTCAAGCATTCGAAGTGGCGTTGTCGAAACGCACGGGGACCAACCGTTCGCGTCAAGAAAACTCACTAAAACTCCATATTGCAGCCAATTCTAGTTTGCAAAAAAAAAAAAAATAAATAAAAATAAGTGCCTTTACATGTACAGAAAATGCGAGGCAGTGATAAACCAGGATTGAAGAGGTCAGTATTTCAGGCTGAGGTTAAAAAAAATTATTGTCTGCCAGAAACAAAATCACTTTTAATGGTTTGAAATAGACGTAACTACAGCTCGCTGTATCGGCAAGTGCGAAAAGGTAACGTAGACAACTCTGGCGGCCATTGTTACGGCTTTTCGAACACTTGTCGTCAACGAACGCTTATATGGACAATGCGAGGTAAAAAATATTTTTTTTAGAAACCTTTTTGGCAGAGAATATTTTTTTAAACAATTTTTGACACAAAAAAAATTTCGCGCAATAATTACGCCGTTAGACACCATTTAGGAGGAGGTCATGGCCCGCTTCAAGCCCCGCCCAAAAATGGGTGGCCCCGCACATTACCACTGGACTGGCTTCGCTGCTCGACCGAACACGCTATCAAGACTAGTGTGTCCCTTTCGCCATATCCGGTGCGTCTAGTCTGGCGTCTGACACTGCCTGTTTGTTGTGAGAGCAGACGCGCGGCGGCCTCAGGCATCGTCTGCTCTTTCACCACTTTCTACCGTCTTCTGCAATGCCTTTGAGCCGCAGAGCAGAAAGCTGCGCGTTGGCGTGCGTTTTCGCCTTCGTCCGTCTGCTATTCCGCCCCCGTTTAGAAACTATCCAACGCTCAGAGGACATGACCACGAAAAGGAAGTTCTAGCGTTCCATCATGCACGAGCTGCGGTTCAATACAAGGGTCTGTGAGCGTCTGTGATCGGTAATAAGCGACCAAAAGGATTAAAAAAATAGTATGAAAAAATATGTAGTATTTCTAGCTTTACTGTTCTGGTGTTTTTTTTTTTTTTTTTTTTTTTTTTCCATGGCATCCGCGAGCAAAGTGACTGAACGTCATAGAGCAGGATTAAAATTCGAGGTAAAAATCATGGCTTTGTTAGGTCTGGTGCACTGGGAATCTGGAAAGCTACTTGCCTTTTGAAGCGAAATAACGGGAACATACCTGTGCTTACTTGATGTGAGCCGAACGCCCGATTTTCCTACAGCCTAAATGGCACGCAAATTCTTACCTCTTAGGTACCTTCTCGGTACTGAAACATTGGTTGTAGTCATGACGGGTGACACAATTCACAGAGCCAAGGGGGGGGTGTCGCTTTCGTGGAAACCAGCATATTTATCCGGAGTCACGCGCGCAAACGAACAAATCAGGCGAGATCAAGCAACATCGTTAACGGGAAAAGGAAGGCTTAGGCCAGTCCCGCTACGAAAACAAGCACCGGCACAGCGCTTTCGAATGCCCGCACTTGCGATAGTTGTTTGCTACAAAGTATGTCGGTTGAGGAGATATCCTCTGATCCCCTCGGTGAACGCAGAACGACTCGCACTCATAAATATAAACGAGGTCAACGAGCTACGCTCGCTGAGCGCGACGCAAACTCCGACAGCCATGTTTATTATCGTTTGAAACTGAAATGGAAAAGCAATCTCGGGATATCTTTGAAAAAAATAATGACTCTATCCAGATTTTTTGTTTCTTAAACATAAAAAAATGATTTGTTAAAATACTACTACGGCACAGAGATACAAATTTACAACCAACCAATTCACACACCAATCATTTCTCAAGCCAGTGAGTGATGTCAGCATGTTGTAAACACAGGGCGGGACTTAGAGGGCCGCGACCTCCACCTTCGGCAAACAAATTTTGTCTTGCGTCGTAAATACTGCTCTAAAAACAAGAGAGGTTTACGAATCTCTGTTATGCGAAATTAGAGCGCAGCTCTTGAGGAGGAGGAGGAAAGGATACGGGTGAGGGTATGCCCCCTCCTCCTCCTCCCCTTCGCCTTCCCCTCCTCCTTTTCCTCTCCTTCTTTCCTTCTCCATACCGTCCCCTGCTCCTCCTGCGAACCCTCCCATCCTCGTCCTCCGTATTCTCCCCTCCTCCCACAGTTTCCCCACTAAATTTAGCGTGCAAATTGACGCCACGTGACTTCCACACCAATTCAGTTTCCCCGCTGAATTTAGCGGGGAAATTGGGGTCACTTCCCCTAAAAAAAATTCTGACTCTCCGCGAGATTGAGCGGGAAAATTAATGTCACGTGACCTAAAAACCAATTCAATTCCTCGCTAAATTTAGCGGGGAATTAAAATGGTGTTAAGGTAACGTGACGTCAATTTTCCAGCTAAATCTAGCGGAGAGTCTGAATTTGTCCGCTAAATCTAGAAATGAAACTGAATTTCCCCCTAAATTTAGCGGGGAATTGAATTGGTGTTGAGGTCATGTGACGTTATAATTTTCTCTCGAAATCTAGCGGAGAACTGAATTTGTCCCCCAAATCTAGAGGAGAAACTAAATTTTCCCGCTAATTTTAGACGGGAATTAAATTGGTGTGGAGGTAACATGACGTAAATTTTCCCGCTAAATTTAGCGCGGTTACGCCGACGCCGCAAAAGCGCCGTCGGCGTAGCCGCCGACGCCTAAGAGCTGTACTCTAAGAACATTTTAGTGAAAAAAGTTTTATTCTATATACGTAGGCCCTTAAAAATATATCTTTTCGTTGCAGTGTCCCTTTAAAGAAGAAGCGCTTACCGACGTGTAGCTATAGTGACAAACGCAGGGACGTAGTTCATTGTGTTCGTGATTCTATCTTCGAGATACGTTGTTCGCCGTTATTATGGGCTGTACATCAGTACCATTAGCTGCGGTGCTATAATAAGAGACTCGGAGCTATATAATAGGATGCTCGGCAGCGGACAAATCTCGAGTTGGCCGCGGCAGAGAAAAATCAAGTACTCTCAGTTCGTTCGTTCCGCAGTCGTGCGATGTCGCGATCACTTTAATGTAACTTCCATTTAGTCTGTCCCCACAGTCGTTCGTTATCGAGCTCTGTGTATAATTTTCTGTATATTTGCGAGTATATTTGTGGACATTTTTATACTTGTACTTCACACCACCCTGAAATAATGCCCTGTCGACACCGCAACTTCATTTGATTAATTTATTTATTAAATTATATATAAAATAATTTTGCTGTTCCTGGATATTTTGCTTGAACACATGTGTACATACGCTGTACATATGTTGTCGCTTATGAATGTTGAACACAACAGCCAGGGCAGAATCGACGGGAGGAGAACATTCTTTGAATTAAAAGACACACTTCTTTTTTTTTTTTCTTTTTTTCTCGTTATTATATCAGTTTATATAGACAACGCTTGGAACTCATCGTTCATATTCTAAAAGCGCTAGTCTATGATCGTCTGCTATACAATCAGACGCCGAGACAGACAGGCCTATAGACATTGGGAACGTTCGAAGTCACTCTGAGTGCTTAGAGAAACTTAAAACGCTTATCGACTTTGCGAACGCTTAGAGACGCTACGAACGCCTACAGACTCTACGAACGCTCACATATACCCCGAAGAAGCTAGTGATGCGTTCTAAGAAAGAAGAAAGACCGGAGCTTCGGGACGTGGGCGCCTGCAAACATATCATGGCTCGAAACGCGTTCTAGCTAAGTGCTCAACTGGCAAACACTTTTGTGCGCAGTCTCGTCTCGTTCGGCCGGCAATGGGACTTTTGAAAAAGGCTTCTAAATGTGTCTAAAGCGCGATACTGTACCGTTCTTTTGTAGTAGCGTGTGCCAACGTCTTACAGTGTGATGTTTGTTGGATAGTGTCAGCGAAGCGACGGCAGGATCGCTTTGTAAAGAACGTTTTGTGACGTCGGACGAACGTATCGATTACCTTGCAACGCTCGATAACTCCGGCAGTACGTTGGTTTCAAACATCGATAAAAGTATGTAGCAGCTACCGAAGGCATCGCCTTTGTGAATCAAAGTGCAGAAATAGTGAGGAAAGCTCAGATTAAAATAAAATACTAGTAAACGAGACCTCGCACCGTCTACACATGTATAATGGGCCACTCACGTCAACTTAAATATGAACTAGGCGCTGAACTGTATACAAAGCGCGACACAAAGTGAAAACAAACGATCGTCGTTTCCTTCTCTTTTTTTTTTCTTCGTTTTTTTTTTGTTTCGTTTTCTGTTTGCATTTACGATATAGTTCTTATATCTTTTTAATATTAACAATTCCTTCTGTCCCAATTTATTTTGCGAGCAACGGAGAATCATGCCGTACGCTAAGTGCTCTCGTATTTGAACATGTTTTCATCACTGTATGTTTCTCTATATTGGCAGCGCAGCACCTTGTGCTAGTGCCCGAGTTTTATATCTACAAACATTTTAGTTCCATCTGTATTAGCCGAACTTCTAAGGTGTACCTTTCTTGAGATGGTACGCGTTTGAATGCCACGCTCTTTGAAAACTAAAAACAAATTGTCTAGCGCGTTCTGAAACTTGACATACTACAAAATCCATGGTAGGAATGGCGTCCTGTTGCAATATAATATTTTGTTCGCCAAACGGCGTCTTCAGCAGCCTTGTATTCCTATACAGTAAGTGGTGGACGCGAACAACTGCTTAAAATACTGAAACGCTCTAACCATTTTTAGTTATGAATTGTAGTAATGTAGAAAGATAGGTGAAATCACACTTGTAACTATATCTACATACTTTTTTCAAATATTTACGTGACGTACATGAAGCACTACCTTGACCGTTGGTGTTGTTTGGTGAGCCTGCACTGATCTGGCCCAAAGCGCACGGATTCGTAGCCCGTGCTTTTCTTCTGCCTTCTTTTCTCCACATAAAAAAATACAGCAAGTCCAGTCAATACAACTGCTCCCCTCAAAACAAAAGCTAAACTAGATGAGCTTCGAGGCGACTTTTACTTGTGATTGTTGGTAAAATGAAAAGACGTAACGATTAATGAGTTTTTTTTTTTGTCTGTGATTACTCGTCATAACCCGTCCGTTTCTTCGGCAGCGTTCACGTCCTGGTAAACTGGTTTAAGCCTGTTTAGTTAGAAAGTATTTCTAGAGTGTTAATTTAAGGGTGAAGTATTTGGAGCGTCGTAGAAGGATCTTGAAAGGGCAGTCCGAAGGTGATTCTAAGGTTGCTCTAATGCATCGTGTAGCACCAGCAAGTGTGAACAAGTGTTTAAGTCTGAATTCCGAAATGCTTTAGTTGATTTGTTCGTTCTATGTTCGAAGTGTCGAAGTTGCTGCATAGCTATGCGAAGCCGTGAGTTATGGTTCAGGATGTCGGGGGGGGGGGGGGGGGGGGGTTAAACCTCAAAAGAGGAGTGAATAAATTCACCTGGCCTACGAAGAGGCGTGCCGTAAACGAGTCCAGCCACGCTGCACCCAATATCATCTTTGATTGCGGCTCTAACGTCGAGCAGAACAAGGGGTGATGTCTCCGTCCATCCTGGAGCCACACTATGAGCCTTGAGAGAGGCCCTTAACTGGCGATGCAACCATTGCACGATGCCATTGAACGAGAGATGGTACGCTGTAGTACGGATATGTGTGACACGAAGTATGTCAAACTTCTAAACAATTCTTATTGAAATAGTCTTTCGCGATCTGATATTGCCGCCTCTGGAACTCCAAACCAACTGATCGAGATCTGCCCGAACAACTGTGAGGCAGTCTTTTCCTTAATATCGTTTATCGACAAAATCGAAGTAAATCTAGTTACCACACTATTATTGCTTATTGGGGTTCTGTGCAAGTGTGGCATTGCGCAGAGGCAAGTCGCTCAAACATTGTACGGCGGCAAAGCGCCGATTATAAAATGGCAGTTTTCACTCTTCCCAGAATAAAAAAAGAAAGCACTTACGTACCAAGGTGTTTAATTCGTGTGATTTGAAGCACCCTTTAGTTCCTGTCGACGCCCGAGTTCATAGCAAGAAAGAATAAATCACTGCAACAGGTTGAGAGAAGAAGGTCAATGACTCGCTGGATATTGATGCTGCCACTGCAAGTGAAATACATTTTTTTTCTATCCAGTCAGTTTAATAGCAGTTGCCTAGAAAATCCTTCACGTTAGTTAGAATTTATACACCAAGATTATCTCTGAGTTGTTCAAAATATTGCTACACGCTCGTGGAATGTAGCCCTAAGCTCTCCCTCGTAACAATTTGGTGCAAATAAAGTGAATTATTGCATACTTTAGCCAATCTGCCTTCTTGCTTACTCAACCTTCTTGCTGAGACTTTCCAGCATTCATAAAAATTGTTTTTTATGAATGTTTCGCTTTCATGTCAGTTTCGCTCCCATAGTTGCATAGAGCAGAGCATTCCTTGTTGGGAGCGCAGCTCAGATAGATGATCCTTCCAAATACGTATCAGGGCCCTTGTGGTAGCGACACTCCAGATAACACCCTTCCATGAAGACGCTTGAGACTGTCCCGCGCTGCACGCTTTTTACTCAAGTGCCGCCATTTTATCAGCTACCTAGATACGTGTTGAGCGAGGTCAAAGTGAAGTTGAGGCTAGCGCGTGTCTGCCGCGCAACGCAGAATGACTGCAGTTAGTGTAACCTCAGTCAAACTTAACTGCGGTTAAGATGCCCTTGTAAATAGTGCATTGCACAAGCTCGCTGGCACTCGTGACTTGTGTAAGTATTAATAATGCATGGTGTTTTAAGTGGCGATTCAAAAAGGTATCGCATTTGAATTGTGCTTGAGGCCACTCGACGACAAGCATAAGGATTTCAATTACGACATTGCCTTATGAAAGAGAATGCACCCTAGATACGTTTATGTCTTACAATAGGCCCTCCAAATGGGCGTCTGTGACCAATGACCGACGCATTTTGGGATTTTCCAAATCGTTGGAACCATTAACGGTAAATTACATTACTGCCTTGTGACCGCTGCTGGGTGAGTCAAAGCACTGCAACCACAAGCCCACATTGTGGGAACTAGGTGTTCCCCGCATCCCTATCCAGGCCTAGCTCAGCCAGGCCATGGTTACCGCCGTATCGGGGCGCGCTACCCGGTTGCGAAAAAAGGCCGTATGCTCTCGAGGACGGCGCTGCCTCGCCCTCCTCGGGTGAACTGCGACTGCAACACCCTTGGCACCGTTCATAGTTGGACCCGTCTGCCCCTACGGGGAGAGAACCTACATCCTTCAACCACGAAAAGCGTACATTGCCCACAGGCTATATAAGCCGGTCGCTGGGAAGTTAAATCGACAATATTCCTGTCAATGTGAATTACTATCTGAGATTATTTGCAAATGATTGCGCTGTGTATACGCGTATAAAGAACGGGGGCGGTTCCAGACAACTGCAGGCTGACCTATATCGAATAGAACATTGTTGCGGTGAATGGGGGATGCAACTTAACGTAAAGAAATGTGTT
Source organism: Ixodes scapularis (assembly GCF_016920785.2). Lineage (NCBI taxonomy): Eukaryota > Metazoa > Arthropoda > Arachnida > Ixodida > Ixodidae > Ixodes > Ixodes scapularis. The sequence continues at coordinate 46,395,903 of NW_024609879.1, read as the reverse complement.
CGTGTTAGTTTCACACGTAAAAAAATAAATAAATTTGACACACAGTATTATTTAAGCAATGAGCTAATAACGAACAAGAATAAAGTGAAATACCTCGTAGTCATTTCGTCATCCGACTGCACATGGGATTCGCAGATTGATGATGTCATTATGAGGGCGGGACGCGCACTCGCCTTTGTCCAAAGAAACCTAAAAAACGCTACACAAAAATAAAAGAACTAGCATATCTTCCCTTTTTAAGGCCACTTCTTGCTTACGCATGCATTGTGTAGGACCCTCCTCAAAAAAGTCGCATTGATGGCTTGGAAAAAATACCAAATCGTGCCGCACGCATCGCCCTGGGCCAGTACGACAGTTTTTCTAGTGTAACTAACATGAAACAATCATTAGGATGGTCGCCATTGGATCTTCGGATAAAAAATTATGGTTGAAACTTTTATACAACATTTATCATGGCGCTACAGGTATTAATAGCCCATCGTAACTTTTAAAGCCAAATTATTTTTCCAAACGTAACGATCATGGGCACAAGATACGCGAATACCGTACTAAAACGAAGCTCTGCAATTTTTTTTTTTTTTTTTTTGAGGACGGTCAGGGATTGGGGCGCTTATAGGAATGAATAATTTGTGCTCCAAATGCTGGTACGTTCTTTTCGTTATTATTCGCCCCCTGCAATAATGCCTTCTAGGCGCTGTTGGAGTTCTCTGTGTAAAGAATAAAGAAAACAACTACCGGGGGTTTCTCGATGGGTGAAGGCCTTGCTGCACGGAACTTTGCTTGCGGCTCTTTTCCTTTCCAATAATTTGCATATTGCTGCCTTGCGGAGTCCGACCGGTGATTCTCTCAGGTTGAGGTAGCGCCGATACTTCGGAATTTATGACGCGAAGATCATTTTGGCACTTGAGTCAATAAATACATCGTTGCACAAACCCACAGTCATGCTGTGTTTTTACCTGGTACCTCCCAAAGGGGAAACCCACTACATTCAGCAATGTAAATTTCACCACGTTCATTGAATGATGATCTCAAGGATCCGTCTAAACATCACTCATAGCAAGAGTTCAACAATATATTTTCATGCGTATGGGAGTATAAATGTGCTCAATTTTGCAGCGGTATAATATTGCGTCGCTTTCACAAGTTCAACTGCGGCTCCACGTTAACAGACACCTGAACATGATGCATTTAGGATAGGAAAAAGATAGGAAAAAAGAAGGAACTCAGGTCTGAGACACGCTGAGTCACAAATAAAATTAAAAAAAAATAACGAAGACGAACGAGGAAGCGACAGTAAGGAATATAAACATAAAAAGAATTGTAAAGCGAGCCAAATAAAATTACAAAAAACGACGAAGGGAATATAAAACGTAGGGTAAGGCACGTAAATTGCGATTTATTGTTCAGGAATAACATTCGAAATTTAACTTCAACCTTGCATTGATATTGCAAAAAACTCCAGTGTCTTTTCAGAGATTGACGCAGTAATTATTTAAACTGGAAATGGGTAAAGCTTCCAAAACTTCTTGGGCATGGTCACCTCGAAATCTCAAGATGGGGCGGTGTGCCGGGCACTTTTAGTATATTAGTAGCGATATAAAGGGAAAGCAAAGTGCCAGGAGAAAGGGGGGAATGACATTTCGATCAAACTGTCTTCTTCAGGTATGCTAAAAGGGGAGATGACGGATAAAATAAATTTACAACATACATACGAAAGCGGAGGACACACGTGCCAGATGTCACATCATGGGGTCAGAGAGGGAGGACGAGAAGTTGTCAAGTAAGATGCAAAAGGCCTCTAGGTAAATATTTGGAGGAATGCGGACCACGGGAAAGCTTAAGGCACCCCGCGTGGCCACCGAAACTATTATAAGAAAGAGGAGGTACTAACAGATTTGGGAGCGCGAAATCGGGGAAGGACTGATAGCGAAAAGAAAATGTATTGTTTAGAGCGGAAGATGATACCATGTTGAGCTTAAAAATTGATCTCTTTTCTCCTCTTTGCGCGAGGGGGGTGAGTGGAAGCCTTATTTAATGACGCATACTCGCAAGTTTAGTTCAGAATGATTTGATGGTACATGTGTAGAGCGGTCATGTTTAAGTTGGCCGGGTTTCATAGTTTTGTATTGCTGACGTGTAGAAGAAACAAAATATCGTCAACGAGGACGGATTCAAAATGGTTCGCCTCTCGTAAGTAAAGATCCCCTAACAAGAGGTACGTCTCTCTCCGTTGAAGCACTTGATGCTGTGGGGGGGGGGGGGGGGGGGGGGGGGGCATACACGAACTGCGCTACAAGAATGAGGTGAGGAATTTCGTGATGCCGCACGTTCCACCACTTCAGAGTTTCGAATTAAGTTTCCGGTTGACTTGTAGGTGAAGGAGCCACTTGCTGGCTGCTTCTACTTTCTGGTGGCTTGTGTGTTTCGTATTTCCTTGCTCAAAGAATGTTTTCCTCTTTTACCCTGCCAAACAAGAACACGCTTTCCCGTGACGAATGATGCTCATGCATTCATTTCTTTTTCTATGTACAACATTTTTCGCGAGATAGAACATTTTAAAACGATCTCCGGTGAGAATCAAATCTTTCTTGACATAAAAAACAATTTTCTCCTCGATTGGAGCCTTTTACTTAAGAGAGTAGTTTGCCCCCGCAATACATTTGGTGTTTCACTTTAAAGTATCACTTACTTATTCACTCTACACTGAGAGGGCGCACACGTTTATGGGCCACCTAGGCAAAAATGCCGATTCGGACACTCGATATCCGCATCCTGTCCGCATCCTCAGGCCCTGGCATCCTTTTCCAATCCGCAATCCGCCAAATCCGAATAGATTTTATCCAAATCCGCCAGTTTGCTGTAAATATCCGCCGATATCCTGGGCTCTAGCCATTACAATGTCATTTAGGCCAAATTAAAGTGTACTAGATGAGAGTTACTCGAAGTAATCAAAAGTAATAATAATGTGAATTGCGCTCATAATCGATCAACATTTGGTATAGTAACTCGGAGTATTCAAAAAAGTAAAAGCAAATGTCAGTTAAGCAGAATAAAGTCTACGAGGCTAGTAGTAACTTAAAGTAATCAAAAAGTGATCATATTATCAATTGAACCCATATTTTATTTATTTATTTATTTTGTGACACTGCCAGCATTCTGTAGAACGCCCAGGCAGGAGGTGTACAAATACAATATTCGAAAACAAGCGGAAGCAGTACAAACAAACAGACAGAGCCACTACTCAACAAAGTGCGAGAGTAGGGCTCTCGTACTCTGTTGAATGATAGGTTGAATAATATGCTCGAAGTAATAAAAATAGTAATCAAAATAAAAATTAAGCAAAATTATAGCTTAGTGTTTCAAACGTCAGCCCGGGTAATCAAAAGTGTAATATTAGTATGATATGAGCTCATAATAGAACCTCATTTGTTACAGTAACGGGAAGTAATAAACAAGTCACCGAAATGTCCAGTAGGCTGAAATAAAGTCTGCTAGGTTAATAGTAACTCAGTTTCAGAAGAGTGATCATAATATCAATAGATCTCATAATAAATCATTTGGTTGAATATTAGCTCAAAGCAATAAAAAGAGTAATGAAATTATAGATAAGGCTAAATTATAGTGCATTCTGCCAAAAGTAATAAAAAAGAAACATTAATGTGAATTGAGCTCATCAAAGATGAATTAGTTGTAGAATAACTCGGAAGTAATCAAGAGTCACCACATTATACGGTAGACTGAATTAACGTTAAATGCTTATGTAATCCAAGGTAGTTAAAAGAGTATTCATAGTGTCAATTAAGTTCATTTTAAATAATTGGTTTAATATAATAATAATAATAATAATAATAATAATAATAATAACTTTATTTTCCATCAAATGATGGGGGGCCCAAAGGAAAAAAGCTGCAGTAGGCAGCTTGACTGGTCCTCGGGCCAGTCAAGCTGTCTGGCCATTGTAATCAATAGTCATTCAACCCAATGATAATTATAATTATGTGTCGAAATTAACTCGAATTATTCAAAATAGTGTTTACAATGTGAATTCACCGTATAATAAAACGAAGTAATCAAGAGAGCCATCAAAATGTCAATTAGGTCCAATTGAAGCTTATTGTAATTAAAAAATAGCGCAAGGACGACGGACGGAAGAACGAGAGACAGGAAAGAGCGCTAACTGACAACTGGCGTTTTATTTACAAGAGAAAAGAAGACGAAAAGGAGTGAGGCATTTCAAAGACAAAAAAGGAGATGGAAAAAGAAGAAGGAAGATGAAAAAGATCGGATAGGGAACAGAAGGATGCTTTTTGTAATTATACAGTAAATATTATGAAGCAAAAGTAAAAAATAAAAAATAAAAACAATAAAAATAATAAAGAATAATAATAAACAAGAATTAAAAAAGGAAAAGAAAAAAGAAAAAAGGAAGGAGAAAAACAATACAAGAAAAGAATAAGAAAAATAATTCAGTGTCAACATAGTGTGTAGGAAGGATCTTCAGGGACGAAGGCTGAGGTAAAAGTGTTCTTTTTCCGATAAGGCAACTAAAGGAGCACCGACGCAGGCGTCGCCCTTGGATATTATGACGTGTGCTTCGAAGAGTTCTCTACTCCTCTGACCAGAAAACCGTTTGAGGACTTTCGTGTGCTCGAAGAGTGGGGTACACAGACAGTCTCTTACATGCACCGCAAGATGTCCCGCGGGAGATGACCTTAACGCTAAGGCATGTTCCCTTAGCCTGACATTTAGACAACTTCCGGATTGTCCCACATATACCTTTCACACGAAAACGGTATTTCGTACACTACACCGCTGATGCAGGTGACATATTGGTGTTGATGATTTACAGTACATTTTGCAGTTTGTTCCTGCTTGTTGTTGATTTTTGGGCATAGCCTCCTTAGTTTATCAGGAGCTGACATCACAACCTGTACATCAAACTTGGATGCCGCCCGGTTCAAGTTATGGGAAATGCGGTGTATGTATGGCACTACAGCCGGTCGGCGTCCCTTGAAGTTATTTCTTGTTGTTCTTCCACTTGATGTAATCATGGACTCAGCGACATCGAACAGAATCGAATAAGGATATCCAGATGCCGTGAGTCTTTGAATTTGGGAATTAAAACTCTCACCGGCTGTAGGTTCACAGGATTTCTTGAGGGACGCACTTAAACAACTCCTTACGATCCCTCTCTTGACTAGCTTTGAATGGGCAGAGTCGTATTGTAAGAGCATTTTCTTTGATCTTGGAGAGTACATCCAGCACGCTTGATCATCAAGAAATGATAACCGCAGATCTAGAAACTGAAGAGAGGAGTTCGCCGGCAACTCATTCGTAAACTTGAGCCCCTATGCTTGCTCTACGAAGGTGTTTCGTATGCTGTCGGTTACTTCCGTGTCATTCTCATTGGGTCGGTCTTTCAGGGGGACAAGATAATCGTCAACATATCTAAATATGACTGACACCTGGCCGGTGTTAAGTGTGTTAGCAATGGCCCGGTCGCATTGGGACAAAAAAATGTCACATAACACAGGTGCCACGCACGAACCTATACATATACCCTTCTTTTGTATATATGTATTGCCATTAAACGTGACAACAGTTGCGGAAAGGTAGAACCTCAGAAGTTCTAAGAAGGATTCCACGTTGATTCTACATTTGTTTTGAAAAGATATGGAACCATTGGCCTCGATACACTCACTTACTGCTGCAAACAGTTTGTTGTGAGGTATAGAATAAAACAAATTTTCCACGTCCAGAGAGAACCTGAAGTGAAGCTTCGTAGCATTCTGTTGCAGGTATTGGATTACCGCTTCAGAATTTGGCACCAGAAAAGGATCGTCCAGTTGGAGGGTAGACAAGTGACGTAGAAGGAATCGTGACATCATACCCTGCCAAGACCCTTTTTCCGTCACAACCACTCGAAAGGGACATTCTACCTTATGGGTTTTGGCCGTGAAAAACATATCTAAATGGTCCCTTCTGGCAGATGTGATGTGCTTTCGCAGAGAGTCCAAGCAAGAGGGGCTAAACAATAGAAATTCACCATGCAGTTAAACCTGTTTAACTGGTCATATTGACAAAAACACACGTCGTAAATTAATAAAAGTTCATTTATTTCCACAAACAATACAAACTGCAGGCTGCAAAAATAAACCTAATCACATATTCACAAGAGTAATGCTATATGCACTACGGAGTGCAGCTCGGCCGGAAATTGCTATATGCACTACGTTTCTCTCGTATCAAAACAATGATCACAACGAATTTTCCAACCGGTGGCATACCGTAGGGGTCATTCCACGCCCGGCGCTCGCCAGCGACGGTTGTGTAATCATGCTCTCCCAAGGAGCGGCGATAACGGCCCTCGCAGGCCGCGGAAACTCTGTCTTTGCTTCCACCGACGACTACCGTGTCGTTCTGCCCCCGCTTCCTTCAAGAAGTGTTGCGCTGAACTCCGTTTTACTTCATGGCGACGTCTCCGGAAGACCGTACAAGATTTCTGATTTCCGGGCAGAGCTGGAGCGCCTGGACGTGATGGCCGACATCGACGCATTTGGAGGATACCAGATGAACCACGTCTGGATGCTCTCTCTGAAGACGGCGGAATCTAAGCGGCGTGTGGTAGAGGCGGCGGAGCTCTCCGTAAAAGGCAAGCGCTGTGTGATCATCGACCCCGACAACGCGGATGTTCGCGTGAAGCTGCACTGGGTTCCTTTTCACGTCACCGACGAGGTTGTGCGGAAGGCCCTGGAGCCTTTCGGAAAGGTGAACGGAATCACCCGTGACGTCTGGAGAGCCGATGGCTTCGCGGGCATCCAGTCCACGACTAGGCTGGCTCGGCTAAGCCCAAAGGAGGGCGTATCCCTGGACCGCCTTCCACATCAGTTGAGGATCGCTGGCGGGAACGTCTTGGTGATTGTACCAGGGCGCTCACCGCTCTGCCTGCGGTGTAAGGGCACAGGACACATACGCCGCGAATGTCGCGTACCGAAGTGCGAAAAGTGTGGACGCTTCGGGCATGAGCGCGTCAACTGTGTGGTGACGTATGCCACCGTCACCGAGGCAACCATCGAAAACGAAGCGTCGAGCCTCGAAATGGACGAGGAGGAGGCTGAGAAGGCAGCAGAGGGCGCAGAGCACATCGTCGCAGTACCGACCACGACGCCGGGTCAAACGGAAGCTGAAAGTGCGCCGCCCGAGAAGCAGCAGACGGCACCGGTTCCGACGAGTCCCCCTGCTTCGGCTTCCGCTGCATCGACGGGGAGCAATCCCGGCAAAAGGGACTTCAAGGTTCCAATGCGAGACGTCAAGGAGAAGGGCCAGGCATCTAACTGGGCGGACGACCAGGACGGCACGGCGGAGTGGGCGACGGACGACGACCCCGAGCTGAGTGACTCTGGGGAGAACTTCAAGCTCCCGTCGGACCAGCGCTCCGAGGACGACGGCCAAGTGCAGCGATCGGGCCTCAAATGGCAGAAGGTCACTAAACCCCGACGGGCCAGGTTCAACCCCGCCACGCGACTTCCGACGGAGGAACATGGCCGGAAGCCACCGGAGTAGGTGGGGTTCTTTTCGTTCATTCCTATTCAATTCTCGGTTCGCTGAGACGTTCGCAATGTTTTTACTGACGCCGCCAGTGACCCTCCCTTTATAGAAATCCAAGGAAACATAAAGCGTCTCAAGTTTGCCACGCTAAACTGCGTTAGTGTACAAGCGCAACAACGCAAACAGTGGGTGCTGAACTTTCTTCTTGAAAAGAAGATAGACGTATTGTTTTTGCAAGAAACCAAACTTTCGACAAATGCACAAGTTGAAGCCATGGCTCGTTTTGTGGCGCGTCACTACGCAATCTTAGTGTCCGTCGCAAACGGCCAAAGCGCTGGAACGGCGATAATGGTTAAAAAAGGGAGAGGAATAAATGTATGCCCCGAGTGGGAAACAGATAAGAATGGCCGGATCTGCAGTATTGACGTCATTTATCATAACGAAATTTACAAGTGTGTGTCGGTTTACGCTCCGAATGACTCGGCGAGTCGGAAAGAATTTTTTGCGTCTTTGCGACAGTACCTGGATACTCCATGCAAAACAGTGCTTGGCGGAGACTTTAATTGTGTCATGAGAGCGGTGGACTGTTCGAAAGGCGCAAGGGCAGACTCAAGTTTGGTCGAGTTGCGCAAGCTACTGCGTGACTTTGATCTTCAAGACGTCACAGAGCTGACGGAAACCGCCTTCCCTGGGTACACACACTGGCAGGGAGACTGTCACGCACGGCTAGATCGAATCTACGTATCAAGCGAACTCGCCGCAGCTAGCCTGACCTATAAAGCTGTCCCGGTAGCTTTCTCTGATCACGCCTGCGTCATCATGACAATGGGAAAGGTCATCCGCAGAAACGTCACGTCATCATGGTGGAGTGGCTGGAAAATGAATGACGCACTTTTGGAAGACGAGCAGCTCTGCAAAACGATAAAACAGATAATTCAAGAAGCCAAAGGAAACCACTCGATGAACGCAGTACAATGGGAACAGCTGAAAGAAGAAGTTAAGTTGACCACGTACAGATACGGCCGGAAAAAGGCTGCCCACGGACGTGCCGAGAAGCGCGAACTCATGCAAACCCTCTCAACACTGATTCACGAGGAGAACAAGACTCCTGGCGTCTTCACTGAAGACATCAAAGATTGCAAGGGACGACTTCTCGAAATACTCGAGAAGCAGTACCGGGGAGCTATGATCCGGTGTCGCACGCTTGCGTTGGAAAGAGACGAAGAACCAAGAAAAGTTTTTAAAACGAAGGAAAGGCAGCGCTCTGCTCAGAAGCGCGTTACGTCGCTCCGAGTCCTGGATACCATTCTGACAGAGCAAGAAGATATTGAAAACGCTTTCGTCTCAGCGTACAAGGATTTGTTTACGGAAAAAGACCACCTTCAGCCGCTCCGGGTACCCGGAGTGCCGCTTCCGAAGGTGTCGGAGGAGCTGCGAGAGGCAATCAACACGAAGATTTCCGTCGCAGAAATCGAATGGGCCGTAAAAAAACTCGCCCCACGGAAGTCTCCGGGGATCGATGGTCTAGGCGGCGTTTTCTACAAGACGTTCCTGAGCGAACTTGCCCCGATCCTCTGTGACGTCTTCGAAGACATTCGGCGACGGAACCTGATGCCACCATCCATGCGACAGGCTCTGACAGTTCTCATACCGAAGAAGCATGGTGGGAGAGAACCCAGTCTGGACAGCTTTCGTCCCATCAGCCTTCTGACCACGGATTACAAGGTGCTGGCCAAGGTAATTGCCCGACGGCTGGACGCTGGCCTACGTGACGTCGTAGGCGGACACCAAACCTACGGCCTCAAAGGCAGGACTATCGCCACAAATCTGCACACCATGCGAGTCGCGTGCGAAGCGGCGCAGGTCCTCGGCCAGCCCCTCGCAGCACTTCAAGTAGACCTGAGCAAGGCCTTCGATCGTGTATCGCACTCATTCCTCTTCGGCATTCTTGAGAGCTGCGGGGTTGGAGCGCGGCTTCTGAAGTACGTGAAGCTGTGCTACCGGGACGTGTCGACTTGCCTGCTTGTGAACGGAAACAGGACTGCCTCCATCCCCATCAGCAGATCGGTGCGACAGGGGTGCCCAATGTCGCCCATTTTGTTCGCGCTCTACCTCGAACCTCTGTGCAGAGCTATCGCGGGTGACGTGAACATTCGTGGATTAACTCTGCCGGGAGGCTCCGTAAATGTGCTTGCGTATGCGGACGATTTAACAGTGCTGTGCTCTTCGAAAAGTCAAGTGCAGGCGGCGGTTCAACATATCGGCGCCTTCTGCACTGCCTCCGGTGCCCAAATGAACGCGGGGAAGTCAAAGGGAGCGTGGCTTGGCGAATGGGGCTCCAAGCCGGAACAATTTCTTGGCATAAGTTTTGCGGACTCGGTGACGAACTATTTAGGAGTGAATTTGAACCCGGAGCGTCTCAGCACGGGACGTGGTGGAATCGATCTGAACCGTCTAAATGTCAAAGTGTTAGAGTGGCACGGTAGGCAGATGTCTCTGCCTACTCGGGCTTTTGTCTGCAATGCTGTTTTTTTTCCAACCATATGGTATCCAGCCCAAGTGGGACCATGTGCACAAAGTGAGATTTGCAAAGTGCACCGCTTTCTTGCCACCTTTGTGTGGGAATCACTGTTTGAGCGCATGAGACGCGACAACTTGTTTTTGAGCCAAAAGAAAGGTGGCCTGGGGTTAGTAAACGTTGAACTTAAGTTAAAAGTTCACCGTTTTATGTTTTTCAGAAGTCAGAGGAACGACATTGTTTTATCCTCCTTCAGAGTGCTCGGAGGCAATTTTTTAGGAGAGTGGCTAGAAGGTGAGGCTGGATCTTCCCGTTCGCGGATCTTAAAATTCTACAAAGAAATTGAAGCAGCGATTAAGTTTTTTAAGGACCGCTTCTCTGATGAGTACCTTGACAAGGTGAAACGAAAGACCCTGTACTGGGACACGCTCGACATGCTAATTCCTGTCCCACTGTATCGGATGTGGGGAGGAACAGCAGTGGAATCGGATGTTTTCAAACGGCTCCGACGCTATCCCGTAAGAACAGCTACAAAAAATTTTTTCTTGCGTCTACATCTGAGGGTTCTCCCGGTAAAAACATGGTTGGTGCAAAAGGGTTTTTTCGTACCGTGGTCCACGAATTGCGCGCTTTGTCCTTTTCCAGAGACTCTTGAACATGTTATCTTATTTTGCACAAATGCTGAACTTTTTTGGGCACAGCTGCGGGCGGCACTAGAAGTTGATCTGTATGTGTCGTGGCGAAGTGCAATGTTTCTTGAGTGTGGGACGGGAAGAGATAGTCGAGCCTTTGAGGTTCTGACCATCCTTGGTTTGCACGCGTTGTGGAGGTCAAGAACGGATCACCTTCATGTTGTCGAAGGAGGGAAACCAGCTTGGAGGCATTTTTTGGATGGTTTTGTGTATGCCAGCTCGCTGATAGCGACGACAGAGCAGGATGGGCTTGAGTGTTGGGAAACGCTGAAGGCTCGGCTCGGAGTGCGCGGGCTCTCTGCCATCACCAAGTAGAGGCACGCCATTTGCTTTGCGGCGGTCTCCAGGGTTAGTACTGCCTATTCATTTGCGGCCTTTGAACTGCGGATTAGACACGTGAACTGTTGTGTCGCTTTGTGTTACTTTGCACGCTGCACACTGTGTTATGCTGTTTTGTGGTTTTTTCTGCACTTTGAGTGCATGAGGAAGTGTGAACGAATTTTTTTAAACATGTACATAAAGATCAATTTTAAATAAAAAAAAAAAAAAAAAAAAAAAAAAAAAAAAGGCATACCGTAGGGGTCAGCGTGCCCGCTTCGTACGCAAGTGAACGCAGGTTCGAATTGCGGTGATCCTACCTTTTTTTTTTTTTTTTCTTGAACTTTGTTTTGACGGGGTATTTGGCGATATTGATATTTCTTTTTTGCGATGAACACTAGAAAAAAAAAAAAAAAAAAACACCGAATGTTGCCGACGAAACTTCGCAGATCGGGGACAGCGGGGCTTGGGTTGCCGGCTGGACGCCGCGAAGCGGCGTGTACTGATTAACTTTTTCTAATTAGCAGCCGCATACTGTCGCCGCGAAGCGGCGTGAACGCAGGCGGGGGGCTGGGTTAACGAGCTCCCCAGTGATACACGCGCAGTTCGAAAAAGGGTGGCCCGAGCGGCATGAGCTCTCAGCGTAGTGCATATAGCAATTTCCGTCCAAAGTGCACTACGTAGTGCATATAGCATCGCTCTATTCACAATGCAAAAAAATGGTCATGATACTATTCATGTGTCCCAGGCGGTTGCCGAGATTCTCCACATCTTCTGGAGTGTCGGGGTTCCGGTGGTGGCTAACATAGTGCCCAAGGCATCTGAAATAAGAATAAACATCAGTAATTAGAACCATGGCAGATTTACGTGCACCCGTCTGTTCTAAAACGGTATGTAACTAATGCCACGTATAAAAAAATATGCACTATCATAAGCAGTATGAGAGGGAATATGGAAGAGTGTGCCAATCGTACATGTGGTGCCAGTCCCGCGGCAATTAAGTATAAACCGCATGTAAGCGATTTGACGAGCGACGAGACAAGCGACGACGATCCGCTTTACTGTCGGACTCCCGCGACGCGGCAAACCGCATGAAAGCGACGGGAGCAAGCGACCAAGGCGATGAGCGACGATTTCTAGAAATCCAAAAACCCAGCGACGCGACAAGCAACCGTGGGAAATCTCCGCCGCTCGTCGCTGACTCTCGTCGCTCGCTTAATCGCTTACATGCGGTTCAGCCTTTACGCAAAGCAACTCCTAGGAATGAAAAGATACTGCTGTTGTTACCCCCTTGCTGCGTCCCCAATCTGTCATCCGCTATGCAACTCGCAATTGCGAGTTGCATAGCGGACGACACGCTGGGAAGGCAGGAAGGGGGGTAACAACAGCAGGATCCTCTACCACAGTGTTTAGCCACTGTGGTAGAGGATCTATGAAGCCGAATGTATACACCGGCGGTTGTATTACTAGCATAGCTGTTCCAAATTGGGTTGCAAAAAGGTTCAGTTTCACAAGCCCCTGATTATGAAAATGAATCCAAATGGTCGAGCCTGCTTACCTGGTTCGCTGGCGCGGTGACAGAGACAGCTTTTGCCCGCGCTGCAATGACGACGGAGCGAAAACCGAACACGCCGTTCTGGGATGCAGTCATTTTGCCAACGAGCGAGTGGAGCTCAGACGGAGGACGTCATCAGCCACAGCAACCATCGGCAGAGGCAGCACTCAAGGCACCGGCAAACTATATTATACAAACACAGCAACTTCTAATTTCCCCAAGCAGAGCAGCAGCGCGAACAAAGACCCAAGTTCCCGCCACTAAGGCCAGATCCAATTTTTTTTTTCTTTTTGGTTTTTGGAATTGCGCCGTTGCCGGCTAAAAACTGGCGCTTCGAGCGGACGCGAGGGCCGCGCTGATTGGCCCGCGCGCTCCCTGTCCTGGCACGTGAGCAGCTCTCCTCATTCAAGGCATCCGCGCTGCGCGCGAGGACACTGCATCATGTCCGGTCGCGGGGCGCGCACTGGCGCATTCCAGGCGCCTGATTCATCTGGGGGGTGTGGGATTTTTCCCGCGCTGGTTCAAACATCACGTGGGAGGCTCCCCGCCTCGGGCACTTGCGCTGGAAGCGGCTTCTCCGTGCATGCCAGGGTAGATAAAGGCCGCGGTAAAAAGCGGGAAAGTTATAAAGCTGGAGTTCTACCAATTTCGACAGTTTGATTTCCAATTTGTCCCGTACAATTTCATTAGAACCAGTTCATTTCGGGTCTGGCATGTTTATATCCAAACTGTTTTCAAATGGGTTTTTTTTTTTTCTTTTTCAATGGGTTAAACGTGTGCTTTTTTATGTCTCTAGCTAAAACAGACTTCTTGCACTGAAACGTCACTTTCTTGTACGAGGGTTCGTGCTACAAAGCACCAAAAATATATTATGGGAACGCTCATACGAATTTAAAAAAAAAGTTAAACGAACTATAGAGTAACAGTGGCTTTCAGCGGGTATTCTGGGTCCAATAAAATACGAGCTTGAGCCACGGAACATTGCATAGCGGCAATTCCCTGCCATTCCTTGGCTCACCCTATCTTCGATCTGGCAACATACATGAATACTGGCTGTTGCTTGTATTGAGTAGATCAGGAAATTCCTACGAACCACCATGGAACCTCAAAGCTTGGCAGAGGCATCACTACCTTGGCCATCTCTGACCAAGGAAAATCAATAGACAGCCACGGTACATCAAATACTGGCAGCGACCAATTTACCCTTGCCATCAATGACCAAGGAAATTGATTGGTCAACCAGGAAAGATACTCCCTGGCAGTTCCGTGGCTTTCTGGAGCAAGGAAAGACTGCGAAACGCCAGGCTGGCATATAGAAGTAATTGGCTGGGCAGTAGTGGTCAAGCTATCACAACTAAGTGCCAATCCTGGCCCCAGCTAAACCAAGCAAGGGTGCTACCTGGGATCATGCTAACCTCATTGATAATCACGCATCTGACGTTCCTGAACACACAGCTAGCGGAAGGTGTTCAATTCTTTGTCGCGCAGTCCGCCATCCCTATTGATAGTAAATTTGAACGCTTGTCACGCCTGTTGAAGAAAGAGGAAGACAAAGACCATGTGAATTGCGGGAATGAGAAATAGTTTATAATATTTAAAGGTGCAAAATGATTATTATGAGAAATAAAGTAAAAGTAAACCGTTAGAAAAGAAAGAGAGAATTAGCAGGAAAAAAAGTACAATAAAGAAAGCTCTGCATGCGTCTCAGCACTAATCAATGTTCGATCAAGTCATAAGACGCATGCGGTGAATTTCGGCTCACGGGTCCTCCGTAGCGTGCGCTCGTGAAGGCGGCTGCCTTCGCCTCGAAGGTTGGAGGTCGTAGCGCAGACTTGGCTAGGAGCTGTGCATGGCAGCCCTACGTGTCGGCGTCCGGCGAAGGCTCCGTCGACCAGACCGCTGGACTCAGCGTTCGTTGACTGTGGCAGCTGTTGAGCGATGTGCAGGCCGACCGTTGCGGTCCGTGCTCAGCTTCCAATTGCCCGCTCGGTCGCACGCTCCCCACCTCGTCCTCTTCATGATCTTCTTCGTCTTCGATCGCGGCTAGGCGCAATCATTGTCATGAGGATCATGACATTTCCCTCCCCCCCCCCCTCCCAACATTTAAAAACTTCATCTCATGAAGATTTCTGCACGTGACGACGCCGTTTATTCATGGTCGAGGTCGCCATACACGCGCACACAGTCACTTTCTTACAGCAACCGCGCACGTGCTCAACCAGTATGCAGTGATATCAAAACAAATCGTTTTCCACGAAGTTCACATTTAAATAATTAACAAAACAATTTCCTTTTTTATTTCCCCAGACCCTTTTCGGTCATTTTAAGCCTTGCCGTACCACTAGAGGGCTCACATTTAAATACTAAATTTGTCAAAACACGTTTACTAAAATACAAAACGAGATCCGACTTCCTTTCTTTTAGAAACAAGAATCCTATCCTGACACTTTACGAAACCTACGCTCAGAAGTCAATTACTTAACCTGTTCCCACCTTCTGCGTCGTAAAAAGAAAGTAACCTCCTCTTTAGATATCAACGCGACTCATGAAGTCCGCTCCAACATTATCAAATCCCTAGATATATTCTACGTAGAAGTTCTGATCTTACAGCCCCAGACTTCATCGCATCACGCGACTGTTAGCATGCTTCGCCTTGTTTAGAAATTCCAACGGTCGGGGATCGGTCTGACATCAAAATTTCTCGCCATGTAGAAACAACCTAAATCCCTCGACGGTCCATAAATTGCCAAGCATTTCTTTCCTATGGTGGCATAATTCCTCTCTTGTTTGCTCAACCTCCTGCTAGCATATGCCACAGGTTGTAGGATCCCTTCGCTTTCCTGCAGAAATACTGCACCCAAACACGCATCAGACGCATCTGTCCGCAAAACGAGCTCCTTTTCAGGATCTGGTGCCAAAAAGATAGGTGACCGCGAAAAGCACCTCTTCAACTCCTCAAATGCCTCCTCCTGGTCTTCACCCTATTCGACTTCTTTTCGTGCTCTTTTCCTCGTGATTTCCACGAAGAAGCAGTAAGATCCGCGTAATTTAGCATACACTCACGTTAGTATCTAGATAATCCAAGAAATAACTTGACTTGTCGTTTCGTCACTGGTCGTGGTGCATCTTGAATCCTCTCAAGGATCTCCACATTGGGCCCCATCCGTTCTCCTCCTAGCTCGTGTCCGAGCTGATTGAAAACTGTTCTCAATGTTTCCATGCCCTGTGCCCATGAGTCTGACGCTATCAGGATGTCGTCAATATAGTGATGAGCGTCAGCGATTCCAACAAGCAGCTTCCACATCAGTCCTGTAAAGATAGCCGAGGCAGTCTTAAGCCCGAACGGCATAAACCTAAATTGGTAGTGTCCACCTACTGAAGAAAATGCAGTTTTCACTTTTGCTGACTCCACCAACGCAATTTGCCAATATCCTCTAAATAAGTCTAATTTCTAAAAGAACCTCTTTCGTCCCACGTTAGTAAAGGCGACATCAATCCTCGGGATCGGCTCCGCGTCTACCTTCAACACGTCATTCTGTGTTCGATAATCCAAGCAAAACCTGTTGGACCCATCTTTCTTTTTGACGATTAAGACCGGTGCGTTGTAGGGTGATGTGCACCGCTCGATGACTCCCAGTCTTGGACCACAAAGGGCAACGCATATTGTCTCACCCGGACTGGTTGTTCAGTGGTCAGTTTCAGGTCACAGGTAACCAAGTTGGTCTGGCCGGGTCGATCTGAAAAAACCAACTGGTATTGTTTAATTAATGTCCAAATCTCATTAATTTCCTTGGCATGTAAGTCTCTCGTTGGCGACATTTTGTCAAGACTGTTCTGTGATGTTTCTTCCGGAAAGAGTCCTCTCGCTGAAGTCTTCCGTCGCTGCGCCGCATATTGGACGATTTATCCTGTACTCCTGTCTTTCTTCATAGATTTTTTAGCATATTCATCTGAAATATTTTCTTTCTTTCGCCAACATCAATCTCGTAGCCGACTTCACTTTTCTTGCTTGAGGCTACAAAGGGCCCCTTCCATTGCATGATAAGTTTATTGTGATCGCTTGGAAGCAGAATGAGAACCAAGTTCCCTGATCTCGCTTAGCGGTTGACGCTCTTGTCTCAGCACTTTTGTATTTGCACTTGGCTTCTTCCGAAAATGGTGAGCCAACTCGCTTGACCCTTCCAGTTTATTTCTTAGCTCTAACACGTGGGTGGGTGTAGGTAGTCTTGAGGTCAGCTTTTAGTGACTCGTTGGACCATATCTTCTTGAGGATGCCCAAAGGTCCATGTACCCTCCGCTATAGAGCAACTGTAAAGGTGAAAACTTCAGGCTTGCTTGCGGGACTTCTCTCTAGGCAAATAGCAATGCCGGAACGTACCTATCCCAGTCTTTGGGCCTCTCCTGACACATTCGTTTCATCAACTGTTTGATGGTTCTGTTAATTTTCTCAACAAGTCCATTCGCCATCGGGTGGTAAGGAGTGGTCAGTAGACGCGTCATGGAAAGAAGTTTGCTCACTTCCTTCATGAGATCCGAGGTGAAACAGGAGCCTCGATCGCTAAGGACCTCTATTGGAATGCCCGTACCTGGCAAACATTTCCAAAAAGCACTTCTGCTACTTGCTTTGTCCCAATGTTCTTCAAGGGAACAGCGTCCGGGTACCTTTTGACCATGTTTACCATCGTCAAAGTATCTCGGTTGCCCCAACTTGCTCTTGGTTTAATTAGCCCGATGATGTCAACTGCGACTTGCTTGAATGGTGTCTCGATTGTAGGCAAGGTACACAGAGGTGCTTTGCCTACTCTTCGTATTGGCACTGTTAGTTGACAGACGTCGCACGAGCAAACATACCTCTTGATGTCACTCTTAATCCCCGGCCAGAAGAACTCTTCTGTCGCCAGTGCAAGCGTAATTTTTACACCTTGATACCCACACATGATGCCATCGTGTGCCATTGACACCACAGTTGGCCTGTATCTCGTTGGGAGCACTAATTGCTCAATGGTTCTCCCAGTTGCGAACACGTATCTCCGAAAAAGCAAGTTGTTTCGAATTACCATGTCATGTCTTCTGCGGCATCTGTGTTTCCTTATCACCTTCCCCACGTTGTCGAAGCACTTTTTCAGGGATGGGTCATTCCTCTGCTCCCTTGAATGCTCTTCTGCTGTTATTTCGAGGATTGGAACCTGTGGTACGTTCAAGGGTGCCTGTCCTCTATCGCAACCGTTCTTCGTCTGTACAAGCCCGGCGACGCTGGCATGTAGCCTTGTAGAGTCACTACTTGGAACGTGTCCTAACGACTCGGTTCAGTTCTTCTCGCATCTCTGCTCTTCATTGTCCTCGCAACCAACATGCTCTGTCCGCGGTGGTATTTCGTTGCTCCTCTCTTGTTCGCAATTCCAGGCCGGTCCGGCTCAAGTGCTTCTCTTGTATGGGGGATGTTGCCAATAACCAAATCGTACAGTGGGTTGTCAATACACTCTGCAATAACCTTTCCAGTGAAAAAATGTGTACTAACAAAGATCTCAGCCTCTGGTAGGTATTTTACGGTTCGGTCTAGCAAAACTATAGGGCTTGATTCGCCAGTGTAGCACTCGACAGGGAATAGGTTCTTTTTCACAACTACGGTATTACAGTCAGTGTCCCGTAGCACTGTTATCTTCTGTTCCCCGACACGCCTTTCGACTACCGGCATGTTTTCCACCAAGAACTTGGGTTCTAGTCCAACGGCCGTATTCACAACTAGAATCCTTCCTCCATTCTTCAGGGCAGGAATGGGCAAAATACTTGCAAATATGTATCAAAATAAATATACAAAATACTTCGTCAAAAATGTATTTAATTACAAATTTAATTACATTTCCAAAAAAAGCATTTAAGTACAAGATACAGATACAACCAAATGAATTTGGTCTCCTCCAAATACTTTTCCAAATACATTCCTAAAATTTTGCGTCAGCGACTTCAGGGTACCTGCAACGGGTTTCTGGGTATCTAATTTTAATTTTGCATCGCACACTCGGGAGCTAGTGTACGAGGCTCTAGTAACGTAATAGAAATATAATCACAAAAATGTAATCAGCTTGGATGTAGTAGGAGAAAAAAGTACCGAGCTTCAAGCAGCTTTTTTTGTCCATTACATTTTGGTATACATCAACAAAGAACCGAGATGACCAAGACGCGCAGCAATAGCTAGAGAATTTTTTTTATTGTTGCAACTCGCACCAGTTACGAAAATCTGACGACCCGCGCATTTAGAATGTTCCAGCCAAAAATATGAATGGAAATCAGGCTGGAAAGCATCACAAGTTGTCACAGGCACTTATTTAGCCAGTCTGCCTGTGAACGTCGATTTCGTCACTATTCTTGCCCTGGACTAGCACCGTAATCACGGTCACTAAACGCTTGTGCTTGATTGAGAGACGCTGCATTCGGTGCAGAACGTAGTTTGTTTTCCTGTTCTGGACAGTGACAATAAATTTGAGGGATGTATTTTCGCCCACAAAATTGTATTTTATTACAAGTGTATTTGAAATACTTACGTTTTAGTATTTAAATACACACGTCAAATACATTACCCAATTTGTAATTAAATACAAATACAAAATACACAAAGTATTTAAAATGCGTATTTCAAATACCTGTATTTGAATTACTGCCCAACCCTGCTTCAGGGTAATGTATATATCATCCGGTTCCCCTTGCCTTTCATCCGATGTTGTCCATATGCAAGAAACTTGGGGCTTATCACCAGACCTCAGGTTGCATCTTTCAGCTTTATGCCCCGACTTCCTACAGTGCCAACACGAAGGTAGCCTACAGTATATGCTTCGACTCTGGCAGTTCTCTGCCTTGTGTCCTAACTGGGTTCACAAAAAAAAAAAATCATCGGAAAGTTCTCCTAACATCCTCCTTGAGCGCGTTACCGGACGCTCTCATGCTGGTGTTAGACTCACGTTCCTCTCATTTTGCTTTTACATAGCTCGGTTGAGCTTGCGCCTCTAGACATACGTCAGCCTTCGTGCTAGATCGTCTAGCGTCGTGCAGTTCCTCTTTTTTAAGAAAACAGTTAGCTGGATGGAACATATTGTAATTAATTGTTTGATGAGCATCGCCTCTCATAGCGCCACGAAGTTGTTCTCCGCTTCTGCAGCTTCCAGCCATCTATCAAAATATCCGGCCAACCTTGCCGGAAACTGTCGTCTATTTTCTCCCTCTCCCGGTTTCGCATCACAAAATTTCTCACGATGATTTTCCTTGGTATATCGCAGGGGTGGCCAAGCTGCAGCTCGCGAGCCGCATGCGGCTCTTCCCGTGTTAAAGTGCGGCTCGCGGCTGCCTCCCCTACACCCCGCCCCCCCCCCCCCCCCGGCCTCCCTCCTGATCATTCGAGCACTTCCCCAAAAAGATAAATGGAACGCGTTTTAAATCGAAAGACAGGTAGCGGTTCGGTAGTCTTGAGCTACTGCTTGCTACCTTACGTACAGTCGGAATGGTTTTGACTCAGATAGATTGAAAGTAGTTCGCACTACTTTTAATCTATCTGTTTCAATCAATCAAGGGTCGTTTATTGCTCTAGACCGCACCTTGAATACCCTTTCTTCGGCGCGGAGCTTACCACTTGGACCCTTGCCGGCCCGCGATCTTTCTTAGCCGGTGAGTGATGCCATGGAGATATGGTGCTACCACTATGGGCTTTGCGGTTTTTTTCTTTGCTGTTCGCTCGATGCCTTCCTGTCCTCGCTTCAACTTCTGGGAGATCTTTTCACATATTGATACCAGTAGTGTTTCCGGATACCCAGCATCAAGTAGCCTGGATATCTGAGTGTCAAAACTCTTCTGGGTCTGGTGTTCGCATGGCTTCTTTAGTTTAGTGCCGTGGTGGCGACCCCACGTTTCACGTTCTTTGAGTGTCCGGATTCGAATGGAAGAAACCCTTCGCAGGACTGAGCTTGATATCGCAAGCAGGCGTGGCCATCTTTAGAGTCTAAGGCAAGGTCGAGGAATCTGATAGATTTGTTTACGGGTAGTTCATGAGTGAACTCAAGTCCTGAACAGCTCTGTTAAAGGCACCTCATGATATACTCGCGGCCACCGTTGTCTTGTTCTACCTCCGTGTTTCAATCCCTACACTCAACGCCTGAGTGTAGGCCATCTCCCCCTTCTCGTTGACAATATCTTCCACAATCCGATTGAGGATCGACATACCTCGGTTGGCCTTGCTGACCTATTCCACCACGTAGGAATCACACGCATATGTGTCGAGGACAATCCGAAGATCCATGTTAGAATCAAGAATAGACGCACCCCATGGGTTAAAGTAATTCACCCACTTTTGCAGCACGGAACGGGGTAGCATGATGGTGGCACGAGGAGTGCCCGCTCAGAGAACAAAAATGTACTCCGCCTTGCACGTGACGCCGTGATCTTTCTAAAACTGCTCCATGGAGTCATAATTTGTCCTTTCCAGGTCCTGATGCATGACCTCCTACTTGTTTAGAAGGCTCTCAATCTGCTTCTTCTGCGCTTCATCGTCCCTCGGTGGGGAAAGGCACTACGGCCATACATTCATAGATAGGCATAAAAGGCTCGTTAGAGCGGCATTTGTTCGTGTTGTGCTTGTAGCAGGGTGGGTGTCTTGGTGCACCTGAGTCCCCTCCCGATTTAAGCATCCGTGGTTGATGGAAAGCAGAGCGTTGGCCATTTCCAGAGTCCGGGGCATGAGCATGGAGAGCTCCACCTTGGGCGCATTATGAGGCCAGAGCAGGGTGTAAGATAGACAGGTGGGGAAACGGCCCATAGAACCCTACCGCAGCGCCGTGACCGGATTGTGTACTCGTCTGCTCGCGGGTACCCCCGATTTGCGACAGATGGCGCTGCGGCGAGAGGAAAAAGATTGGAATCGAATTTGCATGGAACTCTATGGGAGAGTGCGCAAAATAAACTGAGAGCACGACAGTCCTCCATTGAAAATTCACAAGAAACCTTCTCCGTCAGTTTAACCGGTCGCCACCGGTCGCCCACCCGGAGTGAGAGTTCGCGATGCTCCACATAGGTGGCGCCACAGAAAAAGAGAAAACCGAGGGGGACACAATCCGGTCGCTCATTTGGCTCTCGTTTCACCACCCGTCTATCGTACACCCTGGGCCAGAGAAGAATGTGTGCATGTGCCGACCCTCGGTGCTTAAATTCGATCCGCTTAAAGGGCTACTCCACCGATTTTTTCATTGTCTCCGATTTGCTTGAAATTTTGCTAAACTAACCAACAAACATCGCGAAAATAGTATCCCAAATATTAGGTCAAAATATTGTTTTTTCGTCAAGTTATTGAATTTAGAGTTTTGGTCGTCACCGTGTTTTTCAAGCTCGAAGTCTCTACTGGCAACAATGAAAAAGTGACGTCAGTGGAAGGCAGGGGTTCACTCTTTGAGCTGTAGATTTTGTTTTCAACTGATTCGAAGCAGTTTCATGGTGTCAAATGAATGCTTGGGAAGCTCGCTGCAGTACCCGCGCTCCAGCGCGGAACAAATGATTGGCATATTCTATTTTTTGGCTGCTTGCTCGACTGACAAGCCTGCCTGCCACTGACGTCACGGCCCTGAAAAGCGCGCGTATATTTGAATGTTGGTTTTTGCATCATTTTCATTTATCGATTTCGCAATAACTATTATGAATTTCGCGATTCTAAATAGCATACCGGAGAGAGTAAAGGCCGGGGAGTCAGAAAATATAGTTAGTTGAGGTAGCTCAAAAAATCGGTGGAGTATCCCTTTAAAGTAGTCGACGACTATGTACGGCCTAAAAAGCGATACACGGGTATAACGGAAAATGTTGAGAACGACACGCACCAGTCGGTCGAAGTATGAAGCACAGACTACGGGATCGTCATTCCCCAGCTGAGCTCGATAAATGCTGTTCATTTCCTCCAGTGGTACACCGATCTCGCCGGGCTTCAACCGAAGGCGTTGAAGCAACTGCACAAGGTCAGGCCAGTGCATTTCCAAGGCAGAAAAAGTAAAGAACGCGGTCGGCTTACTCAACTGCCGTATCATAGCAAAGAGGTCTTCCTTGCGTTTTGTTCAGTACCACACGGTGTTGGCTATACCATGCATGAAAGCCATGTCGTGCTCGACCGCTTCCTGTACGAACTCCTTGTCGAGCAACTGTTGCTTCTTTAGTGTTTCCACCGCCTTTATGTTAGGGAAGGTCGCACACATGTCACTGGCTACTCGGTGTCCAAACACTGTCATAGCCATGTACACTACGTGCTGCGGTGTGAACCCTCGACGGTCTGATCTGCGGATCTCACTCATGGCATGCGCAAAGACTCGGTTTCGCGGTGGCATCTACTCACCGCGGCTCACCGAGATAAATCTCCGGGAAGAGAGCTCCTCCGCATGTTCGTCGTAAAGGACGCTCATGGGCCTTTTTCTCTTACCTGGCGCAATGACGAAAAACTTGTCCTCGTCCTATACGAAAGCGTGCTGAGCCAGCGTCATGGCTGTAGACAATTGGATGGGATCGTTCAGGTCTGAGCTTTGCGGGAGCAACTCAATCTTGTCGTGCTCGTTCACTTCTACGATATCATCCAAACGGGCCAAATCGCACCTTATGTTATAACGCTTGTACAGCGTGCTATTACACAATAATGTCACGGCAGCAGATCACCTTTCCTTACTGGGCCTGCCAGGTACGTTGTTTTCGCAAGCATGCGCCGCTTCAAATGTACATTCAGGGTTCGGTCTTGTTCGACGGCACGGGTCAGCACTGTCATTATGTCATCCACATTAACGTAAACGTTCACTACGGATCCCTTATTGCCGTATTGACCTCCACCGTGCATCAGCCGTCGCAGTTGCATGAAAGGGATTCTTGGAGATATGAGTTTCTTACTCACCGCGTTCAGTTGTGGGAGGTGGGCTGGCTTCGGGGGATATACATAACCGTTACTTGAGGAAAGATGAGGAATATGACCCTTGTGCACTGATTGCATGCAGGTCGAACACAGTCTAAACTCGGTTAGGTCCGAGTTCGAAAATGATTGCTGGGGGGTCTTGTGACATCTGTCCGGTAGCGATTGCACGTCGTTTTTGGAACCAGAGGCGATTTGCTCTCGGCGCCGGCGATGGGCCTCTGCTTCGGCGTCGCGCACTTCCGGGTTACCCCGATTTTGGCTCCTGGCTTCTGCTTCGGCGGCGCTCACTCCTGGCTGCTCTCGACGCAGGCGATGGGCCTCTGCTTTGGCGTCGCGCACTTCCGGGTCTTCTAGACGGTGGCGTAGAGCTTCCGCTTCGGCGGCGCGCAACTATGGTGTACTAGAATAGCGCTGCGCTGCAACTTGGCGCCGGTGGCGCTGAGTCTCTGCTCGGGCAGCACGTTCAGCAGCTGCTGCTTCATCTGACTCCCTCACCGTCGAGAAACAACTGCCTGATTGTGGGGGCATCGGTGGCCGAGCGGGCTAGCGCACACCATCTCGGATCACGTGGAGCGGAAGCTCGCGCTGCAGAACGAAGGGATCCTGGGCTCAATCCCCACCCTTGCCCGTTTCGATCTGGATGAGCATCGTACCAGCGTGCGGTCGTGTATCACTACTGCGTGGTGCACGTTAAAGGCCCCAGGCCAGCGGTTGTACTGCACTGGCTGAATTGCTCATCTTCAGCGAGTGACTCGTCGGAACTTTTAAAGGGCTGACCAACTAAACGATGTCTAAATATCCCACAATACCCAATTAATATTCCTGATCGCGTGTTCTCGTCGTCGTCGTCGTGCTGTCACAAACGTTCGCGTTCGTCTCGCGTGTTCTCGTCGGCGTCGCCCCAAATGCGCCGCGGTGACGCGTGACGGTTCCGCCGGCGGCGACGCCGACACGTCACGCCGACGCGTTACGGTTCCCATAATGCATCGCGATGACGTCACCGCTGACGTCACCGTCTCCTCCCGTTGGCCTCGGCATAACCATAACGCTTCGGCGTAACGCGTCGGCGTCGCCGTCGGCGTAACCGTAAAGTGTAGGCCTAACGCGTTGGCGTGTCAGGTCGGCGTTACCATCGGCTAACCGTAACGCGTCTGCGTAACGGATCGTCATGACGCGCCGGCGGGACGCGTCGGCGTGAAGCGTCGGCATCGCCATCGGCGTAACCGTAAGGCATCGGCGTGACGCGTCGGTGTCGCCGTCGTCATAAGGGCCTGACCACACTAGGGGCCCCGCAACGCCGCTGCGGGCACTGGCATCCGGCATCCCAACTCGAGGAGTCCACACTGGCCTCCGTTTTGCGGGCGTCACGTGACAGCACTAACTCTCGCGATCGCGCGCGAGCCTCCCGTTGGAATTCCCGCTCTTTCGTCGTCTGCTCTTAGATTCTTCCGTTTCGGCTGTCATATTTCGCATATATTGGCATCGGAACCGCACTCGCTGCCTACATGCTAGGTGTCCATTGTGACCTGGTGATCAGCGTGAACGTGATTATCCTAGCCTGCTCGTTGATCTTGCGACGTCGCCGGGCTCTGAAAAGAAGGAGGCGCAGGTTTTGGGCTTGGCTGAGTTGTATCTACCAAAACACGAAGGAAAGGTCAGTGCTTCGCTGCTTCAGCGGCGTGCCAGAGATGAAGGCTACTTTCGAGAGTGTCACCAAATCAACACGACATTCGTCACAACACAGAAGACATGCAAAGAGTGCCACGGAGAAACTCACTTGTAATTCCGAATTCTTCTCCTATAATATCCCAGCGGTTGTTCTTGGCGACGTTATCTAGGTAGTCTGGCTGCGTCTTGTCATATCAAAAGGGAAACAGTTGCACAGTTTCAAGGAACCGCTCCGTTGGAGAAGGCATCGGGGAAAATAGGGTTAGCAGACGAAACGAAACAACGCTATGTTCCTTCCGAACGTGAAAGACGCGCGGAGAACCAGCTTGAGCGTTGCCATGGCATCGCAACGTCACTATCTACGTGATCTCCCATTGGCTCCTCTCTTCTGCGGCGAGGAGCGGCGAGCTCTGAACCGCGCAAGGACCCGTTGGCCCTGCGGCGCTGTGCGTGGCGCCGCTGAAGCCGAGGTTTGGTCGGCAGCCTGCGGCGTTGACCGTCGCGCCGCAAGACTACGCGACGCCAATGTGGTCGAGCCTTAACGTGGTGGCGTGGCGCGTCGACGTCGCCGTCGGCGTAACCGCGCGTTGCATTATGGGAAACGTCCCATAATGCGACGCGCGCGTCACCGCGGTGAATTATAAGGCGACGCCGACGCGTCACGCTGACGCGTTACGGCGACGCGTTATGGTTACGCCGACGGCGACGCCGCTCAAGCCAGAAACGGGTGCCTAATTTTTAAGCTGCTGAGATATAGATCCGGCAAGCGCAACACAGAGACTTTGTGCCAGGGCTTGTGATTTTGCACCACGTGTTTTCTTTTTAACCGCCTGCACTGAATAGTTTTGTTTGCACACTTTTTTTTTTATTTTTTTACTTATGTATCGCGCTTGTCGAGATATGTACCATGGTTACCGGAATGGAAGCTGCACTTTTTACCCAACGAAGCCCGCGCATCTAATGCTCGCACCGACTGACCACGATTACGATTTACGGCAGGAAACTAGAGAAAGGCCATAAAGAAGGGGACTGCGGCTAACGCGCTTTCAAATGCTTAGAGTCCCAGCGCAAATGTCTTCGGCCTGACCCGTACCGCAAATGTCTTATCGTGCCTCGTCGTTCACTGTACCGCTGCCATCAATCGTAATGACTGTCTCCCCGTGTGTTCTGCCGGGATGTCGACTTGCTGGGCCGGCGAAAAAGGTAACTAACTTCATGTAAATACTGTAGGTTTCTTTTTTATAGTCCGGTCTGTTTTAAATCTTAATTTGTGTCTTTTTTTAACTCTGTATCGAGCTTTTGAGGTCAGCTCCCAGAAGTCGAGAAAAAGACCTTTTTAGCTACGACTACAAACACAATGTTAGCAATTTAAACGTCTCTGGGTCTGTTACTTTGGTTTAGATAGGCTGCTATTATTGACATATAATGTAATCCTCCTCTCACACATTGTGACTCGCCCGGCACTAACAAGGACGCCTAGCATGTAAGAGTTACTCTACTCGGTGAAGGTCGAAGGACAGACAATTAGATTCCGCTAGTAAACGAATCATTAACGAAGAAAAGCATTTCCGTAAATCTTGAGTGTGTCGGAATGTACAGCTCTAGTGTAATGCTCAGGACAGGCTACCGAGGAAAGAACTCGAAACAACATTGACTGTTTAAGAAAAGTTATATTAAAAACAGTCGTGGCATAAGTACGCCTAAATTTCAGCGTGTAGCAGGCAGTCGTCTAACGCACAGTTACTGCTGACGCGATTGCCTGGTGATCACTGGCGTGGCCGCAGTTTTGTGGTTCAAATGAAATAAAAAATAAACGTTTTATTTTGACAAAAGTTGAATGATGGGGCAAAAAGCAACCAAGGTCGCCGGACTAGGTTCCATCCACTAGTACAGTTGACCAACTTAGGGCACAGATAAAGAAAAATTCTACACGTCACTGCACGTAAATACTAAGAGACATGAAGCTGCAATAATGAACGAATTCAAAATGGAGCACATTATGTGCTCTGAAACTCCAAAGTTGTTGATTTATTTTTACTTTGAAGGCTAAGTTATACTTTCTGATGGCTTTAATTTTTTTGCATTTTGTTGTTGATGCATAATGTCATTGACATTATTCCTCAGTTTTGCTTAGTAGTTGTCCACTTTTGTTAGATATGTTTTTTGTGTACTATAGAAGGGTATGCACTTGAGCAAGTTGTTTATTCATTGTATAAAATAAATTCGCTGAAAACACGACGGGCAATTCAAAAGACAACAAACGCCCTGTTCTGTTCGTCGTCCTGAAACGAGTCCGTGCTCTTTTTAGCCCCTTCATCCTATAAAATTGTGTACCATAATTCCAGAGTGATGATAATCAAAGAAACAGCAAAACAGCAAACACGCAGAAGTAGAAGACAAAAACAAAGCGCTGCTTATTGAATGTTTTTTTGTTTTTTTCACAAGTGTAATACAGTCGACTTCACAATAGCATAATATAAAAATATACAAAGTGAGTGAAACCATTTTATTTAATGAATGCGAGTCCTACCTTGCTTAACTGTATAGAAGAATCAAAGGAAACAGGGCTGTGCATTTCTTCATCAAACCATGTTATGCTACACCGTCAACGAAATGTTTCAGTCTAATATATGAAAATTCATCATAAAAAAGTTACCTAATCCCGCACTCACACATAAATGTATACAACGCGCATAGACAACTCGGGCTCTTCACTTACCTTTCATTGTCTTCTGCGCTCCCTCACTATTTCTGATGCGACCATCGTTGCTTGTAGTTAACACGCTTACCGATTAAGAATTTAGAAAATGCAGGCGTGTATTTATCTTCCAAATGTATTTTCTAGTATTGGCTTCATGAATAACCTCTGTCTCTGAAATTGTTTACTGATCTCATTAAATATAGTATACGTGTAACGTATACAGAATGTCTTAATATTTTGCTGATCACTGCACCAGATGCTGAAGGTAGTGGAACAGTTATTTTAGTTGTAAATACGTATATATATATATATATATATATATATATCGTGATGGTGAATATGGTATGTATATCTGAGGATTATATGTAGAAGAACAAAAGCAATGGCTACTAAAATATGTTTTGAAAAACCCCAGCTCGTGCAACACAGCAAGAGCGGGCTCCTTCTCGTCTATCGTGACAGCGTCCATCGTCGTCGTCATCGTAACAGTTCCCCCCGGTGGTGGTAGGGTCGCTCATCCGATACTAGCGTGCGGGTTAGGTTGGCTGGAAGTACGGCTTGATATGATCAACGTGGACGATGTCCTGGCACCTCGAGCGATGGTCACGGGGCTGGGTCACGGGTACTACCTAATTGATGTCGGAGAGGCAACGGACAATGTGGTACGACCCAACAAATTTTTTTAGGAGCTTTTCGCATTTTCCGGCTTGGCGAATCGGTGTCTTGAACAAGACGAGGTCACCAACATTATAGAAGACTGGTACATGAGTGTCCGCATGACGAGGCTGTTGTTGTTGTTGCTGGGACTGCAGAGTTTGCAGTCGGACAAGTTGGCGGGCATCTTCGGCTCGGGATCCGACGTCAGGTGTGTGTGGATCCAAACGATTTTTCACGTATGTCAAAACAGTGTCGAGAGTCATGTGTGGATTACGCGCGTATAAAACATAATACGGCGAAAATCCTGTAGTTGTTTGTCGGGCGGTTCTTTAGGCGTAAGTGACAAAAGGAAGGATTGCGTCCCAGTTGGTGTGGTTTTTTTAAACATAAATGAACATCATGCTTGCCGGTGTATGATTTAGTCGTTCTTTGATCGCATTAGCTTGGGGGTGATAAGCAGATATCCCATGATGAACTGTACTTGCGAGTTGCAGAACCTCATTGAGAAGTTTGGCAATAAAGGGCGTGCCTCGGTCACTTGTGACGGACTGTGGAGCACCATGGCGTAACAGAATGGAGTTCAAAAAGAAGTTCGCAACTTCTCTTGCGGTGGCATCAGGAACTGGCTTAATTTCAGCATAGCGGGTATTGTATTCAATGGCTACAATGACCCATCAATTGTTGTTTGCAGATGTGATAAATGGGCCCAAGAAGACAATTCCGATTCTTTGGAAAGGATGGCAGGGTGGGGAAAGCGAGTGAAGTGTACCGGGTGGCGTTGTCGTTGGGTGTTTTCTTGTTTGGCAGTCGTGACAAGATCGGACGTATTTGCTGATAGCACGATACATTCCGTTTCAGAAGTAAGTGGCTAGAGTTCGAAAATAGATCTTGGAGAAGCCGAGTGTAATGATTTGGGAAAAGAAAAGGAAGAAAGAGAAGTGAAGAAAAAGAAGAGCGGTATTGCGGGTGCGAGAGGCATTCGAAGCTGACCCAAAAGCGGCGACGGTCGGCTGCTCGAACGGTGCGCTACCCGGCTCCGTCCCGGCGTCTGTGTGGTCAACGTAACCGGCTTCGTCCCGGCTTCAACGAGCTGAAAAATCAACGCACCTGGCTCCGTCCAGGCGGCAGGGAAGCTCAACATCAACATAACCGGCTTCGTCCCGGCTTCAGCATGGTGACCATCAGCGCAACTGGCTCCGTCCCGGGATCAAGGCACCCGGACCCGAGATAACCAACCCCCTCCTGACATCGCGGCACGCACTACTTCATCAACGATCAAAGGGTGATCAATCAAGGGCACCAGCGACCCGAGCTACGACCCCAGGGGTGACTATACTGCCTACCGAAGTGCTTGAATGGTCGAATTGTTTCTTTTCTTTTGCTTTGCTAACTTTGCTTTTTTTTTTTTCTAATATTTACGTCCTGACTTGAATATATTTTTTACTCATGCATTTTTCTTAGCCTCCCGAGCCTTCCTCTCACCATCCCAGACGAACCTGACACCGAGATGTCCAGCAATTGGGTCGTCATTATTAGCGCGAATAATATCGTTTTAAGGGAACGGGGAATAACAAGAAGCCACGGACGTCCTTGCGGTTCATAGTTTTGCCTGAATAGCGTCTTACCGTTGTGAAGCGCAAATAGACGCGTTATGCGTGCTGTGCGATGAGGTGGATGTGGGTATGTGCCAAGAAGATGTTCGATTATCGGCTTAAAGGGAAGCTACGGAGCTTCTTGGAAAAAATGAGTTAGAAGTGAATTCTAGTGTATTTTTACCCCGTGAACCCGAATACCCAAACAATTTGCTGCGCAAGTATTGTTAAACGCGAGAAAAACGCGAAAGACAGTCGCTGTACGTGACGTCATCGACGGATCTTTTGGCTGCCCAGGGCTAGGGAGGCGAGGCTTCAGTCCTATTTTGAAATTGCTCGTATGGCCCTCCGGAGCGTCGCATTGAAATATAATTCTGATATCTGTTATTCTACAGGCCAAATGAACGCAATTCAAGCGTTTTTTCTCAAATGTAGAAGTGCCCCATAAGCGATCTGGGCTGCAGCAATATCAACGTAGATCAAAGGAGCCGTAGCGAGAGAAGTGCGCGAGTCTTGGAGAGGAGAGGCAGCTGGAAGGGGGCACCGGGACAACCCGTCGTCATCCAGATGTCTTTATCTTGATTTGTTAGAGAACGTTGAAATTGTAATCTTGAAGTTTGAGAGACCATCATCCAAGGCGGTCTGACGGATCTTTAAGACTGGCGAGCCAGCAGAGGGCATGGTGGTGGGTCACTATATGAAAATGGATGTCATATAGAAAGTGACGGAACTTTGATATCGCCCATATACCAGCCAGACATTCACGTTCAGTGATAGTATAATTGAGCTCAGCCGGTGTGAGGGTGCGACTTGCGTATGCGATAACCCGTCGAGTGCCTTGAGAATTCTGAGCCAAGACTGCTCCGATGCCGTGTCCACTTGCGTCGGTACGTATCTCGGTTTCGGCTCCTTGAGTAAAGTGACCGAGGACGGGACTCCTTGTCAAAGTCAATTTTCGGGATCTAAACGCCTGGTTTTGCGATGGACCCCATTCGAATTCGGTGTTGGCTTGGAGGAGTTAATTTAGAGGTTCAGCGAGATGAGCAGAGCCAGGAATGAACTTGCGGAAATAAGTGCACAATTCAAGAAAAGCACGGACGTCCTCTTGAACTTTCGGAGTAGTAAATTCTGAAACGGCTCGAAGTTTGTCAGGATCCAGGCGGATACCATCAGCGCTTATTAGGTGCCCAAGTGCTTTTAGTTGTCGAGCTCTAAATGTGCATTTCTTGAAATTCAACTGTAGGCGGGCGGACCGGAAGCAACCAAACACTTGTTTCCGGCGTTGAAAATGTTCATCAAACGTCGCTGAAAAGACGACGACATCGTCAAGGTAGCAGAGGCTTATATTCCAAGTGAGGCCGCAGAGCAATGTGTCCATCATCCTTTCAAAGGTTACGGGGGCGTTGCAGAGGCCAAACGGCATTACATTAAACTGATAGAGGCCGTCCGGCGTCATGAAGACTCTTTTCGCTTTGTCAGCTTGAGTGACAGGTATATATATCTGCCAGTAGCTGCTTCGGAAACCCATCGATGAAAAATATGATGAGCTTTGCAGTGCGTCTAAGGTGTCGTCGATCCTTGGCAGCGAGGAAACATCTTTCTTGGTCACCTTGTTTAGACGGCGGTAGTTTATGCAGAAGCGCCACGAGGCACCCTTTTTTTTAATGAGAACGACGGGAGATCACCAAGGGTTGGAGGAGGGCTCAATTATTTTGTTCTCCAACGTTTCGGTGACGTGCAGTTGGATGGTTTAACGCTCCATGGGTGAGTTTCGGTAAGGTCTAATTATCACTGGGGACGCATCCCCGGTGTCGATACCATGGTGCACCACGGAAGTTTGAGCGAGAGCTCGGCTCTCGAAGTCGAGTAAATCAGAATACGCTGAAAGAAGGGTGACCAAAGAGTTGCTTCTCGGCAGGTAAGGCGGCATCCACCATTGCTTTTACCATGTCGCTAGTGCCGCGTGCAGACGTTTGGGGAGAATTCTTTGACGATACGTCTCTGTGAAGAGGGGCAAAGATATGTTCTTCATATCGGTTTATAGTTGCGACTTGTGTATTTTGTGGAAGTATTTGCGGCTCGGGAGAGGTTTTAGCAAGAAAAACAGGAACGTGCCCCCCCACTATGAACGCGAGGGAGTAGGGAACAGCAACATTTTTCTTTGGAAGTAGTGTTCCGGGAGGTTCGATTAGTGCATAGGTTCCTGTGATGGATGGCTCGGGCCTCAGCTTGGCAATGACGGCGAATAGGAATGGCACAAGAAGGTCGGCATCTGTACGAAGTATCTGGGGTGATGAACTAGGAGCATCATCCGCAGAATCGTAACCGTTCAATTCTAGTTCACCACCTGCACAGTTTATGAGTGCGTCAGTCGATGTTAGGAAGTCGCATCCTAAAATAACATCAGGCAACACAGTTTCAAAGCACAAGGAATTCCACGATGTAGGACATGCCTGCAAGAAACAAAGGTATGGTGGCACAACCTAGAGATTGAACCAATTCACCATTGCTTACACGCATTAAGTGTGATACAAACATTGACGGTAGTCGGTCCAATAAGGGGAGGTTTTGCGTCAAATTCGGGCACCGCAGCCTGACCACCGGTGGCAACGCAGGCTGCCCTCTTTTGTTTGACGACGGCGTCGACGCAAGTTTGGCGCGGATGGTCGGAGAAACGGAGCGGCGGCGTGTTGGGTATGGAGAGGGCCACCTCCGGCGACGGGTGTCAGATGCTTCGGGGGCATCGGTAGGATGGCGAGCGTCGGAGAGGAGAGCGTCAGAGGGGGGACTTACATCCAAATTTCTTGAATAGCGAGAAAAACTAGCAGTTAGACGATAGGAAGCATTGTCGGTCATTCGTCTGCGGCAGTAACGGGCGATGTGTCCAGCTATGTTACAGTAGAGGCATACTAAACTTTGATCGTCGGTGCGCCATATGTCAGTTCGTCAGGGTTGCCCATAAGGTCGATATGATGGTTCATCCAGGAATGGAGTCTTGTAACGTGACTGGATATCGAGCATAATAGGGCAAAGTGGTGTTGATGCTTGCTGTTTGTTGCGCGTAGATTGAGGGACCTTCCTGGAGTTGGTTCAAAGCCGCGCGTAGTTCGTCCTGTACTACCTCCCGAACACTTGCAGTTTCCATCCGCTGGTGTACTGCAAAGTTCGGGGCGTGCAGTGGGGCTAAGTAGGCCTCTAGCTCCTGGCGAATGATCTGGCGAATCAGCTCAGGAAGCTCCGATGGCGTTACGTTGTTTGTGCACACCTCGGGGAAAAGCTCGAAGGGGCGTTTCATGATGCGTGCACTTTGTAGTTTTTCATATCTTTGCACTCTGTAATAAGCTGTTGGCCAGTCGGAGGGAACTTCAGAGCCACGACCGAGCAGAGGTCATGTAGCAGCCCTTTAAATAGGTGCCGGATTTTGTCCTGTTCGATCATGTCATGGTCGACACATCGGCACAGGGGAAGGACGTCCTCAATGTAGGCAGTAGATGACTCTGCTGCAGACTGATACACATCGCGACACTGTTAGCAGGAACAGGACAGCGGCGCATTTTCTCACTATACTTCTAAATAGTATTAGCGAGCACAAAATTTTATCGCTTACATTGTAGAACTAAATGAGCTCTTTCCTTACCAATAATAACTTGGATGACATCTCTTGGTTTCAAAGACAAAAACTGGAAAAACAGGCGATCGCTTGTTCGCGCTAACAGTATCGCGCTCTGTACCTTCTGGCAAGTTTATCTTTGGCCTGCTGGTTGCGACTTCCCGGCTTTCCAAAGACTTCCGTGAAAGCCGTCTGAAATCTCTCCCGCGAATCGACCCCGTCTTCGTTGTTAACCGAACCACTGGAGAGCAGTATTCTTCGGAAAAAAATACGAAATTCGTAAGCTTGAAACTGTCGTCCCACCTGTTATGTTGGTTTTCCCAATCATAATTTTTGAGCCAATCGTTGACGTCGGCTTCTGGCGCTCGGCTGAAAACTGGTGGGTCTCGTTGTCGGTTTCTGACAGTCGGAGTGGCGGGTGCGCGTTGTTGGGTGGCGTTCCTTGTCTCGTTGGGCATGGTGGTACGCGTTGATCGCCCGCT
Organism: Ixodes scapularis; assembly: GCF_016920785.2. Lineage (NCBI taxonomy): Eukaryota > Metazoa > Arthropoda > Arachnida > Ixodida > Ixodidae > Ixodes > Ixodes scapularis. Next base: position 46,361,647 of record NW_024609879.1, on the reverse strand, counting down.
GCGGAGCTCCAGGACAAGAGAGGATGGAGATCGTCCTAAAACTACCACTTCTGAGGGTGAATATGGTATATATATTTGAGAGTGTTACGTAGAAAAACAACAGCAATGGCTACTACAAATGTGTCTTGAAAAACCCCAGATCGTGCAACACAGCCGCGCGGGCTCCTTCTGGTCTTTCGCGACAGTGTCCGTCGTCGTCGTCTTCATAACAATAAATAAATATATATATATATATATATATATATATATTGTTACTGTGTTGTTGTTGAAGGAGTAGTCCAGGAGTCAGTCTCCGGTGGTCGGTTTTTAGTTCGAACTGCCCGGCTCAGCTCGAGCTCTCGCGTGTCCTAGCCATTTTTCTTGCGCGCTCTTTTTCTTCTTCTAGGTAACAATTTATATTAAAAAAATCGCCACGTCCAAGGAAAAAAGTTTGAAAAAATACTTAGAACAGAAAGAATACCTAATAAATTAATATCTCGCTTATTGGTTTTACAAAATAGAACTGTAAAGGCAATACACCTTCTTATACTATCTAATAAAGGAAGAAGTATAGTATTTATTTTAGGAAAAAACAGTTTTGGGACTTGTGGTTGTCGTGAAGCCAACAATTCATGGTGTTATAGTATGTTCATAAGTATTCCCTCTTGTCGTAATAAACTGTGTAAAGATGGATGTTCCGCCTAAGGCCACGGCGTCCATCTTGAAAAGGGCAGGGGCACGTCGCAAGGCAATGACAAGCGAAAAACTGACGTGGGAGAATAATAATTGGGGTTATGTGGATTTTTTTATAGCGAGTACTTGGTCAGCCATTTCAAAGTTGCGACGAGTCACTCGCTGTAGATGAGCAATTTAGCCAGTGCAGTACAGCCGCTAGCTTGGGGTCTTTAACGTGCACCACGCAGTAGTGATACTCGACAGCACGCCGGTACGATGCTCATCCAGATCGAAACGGGCACAGGTGGTGATTGATCCCAGGATCCCCGGGTTCTTGAGCGCGAGCTTTCGCTGCACGCGCTCCGAGCTGGTGTGCGGTAGCCCACTCCACCACCGACCTTCCTGACGTAGGAGACAACAAGCACTTGCGAATAATAATAATAAAACCAGGAGTTGCCCTTGATAGTTAATGTGTTGTGTGGCATCCGAGGATAGAGCAGGAAAGGTTTCGGGTCCTGGCAGGTCCGTCTTCAGTCCTTTAAAAAGTCTCAATAAACCTAATTATCTTTGAATGGCATAAAATTGTCACATGAAGAAAAACAAAGTTGGAGAAAACATTTACGACGTTTAATATATCTACTAAATGAGTATCCTGTTCAATCGTTTGATACAGTAGAACTGAAAAGACAATACACCTTATTATATTACTAGAAAAGAAGAAAAAAACAGTTTTTAAGATAAAGCCACTTTTAGACCATGTGGCTGGCGTGAAGTCTGCAAAAAGACTATATGCAAAACAATGCTCCCTCTTATGTACCCAAGATCAATTATCAAATTTTCCTTCATATTGTAGGGCTCCCATATCAATAGTTTCGTCCCAGAAACAATGGTCTCGGCAAAGTGGGAGTGTTAGCACTAAAATATGTCTACCTGCTGCAAGCCCAGTACTAAGCCTTCACAGAACGTTTTCAATAAAGACTGTCCCCTGACCTGTATGACCCAGTTCACTGCTTGAGTGACGAGCCTTGCGACCTCGTTGCTGATAATTCCCTTTTCAGAATTTTACGCCCGCCTTTTTCTTCGTCTTTCAAATGAAACTAAGCAACTGTGCACTGAACGGTTCGTTCAGTGCACAATACTATTTTCTAAATATAAAAAAAACGAGTCAAATGAAGATGCGCCTCGCCCACAACTAGAAAATTCGGATAACCACCCAATACGGCGGCTCCTAATAGCATGATGATGATAGCTAGCAAGAATTTTGAAAATGGCCTATACATGGTGTCATAATATGTTGATCATTTGCTATAGTTTCGCTCCTGTCGTATGAATAGATTTAATTATGGATACTTCGAAGGAAGTAACGGTGTCCATTTCGTTAAGGGTTGAGGCACGTCGCAAGGCCACGACCACGTGAGGCACTGATCTCGAAAAAACAAAAACACTTTCGTGTAATCATAATCAAATCAGTGCTTGTTTTTGATTGTTTAAGCATTGTGTGGTAATCGAGAAAAAAAAAAGTTTCGCCACCTGGCAGGTTATTCTTCAGACTCTTAAAAACACTCAAGAAACTTCGTTTTCTTTCATCGGTATAAAATTGTCAAGTGAAGAAAAAGAAATCTGAAAACAATACTTGCGACGTGAAAAATAGCTAAAAAATACAAATACCCTTCTTAATGGTTTGATACCGTATAACTAGAAAATAACAATACAGCTTATAATATTATAAAAAAAATTAAAACAATTAGTTGTCATTTTACGTGAAACCACTTTTGGGGCATCTGGTTGGCGTGAAGCGAACGTTACCTGGCGTCATAATCTGTTGGTTTTCGGTTAAAATATTCGCTCGTGTCTCAAATACAAGCGCATGCGAGTAATAATAATCAAACCAGTAATTACGCTTGATGTTTAAATCCTTGTTGCCTGTTATTGTATATATATATATATATATATATATATATATATATATATATATATATATATATATATATATATATATATATATATATATATATACATATATGTGGGTGATTTCTTTACAAATCGTGCAGGCAAAAAGGGTCGTATTTTTAAGTTCGCTCAGAAAAATATATGTTATGGCGTCATCCCCAAAAACGCTGTAGCCACAAACCGGAACTTCGTCGGATTTTTGTTCTCGGCTTAAGAATGTTAAAAGAGGCCGCTGCGGAAAGCAGTGTTTTTCACATCCGTCGTGGTTCGGATGTTTCGCTCGATCTCTTTTTCAAGAACTCTGTGAGCAAAGGTAAAAGGCTCTAATGCCATGAAATAATTTTAGGCGTCTTGATTTTTCTCTGTAAAATTGTCAAATACGCCCCATCGTTAATTGTTGACGAACTTTGAGAATTAAATACTGGCGATCTACTTGGGTTACGTCGATAATGTTTATGTCATGAAGAGCCCAAAACACAGTCTTTAGATATATTGTAAAATCGCTCAGCTGTATTAAATTCCATTTGCGGTACGTTTACGTTAAGGTTATGCGAAAACCAAAAACTACCAATGTTAAAAACAATTTTCTAAAAAATAATTTTTTTTTTATTTTGTGTTAAAATGTAGATATGATAGTTGTCTACTTGAAAAGCTAATCGAGAAAGTGTGTATTTTGTTTGTATGTTCTATATTTAAGCGTCAATGTCGTACATGAAACGTGTTTTTATGGCTCGAAACCGACTTGCGAATTGCGCGTCTCCACAAACTTGGAAATATTTCTGCCTTTTTTTAACGTTCCCACATAAAAATGAAATGCAGTAGTTCGACGATGTCATATATATTGATAATTTAAATTTTATTATGGGCGTCAAGCGACATTGGAGCAGTTCAAAAGAGAAAGCAACACTTCTTAACAGAGCAGCTGGCGCCGTAAATTTTTAATGTGTAGAAATCGGCAGACGACGTATTGATTCGGAGCCTTCATTGGCCTATATGAACGTCCCGTCCTTTCGGAACCAGCAGATGACCAAGACCTTTCGCGCTGGTTGTGTTAGATGGGACGGCCCGTGACAGTAAATCGAGCTGCGCACCCTGTGTTACGACGAGTGAAATGGCACGAATGTGGCGTTGACGCGGCTAACAGTGACGGCCACCCTGGAAAAGTCAGTCAGTCGAAAGCGAAGGAACTGTTGCCTGGGAGGATGAAAACAACACGCCCTTACAATATCGACGGTCAACACCAGTTCTGCCGGCCAAAACAACGCCACGTGCGCGCTAAAGCCGGCGGCGCGGGACAAAAATCCCGCAGACGCACACGCGAAGATGGGCCGGCTTCGTTAGGGATGTGGGGAAATTTTGAAACCAGTCACCCGTGCACGCGTGAAACGACACCGCGTATCTGCCCAAGCTTCAAGCGTTCTATGCTTGAAACTACCGTGCTCTATCTCTCTGTGTGGAGATCCGATAGCACCGAAAGGTTATCTCTACCAACGCGAAAGGTGTTGCTAAATATACTTGTGTTTATTCTTCCCGGAGACTAGTTGGGTCGAAGTCAGCCTTCTTGTCAACTATAACCGTTTGTGAAGAGTGGTCTTCTCCCAAGAAGAAAAGTTAGCCTGACGTGTTCGTTTGAAAAAGCGAAGGGGAAAGAGAAAGTTTGAGTAACTGCAGTAGCTAAAGCTCTTCTTCCTGTACACCTTTCCAAAAACGCTCCTAGGCCGCCGTCATGTTGCTCATGCTGATCTGGCTAGTGCGACTGTCGCGCCCTCTATCGGCTAGAAATTTTCTGACACTCTCTTGGACTTAAACGTAAACATATTTGACAGAGGTCTGTCTGGTTAGGAAGAAATCGACATAGGTTTTGCGGACTCTAACCAAAGTTTTATTTAAAAAACACATAGACCCGACGTTTCGGGACCCGCTCGGTCCCTTGGTCACGAACTGGTGTTGACCGTCTTGGACTGTGAAGAGCCGCTCAGCGCGGTTCTCTACCTACGTTTTTTGCGGTTTTTCAATCGACGTTTTGTAACCCCTCTTGAAAGTTTCCACTTAATTTTTTTTATGCGTGCTGGTTACCCATTCTGTGTTATCGTCCATTGTGAGAAATAAGGCTGGTAAGTGCCTGCCGATCAAGCTTTTCTGCTCGACATTCACGGGAAACGAAGGAGGTGAAGGACGTCTAACGGTCCTCCCCGCGATTTTGCGAACATTGTTCTCCCCCCTCCCAGAGATGATCCTCGTAGAATCCTCAGTCATCTCCAAAAATAGCTGTCCGGGTTGGGGTGGGAAACCGGCCAGTCACGTTCGTTCCTTTGCCTTCGTGATGTTGTGAAAAAAGGAAGCTCTCCTCGAAACATGCCCCAAAACGAAGTCATCTTGGACTCCGTCCCATTGTCAAGATGTGACTGTCGCCAACTGTGACTGTGTTATTTGAGATATTTCTCAAATAAATTATTTTCAGATAATGCTGCATCGTGTGTTACGTACAATATATTGTTCGAATGTTAACACTTTCTAAAATATATGTCCGTGTCCTGTTCATCGGCAAACACACTATTTGTGAGCGTGAAAAATGCATGCCTTTCGGCTGTCTTCTGTTGTAAATTGTTTTCGACAGCTTAGCGTTTTGTCGATTGACATGGGACGAATCACGCGGTGCGGTCAAAACTTATCGTAAAAAAAAAAAAAATCTAGAACTTCTGGTATTCTCGCTCACCGCTTGTCCGCAGAAAGGAGCGAAGTCTTGATGGATTTACCTTCAGTCATCGAGCCTGGTGTTCAGCGGCTTACGCTGCCATGGCTGTACTGTCCTGTCCCCGTCACGCGTCTCGCGCCCCGTGCTTTGGCCCCGCGCTTGTTCCTCGCGCGCCGTCCGCATCATCATCGAAGTTTTGTGCCCGAAATCCCCGCATCTTCCCCCCTTCTGAACTGCTCATGCTCTACAAAATCAGCAGGCAGTTCATAACTCCAGACGTTTTCACCAACCTTACTTCGCAGAGCAGAACACCTCACAAAAATTAATAACTTCATGTAGCCAATAACTGGGTCATCATCTTAAAATTAAGACAAATGTAAGGTGTTCTGCTCTGCTCTACATTACAGTCGCATTCGCTCTGTGGCGCGCGTACCCAACAAAAATAGATTATACTTTTTTTATTGCTTTTTTTTTCTCAAATGTGTTACAATGCTTTAAAAATGACCTCGGAAAAATACACGCACCATGAAACACAAAACACAGCGGGAAAAGACGAGATTTTAGCCACCAGCAGTGTTTCAAACAGCGCCTACGCAAGCTGCCCCTATGGAAAGCACAGTCCACTCGGTTAGGGTTAACAGGGACGCCGGTGAGAGTCTAGCCTCAAACCCAGTGATTGGGCTCGAAAACGGTTTGCTGTCCCTGGGGTCGAGTGTTTCTTGGAAAGGTGTATATGAATCTCGAGGCATGTTACGTCTCGCTTACCTTTTCGCGCATCGCTGCTCAAATCTATTCTTCACTTTATTCCGCACAGCCACTGTTCCGCACAGCCATCCTGGCTGTGCGGAACAGAGTGAAAAATAGATTCGAGCATCAAGTTCAGCATCCCGCTGAACTTTGTTTCTCGGATGCGGTTCTGCTGAACCTATGTTTTTGATGTTTTCTTACTAACTGTTTGTTAGCATTGTTTAGCTGTTAGGTTCATTTTGTCATGGCGTAGCGGCCTGACGGTGCTGCAGAGAGCGTGTTCCAACGCATTTGGTTGTGTCCCGTTTAGGGAATGCCCGGAATGAGTTTGTTTTGGTTCTTTCCGTGTGCATCTGAGTTTTTTCGTCTTGATTAATTTTTTTTTTTCTTTTACCTTTACGTGTCGTGGACTTCTTTGTCTGACTCTCCACCAGGCGTGGACTTATCGCCTTGCCACCGCTCAAACCTAAATCTTTTTTTTTTAACGCAATTTTTGTGAAGATCGAAGTTGGGTAATATTATTGTTATTAGTTTATTTTATTGCCTACCCCCAAATAAAGTTATCCGCTGTGCTACGATTGGAGTTAGTCATTATTATATCAACACACAAACTTTATTGGTAAAAATTGCATTTTATGCAACCAAGAGGGACCAAGCTACGTGCGATGGAGTCTCTGGACTTTCTAAAAAAATCCAATAAATTACGTGGTCTCCTTAACGCTATACCAGGCGGTCGAAAAATAACAGCCTTTAAAGCAGTGTGGATGTGTAAAACAATCATGTGTCGTCTAAGAATATTGTTTAGGTTTGGAAGTTTTGAATGGTAAGGTAATATCAGTTGTAATTTATGGTTATTTCTTTTCGGACGCTCTACTGAACGCACGTTCCAAGAGATCGCTCGACTTTTTTATATTAAATATTTATTAACAATAGGGGCTATCCAGGGTTAATTAAATCTTCTCCTAGTGTTCTGGTTTTTGCATTACCATCCTTATCGTCTGAACATAAAATTCGCTGTTTTAGCATATGGCTCTATGGTATACCTTTTTGTTTTGTATTGGATGACAGCTTTTATAAAGTAGAAATTGACGTCTATATGTAGGTTTGCAATATAAAGTGGTTTTCAAACCGTTTCCTGTAAGTCTCCTTTTAATATCTAGTGTTTATATTTTTGTGTCCGAGTCTTTATATGTCAATTTAATATGTGGATTAAAATTGTTTTCACAATAAATAAATTCAAAGAGTTCATCTTGCCCGTTATTCCAAGATATAAATATGTGATCGAGGACACGTTAATAAGGAAGGGGTTTATGCGGAACGGAGTTAAGTAGCCGCTCCTCTAAAGACCTTCTATAGATATTTGCATAGGACGGAGAAAAATATGATCCCATTGCTGCGCTATGCATCTGTTAATAATGTTCATTCATAAATGTGAAGTTATGAAGTTCTAAAGCTAAGTGCATAAAAACATTTAGGACGCGTTTACTAGCAGTGAGGTACTTTTTGTTAGCAATATTCAGAACTGCTTGGATACCTTCACCGTACGGTATATTAGTGTAAAGAGACACTACATCGAATTGTCACCAGCATCATTCTATTATCCCCTAAATCTATTTGTATGTGATCCATTGAATTGAGAAACTTAGAGGAGTGTTTTACGTAGGACGGGGCACCGGCTCCAGTACATTTAATTTGCTTGTCAATAAAGCCTGAAATATTCCGTGTATGTGTACCTATTCAAGAAATAATTGGTCTACCTTGGTGATTTTGCTTGTGTACTTGAATGAAAGGAAAACTCTAACCAAAAATTGATACGGAGCCCGACGTTTCAAGGCCAGTTCGGCCCCTTGATCACGAATGACTGTTTTTGTCCTTCTCGTCGTCTTGCAAATTGCCCGGTGTTGTTGGCTTCTTTAAAATGGCCGTTGTATCTGCACGCGCTTTATGGTTCGTAGCACCTCGCGTGACGCACCGCAAACCAGACACGTAGGCGCTTGGCAGTGTTCCAGCGGACCGGTTGACGTTATTTTTGGTGTTCTTAATGTACCAGGACTCTAATAAAAGGCGTCTTCTCCAGTTTCTTTCCGTGCCAAGAATAGAGCAATTATTGAATCCAATCGTTTGGCCCTCTTTTTGGACGTGTTCTGCCAGCGCACTGCCCTGCACGTCATTCTTTTTAACGTCATACTGATGCTGGCGTAGACGTTCCGGGAAGTTTTTAGTTTCCCCAACTTAGGAGGCGGCGCAGTCCACCACACGAGATCCTGTAGACGAGTCCCTGAGCCTTTTCTTTAGGGGGACGATCCTTTGGAAGCGAGAAGAGGCGTCCAATGGTGGACACCGGTTTATATTCCACCCAGACGCCGTATTTTCATAAAACGCGCGCGAGAGTCTCGCTTGGGCCCTTGATGTACGGGACGCATACGCGGTTGGGTGGAGGAGGGGCGTCTTCTGTTTCATTCCGTCCAAGTTTTTTGTACAAGTTGTTCAAAAACCTGCGAGGATAGCCATTCTGTTTTAGGTCGTGTTTGATCGTTGTAACCTCTTTCTTAATAGCCTCTTCAGTGGTGCAGACAGTAATTTCTCGCCCGAAGAGTGCGGAAGCCACAGAAGATTTGTGCGATGCAGGGTGGTAGGAAGAGAAGTTCAGGTATCGGCCGGTGTGTGTCGGTTTTCTGTAAACTCCGAATGTCAAACGTTTTTACTTTCTCTTCGTGAGCACGTCCAAGAATGGAAGAGAACCGTCAGACTCCAACTCAATTGTAAATTGTATCGCCGGTTCGATGGAGTTTAAGTGATGGTGAAGGTTGTTGATTTCACTTGTTTTGGCCGCACAGAAACAATCGTCGACATACCGTAAGAACAAGGTGGGTTTCGGGGCGAATGTCTCTAAGGCTTGCAGCTCGATCGCCTCCATCGTGAGGTTAGCCACCGTGACGGAAATTGCTGCACCCATTGCCGTTCCACTAGTTTGTTTGTAGAATCGACCCATGAAAGAAAAATATTTGCTGGTTAAGCAGAGGTCCAGAAGGCGGCAAATCTCATTGTTGGAAAGGCAAGTCCTCTCAGAGAGTTTGGTGTCAGACGACAGTGCCGTACTCGCTACAGACACGGCAAGTGGCACAGGCACACTTGTAAATAGACACACCACGTGTCTTTATTTACTGTCTTGGTCTCGGAGTTTCATAAATAAGATACGTAGAAATATTTTATTTTTATTTTATTAATATATATCTACTACGGAGTATAATAGTTTTTTATTGCCTCTCAAAACTTAAGCGTTGGATAATAATTTACTTTTTTATTGAACTCATATATCGTTCAGTTGTTTAATTGCCTCCGATATATAGTCGGCTGTGTTAACTATACATATAGCTCACCTTTTTTTCAGCCTGGCTATTATAATATCTCTGTTATTTGTGAGGTTTTCAAACATAGCTTCTCTTTATAAGTTAAATTGTTTCTAGTAGTCTATGTTTTTTACAAGCCGATAACATATAATTCTGAACCACCTCTGTGTATTTTATTACATTATCATTTCGTTTATTGAACGGAGGAATCAAAAGTAGTTGTGTTTTTATAAAGACTCTTGATAAGGAGCTGCTTTAAAGAAAATATCCTTACAGTAGAATTGCCGTGAAAATTCATCTATTCCTTTGCGAAATTCGAAATTATCACTATTGTTGCAAGAAGTCGGGCAAACGTTTAACTCCTTCTTGAGAACTAACTTGTGTTTAGAAAGTACGTAGGAAGAATAATTAAATATTTCTTACTTTTCTCCACCCATATTTGTAGAATGTTTTGATTTACTTGTTAGTATGTTGTGTTCTACTATTGGGCACGAAAAAAAGTTCTTTTTTTCATTTTTCTATTAGGAGTGAGAAACAATCCACGACCACATTATGTTTAAATGCCTTACGTTGTTTAGTATTACTTGCTTCTCGCTCCTTTTTGTGTATTTAATGCTGCAATTCTTTTCAAATTATCAAAGGCAAACCAGATGAAGTTTTTTTTTTTTTAATATTATAGATCCGGGACTTTAACGCCCGAATATTTTGATTGACTGCTGTATGGTAATGTCCAGTAAGGGCATCTTAAAATTAAAAATGGCGCAATCCCATGTTTGTACATTTACATGTGACAACTTCGTGGTTGGAGCCGTATATGTGTTATAAAAACCTTTTGGAACATTTTTTGTGTGCGACAGTTTTGCAAAAATAGTTCATGAGATTCAAACAAATTTATTTATCAAAGCAAACGCGAAGATTAAAAAAGGGTTGGAGAAAATCCTGTATGTGTCAATTTGAATCCAACAAACGTCTACGTTCCCTTTGTATGGCGTGTCCAAAACAAGCCGTTAAGGGGTTTTATTTCGTGCGAACCCATCGCCACGCTTGGCCGCGAAAGTTGTGGGAAATACTCCGGCAACGGTAATAGAACAAAATCTAAAGACGTGCCCTCCAAAAGAGGAACACCCCCTGAAATCTGCCCCCTAGGGTTCATCTTCCTTTGGGCAAAATCTTCAAATTCAGGGGACCTTGGTGTGAAGGGCCACTTGTAAATCAATTGGGTAACTAAGAATTCTTCGAAATGGTTGGCCAATTCATTTATGCCGGCCCTACTTCGGTGTAACCGATCCAAAAACAAAAACAAAAACAAAACAAAAAAAACGCCGAGGGGTCTAAAAAAACGGTGATTTAAAATTACAGCATTTTCGTAAATAAAAGAGAACTCCCACTGGGAAAAAAATTTAATTCAAAGATTATTTCGTTAATTCAACGTACGTAGCCTGGTCCACGGTGCCTAAAATTTTCCTCCGACCCCGGGAGAAACGCTTGTGGTAATTACAGTCACGTCCGGTCGTTTTTGCCGAATCTGTAAAATAAGATTAGTGAATAAAAATGACGCACTGGAAAGGCGGTAAACGCCAAATATCAATGACCCTATTTATCAAAAAATAGAATTGACGTGACGGGGGAGGCTGTCTACGATAGAAAAAAAAAGCCATAAATTACACCCCAGGTCTTTGGAACTGCCGTCGGAACACTACCGTTAAAAATAACAAGAGTGTGCAAATACTTAATGATGGAGGTTCACACGATCAACGTTGCTGGAGCAAGCTCAGTCTCACAGCTCCACCTGCGATGTGGGTTCAGTGGCGGACTGAAGTACTAGCAGCGCTGCCGTCGAGTCTTACTTCCAGATTGTCTAGCCCGCCAATTTTGAATAGCAATACTTGAGCTTGGGCGAATTTATGATTTATACAGAAGGAAACAGAAGCACACAAAAATAGACTTCAAGCCCCCAAAGAAAAAGCTCTCACCCTTCGCTGACTCGCAACCCCGTGGTGTATTACACTTTATCTTTATCGTCGTTTTTTTTTTGCTATAATACACACGGAATTAAAACTAAACGAGGAAGAAAAGAAAACTCAAAAAGAAGAGGACAAGGTACAATCGATGCTTGTCCATTGAGATACAACATTAAGAGAAACATGGCGCGGGGCGGACGAAACACAAGGAAAAAATAGGGTAATTCAAGACATGATCAAAGCGAAGGGCGTGGTCGAATGGTCAAGGCTTCATTGCCCTTTGTAGCTCGGAAAAGCGGAGTGTCAGCGTATAGTTTTGTGGGGCGCAAGACGCCACGCTCTCAACGCGCTAGTAGCACACGACGCCGGAGACAGGGAAGTAAGATTCGACTGCAGCGCCGCTAGTTCTCGTGACCGCCACCTGGGCCACTCTCCTCCGCAGGTGAGATTAGTGAGATGCGAAACTGAGCTTGCTCTGGTAACGTTGCCCACGAAGGCATCCGTCTCCAGGCCTAAGAGGGCAGGGGCACGTCCCGAGGCCATGATCAAAAGAGCACGACCTGGGAGGAAAACAAGACACTCGAGAGTAATATGTTCAAAAACATATTTGCCCTTAAAGAGGAGATGGTCATCCAAGTCCAGGAGAAGGTCGCTAAAAAAGTCGTGTTAGCAGAAACTTTTCAAGCCTGGTAGGCGCTTCGTCAGTCTGTGAAACAACACTTCGTTTTCCTTTTTTTTCAATCAAAGCGAAAACGGCCGCAAAGAAGGAGAAATTGGGAAAATGTTTACCGATTAGCGGGTATCTACTAAACTAATTTCTCGCTGAAAAGTATAATATATCCCGATAAAAAAAGCAGTAAATAGTATTGAAATATTTAAACTTAATTTTATTAATGCCTATATTTTCACAAAATTAGTTTTTGGGACATGTGGTTGCACATAAGCAAACTATACCTGGTGTCATGAAGTCAATGAGAGGCCCAATGCAAACCGTTTGCTCTTATCAAATTAAACGATCAAGCTAGAAAAGAAAGCAACAGTGCGGCACTGATTCGAAGATCTGAAGTAAATGTCCATAAAAAAGACGGCAACAACCCATTGAACTGCTAAGGCTCTTCAGTTATAATATATTAAATTTATAAATAAATTCGGATTCTTTATTTTTTAGATCTCTCGTGGTTCGAAAGCCACCCTAAAGTATAATAAAATTAAATTCAGAAAGTCCGTTAGGTCCCGTGAAGTTTAAAGTGACGAGAAACTGGTCCGGCAACGTGTTTACGTATGTGACTCTTATGCAGATTCATGCGTTTTCTTATCCTGGTTTTAGTTTCTCCAATGTATTGAATTAGACATTTTTTAACATTGAATCAAATAAATAACATTTTGCAAATCACAGTAAAAGGTACCGTTTATTTTCCAGTTAAAGTTATTTTCTGTGCTACGAATAGAGGTAGCCATTATTATATCAATATACAAACTGAATTGGTTATTATTGCATTTTATGCAACCAAGAGGGACCAAGTTACGTCGGTGGAGGAAGTTTTATCGCGAGGTTACGTTTTGAAAGGAGCCACTGCAGGGCCGAGTTGTCTGTGACCACTGTAAATGCATTGCCGTACAGATAAGAGCGAATCTTTTGAACAGCCACACCACCGCGAGGCATTGCAGTTCGGAAGAGTGACGCCCACTTTCAGGTTCCCTTAGCTTCCTGCTTCGCAACCATCCTTGTCTTGTTGCACGAGAACAGCACCTAACACTTCTTCGCTTGCATATGTGTGGAGGAATGTAGGTGCGTCGTCGACGAAACGTGCTGGAATAGGTGGTTGTGAAAGAGCTTTCTTGACATCCGCAAAAGAGGCCGCTTCGTCTGTTCCCCATATCTATTTAGCGTTCTTTCTCAGGAGGCGGTTCAAGGCATGGTGCCCTGGAGGGCAGTTGTGGACCAATCGGCGAAAATGAGATGCAAAGCCTAGAAATTTTTTTAGTTCTTTTGTTGGTGGGCATAAGCACGTTAGTAAGTGCCGACGGCTTCGCCGGGTCTGGCCGAATGCCATCCTTGCTGACGACATGACCAAGGTAGGTCACTTCGTCGTATCCGAAGAAACGCTTCGATGGCTTTAGATGAAGTCGAGCTTTTGATAGGGCATCTAAAACAAGCCCTAGACGATGTTGATGTACGTCGATATTGTTTGCGTACATGATTATGTCTTCGAGATAGAATAAAGTCATGGTCTACTTTAGACGGCCTACGATTCTGTCCATAATGCGTTGAAAGTTAGCCGTCGCGTTACACAACCCGAACGGTAAAAGCCTAAACTGAAACAGACCGTCAGGAGTCACAAAAGACGACTTTTTTACGTCCTCTGCGTGAAACTCAACTTTCCAGTGCCCCGACCTGAGGTCCAAAGTTGTGAAGTAGTGAGATCCATGGAGAAATCAAGAGCGTCATCAAGTAGGGGTAGGGGGTACGTATCAGGTTTGGTGGTGCTGTCAGGCTTTCTGTAATCCACGCAGAAACTTCTCGAGCCGTATTTTCGCTTTATAAGCACGAAGGGCGATGACCATGGGCTGTTAGATGGTGCCACAACGCCTCTTTGAAGCATGTCGTCCACTTGAGAGTTGATCTCCTTTCTTTCAGACGTGGATACTCGTCGAGGGTGCTGGTGTATTGGCACATGGTCGCCGGTGATGGTGTGGAAAACTAGCGGTGTACACCCTAATTCATATTTCGTAAGGGCGAAAGAGTTGCGAAACTTTTTGAGTAATGTTTGAATGAATGATTTCTGCATTTCAGATAGATTGGTCCAAAGTTAAAGCCCGCCTATTGAACATTGTCACCATCGCCGCCTTTGCATTTCTCTGAGCTGGTTAACACAGGTGAACTTACAACCATGGGAACCACGGGTTGGGATGGCTTGACACAAGCTTCCCTTAAAATTTCGACTCGTTTGAGGTTAACGTCGCTGCATGCCAAGTTAATAAAAGAACGTCCAAGGCACCTCGGTGCGAGGAGAGAACACTTCTGTGTATTGCGAATTCCGCTTCAGGCTGGGAGTGCCGAACATATTCGACTATGAAATCTCCTGAACGCTGATAGCCCTGAATTACTGCTGAGACCCATACAACTGAAGACTTCGGAAATGTTATGTCCATCGCTGCAACTACCAGGAACCTGGATGGTTTACATGTTAACTGCCGAGGCAACAAATAAACGCGAAAACTTTAGACAGTTTTCAGAAGACGTCCTAGGGCATCCGAAAGTGCTCGGACACAATTTGCCACGCAAAGCAGCGCACAGCAGTAGCAGCACGAAAACACCCAACTTTATTTAATGGCTGGCCCAGTTTCGTCGCAGTGATTCAGATAGGATGTGCCCATCGGCAGGTCGCAGCGCTTGTGTTCTTGAGGTGTTGAGAAGGCTGCGTGACCATCTTCAAAGGAGACCTGAAGCTTTACTGCTGCACATCAGTCACACCCGAGAATGGCTGGTCTACTTAAGTTTGTCACAACAAAGAAAGGAAGTGTGGCCTTTCTTCCAAGACTTTCGATGGTCAACTCAGTGCGTCCAAAATAGGAAATAGGTTTACTGTTCGCCAACGGCTGTCTAACAACACCGCAGTCAGCCGTTGGTGAAATATCGTTTGCAGCTCTCAACAAGTGAACATCAAGGACGCTCACTACGGCTCCCGTGTCTGTGATGGTGTCGATAGACTCTGCGATTAAATGAAGGTGGGCGGAGAGGCGGGGCGTAAGGAATGTAATTAGGGATGCAATGGCAAGAGTGACTTCGTAGACTACGCGGGACCCTGCCCCGTCGGGCCCGCGGGAGGGTTTTGCTGGTGTCAAAGGGTTGGACTTAAATTAGGATGAGGACTATAGATCAATTAAAAATATTATATCCCTGGGCTTCTATCCTGGAGTCGTCTGATATCAACGGCCAAGTATATCTCCTCACAACTGTTGTTCAGGAGGCTATGGACATGTATATCCTTCTTAAAACGTCTAAAAAATCTCGCTTCCCTATCTGGTTCTCTCGTGAACTCAGAACGCTTTTAAAACGGAAAGATTTTTTGCACAGGAGGTTTAAGAAAAGTGGTCTTCCAAAGTGGGAAGTTGAATTTAAAATTTGCAGAAAGCGATGTAAGAAAATTTTAAACCGTGATCGCCAGGCGCATTCTGACTCGGTGGAATCAGATCTTGTTAAAAATCCCAAGAAATTTTGGAGGTATGCGAAATCGCGCTTGGGGAAGAATATTGAGTCCGAAATCGTCTTGAATCAGCATAGCGACAGTGCGAAGGGCATGTCTGAGTTGTTTGCTGATCACTTTGCGTCAGTTTACATTAATAATAATAACTGCTCCTCATCTGTTTTGCCTCACTCGGACATTTTTGGCGACTCATTAGGTTCTGTGGTTGTCGATGAGGAATGTGTTAGGCTATGTATTAAGAAAATGAAACCCACATTGTCTGCAGGTCATAACGGGATACCCGCTGCAATTGTTAAGGCTTATCATGAATTACTTACTCCTATACTGTGCACAATTTTCAATAACTCTTTGACGTCAGGGATATTCCCTGACGACTGGAAACTGGCAGTGGTTGTTCCGGTACTGAAATCTGGAAATAGTGGTGATGTTCTTAATTACAGACCGATTTCTCTTCTCTCTTCTTTTTCCAAACTCTTTGAAATGGTAATCCGTCAATTTCTCTCCTTCAAGTTTCGTAGTATAGTCATTCCTAATCAGCATGGTTTCATGTCCGGCAGATCGACATCCACCAATCTCGTATCTTTTATGTCTGCTGCCTCTGAAGTAGTTTGTAATAGAGGTCAGCTTGACGTTTTTTATTTCGACCTGAGTAAGGCATTCGACGTAGTCAACCACAACATCCTCTTATACAAGCTTTCTTTGTACGGAGTATGTGGTTCGGTATACAATTTGTTAAAAAGCTATTTGTCTGATAGGCATGCCTACGTCCGCGTCAACAATACTACCTGGTCCTTGTACAAGGCAAGCAAATGATGTCTCTCGAGTTATATTAAATTCTTCATTTCTGCAGTACGCTGATGATATAAAACTTTACAAAAAAATATCGACCTTAGAGGATTGCATCGCGCTTCAGAATGACGCATATTCCTTCGGTCGTTGGTGTTTAGACAATGACCTCCGTTTGAATCATTCTAAAACAAAAATAATGACATATTCTCGCAAGACCCATGATATATTCTTTCCATATAGTTATCATGGCGAACTGCTGTCACTTGTAAGTGAACTGAGGGACCTTGGAGTTGTCTTTGATTCAACCTTGAGATTTGACACTCACGTCATCAAAGTGGTTCAATCGGCCTTGCGCACGTTAGGTGCCGTGTCTCGCATAACGAAGGAGTTCAAAAGCCCGTCCGCTTTTTTTACGCTGTATTGTTCCTTAGTTAGATCCCAGCTAGAGTACGCCTCGGTTGTTTGGAACGGCATTTCCAAAACTAACAGTTCATCTGTCGAGCGAGTCCAAAACAAATTTATTTCTATCTTTAAATATCGTTACCTTGAGAATGGTGATCCTTGTCTGAACGGTGTGTGTAACTCGCAACTTGTCAACTTGTTGAGCCTCCAGCAGCGTCGGGTGAAGGCAGATTTGTTGTTTTTGTTTAAGACCCTGCACGGCTCGATTAACTCTCCCAGCCTTCTGTCCGAAGTGAGCCTCAGAGTTCCACGTGTGCCTACACGGCTCCAATCATCATTTTATATAGCTCGACATTTTAGCAACCTAAACCCGATCCAAAGATCGGCGGAGTGTTATAATCGCTACTCTGACACAATTGATATTTTTAACTCACGCGGGAGCAAGTTCGGAAATGCTGTTCAAATCTTCCTCTTGCAGGAAAAGGGCTGATCAGTTGAAGCGCTGATGTAGTATTTGCTTTTTGCTCTCACACTTGGTGATGTCTCTGTTTTGTGCTTTTGATTTCCCTTGTTAATCTGAGTGTTTTTCATACTTGTTAATATTTTTATTCTCAGACTGGAGAACTACGTTCTCCTTCTGCACTCGTGTGTATGCGTGTTGTATGTGTGTGTTTTTGCTCATTTTTTTTAGTGTGCCAGCACTAAGACCGATTGGTTGTTCCTGGACACTTTAATAAACATTGATTGATTGATTGATTGATACCACCTGGGAAGGCACAACCGACTTAAAGACTATTTTAAATTTTCAAAAAATTGGGTGGCAAGTCTACGAAATGTTACATTTGAAAATTAAAAACTAGTTGAGGGGAAGAAGAAAACTAGGTCGTTAAACCGATACCCTAGCAAAGGGAGCAGGCTTGAGCAACAACTTGTATTATGTTTGGGCTCTTTTTTTTTAATATCGTAATTTTTGTTGTTCCTTGTGCTTGTACTTGGGTTTTTGCTTTTTCTTGTCTTTGTTCTTGTCCTTTACTTTGTTTCTGTAAAAAATAGAAGTTTGATATTGTTAAGATGAAAATTATTTTTTTCTTTCGTATCTGTTATTTTCTTAATGGAGTGTCCTCTCTTCATATTAAAATCATTGAAAGACTGGCAACCAGTTTGCGCTTTCAACTTTTCCCCCGCTTTCTCCTCTCCCCCTTCTACCCTGTCCACCCTTGCCTGTTTCCTCCTTTCCCATGGTGAGGAGAATCTTCTGCCTTGCAGAATCTCGAGTTTGGTCGTCGGCTTTTAAGTAAAGTACAACCTTTTTTTTTAAAAAAGAAAAGGTAAAAAGTAGTACGATTAGCGGATGTGTACAATCTTACTGGGTTTCTTCTTCATCTTGAAGTGTTTTTTAGTTATTATTTTTTAAGACAACATAGAAATATATAAGACAAAATCAATCCTAAACAAAACAAAACGAAAACAAAAAAAACTCATGTAGAGTTATAAAATTCTGTTATTTCATACATTTGTACATTTAACGTTTTCCTAAAACGGAATAGTAATTATTTTTCAGGATGTTTTTGGTGCATCCTTTCATGTTTTTAAGATAATTAATTTTTTTTTCACTGTTCTTTTTTTATTTTCAAGACAGATTAGAATGACAGATTTTGTCTTTGTTCATGGCCTTTTCAGTTTTATAATATACGGAACCTGCGTATGTAATATTTTTTTCTATAGATCGAAGATTTAATTGACGAAATTTGGTTGGAGTGAAACCCCAATTTAGACCTGAAACATTGCCTAATGCTAATGTAGTTAGTGTAACTTTGCGTTTTATATTACTAAAGTGTGGTAAAAAGGATAGTTTACTATCGAAAATAACTCCTAAGTGTTTTAATTCTTTAGTAATTCTAATAGACGCGTTGCCTAGTTTATTATTGGTGTTTTTTATATGCATTTCCAAAAAGTAAAAACTGTGATTCTAGAGTGTTAAATCATCTGACTTTATATTTCATACTCCCATTCTTTATTATATCCAGAATTTGCCTAGATTTAAAATCGAGTTCCCTTCTCGTCTTTGTCTTGACTAAAATCGTCACGTCGTCAGCGAATGCTTGAATGTGCACAGCCTCAGGAAATGCTCTTGTAAGGAGGGTGCATATTAAAACATTCCCCATTAAACGCCTTAAATGTGAGCCTTGAGGACATCCCATAGTCGTGATTTTAATTATTTTTGGGGGTTAATGTGCACACTAGAGGTATATTGTAAAGTATTTATTTTAGGAGAAAAAAGAAGTTACTAGGTATATTGACAGTTTTGAAGAAAAGAAGAATAAAAGTTAGCCATATTGAGTTAAAAGCATTTGATATGTCTAGGGATATCAAAATACATTTCTTATTTTCTCTTTGGTAGCAAAGTATTTTTTTTAGATTTTATAAAACTGTAGTTGAAGATTCTCTATGGTTTGAATGGTGTAAATTATTGTGATATAAAAAAGTAGAAGATTCTATTTTTTACCAGTTTCTCGAGAATTTTACCAAATATAGATGAAATACATGGAGGCTTATAATTTCGAGGTTCGTTAGTTCCTCGATCTTTTTTGTACTAATATGACTCTTGATATTTTCCAAATATCTGGATAATAACTAAATCTTAAACATGATTATAAACTATTGCTTTGATAAAATTTGTAGTGAGTTTGTCTATCCAGTGAGGTTCGGGGAGCGAGCTGAGTTAGTAGTAAATTAAGCTCTGTTTCAGTGAAAGGTACGTCATCTTCTGTGTTATTTCCTTCATTTATTAGAGACAAGGTAGTTATTGTTTTGTTCTGAATATGTTTCTATTTTATCTTTTGAGATGTGAGAGTATAAGATGAGTTGGATGGATTCTTCCAGTGTTTGTGTTTTCATTCAATTAGAGTCAGTGATAGGGGGAATTAATATAGGATGTTTTATTTTCTTAGTATTTTGTATGGTATACTAAATGCATTTATATTTTGATCCTCTGTGCAGAAATTATAACAAGATGTTGTTTTTGCTTCTTTTATGTGTTTTTGTAATCATGTAATGCAGTTTTGTATCTTACCTATTGCATATGTCGTGTATTATTTGTAAATCTTTGATATATTTTACGTAGAGCTCCTAATATTTTTCCGTTCTATTTCAACGTAAACATTCCACCATATCAGAGTTTTTTTTAATGTTGTTTCACTATTTTGCATAGTTCGCTTATGTATGTGTGAATCTTTACATATAGTTGATCTATTATATATATATTAGTTCTTCTTTAGTCGTAATACTCTGATTTTTTAGTTCTAACATCCGTCTGTCGTTTTTGATGCGTTGTTATAATTGTATTTCGCCTTTTTTGTAAGTCGTTTTGCTGACATCATGAATTCTGCGAAACTTGTTGTGAGGATGTATTTATGATCACTTTCACTGTGGATGTTTAAAATTTCTTAGTCAGAAATATCTGGGAAAAGTAAATCATTAGTTAAGGTTAGATCAATATAACTATTGTCAGTTGTTGAGGAATAAGTTGGACCTTGATCGCTGTTATTTATAATCAAAAGTGAATGATTTATTGCGAATTGGGCGAGGATATCTCCTTAACTCTCTGAAAACCTTCTTCCAACCCCCCCCCCCCCCCCCCCCCCTTCATGCCTTGCCGGTGTTTAGCGTTTAAATCCCCGAAAATGGCTGTTGAAAATGGTCCCACGTGTGTTGAGGATCTCTCCTATTGCGTGTAGTATGTTTGTAATATCTTCTGTTGGAGATTTATATGTATTAATAATTATTATTTTTGCTGTTTGTGTTGTTATTGTGAGTGAATTTATATCTCCGGTTATTGTTTCAGGAAAGAGATCCACGTCCTTGTCCCGTACAATCATTGCTGCTCGTGGTTGTTCAGTATATTGTATAATGGGGTCTATTAAAGAAAATCTAATTATTTTATTATTAGAATAATAGGGTTCTTGAATTGCAATTATATAAGGTCGAATTCTGTCTATGGTGGTCTTTAGATGTTCTATAGTTGAAATTGAATTATTTGTGTTTATTTGCAAAATTTTGAACGTTGCGGCCATATCAGTATCTAAAAATGACCCCATCTCCACGTGGTGAATGATGTTGATTGTGGCGAAGCTCTGGTGGTGCTGATGATACTGATTTTGTTCGTGGGTAGTGCTGATGGTGCTGATTTTGATGGCGCTGAAGGTGCAATGCTTAACGCGATTATATGCGCATTTGACCGCAGCGCCCTCTCCTGTATAGACGTTGAGCGGCTACATGCCACGTTTAATTCATGACATCCCCAGCTCTTGAGTTACTACCACATCTCAGAGCCCCCTACTCGTCCCGCAGTCGTGGCCGAGTGGTTAAGGCGATGGACTAGAAATCCATTGGGGTCTCCCCGCACAGGTTCAAATCCTGTCGACTCCGCAAACATTTTTTTCTATTTTTTTTAAAGAAGACAGATGGGATGGCAATCGATGGGAGCACGGACGCCTGACGGACAAGATTAGACCGAAAGGAGCTTCGCCCCTAAAATGTTTCCTCCTTTTCCTTTTTTTAGTGGTATGTGATTTTTGTTTGCAACCTCTCCAGTTGGGCGAGGTAGCTTCGACAATGTTGCCAGAACACCGAATATGCAAGGTTTCTTTTTGGAAATGCAGCGTTATCGGTGCAGCTTATGCATCTTTTTATTTGCTCTTGACAGTTTTCCCCCAGATGGTCTCTGCTACAGTTGTGGCATCAAGGAGATGCCGTGCAGCGTGCCAGCAAGTAGCCAAACCTTCAGCATTTTTCGGAAAAGGTTATATATAAGTTTTTTTCAAAAGAACACGAGGTCCAGTCAAGAAAGACCCACCCTTTTTCCCGCGACTGCCTGAACATCCTCGGGCAGAGCTCAGAGATGACTGTGGCTAGCCCGTTACGGTTCGCAAAAGTCCGCACAGTCTGTGTTTCCTCGGTGGTTCCTGTGAATTTATTTTGATTAAGCAGTTCTTCTTTTAGTTGTTCAGAATCACTTGTCACGATCCCCCAACCTTAACTTGCTGATTTCTTTTGAGAGGTTTTTTTTTACATCTAGTTCTTCTTGTAGCTGTGGTTTCTCGTTAACTGATTATCCCAAGTTGGAGATTCCTTCCTTGGAAATACTCAAAATAAACGCTCCTCCCTTAAAGGGACACCAACACCCCCAATTTTTTTTTTTAATTTTTTTGTTAGGCGTTTTATTATTGTGACGGAGGACTACCCAATTAATATTTTGCAACAGAGTAGCGAATATTTTTTATAAAGCCAAAAGACGCAACTGCTCGAAACCAAAACCGAAACCCGCGCACGGAGATCGGAGAAGTGGAGAGAAGAGATTGAGTGGCGGAAGTCACGTGGCTACACCCGACCTTGCGCTTTTTTTTTTTCCCCTCTGCGTAGCAGACGACATGCGTGGCGGCGTAGCGGGAATTGTTTGCCGTGCGATTCTTTTGCAGTTGTGTTTGTTCCGCTCGCTCTTCTGTACTCCAAGATGAGTTGTTTTGTACATTGAGGAGTTGGAGATGAGTAGTGAGTGCCCGTGGTGGATTTCCATGATCGGCCCCGAAAAGAAAACACCCAAGATGTTGCGTGAAGAGCTGGCTCACATGTCCTGCGTCCGAAAAAACGTGGCATTGTGCGACAGTTTCCGAAAGACCAACGGGACCGGGACCAATGGCTGGCTGCAATTCCTGTACAACATTTACGGAACATGGGAAAGCGAACGCTACGTGATTTATGTGCTCCTTGTATTTTGTGGAAAGTGATTACATTGAGTTCCCGTGTGTCTAAAAGGAAGTCCCATACCATTTAGTTCATCGACGTTTCGTCCGCAACATTGTTTGCTATTTTTTGTTTGTTTCTTCAGTGATAATTGTAAATAAAAGAAATATAACCATCCCAAAATGTTTGAAAAAAAAAGTACATTATAACTAAGAAAAAACGTACACTCACTATCACGTGTGAAGCGGACATCTTTCCAGTGAGCTACTGGGGGAACTTTTTTCTCAGTAATAATGCAGCCGGTAAACTGTAAGCTGGAAAGTTTGCTGCCGATTTTCTTCCACCAAAAACACTCCCGGGTCGAAGTCGGAAAGCACTACGCATTGGCGACATTCGCACCTGGTAAAGAAATCGTACGCGTGCATATTCAACTTGAAGTACGCACACACTTCGTGCTTGACGTTTCCGTGAGCGATGTCTTCGGCCACGGGAAGGGAGCGACGGCTCGGCGACGTCTTCGGGCAAATCGGCTTGGTAGTTGGGCGTGTCGTACGCGATGAATACCAATTCTTTTGATGAGTCCTAAATTTCTCGTTTAAAGGCAGACAGAATTCGCCGGTACAGCGAGCGACAGTTCTGAAGTAGAGGCCTCACGCCCGGTCGTCCGCTGCCATTGCCGTCTTTGCGAGTCCCACGATACCCGAAACGACGCATGCACAGAATGCTTGCGGTTCCCTGTGGAACTTTTTTTTTTTTCAATCAAAGTATTTGCAGCTTTTTAGAAGCCGTCAAAAAATGGGTTTCATGTTTTTTTTTTCTATTTTTAATAGTGAGCCTGTGCCTTCAGTGACCAACAACTTTGATAAAATTTGGTTGTCGTGTCGAAACCTTAGAAAACGGCCCGTGACCACGTAAAAGAGAGTGAACGAGACTCGAACCGGTCAGTTCTTTATCGGCGGCGTTCGGGCGGAAAGAAACCGAATTTCGAGGCGCAAATTGTGTTCTGGGTAGTTGGGCCCTCATATGTCATGTACAGCTAAAAACTTCGGTGAGCATAAATAGCCTATCAGTGTACCTTTAATATTCCGGAATTCGGGTGTGCCAAGGGTCGACTCTTCGGAGAAGTCCGCCGATCTCAGGGTGAATATTACTTGTAGTTGCCCCTTCCCCTTCTGCAGTGTCTTTAGAAATACCAAAAGTTTCGCCTTTTCTGGATCGCACCTCTTGTTCTCAGGTGTTCTTGTCGTTGTCTGTCTTATTGAATTCCTGGTTTTTCCTTTATTTGTGTTTTTGGTCACACCAGCATAGCCTCGAGGAGGCTGGCGTGCCCGCTCATCCAGCCTCCCCTGCAAGTATGCACTACGCTCTATTAGATCGATTTCGATATTAGCTAAGTTTTGGACACTCAGTGCCAGAGCATCGATCTGTTCTTTAGTCATTAAGGCTGCAAGTGGGGTAACAGCTTTTATGGACTCCATCTGTGCCCTCCCCAGTCTGTCTCGGAACGACTCCGAAAGGTCGCCCGCGAGGGCCCCCGCCGGAGCACCCGCGAGAGCGCCTGCGCAGCAATCCGCGGAATCGCCCGCGGGGGCACCCGCGGGAGCTTCCCCTGGAGCACCCACATCGGTCCCCACAAGCACCTCAGATGGGGCCGGCATAGGTTGTGTTGTCACCATTGGTTCTTCTGTTTCTTTTGTTGGGTCGTTATTGTTTGTTTTTTCCAGTTCCTCTTCTTGCACCTTTTCTTTCCTTTTTTTTTTCTGGGCATTCACTTTCACAGCTCTCTCTTCTCATTTTTCCCTTTTCCGTCGCTGATTCTCCATGGAGTCTGCTGTGTGTTCGGAAGAACTGTTCGTATTTGTATGTCCCGGCGATCTTATGGGTATCTTTACCTCTTGTTTGTAGTTTGCTAGTCGAGCAATACAATTTTGCCGGTGTCTACCCGCACGCGGTTTGAAGCGTCCAAGCTCTTCTAGCAGCTAGAGCAACAGTCGCCACACCCGCCATCTGAACGACACGGCGGCCGGTCTCATCGTGGACCGCGGCCATCCTCTACAGGACGGAGCAGAAGCTGGCTCGGATCAAGGAGGACCACATGGAGAGCAGCCACCCGCTGGAGACGGTCCAGAGCAACAAGGTGGCCACCAGCCCAGCCTTGAGCAAGGGGCGTAAACGACAAGCTGGAGCTGACCGAGCCGCTGCTATTACGCATAGCACGCGTCCACCAACTTGGCAAGCGCGACCTCCAACGGGCCATCGCGCTCGTTCAGCAGGCGCCGGTCGGACTTGCAACGCCAGTCCGCCCAGCAGCGCCGTCCACCCCCTGACGCCCACGACGTCGTCTCGGTCATCGACATGCCGGACGAAGCTTGAGGGTAGGGGGGGGGGGGGGGGGGAACGTGAGCACCCTAGCTGCTCCCCAGCCCAGTTGCCCGACTGCGAGGCAACGGTGCCGAACTTTTCCCGCGTGGCGGCGACATCACGCCAGCCACGCGCACATCGCGTGCGCCGCCTTGATAAGGCGCATCAGAGGCGGCGCACAGAGAGTCGCTGCCTGGACTCAGGCACCGCCGGTAACAATGTTAATCGTCTTGTCCATGTCCAATTAAATGTAGCTTCTTGTTGTTGAAACCGTCAGCTCCGTATTATTCCTCCGGGTCGGGTATGCTGCAAGGCAAACCGACCACAAATTGAACGTTTTAGTGATTTATACAGCGTAAGGTCGGTCTGCCAGAGTAAGGCGACACTGCTCACCCTGTTGCAGTCGGGCGACGTCCAAGCTCACCCGGGCATCACAAACAATGTCCCCGAGTCTGCGTCGTCGATTCCCTGAAAACTGGCCATAAGGACGAGCAGCACCCGGATCGTCAGCAGAGCAACTATTTTCGAGCGGGCAAGTGAGCGCTTAGCCACAATTAAGGCGTGCGGGAGTGAAACCGGTGGATCGGTTAAAGGGACCATGAAATGACCTTTTTACTTTTTCCAGATAACTTTTACATTAAACTGTCAATGTTCACTGAATGCCGAACAGGCATCCGTTTTCGTCTCGGTTTATTAACTTCTACACAAAAAAATTAATGAAATATCGACTTTTTCTTTCTCTCCAACTGACCGCAAAACAAGCCGTGACGTACGCCGTTTCCAGAACCGGAAATTCTCTCGGCAGTAGGAGAATGGGAGCGTTAGCGGCGACGAGTTGGGGTGCGCCGGTAGGTTTTACTGCGCTGATGTCACCGACGTATTTTCTGAATCGGCGCCTAAGTGCAGCGAGTCTTCCGGTGAAGACTCCAGAAGTCAACCCAACTATTATTGTTGGTAAAAGGCGGCCCGTGTCAGTCGTTTGCAAAGCGACTTAGATGGAAACAAATTGCCACGGCGTTTTTCGCGGCCTCGGAGATGCAGGAGTGAGCCGACGTTAAAAACGATACGTTTGAACTACGAGTGTCAGCAAGAGCCACGTAAATACCTGTTCACATTCGGAGCGGACGCGCGCGTTTGATGGAAGTGCTGTATTCGCGCTGTTGGTAAGCGCTTCGGGACCGATCTTTTACGATTGCAACTCGACACTGACGCGACACTCGGCAAAGAAAGGTTGGACCGGCATTGCACGTATACCTCCCACGAACTGTTATAGCTCGACAGTGACGTGCAGTCTGTCAGAATAAAATGGCATACCAATAACAAAGTGTACATACCGTGTTACGAAGGTAATCCATACGTCGTTTATTTCAGCTCTATATCACACAAAACAAGAAGATAGAATCGACAAGAGTCCCTTTTCAACGAGTGTTCGTCAACACTGCCTCGGAAAACAAGGGGAAGAGATTGACCTCACCTCTTAATCTAAAATTTAGGTCAGCGATCAAACTATAATGCGGGAAGGTCCACAAGGGTAGCGCGGGTATATTCCATTCAGCACGCCAGCCGGTCGTAGTCAGACGGTCTTCCGACGAAGCAACGCTGCGCCGAGTCGGAGTGCCTGCTAGGCCTATATTCTGAGCAGCTCGCTTCGTCAAAGTCGGTCGATTCGTGGCCAGCGTTCTTGTTCGTCGTGGTCTGTTTTAAGTACTTTTTTTCTTGCTGCTTGAAGTCGGCACGCGCGAGAAGAACACGTAGAAAAATAAACGTTCAGTCAGTCAGAGTTTTGAGAGGAAGGAAATCAAAGGAAATAAAGAAATAAGCGTTCGTCGGCTGTCGCAACCCAAGTAACTGAACTCTGCCCTGCGCTACTGCGCACGCGCAGTAGTTGCTTCGTTTACCACACGATAGATGGCGCTTGGCTCTCAGCATTATCAAATTTGGCAATTTTCGCCACACATCTCTAATTCTGCTACAAAATGTGGATCTGAATATTATTTAACAAAACTTTTAGGAAACATTCGCCGGCTATTTATTGTTTACGATCGCGCGGTGCTGGTGAGGTAGGCTCTTACCCAATAGGCGACGTGGATTCGGCTGACGTGCCCCATTTCCGCGGATGCATCGTAGTGAAAAGGCGAAGGAAAGAAGGCGCAAAAGAGTCCAGTTTTCTTTTAAAAGTTCTATAGCAAATACTTTTTCTTGGCTCCCAATTTATGTGTTTTTGTGTTTCTTTTCACACCTTTTACGACGTGCGGTGGATGAAATTCGATTTTAAAATCATTTCATGGTCCCTTTAAGCGTTGTTCGGGTTGCGAACGCAAGTTCCGGAAGTTTCGCCTCCCAAACACGATGTTGTTCAGTGTGAGAGATCAACATCGACTTCAAATTCCGGTTTGCCCATTGGGTAATAATTGCCAGCGGGTGGTAGGAGGATGTCCATTTGTGTTGTATTTCCACGGAAGCGCAGGTGTCTGTAAACACTTTCCTAGTAAAATGCGTAACATTGTCGCTGATAAATCTGGTTGGGAACCCGAATCTTGTAAACGCTTTCATCATGCAAGACCAGATCTTTTGAGACGTCAGCGATCGCAACGGAAATAATTCCACCCATTTGCTAAAGTGGTCCGCGACAACCAGCAAGTACTGATTGCCACGCGGCCTGCACGGTAACGGGCCCATGACATCGACAGCGACGTATTCCCATTGGGATCGACTCAAAACTGACTGCTAAAGACCAGGAAGTTAACCTTTACGGGTTTTGGCTTTCTGAGCAACCAGACACCAGCGAGCGTACGTCAGCACGTCCTGACGAATGCCCGGCCAAGTAGCAGTGGCTTGACTTTTCAGAAATTTTACAGCCCCTTCTGTCACCAGCCCTTACTGTTACCAGCTAGAGTAGGGTACCGAATTAAATACGTGTGAAGTCGGCGAATATTGCGGCTCGAGAGAGTGTTTCTCTGGTAGAGCACGGGCCCGGGCCAGCCCGAAAGCCCAAGCCCGGCCCGGCCTGCGGGCCAGGCTTGAGCCGGGTAGCACGTATTTTCTCTGGCCCGGGCCAGGCTCTGGCTTGAACGAAAAATAGTCAGGTCGTGGCTGCGCAGTCATGTGCCGCGAATTTTAAATTGTCAATAACATAAAATGTGCGCATTGATGTTTTAGGTTCATTGAAAATAAACACGCGAAATGCAAAATCCCTACGGCGCCGCTAAAGAAAAAGAAGAAAAGAAAAGAGACGTCTTGCACTTGGGAAGCCTTCTGGTGGATAAAAGGAAACGTATGGATTCCACCAGCATAGTGGGAAAGTGCGGTCAAGACAACGCGGGCACTCCAGTTGCTGGGTACAACATAAGTGTCCGTTTCCTGTGCTTGTCAAACTAAAAAAGACTGAAAAAAATTGAGTTTGAGTTTGCACTTAGTGCAAGAAGGCTTACATCGCAACCAAAAATAAGTAACTATCGATACAGTTATGCTTATACTGCCTTTTGAAGACTCACTAGCGTGATCGTGGTTGTTCCTTCACAAAAACATGTAGACATTTCTTTGTGAAACATATTAAACCACGAAAAGTCCATAAAGATTCATATTGGATTTCTGCAGGAAGACTCTGACGTTTAGGCACACAAGCTCACAAACGTTGCGATTCATTTGAGCTGCTGTTGACGTACGGCTAGCAAACGCTACGGTGTGTTTTTTGGCGCTGCTTGATTTACTGCACCCGATCATAGGTTTGGCTGTGGATGAATTTCATTTGAAACGTAGTATAGACGGAGACGGCTATTAACCCGGCCAAAATCAATGTATTGCGACGTCTTGCGCTTGCTTCACTTGCACGAGCCGGTGCTCTCCAGAGCTCGAACATGTTCGCTCGTAAAGAGCCCCTTAAAAAGAAAGAACATATTTTTGTTTAATATTATGGTCTGGACACGGGTATAAAAAATTAATTTTCCTCGAGAAAAAAAAAAAAATTAGAGCAATATTGACGGTGCCAGACTCATTTTAGTTGGCAGTTACCTCCATTTTACTTGTTTTCTCTCTTGGTATTTCGGCCGCGTGGAGGACAGGTGGATCGGCTTGCCTATCACGTTTAGTTAGAGAAAGGGTATGACCATCTCGCTGAAGTGGAAAAAGCGTATGACCATTCCTTGACGTCATAAAATTTGCGCGCAGAATTTAAAATAAATATCACGCCGTCAATATAGCTCTAATTTGTTTTTCGCGTAAGATTAGTTTCTACACACGAGTGTCCCAATCAGTCTGTTTAATTCATTTTCGTGGCTTTTTTAACGGCTGCAAATATCCCTGCCAAGTAACTTACCTGAATATGGTCAACGTCCCACATGATTTATCAATACGCAACTGTATCTCGGTATGCATTATATAGTTTTTCTAGATATAGCCTCGAGCATTGTGCAAATGACTAAACAAATAACCTTTCGGCGGACCTTGGCTTACATACAATGTTTTAAACCGAACACAGGTTGCCATTTCGTTGACAACATTTTTATGTGACCGGGTTCGCCGAGCATTTAAAGCGTATCGATACCTAAATTTTAGTTTTGTTTTGAATTATTATTGCTGGAACTCTTTCACGCTGTGTTCGAAATTGCTCCCCTTGTCAACCTTTGGCGTTAGGCGTAACCGCTAATGTCTATTTGAGCTTCCATTTTTACTTGATGGAGCAGCACGATGTGTTAAACCAAGATAACCAAGATAAATTTATTTGCTGCTGTCTTGAGGCGGCTGCTTCTTATTTGTGTGAGTACATAAGGAGTCCATATCTTAACCAGTTCTGTCGACCGAAGATTCGGCTTCCTTAAAAAATAAATACTAATCATTTGTCGGAAGAGTAAGACAGTGCTATATACTAGTCGAGGGAGGGAACGCAAGGATCCCGAAATGCGAAGAGAAAAAGAAAAACGCGTGCAGTTTTAGCCATGAGCTTGCAAACCGAATTTACTATGTGATCTAGAAGTCGATGACAAGTTTTTTTGTTTTTTTTTAAGTTTAACACGATGGAGTTTTAGCGATGAAGCGAGGTGACCAAACTATGCACTCTTTATGTTTACTTTTGAATTTAATCATCGCTTTCTACATCATTATTCATGTTGTCAAGGGAGAGTGTAGTGGAGTGAACATTATAAGTGTTCAGTGTAACTAAAAAGAAACCAAGTATCTAATGAAAGCTACGTACACAGCATACAGCAGTTCCTTCATGACACAGTAAAGTCAAAGTAAGGCAAAAATATTTCACAAGCCTTGTCGTGCTAACAAGGACTGGTAAGCACTTAATCTGTGATAGGCCTCGTAGGGAAGAAGGGGAGGTCGTCTGAACACCGCCTACGAACGATGCTTTACCATTTCTTACACACGTCGTGAGATGGCGCAACATGCCACTCCCTCGCGCACCGCGCCAAAGACTTGGCCTTTACGTGATCCGGCCACCGACCCTGGATGGCTCAGTCGGAAACGCACATGGTTCGTAATGTCGATGTGGTTAGTTCAAATCCTGGTGGGTGATTGAAGTATTTTAGAACGCAGATCTTAGGCGCCCGTTTCCGGGCCGAGCGGCGTCGCCGTCAGCGTCGGTGTAGCCGCTTGCGTTGCATCATGGGACGTTTCCCAGCTAAAGTTAGGGGGAAATTTTTGACTACATTTAGCGGAGAAATTTCACAACTAAAATTAGTGGGAAAATTTTGATGCTAACGTTTGCGGGTTAAGTTTCCCCTATAAATTTGGCGGGAAATTGACATCACGCGACCTCAACACCACTTCAGTTTCCCCGCTAAATTTACGGGGGGAAAGGAGGAAGGGGTTGTACGGAATAGGCCCACCCCTTCGTACCCTCCCCTTCTCCTCTTCAAGGGCTGCATTCTAATTTCGCGTTAGAGAGATTTGTAACCGTCTTTTTATTTTTATTTTTTTTATGGGCGTAACAATTATCGGTGTTGGTTATTCATAACAACCCGGCCGGCTACATCCTGCTGTTTCAGACAAACATTACAGTATTCCATTAAGACAGAAACATTAAGAAAAAACACATTTAATGTTAGTTATTCTCCTTCGACGTTTGCATTCTTTTGCGCTGCTTGCCAGTGGCAAAGGTGGCCCTCCTCGGCAAGTTTGTGCTGTACTTCAGCATCGAGACCTTCAGGCCTGACGGTTGTGCTCAAAGTAAGTATAACTTGAATTGCACGAATCAGATACCTCTTATATTTTTTTCATATCTATTGAACTTTGAAATGTTTCACTTTTATTAAAGCTCACGTCAGAACAAGTGGAATTGCTGTGAGTTTCAGAAGCGCTCGTGAATGTTCTTTAAAGCTGAACAGGAGAACCATTCTGTAGGAGTAGTCTTTTGCCCTGTCGCACTGAATGACGAGACACAAAAACAAATATCCGTCGATAGATAAACAAATTGCACAAAAAGGGGAAGTTGTGGGAACTCAAAAGAGACAAACAAATGCATGGACTGGGACATACAACCTCGTCGCGGTGCTTACTGGGATACCCCTGTTCAGACATAAAAGGAAAAACCTAAAGACAAATGTACCAAACATTAGTCATTCATCTAGTAGAGAAGCATCAATCTCCTCTGCTGAGCAAACAAATATGAGATCAACGCGTATTGTTTCCTCTACAGAACATTGAAATTTTGACATCCGGTCAAGCAGAAGATAAATCGACTGGAGACAAAGCGTTTCCTGTATAACCACCAACTTTCTCAATGTCCATAAAACTTTTCGCACACCAGCTAGTCAACTCCTGAATGTATCCACTTCGCGATTTTTAAAAACTAATGATGTAAAATGCTGTACAAACTGCGAGATTTTAAGTTGAGAAGGGCTATAGCAGTGATGTTAAAGAGGCCGGAGAATATGTTCGAAATTTCAGCATAAAAGGCAAATAAAAATGCGACCACAAGAAAACACCCACACAACTTCCGGTGCGTAAAAGCCTGATAATCACTGTGACCAGAGCAGTAAACCGTGCAAAACAGCGTTTCTTTTCTGCTATTAAGAAAGCTGGTGTGCCACGCTCTTGTTGGCTACACTTCGCAGGTCACGTCGAGGGCCCAAGCAGAAGACGGTAAACCCTTGCGCTGCAAAACCCCGATCGTTACACGGCGTTTCATAGCCCGTGCGTTTTTACTTGTCTTTTTTCTGACCGCGGATTCTTCTGTTGTTCTTTTTTCCCGTCTTTCTGACTTCTTGCACATGGAAAAGCGCCATACGCTCGAGCTGGTGATATTCAACATATAAAATGCGTCATTATTTCTTCTCACACGCAAGATTTCATTTCGCGAACGCCGACGCACGAAACGAAACGAATAGATAAGAAAACAGTTTGATGTCTTTCAATATGCTGTACTCAAGATTGAGGTATTTATGTTTTCAAGCAAAAACAAAAGCTACTTTTCAATATAGCTGTTACGGGCTCTTTCCGCCACTGGAATTGGCGTTCGTTGGCGTAGGACGTAGGGCGGCCGTCGTCAATCTCGCGAAATACTTGAAAAAAAATATAGAACAGTCCTGTGCTAATCGACATTACAGCCACAGTGAAGTCGTTGGGCATCGGCGTCCCGTTCGTGCACCGTGGGGTGCATGAACAAAACTGTTCAGTACCAAATACGCATCTTACCGATTGATTCTGAACGTTTTTAGTTTCTTTTTTGTTCCGAAGAGCCCGAAAGTACGCCCCCCGACAGGAGCCCTTTCCATTGACAGTGCTACAACGGCATTTTGTTCTCCGCTACTTTTTCTTTCCAGAGAGCGCGTGCAGCGGGCATGGAGTACAATAAAACTGAGAGCCATTCCACCCCATGAAGAGAGAGAGAGAGAGAGAAAAAATATTTATTTTAACACGCCTAGTCCGGCGCTCCCAATATAGCTTTACCACTCTTCCCCAAGTACGTTGTGGACGTGCTGGATCAGTAGTGGCAGTAGGAGGTGTTGGTGAGGAAAGTGCAGCGAAGCTGGCACTCTGGTGGGATTTGCTATTTTGGGGTTTAGCTCTATTGGCGATTAGCTTTGTTGGATTTGGCTATGATAAGTTGATTATTGGACGATTAAAGAGACATTTACTCAAAGATCCCGGTTGTTATCATTTATTTTGTGACCATTGTAATCATTGCCTTGTGATCACGGGGTAGACGGCACTTTCACTGTGTCAATGTTCTTCCCGATGGTTAAGTCGATGTTCGACCGGTGACGAGGGTTGGGTAGGGTGACATCGCTGTTCCTCTTCGGAACGTACAACACGGGTGCAACCCATGTGAAGCCTGAAGTGCAACTAATAAGGACAGTGGCCCCATCTCTACGTCACAGACAAAGCACACACACACTCGATTAGTGGGTAGAGACCATGACGTTTTATTATAGTGTGGCTACGCCAATCACGGCGCAGGGTCTAGTGCGCCGCACGAGTGGCAGCCGTAGAGTGCGCGGCATTGCGCAGTGTAAGAGGGGAGAGAGACGTCCCGGATTGTGAGGAGTATACACGCAGATGCTTTACTAGGGGGAATACATTCCACTCCTCTCAAATACAATAGACTTGGCGCGGAGAGGATTTCTGGGTTTGGCGAGAGCCATCTTACGTCGGGAAGGTCTCGGCTATCGGGCGGTAAAAGATGATGATGATGGTTGTTCTACATACCAAATTCATTGTTGTGGAAATGCTCCAGACACGTGCCGCGCGCCACTTCTACACTGTTAGAAAATTCCATCAATCTACGTGGAAAAACCGAATAGAACATGTCCCATTTTCTGGAAATGCATGCAATGTGGTGTTTGCTTTCAAAAACGGCAACTGTACCATATGCATTGAAATGTGCTATTTATGCAATAAGTATGAGCTTATCCGTATAAATAAAAAAAGCCTTACTAGACTACAGTTTATGGTCGGTTCAACTGGTATAAGCGAATTGAACGCGCCCAAAAGCGCCGCATATCCAGCAATTTTTATGGAACTCTATCAGACCGCGGAGGTACAGTGCCCGTGAGCCGTGTTACGCCGCGCGCAGGAAGACATCTCTAACCCGCGCATGCGCAAGCCGCTGCCGGCCGGCGTGGGCCCGCGAACTGCGGCGTGCTGCTGCCCGTTCGGAAGGCGAGTTCGACGTTGTTATCGCGTCGTCAGAGGCGTTGAGCGGTGCGTAGACGGCTTTATTTTCCAAGGTACGTATACGTTAAGTTGTTCCTAACGCAGTGTTATTTTACTATCTCTAAGGGTGTCGTATATTCCAAGTTCGGGATGCCCAGCGTGTAGCGTCTCGTCTTCCCAGCTGCATAAAGCTAGCCCTTTTATAGTCCCTGATTCAGGGCGGCATACTGCCCGACTCTACTTAGTATTGATGGTATGCTGCGCTGCGTAGTTACGCGGAAAAAAGCTGGAGAAATGAAGTTAATGCAGAAGGACAGACAAAAACATGCATGAATTGGCGCAGACTAACAACTGTTTAATTTCTTTCTCTTTTTTCTCCCCCGACCCGTATTTCCAAAATTGCGGCTAAGAAAACGAATGGTTGATGTGTTGAATTTGTTGGCTTCTGAACTTGATGGTGTTTGCTGTAGCTGCCTCTTTGATATACGAACTGGATGGTGGGTTTTTGTAGCGTTTACCTGGGGCCTGGTGTTTGCTCCGACAAGTTTGGTATCTTATTGGGTAGATCTATTTCTTCTTGTCGCAAAGCTAGTGATGGCTCACTGACGCACGCTCCGTGTCTACCCGAGGCCACGTGAAAAGCCTCGATTGGGTGCCTTCATGTGCGCTTTGCTTAGGGTGGTGGCATCTCGCCATTTTGTCACACACGTTTATTTTTATTTCTTGTTCAGAAGCGCGTGAAAAAGAGTGTCCCTGCACGCGCTTGTGGCGCTGACTGTGCTATTTCGACATTTTGTTTTCATCGATTTCTTTGTATTTTTCCCGTGAGCGCGTGCTGTCGGCATGTGGTACTACAAAGGGTGGCATCACTAGGGTGCCTCAATGTCCTTCTGTTTAGGGTGACGCCACCCTTTGTAGTACCACATGCCGACAGCACGCGCTCACGGGAAAAATACAAAGAAATCGACGAAAACAAAATGTCGCCATAGCACAGTCAGCGCCACAAGCGCGTGCAGGGACACGCTCTTTCACGCGCTTCTGAACAAAAAATAAAAATAAACGTGTGTGACGAAATGGCGAGATGCCACCACCCTAAGCAGAGCGCACATGAAGGCACCCTAGGCATCACCCTAAACAGAAGGACATTGAGGCACCCTAGCCTCGATTATTTCACGCTTTGTTCTGTCCTTTGATCTGGCCAAGATGGAAGTAGCGTCAAGGAGAGCTTTGCAGTTGCATTTTGAACAATGCGCTGCAAGGTTGTCAGGTGCTTGCAGTTGTCTGCATGCATAGTTGTGCTCCCTTAGTCTCTCGTTAAGGCATCTCCCAGTGTGCCCGACGTAGGACCTTCCACACGACAGTGGTATTTTGTATACCACACCTTCGACACATTCAACAAATTTGCTCCTGTGTTTCACTTGACACAGTGCCTTGCTGTTAGTCTCGTCCACTTCATTGTTGACCTTCCTGCGTAATCCTTTGAGCCTGAAAGGGGCAGATAGTGACACTCTGACTTCGTACCTTGCGGCGATGTTTTTTATCCTGTTTTTTATCCACGAGTAGTAACTTCAGCGCACTGTTGCTCTTTTCACGCGCTCAAAGTCTTTCTAAAAATTACTGATTTAGGGGTTTTGGACGACGCTCAGCAAAATTTCTAATTGGAACCATATGACTATTTTCAGTAATTAAAAAGTTAATTAACGAATTTTAATTAATTAGCCGACTTATCGCGAAGATTAACCACCCCCAAATGCCCCCTGGGCGTACAACTCACTCGCACAAATCGGATAAGTGTAGTTTTCATGGCTTTTTTTTTTTAAAACAAAACTGTAAGAAAAAAAAAAACGCTCGGTGTTGCAGACGCATAACGATTCCTCAAACGTATTGCAGTATTCCCATATATATATTAAGGGTTTCATTCAGCATGGTTACATTTTCGCTGAGGCATTGTCAATTACATTAAACAAAGTGTCTAACTTTCGGCAGCAATTCGGAAAGAAATATGTTTTGTAGAGCAGCATATTAGCGTTAGCATTTGTGTTTGTTTGGCACGTTCAACAGCAACCTGGAACATGTTGTACCATGTTTTTGTTGAAACTTTGAACTAAGAAAGGCAAAGGCCTGATGTTAACGCGCTGCTTTCTAGACACCCTTATTCACAATTCGCTTGAAAATATTCGTTGCTCACATTAATTGGATATGCTGCAGTAACTGCGTGACCTTCTTGGGAGGACCGTTTCTCTGTAAGTCATATTATTATGTTGCAATATAATGAAAGAATCAGTATGAATCTGGTATTCAGATACATTGTCATATAGAACCAATACTAGAACTTGTGCATCCTACGGAGCATGCAACTTATATTTTAATCCGCCTTAGTATCGATCGGCTTCAAATACTTGAGCCCTTGTTCTGCAGGGGCGCACGAATATACCTGTGACCGGGCTATGCTTATCAGTTAGAATAAGTAATATGAACCAAAAGACATGAATGTTGAGCATTCTAATAATGGGTGTATCTCAAAACGTCCCATTCGCATTTGAACCTTGCACATTTCGTCCTATTCTCATTTGGTCCTTCTCGTTTGAACCTTCTCATAAGGTCCGAATCGTGTTTTTCGCAACTGGGCCCATTCTGATTTTGCCCGTTCGCCCTACGACCGAATGGCATTACTTCGGCATGCTTCTAACGTTGTTATGCCTTCGCGGCTTTGTTGATGAGCCTTACCTTGCTTGGGCCCCCAACATACCATTAGGTATATGTTATGTGTAGAGGTGCGCACTGAGAATCGTACAATGACGCGTCCTTCCCTTCCTCTAAGCAAACCAAAAAAAGCGATGAACATTTAATTTGGAAACTTTGTTTGAACAGAAATATCATACATATTAGCATTGGTTCTCAACCACTGATGTTTCGCGGACCCCTTGTAGAAAGGCGGAGATGATGGAGGACCCCGCTCGGGGTGAGGGGAATAGAAAGGTATAGGCTATCATGATAATGATTTAATAAATGGATATAACTAATTGCTAGTGTGAAGTAGACTTATCTCATTGACACACGCACGAGAGTACTCACCCGAAAATTGGAACGTTTCTTAACGACGTGAAGAAAGACAACTTATATTGTCGTGCTTGACTGATAAGACATGGCTTCGCGGATCCCTATAGATGCCTTCGCGACCCCCATTTGAGAAACACTGCAATATAGAAGTGGTGGCATTGTCCCAGGTCGAGAGACCCCAAAAAACGTGACATTTCGGAATATGATCTGGCTGCGATAAATACTTGGTCTGTTTTATTGTCAGCTAGTAGCTTTTCACGACGATCTCGACGCACTGCTAAAATCCTTGGCAGAGAGAGTATGCCTGTAGCTTGGCACACACACACACGCACGCACAAAATATATCAATGTACTTATTAATATAACCCCCCCAAAAAACGATTTTCGTATAGAACGAGTCAAGTGCGACGGGTCAAAGCGAGATATTTTTGAGAATGGCTGTTTTGAAAAGGGCCAGGTGAAAAGGGCGAAACGAGAACGGACTCAAATGAGGAGAGTTAAAATGCGAAGGACGAAACGGGAAAGGACCAAATGCGCCAGGTCCAAGAGAGAAGATCTTTTTGAGAATGGTTGTTTTGAGAAGGGCCAAGTGAGGAGGGCGAAACGAGAACGGGCTCAAATGATAACCTCCCTCTAATAATAACCAGAATATTCTGCTTAAGCACTTCAGGCAAGTTTTTTTGTAATATTGCATTTACTGGTACTGTGAATTCCTTTTTTTAACCAAAGTATCGTTGGGTACAACTTTACTAGACAGGCGAGCTGGTTAATATGACATTCTACAAACCGAGATGGAGGCTTCGACGACATACGTTTCAATTGTGACGGATGTGTTCGTCCTTCTTTGTCGCCTCCGTCTCGGGTTGTAGAATGTTTTAGCGTTGTGTGCTGACACAAGATCCGAAATGTGTCCAGTTATTACTGAGAACTGATGCCAGTAAGCTGAATCTTTTTTTTTTCTGTGTGTGTGTACAATCACAATTCGTCTTGATGCAAGGATCAGACTTGGAGGCTCATGGTGTGTGCACGGACTGTCCAAATTAAGGGCGTGTCTCGGCTTGAAAGTATACTCTAGACGAGGTTTAGAATTTGTCCAGATTGGATTACTAACCGATAGGGAAGTTAAAGAAGGAGCCAGGAACTCCTTAGCTTCTGTTATACATCCTCCTCTAAGAAATCCCACCCATTATTTATGTTATCTTTTTTTTCAGGCGACTTATGGCAATGAACCCGCAGGAGGGGTCCCGGCAGTCGTCAAGAAAAGTTGCTCGGGTGCATCTGAAGGCGCAGGGAGCGCTCCAAGGGTTCTCGAAGTTCCAAAAGAAGTGGAAAGAAACTTCGGTGCTTGTTTAGATTAATCTTTCTTTTCTATTGTTAATATTACAATTTGTTGTATAGGCCAAGATGGTTCTTTTCGAAATGTAGCATGTCAGCATAATTTTTGGTCACATTTTTTTAGGAGACTGCTCACTTTGATATTCTTTTTATGGCTGAGCTGCCCCCCAAAATATTTGCGGCATGAACTGTGTATTTTTTTTTATTGTGTATCTGCTCTAGTCATTTAAAAGAAAAAT
Source organism: Ixodes scapularis (assembly GCF_016920785.2). Taxonomy (NCBI): domain Eukaryota; kingdom Metazoa; phylum Arthropoda; class Arachnida; order Ixodida; family Ixodidae; genus Ixodes; species Ixodes scapularis. The sequence goes on along the minus strand of NW_024609879.1, from coordinate 46,323,055 downwards.
AAATGTAAATATTTTTGAAGCAGCAAACTGTTCAGTCTTCTTTGCAATGGGTCCGTTGCTATGGGTTGGAACCAAAAGGACCAAGCGTGAACTTAGTTTGATAACGATTTTCTTACAAATGTTTATCTGCCTTTATCCCGTCACTACATGTACAATGCTCTCTAAACTTGACGTAGCACGTGAACACTTTCTCTTGGCATTCCTGGCTGTTCTATTGAGTATATATGTCACAGATTAATTGTTCTGTTTTCAGGATAGTGCTCGCATTAGATACGACAGTTCAAATTTTCCATACATACAAGTTTGGGGAACATTTGCGCATTGCAGGTAATTTTATGTTGCAAAGACGTGCATCAAGTTGCGCCTGCAAACTGCCTGGACATCCCTGTTTTGCATGTCGCATATCAACTTTTTCAAGGAGGAGCTTGGCATGTGACATACAAAGCCCGGATGTACTCATGAATAGCGGCAGTAACATAAAATGGGGCGAGTACTATCACAAACAAGACTGAACTTTTTCCGTACGTACAAGAAATGCTACCTGTGTCGTTTTGGACGCATTGGAACTGGTGAGGTACTTCGTAAAAATAGTACATGTTCTGGCATGGCTTGCAACAGAACATGTGCTGCTGTGTGCCACGATGGTACATTTCCTGTAGCATACAGTACTTGTTCCGTGATGATGGTGTATGGAATTTGTTGTGGCTGCCCATACAGCAACAACATGTCCCGTACTAAAGAAGTATGGAACATGTTCTGTAGTCCGGTAATACAGTACATGTTGTGGCAACAAGGTTAGCATGTATGTGTCCCATATTTTGACAGGAGTTTTTCTAACAGTGTAGGAAGAACATGGCGTCTAAACTCTAGCTCCATGCTGCGCCGAATACTTCGCTGCGCTGTGCCGTCATAATCTTCCCAAGAACTTCACGCTGCAGGTGCCTCGTGCATCGACGCACCTTGTGCTACTTTTGAAACATGAAGGGGCTTTAGGTGGAAGCGGAGACGACACCGCCGCGGCCGCCGCGAACATTCAGGTGCACATGCGCGTGGACTGACGCGGATCTCCCCTCCGCCAGGGCTGGATTCGGCGTTGTAGGCGTTCTGCCTAATGCAAGTAAGCGTAGTGGAATGTATTCCCCTTAATAAAGTATTTGATGCACCATTCGAGAAAGAGGCGGTGGCGGTGGAAAGGAGTCTAAAGTGGGGCATACATCGGTGCGTTTCAAAAATGTTGGTCTAAGGTCGATCTGCCGCCGGAGGAGACCCGCCAGAACCTGGCCATAGACGGCTTCGCTTGAGCATAAACCGGGTTTTTAACGCTGTGGCGCTGTTCCATGGTAGCGCCCCAGCCTCGCACGCAGCGAGCCCAGGTTCGATTGCCGCGGGCGGCGGGAATTCTGTTTTAAGGATTTTAAAACAAAGGGAACAGACACCCTACGCCCTACTATGCCAACCACAACATTAACAGCGGACGTCATTTCCAGTGGTGGGAAGATCCCAAAACAGCCATAACAGTAACGTCGCCATGGTGTTTCCAGGATTCGAATCCTCGTCTGCCGTGTGTGAAGCGGGCGCCTAACCACGGAGCTACGTCACAGCTTTGACTATTTGTTTTATAGGAATGTGATAAGTACACAAGTTTCTATTGGGTTCGTGTAGAGCCCGCTAGATAGACACATTATCTCTGACGTCGCGATAAAATTAATCTTTATTATTCTTATTTGATTCCACATTTAATTGATGACCTCAAAAGCTTAAAATAAGCGACTCAAACTGACACCCGAATAAGAGTTCAGTCGTATTCATCCAACGAAACACTACCTAGAGGTCAAGACCTCAGCATTTGGTCATAGTCCCTGAGTTGCTCGAGGAGGGAAAACGCGCTGAAACTTCACAAAAGTGCGGTATAAAGCCGCAGACGCGGGTGTCCGAGCATCATCGCGTGCTAGCGTCACGCTTTCCTTGAGACGCAGAAACACGTTCTGGCGGCGACAATGACGCGTCTCGCCGTTCGTTGCAGGGAGAACTGCAAGGTGCACACTCGAGAAGACGAAAAGACAAGGCCAATCGAAACTTCGTACTCGAAACCCCACGGTGCGTGAACGCGACATCAATGCCCAACGACTTCGCCTTGATGTGCCGCAGCTATTGCTTTGACTGTATCGTAAATAAACGCAGGACAGCTCATTTTGTTTTCCAAAACCGATATGACCACACATTGCACTGGGACGCGCAAAAATTAAAAACTTCACTACGGACTTGCCATTGAATGTAAAGTAAGCAAAAGTCGTCATAGCCACCGGGCAATGCCGTTCGCTTGGTCATGAATGATTTCAAGTTGTGTTAGCATCTTGCAACTTGGAGGTAAGCCTCGGGTGCAATCCTTAACTTCGTTTTTGCCTCTGACATTCGAAGTACTGTTCACTGTTCCTGTTCACTGCCCTGGAAATATAGGGAGCAAAGAGCCTTGGTGGTAAACAAGACCTCCCTTTGATTCACTTCTCTGCACAACTCTCAATCTATAGATCTTGTAGATTCGAAAATCTGATTTATGATACCCATAATACGAGTGTACGGCATTTTTTACGAGCCATATTATTCATGCTTAACAATTGAAGGACAAGATGATCCTCAATAATGAACAGCTTTAAGACACTTCTTGGAGAAGGTAAGACAAAAATTGTGTCACCATAACTCTAGATAAGCACTTGCAAACGGTGCAATAGAAATCTAGGAGTCGGAGTTCATTTTCCAAGACTGCTTCATGTTCCTTTCCTAACGTCAGCTGAAAAGAAATTGATCAATGATGACCTGAATAGAATACATACTTATGTAGTACCTCAATTAATGTAATTGAATTACCGCAATTTACTTACTTTAGTAAATTGCAATTGTAGATAATTACTTTCACGTATAAGAAATTGTAATTATAATTTCATTACTTTTTAGCATCAGTAATTGCAAAACTTTCAGGAACATTTACAATTACCTTTGCAAGGCTATTCGACGTCGACGAAACCTCTCTGAATGCTTTAGCGCTCGCACGAACTTTCTAGCGCTCGGGGGCGTACTCGCACACATAGACACGCACGCACACGCACGCATGAAAAACAAAACTAGCATCGCGTTTTTTTTGTTGTTTTTTTTCGTTGCTTACACAGTGGGTTGAGGTACAATCCTCTTTGAAGCCTACCTCAACGGCGCCCTATCGCACCGTTTGCGGTGCGAGTAGAAAACAAACGCGCAAACATGCGAAACTATTCGAAAAACAAATTGAGCTTCAGTTTCAACCAAAATTGGAGAACTATAATTGTCTACGCAGTTTTCTTTTTTTTTTTTTTTTACTGCCAGTTTTTTACGTCTTTCTTCCACTACTGTTGCATATTTGTATCTTCGTATCATTTTCAACTTTATTCCTGTTGGTTTTACTTCGGATATTATATGCATAAGCATTTTGGAGGCTGACCTCGCACCTGCGAATATTGTAACCAAAGATTCGAGAGCACCGATCAGGTTCCAGGACCTTTTCATCTCTGTAGTTACATGACCAGCGGACAGAGGGCGCTGACACTCGCGGCGCCATAAGGTGACTTCAATTTGGTTGATTTCGGTTTCAGCGGGCTCGCGGTTGTGTTGGTGTGTTGCGTTGTTTCGTTTAATTTTCTTGTACAAAACCAATAATACAGTGGTAATGGGCCACCTTAAAAGCTACCGCCTTGTTATTAGCCATGTTGAAGACAGTTCAACGAACACCTTCATCTGATCACGTTCGTCGTTCGGCGAAGTTCGGCAGCGAAACGACTGAAATGATCCAGGAAGAAGATTACCGATATCTACTGCCGTACTGCAGTACCGGCTGACACTAGTTTTTATTAAAATAATTAATGAAGAGGATAATGCATTGAGGCAGAGAAAAAGCCTGTCTACAGCCTGACTAACAATGCGCTAAATCAAGGAGAACAGATGAAGTCACAAGTAATGTGTTCATGATTTGATTTTCGTGGACACCAGCGTTTCGTGAAACTTTCCGACTGGAAAAACCCCCAGTAATGACGCATAGACGCGAAAAAATAAAAAAAGAAGCGATATGGTTTTTATTGGATTCCTTACAAAATAAACAAAAAAAAACGGTCGAGATTTTTTTTTATGATCCATCCAAGGCCGAGTGTTAAAGTTTTTCAACTACCGGTCCTGCTGAAGTATTCATTATAAGCCTTTTACGATGTTGACCTTAGGAGACTATTTGTTCTCCGGACATTTTCTTACAATGTATTTAGAATATGAGGTAAGAGACAAATCCGCCAAGGGAAGTTTGACGTCTGTCTTCCGTGTAGTGTGCGAAATAAAATCAAATGGCTCAAGAGGATTGACCTCGAGCAAGTTTGGTTGCAGGCGAATGCCGGGCACCACTGCATAAATTTGTGTAAACAGAACTTTTTTTGCTTGAACAGGTGCACTTTTTACTTTAAGCTGCGTAGAAAGCAAATCCGGCATCAACAACCCTGCATTCGAATGACTTCCATGCAGACGGATTCTCTTGGGTGTCATAGATTCCGTGCCCTAGGCACTTTTTGAGGCACTCACGAGTTGTCTCTGACACGTTTTTCACCGGGGATCTACACCCATTGCGTATAAATAAATTAATTGAGTTGGGTATATTAAAAAAATTTAATGATTGCAGACCTGAGACCTATAATGTATAGTTTCCTTAAATTCTTAAGTAAATGGATTAAGCGAATGTTTATTATGGGACCTAGTACAATGTTCTTTTCTTTAAATTCATCAATAAACGGATTAAGCGAATGTTTATACCGCAAAAATGATTTCACCATATAATAAAAAGCAAGTGTTTTGGAGTTGCTTTGAAGGCAGAGCACGATGCTTTCAACAAACAACCATAGTAGTTCCTTGCGTTGTCCATATTTGCCTCCTTCTTTAAGATCATAAAAGCGTATTCATAAATTTGCCCTTCGCCTCTTATTGAGTAACTATTACCTAAGCAAATTAGCGTTCACATAAATAATTGGCCTCTCAGCCCCCCTGCGTTTTACACCCCGGTCAGACTGGCACGTTTTAGGGGCATCTACATACCAATTGTGCGTCACGGCTAACGCTGATTCCTATCACACGTATCTGGTGCGCCGAAACGTTTATAATGCCATTAATGCACAGGTGCAAGCCAGCTGGACAAGAAATATACAATTGATCTCTGGAGAAGGGGAACGAAGTCGAGATAGGGCGAACACAAAACTCCAATTGAAGATTTGTGTTTTTGTCGTTCATTTCCTTTGCTCCCCTTCTCCAGGAATTATTATTGTCAAAACGTGTTGTTAAATCCAGTGCAGAAGTTGTGCACATAAATGTGGTATGCAGTCAGATAATAAATATATGTATCAGACGACGCTTCACGAAGCAAGGCAAAATATCGCTTTAAACGCGACGAAAAACAAGAATAAACATGTTCCCAAAGTCGTGGAGGGCAATAAAGTGAGCTAACGGGCTAGTTGGTCGTTCATCATTACTAAAATAGCGCAAAACAACAAGGAAGGAAGGACGAGGTAGACAGGAAGCGAGCGCGGAGGGCAGAGAGGAGCGACGAGTTGAAGCAATACCACATAGAAAATAAGGCCTGCCCACTCTTCCTCCACTAAACGTCATCACTAGTAAATCACCTCATCGCCCCTTAGCTGACCCGGATGAGCATCATTGTCTGCTACATCGTCTGCAACATCGTCTGCTCCATCGCCTTTTTCAATGGTTTGTGTAGCAGATAATGAAACATATGCTTACGTCGAGTGTCTGTTGCTTTAGCATACGACGAAGTTAGACAATCACGTGGGGCGTCAAATGCATGAGTAAAATGCCTTACTTCTTTGCGAAGGGCTGCACAGCCCTTCGCTGGACGCTTGACGCTGGCACTGGACGCCATTTTTGAGAGCTCGAGGTCGCTGCTCTGAAGCGTTCTTCCGCACAACAAGCACGCACACAAGAAGTGCACTTCCCAAAGCCTGTAGCGCGTGCTAGCTCGCGCTCCCGTCGGAGGGAGCGTTCGCATGCACGTTGCAAATGAACTGGAAGCTTGCACCAGGCTCGTGCTTAGCAGTCGCGCACATAGCTGTGGCCGCCAGTGAATGCGACGCAGTTGGGACGCGGCCCCTTCTCTCGTCAAGCTTCAGGGTGTTTGCCGCTTGGAGCGGGTCGGGGATCTACTAACGATGACGTCATGCCCAGGCCTTGTCTTCTAGGTGGTATGGGTTGAAGTCACCTTATGGCTGCCGCGTCACGTTGATTCCAAGATGGCAGCGCCCATGCGACGGAAGGTGAATATGTCTGTATATTTCTGAGCCATTATAATTTCAACTTAACGTATATTATTTACAACAACATGACGTTTGGATCTGAATGTCGTCGTATCAGCGCGTGTGGATTTTAACTTTATACTAACACGTATAAAATATTCGTATATGAGTAATTGTCGCATTTTTATTTGCATGACTAAGAAAAGTCTGTCAACCGAAATTTTTCTTTAGCGATCTGGCGTCTTCCAGTACATGAACTAATTTAATACTTTTTAGTAAAAAAAATACCAAAACGTGGTACTTTATTGCCGCATGCTGTCAAGTTATATCATAAATTTAACAAACTTTATAAAGGACGGTACAAAACATAACATTTCTGCAGCGGTGCGTAATCCTCCTCAAACATTCCGGTAAGGAATGAACAAATTCGTTGCATTTTAAGCAACTCGTTAAAAGTTATATGTCCCAAGTCGGGTGGCTTTGAGAAATAAGTATTTTTTAAAAGTAATTTGTAATTGTAATTAATTACTTTTCATGTAGTAGTAATTGTGATTGTAGTTAAACTACTTTTCAAGCAAAGTTATTGTAAATGTTACAAAATTACATTTCGGAAGTGATTTACTCATGTATGATAAAATGTGACCATGCAATGCTGTTTCATCTTAAGGTGCAACCTCAGTCTTGGTTAGTGTGATCCTGAACCAAGAAATGGCGATGGGATTGCCTTCCAGAACTGTACATCAATGCAAGCAAGTCTGTGTGATGGCGCTTTCATACAGTGTGGTATTTTTCTATATTGTGAGATTGACACTCCTGGTCGTTTACTGTTTTTTCTCTTCACGAGCGTTCTGTAGAACGCTCACGACCGCGCCAGTTCTCGTGCAAGAGATTGCCAGTCTCCTATGCTCTGAGCTCACGTCTCCAGCAAATGTGGTCAGAACAAAACAAACAAATCGTTCTGAGGTAATGGCGAGAAACATAAATTACAAAACAACCGGCGCGTGTATAAATATAAGATTGCTTGTGCGTAATAATACACCGGGGATTTCTGAGGCCAATTCCACACATTTCAATGTGATAGAATTCATATGACGGGCCGGCCCTTCTGTCGTGCATGTGTTTGGCTCTTTATGGATATTCAGAAAAAACCTGATGACCTGACGGACGCAGGTTTCCAAAATATTTGCTTGAGGAATTATGTACCACAAAACTTAAGACAAAAAAAAAAAACTTTATTTTTGGTCAGTTGTCTTATTAGGTAGTTTGATGTTTATTTTGACCGAAACCATTGAGATTAGGAAACACAAAAATGACACTCAGGAGTAGATATTTAGTTTTGTAAACCTAAGGTATAACTGTTGCGGGAGTCTTACCCTTAATAAAGTAATGCCGAGGTTAAACATTTACTCACAGTATTAAATAACAAAAATTAATTTTAATGCAAGTACAGTGATAAATTTAGTGACTAACAAAGCAAAGATTCTAGGTTTGTGGATTGCCTTTTCACAGAATTTAAGTAATCTAAGTCTTAATTTTATGATTTTTTCGTCAAGCAGTGGTTGGCAAAAGTTAAATATGTGCAAAGGGTGGAGTGCGTCGTGTAAAATATGGTATAAGTGCGCACATCGCACGCTGCTCAATACTGAAACAACGCTACAGTTTACACTAGCTTTGAGCGTATCTAAAACTAAGAGTGCATCGAAAACTAATGTTTCTACACATATACTGCTCAGGTCGTGATGTTTGAATGTTCATAGTACTTCATTACCTTTAGTTTGGTCCTTCTTTCTTAAACAGAAGTAAGAAAATATTATAACTCTAAGTTTATAGAAAACCTCTACCTTCTGAATGCTGGCAATCATATCGGCGCCGATTATGAGTATTCACGGCATGCCAAAAGTCGTGTGCTGACGAGTTTCTTTTTTTCGTTTTTTTCTACGTTGGATTTTATACAATGATAGTTGTTCTTGGCAAACAACATTGTATACCCACGCAAGCGAACACATGTGAAATTTAGAATATTCTGTCTTTCTTGTGGTAGAGGTTTCAAATAGAATAGTTTTTTTGCAATCCGCTAAATATACTGCTCCTGGGTTACCTTGGTCTCTGATGCATGTCGCACATAAAAGATCACGAGCTAGATCGAAGCTGGAAACGAAAACAGTAATCATAAGCAAGTGTGTAGTCACGTGAAAACTGAACAATTGCGCATATGCATTAGGCAAGATTTGTTCCACCAATTATTTTACCAGTAAAGTATTTCTCTTTTACTCGCGAGCGAAACGGAACCTACAAGCGGGGGCCCGCTGCCCTGAATTACCCTTCCAGTTAACAAGCGCCCGTGCTCGACAAAGTCGTTCAAAGCATAGAAATCGCTTATATAGCTCTTGGTGCGCTCATACCGGAATTCATTTGGGCGTGAAGTGCTTTCGTATATAAAACGCAATTGTAATCAATCATATTTTTTTTTTTTAAATAAGTGCGCCCATGATTTCGTTTTTTCTTGGCGTTAACGTGCCATTTTCTTATTTATATAATATTTTCTGACGAATCAGACAACCATACTCTGTTTCATCATAAGTAACCACATAATCAAAGGTGTAGAAAAAAAAAACGCCCAAGTTTCTCTTTTTTTTTTTTTCTTAGCGACTGGCCGCGAAGCCCGCAAACTACCCCCCCTCCCCCCCCCCCCCCCCCCCCTCCCTTCCCTGCTCCGCGTCCTTTTCTGCTGGTACGGCGGGTGGAGTTGTCCGGGTGAGGACGTTCAAAACGGTTCAGCGTGGTCTTCGATGCCGCTTGCGACCTCCGTCGGCGAGGGGGGGGGGGCGGAGGACGGCGGGTTTCAGGCGCCGGACGACCGAAAGGGTCCGCCCGAGGCTGTGCTCGTCGATCGCCGCGAGGCGCAAACGACAGCCCTGACGGCCGACTCCCGGGAATGGTGGAGAGCGCCGGCCCGGTGGGTGCCCCGGTGATACTATTAGCCGCGAGATGTTTTGGTGGCGCCCTCCTATGGTTGCCTTTCGTGACGTCATTACCTAGCGAACAACAAGTTCGATGGTGTTTGTAATCAGCATGGCGGAAGCTCGAAATCATTCCGCTTTCAAAGCAACACCGTCAAGATTAATATTCTTCCATTCCTCTTATTTCCGTTGATGGAAAATCTTATGGTGACGTCATAGTCAGCATTTGGCCAATCGTGGCCGGACGATCGTGGCACGTCGCCAATTTCGGGAACCCCACAAAGGGGGCACAGGACCCGGCGCTCCTCCTCGTTGTACATCTGCACTGGGTCGTGGGTATGGCGGTCAGCGAGGGTGGATCCCCATACGGCCCCGGGACCTCAGCCGGGGGGTTCGTGGACAGGGGCTGGACCTCCCAGGGCAGGTTCGATGTCCATGAAATGGGTAGGCCCTGGGGCCCCAGCACGGTCCAGGTTGCCGAATGGCCCCGGCGTTAGAAGGGCCAACGGCGACGTTGTCCCGAAGCCCGATAGCGACGTCCACGGTGTTCCAAGGGTGATGGTGCTGGTGAGGGAGACGGTGACCGTCTTCGGTTGTAGTACCGAGGCATCTTGGAGAGCGGAGAGAGAGAGAATAAACTTTATTCAAATCGGCCCAGCAGTTTTGCTTTAGGGCGAGACGGGGGAGAATGGGATTACCCCCTGTCCCGTCCCACCCTCCGTCGACGATGATGGAGGTGGTGGTGCCTCAGGTGACGGCTCGAAGCCCTTGGACCCGGGCGGCATCTTCGGCTTGCCGCAGAAAAAAAAAGACTTATGAGTTGTCTTCTGCAAGAGTTTCTTCTACGAGAAAGCGTTCATAAAGTTGGGCGTGGCAATAGCCAAGTTAAATTTGCATGCACACTATTCGCGTTTATGCGTCAACCACACAAAACCACGCGCAAATCCAGTGGTGAAAGTATTACTTCTCGCCCAAGCCTATTGCAACGCGCGTGTTCTCAGATCTTCGTGTTCGTCACCAACATCAGGAAGAATCTTTGTAGAATAAAGTTCGTCTTTAGGCATCACACGTGTCAGCATCACTCTCAACCTGTGAGAGAAGCTCGTCATCCGATTCATTATACCGTTTGACGTTGGTGACATGAACAGGTCCAGCCAGTCGTCCACACTCACATTAAACGAGCGTGTACGTGAAGCGTGAGGCCTTGTCTCGCACTTGATATGGACCATCCCAGCTGTTCGCCAGGGAGGTTGTGAAAACACTGGAGGCGTCACTAAGTGGGTGTGTTCTTCGGAGTACGCGATTTCCAACTTCAAATTGCACGTCCCTGTGGTCACGATTGTACTGCTCAGCTTGCTGCAGCCGTGCGACGTCCAAGCTCTCCCGGGCATCACGAACGATGTCCCTGAGTCTGCGTCGTAGACTTCCTGCAAACTGACCGCATGAGCGAGCAGCGCCCGGATTGTTGGTCGTGCAGTGTTTTCCATTGGGAAAGTAAGCTGCTTTTCAAAATTAAGGCAAGCTGGCGTAAAACCAGTGGACCCGTTAACGGTTGTACGCGTTGCGAACGCGAGTTCTCGGAGCTTTGCGTCCCAGTCATGGTTACGTTCGCTGTGAGGTATTAACATCGATTTCAGGTTTTGATTAACCCTCCCTGTGTTGTTAGCTTGTGGGTGATGAGCAGACGTCCACCTGTGCTGTATGCCCGATGCGGCACATGAGTTTCAAAACACTTTGCCGGCAAAATAAGTAGCAACGTCGCTAGTCAATTTCGCCGGAAATCGGAAGCGTGAGCGCCTCCACTCGACACTACCATATTTTCTTGTACCTCAGAAATAGCAATGCAAATAGCTCCACCCCCTTGCTAAAGTGATCCGTGACAACCAAAAAGTAGTGGTTGCCACGCGGACTGCGTGGTAAAGGGCCCATGACGTTGACAGCAACGCATTTCCACGGAGATCGACTCACAACTGGCTAAATGAGTCCAGGGGGTTGACCACAGCGCGGTTTGTCTTTTTGACCAACCGGGCATGAACGAGCGCATCTCAGCATGTTCTGGCGAATTCCTGGACAAGTTGCAGTACGGCTTAACTTTTCAAAAGTCTTGCAGCCACTACTGTGACCAGCCAGAGCAGAGTCATGGTAGTATCTAATGCAAGACGTGCGAAGTCGACGAGGTATCATGGCTCGAAATGGAGTGTCTGTGGAGCTACTCTCCTCGCCGTCGATCTGAGGTAAGTACCAGAGCAGCAGGCCGTAATCTGCCAGCAAGTACGAGTAGAAACCCATGTCAGCGTCTCTGTTGCCACGTCGGTCACGTGAAGACAACCACTAAGAGACCCTGCGACAAAGTACATCGTTCTGCTGTGCTGCACGAAGCTCATCTCGGCTAATCAAAGTACCCCAGCGCGAGCCAGTATCTATCGCAGCCACAACATTTGCATCCTCATGCACGTGCTCTTCGCCGAGCAAAGAGCACCACATAGCGTCTGCGACTTTGTTTTGTGAACCTGGCTTGTGCACAATGGTATAGTTATATTTTGATGAGTAAGTGCCCACCGTTCTAATCGTCCTGCCCGATTGTCCAGCCGCTGAAGCCTAGATAAGTAGACATTATCTGACTGGATCACAATGCGCACGCCATCAAGATCCATGTTGAATTTCTGCAGGGCGAATATGATGGCTAGGCACTCAAGCTCGCTAACGTTGTAATTCCGTTGAGCTGCTGTCAACGTATGGCTAGCGAAAGCTACGGGTTGTAAGACACCATCAAAGTCGTGAAGCAGCACAGCACCTAAACCGTAGACGCTCACATCGGTTTGCAGTGCAAACAGACGGTTGAGGTCTGGGAGCTTCAAAGATGCTGTCTCAGCAATAGCTCTGGACAGTTGAAAGAAAACATTTTGCTTTGCCTCCGTCCAACGCCACTTGAAGCCTTTGCGCAGCAGTGTGTTCAGAGGCCGCGTTATCTCTGCATAGTAGGGGTATAAACACAAGAGTTCGCAGAACTCACGATCACACTCACAATCGAAATTACCCTCACGAGTTCGCAGGACTCACACTCACACTCATGAGTTCTCAGAACTCACAATCCCACTCCCGGTCAGACTCGGCTCATGAGATTTCAGGACTCACACTCATGCTCGTAACTCACACTCTCACTCACACTCATGAGTTTTCAGAACTCACGATAACACTCACACACTTGACTTACACTCGCACTCATGAGTTTTTAGAATTCACTATCACACTTACACTCATGAGTTCTCAGAACTCACGATCACACCCATGATCAGACTCACACTCATGAGTTCTCAACACTCACGCTCAGATTCATGTGTTGGCAAAACTTACGATCACATTCACAATCGCATATTTATCGGCTTTGCGTACCGAAGAACGCCGCGAAATTCAAAGGAACGACTCGGCGAAAATGTTAGCGAAACACTTTGTGCATCACAGTACTGCTCCCTGAGATACGTGGGAGGATTTGTATCATTTAAAAAGGTTGAGTCTAATCTCTCCTGTCATCGAGTCTTTTAGCCACGAGTTCTGGCCACGGTGCATGCTTAAATACAATCATCTTCCGCAAGAAGTACAGCGTCATGGACGTCCTATTATCATGCGTAGAATATCCCTATATCAAGTCATGCCGTCACGTTACGTCACGGTGCCGCAGGACGTAATACTGTCTCGTTACATCATTTTATCACGCGATATCATTACACATCATCAAAGTGTCACGTGACACTGGTGATTTTCGCAAATAGCATGGTTCCCTAAACTAAATATTTCTTTCAAGATTATTTTAAACGAGTGTTTTTTTACACAAAATTAAGTTTTCTCTGTTTTTCTTACACACGAAAGAATGAAACATGTTGGGACTGATTCAGACAGTAAAGCTATTTGAACTAGCAAGCGAAACTTAGTGATGCCACACACAATTCGTCAGCCCTTATTTTCCTTGACTCCAAAGTCCTTCGTCGAAAAAGAAACCCGTGAAACAAAAAACCTGAGAGAAAAAACATTTCGTTATGAAAGAAGAGAACAGAGAAAATCTAAAGGTTAAGGCAACGTGGCTGTTAAGAAAGAAGAAAGAAAGAAGAACTGAAGAAAAAAACAGAAAAATAAAAAGGAGCCTTGCGGAATCGAGACAACCTTACAACTTTAACTCCTGCTTCAGAAACTCTATTTCTGTCTTGGATAGCGTCATCATCATCATCATCAGCCGATAGGACTCAAGCATTTATCTACGAAATCTGACGGTGTGTTCTCTTCAAACTCGTGTCAAAAGCAAATGTGTTTCACAGTTCAAACAAATGCGGTTATACTCCAGATTAGGGTGAACAGAGTCACCGGGTGCTCAGGTTACTTCGAGCTAGTACTTCCTGAGGCGACTGTTAAATCATATGCTAATCTCTTCCAGGTACTTACCTCCACAGGCTAAGTAAATGGAGTACATCACTTCCTTTTTGCAGAGAACGACCGGCTTGGCGTGTGCGATGGAACCAACTTTGAAGCGCTTTAGAACTTCGGGTTGACATTTTTGCAAGGGTGCTTGAGGCGTATCTTGCATAACACAACGGAAATATCAAAACGCGCGGCGGTTGTCTTCAAGCGGTGAACGCAGTTATGGACATAAGGGACAGTGACCACACGTGGAGCCTTCTTTCTTTCAGAACAAGAGCTTCGGGAATCAAATAGCAGACGCATAAGGACGTTCGAGTGCCCATCTTTTAAAAAGTCGTTCTAGGTGTGTTGCTGTAATGAACGGAACAAGGTTGTCACATAGCTTAGCACGGAAGGACATAAAAAAGAACCGAATAATTTCATTATTGGCCATTTTAGAGTCAGGAATGCTAAAGCGAAGAACAGGTACTGTTTATTAGCTGCTGGAAAGCCCAGCGTAAACTGGAGAGGAAAGGATGAAGACGGCAATCTAGGCACTCTAAACATTCGTGCGTGGGAGCTCCTGTAGAAAAACTTGTATCTGACAATATTAAACATCGGCTGCTAGTTTAAAGGTTTTTTTTTTTTTTTTTATTGCACGAAAACTGTTTGTTCACTGGCTGCCGATGGGGCTGAGGGCCAGTCAAGCTTCTTGTTGAAGCTTTTTCCCTTTCGCTCCACCATTTCTTTAAATGGAAATAAAGATTATTATTATTATTATTATTACTGTCTGTTTTCGTTCCTAAGTGCTTTATTTCCTACTTAGAGCCCAGCTCTTAGGCACCCATTTCCGGGTTTCGCGGCGTCGGAGTCGCTGTGGGCGGCGGCGGCGGCATAACCGTGCTGAATTTAGTAGGAAAATTGACGTCACGTGACCTCAACAACAATTCAATTACTCGCTAAATTGAGCGGAAAAATTCAATGTATCCAATAGATTTAACGGACAAATTCAGTTTCCCCGCCAAATGTAGGTGAGAAACTGTGTATGTTCATAGGCGGCGTGACAGTAAGTCATGTGACGTCATTTTCCCCGCTAAATTTAGCGGGAAAACTGATTTGGTGTTGAGGCCACCTGGCGTCAATTTTGCACCTAAATTTAGTGAGTAAAATGGAGGAGGGGAGGGTATGGGAGAACGAAGAACGAACGGTATGAAGGAAGATGGGAGGGTACGCAGGAGAAGGAGGGGAGGGTATGTAAGAGGAGGAAGAGGAGGAGGAGGTGAGAGGAGAGAGAGAGGAGGGGTTGGAGGAGGAAGAGCGGAGGTGGGGAGAAGGAGAGGGTACAGAGGAGGAGTAGGGCCATACTCTCCCCTCCACCTGCTCAAGAGATGCGCTCTAATTTTGCATTACAGAGATTTGTAAACATCTTTCACTGTTTAAAATCATCTTTACCAACAAGTCTAAGTTCATTTTCTTACGCAACTGATCGAAGGTATTATGTTTCTTTTGCGCATCCTTTTTTATCTAAACTTAAACTGCGTGCAAGTTCTTAGAAAACTTTACAACCTGTCTGCGCGAATCTGATTCAGAGACAATTATATTGTACTCAGCTGAACTCAATAGCTTCAGCTGCCTGCTAACTGGTCTTCCGACACAATAAATTAACAAATATTTTAATGCGTTACGTACACGAGACTTTACCACCATTAGAGCCATAATCCTTCAAAAAAATTATATTCCAGGATCAAGTCATTTTGGATCCTTCATTACATCGGACCAAAAGGAGCCTTCCGCCATCACAAGCTGTAGATCCATAAACAGCAACCTCCCTGTTGCAAGGCAGCTGTATCGAGTGAAGAATATACGAGTTCCGTCTTCCACTCTATTTTTTTTTTGAGGACGCCACCCCGACTCATTATTTTAATATTTGTCATACTAGGCAGAACAAATAGCCCGTGACTTGCACTCCTTTAGCTTGCAGCACAAACTTGCCATACAAATATAATTTACCTTATTTTGTTACAAACGCTCCTCTGATGTTTCCTTTGATCCATCCACGTAAATGGCAGAAATGGTATGGCTCTAAGATTTTATGAAATTATCTGGATCTCGGGCAATACGTAAAAGGCATCGCAAGTTCTGTTTCGTAAGACCGTAAGATTAACGTTAAAATTTCGCAAACATCGCTGCACTACTTGCGCTTACGTATCATCTCGTATGTTTTCGCGCATGCGTTCATCTTTACCAAACAGTCAAAAAACGAAAAACCCTCAAATCGGATAAAAGTTTGCTTTCTGTTTGTTCGTTTATTAATTTGCTTTTTTTTTTTTAAATTTCTCCCGGAATTTTTTTTTATTATATAACAACCGCCGGAAAGAAAAACTGTTTTTTTTTTATTTTGGTTTACGGAGTTTTTATTGCTCAACTAGCTATTACTTCAAAGACCTTGCCCTAAAATTCACGTGCTTAAAGCACTTAATTTGTTCATTTGAAACCATTTTTCATCCCTTATCTTCCGTTCAAATCTTGTCATGTAAGAAAGTGTGCATGCGAGTGTTGGGGGAGGGGGTGATCCATATTTTAATCAAAAGGAGCCATAAGTTTGTGTCGGCAAAAACAAATAACATTGCGGACACGCCCCTAGAATTTTCGCTGCTACCCGGTTTACATAGCTCGTTTAAACGGAGGTTAAGCTGCTCACTTCTTGCCCTTTGGTGTCGGGATTCCCTCTTTGCAGCCTTATCTTCCCGTTGATGCTCTCGCTCCCATACTGCTCAAGTGTTCAGTTCTGCTCATTCAAGCTCCAACTTGGGGCCCCACAGCCATCATCTTTCAAACTTCCATTCCGAAGACTTATTGACTCGCAGGAAAAAAAAAAAAAAAAAAAGGTCTGTCACCGACGTTAGCAAATTTCATGTCTTCTCTCACTGAACTAAAGACGCCACAAGTCTGACTTTTTCGCTCTAGTAGTGCATCTTTTATTTGCACGCAACAAATTTATTCCCGGATTTCCTCTAAATGAAACAAAAAATAACTAAAATACGTCGCTTCAAAAATTAAAAAAAAAATAAACGGTTTCTTGACCTTTTTGACAAATTTTAGGTGCACAAAATGTAAGGTTGAGTATTTTTTTCGTTTGTTACACTTTGCTGTTTTATTTATGTAGGAGACTTTTTTGGGGTTCAGGAGAAGTTTATAATGTTTCTTTATTTTCATCGGAGGAGGAGCAGGAGACATGGCAGCAGTTTAAAAGAGCTCCCCTCTTCTTTTACGCATATTCGTATTCAACCTCAAACATTGCTTCTGAACGTTCCTTCATTAAATATAGTGAGGAATTTAAACCCGCGTATAATCTGTGGAGAAAAACAAAAATTAGGACTTCTGTCGGCGTTTAAGCCCGCTCTAAATGCCCACTATTCCCCCCCCCCCCCTTCCCTCCCTTGCTCCTCTATTTTGTGCCTCTAATTGCTTTTTTCCAAAGTCCCACATCTCTGCCCACAAAAGGAGGGGGGGGGGGGGGATAGCGAGAGAGAGAAAGATAGAAAAATATAATGCCTAGTGGTGGTAGTTAAAGGTCTTTGAGATGACTTGAACCTCGAAATCTTCTGATACTTGTAATTGTAATTTAATTGCAGCAGAATAGATGCATTCACGTCGGCACCTGCAGCAAAGCCGAAAGGTGAAAGCGCTTACTGGTGTGCGCCTACTAGCCTGCCGCCGGGAACGTTCAGGTCTTCTTCGCCGCGTGTAACGATGATGATATGGTATTGAGCCGATTAATGTAACGATGGTTTAAATGGGGCTTCTGGATGAGGATAAGGGTTGATAAAGCGGCTGAAGGGGCTGAAGATCATTAAGCCTAGCAGCGAACCAGTCGACAGCCAGTGTACTTGCAAAGCGAACTTTTGGCTGGGAGGAAGAACAGCGGAAAAAAGCCGCGAAAAACTGATCCTCATGCAATATTTTATTTTGTGATTCTATTTTAATTATTTTGATTGTTTCTATCATTTGAGTATAACTTGCAGATTGTGCTAAATATTGTTTTTAAACTAGTGCCTTTGTAACACAACTAAGGAACTTATCAAGCTCCTCTTCAGCCACTTTTTGTCTGAGAATCCTTTAGTGTACAATGAAAGAAAAAATTGTGTTTATCTCATCTCGAGATACGAGCAAAGATATCGTTTTTGCGCTATTTCATTGTATTTACAGCAGTGACTTCATGTTTAGACAATCATTCTTCAGACCGGCGTACTGTAATAGGTTTGTAGGGATGTCGTGTCTTGAAAAATAAGAACAAGACAGTTTGCTTTGAGAATTGTTTAAAATAAGAGATAAACAAAAATATTTACAGAAACTGTGTCAGTAAAGGTTCTACAATGATATTTACAGTAGTGGTATCAGTAGGCGTTACACACGTGGCGTCCACAGATTTTAATGTTAATAGAAGAGAGGTTCACGTCATACGTTAGGCCTTGAAGTGTTCTGTCGTTCCGACGGTGAATATAGCTGAGCGGGTGTACTCTTGGAGTTCCGGGCCTTGAGAAGCACGCACGAACCCAGCGAGGGCGGTGAACAGGCTGAAGGTTTCCTGAGTTCCCGGCCTTGGGGTACCAGGACGAACTCAGAGGTAGTGGTGGCCAAGCAAGCAGGATGTTTAATTCCCGGCGTAGTCGAACGAGGACGAACTCATCGGTCAGCCAGCTCCTCGGACCGCACCTCGTCTTCTCCCCTTTTTCTATTCTTCCCCGCTCGTGATTTTCTCCTGCCGTCGACAATTTATCTCGTGACACGCGTGGCCGTGGCATGGCGAAAACATCTGTAGACCGGTGATGGCTCTCGGCCGCGCACATCACAAGGGTCCCCTTCTTCCAGTGTTCTTTTAATTAAAAAAGTAAGGAACGTGCGCCGACTTCCCGCGTAGAGAAATACATACAATACAACCGAAAAAAATCATTCTTAAACAGTTCAAGAGAAAGAAGGAAACAACTGAAAGAAAGCAAAAACTGCTCACACGCCATTTCAAAGCTGCGCCTCATGTAGTCAGCCCCCATATTTTGCGAGCCTTTGATATACTCGACGCAAAACCAGTACTCCTGTAGGGCAAGACTACACCGTAGCACCCTACTATTAAGGTGCCTGGTCTGAGTGAGGTACTGCAACGGTTCATGGTCAATTAGGACCAAGAACGAAGTCCCATAAAAGTAGATGTGAAACTTTTCAATCCCCCACACTAGCACCAAACATTCACGTTCAATAGCTGAGTACCGCGTTTCGCGCGGCATCTGCTGTTCACCCGGGTAATATATGAGATATAAAAGCCCGTTGTACATTTGTGAAAAAACCTCGCCCAAACAGGTGTCGGAGGCATCCGCACGATGAAAGACCTCCTTATTCTTGTCCGGCGCTCTCAATGCAGGGGTGGGGCACAGTGCTACCTCGAGTCCCTCAAGAACAGCTTCCAGGACAACGGTCCACGTGACCCTGTTCTTTTCTTTTCTTGCGCTTCATTTTTACTAGTGGTTCGGCTTACTTGGTGCATTAAGGTACGAAATCGTGGTAGTAACCCGCAAAACCCTGGAAAGACCACACCTTTTTTTTTCTGTTTCAGGATTTTGCGCGTTTACAAGTTTCGCGATGGCACTTTCCATTGATTGTATTTTTACACCTCCCAAGTGTCTCCAAGAAAGTAATAGAGGTTACTTCCACCTCACACTTCTGTGGTTTGATTTTCAGGCCTGCAGAGCAGGCCCTGTCAAACACTTGCTGCAAGGTGTGCATGTGTTCTTCCCAGCTAAACGTGGCCACGAGGACATCATCTAGGTAATGCACCACTTTTCCAGTTTCCTGAAGAACTCTTATGAGACAGGTTAAAATTGCAGAAGCTGTCTTTATACCAAATGGCATGTAAGTGAAGTGATAATGCTTTGATTGTGTAGAAAACGCCGTTATAGGTCGAAAACGTTCCTCCTGCGGGCACTTACCAAGGTCGAACTTCGAAACGTACTTCTTGGCTCCTCTTCTGCAAATTCCGCGTTAACCCTTGAGATGGGTTCCGCACCCGAAATTAGAACGGTGTTGATTTGCTGGAAATCAATACAAGCGCGGAAGGTATTATTAATAATTTTAACACGCCCCAATGGCGAGTTGTACGGTGAATGTGACTGTTCAATAACTCCCAGTCTCAGCATTTCGTCTACCTCGTTCTCCACGACATCCTTCTACGCGAAAGGAAGTGGGTGTTGAGGTGCGTTGATTGCCTGAGAAGTCGTCAGCTCTAGCCGACATTCCAGGAGGTTTACCTTGCCCGGAACTTTGCAAAAGATGTCTCCATATGATTTCAGCAGATCGTGGATTTCGGTCAGCTGTTCCTCTTCCAGGTCGTCAGACACTTTTGTGTACTCATCCCCTTTGCTCTCTCTGGACGAAACGGTAGATAATTGATCCTCTGACTCTGCCTCTTCAATAACTACTAAAAAGAAGGCTTCAGAAGAAGCTTCTGGGTGACGTTCATCATAAGGCTTAAGCATATTGATGTGGAACAGTTTTGTAGAATGTCCCAGATCCAACCAGTAATCGAACTCATTGTTACTTTTAATAACAGTAAAATGTCCCTTTCAGTGCGTTAGGAGTTTGTTATGGCTTGTATGGAGGAGCATGAAGCCCGGTCCTCGACTTTGAGCTGTCGACGCCGACTATACTTTTGTCGTAGTTTCTATTCTGCAAACTTTCAGTTCGACCTAGATTCCGATGCGCCATGTCCAATGTTTACTGGAGTCGCCCTCTCAGGTCGAGGACGTAGCCGTGTGTTGTTTTGACTTCATCACCCAGCTCCTCTCCTTTCCAAAGTTCCTCGAGCACCGTGAGCGGTCCGGACACATGCCGTCCGTAGATCAATTCAAACGGTGAAAAAGCAGGCTAGATTGGGGTACCTCCTAATACGCAAACAGGAGCAGGGCAAGGTGCCGATCCCAGGACTTGGGTTGTTCCTGACTGAGTTTTCGCAGCATCTGCTTCAAGGTCCCTTTGAAACGTTCAACAATCCCGCTACACATCGGGTGGTGGGGCGTCGTACTCAGATGTTTGTCTGCCAACAGGTCAATAACATCTCTTATCAATTCAGAGGTAAAACAGGTGCCTCTGTCACAGAGAATTTCGCGAGGGAACCCAATCCTGAAGAGTATTTAAATGGGCCCCTCCGCTACTGTCGCAGAGTCGATGGTCGGTAACGCCACGCCATCAGAGTATCCCTTGAAAAATTCGACCAGAGTGAGATTGTACCTGTTACCTTTGGTTCAGGTTGGCGACAGGGGACCAACAATATCCACAGCCACGTGCTCAGAAGGTGTGTCTATCACAGGTATACTACCAAGCCGGGCTTTTCCCACTTTGCCCTTCGGAAAGGTTCTTTAGCAAGCGTCGCACGACTTGACTTGTCTACGTGCTTCATATTGTATTCCAGGCCAATAGAATGCCGCCAGGACACTATAGATGGTCTTCTGGATGCCCTGAAGCCCTGTCATCTAACTTTCATGCGCTAGTTTTAAGGCGTGAGGACGCAAGCACTTAGGTAGCACTGCCGGTTTCAATAAATTGCAAGGTGACAACCAGTAGCAGCGGAACAAAACTCCCTTCTCTACTAGGAACGAATGAGAGGTGCTGTGTTTTCTAGGAAACAACCTTCCTACTTTTTTCCAGCAAGCCCGCAGAGTGGTGTCCTTTTCTTGCTCCTCTCGAAAGGTCTCTTTTTTTCATCTGAGTAAATCCTAAGTCCAGTGCTTGTATTTTGCGTCGTTGTTCAGCGACCTTCGATCTGGCTAACATCGTAGTCAGTGCGTGGTGTTGTGGTTTTTCGTCATTCATGATTCCGCAGGCATGAGGATCAGGAACCTGCAACAATCTTTTCCACTCCGAGTTAGGAGAGGAGACTTAGCGTAAACCAAGAACGTTTCCGATTATAACATCGTAAAGAGCATCCTCCAGGCACTTTGCAGTCGCGGTCCCGGCGAAATAGGGGGAGGCGATGTCAACTTCCGCTTCCGGAACCGAGACGCTGCGGCCATCCACCAACATTGGTGTGGATGTAGTCCCCGTGAATGCAACTTCCGGGACAAGTGAGCGACGTAAAACTAAGGTGTTGTTTCCTGTGTCTCGTAATACAGACAGCCTGGCCAAACAGTGCCCCTTTCAAGACGAGCATGTCATAATGTGCCGTCGACCTTTCTTAGACTACGTTGGGATCCTTATTCCCTTTCCCTTGATTCTCCGGCTGATGTTCCATATCCTCCCGCGGCTTGTTCCTAATGTTTCGACGAGACCCACAACAGGAAGACTCCTTCTGGACACCGTCTTTCTTTCTGCACAATTTCAAGTCGTGCACAACTGCGCGCGCGGCAAAATGGCTGAGCGGGTGGACTCTTGGGTTCCGGGCCTTGAGAAGCACGGACGAACGCAGCGAGGGCGGTAAGCAGGCTTACGGGTTCTTGAGTTCCCGGCCTTCTGGTAGCAGGACGAACTCAGCGGTAGCGGTGGCCAAGCATAAGGGTTCTTGAGTTCCGGATCTAGTCGAACCAGTACGAATTCATCGGCCAGCCAGCTTCTCGGACCGCCTCGTCTCTTTCTCCCCTTTTTCCATCCTTCCCCGCTCGTGATTTTTCTTCGGGCGTCGTCGGTTTATCTCCCGACACGCGGGGCGCTTGTTATGGCGAAAACATCTGTGAACCGGTGATGTTTCTCGGCCGCGCACATCGCATGCACATATTTCATCAAAAATCGGAAACTCACACAAAGTGGAACCATTTTTATCTCGTACTTACCTATTTTCTTCATTTCAACTGGTGTTGTTTATTTATGACTAGAACGCTGTACCGGAATATATTGCAAGAGGACATAATGAGCTGGCATTCAAATATAGATTTCATGACATGTTTTTAAATTCACTCTTTGACTTAGAATTGTCACAATGCCTTGGTATGTTCAAGAACGTATACCTGTCATGTTTTAACTATTTTTAATCATGTTTTCGATTTTTAAATATAAATTGCAGTTTTTCATTGAAAAACTTAAGACAAATGAGTTCTACTGTATATTTATTTGCATGAAGGTAAGGTGCAATTTAGCGAAATCTAGAACTTGGACCGTTTCTGTGAGCGGCTGGGATGTGCTGTACCACGTTGGAACCGGTCAAAGCAAATTTTTATATTGTATCATTTATTTGTAATGTGATTTTGCATTCATTCTGAAAACCCTCATTCATGTAACGCATTTGAATGTCTAAATAAAGGAAATTAAATGAATCAGCAAAAACGCAATTTTTACATAGGCTATATGCCTGAATGCCCTAATATACAGGGCTTTTCAAACCCTGACCGGGAGGCCAGATCCGGACAACGGAGGCCTTCCAGCTGGCTCGCCGATGATCGCGGTCTTTCCCGTAACGTCCTCCCGTGGCCCATCTTTACACGCACAAAGTAAGTTAGCGCAAAGAAAACGGCGCCGAGACGCGCGTTAAAATTGAAAACGAAGGGAAAGAGCGAGAGAAATCTGCATCGGAACATAGGTTCTCTCGTCCTATTATTTATTACACATTGTCATCACCAAGCATCACTGTTCGTGGTCCCCTCTTCCGTACCGGTGTAACTCCGTTAAAATTTAGTTGTGTTTTTTTTTCTATATCGAGTTAAGTACCCTGTGTCATAACTATAAAATAATGTCCATCATCAGGTCTACCGGTCCCACTAACCTTCTGGCCTTTGTGACTATGTCAAAGTCCTCTCATTTTGATTTATGCGGGGGAGTTTTCTGGGTTCAAAACAAATTTAATGTTTTCATACTTAGCAACACATGTTGCATTAAAAAAACAATTTATGTTCATCCACCTTACATATTTTTTTTACTGTAGTTTAAATGTTTGTATATAGATGCTTATACAGTTTTTTTGTTTTGT
Organism: Ixodes scapularis; assembly: GCF_016920785.2. Classification (NCBI taxonomy): domain Eukaryota; kingdom Metazoa; phylum Arthropoda; class Arachnida; order Ixodida; family Ixodidae; genus Ixodes; species Ixodes scapularis. The sequence continues at coordinate 46,299,461 of NW_024609879.1, read as the reverse complement.
TTATTTGCCTGTACTCTAAATTGCGAAAGATCCCAAATCGGGCCCCTTAGCCAAGACGTCTGGAGACCCCTGTTTTAATTAAGAGGTAAAACACGAGCAGTGCATTACACTGACGGAGAATTGCACGAACTGTCGCTTTACCCAACAAACTAGCTTCAAGAACATTTCTTCAGTTTATAAACAATGCAACCGGTAGATTATAAAATTTATCATTTTATGTAATCTAACACATTTAAGTTCAAACATATTTCAAGTGGCGCTGATTTATGAAAAAAATTAACCTTATTCGTGTGAAATATTTATTTAAATGATATATAGTACATATAAATATATACTTTGTATCATTGCCTTGCTGAAATACGAATGGTGTTAGAGGCAATATGCAAGTTTTATATCTCTAGACATTCACTATAAATATTATATTTTGCATAAACGAAGAGAAACTATTTTAACATTTTGCTCTAGTGGCCCATTCTTCATAATATTATCAGTATAAAAATTTACTCAAGCAAATAATATAACCTAAAGGGGCGCGAAAACACCACGGTGACATATATTGGGCCTAGAATCAAACAAAAAAGGGCAGCGACTTCCATTCGCCTATCTCAACTGAACTAGAACTAAGCCAGCATCTTTATAAACATATTAGGAACTATATTTTGGTACTATATCTACACCCAACGTCTTTAAAACCCCATTCGTTTATTCCATTTCCCAGTCAGGTAACCCCTTACCAATTAGAAAGAGAAACACAAATCTCTCGGTTGGCCTCCTTCTTTTCCTTGGCTCTCAAAACTCTAAGTCCCTTTGACTTAACTCTTCGGCAAGCGTCTGGTCTATTACGGCCATACTTCTGAAATGCACTAATCTTACTCAGAAAAGATTGCTTGTCTCGGCGTTTCAATACATAATCGTTTGCAACATATCTTGTTTTTACATGCCCTGCCATGTAGTATTACCTACATAAATAAATCGTGTCTACAAATATTTTTTGTTAGTCTAATTTACTACAATGTGAGGCAGGAGATGTTTAATTCTATTGGGTCTAAAAATTCAGTCAGATGAAATGCTTCTTGTAAACATGTTTATTTTTGTTTCTTGTTCTTTTATCCTCCCCCTAAAACACACGCATAGCATGGGGGTCAAGTCATATTGACAGCTGAATTATTATAAACGATCGGTTTTATATCACATTATATTTAGACTCTACAATAAAGGGGAATTTATTTGAGTGCTCGAAATAATTCCTTTTTATATTGTCGATTGTATATGGTGACCGGTTACCAAGCACTAGTGATACAAAACTATCAGAAACTTGACTATCTATAAAATCGGTAGTTTTTCCAAAGTTATCAATACTGTCAAAACCTATCGATAGTGCATCGATAGTCGACCATGCTTTGTTTGATTATCGTTAGTATCCAAAATTAACTTTGAGAAAATTGTTGAGTGTTACAAAAATGAAACCACGACCCAAAAAGAAGACGGCAGACATGTACGGCCGACAACTCTTGGGAAAAAATAAAATAGAAAACTAAACAGAAAGTTGTATTTTCATAATATTAATTTAGAGATAAAGCAGAGATTGCGTTTTGCTAGGTTTCCTCGGCCCATAGTTTGTATATTCCTTGTGTTTTCGCTCGAATGAGGCCGCATCCGGAAACATAAAAGGTATATCTATTCGTTTGCCTTAAAGCTAAGGAAAACACTTGCTGGAGATGCTTAGCATCAAAAGGTACCAGACCAGAATCAGCACATCAGCCGTTCAGGGATATATTTGAAATACCAGAAACATCGAAGGTTTTCACAAATTTGTTTCGCGCTTGTTTCTTTTATTATTATATTGGCATATATTACCTTCCATCTTATTGAAAACGGATATGTAAAAAAAAGCAATTTGCTGGGCACCATATAATTTGTTTTCCTGCCAACCAATCATAATTATTTCCCGAAAATTGGAAATTCGCTTTTGATACAAAAGTCTAGACTTTTTTTCCGTAGAATATTGCCTCTTTTTTCGGTTCTATTTTTGGTCGATATTGATAACCGTCGCTGGTAAGTGATTCACCTCTTACTATAAAATACAACTTAAAAATATAAAACCTGCAACATAATTAATAAATTAATATTTTGAGTCAATAACTATAACAGATATTTTGTGGTGGACACGTTATATTGATCATTACCAGAAAAAAAGCTTATATCGATCCTACATAATTAGTTACTGATACTTTTTTTTTTCCATACTTCAAAAAAACTAGTTTGTGAAGACTAAGTTAACTGGAAAAGAGGTAAAAAACGAAGGTTTATTTGTTTGTTCGTTTAGTGAAAGGAACTTGTGATTTTGAAATTCACTGTTGATTTCTTTCTTTTTCGCAACCTGTTCCGTCGAAACTAACGCCACATTTATCTTTGCGTCCTGTTAAAGCCATATCTCTATACTTCGAATGCAAATTTGCATTCGATCTGCATCGTTACATCGTATGTGTACTTTACTTATCAGAATCACAAAATAGATTTTTGTTTTCCTCACTGAACTCTGCAAAAATATTCCAAAAGCCGGGAATCCTAATGATCAAAAAAACTGCTCCGACTTTACTCAACAAGATTAACAATTTAATCAAACATTTCGTCTCCCATGCAGGAAACATCGTCAGTGAAACCTACAAGCAGGAATGAGGGAAAAAGCTTCAACAGTTATATTTAAGTAAGTCCACGTACACATCGGGGATTAACAAGATTAACAATTCCAACCGCGGCCCCCTCCCCGATGTGTACGTGGACTTGCTTAAATAGGACTGTTGAAGTTTTTCCCCTCATTCCTGCTTGTAGGTTTCACTGACGATGTTTCCTGCATGGGAGACGATACGTTTTATTAAATTGTTAATCTTGTTGAGTAAAGTCGGAGCAGTTTTTTTGATCATTGAACTCTGTAAACAAAAATCAGTGCAAACTCCCGAAAAAGAGCCCTAAACATCAGAAGAACGTCTAACATGTATACAATATTTCGAGTGTTTCACTACCAATACTGTTATTCATGTTTTCTTCGATAGTATACAAACAAAAAATATTCTATAGTTTTTGTTTCAATACTTTTTAAGAAAGCTTTATACACTGTTCCGATAGATATACAATAGATTTTAGATTGTTACACAAAACCTACGTGAACGATATTTCCTGCAAGAACCCTTGACATTTTTCGCCCCGTAATAAAATATTATGGAAAGCTAAATGAAAGCTGACTTTCAATATTTCTACAGCTGTAGCCCATCAATAATACACCATTGATAGTTAAATGGTAATCGAATGTTTATAGTATACCATCGATAGTTTCCCTGTACTCAACAATAAATTCTATACTACCCATAGTTTTACGATAGTCGACTATCGACAATATACTACCAATACTACTATCGGTAGTTATACGATCATCGGCTATCGATATTACTCAATTGCACAATATCTAAGGGAGAGCTAAGAAAAGGAAATACACTGCTTGTGTCTACCTGCACCACCTGATGGTATGACAGGTTGAATCAAATTTAAAATAAAAAATGAGGGCCTAATTGCCCAAAAGATTCTTCAGTTCTTAAAGGCAATTAAAACACACACAAGAAGGCAGCTGAACTATTGCATTTGAACGAACTTGGAAAAATCTCGCGGGCAGTTATGATTATTTGTAGTTTTTTTTTCCTGTTTTTTTTTCTTTGGTATTAAGTTACTAGATGTTGTTCCGCTTGGCCTCGCTTCTTGTCTTTGGTTTTCTTGATGACGAGGAAGTTGACTTGTTGTTGTTTAAAATTTTGTACAAAAATATAAAAAAAATGAATTTGAAAAACGTTTAAACTCTTATTTTTTGTAATATAATTATCGATAGTACCATCGATAATTATATTTGGCTTCCACTCTCTACGGTATCGATAGTAGTATCAAAAGTGCTGCATAGCGCGCTTACGCAACCGAGCTCTACGGAAATTTCAACACACTAGCTTGTTATATGCGCAATGAGCATTCGTTCAATTTAAACTTGTGTCGGTGTCATTGTCGGCCGGTATAATACCGGCTAGCATTCGTTTACCCACGTGCATTAGGATTGTTTAAAAAAAACAAAAACGCAAGCTCTCTGTCACTCCAGTACACTAACCTTCCATATTGCAACGCAATACTTCATTTGACCGCATCCTAATGAACTCCTGTATTAGAGGCATATCTCGATCCTAAGCGTTCACGCAAGGGAGCTGCACTAGGTCATATTTGCAGTGCGGACATAGCTGCAGACTTCCATTTTAGAACACGTTTCACAGCGCAAATGGGAGCCGACCGATGTCGCAAAGCGGCATGAGCAACATTAGGTTATCGCTTCATTCATCTAACAAAGTATATATAAAAATTAACATAACCCTTGCTCCAACTATCACGCTACTCGCCGGACTACTGTGTGGAAACAAAAACAATGTATGTCGACCAAAATTGGCGTTGCACTTACTTACCCGAAAAAGCGTCGCTGTGAGCGCGTAATGCTAGAATTAGAGCAGGTACCGGAATGAAAAAAGGCCTAAACGGACGCTTCCCAACTAGCAGTTTATTGCACTCTAGGGAACAAAACGGCCGTCGTTGAAGCGTCCAGCGGGTTGGCGTGCCCGGCAGTCATTTATTGTCGACTTAGTGCGGAGGAGATCGGTAGCTGGGTGTGTTCAAGGGAAACTGAAGTGGTTTTGTATTTGAGAAAAACACACTTAAATCATACTCATTTGACCTCCAGAATTACGAATATTGATATTTTTCAATTTGGTGCACAAATGCTGTAGAATTTTTTTTGTTCTTAAGTTCCCTTGACGCCTCTTTTTTGCGAAGCGTGACGTCATATACAGAGTTCTCGGAATCTCCGCTCTCCGGCATCTTCAGCGCCTATCAAAACTATGGAGGGCCACTCTTGCTACTTTTAAAAAGGTCAGAAAAAGACTTCACCACTAGCTTCAGTGCGAGGGAATATACCTTCCAAGCTTCTAATTGCACGCTCCCTAGTAAAACGGCACGCACTTGGCGGCCGAAAGATCTGCGTATGGCGTAACGACTGGTCGGAGGGGCTTTGTTTTGTGTTTTCTCCCGTTTATTTACGTCTTGGGAAAAACTGAATGTGACATTAAGATTGACGGTATAAAGATACCCTAAATTCACCTCTAACTCGCGTTTTTCAAGAGCCTCTTTAGCTTTCCTTTAACGCGATGCAGCTGGGAGCTGGTGTAGCTAAAGCTTAGCCGGCGTAACCTGTTAATCCTGCTCTCAATCCCCACCCTTGGCCATTGCTATTTATATGAGCACCGTACCGTTCCGTGTTCGCCTGATCGCTACTGCGTGATGCACGCTAAAGAACCCAGGCTAGTAGTGGTACTGCACTGGATTGATTTTTTCAAGTACAGTTGCGACACTAGGCACCCACGGAAGCCACCAAACTTCCCTCCGCCTTAACATACACAAAACACATCTACTGGCTTTCAACTTTGCATTTATTTGCATTCCAATCATTGTGGACCGCGGTTTCTGCTGAGTTAACCGAGATAGTCCACTGAGTGCAATGTCATCGTGCGTTCCGCGAAGTTCTGTGCATTATCGCAAGGTCACGTGATGAGGCCACTTTGCTTAATTGATTCCAAGGGCTCGCGGGTATACCGGCGTGGTGCACATTGGCATGAGACAAAGTATAAAAGAAGAGCACTGTTCCAAATGGGGGGCCTCAGCATACATGAGCCTAATTCTTGTTCGGGTTGAAAGGGCACAAGTAAGTTATCCGGTTACTTCTGAGCCATACAAAAACAAAACGGAAGAGACGAAGTCCAAGAATTTCCACGGAAACTGGACATTATTGCTACCTTCTCGTTCTGAGACTTGTTCAAACCAGAGAAACATCGTACACCCGCCGGCAATATGAAGGTGAACACCTTACCTCGTTTCTTGCCTGTTTTACGGCTCCTTAAAGCTATATTAACTCTCAACGTCTCAAATATTACGTGGTTTGGGGTCTAAACTTTGCGTTCTAGCCCTCTTCTGGAAAAGAGCTTGTTTCAAAACTTGCAGGAGCGTCGAAAACGAGAAGACGGCTGTTTACCTTCATATCGCTCACACGTGTACAAGGAGCGCTGGGCTCGCTTCCATACTATGCAAATAAATATAAATATAAATAAGTTTATGTTGTCGCTTTTCTTGTTTCAGTATCATTAAGATACCCTAGTTTATTTTTATTATTATTATCTCTGAATTCGCGAAGCAAGGTTTCGTCGTACATTTTTAGGAATCGGGATTTATCGAGCTCATTGCTGTGGTAGCCGGCTGTATGCTTTTCAAAAAAAGAATTCCTGGGGTGCCGATAATAATAAAAAAAAATATTAACAATACATTTATATTTCATTTAAGGCAAAACCTGCGTCCAGTTTATAGATCTTTTTTCTTTATATTCAGCTTGATAAATTAATTTCAGTAGCTTCTCTAGATGTACCATACTAACCAAAGTCCGCAAATATTTGTTATATGGTATCTGTACAGGGAATGCATACCTTAGACTGGTAAGCGACCCGCGCCAAGATGTAAAAATAAGGTTGTTTGTTCTAGGTTTATTTCCATCGTTCATGATGGCAAAAAACGATATTTTAATGTTTCAATGTTTCAGAAAGCATGAGCCTTGGAAGTAACATTTATATGTTAGGTTTATGAAGAAATCTTAGACTAGAAATTGTTCGGTGGAATGACATATGCTATAGGAGAAGAGTGATCCCCGGTATAGAACCACTAGATTTCAGATGTCAGTTTGAGAAATAAAATGATCCAATATGTTTTGTATGGCTTTAGTTGATGTAATTAGTAATCCCTTACCAATATTTGAAATAAGCGATGCATACTCTTGTTTAACTTATATACAATTTGATACTTTAAAAGTTCCTAGTACTCTAATCAGTTCAATTTCAGACAGCTTACAGTCATTCACTCTTTAAAAAAAAAGGTGCGTAAAGGGACCAATCGCCATCTTTCGTCCCCACGACCCTAGCGCCATCTACTCAGAAGCGGTAACTTCAGCAGTTTGTCCCGCGTGCATTTCGTTGCACCCATTGGAGTTGCTCCCCTAACGAATAATTTAGTCCCCTCGTCAATAATGGCTGCTGCAAGCCTTCGATGAAGTGGGCGAAGCATCACTCGAGTAGCTATTTTGGAAAGAAGCCTTGGCAAAACAAGATTTTCGCCCCGGGCTTAGAAATTGTGACTGCACGCGCATATTTAGTGAATGTTGCCGTCCGTGAAAAACATGAAAACGGAATCTGAGCGACGGAGAGGCACCGGTAACGAGGCGACGAGGCTGCCTACTCTCCAACTGCCGCTCCCGCGCCCGAGTTTGAACTGTTTGAACTAGCGGTGACGGTTTACCTGTGAATGCCTCGTCGGATGCAGTCAGAGTGGCGACCGATTGGACGGTGAGTTTTGATTGCTTTGGCTGCCTGTAGAGCAGCAGAAATGTTATAGGCATTTCAGAACGTGCTTCATGAAGTCGCAGGATTGCCCTTTACGATAGGCGCTCGCTCTCTGACGCGGTCGGGCGCGCACTCGCCCATGTTAGCGTGCAAACGATGCCTAGCACTTCAAAACTATACCCGGCGGCAATCAGTTCATCAAACAAACGATGTTACACCGCGAGATCGTTTCGTCGACGCAGCGGTGTTTTAATGCGACTACTTAGGTTCATAGAAAACTTCCCATGTTTGTTTCATCGACCAACCTTGCGACGCTTCATCGAAAGCGTCTTTCCCCCCATATCGCCTCGGTCGTCGGCGTGAAGGCACCGGCGACCAAGGCCGCCAAGACGATGCGAGCTTGACGAAACCGTGGCAGTTCGTATGAGGCATGGTGCGAGTTCGCGCCTCGAGAGCAAAGTTTCGCCTTCCGCTCTGAAGCGAAAGGTACGGTCGTATCCGGTATGCGTAAATAAACATGTTCTTGATCGATATTAAAGTTTCCCCGAGCAGAGCGAAGGGTTTCAGCGCATAGTGCGGACTGTTTGAAAGCGGCGATCGCAAATTTATTTGTGGCGTATCAGAGTCGCGTGGACAAGTCTGCTTTAGTTCAGGTAGGCTTGCGGCGAACGAAATTAAACCAATAATACAATCCCCGTGGGGAAAAGAAAAAAAAATTGTCGGCGAAATGTTGTAGAAGCACGTGTCCACGAAATTGAGCGGTGCCGCGAAATCTTGCTCGCGCGCGTTTAGTTAAGAATTACTTCATGTTTTTACTTTCTCTGCGGATCTCCGAGTGTCTTTCAACCCTCTATGTTTCGGCCAATGCAGGTCGGCTCCGCGGCGCGGTTCATAATTTCAACCATGGTCGGGAATCTTCAAACTGGAATTGCAATTGAACGCTGTAACGATACACTTGTTTAAGATCCCAGCGTGGAGGTGTTTTCACTTGTAATACTTTTGCTTTTGAGATCCTCACTTCGGATTATAGTTTCGCCCTGTGTATAACTTATCGTCTGCTCGTGGCTTCGAAATGTGTTTTGTATTGTTCAAAGCTGCTCTTGTAAACTTCGTTTAAAATGTCTTTTTTTTTTTTTTTTTTTTGTATGCTTGTTGTCATATGATGGTTGTGTTTGCTTTGGGCTCTGAGCATTTTCAAACAATCTGGTTAGGAGGCGTGTGTCACAAAAAATATTACGCTGATAATTTTTTTAGAGCAATATTTATTTATTTATTGAAAGTACCTTCAGGGCCCGAAGGCATTACAGAGGGAGAGGGGCACATACATAAAATAAAGATAGTAATGTAGAAACAAGTCAACAATATTAAGTACGCAAGGAACAAAAAAAAAAACAGCAGGTCATGGGTCACTGCTAAAACAGTTTGTGATTGCGCAAGACGCGATTTAGTCGGTAGTCACGGCCTTTCCACTTGTTTTTCCTCGGCATTTCAAGTGCGGGGTGGAGAGGTGGATTGCCTTGGCCATCGCGCTGAGGTGGAGAAAGGGTATGACCATCGTATTGCGGTGGAAAGTGCGTATTACCATTCCGTGACGTCATGGACTTTGCGCGCGGAATTTGAAATTAATCTCGTGCCGTCAGTATTGCGCTAAAAAAAAACGTTTTTGAATAAATTTATTTTTGACACTTATGTCCCTTACAAACTATTTAAAAAAATTACTTTTCAGGGGCCCTTTAAGGTGCAATTTTTTCAACTTGGTTGTCATTCGATTTCGCATTGATAAATTCTGGTTATGACAGACACTATGCTTTATGACAGTATCTTGCATAAAGCATCGGGTTATACCAGATAGCATCGTCATTTTGGGAACACAAGTAGCCGCAAACAAAAATAAGAACAAGTCACGTAAAAATTAATTTGCACATGCCATGAACAGTTTTCATCACGACACAAAATGTTGCTATAGCTTTATTTAATGGACACTTTAATTTTTGAGTTGGCCTAACACCTCCTGAATACCAATACCTTAGCACTTGATTCTCTTCGTCGATTATCATATTTCAGTGCAGGGTACAAAGTGGGCAGTGCTATGTTACCATCGGCCTAGAACTCGTGTTCAGTTGGTGAGAATACGTGTTTTAGCTAAATGCTAATGAAGCACTTTTTCTAGTCTGCCTTGCGATGACATGTGAGAGGGGGTAGAATCCAGCAACACTAAGGCCTTGCGGTTTAGGAGGAGTTGAAGTAACTGAGTAGTATCTCATTATTGAGCTCTTTAAACTATTGATTTCGGGCCTGTAGGCTCCTTTGTCTCTTGAATGTTATCAGAAAAATACTTGTGATGTAAAAAAAATATTCGACCACAGGTGGAGAGCAGACATATGAAAAAGGGTTGATTTATGAAAAGAAGTTTAGGGCGAAAACGAGCTGGTGCTAATTAATTAAGACTGTGTCTGCCTGTCCTTTCTTTTTCACAATCTCGGAGTGTTTTTACTATGTTCAAGGTTGGTTTACTTCGTTCCTTCAAATTTCCGGAAGCGGCAAGCATCCTCGCCCACGACTGAAGATTGAAATATCATAGCCGGCCACATGGACGCAATGAGAATTAAGAGAAAGGAAGGAAACGGCTACGTATATGGAAATGGTGAAAGATGCTATGGAGAGGACTTTTGGGGAAAAGAGCTAGAGTACATCGACATACACCCCACAATCTCCAACGTCGAAGACGACTATCCAGCCCTAAAGCTCACAGACCAGGTAATAAGTTGCTTACTAACGATGTTGCTCATGCTTTTAGGAGCAGTAAGTACCCTGATATTACCACGACCACCCCCATGACGGTGCATTTGCGCGGCTAGCGAATGGGAGCTCCCGCAGGGAAATCCCATTCGCTCGGTGCCGCGGTTGGGCGAAATGTTCCCCAGCGCGCAGATCTGGTTTGCGGTTTCGGCTCCAGTCCTGGCATAAACGCGCCGTTAGTCCTGTCATGGTGAAGCATGGCACCACGATGGGTCTCCTTTTTTATCTCACTGACATCAATTACGATTTTGTTACAACTAATAAATCATGATTTTTTTCGCTTTTTCTTTTAAAAAGAGCAGTTTACAAATATCTTCAAGTGAACTAAAGACGTGAAAATAATTTTTCTTGCAGATCTTTGCAGTATATTATCGTGTTAGTACTGGCGTCAAGGCTGTGGGTCCCTCTGCTAAACTTCTGCCCGATCGGTTCCTGCCTGGTCCGCTCTCCCAAGAAGTCACACGTGCAAGGATATGTTAAAAACTTTTTACTGTTCTCTGGGGTGCCTTGGCCGTGGGCCTTGCTGTCGCCAGTCGTCGTCCGGGTGTCAGCGCTGTCCCTGACCGTTCCTTGCAAGTGCCTTGCTGGAACTCTCGTGGCGCTGTCACGAGAGCCGGGCCGCCGGCCACCGCTCCCGCCCCCTGGCGCGTAGTCGTCCTCCTCTGCTTCCCACACTCCCCCCCCCCCCCCCCCCCCCCTCAAGGCCCGGTCTTCGGGGGGGCCCCGTGTGTTCAGTTGTCTTGGCCGAGGATTTGTTCCACCTCGACCATAATGGCATCGGCGGAAGTCGAGGGGGACGGAGGGGGCTGGTGGACGACACTGACCCGATGGCTCGGGCCGGAAGAGGTGGTGGCGGCCGATGTCGTGGGGGCCGTCGTGGCGGCGGCTGCGGCAGCCGGTGCGGCAGCACGGTTTTTGGGAGGCCGGGCTGGCTGGACGGAGGCCAAGACGGCGGGAGCCAGAGGGTCCGGGCGGCTTGCCCTCAGGCTCTGGACCGCTGCCGACACGTTGTCCTGGAGGGGCTGTGCCCCCCGCAGTTCGATGTGGAGTCGACCTGCTTCGTGGGTCTCCAGGTTTATTATTGGGATTCCGCACAGCCAGCAGGTGTCAGGCGCTCCCAAGACCCATGGCGCCGCCGGCTGCGTGTGGCCACGGAACGGGAGTGGTACTTGGTGGTCGGGCTTGCCAGGTGTTAGTCTGGGTTGGTGCTTCCAACGTCGGCGGGAGACGAAGTGGACCACCCCTCCTTCCTCCCACGCCGTCCACGTGGCCACGGTGTGGAAGGGGGGCCGACACCAGGCTGGTCCCCCCTTAGTAGACCGACCCGCTCCGTGGTGCGAGGGTGCCGTCGCGGGCGGCCCTGCCTGGTGCCGCCATGTTGCTGCGGACGGCCCCGCCTTGTGCCGCGATGTTGCTGCGGACGGCCCGGCCCCGTGCCGCGCAGGCCTGCCTGCTGCCGGGCTCGCGGTACTTGCGAAGCCCAGGCGGCGTTGGCCCGCTCCGCCGTTCGGCCACCCTCGGTGTTGATGCCTCCTTGGGCGGCCGCCCCGAGGGTTTGGTTGACCGGACCAGTGGGGTCCAGCCGCCCAGGGGTTTGGTCCGTCCGGTGGGCCTCCTGGGTATTGCCCCCTGGGGCGGTTTCTCCAAGGAGGCATCCTGTGTAGAAAGAACACTGACAGAACACCGGAAAATCATCACTTTCTGTGGCCGAATGTGGCGGCGGCGGTAGTTTTTATTAACTATGTTCCCCGTCTCGACGGTAATACCCCATCAAGTCCGCGATGCGAACTGGACCCGACTCCTCATTTGCATCACACCGAGTGAGTTTTTAAGTAAGCCGTGACATTCGCGTCTTTACCTCATTGGGCCCTTCCCTCTATGAGCAAGCGATGCGGCGAAACCACTAGCTGCGTTACTCAGAGGGTGGGTGCTTCTCAGGACAAAGTCACCAACTTTGAATTCCAAGTGCCTATGGCTCTTGTCATACTGCGCCGCTTGCTCGATCCTTTCGGCGTCAATATTCTCTCTAGCATCGTGCAGCGCCCCAGACAAGCGGTTTGTTAGCTGTTCCGCGTACCTAGAGAGCGGGCATCCTGGTGTTCCTTGGTTGCTCCGTAACTCGTTCTCCAGTGGAGACGGTATCTCTTTACCCAGGTTCAGAAACACTGGCGTGAAGCCAGTCGATCTGTTCAAGGTATTCCGAATGGCAAAACCCATCTCAGCGATCTGCTAATCCCAGTCTGGGGGTCTCTCCTTTAGCGCGAACAGCATGCACTTAACATTCCGATTCACTCGCTGAGTGATATTGGCTTGGGGATGGTACGGTGCTGTCCTTTGTGCTTTATGTCCAGCGCCAAGGAGGAGTCCACGAACACTTTACTAGTAAAATAGCTAGCGTTATCACTAATGAGACACCTGGGTGTGCCGAAGCGTAAAACAGTAACTAGTAACTTTTCCCAGATCCGTTCTGAAACCAGTTTCCTCTGTGGGTACAGCTCTCCCCACTTTGAGAAATGATCGGTAATAACCGAGAGGTACTGGTATCCCCGCGGACTTCTCGGCAGTGGGCCGATGATGTCGGAAGCGACGATCTCCCACGGGTAGTGACTCTCCATCGACTGCATCAAGCCCGGAGGCTTCCCCCCTCCGGGCTTCGCTTTTTGGCAGGCTGGACAGCTGCGGGCGTATCGGAGTGCGTCTTGCCTCATCCCCGGCCAGGACGCGGCGCGGCATGACTTATGAAAAGTTTTCCTGCCACTGCCATGACCTGCCAGAGCCGAGTCGTGGAAGTACCCGATAAACCTCTTACATAGATTTCTGGGAATCACTACCCTGAAGCAAGACTCATTACCCTTCCCTTCATCGATCGTTGGGATGTAGCGAAGCAATAAGCCGTCTTCGCCCAGCAGATATGAATCAAATTGATAATTAACTCGACCGCCAGCCTTCCCGGTGTCAACCGCAATTTCCGCCAGTTTACCAAACACCCGCTGACAAAAACCATCTCCTTTCTGGGCCTCAACAAGCTCTTCCTTGCTGATCACTTCACCCCAAGCGACGATCCTTTGCTCGTTCGTGCCGCGCGCTAAGGCTGCTGCGAGTGCAGGTTGCTTCGCCTCCTCCCAACCGTCCGCGAGGGACGTCACCCCTGCATCCGGAGACATTCTCCTGTTCTTCCCGTGCTTCTCGTTACACTCTGGTTGCGTCACCTCCTCTTAACCACCATCTTGGGGCGCCCCAGACGGGTGTAGCCCGAAACAACCCATTCCCGTTTGAACCCGTCCCGTTTGGACCCATTCCCGAAACGACCTTCCCGCTTGAACCTGTCCAGTTTCAACCCGTTCCCGAAACGCCTTTCATATTTGAACCCGTAGCCAAGACATATTTTACGTTTGAATTCGTCCCGTTTGATCCCGTTGGTATAAAGCCCCGCACACTCAACCTCTTCGCGAAAAGTGTCCATCGTTCTAATCCTGGTTTGCGCAGTTTTTCTGCTTAAGAGTATGTTCCGAAATCATGTTAATGCAATTAATGCAAAGGGGCAGGCGAGCAATTGAGTTATGTTGTGAAATATTTTTGCTTGTAAACGTATTCTTAAAATATGCAATACTTTGAGACAAGCTTCAACGAAATATATTTCTACTTGAACCACTTAAAATGTTTCTTTCAAGATGGTCCCCAAAATGTGCAACTACGAAATGGACTATGTACGCTGCGAGACAACGTTACCACGAACACGATGTTGGCGATTTTTCGAATTTTACTTCGAAATGGCATTAGAAGGTACCAAATTTTACCGCTTAGGTTAGTGGCCCAGATGAGCACTTGCAAACACGCTAATAATATTGATGGCAGTCTTCTGATTTTTTTTTTAGACAAACAGCTAAAACCAACAGTCGCTTGTTCGCGCTAACGGTTTCTCGATGTGTACAATAACAGGGACCTTTCATAGACCGTGTTCGACGTCACGCGACGCTCCTTTGCAACCCGCTACGATACCGAGAACTCTACAGTCAAGGCCATCGGCGCGCAGGCGCAGTAGCGGCTTATTCGTTGTGGAGGGCTTAGCGGAAGGGGAAACGCGGTCTACGAAAACTCCTTAATAAAGTCTTAGAGTAACGAAGGCAACCACTTTGAGTAAGCAAAAATTAGCGTTGTATAAGTTTTTATATCGCGAAGCTATTTTTTAGGTTACTCATAGCGCTTGCGTACGTTATTCTAAAACTTCCTTATAGTGAACGGGATATTTTTAAAAGTGATAAATCAGACAGGCTGACGGGCATATGATTGCGACTTCATTTTCTTACAAGTTCAAACGCAGAACCGTCGCGTACACAGACAAATATCATAAACCACAAAATGCTATCGCATCGGTTGAGGAAGTCGAGCAGGAAATTCGCTCCATCAGAAAGGCGACACCCCAATTTTGATAGTTCGCGGCGGCTCCTGGCCCGCACGGCACCACCATTTGCAAGCTGCTGCAGCGATATCCTTGTCAAGGCCTCATGCCGTTTGCAGGTCGATGAAGTTGTAAATGTTCGGGTGAGCCCTCCCTGACACAGCGTTAATCTTACGGTGCCACGTCTTCGAGGCTGTTTCGGGAGAGGGAGAAGTGATGTGGAGCAAGGAGAACAGACACTGGACACTTTAACCTAATCAACTGTTAACAAACAATACAAACGAACCAAACGATGGCCGAAGCGAGAAGGATGTTTCGGGAAAGGGCGAAATGGGAAAGGATGAAACGACAAGGTCGTTTTGAGCCGGGTCGAAACGGGAAGGTACAAACGGGAAGGTTGTATTGGGAATGGGTCGAAACGGGAACCACCGCCCAAGAGAGCGCGTCCGCGACCTTGTTGGTCGATTCTTTTCGGTACTCAACCGTGTACGAGTAGCGCTGCAAGGTTAGTACCCAGCGTGCCAGCCTTCCCGCGGGCTCTTTTAGCCTCTGAATACAGGTAAGTGCTACGTGATCAGTCTGAAGAGCGAAAGTCGTACCGTCTAAATAGAGGTTGAACTTCTTCAGAGCAAACATGACAGCCAACCCCTCTTTTTCCGTCACGCTGTAGTAGCGTTCCGACGGTGTGAGCGTTCGACTAGCGAATGCCACAGGGCGTAACTCTCCATCATGCTCCTGTAGCAATACCGCTCCGATACCGTAGTCGCTCGCACCAGTCTGCACAACGAAATGCCGATTAAGATCTGGTAACCGAAGGCTAGTGGTACACGCTATTGCCCTCACGAGAGAAGAGAAGGCAGCCTTCTGCTCTGAACCCCAAACCCACCATGAGCCTTTCCGGAGCAGCAGATTCAATGCCCGCGCCAGCTCCGCGCACATTGGGATGAACTGCCGGTAAAAGCCAACCATCCCAAGAAACCTTCGAAGGCTCTTTACATCGTGCGGTGGTGGATAATCAAGAACGGCCCTCAATTTATGATCGTTCGGCTTCGAGGTACCGCTGTCTACAACAAAGCCTAAAATAGTTACCTTTGAGGCGGCCAGCGGCACCTTTTTTTTTGGATTAATTGTTACACCGGCCTCGCTCATTCGACTTAAGACAATCTTGGGATGAATTAGGTGCTCTTTGAACGATTTGGAGAATACCACAACGTCATCCATGTAGGCCATGGCGAAGTTCAATTTCGCATCACCCAGCACGATGTCCATGAACCGTTGGAAACTTAACGGCGAGTTCGACAACCCAAACGAAAGACGCGTAAACTCAAATACCCCCCTGTAACAGCGGAACGCCGTCTTTTGAACATCGTCTGGTGGCACCTGGATGTGAAGAAAACCCCTGCTACAATCCAGCGTGGTGAAAACACTCGCGCCTCCAAGCGAATACATTATAGATTGAATAGAGGGAAAAGGATACGGGTTCCTTCTAGTGACATCATTAAGTCTTCGGTAATCAACGCAAAGGCGCGCAGTGCCGTCTTTCTTTGGCGCCAAAACTACTGGAAACGCCCAGGGACTCTGCGATGGCCGCATTGCCCCCGTGTCTAGCATCTCCTCGAGAGCCGCGTCTAGGAGGGCCCGTTTATGTATGCTTAGTGGTCTGGGATTACACCCCCGCGGCCTGGCCTCTTCTGTATCTATCCTACGTTGTAAAACAGTCGCAAGCCCCAGTCTCTCGGTAAACATAGCTGCGTGTTGGGACAAGGCGTTCGCTAGCATCCGCCGTTGGTCGGCGGGCCCATCGAAAGACGCAATTATCATTTACACGTTCCCGGGTACGATTCGCGCAGCTAATACCTGCTCCTGATGTGACGCAACGAGCGAACGTTTCATTCCCTGCACCAGAGATGATGGGGCGACAAAGAAAATAAGAGGGGAAAACGCACTATAACGATACCCGTTGTTCCTCAAGTCCAGGACTATGCCATCACAACAGGCGAAGTCCTGCCCCAAAATAACAGAATTCGACATACCGGGCAAGTAAACGAAACGTTGCGTCCTTCGTCTGCCGTCAAGGCCAAGGTGAAGGCGCATCGCCCCTTGCGCTTCGGCCAATCCTGTCGCTAAGCGCAGCGGAGTTACAAGTTCCTGCGCGCAAAGGTTCCTGTTACGGCAGTCCTCGTACACAATATCGCCAATTAGAGAAATAGTAGAACCGGTATCAATTAGTGCTGAATATTCTCTACCACCGATCTCTACCCGCATGTACAAGCCCTTCTCAGCTGTTGTGCTCTGAGCCCGATACACCGACAGGGCCATCGCCACGCGGTCGCCGGCCACAATTTCCGCCCTGTCGGCACACTGATACTGGGCCTCGGCAGCGACCGGCAGCCTCGACTCAGAGGACCTGATTAGTGGCGCCGGCCTCTGGCGTTTCCCTGGAAACCCTGAGAACCAGCCGCTACCCACGTGCAATGCCACCTGATGTGCCCAAGACGGTGACAGTTGTAACACCTGATTTGTGGCCGGTCGTTACGCGAAACTGTCTATCATTATCCTCACGCGACACCTCATTTATGGCAAACCGCGGCGAGTCATGATTTTCGCAACCGTCATGACCAGTCGCGCCTCCGCGGTGGTTAACCGCCGCGCCACCCCTAGGGGTCCGCACTCGGGCCGAGTTTGCGTTGGCTGCCCTGCGCCTTTGCTCGTTTGCGAAGGGGTCCAAATCCCGGGGCGTAATGGCTACCCCATGACCGCGCTCCGCAACCGCCGTATACGCCGTGCGCGACTCGATGTGGGTGTCTGCGGCGCGTCCTGCCCACGCGCATCTTGGCTCTAGGGACTCCTCGGCCCTCGGAGGGGGTTGGTACTGCAGCTCAGCGAGCAAGCCCGCTTGGACCGTTCGCGCCTCTCTGGCAAGTGGCTCCAGATCCGCGAAATCCCGTCAGCACAGGTAGGCTTTGAATCTAGGGTGACATTGCCGTATCGCTCTAGCTACCTTCTCTGCGTCAGAAGCGGATGGTTCTGTCCTCGAGTAGAGCCCCTGGAGCGCGCGAACGATTCCACGAGGCTCTCGTCGGGGTGCTGAGTGCCATTAGCTAGTTCGTCCCTAATCCGAATCTTAAATTCAGGGGGCGAAAATTCCTCCCTAAACCGCGTCCGAAAGTCCGCCATAGATAGAAACGGTCGTTGCAACCGTCTCCAACGCGACGCATCGCCCGTTAACGCGATCGGCACAATCTGTACCAACGCCGTTTCGTCTGATGCTCCCAACGCGGCTACATACGCATCCAAGTCCTGTAAAAAATCGTAGACCGATTTTCCGTCGGAATATCCCGCGTAGGTCGGCGTTGGTAGGGAGAACCGCGATCGGGGCAGAGACGTAGGCGGGGCACTCGTGACTCCTGGAGCCGTCGCGATTTGTCGCGAGAACGTCACCATCATCGTCGTCATGGCGCGCAGAAACCCACCGATATCTGCCGCGCCTCCAGCTGGAGCTGGTGGTAAAACCCCAGCCTCTGGAGATGCTCGCCTACTAGAGCCTTCCCCGGCCCCCGCAGCGTCAGACAGTTTCTGAGTTCCGCTCTCAGACGAGTCGTCCTCGTCCCTATAGGGGGTCGACCTCGTCTTGGGGGGAATTGTTAGCGTTTACCCTTCTACACCACGCTGAACGCTCAATAGATCTGTGTGACTCCCCGGGACGAATGGAACAAGCAGCAGACCAATCGGGCAGACCAGTCGCCACTTGTGTGGGTCCTTCTACTAAACTGCTGCCCAATCGGTCCCTGCCAGGTCCGCCCTCCCAAGAAGTCACACGTGCAAGGATATGTTCAAAACGTTTTACTGTTCTCTGGGGTTCCTTGGCCGTGGGCCTTGCTGTCACCAGTCGTCGTCCAGGTGTCAGCGCTGTCCTTGACCATTCCTTGCCCGTGCCTTGCTGGAACTCTCGTGGCGCTGTCACGAGCGCCAGGCCGCCGGCCACCGCTCCTGCCCCCTCGCGCGCCGTCGTCCTCCTTGGCTTCCCGCACGCTAAGTTGAAGAAATAAATAAAAGACGTGCCACTTTTTTTCATCGAACCCGACTGGGGCCTCCGCTGGAAATACAAGCACGGTAACAACTCGGTCACTGATGCGCTCGCTCGGCAACGCGCGTTTCAATATACAGCTCTCCCTCTAAAGAAACCACAGTGGAGCCAGGTAATACGTCACCAGCTCTTAAAGACCCAATACCGTGAGGCCACATTCATTGCGGATGAAGAAGAAGAAAATAAATGGTACTATGTAATTCATTGCGGAAAAGAATTTCCCCATTTTCTTCAAGGAAAAGTTTAACGGACGCCAGCAGTTCGCGTGGGATTGTGTAGAATAAATAATCTATATCAAGAAGAATAACCCATTTACCCGCTCACTCTTTTTATGGCTTCTCCTTGTGGAGAATTTATAATTTCCTCGAGATTTCTTGCTACGAAAGGGTCCCCCAGCTCCAAAACCGAACGTGCTTGAAGTGTAAACCGCACATTTCCAGCTGCCATGAACCTCCAGCAGCCATGGAGAACGATAGCCCTGAACGGGCAATCATTCTTGTGTGTTTTAGCTGTAAAAAAGGCTTGTATTTTGACTTTTTTTTGCGCTAGAACTTACCTCTCTAGCCCTAATAATTCTAATTTCTTGCCTGGGGCCTTAATCAGCAATTTGGCCTGAGTCGGTGAAACAGTGTTAGAAGTTCAATGTGTTTTTATTTTCCATGGCCTCTCCGGTCTTTTTGAACAATGACTCGACCGCGACGACAAAACCGTCAGCCTTGTCAGCTGTCGAAAGTCGGAGTCAATAGACGAAATGCCAAATTACTCGAACGCCTTTAAACGCTCTGTGCGCTGTCATCTCTCTTAGGTCGAAATTCCTCTGCTGTTTGTAAATTTCATAGCGTTGTCGGTAACAACCAAGGTCTACTGCTCACTGTCATTGGTCATCACCCACATCGGCGAGCTAACGATTAGTACTGTTTTATTGTTGGTTGCCCCTCCGGTCCGTGGTTTCTCACTATTCAACATGGCGGACACAGATTTCAGGTTGAAATTTGGCTTTAAACGACACCAAAAGTACGGGCGGAGGCGCCTGATTTTCGAAAGCGCCTTCTCTGCTCGAACGCTTGTGCGAGCGAAACATTTTTCAAGATTTCACTTACGCGCCCTGACCTCTGCTAGCGCCCAAGCCAACTGGTGAAACGGAGCATGCTCTTCGACGCCCCACTAGATGGCGCTGTGCATTTCGCATATGGTACGGTGCCTTTGAAACGAGATACAACACGATTGGGATTTACATTTTTCTGACCACTTCCCAAAGTGCTCAAAATAGAATCATCCCCTTTTGAGTACCACCTTTCTTTCTCCTCCTGCTCCGCCTTCTCCGGCAAAGTTTTATCGGCGTACAGATTTTCCTCGGGCTTGGTTCTGGTGCAAGGGTGAAGTTGCAACCTCTTCGCAAGACGCTAGCCCTGACCCCGGGATCGAGCAAGACCTGGTGACGAGAGCCCGGATAGCCAGCAGCAGCCAGGGTATCCCGGGATAAAGGTGCCCACCCCTGGGTGGGTAGTACTGGGTACCCTAACAACATCTGCACCTGAAGGTCGTTAAATAAAGATTTATTCAATCAATAGGTTTCATACATAAGGTGCAAGGCTGCCGAAGCTAGATGATCGGATTTGGCACATACCTACGCCACCGAAATTAGTTCGCGCCGATGCGTAGAGCGAAACAAGGAAATATACTTCGAGAAAAACTAAAATAGTTTTCGTTTCATAATTTTTGGCTCCCACAGAGTGTTGGTGCTTAGTTACCGAGTTCAGATCGCATGCGACGTCCGCCGTGTTTCGCGCCAGATACTTGCAACGTGGGTTTCCTGATTGAAAACAAGCATGGCCTCGCCCGCTTTGCTTGCGAATGGATCACCCACTCGCCTGTTTTCCATGCTTCGCTCTAAGAAGGTTACAAAAGAACGCAAGAAACTGGCCCAAAACGCGTACGCATGCAATACCCGTGAAACGCGTGCAGTGTTGTGCACGTTAACGAAAAAAATAACGAAATAGCGTTACTCGTTCGTTCGGTAAAAATTAACGCGTTATTGATCTACGTTACTTTTATACAAACGTAACAATATACCGTTACCGTTACTTTTCAAAAATAACGAACGTTACTTTTACGTTCCGTTTACGTTACTTTTGTGTTCGAGTACATATGTTTGGCAGAGATGTATGATAAGCCTCCTTAACAATTTCGATAAAGATAGGCATTTATAGAGTGTTTTCATAGTGTTTTGATGCACGAAGCAGCTTAATTTTCGGCATGCAGAGTAGGGATTGAAACTGCGAATTACCTGATTCCGTCTCCTTCAGTTGATACACTTCATTCAGCCCTGGCCATGGCGACGGAGTTTTGTTATTCATGTCCATCTCACGCGCAGTATGAGTCGGAGGTGGTAGTCAATCGGCATTTATAAACTACAGCATACGAACGGGGACTTTTGGAACACAACCAGCCAACCAATGCCCCTTATCTTTACGCCGGTATTAGTAACCGTCCGGTTCATAGTATTACCAGAGACTGATTTACTTCACTATGTGGAACAGGATACCGTTTACCAGCACACTGGCTATGATGACTTGCTGCCTCTTACCAGCAGTAGCTCTTAGATTTTCTGTTAAAAAAAAAGGTTTCGTGCTTGTAAGATTTCTTTCCAGGTTTAAAACTTTCATTTTCTTTATTTTTTTTTATATGACCTTAGGGAATTAAAGACCAATCAAGCGAAAGATTATTCTGTGCACAAAAGTGGGTCAGGAACTTTCAGGCAGCGAGGGGGAGAGCGAGGGCAAATAATTCCACTTAAGGTGTTTCTTTTTTTTTTTTCTAACTAGAGAAACGAGCAAATAGCTTCGCCACTAGTTGTCCACTGTTGTAAACGGGTGTCTCTCCCCCCCCCCCCCCCCCCCCCCCCCCCCCCGCTGTCCACCTCTGCTGCACAGGGCGGAAAGTACGGAGGGGAGGGGGCTGTAACGCAGTCGGTTCGCTCAAGCCTTGTAAATGGTGACACTACAAAAAAAAGACAAAGCAGGACGAACGGAATTAGCTGGTAGCCGGGTGCTTTTTCGCCTTCGAGAATTGAGACCTTTTTTTTAAAGTTTACTGTGACGGATGCTGGTTCCGTTCAGCGATAAGCTCCTGCCGGATTTCGAGATGGATGGGTGAATCGATAGACTGATAAGTGGAAAACCCACCGTTTTAGGAAATCGAAGGTTCAGAAGTCTTAGCAGGAAGATACCGCATTGCCTAGGCATTGCGTGCTCGAGAGCAAGTAGTTGCCCCTCGAGCTGAGAACCTAGATCCTCCATTGAGCTTAGTGACCTAAATTTAGTCCCCCTAACGTCTCCAGTTTTATGCGCAAGATAAAACGTTCTAAACGTTAGATCAGGCGTCGTGACTTTTTCCCAAATACCTAATGTATTTCACCAGTTTCGGCCAAAAGTAACGAGTAACGTAATTTGATAGCCGATACCGTAATAAAGTAACGGAAATACTTTTTGTGAGCAGCGAAACTTGAATGTCCGTTCGCACCATCAGGCGACGTGGACCCCACGAAGAAAAGACCTCGAAACGTGAAAATAACGAGTACACGGACAATAGAACCTTGAAAGTAAACATACTCGGCAGAAATCTCCCTGGTAGGGTGAGAACTAAAGTCCAAAAAAATGTAGCTCTAACGGTTCAACCAAATCTGGAAAGGAAGGCGAAACCAGATGTTTCGAAACCCGTTCGGCTTCTTTTGCATGGGTGACTGAGAGCACGAGAAGCAGCAGCAGCTCCTAAGCTCTTGGTCCTCAAAAAAGAAATGAAGTGAATCGTAATAATCAGAAAAATCATTTTTAAACTTTTCTTCATATCGAGAATGTTTTTTTTTCTATTCTCCATAACAAAACAAAATCAATTTTTTTTTTTTCAATTTGTACAGATTTTTTTTTTTTAGACGTAGAGGCTAGAAGCTTCTGCTGCTCCGCGTGCTTTCAGTCACCCTTGACGACCCTGTCAAGGCTACAACGAGTTTTCTTTTCGAGCTATGGTTAGAGCTACATTTTTCGGGCGGACTAGAAAGCATGACACGTTTACGCAACAAGCCATACGTCTTAAACTTCACCACATGTACGCCGACAGGGAGATCCCGACGCTGGAGAAAGTTCACAATGTAGTCAATGGCGACGACGACCTGCCGAAGCTCAGCAAGACGACCTTGTGGAAGCTACTAAAGAATATGAACTTGACCTTTGAAAAAAAGAAGAGGAAGCATGTACTCATCGAACGCTCTGACATAATTGCCTGGCGTCGGAGGTATCTGAGAGGCATCAAGGAATACCAGAAACACACACGAAAAAAATAAGCATTATGTTCTTCGTTCCCTTACGTCCTTTACTTGTGCACGCGTACATTGCATTATGTTTTTTTCGGCAGAATTATTTTTCGCTCTAATGTCTCTCACATAAAAGCAAGCATAAATATTACAGCATGGTGAAACGTAATGGTCCACATTTAAAAAATGTGTCATGTCCTAAACGCTGGCCGGTTTTCGCGCGCATATTTCAACAAGATTGCATTTTATGGCTTAATTCTGTTGAAATTACAATGGGTGGCTGCGCTCACATAGTTATCTTGTCATCGAATATAAAACTCTTTTTATTCATAAGCTAAGAATCGTCGAATTTTTTTTTTACCCGCCATGTATTTTTGTAGTTAAGACGTAAATTAGGATTCGTGGCGCCCCTAAACAAGAGGGAGTTTTTATTTGATTGCAAAAAAATAAGTATGTAAGTGATGCCATTCATTTTAATTTTATCAAACTTTGACCGTAAAATGCGATCTTCGTGCACAACGTGCAAGCGATCAGGTAAGTGGTTTCGACACATGATATTTTTAAAGTGTGTACGATAATGCTGTAACACCCTGAATATTTCCTTGTGCCATTTTTGGTGCAAATCAATTGTCTACCTGGATGAAACTTAGGTAAATGCCGGCCATACGAAGCAGCATGTCTGGCAAGACAACGCTGTAGAGTCGTTTCAGGACGCCATCTTGAGAGGCTTAACAACAGGCCTGCCAGCACCGTCTGATTCTTGTGCACGCTGGGACGAGCGAAGCTGGATATTTGACAGGTGATTTGTATTTTACGTTAAGTAAATGTAATCATGCATGTTATTTCAATACATACTATGATTTTATGTATAAATTGTATATGCATGTACGTGTTTAATGCATATAAGGAATTGCATCTGGATCTAGGGGTCTGTTTGAATATTTGCATATCAAAAGAAAGGGGGGGGGGAGGAGGGGGCAGTGACAATCTCGCCGGTCATAGGATGTTTCAAAGACCACATTTGCGGTAGACGTTGAACTTGTTTTTTTTTTTAAGACTATGATTGTAAATGAAATGAACCTTTTGTAAATAAAACAATGCCAAAATCATAAAAAAAATTCAACAAAAAAACAACAAAAAAAAACAGTGGATTTGAACCCATGCCTCCGATACATTTACAATCCGCAGTGTATCGCGTTGTGCCACTAGACCATAAAACCCGCGGAGTAATATATTTCAGTACTTTTTTTTTCTTGCAGACTACTTGCGAATCGTTTCATACTTCATGGCGTTGCACATGAAGTATGATATAGAGTATGGTGACTTCCAATGGTGTCTGCGCGTCACCAAGAAATATTACATTACTCGAATGAACGTTCCTTTTTGAATTTATAGGCATCAAAGCTCAAAGTGTTTCCCAGATGAAGTCCGTGACATAGTGGCGAGTCTGAGGTGCTCACCATATTTCGTGTTACCTTCCCGTTCAGGGACGGTAGACCGAGAGCAGAGCACCCACAGGACGCCCGGATATCTGCTGATTTGCCTTCATTTCACAGACCGAAGAATCTTGCGAATCATTTTTACATGGCCCGCTGAAGGCAAGAGACTACCAAACAGACCCAGCACCCCAGGTGGAAAGCCGCTGCGAAAGGGGTATACATAAAATATCGCTTGCCATGTCAAGCCGGCATTAAGCTGTATTAAGATGGAAAGTTAGGAGAGTTGGTTGTACATTCTTGAAGTAAAACGCCTAAAGACAGGGACGGAATAAAATAGATGATAAAGGATATGGTGTACTTTTAAGTGAATTTTTATTTCGATAACACACAAGAGAAAAAGAGGAAAATAAAACTTAAAACAATTGCGCTTACGACAGTAAAGTTAAAAAGGCTACGCACCATAACTTATAAATAGCTCATTGCAGATATGCGCAAACCGAAACAGACGTCGCTGCCATGGGATTTGATAAAAAAGGCTTACTGAATTTAGCGCATAATATTTGTTTTGATATTGCTCACAACTTTAGTTGCTTTGCAATGTTTTAGCGCTAATGTTTTGTTTTATTGTTGTGGTTTAAATTCAGTTTTTTTTTGTTTTTTTTTTTCAAAATAAAGTAATGTTTTGAGGTACACCAGGTCCTGTTAGCATGTATTAACGAGATAGCACTACACTCTAAAAAAAGCTACTGAGTCTGCTTTCCCACACAACACTCGGAGAGCCAATCACCGCAACTTACGGAGGCAGTTCAGCGAATGACGATGCCGGAATATACGTTTAGACCAGAAAACGCAGCCTGAGTTGTGACATTAAGCAATGCGAGCTTGAAGTTTTGCATTGCTTAATGTCACAACTCAGACTGCGTTTTTTGCCCACAACGCTCACGTGAAACGTGACGTCACGCGTGGGATGAAATTTATTAAAATCATTACGTGTAATGCGAATTAAAGGGCGCCGCATGTGTAAAATGTTTTCACTTTATAAAATAAATTATTTGCGTTAAAAAATATGTTTTTGAAGAATTATAACGGGACTTTAACCTACGATCTTCGGTTGCGAGCCGGCCACGCTACTGACTAGGCCACGCAGAGACTTTTTTTTTCTATTGCCGGCTTTGACAAATTTACATAACATTTCTAAAGGTTAAACTATGCGGGAATAAAACTAGGCCGCACTAGGGTGCCTCAATGACCTTCTGTTTAGAGTGATGCCACCCTTTGTACTACCCGATGCCGACAGCAAGCGCTCACAGGGAAAACACAAAGAAATCGAAGAAAACAAAATGTTTCCATAGCACAGTCAGCGCCACAGACGCGTGCAGGGACACGCTCTTTCACGCGCTTCTGAACAAAAAATAAATGTAAAAGTGGGAACAAAATGGCCAGATGTCTCCACCCTAAGCAAAGCGCACATGAAGGCACCCTAGGCCGCACATAAACTTTACATTCCTTCAACTGCTATATAACATCAAGTATGGATAGCAACTCAGGCGGGCAAACCAATTTGGCATACACAGATTTGTTTGTTATTTATGTGGCATACACAGCTTTTACGCGGCTTACAGTTTTAAAATTACATTCTGACAGGTCGCGCATCCACTTCCGGAGTGCGCACAGCCATTCTACGCCACGCAGAGACACGTGCACGGCTTGGAAACAAGCGAGAGTTTATATGTTTAGCTATCGCGTTGCACTCTTAAAGGTGAAGCTTAAGTGTCCTCCAAGTTTTCTTCTGTCCTTGTCTTTAGGCGGTTTACTTCAAGAAAGTTCTCTGCGATGTGGTCACTGCTTGATTTGAGTGCTTTTGTGACCGTGAAAGTGGCCATTAAGCGGCACGAGCAAATATTTTCACAAAGCGTTCCAGCTATTCTTAGCTTTAGGCCTCACAGGCGCATTTTATATGCGATGTTAATCATCAAAATGAGCGAATGTCCAGAGATGTTTTGCACCAACGTGATGTGTCCCGGGATCAAAACTCTACTCAGACAAGTGACCAGGGTTGATGACAACAAACGTTACCGGCGTCCAGGTGACAAGACTCCGCCCATCAATTTAAAAAGAAAGCGAATGTACTGGATTTTGTTGTTAAGGAGAGACTTTGATGTTCGTTTGCGTGAGGTTTGTGAGCGTGCAAGAGACCACCAACAACAACACCTGCAGAAAAACTGTCTGGCTATAATGGAACGAGGCGACGTTGCTAAGCAGAATGAATCTTCCTCAGAAAAGAAACAAGCTAAAAAAACATAGGACAGTAAATATCGTAGCGGTGGGGCTGAAGCGCATGCCAGAATCTGCTGAGGACGACGACGATGCGCGCAAGCGGTATACGGTGCCGACTCTCAATCTGTTCTAATCTGGCCAAGGACGACACATAGCAAAACAAAACTCCGTAACAATATGTTCATACGCTCCAAACACCAGCGCGAGTCGCATTTTTGAGATAGAAAGATACGAGTGGCCTCTTCTGTTCGCTGCTCGTTTCGTAAACAAAATGTTATGACCGCAGGTGCTCGGCGGGGAAGTTCCACAGTGCCCGAGCTTTTGTTTATGAAAAAACTTGGATTACTCGCGGAAGTCTAGTTCACGGTATGTCAACGTAAAATAGTTATGTTATAAACATACAGCCGATACACTTTAATCTAAAAACGCAAAAAACGATATCGAAAATAATTTCTAATTAACAACGAATGCCAAAAATACATAAATAAACGCAGGCATAAATACGTGCACAAATTCATTAGTCTTCTGCGGGGTTGCCATCTCTCTCCGCGTAATATGTTCCCGGTTCTTGGTTTGTATTGTTCTCTTGGCGTTTCCCATCGACAAATCGGGAGTTTTATTAGATAGTTTTCACTTTCCGGTCCGCTTCGAGCCTGCCCAACTGCGCACGGGCAGCGGACTACGCTCAAACTCGAATCGGCCGTGCATGACCAGTTGAAACCGTCCCGCAGATCGGAGCGTACGCACCGAAAGCGGTTTACTAAAACTCACTTATATCTCAATTTAATTCGCTACAGAACCACATTAAGATTTTCGGCTCTCACTACGTCCTGTGTTTCCTAATCTTGTGGACAACCTGGGGAACCAGAGCGTTGGCCCGGATTGCCCATCAGCCAAATCGCCAGCGGCTAGAAGCCGCGACTGGAACATCTATTGCAGCCGTTCTTGCCGATGTTCATAGACCGGCCTTTGCAAAGCTGATATTCTGCTGCACCGTATTGAAACCATTGAGTTATTATAATGTACGCTAGAGGTTCAACTGGCGCTAGCGTCTATTCGACTGCCGTGACGCAAATTGAAGCAGACAGCAACCAGTCTACTTTTGCGGTACTCCTGTGCATTAGTATGGGAAAACGCGCGTCCATTTTGTTTCTTCGCCGGAAAATAACGTGGAACACTTTTTGTTATTTCGGTCGTTCCGAATAGTATGTACCTTTATTAACATTGTAAATGTGCAATTGCTTGAGCGAGCGCATTTTACTTATTTTGTGAACGATTATTAACTTCGCTGTATTTCCCACCCAAACCTCTGTTCCACAGCAGGTGTGTAAAAACAAGCGACGATTCTAAGCAAAAATAACTATCGAAAGGAATATAGCACCTGTTCAAGGATCGCCAGCATTCCGGTGACGCTTATATATTGGTAATATGTTAGTATTGTCACTATACAAAAATGGCCCTTTCTTGCATGTTTACGAGCCGTTAAAAACATTCTAAACGTAAAGAACCGAGTACGTCGGGTATAAACGGCGTCTCTTTATAATATTCTCTCTGTGCCGGGCAGTCTTTGTCGGGCACTTCTTATAAAAGATTTCGAGCGTGCGGGTGATGTTTTGAACGCAGAACAAGCATATTCGCACAGAGCAGAAAGAATAAAGCAGTACTTATTAAAAGTCAGACTACTGCACTTTTGAAATTCCCCTGTGCTAACTTTTTAAAAGAAACGTGTGGAGTCAAACAAGCCTTGCACGCTTTGGACCTCACTGTGAACGGGAACTATAACATAGATGCGCGCTTACATGGAAGGTGCCGACCGGCTCCGGGCCAGAAACTCCCGATGAGAACGAGAAGACCGGCAACCGATCTCGACGGTGACGAGGGCAGATCTGAGGCGAGCGCCTCGAGCCGATTTATTTATCATATTTTTGGTGACCGAATCATGTCTCATCGCCACGCAGCCCGTGGTTTTGTACAACACGTGACACGTGCAATCGGTGTAATGTTTCTTTACAGCAAATAAGGGCAGGCAAGCCATCATGGGCCTGAAAGCATGCGAGCACTTCGGCCTCGTCAACCGGGTCAACACTGTGGAACACGAGAACCAGTAGCGCCAAAAAGTAGAGCGCGGGTTCCCGGGTCTCTTCCGTGGTCTCCGTTGCACAGAGAGAGCCTACAAGATAGTTCTTCGCGACAACTCCACACCGGTGATACAGCCAGCACGCCGGGTGGCGCACGCACTACGTGCGCCCCTGAAGGCAGAGCTGGACCGAATGGAGACAGCAGGTGTCATCGCGGAGGCATCCGAACCGTCCCAGTGGGATAGCCCCTTGGTTATAGTACGAAAAAAAATTAACTTAAGATTATGCATGGATCCCCGTCACGTGAACAAAGCACTCAAGCAAGAGCATTTTCAGCTGCCTCGGAGAGAGAAAATTGAAGCAGACTTGGAATATGCAGCATATTTTAGGCGGCTCGACGCCAACAGCGGTTTCCATCAAATACCGTTGGATGACAGTACATTTAGAATATGCATCTTCAGCACTCTTTTTGGTCGCTACAAGTTCCTTAGACTGCCTTTTGAAATCGCTTCAGCTACCGAGGTGTTTCAGCGCACTATGAGTTACCTTTTAGATGGACTTCCAGGTGTGCGGGTGTATATTGATAATGTCCTGATTTGGGGCGAAACGCGGGAAGAACATGACCAACGCTTTAGTGCTGTGCTTAATGCTCTACAAGCATAAAGGTTAACTCTTAACTTGGAGAAGTGCATCTTTGGGGTCACAGAAAAACCTACTTAGGAGATAAAATATGCGCAGCTGGCATAGAGCCAAATCCACAACTTGTGAAATGTGTTGCAGCCCTACCAACTCCAACGAGTAAGAAGGACGTTCAGCAGTTGCTAGGAGCTCTAAACAGCTTTGAAAAGTACTTGCCAAACTTATCAACGCAGACAGAGACGTTGCGTCAACTTATTCGACAAGACACTATTTTTGAATGGCAGAAGGTTCATGAAACTGAGTGGCAACAACTGTGAAAATTGCTCACTGAAGCACCGGTCCTGGCAATTTTTAGATGCGGAGCATCTCTTGCTCGGGTCTATGTCCCCCGGCGTCGTAGTCCGCACTCACACTACGCATGCGCAACTCTCCTCCTTCCCTCTCTCCAACAGCTGCGCGTTACTCTCTCCGCTCGCTCTCTCTACTAGCTGCGTGCACTTCGCGTGCGTTCGCTTCTACTCACACCGCGCGCGCATGCGCAACTCTCCTCCTCTAGTCTCCTCTCCTTCAAGTGTGAATATAAGCAGCGGTAGTGCGCTGCGCGCGTTCAGTTCACCGCTGTTGACTCCACTTCACTCCGTTCTTCGATGTGTGATGGAAGCAACAGTCCCGTCAGTTAGTGGGTTGGCGCAAGCAAGCGTCAGCACCACCCCACAAACTAACAGCAACGCTACGTCCACTGAAGACAAAGCTGCGCAGCGAAGGGCACGCGACGCTGAGCGCAAACGCTTGAAGCGAGCGGCAGACCCTGAACTACGGCAACGAGAAGCGGCGTCCATTCGTCAACGTCGAGCGGCGGATGCTGAACTACGACAACGTGAAGCAGCGGCGGTTCGAGAACGTCGAGCAGCAGAACCTGAGGTTCGGGACCGTGAAGTTCAACGTAAACGTACGAAGCGAGCGGCGGAACCCGACCTTCGAGAACGGGAAGCCGCGTGTAAACGTCAACAAGGAGAGGCTGCTCCCGATGCTGCACGCGACCGCGAGCGCGCAGCGAAAGCGCCGGCGCGAGCCAAGCAGCAATAGCACCGTTAATAATACCGTTAATAACGATCCGCGATGCTCCGCATCTCCCCATGGTTCCCCTCGGGAAGATGGTGTAATTTTTTTCCCCTCTCGACCCAACAAAGTCTCAACAAATGTCTCTGCATTTGCTTTCGGTGCTGCCTTGTTCCAGCATGATGAAACGGATTGGAAAGTGGTGGCGTACTCATTACGAGTACTCACAGACACAGAGCGTAGGTATGCTCATATCGAAAAGAAGACACTGGAAATTGTATTTGGGTGCGAAAGATTTACCGAATTCATACTTATAAGCAGGGTGTAAGATAGACAGCTGGGGAAACGAGAGCCAAATGAGCGACCGGATTGTGTCCCCCTCGGGTTTCTCTTTTTCTGTGGCGCCATCTATGTGGAGCACCGCGAACTCTCACTCCGGGTGGGCGACCGGTGGCGACCGGCTAAACTGACGGAGGTGATTTCTCCTGGATTTTCAATGAAGGAATGTCGTGATCTCGGTTTATTTTGCGCGCTCTCCCATAAAGTTCCATGCAAATTCAATCCCAATTTTTGATGATGATGATGATGATGATGATGCGGCTTTTCCCTTTATACCGGGCGAGCTCGAAAAGTCTTCGTGCCCTAGCCAAAAAAAAACTATAAGCTATCTGTTCTAAATTTTCTTCCACCAGTGTTCCAGACGCGCTTTCGTCCTTCGCACGCACTGCATGGTAGAAATCTCATGCCTGTCTTGTGGAGGGTCGTCTGCTTCGCCCGTGTAGGGTTTGTTTGAGTCAGCCGTCGTTTTAAAGCCCAGTGCATATGCTAGCATCGCCTCTGAGTGAAGCCGGCGATCTACCAGTGGGGTTGGCAGCAGGCACTCACAGTAGAGCACTATGTGTTCAACTGTCTCAGGTTCTTCTCTGCACGCGCGGCACATCGTGGATACCACCTTGGGGTCAAACCGCGCCCGGTATACCAGAGTTCGTAGAGCGCCCGCTCGCGCCTCGAACAGAAGGCGGCTGCCCAAGCTGTTGTCATAGAGCAGGGTTTCAGCCGCGATCAGTTGCTTGTTTTTACTGTACACCAGCAGCGTTGGCTTCGCTTGAGCGGCTTCAAACCACTGGAAGACTTCCCTCTCACGTACTCTGCTTCTCACTTTCGACTTCAGCCTCTTGCCCGTCACTACCTCTAAGGGTTCTGCAAAGAAGCCATACTTTTTTTGGAGTTGATAAAGGCGCTTCTGCCACCTTGTTCTTGTCCCAGTCATGTGAGTGTATACAAAAAGTTTTTTGGCCCATCGGTTTCGATCCATGTGGCGGAGTCGTGTATCATAGCTTATCTTGCTGGTGGCTTCCCTGGCTTCGAAGCTAGACCATCCTAGGTCTCCCTGGACGGCTTCGTTAGCCACATTTCCGTGGCAGGCCAGAGCCTGTCGTCCCACTGCTCGTTGTCGTCGCTCCAGAAATTCTCGTAATTCACCAGGGACGCACACTACAGCATTCGCGAAAGTCAAGCCTGGAACCATTACTGCCTTCCACACTTCCCGTATAACTAGGAACCTATTGCAGCTCCAGAGACTTCTTTTTCGGAGGACGTTGGCCCCTCGCCCTGCTGACTGGCGGAGATGAGCGTAATGATCTCGAAGGTATTCCGGCGTATTGGCAAGGACGACACCCAAGTATTTGTACGAGTCCTCAAGTGGCACAACCTCGTCACCCAACTTAAGTGTGCAGCAAAGCCTGTCTTCGACCCCTGAGAACTGTACAAGCGCAGATTTTTTTGCGTTGAAGCCTAGGTGTCGCACAGCAGCCTCCGCAGTGCATATATCCAATAGCCGCTGCATATCTTCCGCTGTCTCAGCCATTAAAACGATGTCGTCGGCGAACGTGAGCCCTGGAAGCACCCAGTTCACCTCCTCGCCGTCCTCTAGGTGGGTTAAAGAGAAGCCCACTCTTGACTGAATTAGCCTCTCCTCCATCCCAGCCACGTAAAGCATGTAGAGGAGCGGGGAGAGTGGACACCCCTGTCGAGGTCCCGTAGTCACTATCACGTCTTCGGATTCTACCCCTTTCATTTCTGCCCTCACCTTATTGCCCTCATAAAGAGATTGGACGAGAGAAACACACTGTTGTGGCAGGTCTAGTTGTTCCAAACACTGAATGAGCAGTGAATGAGGGACACTGTCATATGCTTTGGCAATATCCAGAAAGCAGCACAGTAATTGTGCTGCTTTCTGAAAGCAGAAAGCAGCGCCATCTGTCGCGAATCAGGGGTACCCGCAAGCAGACGAGTACACAATCCGGTCACGGCGCTGCGGTAGGCTTCTATGGGCCGTTTTCCCACCTGCCTATCTTACACCCTGCTCATAAGCAACAAATTCGTTGAAACTGACCATCAGCCCTTGATCCCCTCTTGCGAAAACAAACAAACTTAGGCGACCTGCTACCAAAGTTGCAAAGAATATTTTCTTCGTTTGCTTAAGTTCAAATCTGATTTACAGTTCGTCCCTGGAAAGAAGCTGGTGATCGAGGACACACTCTCGCGAATCTCCGGTGATTCCCAAGCAAAACACGACACGACCGACGTCGAAGTACAGGCAGTGTTTTCAGCAATGGTAGGCAGCCGGACCTTGGGCAGCCTGCAGGCAGCCACAGCAAGTGATCCCGTTCTGCAGGAGGCAATTGCCTGTTTAGAAGCTGGAACTCCAATTCTGGGTGAGATGAAGTTCGTTATAACAGAGCTTTCGGTCATCAATGGAGTCTTGTTGAAAGGGAACAAAGTTGTAATACCAGCAGCAATGCGCAAAGAAATACTTAAAATAATACATCAGGGTTCCCTAAGCCTCAACAAATGTAAATCAAGAGCACTGAACTTAGTCTACTGGCCAGTTAGGAATGGGGATATTACTGCATTAGTCAGAAAATGCGAGACATGCCAAATTTTCACATACTGACATCAGAATGAACCTTTGCATACACGTAAGGTGTCTGATCATCCTCGGGGTCGGATTGGTGCAGACTTGTTCGAACTTGGTCGTAAACATTACCTAGTGGTGTATGACGCGTACTCCAATTATCCAGAAGGGGAGGAGCTTCATTACACAACTGCTAATGGTGTGATCTCCAAACTTTCGGAAATATTTGCACGTCATGGAATACCATTGGAAGTTTGCCCAGACGGAGGTCCACAGTTTTCTGCGAAAGAATTCAGACTTGTAAAAGCGGTATCGTTTTATTCATACAGTGTCAAGCCCTGGGTATTCCCGCTCCAATGGCCTAGCGGAGAAAGGCATCCAGGTGGTCAAACGGCTACTCCGCAAAGCACAATCAACAAAAGAGGACTTCTGGCTTGGCTTGCTCAGCTACCGTACGGCTTTGCTGGAAAGCGGTCGCTCTGGTTCCAGACTTTTCTTCGGATCCAGCACCGCCTGTTCAAAAGCACACCCAGATCCTCAAAAAAGGACGACATGTAGAGCCGCTGCAGCCAGGAGACACCTTCCGTATCCTAAACGATCGAAAATGGGCTACGAAAGTAACCGTAGAGTCCTAAGTCGCTCCTAAATCGTACAGCGTCATCACAGAAGATGGCAGGATGTTCCGTCGCAACAGGCAATATCTCCTGAAAGTTGATAAAGAATATGATTCAAGGAAAACAGAAGAAACCGACGACTCAGAATCGGAAGACGATGGGAGACCGGAGTCGCCTGGACCAGTCGACTCCGGTCTCCCACTACTTCTCTTCTTTTTCTCTCTTTCTCTCTTTTGTTCCCGTGTTTTTTTAATTATCTTTATTATCTTTAAGGGCAGAGAAAAGAGGATGTACCACAAGGATAGCCTCGTGGTGCGGGAATAAAAGACGACGACGAGTCAGTCGTTCCTATCTCATCTTGGCGCACAGCCCATCATATGCAGGCGCTTGTTATAGTAGAACGATACAGTAACTGACCAACTATTTCGTCTTCCTGACTAAGAAATGTCCCAAGCTACCTAGTATGTACGAATCACGCGGGATATTTCCTCTTATAATAGAGCGCAAGAAGAAAATGCACTCACTTTTTCTCGTAGAAATACATTACCGGAAGTCAGTTTTTGACTGGTTGTTGTCTGCTTCAGTTAGCAGCAGCACATTAGCGCCAGTTGAACCTCTAACGTACATTATAATAACTCTCTGATTGAAACCAGGTGTTCACCGCCCCGAAGGTGCAACGCGAGACCCATAAGGGCCCACAAGCGTAAACTTCTGGATGCAGCGCTCACAAAAATGATCGACAGGGGCGCAGGACGTGAGCCGAACGACCCTTGGGCTTCACCGGAAGTCCTTGCTCCACAGAAGGATTGCACGGCCAGCCTTAGTGTGCACAAGGGGCGCCTAAACGAAGTGTCGATCCGAGACAGTTACTCTTTCCCGAGTATTTCCTCCAGTATATACGCCCTTGGAAATGCGACTTTTTTAGACAACCCTCCACTGCAGCCGGGGATTACTTCAAATCGAGGTGCACCCGGCTGACGTGCAAAAGGCGTCTTTTATTTGCCACAGTATTTTTTTTCAATTCACTCGCCTTTCCTTCGGGTTGTCCAATTCACCCTCTAGATTTCCGGGCTTAATGGACGTTGTTCTCGGTTGCGCAAAATGTGAGTTGGCCACGGCGTACATGGACGACCTGGTCGTGCTTTCAAGAACATTCGAGAAACACGTTATACATATTCGGAGTATACTCGAACGAATGCCTCAGGCCGGACCTACGATTCACTCAGACATAATCCAGTTGGCCGCAACGAAAATCCACCTTCTTAGCTTCGTTGTTAACAGCGGCACGCTTCGCCAAAACGAGGATAAGCTGCAAGCAATAACGGATTTCCCACCTTCTCACGACGTAAAAGCCATGCAGCGATGCTTCGGCATGTTTGCTTTCTATAGAGGCTTCATTCCGCGGTGTGCCGAAATTACGGAGGCTCTCAATTGACTGCTTCGCAAGAAAACAGTGTGGTGTTGGGGACAGGAACAACAAAGTGCCTTTTCTAACCTGTCCAGGGCCGTGGCCAAGAATGCGTGTTTGCATCTTTCTGATTTTAACTGTTCGTTTATCCTGTAAACAGACACAAGGGATTACGGCCTGTGGGTGGTTCTTTTGCAGAAACATGCACCATCCTTCCGCCAGTGGCTTTCACCAGCCCCACGCTCACCGGAGCGAATGGGAATTACTCGACAACCAAAAAATAGTGTCTGGCTATTATTTTCAAGGTTAATAAGTTTGACGTGTTCCTGGACGGCGCTTCGTTTTGCATTCAAACTGTGTCCGTGGATGTGTGTAAGGCACTAGGGATACGGCACAAAGCACTTCGCCGTACCATCCACAGGCGAATGTCACAAAAAGAGTGAACAGTAACCTGAAGCTAATGCTTTTTGCGCATACAGAGCCACACAAAAACTGGGACGCCAAATTGGAAGAAATGGCATTCGCTACCCGCACAACAATCAACCGGTCCACGCGTTTTACTTCGACTCAACTTAACTTTTGGGAAAGAGCTCACGTTTCCCCACGGAAATGTCCTTCTGTGCGCAGATCCTGCAAGCATGCAGCGCAACACTACGCAGTTCGCAGAAGACCTCTGGAAGCATTTCATGGAGAACATGCGTGAAGCTCGAGAGAGCCTCGACGTCTCGAGCAGGCAAACTGGTGCATCCTGAGGATACGAAATCTGCGGTTCAAGGTAGAAAACCTGGTACTAAAGCGAACTCATCCGCTGAGTGATGTTGCCAGAGGCTTCACGGCCTCTTTACCAAAGGGATGGGAAGACCGTTACCGTATTAGCAACAAGCTCTCCAACCTGCCTTACGAGCAGGTTGGTACATTGCGAATTTAGTGAAGTGTGCGGTTCCATTCATGTCGCCGACCTAAAAGCTTTTTTATGAACACGAGAAGGTATGTGTCGCAGGTTCAAGATGGCGACAATCCGACCAACTCCCGGAAAATTCCACAGCGTCTTTGCCATGATACAACCTGCGCCGGCCGTGAAGACGACGAAAGGAGCTTGAGTTTTAAGTCCATTATATTCGTACCGTCTTCTGTTTTTTGGAGGGAGAAGAGAAAGTAGCCGTGCTCCCGTTTGTGCAGTTGAGAAGGCGTCGTCCTTCGGCGCGGCCCCTTATTCCTGCCGCGCCATGGCGTCATGTTGTGCTTAATTTCTAGTGCCTCGTGCCACACATGTAGCGGCGGCGCCGCAGCTCCCATCATCAGACCCTCCACAGCCGCTCGGTACCGCCCGAAAGTACTGGCGTCGGACTCGCGTCCGCCCATCTGCGAAGACCCTTGCTGACCCAGAAAAAAGGCCCCCCCCCCCCCCCCCAAGACCTTCTAAGACGTTTTTTTTTGTTTTTAGAAGGGTGGAGATGTCTGGGCAACTTGTTGATCCAAAGCGTTGGATCCCCAAGTTGCCATTGGCCCTTGCGAGGGGACCAAGGGCAACTGGCCATGCGAGCAGCGCCCCGCCGCTGATAAAATGCCGGCCCTGCGTAAACGCGAGGGCTCTTTAGATCGCGGCGCGTGCGATGAGGGTACATATATGACTACGTTTTGTTGAATCGGTGCGTCGTGTCATTCTCCGAGACGGGTAGCAGCAAGAGAAGTTCCACAAGCTGTGGGTAACCATACGGAGAGCAAGTAGTCTGCTCTTTGCAAAGGGGCTGCTTTGACGTCAGAGCGACGCCGAGTTCTGATTGGCTTTGATTGAAAGGATAGAGGGTAGACCTCAATGCTAGATGCCTTCAGGTCTACGCGCAATTTTTTTCTTTTTATTCGGCCAATAAGAGCTCGGCGTTGTGACACCATCGCAATACCTTTGCAAGAAGCAGACGAATTTGAGCTCCGCATAGCTTCTATTGATCGATTGCCAAGAACATTAGCATTAACTATCTAGAATGCACCTTAAAAGTGTCTAATTTTACATTCGCTCCGATCAAGATATTTCTTCTGGGCACAAGATAAATCGATGCGTGCTCCAGGCAGACTTGTACGTAATCCGTTACAGATGTAACCAAAGTGCTTGTAATTCCTTATATTCAGTAGTAATTTAAAAAAAGAAATACATATTTTAAAGTCATTGTAAGGTAATTTCATTACTTATTTTTAGCCAGCTTCATTGAAAATCATTTATATTTTAATTCCCAAGAAAAAGCGGGAAACTTCAAATCGAATAGGAACCCCCCACCCCTCCCCCCCCCCCCTCCTTTACTTCATTTTCCTTGGAAAAAAGACAATGATTATTATAGGGAAATTATTTTTTTTATTATTTATTTATGCTGCTAGCCCGTAGGGACTGTTACAGGAGTGCAACATTATACAAAATAGAACACTACGTAGTACATATGAAGGCACAGTTTTGAAAACTACAACTCACGAAAGACAAGAGTACACTACTTTGAATACAGTCACGCAGTTACGCACATTGACAAACGCAAACAAAGCCCTGACATTCTTGAGTAGCCTTTAAATACTTTTTTCCTACAGATTCTAACGAAGAGTAAAAAATCTAGGTGGGTTATTTCTAAAACACAACGAAAAAAAAACCGTATGGTCAAATTACGGGCAAGCTAACCTAGTGCGTCCTTACCAGCCTGTTTTTAGTCCCTTAATTGGGGACTTTCAGCAAACCGTTCTCGTGTTCTGCGTACCGCACTACCGGAGCCTTTGAAACATGCTTTTAACCGCTCGCCCCACGGTCACAGTATCACCGGGTCGCGCGCATAAAAGCATGCTTCAAAGGCTCCGGTCGTGCGGTACGGGGAATATGGCTAACGGTTTGCTAAAATTTCCCATTACCTTTTTGCGATCAAAAAGGGGAAGAGGATGACACTAAGTGAGCGCGTGCAACTTCCACAAGCTCTAGGCAAGAAGTGCGTAGACAAGAGTTACCTATGTCCCCCTGCGTTAAAGTGATAGCGACCATTTTTAAAATGTCGCAAAAGAGAGCTCCGCCGCCTTCCGCTGGAATAACGTTGCCCCTAAAGTCAACTAAAAGCGATGTGATAAAAAGTGAGCGTGTTATAGCCTCATGCATACTCGTGCTGCTCGAAAGATATTAGAACACTTCTTAGTTCCTCTTAGAGGACAATGTTACGATGGGACTTCGTCGTCTTCTAATAGAAGTGCGAAGACCCACACCTTCATCTTGGGACACAGACCACGCACTGTTCCTAATCGTGCCCGATATTTAGGGTCCTGCGCGGATAACAGTTTGAACCTACGCTTAACACTAAAGTAACTGAGCTGGAAAGACTCCTGCAACTCATGAGCTCTTCTACATCCAAAATAGATGGTCTCGACAGCACGTTATGTTTGCTCCAGA
Organism: Ixodes scapularis; assembly: GCF_016920785.2. Classification (NCBI taxonomy): domain Eukaryota; kingdom Metazoa; phylum Arthropoda; class Arachnida; order Ixodida; family Ixodidae; genus Ixodes; species Ixodes scapularis. The sequence continues at coordinate 46,260,570 of NW_024609879.1, read as the reverse complement.
CTAACACAGCACAACAAACTGAAAAACTTGTTGATCTTGAGGACCGTAGTCGTCGCTCTAATTTAGTGATTTATGGATTACCAGAGCCAAATAATGAAACTGACCTTCAGCTTAAAGATCACGTAGTCGGGGAACTGTTTGAGAAGAAACTTGATGTGAAATGTTGTTCAATTGGTAGAATTCACCGACTCGGTCGAAAGAAAGCTAATCGTCCGGTCATTTTGTACCTCCAAGATTATAACGAAAAGCAGGCTGTACTGAAGAACGCTAAAGAACTAAAAGGCACGCACATTTTTATTGAAAATGACTATTCACGTTGCACACTTCGAAAGCGTATAGCTGCTGTGGGAGAGTGCCAGGAGTGACAAAGCTAATGGAAGGCGTGTCTTCATGGTTAACGATAAACTTCGCATTGATGTCGACACGTTTATATGGGATGACAGCCAGAACGCACGGGTTAAAATTTCATCTACGCACCACCAACCTGAAAGCACGTGACATCACCGGCACTTTCGCCACAGTACTTGCGCCTTCTAAACATTAATGCCAGAAGCATAATAAACAAAACTGCGCAGCTTGAAAGTGTAATGCTTTGTCACGATCCTCACGTGACAGTATTAACTGAAACCTGGCTAAGCGATGAAATCGATGACCGTGATATAGTTGCTGGTTCATACAGTATATACCGAAGAGATAGGCCCTTCCGTGGTGGCGGTGTAGCCGTCAATTTTAAAAGCAGCCTATCTGCTGTAGTGCTAGATCAAATAACTGATCATGAAAGCCTGTGTCTTCGTGTTACGTACGGGAAGGAGTCATTCATCTTGATCGCTGTATATCGCTCACCCTCATCAAGCAATGAATACCTGGCTAGGCTTTATGATTATATACTTAAGTATTCCAAGAGCTGCATGCTATTGGTTGGTGATTTTAATTCACCTAACGTTGATTGGCATAATTTATCATCCTCCTCACCCTATGACCGAACCATTTTCGACATTGCGTTTGCCTGTGACTTTTCTCAAGCAGTTAATGTACCCACACGCGCCCAGGGTGATTCATCGTCCATTTCAGATATTGTCCTTTATAGTAGGTCTCTGTCTGAGGTACAGGTATCAGTGGAGGATGGTTTGTCCGACCATAAGCTTGTTTCTTTCTCCTGCCTCATGGGCAGCTCCGATGATTTTGTGGCCCAGAAGCGCAAAACTATTAAAGACTTTCCTAGGGCTAATGACGAATCTGTTCTAGATTACCTTGAGTTATCCTTAGATACATATTCTGGGAACGACGTTAATGACTTGTGGAATAAATTTAAATCTATCTGTCATTTTTGTCTTCGAAACTTTATTCCTAATAAAAGTAAATATGTGCGCCGCAAGAACCCCTGGATGACACGCGAAATAATTCATCTAGTACGGAAAGTAAAAAGAAACCGTAGAAGTCGAGTTCACAGTTCCTCCCTTCCCTGCCTAATGCGAGCACTAGCAGCTAAAATTCGCACAAGTAAACAGTTCTATCAATCCAATACACTCACACGATTTATTAAGACAGATCCAGCGAAGTTCTGGCGACACCTCAGCTCAAATCAACAAAAGCTGTCGATTATGTCAAAATTGGGTTAATGTTGGTTCACGACAAACAACAAATAGCTACGGAGTTTAATCTTTTCCTTCAGTCAGTGTTCTCGAAGTCTTACACTAGACATTCTTCCTTTAACGAAGAAAATCAAAAATAAGCTCAGAGTTCATCACGTTTGAAGGTATCTTTTCTATGCTACTTAACCTCAAACCTAAATCGTCAAATGGTCCTGATGATATACCAAATGCATTTCTTCGTCGTTACGCTGAGTGGATTTCTAGATTCCTTGTTGTTATCTTCCAGATGTCATTTTCATGTTGCGTTGTTCCCTCAGATTGGCGAATTGCTCGGGTTGTACCCGTTTTGAAAAAGGAGACCGTACAATGTTAACGAATTATTGCCCAATTTCACTCACCAGCTCTTCGTGTAAACTACTGGAACATATAATTTCTAATTACATCAATGATTTCCTCGATAAACATGAAATAATCTCGCCTTTTCAGCACGGGTTCCGAAAGGGACTTTCTACTACTACTCAGCTCATTTCAACTATTCATTCTTTTGCTTCTATAGTAGATAGGCCTGGTCAAGTCGACGTCATCTTCCTTGATTTTAGCAAAGCCTTCGACAGAGTTCCTCATTCCGGTCTTATATACAAACTAAATGAGATTGGCCTTCCCAGCAAAGTTGTTCAATAGATTTCAGCTTATCTTCAAATGCGAAAACAATTCGTCGATGTAGACGGTCACCATTCTGATCCTCTTCCTGTAATTTCGGGTGTTTCGCAAGGGAGTGTCCTTGGCCCTCTTCTTTTTTAAATTTTTGTTAATGACCTCACTTTTTGTTTAGATAAAAGCGTGAGTATTCGTTTATTTGCAGATGACTGTCTATTGTTCAAGGATATTAACTCTACTAGGGACCAAGTTGTTCTGAACGAAAGTCTTAATGCAGTTTCTAGCTGGTGCGATCGTTGGGAGATGAAGCTTAACCAAGAAAAGTCCTTGTACATGCGCATCACTAACAATAAGTCCTCTCATCAGTATGAATACTGTATTGGTGATAACTACATCTCTCGGACGATGAGCTTTAAATATCTTGGTATAACAATTTCTAGCAGCTTATCTTGGTCCTCACACATTGAACACGTTTGTGCACCTGCCCGTCGAAGACTAGGTATGATAAGGCACAAACTTAAGCACGTGCCTTCTCATGTGAAACTTTTAGCCTATAACACATTGATAAGAACGAAGTTAGAATACGCCTGTACAGTCTGAGACTCATTCGCAAAAAAAAAATATCAAGATACTGGAAGATGTTCAAAAGCAATCAGCTCGTTTTATATTTAATCGCTACCACCCGCATGACTCACCTGCTGCCTTAACTCAAAGTAACAACATCATCTCTCTTGAATCACGAAGGAAGCTAGCTAGACTAAAATTTCTTTATCAACTCTGGTTTAAAAAACTCCGGCTTGAATCGTCGTCCTTTCTTCACCCATCCTCGACTAGGCGCACAAGGCATGACCATCCGCATAAAATAACTCCAGTATTCGCTCGAAGAAATGCATTTAAATACTCCTTCTTTCCCAGAAACAGAACAGAATGGAAAAAGCTACCTCATCACATATTTATATCTTAGAATGTTTTGGAGTCGATTGAGCGTTTGTTTGATGTGTAACTCTTTGGAATGTGTTTTCTTTTCCTGTTCCCCACTACCGCCACCCCTCCCAACTTTGTTGTGAGCTATTACATTTTTTTACGCATTTGTTTTTGTGCTTTATTACAATTTTTGCATAATTTTCCCCTGTTCCCTCTCCTATTTTACGGATTACCTGGTGTTGCGCTTTTTTGACTCCACTTTTTTAACCCCCAATCCTGCTTGGGCCGCAATTGGCCTGCAGTATTCTTAAATAAATAAATAAATAAATAAATTCGATGCGCATCCGCAATGTTCTTAAAATATTGCAACCGCACACGTTCCACACCCGCATATCTTGCATCGAGATCCGATCCGCATTCCCTAAATTCGGAGACCCCTCCGCACCGCAATCCCCGCCTTTATGTTATATCATGAAATCAAGCGTGCATTAAGCAAAAAAACGTCCGGATGGTACCTTATTGTTTTCTTATTTTTGTACAAAGATCTCTTCGTCCTATCTTAGTACGAAGAACTATCCGTCTGACCTTCGGACAAAAAACTCTTTGTCTTATCTTTCTACAAAAAAAAACTCTTCGTCTCATCTTTATACCAAGATCTATTCGTGTAAAAATACAGTAAAGGTAATTTTATGTTATTCTGTTTTATCGTAATCATACTATCACTGAGCATTCTTCCAGAGACGCTTTGCGTCGCTGGAAAGATTATCGAGTAATCTTTCCAGCGACACTCCGCACGGAAGATGAGCTCTCAAAAAAGCAATTTTGATGTTTATTTTTGCATTTTTGTCTGTAAGAGCCACTTTAACAGACGCGTATTTTCTTGCCAATAAATTTAGGAAAAGGCAGACTAATAACATTGTGTCTTTTTATTTAGGTCAAACAATATAAAGTGCGAGAGAGGAAAAGTGGTCACACACAGCAGCGAAGTACGCGTATAGACGTAGAAAGACGTGAGGGCATCAGTGGGAAAATATGACAATTTTCGTAAGGGCAGCCCCCTATTGGTTTAAGTGTAAAACACGAACCGGGACCAGCGTTTTCCGAACCACATACTCAGCAGCAACTAGTCATTCGTTGAGAGAAACATCTCACGCACACAGACGCCGAGTTTCACTTGTCGGTGAGGCTTCTACTTTCTTGTGACTTGCACGTTTTGAATTTTCTTTGCTCGAAAAACGTTGTCAAGCGCTTAATGAAGAAAACATTGAACTGACGGCGAGTTACGATAATGGCTTGGTATGAAATCAATGACTTTCCTAACAGCAAACACCGAGGATGTTTGCGCATCGTTAATAATATCTGCGCCGCAAGATGGATTTCATTCACTCGAGGCGTCGAGGAATATTTCTAAAACCGTGCTCTCAAAGCTTTATTTTTTGTTGTTTTTTTCTCACAAGGCAGGGAGACAGACATTTAATCAACAAACAAAAAATGGCGACCGCCTGAGTGCTTATATACACAAGATTGTTTGCTTAATTTTGGATATGAGTTACCGCGACATTCTTGCTTTTAATTTAGTGTGCAAAGCGAGAAAGCAATTTGAACAAATTACATTTGTTTTTACGCTTCATACAAAGAGAAGCAACTTGAATAGAAAGCACGTCTATCAAATTGTTTTTCAGAAGGAGCCGTTCATCCAAGCATCTTTCGTGCCGAACAAAATTCGGTTAAAGCAACCTGATGGGCTCCGAGACGACGATTTATACGCGGAGACGAATGTGAAATGCATTAAACTCACATAGCTTGCTTCCTGCAGTGAGTTTGCAATTATTTCCTTTTAATGGCAAGCCAAGCACTCCTCCGCTTCGCAGGAGCGTCCTTGCCTGACGGGAAGGGAAAGAGTTTTTTGCCGTGTTCTGACCTCCTTCAGTGCTTGCTGTGCCTCCCGAAGGTACAGCCAAGCAGGGTTATAAGATAAAAAAAAAAAAAAACACAGAACATTAGGACACGATTCCTCAGAAATTCGTGCTTCACGGCGCTAAGTGGTTGAGAAGCGACCCGGAGCGTTCCATTAGAAGCTTGCTAGCCACAATATGCTGTCCGATGGTGGGGATTCCGAACAGTGTCGCTGATTGTGATGGCACCCATATAACGTGACTGCTGCCGTCGAGTGATGCCTCAGGAAATCAAAACTTACGCGGCTAGAGTATGACTGATCTTTGCAAAGCATTAAAGAAAGGGAATGCGATATTCTGAGAGAGCATTCAGTGACAGTATGACGCACTACTGCCAGCCCGTGGTCCGTACGTTTTTCTAAAGGGCACGAAAAAAAAAATAACGTACTTACGGCAAAAGTGCGTTTGCATGGTATTTTTATAACCCGTGTTCAAATTAACTCTCTTTTTTTTTTTGTGGGGGGGGGGGGGGGGGATGTGTCTCGGTGTTTTTGTTTCTTTGTGACTTACGTTTATATTTAGAAAAATCTCATTCAGCAAAGTCTGAACCGAGGATCGACTTGTTCAGAGCCAAGGGATCGGGTATATATAAATATTCTTTATTATTAATTGTCGCGTAAGTGCCCTGTATTACACAATTCGTGTACCACCCTCTGTCAATATTTGCCAGTGTATTGAGATTAGGTTGGTATATTTAGATGTCTATTAAATTAGTTTTTATTTGAGGTTTGGCCTGTTGCATGACGACGTGTACAGCCTTGTGATTCCGACAGCATCAACTACGGGTTGGAGTAACGAACTCTCTCCGGGGTAAAGTGCACTTCCATTATTTCGCTAGAGAAGCACGATGAAGAGCATCAAACATTCGTGAGGGAAAATACGGCACTTGTATCCACTGCCTCGTTTGAAAGGGTAATCAGCGTGGCAGCCGACATCTTTATAACAAAACGAGCCAAGATGTCTGACACATACATGGGTAAATTACTTCCAAAATGCACTGTAGCTACAATTACAATTACTTCGCTCCATGAGTAGTTTAATTGCCATTACAATTACTACAACGTGAGAAGTAATTCATTACAATTACAAATCACTTTTAAAAAGTAATGCAATTTATTACAATTACTTATTTCTGTGAGCGACCCGACATATGCAAGGAATAAAAAAATGCAACGCATTTGTTTATTCCTTGCCGCAATGTTTTAGGAGGCTTCACCATCGCTGTATAAGTAGAATGTATTGCGCTTTCCTTTTATGAATGTTTTTAAATTAATGACAGAACTTGGGAGTAGGGGTAATGAAGTCATACGTTGTTATATTTTCAATACATATTAAGAAATTAGTTCATACACTCGAAGACACCAGCTCGCTAAAGTTAGATTAAATTACACAGTTTTGTTTGCCAGGCAAACAAAAAGGCGACAATTAGTCATATATACATATTTAATCGTGTTAGTATAAAACAACCATCCACACGCGCTGGTACGACCACATTCACATACGAATGTTTAATTTTATTGTAAATTATTTACATTGACTTGAAATTCTATGTTTTGAGAAATATACAAGAACCGAATCGGGGCTCCCGAATGAGTGGTGACAATATTCGCAGGTGCCATGTCAGTTTTAAAATGCTGCGGCAAATCATATGCGAAATTAAACCAAAAGGAAATAAACTTGAAGATAATAGAAAACAAATATGCAACAGTGCTAAAAGAAGGATGTAAAAAAAATATAAACCTCATAAACAATTCAATTTACCCAACCTCGGCTGAAAGCTGAAGCTAAATGTTGTTTCTTTCAATGTTTTGGCATGTTTACGCTATTGTTTTCTGCTCGAACCGCAGACGGTACTGTAAGGCGCCTTTGAGGTACGCTGCAAGAAGGATTATCTCTCAGCACGCAGTGTGAACAACAAACACCGCGACGTTACTTTTGTTGAGCCTGTGTGAGTGCGTGTCTATGTGTGCTGCTGTGTCGCCGAGTGCTAGGCAGCTTGTGCGAGCGCTGAGGCTTTCAGGGAGGTTTCGTCGGCGCCGCAAAGTCTCGCAAAAGTAATTGTAATTGTGCCTGAAATTTTACAATTACTGGCACTAGACAGGAATTAAATTACATTTACAATTCTTTTAGCTGAAAGTAATTAATTACACGTGCAAATTACAAAGAAAGTAATTAATTACACGTGCAAATTACAAAGAAAGTAATTAAATTACTACCCGAGTACGGCTGACGCAGTGGTTCCCCAATGGGGTCCGCGGACACCAATGGATCCGCGAATCCCTCCCTGCCTCAGCAGTCAAGTTCGCAATAAAAGCCTTTCTTTCAGATTGAGGAGATGCGTTCAAATTTTCAGGTGAGTTTTCTCATATGTCTGTCAATGAGATACGCCTATTTCACACACCCCTTAGGTATATCTATTTATTAAGTCATCATCATAATTCAACCATACTTTTCCCTTTCCCCCACTACGACCGGGGCCCTCCGTCATCTCTGCCGATCCACAAGGGGTCAGCGAAACAGCAATGTTGGAGAACGTGCACTGCCCTATTGGAAAAACGTACAAGAAACAAACCTGCTGCTTGTACAGTTCTGGTATGACACCACCACAATTTCTTTGTGTTACGCATGCAGCTAGTTTGCTTTGGCGTTCTGCATAACTGGAGATACCGGCACCGCTATGGCTCCGGGTCTGTCTATACTGGCAGCCACTTTGCTTGCCGATATGATTCGGTCTGGCTGGTATGATTTTGCGTCCGATGACGTAGGCGTCTGCCGTCTTTCCAACTAAACGCTTATACCACAGGACCACCGGTATAACCAAATCATACATGCAGAAAGACGACCGCCATCTTCCAACAAAAACGTCCATCGTTCACCACCGCTATCGTTACATACACCATACATGTCGAAAAAGAGCATAAGCCACGTTTACACGAATGCGACTTAGTCGTATTGAATCCAGTTGCCGCATTCAGTATGCGGTCATGTAAACGGCATAATGCGCAAAGCGCATCGCATTTTGGAACGGGGAGGATTATCGGAAGGCGCTCGCTGCGGGAGCGAGTGAACAGCTGAGAACATGGCGGCGGCCAACCTCGTCGGCGGCGCGGAGAGCGGTCCCGCAATTTTTTTCCCGAGAACGCAAGCTTTTATTGCGATCATAAGTAAGCGGAATATAGCGGAGCTGCTCGGTGAGGGCGGCCCCGTCCAAACCTTTGCGAAGAACGACTTGCGCGTCCGAAGGGGTCACAAAGGCTTCGGTGCAAGCACGAATGACACCGAGAGCTCCGAGCACTGTAGAGCACTGCATGGTAGCGCAGAACGAGCAGCTCCTACCTCGGTGCAGTTCCTGGCTCCGCAAGAGCCTCTCGGACTCGGGGTCCGGTTGGTCTGGTCGCGATCGGCGAGGTCTAGCGCAGCGAAACGCGGAGGCTTCCTCGAAGCGTGCACACACACGTCGCCTCTCGTTCAGAGTGAACCGGCGGCCCGGCCTGGAGTCCTAAACGCCTTCCGTCTCCCAACTTCTTCCACAGCACCGAAGACAGCGGGCACGATCTTTACGTTCACTGAATGCGTCGAAAGGCCTCCACGTGCGATGCACCGGAAAACGTGGTGCGGCTGGTGCCGGAACGGAACTGCATAACTTCGAGCTTTGAGTCAACGTGCACGGCAACAAACCGATCGTGACACCAAGCCGCGGATACCTCATCGCCGGTCGACAGCGGCAAACGGCCCGTTGCTCGTATCGTGGGCCGTGACTCGTACTCGGCCAACTTGGCGTCTTTTCGTGGCCCCTCGCGTCGTCGCAACCGGCCACAAACCCGACAAACCCACCAGCCCGAAACCGTAGCGACCGTAGCCTGCGTTGGAGAAAAGCGAAACCGAAACTTAAAGCTTCCGCCCAGTGGCTTCCGCTGCCGCGGGTTTTCTAATAACTTCGCGGCTTCCACTTCCGGTCGCCGCGGAGATGGCGAAGATAGAGCGGTGTGGGGGCTCGTTGGCTCGTTTACGGTTACGGGACAGATGTTTTGCGGTCCGTTTCTACTGCGTCTCTGGCTTTCAACTGGACGGCACCTCTCATAGTTCAACCAGGCGTGGTCAGCCTGCGTCAGGCCGGCTCGACTCGTCCGATCGCCGGACCGCAGACGACTTCCAAGTACGGCCGTTAGGCCTAGGATCCGTGAAACGGTAAGCGAATCTCGTCCCGTTTTCGTTCTACTTTTAAATTACGTTAGGTGCGCTACAGTATAAGCATGCGTGCCAAGTGTTCGTGACAATTTTGAACTAGAATAATTGTGCTTCATTGCGGTCATTTGCCGAAAATGTAAATCGAGCAATGAACGAGGAGCCATGCTTGAAAACGGTGTATGTACCATGGTAACTTCTACCTGGGCGGCTAAAAAAAAAAAAGACTGGTTACGGTTGGATGCGAGGCTGGTCCCAATGCAATGGTAAGCACTTAGAGCGCCTTTCTGAACGGCATGTTAGCAATATAGCGATCAAAGAGACGAACGACGGCGAGAAGCTACGAGAGCCGGCGCCGAGCGCCGAAGATTTCTCACTCTCGCTGCTTGCGCCGCTCGGTTCTTGGGCTTCTAGAAAACGTCGCTCATCGCCTCGGTCGCTCGCACCAATCGCTTTCATAATGTGTGTCTCGTCGCGCGGCTGACTGCCGTGTTTATTCAATATAAATCGACCTTTTTTTTTTTTTTTTTTTTCTTTTCGGAAATTGTGAATAAAGAATTTCGACACCTACATTCGCGACCAAATTTTGCGACCCTACCGGAGGCATGAAGCTGTCGAGTCACCGAGCCGGCGTTGCCGTAGAGCCGCGCCGCTTCTTGTTTCGAAAAGCTTTTGGTTGCCGAAATGGCTCGCCGCCCGCGGTGGCCGGTCGGGCGTCGGATTTCGACATCGCGCCTCTAGCGTTCCCCTTGCTGGGCAACGGGTAAGGAGAGCAACGCGATGCGCCATGCACTTTACCCTCCATCCTCGTAAACGCGCACAAAAAAAAAAAAAAAAAATGTTACTTTTGTTAGTTGCTTGAGGCGGCTCGGCTCGCGTGTTGCTCATGGCGACACGGCGGCTTTGCTTGCGTCTTTGTAGTTTGTCTTCCGTCGCTTCGCACCTTTTTTCGTTTCTTGTCGCCATTTTACAAAGGTGTCAGTGAAGTATTGCTGCGAATTTGCGAGGATGTCTACCCAGCTGACGAAGCTTGGGACGACGATGACATGTCCAGACGTTCTGACGGTGATGAAGTTTTTGGCATCGCCCCGTGATTTAGCTGAGAGTGATGTAAATAAAGGTTTTTTTCTTTCTTTTGCCCAAAATTTCCCCTGTTCTTAAAAAAAAAAAAAAAAAGATCGACCTAAATTTTAATTCTTTTTTTTTTTTTGGTGGATCCAATAAATAGGGTTCGACCTATTTTCGAGTAAATACGGTAACTTTAATTTTTATTTTGGGTTACGTCGGACGCAACTCGAATGCTTGACAGTTACGTTGGGCGTAACTTTAATTTTTATTTCGGGTTCCGCCGGACGTAACGTTAGACACTCCGTTACACTTAAGGAAAATAGGGGCTGCTGGTTCATCATATAAAGTTATAAACCAACCATTTGTGTTTAATTAAAATGCATCACTGACCTGAAAAAAAAAAATACTGCTATCCTAGAGTTTATGCTATAGGAATGTAGCGCTTCAGATAAATTTGTTAATTTGTACTTTTAGTCCCTGCCCCCTCCAGATACAACATCTGGCCTAAAGCAGTGTTCCGGATCTCCCTCCAAGACCTCAGGCGGGTCGTCATTCAATCCAGGAGTCGGCGGCGTCTCATGGGCGTGTTGCTGGTGCTTACTGGATGGTGCTACCGAGGGAAAAGTGGTCGTGCTTGGGAAAGGCAAGTATGGCCGCCGTAATTATAGATAATGTTTTTACCTTTGCTCGAATCCACTTTTAAGAAATGCACAGTTCGCATGTGTGCATCTCTCAATGTTTCCACAGTCGGCTGTTTTTTTTTGTTTTTTTTTGAGTGCTCTAACTCTGTCAGCGCTAGTTTCTCTAGATCATGCAAATGGGATGCAACAGTAAACCACATATGCTCTCGCAACAAACAGTGCTGTGCAGAAGCACAGTGAAATTTACTCTAGCTTTATAATGCAGCACAAAATGGTTGACTCCAAGTTTAGATACTTTTGTGACTCCGTTTAACCAAAAGCTCTGCCGAAACAAACTTGCCGCCTTATAGGTAGTGCAAAAGAACTTGCGTGCCTAACCTGGAGAAGGGCATTTTTTTTCATAGGTCAATTTTTCCTTAAACCAATACCTTCAGCCTCCTTGAAATGTTAACATTATGTGACACACGGAAGAACAGTAAACTCTTTAATGTTGGCGAACCTTTAATTTTCACGGCCTTTAGTTTTGCAGAATTCAGTGGCTGCGATTTTGTCCTCTGTGACCGATTCGAGAAGAAATAGGGGCCACGAAGATAAGGGGGTTTTACTGTACATCGGAGGAAAGAGGAAGTCACTTATGTTTGTATGCAGGAGTAAAACCAACAACAACAATCATGGTGTCGACACTTTGTAAGCCTATCTGTGTCTATTGAATATCAATTTTGTTTTAGTTCGTTAAACATTGTTGCCTGTACATTGTGGGATGTCGTCTTCAACACGAGCAGTGGTTTTCTTCTCAAGCAGGCAGCATGGACGCGTGCCGCAGCACAACATAGTTCATTTGCAGGTGGTACCGCAGGTTGAAGGATGGTTGGCACAATATGGGGGAATCACAATTCAATGTTCTACCTCGGGCGTAGACAAGATTTGCTTATTCTAAGTCATTTTGTCTAAAAATCTGGGATTTGCGATGAATGTACTCGCATGGTTGGAAGGGCCAGACAAGCCTTGTGAGCGCTTCGTTTTCTAGCGTCTCAGTCCTGAACCCACTCACGCACCACATGTGTAGATGTTCCGATAGGTGGGAGCACTTATTTGGAAAATGGTGAATGGCAACTGTTATCTTTATCAGACTTCTGTATTATGGTCAAAGTTGGACTGCATATTTGCAATACTTTTTCTCACTTAAAAATATGTCATACTAAAATATGTAGAATAGCCGATGACAAAAAGAGAATGGCTGGGCGTCCTCCAGCACGTGGTTGTGCTTTTCACCCCGCTTTGGACAGATGTGCTTGCTCCAGGCTCATGAGGCGCTGAAACGTCATCGAAGGTAGCAGACGGGCTGGTGGTGGAACAACGGAGACTTCTCCCTGCCTTTCTCATGCTGTCAGTGAGCGTGTACCTCTATACTCTAACTTAGCTTAACCTGCACAGAGCTGAGGAGAATAGGCTTGGCGAGTGCCCTTACTGCATATGCTGAGGTAGAATAGCCGAGGTACAGCTGGGGCACTTTCTGAATCAAGAACATTGTGTATCTTACCTTCAAAAACACATCATTTTGGGGGTGCAAAAGGAATTGTAAGGCATATCTTTGTTTGTATTGTCCTATTACGCATCGCAGGCACGTAGCCAGGGGGAAGCTTATGAGGCCCCCCCCCCCTTCCCCCCCCCCCGATATCTTCCATTTTGCATGGGTCCTCCTCTCCCCCCTCCCCCTCTTACAGCCTTTTGTTATGAGGGGGCCCCCCCTGAAACAAAATCCTGGCTACGTGCCTGACGCATCGACTCCAACTTAATGCGGAGTCGACCCACCCTGTTGATAAATTTAATGCCTGCCAGGTAATTTGTTTTGCATTCAGTTAATATATCAGTATTCAGTTAGGTATCCCAAGTCATTAGTCGTTGAGATGCAGTCTCTCTGCAAGTCAGTCATGTTTAACATTCATAAAACTGCTTGTCAAATAATGGCACTGTCGAGGACATCTACTCGGCTCGAGCAATCGCTGTGCACAAGCTGGTCGTGTGGTTACAGGCAGCAAACATCCCGGTTGGAACGTCCTACCTCGCAATGTAGCTGAAGACTAGGTCAGGGCCCCACTCACAAACGTCTATACTTTGCATCTCTTTTAAGCTGGACCACTTTGGACACTACAAGCCATTGCGGCAAAAACAGTGTGAGACATGATTATAAGCTCGACGTACCATGGCATCCAACTAGAAGGTCACATGGCTTGCAGCTTCTGCCGTGGTTAACTTTAAACTGAGATAGTTTGGAATAATGCTCCCGGTTTTTAGTGTTGCCCGGCACGGTTAACAATTTGGTGATATAGTGCTGCATTGAAAAATCTGCATTCGTGACTGTATCACCTTATGAATGCATACTAGCTATTAAACTCTCCATTCTGCAGAGAAATGAAATGCACTTTGCTTCCAAGTGCAGCTACTTCTGAAACTTCATGGTATGAAGCACCTTATGGCTGCAAGCTCTGACCGATCTTGTTCTCTGGTCTGCGCAGGCCCATTGCAGGGAGTCACTCCGAGAGCCTCACCAGAGGTTCCTGCCCGTGGTCGTTCTAAATTTTTTTGTTGTAGGTATGCATCCTTTCTGTCTTTCCCTTAATTGTACTCGGGCGTTTTCTTTTCATTGTCGCAGATTTGCCTCAAAATTGGTTCAGCACAAAAATGGATGCTGTACAACTGTATCCCGCATATTTTGTTCAAGATAACTTTTCTTTGCGAAAGTTAGATTTTTTTTATGAAGGTTAGTCTTTTTTTGTTTTTATTCACAAATTTATTTGAGTTTCCATGGGCAACAACGTTATGCCAAGGGCAAGGACAAGTTCACTGCTCTTAACTTGTTCTCAACTGATTGCAAGAAATTTTGTTAATGTCGTGAAACCTCTTTCCAGCACTTGCTTTGCAGCATGGAAACAAATTATACATGGGACATACTCTTCTTTAGACTGCTTGTTCATTCTGCAGGTCTGCCTTCTATAGATGTCGTGCTACTGGAGAGCAGGCGAATTCGATTGTTGGTTTTGCCATTGCTTTTTTTTTTAGCCGTTGTCTATTTTGACTAGTTAGCTGAAAATAATGATCTAGTACCCTTTAGTCAGTAAAATAGATAGTGTGTGCCGCTGTTAGTGTCAAGTAGAGATGCACGCTTTTTAGGCATTTTGCGCAGAGTGGTACCCATTTTTATTGGTTAGCCTCTTGGTGCGCCAACTAAACTCTTTCTATCCAGACACCTGCCCTTTGCTTTTATTTGGCAGGCTCTGGCAATAAAATAATATAGTGTTATTCCTCGGTGGCTTAAATACCTAAAGAAAGAAGTTTCTCCATGTTTAAACGCAAACTTTTATAAAGGCAAAAATGAATTAAGCCAGTAGCAGACGACACATAGCCTCAGCAGTGCTCCGCGGCAACAGCGTTGCGTCAAAATAGCGGTCGTCTCCTTTTTTCTGCCTTCTCTCTCTTTCCTTCGGCGCTCTCCTCCCTTTCCTCCTCTCCGGCACCTTTGTCACCACACCCACTGGCTAAACTCTCCCACTATACGGCTCTGCATTGCAGTAGTAGGTTTTTTTTATAGTCTTTAGAGTTTAATGTGAATATTTGACAGAAATCTCCCAGGTTGGGGTGAAAGAGGGTTAAATGAATGCATTTGATCATTCGCCTTAATTCGGTACCCATCATTTCAAGGCCTGTGTGCCTTGTCCTGGGGTGTGTCTATGGCTGTGAAGGAGCAGTTTTTTAATAGGTACAAGTACAAAGTATAAAAACAAAAGGATCTATGTGCTGATCATGAAAGAATATGCTAGCCATTCTAATGTAGCTCTGCCAAGTACTTGATTGTGATTTGTTTTTATTTCCAGCTACTTGGTTGCCTCAATATCTGGAGATCCTAGTGGCCACAAGCTTGGACTCAATCTTCTTCTGTGGTCCGGCCGGGACCATGGGGGAGGTAATCCCAGCAACAAGAGCATCACAGTATCTCCCTGCCTGTGACTTTCGATTAGCATCACGACAAGGGAGTCCTCATGCCACCAAGTGTTAGGTATGCTACTCGAAATAAGCATTCTTACCTATTCTTGAAGTGAAACAGCAAAAGCACTACTAAGCCTAAAATGCAAAAAACATTCAAATCTCGGGTTGGATGAAGTTCCAATTACAAGAAGGCGTCTGCAGACATGATTCACATGTGAACTTAAAGCCCACGGATGTAGGTTCGACGGAGTCACAGAAATAGCTTCCCGCAGATGGCTTCGCTAGTGCCATACCCAAACAAATTCTTAAAATAATCATTGTGTTACGTTGGTGTCATTAATCTTATGTACCTACCCCACCCAGCAGTCGGGAGATTTGAAATATAAAAAAAAATGGGAACTTGCACATTGTCAGCTCTGCAAAGATAATATATTGAACCGAGCATAGCACGTTCAACTTAAGAAAGCAATTCAGTGCAGGCCTAGTTTTAAGCTTCACATATTTGTTATTGCCCTTCATAATGAAGTAAAAACTGCTTAACTTGTGGCCCACTACAGGCTTTCTATTAGTTTAAAAAGTGTTATGGCAGTTTAAACAGCTCGCTCCAAATATTTTCTTGAAATGCATAGGTTTATTATTATGTGGATGTTTGCAGACAGTCATGGTGAGACCAATCTTTAATGCCAAGTGTTCCACTTATTGAGAGTTGGTTGAGTCTGTAAATATTGTAGGTCGCAAATTAAATTTTTATGGTATGCAATGGGCACAATCATCCGTAATGACTAGCTCTACCTAGGGGAACTTTATACGTTTACTACGGCAAGATGGTTTCACAAAACTAAGTATTTAGTTTATTCAACTCCTGCACTAACCATATCTCTAGAAACTTTTTATATTCTTTAGGATGCTGAGTTAGGATTCTGGAAGTAGTTTTATAGAGCTACGCTAGACATTTCCAGTTCATAATTTTTCTCTCAAAGCATTCGAGAGAGCCAAACCCTGTAATATACGGATGGAATTCCAGAATGATGCGACTGGCAGTTTGAAACATTCGGCACTGTAACAGTAACAATGACATGTCACTTGCCTATGTAATGCTCATTGTCGCAGATCAAACTGCTTTTTCCGTCTGCACTCATTTTCAGTGGACTCATTCAGCGAACTCGCACCCGAGACTGCAGCGCTGGGTTCTGCGAAGTAATTTGCATGAATATAGATGCAACAGGTTTCTTTGAGTGTGCGTCTAACACGTATTCTTCATATTGAATCTGGTACTGTATTCATGACCATGTCCTTAATTGTATCCACATTCCAGCTTATTTTTATTTTGACATTTGAGTTTTCTTCAGTACTTTTCTCAACATCTGTGCTTGTCGAGCCGTACTCAAGACCATTAATCTTGTCTTTCACTATTACATTAATATATAAAACTGTTGATGCCGAGTGAGAATTCAAGGTCCCGAATCTGTCGTGAGAGTTAAATAAGAACCAATAAAAAGCTCTACAAAGGAAATTTTGTTAAAGGAGGCTGTATAAGCATTAAAATAGCACATGCCATGCTAAAAAAAAAAATACAAATTCTTGTTAGGTATGCAAGGATGACACTGCTGTTTCTGATGTGTCACAAAAAACATCAGTGCCATAGAGTGTTCCTTATAGAAGTACAAACTGTCGAATTCAAAGCCCAGAAGTTTTATTCAAGAATGTTCCTCAATACAAAAAAAATGTATTTAGAGATCTGAGCCACTGACTCATACATGACTATGTGGCGAACATTCATTTTCATGTGCATTATAGTTTACAAGGTCTAGTCTGCATTGATTTATTGCATTCATGCTGAAACTGGGAGGGGTTCTCTGGGTATGAATAAAGATATAAACATTTCTTGAAATCAAAACATTTGAGAACGAACAAAAGGAAGGATCTGAGAACGGTATCTTAGATTCTCTTCTCTTTTCCTTATCTCTAATTTTCACCTTATTTCACCTGATGCATTTAGTTTTTTTAGCGCAGCTCTTAGCACCCGTTTCCGCGTTTCGCGGCGTCGCCCTCGGCGTAACCGCCCAACTAAACTTGGCAGTAAATTGAATTAATGTTGCAGTCATGTGACGTTAATATTTCCGCTAAGTCTAGCTGAGAAACTGAATTTTTTATGGATGACATGACACGGTCATGCAACGTCATTTTCCCCGCTACTTTTAGCGGGAAAACTGCGTTTGTGTTGAGGTCATGTGACATCAATTTCCGCGCTAAATTTAGTGGGAAACTTAACCCGCTAAATTTAATGGGGAAATTTTCCCGCTAAATTCAGGGAAATGTCCCGCTAAATGGGAGGGAGCAGAAGAGGAGGAGGGGAGGGGGAGGAGGGGCATACCCTCCCATCCTCCTCTTCAAGATCTGTGCTCTAATTTCACGTTACAGAGAATTGTAAACGTCTCATATTTCATCTCATGCTTATTCAACTTTTGTATTGCAGGTGCACTTGCAGCACAAATCTGGGTTGTGCTGATCCTCTACGCACAAGTTAGGAACTCCTGAGTGGCAAGAGTGGGAGTTTGGTCTGACAGCTCAAGGGACACCATTGTTCAGTATTGAATTTTTAATTATCTTCTTTTGAGCACAGTTAAACTTTGTTGCTTGCAGGTCTTCTAAAAATAAATACCTACAACCAAATTTACCACGTCACAACATTTTGCCTCTGCTCTTAGTGCTCCTGGTGAGCCTCGGATAAGAGCTTACTGGTGTGCAAACATCAAGCTTGTTTGAAACCACTCACTGATGTACACTCGCTGACATCCAGCATTCCAATGAAACGCTGGATGTCCACAGGTCTTTCTTGAACAATGCAAGCGGGAAAGGAACCATACAATCGTATCGTATTGGGGGACATTCTAGAGGGTGTTTCTTTTGTATGTTTTACAGATTTGTTTTAAAAAAGCCGTAAAAGCTACATTTATGCGGTCTGTGCACGTGAGTTATATGGCCAGGGCGGCATAGTATAAAAGGCTAATTGGTAATGATCAGTCAGCTTATTACAGAAATGTGCCAGTCTTCTTTCAGAAAACTAGATGGAGGTTCATTCTAGCATAGTTTTATCTCGCGAATCTGAATATCCCGTTCGTTTTCCGCAAAGGTATAACTAAACGTGAGAAAACAAAAAAACATCCTACCAATAGTGACATCGTAAGAAGACCTTTCGGCCGCCAAGCGCGTCGCTTAAGGGCCGCTCGTCCAATCTCAAGTTTTGTAGGTGTGTTCTCCCGCATTGGCACCAGTCGTGACACATTTTTCTGCCCTTTTAAAAAATAGCACGTGCGTGCATAGCTTTGATAGGTGCTGAAGATGCATGAGCAAAGATTTCGAAAGCCACTTTTGTGACGTCGCTCTCCCGGGAAGTGCTTTTACAGCGCTTTAAAAATGACTCTATGCAGCCTCGATTCATAAAATTACCATATAATTTTGATATTTGAGATTCTGGAGGTCACATGAAGAAGATTTAAAAGTGTTTTCTCAAATACAAAACCGCTTCAGCCTCTCTCTAAGTATAGTATGTTCCTGAAATTTTTAATCAGTGAAAATAGACCCATGGTTCCAATTAGAAACTTGCTAAGCATCATCAAAACACACTAAATCAACTTTCTTTGTGAAGATATAAAACAAGAGCAGCATTTTATGGCGTTCTAAAAAAATGGTCAATTTGGACGCGTTTCCAGACTTTGGTTTCTTACCAGAGCGCATCTTTGCACCTGCGGTCCTGCTGCCCGGTGGCCGCAGTGCGAAGCCGCCCCCTCGCCTCCCTCGTAGGATGGAGGGAAGCAAGGCGCACGTGCGTTGCGTGTCTAAGGGGGAACAGGACCTTGGGCGCAGAGATGAGCTCTGATAAGAAACTGAGACCTAGAAACTCGTCCAAATAAAGCGTTTTTACAGAACGCGTAAAAGGCTACCCCTGCATTATATCCTTCTAATTGTATTTAATTATCTGATTGTTACGACAATCAGATAATTAAATACGAACAAATTGTATTTAATTATCTGACTGATTGTTACGACTAGGCCCCTATACTACGTACGCCTGGCCGTATAACTCGCCTGCACAAACCGCATTAATTTAGCTTTCACGACCTTTCTAAACATATATGTAAAGCATAAAACTAAATCGCCCTGTACAACAGTGAAAAGGCGAAACCAGCATGTTGGAGCCATATGGCTCCAACATGGTGGCGATACCACCGTGCTGGTATCGCCTTTTGCTGGTATAGGTTGTCCCATATTACGTTATGCATGTATGGTTCCACATGGTTCCGCCATATTCCACTACACTGGTATAGGATGTCCCATAATACGACACGCTTGTATGGTTCCACCTACCTGTATCATTCCGCCTTAATCCACTATACTCCATCCACCGATTCGCTTGTATAGAATGTCCCATATTACGGTTACGCTTGTATGAGCCTTTTCCGTCATCTTTCCATCATCGAAATTTTCCAACAGGGTGGTCTGACGTATCGTAAGCCATTTGCCTCAATTCTTTTTCGAGAGCCAGCTGTTCCTCAGAATGCTCAAGGACAATGAAGTGTGGCAGGCAGCCACAATAAATACTTGAATACACCTATTTCTTTTTCTTTTTTTCACTAGGGGACAGTACTGGGAGTTTCAAGAAACGCCACAAACGTTGGAGATTATTTTTGGAGTAACGGTCACTTACGTTTATGGAAGTTTTGGTGACTGCAAATACTTACAATTTAGCATGGAATAATTGTGAATGTAATTTCATAATTTTTTTTTATGGTGTACAAGTCTTCCCGAAAGTACCCCCTATAATGCGTCTCACCTTGTAATGTACTTCAGACATAGATATATGGACCGCTCTTACCATTCAGGGCCCCATTTCTATCGGTGCCAGAATCTCGAAGTGCTGGTACGAACGTTAAAGTATGCTTGGTTTCCTGCAGACTTGTAATAGACCTTATTCATTATTAGCGCCATCTCTCGGCGGCCACAGGTACTATCAGAGGTTTGGTGCCATCTTTGAGGCTTCGCCTCCCCGCAGCCAGCCGCATTACGAACCCCTCTCCCCGCGTTGTGTTCGTGCATGTTTCTGCGTTTTATTAATTTTTTTTGTATATTGATTGTGTTAGTTGCTCGAGAATAACTTCATTAGATTAGGCGCAAGTTTGTTTTCAGCGGTTTCACTAAGAATCTCTTTTTATAAAAATGAGCTTCATTCTAGCACCAGAGCAGGCCGACTCACGCACTTGTTTTAGGATCGTGCGTTAAGTCGCCTGATCAGCCGATTATGCCTTTTCGCACAAAGACGAATTATATGATATATTTAGCAGAGCCGTCACCTACTGTGTGACAGTTTGTTTTTATATGGCATTTATGACTGCGAGTCTAAATAATGCGAGCAGTTCTTCACCCAGTGCGCATTGACCCAGCGTGTGCAGACCTGAATTGCAGAGTTCTATGATTGCGGCGTTGAACGTTAAATGTTGGATCGCCGTTGTGTTAACCTTAGGAATATTGAAGATATGATTACACACACAAAAAAAAAGACGTGAACAAAATTTATTACAGCGATTTTTATTTAGTTGTTTGGGGAGATCATCAAGTGGTAGCTCAAAACATCATAATAAGGAGTGCGTGTGAGACAGCACGAATTTACGATAGTAGTATTTTTTATTGCAGACAAAAATATAAAAAAACTACGCTGAAGATCTACACTACCATGCTCACCCAAGCGTATGCGAGGCACAAAAGTGTAAAAGGGAATGACCGGCGAGTCGCCGCAATGAAAGTATGCGGAATATAACGTATGAAAAAAAAGCGATTTTATGGAAAGTTGGAACATTTTTCTTTTATAATCATAATAATAATAATACTAACAAATTAATTCAGTACTTGCGCATATATACTCTTTGGCCCCCTGAGAGAAGATGCATTAATAAATGTCAGCGACATTTTAATGTACTCCTCCCGGTAGCGCGGTCACGTAGAGTTAAATTTCATGCTTACTCGCATTAGAATATGACCAGTGCTCATAGAAGTAGCTGCCTGCAGTATTGGCTCAAAATAAAAAAGCTTCCCCCAGCGCAAACCCGATCCGTTGGGAAGCGAGCAAGCGGGACTGTTAAACTCGCCAACAGGTCCAGGTTAGCAGTCAACAAAAGCTCGCTTCTATGCTTTCGTCTACATCTAGAAAATGTTTCTCGAAATGTGAGAGTCGCGTAATGATAATGATACAGCGTAAAGTAAGCGGGCGTTTACCTTTGCTTTTTAGCCCCATTGTCTTTATCTTTGTTAAACAAAGTTGTCGCGTTGTCTAGCTCTTCTGCACTTTGCATCAGCCTTCAATCGAATGTAAAAGACTTGCTTGAGCGAGAAAAAGGAAAAAAAAAATCTCAAACCACTGTATGTGAGTGATGTTCACTGGATCTCGCCGTTCCTCTGCGCGAGCGAAGCTACGATGCTAGCCAACATCGAGCTTCCAAAAAATCACACAAAATAATAGATGCTCGCTGTTGTTACACGCAAATATCATGACTCCCTCATGCCATTGTGGAAAGTGTCATATATTAAAAAAAGGTTTAACAGCCTTGTAAAAGCACACAACACTTTACGAATCTTTACATCGGTTGTTTTTCATTTTATTTCCTCGTTGAATATGATAGCGGAACAGAGCAGTCGTGCGGTCGCTGCTCGTCGCTTTCACGCGCCGCAAACGGCCACAGCGCTTTGCCAGTCGCCTCAAAGATGGCGTCGGAAAGAAGGTTAGCGCCACGTCCGATAGATGGCGCGCGAATCTGAATAAGGTCTATTCGACCCTTCGGGCCGTTCCTTTGGTTTCAGTTCATTGTAGGGTAGAGAAAATTTTGTTTATATATCTGCACTTTTTGTCGCATTTTTCTATCGCCTGCTTAAATGTATTGGCAAACGCAATGCGGCGCAATTTAGAAATAGTGAGCCTAGCCTTAAAAGGAGGGAGCAACTCAAACCCTGGATTGCGATTGCGATTTAATGACGGACGCCTCTCATGCCCATGCGCGAGTTGTTGCGTGGCGAGAAGGATAACGGCAGGAGAGACCGACCTAATCCCGGAAAAATTTGCAGACGACCTATGGTTTTGGGCCCCCCGTTGCAGCCTGTATTGGAAACGCGGTTTATGAACTATGTGAACCCCAATCCAGCAGTCAGAAGCTTTGTTAACAAGCGCTTTCTCGCCTTCTTTACACTTACAGGGCTCTTGCACGAGGCCATGATACAACGCTACTTCGTCCCAATTCTGTTATGGTGTGTATGCTTTGTGTTCTTTGGGGCCGTGTTCGGGCTGCAGCTTGTCCGCTCACTACAGGATTACGATGGGCAGTTGCACTGTAATTAGATGGACTAGTCATAAACGTCGGCAAGAAAATAGAGCTACTACGGGAAACGGTGTTTTCTTTGTTTTTTCAGAATTCCGGCAATCATTAGGAACCTGGACAATGCGACGCTCGAGAAATCGGCTTGGCGGAGTCAATAATGTCTCCGACAGATATGCCGCCATGATCTCGACAGCTAAGCTTCGTACCAACTAACGGTTTGTGAACTGCGCTGCGTGTCAGGTGAGGAACCTGCTTGCGACTGAGTAGGACAAGTAAAGCAGTCGAGCTTACATCTGCTGCAGCTCTTCATATATGTAGCAAGTCAAAAAGTAGTAGGACCGCCTACAGTGCTGACAAGTTCAGCACAATATCCCCCAATAATAATACGTATAGGTAGCGGCACTAATTTTCTTGTCAGGCACCGGAAATGATTAGCGGACGAACACGTTTATTTTGCTGTCCGACGCCTTCCACGCGCGCATTCAAGTTCAATCGGAAGATGTTAAACACAAGTCACACTTATTCTGATCGGAGTTCCATCGGCTGCTCGTCACCAATATGTTTCATCATCAAACGCGAGTGAGGCAAACGCCAGTGCTCTAGGGCAGTACTGCTGCCCCAGTAATAATAATAATAATAGGCTTTATTTCCAACAATGAGGTACAGTTATGGTGGGCGCTTGGGGAGAGCCGTTAAAACAGCTTTACTGGTCCCGAGCCCCCAGAAGTATAACAGCCGCGAGAAAAAAGTTCATAGAAAAATCATTTGAACATCAACAAGGTGTTCAAAGCAAAAAAGTTACAGTATCGATAGCATAGATATAACGAAAAATTAGCATATGAACGTGCCACTCAAATTTAATTGGTTTGCATAAGAATTATAATGTCCTTAGGTTATCTGTAGATATATTTTCAAGCTGTATGCGTTGAGCACAAAAATAGTTGTGGGTGCTTGGGAGAGTAAACGCCGCGGTTTGGAGGCCGTAATTAGTTCTAAAAAATGGGACTTCCCAGGGTTCTCGTTGGATATGCATATACTTTTCCTTTTAAGTCAACTAAGCTCACAGTAGGTCGTACATTCATACTCAGTTCAGCTTTATATGTAACGCAGAAGTGATATCGATGCAAGTTGAAACATTTTACTCCATCTAGCTCGCTACATAATTTTTTCATTGGAAATTCCGGGGAAACTTTGCAAATGATTCGTAGTACCTTTTTAGAGCGCAGCTCTTAGGGGCCCGTTTCCGGCTTGAGCGGCGTCGCCGTCGGCGTCGGCGTAACCGCGAGGTCACGTGACCCCCCCGAGGTCACGTGACTCCCCGAGGTCACGTGACCCCCTTAGGTCACGTGACCCCCAGAAGTCACGTGACCCCGGAGGTCACGTGACCCCCTGAACTCACATGACCCCCCTAAGAAGGTCGCGTGACTTCTGGGGGTCACATGACCTCAGGGGGTCACGTGACCCACCCAGGTCACGTGACCCCCTGAGGTCACATGACCCCCTAAGGTCACGTGACCCCCAGAAGTCACCTGACCCCCTGAAGTCACGTGGCCCCCTGAAGTCACGTGACCCCCTTGAGGTCACGTGACCTCAAGGAGTCACCTATCCCTCAGTACGCTTCCATCTTCCTCGAGCTGCGCTCTAACCGGCGTTACAGGGAATTGTAAATGGCTTTCATTTTTTTTTAAATAAAAATTTTTTTTGTAGACGTGACTTAGTTGTTCTTTACGAAACTAAATGGCCGTAACTAATTTGTGAGTAAAATAGCGAGGTATATAAGAGCAACCTTGTTTTAAAAGGCAAAACGTATATATGTCTGTGACGATACGCCAAGCCAACAATGGTAGACAGTTTTTATGTAACAATTTACAAGAGCATCGCGCCACATGTTCTCTTAAACAAAGACACCGTAAGCTTTAAACTTTTAAAAACTTTAACATAATATCCTTGTCTATGTTAACAATTTTACCCACCGGACGAAGCAAAACAGCCTTGGTCTTATTCACATTTATTTTTAGCCCATTATACCTACTCCGTGTATTTAGCTTTTCTAGCGTGAAAATTGCGTTTTAATGAGTTATGTGGGGCTATCTTCATTAAACAGCATTGTCGTGTCGTTTGCGTGGATAATAAATTTCGTTGAATTGCTTATATTTACGATATAATTTATATAAAGATTAGATAAGGATGGACCCAAAATGCTTGCTTGAGAACCGCCTGATTTAATTGACTTTACATCGGAGAATCGACCAGCCAAGTCGACATACTGCTGACGAAAAGACAAGTATAATTGAATAAGAAGCAAATCCTGACCCCGATAACCATATATTTCGAGTGTTTTAATTAGAAGGTTGTGATTGAGAAAATCAAAGGCCTTCGTGAAATCAGTAAATAAGCCGAGAATTAGTTTTTTTATTTTCAAAACCTTTAAGAATGTATTCTTTTTGAGTGAGAAGAGCGAGTTCAGTAGATGGTTGTTTGCGGAAACCGAACTGAGATCGTGTCATTACGTTATGACTATTTGCAGATATTGACATTCGAAGGAGCAGCGCTTTTTCTAGTCCTTTAGAGAACACTGGCAAAATAGAAATCGGTATATAATAACGAAGCTCGTTTTTATCGCCCTTTTTATGTATGGCTGATACTCTTGCGATCGAGCCTCATTCGTTTTGGAAATATGCCGTTTCGAAAGAGGAGATTGAAGATATGTGTCAAGCAAGCGGAGATAAGATCACTGACGTGTATAACGGGCTTTATCTGTATACCATCGGGGTCACACCTTTTACTGCTATTTATAGAATGAAATGTGGATAATGCCTCTGTGTCAGTAACCGGGGTAAGAAAGAACGACGAACCATTTCTAAACTGTATATACTTGCAGGCATCATCCTCGGGGATTTCATTACTTAAGTTGACAAAATACTCATTGAACTCGTTCGCCACTTCCTTTGCGGTTAGCTGCTGACCATTGTAGGTTATATTTTCAATGCTTTGGACCATCCATACATTTCAACACGGAATTAAGCTTTTTCCATATCAAATCGGTTCTAATTCCACGCGGTAGAAAGAAGTCGCAAAAATATTTTGATCTAGCAAATGGAGTTCTTTGTTTAATTGGTTTCGATAACGTTTAGAGGCACTAAGTTTATCGATATCTTTCGACTTTTATGAATTTGTGATAAAGCACGTTTTTCGTGCGTATTTTCGCTAGTAATTCCTCCGTAATCCATAGTTTACTTTTTTTTGTCCGAATTTATTTGTTTTTTTATGTAAAACAACTTATATAGAGCTCTTGTAATATGCTCAAGAACATAATATATGCTTTCTCTGCATCTGTATCGAGACGAACATCGCTCCGAACGATATATACAGTTTTTGTCTAAAATCGTTTAGAGTGTCCGACGTAATATTATGATACGTTGGCAGCCGTGTCTGTCTCATTAGTTTTTTTATATTAGTTTTTGTTATTCGCAAAAATATACCTCAATGACCACTGATGTCAGTTACCATCAAACCGGATCTAGTTTGCGACTTGTCCAAATTTGTAATAAATAGGTGACCCTTGTAGCCGAAGAGATTACGCTCTTTGATCCGCGTGCTTTAATTAACTCATTCATCTCTCTTTCACATGACGATTCGAGTAACATATTTATGTTGAAGTCACCTCCCAAGATTACGTTGTAATGATTATCATTAGCAAAATCAATAAAATACTCTGAGTAAGTGAAGAAACCTGCAAGGTTTCCGGCCAGTGTGCGATAACAAACAGTGATAATGTTCTGACCGATTAATTAAGAAAAGAACTCGTAATCTTTGTGAACGTAGCTATAATCAGTGACAATTTTACCCGAAATGGTCTCTTTAAGCCATAGGGCCATGCTCCCTCCCCGGCTAGCAGTGCGGTTTAGGAAGAGCGTATTTTACGACAGTAGTTTTAGAACATCACTAGGCTCGGAGAACCAAGTCTCAGATAGCACAATTACATCAGACCTAAATTTAAATTGATCAGAAAGCAAGGGATTTCGTCCGATTTATTTCGCGCTGATCGAACGTTAAGGTGAAGATATTTCAAAAAGCTGCTGTACTCGTTTTCTAGGAAGGAGCTTGCATTTGACGGCAGAAAATATTGGTCGTCTGCCACACAAGGTTTGTTGCTAGACAGTGTGAAAGTATTGTTAGTCATTTTAAAAAAAGACATGTTTCAAGAGGTACCGTGCAGGGAAAAAATTACACCAATTTTTTTAGATCATCCAAAGGCTTAATTACATGCGCTGGTTCCCGGTTTTTATTGCCTGCGAGGACATTTTCATTTCTGAACGAAACATAAATGAAGTTTCTTTCTTTAGCCCACTCTTTTTCTTCCCAAAGAAGCGCACTGTCTTTCTCTGTTTAATTTCCCTGCATGTAGATACCACTGTTCGCTTTCTTCAGCAGTGCACGTTTTTCCAGCTATTTATCTCGGGTCTGCTGGTCAACAAAGCACACAATGACGTCTGAACTTTTATCAGGTTTAAATGCTAGCCTATGAATATTGTCAGCTTTGTTTGTTGTCACATCCGGCACTTCAAGCATTTTGGCAACCTCATTAACATTTGCCAGCAAATATTCGTTGGTATTCATAGGATACCGTGAATCTCAAGATTTTGCTTTCTGCTCCTCCATTTAAGGTTGTTTACTTCTAGCTTTAGCCTTTTCATTTCAGAATCAGCTGCAGTCTTTTTACAAGCGTTCTAATCTTCTTTTTATTTGTTTGATTTATTTATTTTTTGTTCCCTGACCTGATTTAATACATTGTCATAGTTATTCGACATTGCTTGCACGGATTTCTCGATTCCATCCACTTTCTTTTAGGCCTAGTGTATTCTCTAGTTTAGCGCTGATGAATGCGAACATGGCGACTAGATTAGGTTTCTTATCGTTTTTGGAACCCTCAGTGCTTCGTGTCACTGTTTTACACGTTTTACGCCGCCATGATTTGCGCAAAGCGTTGCCCTTTGACTTGTAAGTTTCATTCGAAACGCGAAAGCAATTTAGATGGTAAAAATTATCGAACTCTGTACATGTCAGTTTGGCCTCAGTGTCTGCACATTTGGAACAAGTATGTTCCATATGGTAGCGAATCAAAAGAAACCACAGAAGCAGCAGCAGCAGCAGCAGCAACAGCACGGAAGGGTAAAAAATAAACAAGGTAGAATTTTACCAACCTGTAACAGTCGTAGATATGGTTTATCACACGTTCGTACGTGCTGCCGCTGCTGCTGTGTGCCGCTGCAGCAAAGACCGGGCTTTCTTAAGGCAGTTGTTGATGACATGAAGTTTCCGGTGTTGTCCTGCACTAATCACGGCTCACAGCTACGATGACGGGCGCTGCTGAGCTGCTGCGAGGACGGTGACGATGACTGCCGCACCACAATGACAGGCACTGCTAGGCAAACGATGATGACGGCCGCAACTTCCTTGGCTGGCGGTTACTTTTCAGCTTGAACAGTCGTTCAGCACACCTTCGTACGAGCCGCCGCTGCTGCTGGGCCGAATGCCTCCAACATGGAACCAAAGGCACTGATGGCAGATGAAAATGTTGGTTTCGATTTCAATGCTAACCGGACGTGACGTCAGGTGCAAGAAGCCGATAGTTCTAAGAAAATGTTCAGAAATGATATTTGTTTGTACAAAAAATTCCACGTTTCCAGGATGTATCCTCCTACAAATTTGGGGGGCGGGGGGGGGGGGGGGGGGGGGTGGAAGGGGGGCTTGTTTATTCTTCCGACAGATGCGGTGTTGTCAACAGAATATTTTTTTTATTTTTTTACGTTGAACAAAAAATCGTTTCGGTAGGGGTTGTGTAAAAAGAGAGAGGCTAAGAAATTTGCTGGGCAACAGACCGATGTCACCAAGCAAACAACAATGAGGCACCTATTCCGAAAGTGGTGCCCCCGCCCCTCCCCCCCCCCCCCCCCCCCCCATGCTACTTGAAGTCACCGCTATCCAGCTTCCCGGGTGCATAGGGTTGTGGCGCGCGTACGCCATCACACTTCATCATTTTTGACGCTCCTGTAACAGCTTAGATTCTTCTGCATGCCTGTACTTTATAAGATTGTGTTGTTTGTGATGCCTTAGTTTGTCATCAAGGGCAGAAAAGCAGTTCTCGTCGTACTGTCGCTTTAGAATCGCTTTATCGTCTGCTTTGTCGTCGTCTAATTTTGACCGCGGGAAAAACAACTACGCCAATACTCGAGCGCTCCGGCTGCTTGGTCGTCTCAATGAGCTGGGAAACAAGTGAACATCTACGTAGTTCAATGGCAAAGAACACTTCAATTTGAGGGACCATCGGCTCGGTGTAGCCCCGCGGAACAGCATCACAAGTGTCGGTAGAAAACTGAGCTACGTGGTGCTCAGGCTTCTGCATAGCCTTTAATCGACAATGAAGTAAGAAGAGCTCAACAGACTTGGTTTTCTAATAGTTTTCTAAAAGTAGTTTTATTCTGGTTGACAGCTTGTGCTTGGCGACCGGGTACCGATAATGCCTGCACAGAAAGAAGAAGCGATCTAGAGAAAGACCGTGCCTGACGCGCCGTAACAACTCGCATCTGTCAAAAAGAAGCAACCATGCCACACTATAAGAAATGCCCTACGTGTCTACTTACCCGCAAAACACTCAAAGGGCAAATCTCCGCGATCTGCGAAATCAGCTCAGGGAATGATGAGGCGGAACATCTATTTAGACCTAAATATGAAGTCTACGTTGTGGCATTACGCAATGCAAATCCTCATGCTTGAATGGCGTAATGCCACAGTGCAGACTTTATTTTGAGGTCTAAACAGATGTTCCGCGTCATCATTCACTGAGCTGATGTCGTATATCGCCGAGATTGGCTCTTCGGGTGTTTTGCGGGTGTGTGGACGCGCAGGCATTTCTTTGTGTGTATATAGATACCTTTGCACTTTGGCTGAAGATGAGTTTTCGTGTACAGTTTCTATTGAGTTTCATTTTGTCTGCACAACCTCTCAGTGCTAAATGTCACCCGATTGTGAATGCATTTGTCCGCGGACTCCATTGGTGTTAATGCAAGATGAATCAGTACCCCCAGCCGAAATCAAGCTATGGCATGACAGAACACCACACAGAGGGTGAGGTTTTTTGATGACTTTTTCGCGCTTGCTGCACTTCTAAATGGCATTACTGGGTGGTTTCTCGTTTTGTGGGGAAAAATGAAGACTGATGTCGAAAAAAATCGTTTTATTTCAAGTGTTGCATATCAGTAATCGCTGCTCTTTTTTAGTGATTTTCCTGATCTTTTAAAGCACAGTCCAGCTTGAAGCATATTGTCGCAATCACTTATAACTACCAAAATACATCGAGCAAAAGGAGTATTGAAAACGGACGGCTCAAAGCTGTGCGATGATCTCGATTGAGATAGACCAACGGATAGGACGCTACGGAGCGTGTGCTTAGGGAGATTTCAACGTACGGAACACTCCGGCACTCCCTATATACTACGCCTCCTGCCCTGTAATCTTACTCAATTCAATTACTCAATTTCTAAGTGAGAGATAAAAAAAGGAAATAAACTGTTCCTCTCGACCTGCACCACCTGACGGTATAACAGGTTTGATCCAATATAATATAAAAAACGAGGGCCGTAATTGACCGAACGTTTCTTTAGTCCTTAAAGCCAATTAAAAAGAAAAACAGGGAGACAGCTGAACATTGGCATTGGAACGAACTTGGAGAATCTTGCGAGCAATTATGAGTATTTGTGTTTCGTTTTTTTCCTTTGGTATTAAGTTATTAATTGTTGTTCCGCTTGGTCCTGCCTCTTGTCTTCTGTGTTCTTGACGACGAGGAAGTTGTCTTCTTTAAAATTTTCGTACTGGAATATATAAGAAAATGGATTGGAAACAATGTTAAAATTTTATTCTCTTTTAATGATTTTATTTTAAAATTAGTTATGTATTTCTACGTATCTTGGCGTTCTCATGTATGTTTTCATTTTATTTCTTATTTGTCTGTCGCCTTAATTATTTTTTGAGGGGGGGGAGGAGGGAGCAGAGAGCATTGTAATTTTTCGTTGTTTTTGATTTTTTTTAATGATTATATTTTACAGCAAGGGATTATTATTATAGCTATACATACCCTAGTATTTACCTATTTACATATTTACATTTTCCCCCGAAGGAGAAGGATCACACTTATAAAACTTCATGTTTGCATCCTGTATTCTTATCATGTGTTGCTATTAATCTTTTCTTTTTTTTTTTGAGATTGGAAGGAATGAGGTTATGTCTTGAAACAGACACTAAATATTTAGTCGTTTTCGTCAGTATTACTTTTCTTTTCGTACGTTGTTTGTTGTTGGTGGTCGGTCTTGAGGGGCGCAATAAGAGATCAACCTCTTTTCTTTTTCACTGTCTGCCTTGGTTGTCCGTTCCTGAACACTGTTGCTCTGAGAGTAGATGACTTTTCGTTCCAGTTTTATTGTAGATACTCTCGTTACTCTTGCTGAGAAGCCCAGAACCTGTAACTGGTCTTAGGCCCTCGTAATCTGTTGTTTGGGGTCTTCTCTGTGGATGGCTGTTTGTCGCGGGTGGTTAGTGGAATCCCAGGGAAGGAAACTGGCTCACTCCCCCTGATCATGTTGTGGGCCTTCCAATTGCCATTGATTGTGGTGTTGGTTCAGGATGGAAAGCTAAGGAGAAGCTCCGAACCAGGAACTAGTCCACGGCTCTCCTAACCAAAGATGGAGTCTTCTCATGGAGATGGCGTTTCTTTTTTTTTTTTTTTCTAAGAAGCTAAGGAAGCCCGGAGAATGGAACTGGTCCGAACCCCCCTATCCACCACTTTTGGGTCTTCCAAGGCCATCGACAGTGTGCATATTAGCAGTTCAGGGTTTAAAGATGACTTTTGGTTGTCTTTTTCTTGGATTCCGTTCTTGTTTGGGTTAAAAGTTAGTCTGTAAGAAATGTTTTTTACAGTAGTTTTTGTTTTTCACTTGAGATTGATATCTTCCATTCTCAAGTTTGTTACAAATACATATAATCATATATACATATATATACATATACATACACACATACATACCTACATATACATACACCCACGCGCACATATAAACACACATACTTATACATTCACATATGTATACATATACAGACACATATATATATATATATATATATAACGGGCATGGTGGCGGGAGGCCGAAGGCGTGGGTATAAAACAGAGAAGAAAAAAACCCTTAGTGAAAAACAGCAACAACGGACGATTTAATCTTCGACGTTTCGGCCGGAGTCCGGCCTTCGTCAGGAAGCTTCCTGACGAAGGCCGGACTCCGGCCGAAACGTCGAAGATTAAATCGTCCGTTGTTGCTGTTTTTCACTAAGGGTTTTTTTCTTCTCAGTTATATATATATATATATATATATTTATTTATATACTATGGAATGTTGTCTGAAATATGTTTAACTAACGCCTCCAGAGTATTTATATGAGTTTTAGAGTTCAGTAGCTTTTGACGAATATTCAAGTTTATGTGCGATATTGAAAGTTTTTGAATAAATGGTTTTGTTAGATGGCATGCAGTAAAGTAATAATCCATACTAGTACAAGTTTGTCCACAGGGACAAGTAGTGTGGTTGTGTATATTAAATCTATAGAAATAAAAAGGAAATCTGCTGTGTGCAGTAATAATTTGTGTGATGTTACTAGAAGGAGGGAAGCTAATGGGTATATGATTGGTTGATGGTATCCATTTAAATAATTCTGTGTTTTTGCCATCGTTTTGCCAAGAGTGATCCCATCTCCTACGTGCTAATTCCATTATTGTATGTTTTATATTTTCTTTTGATTTTGGTAGGTGTATGTATTGGCCATGATAACGTGCCGAGTTTGCAAATTGGTCGGCTAGATCGTTCCCTAAAATATTAGTATGGCTTTTGACGTGAAAAAAAGCCGTTGTATTAAATCTGTTGACTGATTGGATTATATGTTTTATTTCGTTAATTAAAGGAATTGCATTGTTTGGATTTGCCAATGCTTGTAGGACTGACAGGCTGTCGGTGTATATGTTACAATGTAGTCCATCTCTTATTGCAAGAATATAATCAAGGGCTTTTAATATGGCAATAGCCTCTGCATCGAATATTGTACTGTGTTTTGGTAAGCGATATTTTCCTATTTTTATAATTCTTCCATTGTTTTTCAGAATAACGAATGCTGCTCCCACCTGATCTAAGTACACTGAACCATCTGTATAGAGTGATATGACGTTGGTTATTTAAGATACAGTAATAGAATTGATTCTTTGGAATGATATATTGAATCTCTTTGTTGGATGAGTTTTTTAAAGATCGATAGGATACGATACCTCTGTGGGGGAGATACTAAAGCTATCGAATTGGGCGGGTATCTTAAGTTGGAAGACATTAAACATAAATGATTCTACGTCAAGAGTAATGTTGATTGGGATGATATTACATAGTATAGGCAGGCTTATGTTAGAAACTGTGCGGAACGCTCGTGCTATTTTAAGTAATGGTAACCTTTGTATGGATTGCAGTTGTCTTAACATATGTGAATTTCCTGATGGTCTCCACCACGCGGGTGATCCATACACTATATATCTTTCTATGCTTCGTAAGAATATTTCCCGTAGTTGGCTTGATGTGATACCCCAATTTGTTGAGTATATTTTTGAGATGTTGGCTGTATGGATTTGAACTTTCTGTTTTATATATTGAAGGTGTGGTAAGAATGTTAAATGTGAGTCATAAATGACTCCTAAAATTTTAAGTTGTTTCACTATTTCTAACTTATGATCGTGAAATTTTATTATTGGGGGTCTTTTTTTATATAGTTCTCCTCTAGTTATTATTAGACATTTACATTTCGAGTAGTTCAAATATAGTTTACGTTCGGATGTCCACTGTCCTATTTCTTGCCGTATTTTGATAGTTCTTTCTTCTAATTCTCTTCTTGAGTTCCCTTCTATGACAACTACGATGTCATCTGCAAACGCTTGTAGATATATGTGATTCGGAAAGGTTCTTTCTAGTAATCCTGATAGTAACATATTCCATAGTAAGGGGCTTAGTGGAGAGCCCTGGGGGCACCCCATATTAATTGATTTGTTTATTTCTTGTTTTTCTGGAGTGATATATATGACGGTTCTATCGTGGAAGAATGAATATAGCAGATTGTATAGATTACTTGGGCAAGAATGGTGTTTTAAATAGGCCAATAATACCGGATAACATAGTGTGTTAAATGCTCCTGTAAAGTCTAGGGATACCATAGCTACCGCTGTTGATTTATTTTTTAGTTTTTGTAGATGTGTAGTAAGTGTGAACAGAGCTTGTGTAGATGATTTAAGATGTGTGAACCCGAGTTGTCGTGGGTGTAATAGTTTTTTTGGGTTAAGGAAGAAATATAATCTGCTATAGAGTGCACGTTCTAAAACTTTTCCGAGTATGGAATTTAGGCAAATTGGGCGATAGGCGTTGGGTTTTGCTTTGTCGTTATCTTTTTTATTTAGCAGTAGTATTTTCCCTTTCTTCCACTCCTTTGGAAAATATCCAGATGTTAGACAGGAGTTGAATAGAGCCAGGAAAAATTCGGGATGGTTATGCCAAAAATATTTAAGAAAAGAATAATAATTATTCTTTTCTTACTGTCTTTAGCTAACGTGCAATTTTGGTGGATATAAATTATGAAGCAAGTCGCGAAAACAATAAAAAAAAACGCTCCTTTTTCAGCCGCCATGTTCGGCTCTGTTTACCTTCATAGGCACCCTTTTCGGGGGCTGCTTTTTTTTTCGGGAAAACATAAAATCCGATGCATTTTGCCTAGAGCTGTTTTTGTAGCACCCTGAGGCACAACGGGTGAAGCCGCCTGCTGAAAACCGTGAGTAAAGACTCGAGCAAAATTATCGTGCTAATCTTCAAGTCTTCAAACGCCGGGCATACAACGCGTACTGACGAGGTGGGAAATCTGGGGAGAGCTACAGGTACCAGAATGCACCGCGGTAGCGGTAGCGTACAGCAACTCTCGGGGAGACCTGTCCGTTGTGTTAAACGTGAGCTGCCAAAGTATCGCCAAAGGAAAGATGCCACACGTTTCGCGTGCAACACAATAGACCGACAATGTGCTATGTTCAGTCCCGTTCCTCTGGAGTAGACGTTTACGCTCTCGGCGCTCTTCATTGGTTTGTCTAGTAACTTAGCAATTCCTGGAATGGAGATACCGGTGGTAATCGGTGTTTTCAACCCGTCTGTTTCTTACAGAATTCTCCATAGCCACGGATGTTTCTCCGTCGACATCCAACCACTGCGTGGAGGGAGAGCAGTGGCGCGTCCGTGATTGCGCAATCACCAGCCAATCAGCGTGGAGTGAGCTTCGCCTCGCGCGTGACGTCATACCTAAACCAGCCAATCAGCGTCGGGCGAGGAGTCTGT
The DNA here is from genome assembly GCF_016920785.2 of Ixodes scapularis. NCBI lineage: Eukaryota > Metazoa > Arthropoda > Arachnida > Ixodida > Ixodidae > Ixodes > Ixodes scapularis. The sequence goes on along the minus strand of NW_024609879.1, from coordinate 46,225,751 downwards.
CCTCATCACCTGGTTCAGCCAGTAGGCATCGCGTTAATCGGCGGCTTCCCGTTCGAGCTTTACAAATTTCTGGACCCTTTTAAAGAGACAAAGCACGTTCCACGTGAAAAAGAGGACACGAGAATGGGATAATCCAAACCCCAGGAAACATGCCCCAAAGAAACATGCGTCTGACCCGAAGTGGTAATTGGAAAGCGTCCTTGTACTTATACGAGAAGAGAACAAGACAAGCGGGGTGGTTCTGAATACGGAAGTAACCTCAAGAAAACCCCAGTAGGACTGGTTTCTTGGGTCAACGGAAAATGAAGCTGTAGATAACTTTTTTTGTACGAAAAGATTCAGCTTTTTTTACGTAAGGCAATTGTAATATGTTAGTTGTTTTTGTTTTTGTTTTCCCAAGAAGGGTGATAAAACCGCAGTGGGGTTTGTTGGTACTCTCGGGGTTTATTTCTATTTACAGAAAATACAGAACCCTCTTACATATACAGGTTAATATCCTTTATCATAATTTTGAACGAACTTTTTATCAAACATGTATTATGTATTGGTGCATTCGAAGGCGTTTACCATTCGCCATATTCGTTGGTGTTGTCCACAGCGCAGGCTCCGTGGGAGCTCCTCCCAGTCGGCTGCCAAAAGGGACAACCATGAAAATGTATAGTAGACGCTGCACCACTGTTGGAGAAGTTCACCGTCAATACACGCTCAGCAGCCTTGGCATCGGCTATGGTATTGACCAGAATATGAGTTTGGACAACTACGTTCGAAGTCTTTCATATTCAATATTTGGAGTAGCCGTTTTGCGCGGTTTGTTACTTCACTCACAAAGTTTTAAAAATGTTAAAGGGCAGAAGGTAAAAAATTATTTCAGTGTTGTTTCTGTTCGACGCCGTAACGCAGTCTGTCGCCAACCAAGTCAGTCCTGTGGAATCACCCCATCTAGTTGATTACAAGAGTGGAGCAATAATATAAGCATTCATTTAAACTCTCGTGCAGCGACACTTAAGGATAATATTCATAAATATATAAATAAAAAATGAACGAAACCACGTTGATGTTTTCAAGAACTCAGCGCATAGCAAAGGCAATACACAAATTAACAAACATTTTCACGTATTTATTTGTATATGTATTTTCATAGTTTCAAAGCCTGGAGCTTCTACAGAGAGGGGTGGACGACCCATATAAAATTGTTCGCAAGATTCTTGAAATATGTGGCGTCATGAATGGGCACGTTGGAGACAGGGAGGTGGTTCCAATCGTCAGATGTTCTTCGAATAAAAGAGGCAAAATAGATGTTCGTATGACTTGTTGGCGTGCGTACCTTACACACCTTATCGTCGCCATGTCATACATATGGTTCATGAAAAAGCTGTTGATCTTTTAGAATTAGGTTAGCGTAATACAGTTTATAAAAAAAAGTCAAAGACGAAGGCACTTATGGCGTGAAGCGTGGTTAGGTAAGCCCAATGTTGATTTCATTGATGAAACACTAGCAGTACGGGATTAATTAGAAAGGATGAAACGCGCTGCTCTGCTCTTTACTGATTGGAGAATGTTTGATAGTGTCACATGTCCCAGATCCCAAACAGAACAAACATATCCAAGGTTTGGCCTGACTAATGTTTTATTTAATTGTAGTTTGACAGGAAGATTAGCGGAACGGACAAGTCGGCGGAAAAACAAAAGCATACGATAAGCATTGTTAAATACGTAGTCGACGTGCATGGTCCAGGAACGGTTATGAATTCTGTGAATACCAAGATACTTGTATGAAGAAACAGAAGCTAACGGTATATTATCAAGGATATATATGGCAAAGTCCGTGTTGTTAGAAAGACGGGAAACACGCATGCTTTCACGTTTAGCAACGTGAAACGGTCACCGACACCCCGCCAAAATTGTTTTTATTTTTTGCCCTCCGATCCGTTTTGGTGTCAAAAGACTACCCAATCAATATGTTGCTACAGCTTCACGTATATGTTCAATCAAGTCAAAATAGGCAACTCTTCGCAACCGAAACCGAAACTGGACTGGGGAGGAAGACGAGATATAGACCTTTGCAAAATAACTCTCTCGCCGCCGCCATCTTGCAACTCACGTGACTCCTATCAGCCAGAAAATCCCCCCCCCCCCCCCCGGTCAGCGCGACTCCCCACTTGCACTGTCAATTTGGAGTTCGCCTGCTTTCTTGGGAGTTTTTACTTTATTTGCGAATTCAGGAAACTTACACTTTTTTTCTGTTATCATCCGCTTTGAGAACCAGGGAGCGCCAGGGCTCGGAGCCTGCTCGACCTTCGCAGGAATCAAACGAAGAAAGCGAACGTCAAGCAGCCCGCGACGCGGGCCGTTCGACGTTCTTCGAGGATTATTTCCATTGAGACAATCTCCGAAAAGTATTTTTGGTTATGTCCCCGGTCTTCGCGAAAAATAGCTGATAGGGTCGGGTTCGAGTTGCGTATGGGAAAGGTATAGACACGTTTGTTCGTTTGCTTTGGTTCTGTGCAAAGAGAGCAGCTCTCTCCAAAACGTGCCCCAAAACAAGCGGGATTACGTCCGATTGTCGTGGAGCGACCGCCGTCGACACTGTTTATTGGATATGCTGTGTTTGGATAACGGGGCACCGTGGGGTGCGTGCAATATACGTTGCTCGAATGATGAGACTCGTTGAATTTCATGTTGTGGGCGGGGAATATCCAATCAGTTCGGATATTATGTGTGGTCAAATATTTTCTACAGTAAAGACCTTTGTAGATTGACACGACTCAGTTTATGTCGTTATAAAATCAAGATAAAATAAAACAAACATTGCAGTCGCATTTGTTCTGTCGCGCACAGACTCAGCAAAAATAGCTTTAATTTGTTTTGTTTTTGGTTCCAAAAATCAATTCTGCGCTGTGGCACAACGCAATGAAAGGTGTCACGCTTGCATTGCGTAATAACACAGCGCAGACTTAATTTTGAGCGGATGTTCCGTCTCATCATTCGCTCAGCTGATTTCGTAAGTCGCAGTCATTGGCTCTTCGAGTGTCTTGCGGGTAAGTAGACACGTAGGCATTTCTTAGAGCGTAAACCACAGAAAACGGCCCGTGACCTCGGAGGAGAGAGTAAGCGCGACTCAAACCGTCCAGTTCTCGATCGGCGGTTTTCGGGTATATTGAAAACGAATTTCGAGCCGCAGATTGTGTTCTGTGTCGTTGGGTTCTCAAATATCATGTACAAATAAAAAGCTTGGCGACCATAAATACCCTGTCAGTGTCCCTTTAAGCTTCATTAGGAGATCAGTGCGCCAGGAAGAAACTACGTCGACCTCCCGCTGTAGCACAGCACAATCAGAGAGATTAGTTATTACGACAATAGAAGACAAAATTTGCAATGGAAGGTCGTCAATGAAGATTAGAAACAAGAGAGTCCACAGGACAGATTCTTGCGGCGCGCAAGACGTTATGGGAATAGTAGAAAAATTTTACCCATTGGCAGAAGCATATTGTTATGTGTTGGACACGAAACATTTAATCCAACCCAAAATATCAGGATCGATATTAACTTAGGAAGGGGCGTTTCACAAACCACGAGCAAGAATTGTGTTGTGGTGGAAATAAACAAAAACATGTAACGAAGTAATTACGGGTTGTTATGTCCGTTCCGAAAATAAACTTGTCTTCATTGTACCGTTCGTTGTGCAGAACAATATTGCACTCTTTATTTTGCGGACCAACGGAGCACCTAATTACTGGAGGATTAACATGCACGTTGAGAGCTGCAGGCTGACAGCCCAAATAATGCGATGCAAAACTTTTTTGTAATTATCCATTCTCGCAGTTGCTTATACATTTTCTGTTATATATATATATATATATATATATATATATATATATATATATGTGTGTGTCTTCCAAATAGAGAGAAACAACTTTTTGGAATACCCAAAGGACCTCTTCTGTATTGCTAATTTTCTCTCACGCGACAATATAATTTGGCGGTGGGTGTAACTGCCCTTTGGTCTTAATTTGCATTTACAAATGGTTCTATATTTCTTCAGTTTTCCAGTTTCTCTTCTTTAAGGGCGCTACGGCGCTGCAATCGATTGCTTCAGGATGGAGGTTCATGCGCAATCGAATAAACTTGTAGCTGGCAGGACCTTGTGTGAAGCGAGCAAGGAAGCCGACATTTACCTTTCACAATCTTGATCACGGGTAAGCAGACATAAGTGAGAAAAAATTGTTCCAATGACTTGGAGAAATCATGATTGAGCATGTTTATTCCCGCTTATCATATCCAATACAGCAACAAGAGCATAGACGTCTCGCCCCCTATACATCGTATTTCAATATAAACATGAACAAGCAGTGGGGGAACATCTCGGACAGTAGAATACTTTCAGTTCACGAGCCCTGTTTGAGTTTCAATGATCAAAAATGAGCAACGCTTCTTTTAACTTTTTATCGGCGGAAAATCAGAAAATGTTATGCGGAAAACCGGACAAAAGATAGATTGATCTGTGTTACTAAACCATACGCCGCAAAAAAAAAAAAAAAAAAACGGACAGCATCTTTTATTGTTTTGCCTCCGGAGAAAGTTACCTGACTATACGTGACGGCCCACCGGAAGCTTGTGAGACAACGTGAGACATTTGACGAAGTTGGACGCCCACAAATCAACCGAGGAATGTAATTGTTCCTCGTTTCTTTCGGTGCACGGGAGAGCGTTCGGGATCACAACGACGTTTCGTCAACTGCGAGTCGCCGCCGTTAGTGATCGAGCTCGCCAAAGCGAAATTACGCTACAGTCGGACATGTTTGGAGGACGGCGTCAAGGATCGTGTCATTCGTGCTCGATTGTGCCCGGAAAAAAGCGAGCGGTGTGTTTTCGACGAGTATACACATATTAGAATTGGGACAATACCGTCGCAGTGTGCGCAATTGTGGCGCTCGTTTCCCGCAAAAAAAAAAAAAAAAAATTCGAGTGGCGTGTTTTCAGCGATTAGTGGAAATATTGTGATTGGTACAACGTCGACGGACCGCGGAAATCCCGTGAATAGTATTCGCGTGGATACAGTTGCAGACGCGGACGCGAAAAGGCTGTTTTTAATTCCACAATCCAGACGATAAGGTAAGAAAACTACACTCTAACCGCTCATTCACACTGGAAGTGGATCCGCGTTCGGAAAGCGGCTGCGAACGCGGTTGTATAAAGATCCGGTACAATCGCACGTGCACTTGATGTTATCGAGTGCGCGTGCAATTGTACTGGATCTTCATACAACAGCGTTCGCAACCGTTTTGCGAACGCGGATTCGCTTCCAGTGTGAATGAGCGGTAAGAAATGCTTGTGCGTCTACATACCCGCAAAGCACTCGAAGAGTCAATCTCTGTGATCTAGGAAATCAGTTCAGCAAATGATGAGGCGAAACATCCGTTTCGACCTAAAAATGAAGTCTGCGCTTTGGTATTATGCAATGCAAAGCGTCATGCTTGCATCGCGTAATAGCGCAAACTTAACTTTGGAGATCTAAACAGATGTTCCGTCTCATCATTCGCGGAGCTGATTTCGTAGATCGCATAGATTGCCTCTTAAGTGTTTTGCGGGTAAGTAGACGCGCAGGCATTTTTTAGAGAGTAGTTTAGCGTCCGACTTGTTAAGATCACGCAACACTCATGGGGATATAACCCATTTGTTCGAACTGCCCTGTTTGAAAAGAAACAAACAAGCGCTGTTGGGCTTGACAACGTGGACGAGTACTAAAATTGAAAGAATGCTACCGGTCGTTTCATGCCATGTTGAAGCAAGACGTGACGTCTTGATTGAATCTTGTCACGAACAGGCACTTTAATGCATAATGAAAATAAAAAAAATCTGTCTCTGGAATTTCGAAATTGACGTATCTATAATTGACCTGAAACCGAACGCTTTGTGCGGTCCAATGTGAAAAGATCCCTCCTATTCTAAAGTCCTCCGCTGACACATACTCTCAAAATATGTTTTATTTTTATTTATTATTTTTTTGTTGTTAAATTTACACACGAAAAAACTTTTCATTATTTGTTCGTCCGCGGGTTTTTGATGAGTTTGTTTAAGACTCTCACATAAACCGGCCGTTCACAAGCGCATGTCCACCCGAAAATTAATATGAGCTAAAGATTCTGCTTTAAAATAAGAACAAACCAATAAAAACTTCTTTATTTTTACTTATTGAATATTTTATGCAGTACCAAGTTGATATATGCTATGAAAACCCGGGTACAAGCTAAATATATAAAGATATATTTTTCTAAGTCCGAATGTCCGATCGTGACGAATATTAATGAATCTTTTAATCAATATTTATTTGCGCAATAACTCAAGCGTGCTTCTTTTGATCAAGCTTTTTCACTTTGCGGAAGAGTCGGATGTTTTCAACTTCGATTTCAAAATTAAGAGATTCTGCGTACTTAGCGCTGAGAGTGAAATTGGCACGCACGTGACAGAGGCTGACTGCGCCCGACGACTCCGCGGCTCGCAGGGATCTGCCACAGCAAAGTTTCCCAATCAAATGGGAAGCACTATATCACTTCAGGCAGCCAGTGGACGCAGAAAGCGTAACAAAAAAGCCATATTTAATTGCTGACCGCACAAAAGATAGCCGTGTTGTTGCCCTTTAAATGCGTGCAAACAATACCCGAACCGAAAGCGTTCCCTGAACCCTGTCAAGGTGGCTGGAAGTGGCCCAAATAATACAATTTAAGATGCGACATCTTGACTGTACGCTGATACAAATAAGGCGGAACTCCAGTCAGCCACTACGCATCTCGAAATTACGAAGATAAGAAGTGGCTTGCTGCCATCTCGCATTATTTGTGTCAGTGTGTACCAAAGATACGAACTTCAAAGGTGGCGAAACGCCTCTACATTTGTTAGTGTATTTGGTATAACAACATGGAGTAAGCGTTTGTAATCACGTTGACATAGAAAGGCATAGGGTGTAAGAAAACCAGTACGCTTACCACATTTCAAACCGTTTTCGTAGACCTATTTCAGAATGCGATAGGCGCCTAGCGCGTATCGAATTCTGGGAACCTCCTGTGTGTTCCTCATGGCTCCAGCGGCGTCGACCACGCGACACGGAAGAGAGCAACAGAAAAAAATACAGGATAGTTCAGTTGTCCGCCCGCCCTCGCTTGTTAGCTTCTATTGCCACCTCTGCCTCCAAGATCGCGTCTTTCTGCTACAGCCCGCTCTGATCGTGACTAGAGCGACTTATATACCTTTTCAGCGTCCGTCGCATGGTTGCTGCCATCTTGGAACCGTGAGATGCGAACGTCATGAGGTGGCTTCAACTCGTCGCTCCGACCTTTCCTCTGCGCCTTGGTGATGGTGCTGTATTCGAGTTTTTCGTCGCTTTTCTGAGTCATTCTGTAACGTGTCGCCTGACGCTTACATTTACAACTTAACTGCATCACCTCAATATGTGCATGACGACATCTGCAGTAAATTTTGTACCATATTTTAACGATTTTCTCCGTCGGCGTGGCGGATACCTGTGAGGAGGGTGGGTGTACAGGAACCCGCCTCAACCCTGGCGCACATTGAGCCAAATTATTTAGGACAACTAAAATTTGTTCAGTGATAGTGGCGGAACACTTGAAAGAAGTATAGCGCAATGTATATTTATAATCGCGCAATTAGGAACTCAAGGAATGTGATAAAAATATTCAGCATTCACAGAAGGTGTGTTTAATGAAAGCATCCTGCTTTCCTTTCAGAACAGATTTAAGATAGTTTTTTTTATTGTTATAAAGTATATATATGATAGGTGACTAGCGTTTAACTCAGACTTTCTCTGATGTCCGTGATAATGGTGACATCAACATCAGGCGATTTGTTTTTACACGATATTGCCCCTGAATGCATTGGACGTTCTTAATCGTTTTGGGGATTTAGACATTTGCTTGAATCGTTTGTTTATGGATAGAAAACATTTTACACCATGCTCGGTGTCATGTCTGAAGTCATTCAAGTGATTGAACACGTTTAAATATATTTATATTTCAATCAATTTACTAAAATAATTCAACACGAAGGTTGAATTATTTCAACCTTCGTGAACCTGTGACATGTTTTTTTACCTCGGTAAAAAAACATGTTACAGGTAGCTTGCGAGTGCCTGTGGGGCTCGCATTATGTGACGCCGAAAAAAACGATCTTGATGGAAATCACCCGAGTTTAGCGTTGTCGATTCCATATTGCACCATTTTCAATACAATATGTCTACACACAGGCTTGTGATGTGGCGCCTAGTATTCGACATCAGCCAAACGTACATTAGATCAATTATCTGGATCCCTTTTATTTTATTTGGCAAAGTTTATGCAATCACAATATTTCAGACCACTTGATGGGCCTGTCTCGAATCTAATATTCTGAGCGCGTAATATTAAATTCTAAAGAAAAACAATACCTTATTTCCTAACGCCAACGTTCTAAAATATGAATAGAAGTTAGAAGTACTTTAGCAGGGCCAACAGCAAAAGAAATTTTCCACCCAACCTAGGACGGACACATAAATATTTCTCGAACATCTAATTTGTTTAAAAAAGAAAAAAAAAACAGTCGGAGACAGTATCACTTTTTTTTTATATATCTTCGTTCCCATAGAAGACATTTGAAGTCCCTAAAGGTCACAAAAGCTTTTGTCGACGAAAGTCGGAGAGTGAGCAGTTTACTTGCGACTCCATGTGATTTTCACGATTAAGTGGGTTTTTAGACAGGTTATGGACCTGCATTTTCGCTATGTACCTACACATTAGACTCTTCAATAGTTTGTTTTTCTGGCAACTAGAGTCTTTGGGTACTACCGTAGACAAGGGGAATCCTCTCTGTGCATCATATATTGTTTTACCACCAAACCCAGCCGGAATTAACGAAGAACATAACCAGATGCCCTTATTTTTTTTTATTTGAAAATACTGTCAGCCATCTCTTGAGGGCTATCACAGAGAGAGTATTTATCGCTGTGATGACTCATAAAAAACTCAAGCATAAGAAATCGACAATTCAGCAGACACTACTCTTTGAACAAGCGCTGAGAACAAGGCACAACCTTGACCCTCTAAAAAATAAACAAATTAAAAAAATTAGGTCATATATTTTTTGCAAATTGCACACTTAAAAGGCATCACTTTAATCAGTTATTATGTTAACAGCTTTGCAATGGAATCTTCAAAGGAGGACACGGTTCCGAAATTTACAACCTCCATCGCAATGTGTTCCACCCAACGAACCATCGGAATGCGTTCGTAAAAAAATCCGCAATTATGATTCGAAACCTTTTTGTGGCTCTTAAGATGGCTCACTAACCCTGTTTTATTAATTGTGTTTAATAGTAAACTAACTTGTGTCACTTAATTAGGCGAAAATGATATTAAACTTAAATACAGCCGCGAGGGAGATGAAACCGAAACCAACCAAATTGAAACCACCCAATGACTACGAGTGCGCAAGCGTCCTCTATAAGCCGGTAGGGTAACTAGTGATATCAAAAGGTCTATTGGCCTTTTCACGTCACGCCGACGACAGCATTTTTCCCTGACTCGTCCTACTCTCATCGTAAAGGCTCTGACAACGTGAGTTGTCGGCGCGCTCGTTTCTACTTACATATTTGTGCGCGTTTGTCGTAGGAAGTGTATTTTCATATGTGGTTTTATTGAGGTAGTGCCCAATGCCTGCAGGCGAGACTTCAACCATCAGGCATGAACGACAGGTCAGGCAGCGCATGAATCGCAGCTGGTATTATACGGAAAGGAAGAAATGTGGCCACACTTGCAAAAGCATCACAATAAATTACATCTCACACAACCAATGCTGTTGATGGTCTGAATGAATTGGCAGGTTTTTATACAATTTCGCTGTTTGTTTTTTAATCTCTCTTTCTAAACAAAAACATAGAAGCAGAAAAGGTACATGCTGCTCGAGCAATATGAAAAATATGGTCTGGTTCAAGGAAAGAGAATCAGAAAAGAGATAGCCGATGTACAGGAGCGAAGTAAAGAAAGAAGGGTCACAGGCAAGTACCAGTTATTTATTTATATGTGTTGATATTGCTCACATTTGACGCTTCCTGAATTCGGATAATATTTCAATGAACTCCACTGGTAGTTTCTGCGGACTCGTTTATAATATCTCTAAAATATTGTAAAAAAAAAAGTAAATGAAGATGTCTAGACCGTAACTATTACCTTTGTGCAATTTACGTTTCACAGGCTCTAAAATTGATATTTCAGCTAAATCTAATTCTCTTGAAGCTCTTCTCACGCCAACTGTCACCCTCTACAGGTTCCACAATTTCTGCTACTATAATTTAAGAAAATGCAGTGCGTCTACGTTCCCGCACAAAACACGGCGAGCCAATCACAGCAACTTACCGGGGCAGCTTGGGGAATAATGATGCCGAATCACATGTTTAGACCAAAGACGCAGTCTGAGTTTTGACATAAACAATGCAAGTGTGACTTTTTGCACTGCTTAATGTCACAACTCAGGTTGCGTTCGCGGTGATTGGCTCTCCGAGTGTTGTGCGGCAAAAACGGGCTGGCTTTTTCTTTTATTATTTTTTTTTTACCAGAATTTTTGATTTGACATCAATTCGAATGCTTGCTGTACTTCCTCTTTTTCTATGTTTTCATATTTTCGAGCTGTAGAGTGTTTAGAGGCAGAGAAAGCTTTCGGGGACCTGCAGCAATGTCTCTTTTACCTGGAAGAACTGTACAAGCTAAACGGAGTCGTTTCCAAAAACACAAGGCTGGAATAAAAAAAAAGAATTCGAAAAAAAACTATAAGCAGTTCGAAATACGGTACTATGTATTGCTGTGCATATTTTTGGGCAGTTCAATACATCTAATACAAGCAACTGGCGTCCGTTCGGCTGTTCTTCCTGCTATCATACAAATACATCTAAAGTAATTGTGTGCGTTCTAAAAAAATATAACATGCCTGCATACGTGTACGAACTATATTATTAAGTCGCGGAGAAGCTACATTAATGTAAAACCACCCCGTTCCACGAGAATTTTAATGACCTTCAGACCCAGGGCTCTTAAAGTATCTACGAACCAGCGCAAACAGACTGGCACGCGCAGGGTCGGGTTCGCGAGCTAATGTTCCGACCGCCCTAAGGTCTTTGATATAAATTCCATTTGAAATGCCCGAAAAGCGGTTTGTAATATTCTCCCAACTCATGAACACGCAGGGAACATAATTTCACCATATGAAGCACTTACGCCGCCGATTCACCGACCCCTCGCACGATCGCCTTGTGTCGTGTGGAAGGACGGAGAGGCTCGTCGACGGAATTGCCTCCGCCGATAGCGTCCGGTATGTTTAACCTAATTATAAATGTAAAAGGGATAAACGCGCTTAGAGAGGTTACGGAAGCACCTCAGTCTTGGCCTTACTCAGTGTCTTGTACATCAGGTAAACAAAGTCCCGCTCCTGAATGTGCTTGCAGCACACAATGACCGACGTTGACCGTGTCTTCCCCACCTTGAGTTTGATTGTGCATGCTTTCTTTAGACACGAAGTCTTCGGTTGGTGAAAGCTGATACCGGCTTATTTTCTAAATTTTAATTTCGGCGCTGAGCAGTAGATTAGCATGATCGCCAGCCAAGAAACGGGGGCAGACAAGCGAGCCAGATACGAAATCGCGAAGCCAAGTCCTTCCCCCGACGTCACGGTACAGCTCACCCAATCAGGACGCGGCAACCGCAGTGATGCTTGTGGTCGTTCACGCAGTTAATAGAACCTTTTCACTCTTCGTCGCATGGACGTCGCCATCTTGGAACCACGTGACGCGGCCGCCGTAAGGCTGCTTCATCTCGTCTCTCACTCTCGCCTTTGAGCCTTGGAGAATGCGTCGTATTCGTGTTTTTCGTCGTGTTTCTGTTTATTTAATATATCTATAAAGTGTTGTCGTATACCTGTATCTGCGTCGTATTCGTGTTTTTCGTCGTGATTCTGCTTGTTTAATGAATCTCTAAAGTGTCGTCGTATACTTGTATCAACAACTTATCTGTGATCCATCATTATGTGCACAACATCACCAGTTAACGATGCATCACGTTTTGACTCTTTTCACAGACGGTGTACCTGATACATCTGGGGAGGCACTGAAATCAGCGTTAGCACTCGCGCACATTTAAAATATAGAAGACTGTACGACATCAGGAGGGCTCAAAGACCAATTAGTTTATACAACTCACATTTACGCAGTGATATTGGTAGAAGATTTTCATTAAGAAGCGCAATCGCGCATTTATGATCTTCAGGAAGGAGACAAAATTAGTCAGCGTATGAAGGCACTTTGTGTGTTTCCAGATAGCGTCAATCTTTACTTCCATTACGAATAAATAAAAAAAACAGTTTTAATTATAAGGGGAAACTGGATACGGGGAAAACAGTTACGGGAGTTTAACTCGTATTACATCTTATATTCGGAATAATATCAACGTCAACATTACGCGATTGGTTTGATTATTTTACACAAAAATGTTGTTCATAATTTTTCTTTCTTTTTTCTTTTTGCGATCGAAGTGTTTGTTTGACCGGTTCATTGATTAGTTTAAAAATATATCTAGCTCCATCCCATGTCTGCAGCCATTCGAGTGATTTCATGAAATTCCTTAAATATTCAGTTTACTTTGTTCATTCAACACAAATGCTAAGTTTCCCCTGTTAAATTAAAATGTCACATGCAGTTTGAGTGCACGTGGAACACACATATTGTGAAGGCAAAAAGAAGTCATCTGCACGGAAACCATCCGAGCGCAGCGTTCTTGATGCCATAGGGGTTTCCTTTCAGTGGCTGGCGACGCCGAAACGTACAAAGCAGATTCGTTCAAACGAATAAGGATGTCTACACAGGTGTGTAAGGTGGGGCCTGGCATTTGACTTCAGTCAAACTTGCCCAGCTCATTTCTCTTGTGTCCTCTAATTTCCTTTGTCCAAAGGACCAAAAGACCCGAAACACACTTGTTCGCTTTGGAGAAGTGTGTTTCGGCGTCTCGCCCCAGCGGGGCGCCAGTCATGTGGCTCTCCTCTCATTCGTTTTCTGCTGTTCTACTTTTCCATTTCAACGGCCGCTTCTCTTGGCAGTCTGCCCGGCTTTCTCAGTATACAGGAGGCTATGGTTGCGCTCTCCCCCAATAGAAGACCCAATACTCTCTTTTCCTTCAAGTTCAATTGCATCTGTTGTGGTGACGTCAAAACAACGCTGAGCTCTGATTGGCTTAGATTGAAAGGATAGTGGGCAGACCTCGAGGCAGCCTACTTTGAGTTCTTCCCAATATCCTTCAATCAGAGCCACTCAGAGCTCGGCGTTCTGACGTTACCACAAGCTGTGTATAAGAAGCGGACGAACTTGAGCTCGGTATAAGAACGCCGGAAAGCAAATCAAGAAGGTGCACCGTTATGAAACGGAGGAAAACAGCTTCTTTTGACAAACTTCGGGGGATAAAATACATGCCCCAATGGGCACAAAAGTAATATGTTGGGATCTCAGCCTCGGTCACCGTAGTCAAATTGCGTCCAGCGGATCTAGCGTCGTCGCTCGAAGGATATATTGCGTTCGCTCGTGTGACGACCGAGCAGCTTCATACCGAAATAGTTTCGTATCGTATCCTTTGATTGTCGACAAAATATATCTCAGAGGCTGGGGCAAAATAAGACCAAATTGTTTTCTGACTAGGCTCCGGGATTCGGAAAAATGGCGGATAATCTGCGTCGCACGTTCCTGTCCAGCAGCTTGCACCGAAACTGGAAATCCCGACCACAACCACACCGAGCCGGCGACAGCCCGGTAAACCTCGGCTACTGGGAAGTGTGAGAGAACACCTTTGGAGGCTGGGCCTCGCTAGTGTAACAAATTTCCAAGCGTGCAGGAGTGCATGAAGGAGTGCAAGAATATCTCGGAGTGAACGAAGCCACACGTTGGAGAAGCGAACAACACGTATGGTTAATGACGACCCCTGGTTGGTCTGGTGAACACAAAGCGGGTTTTAATAATAGATAGCTCAATGAAAGCATATACAGTCATTTATTTTTAATGTGGACTCGATGTAGTATATAGCTTTTCTCAAAATGCGGTTCAAATAATTCTCCGGAATGTACTCCGCAATCAGCGATTTAACATCGTATTATTTTCTGCTAAAGGGCCTTTTGAGGGCAAATTAAAAACGCGCAATATAATTATGGCAATAACTATTTTAAAGTAATTATCTTTTTATTTTGCGAATTTAAATGTATTGCTTAAGCTCAAAATTTTCTCGGCATCATATAAAAACGCAGGAACTGATTTTTAAAGGTATGTGCCGTACAGCTTTTTTGTCGTCTTGAAAAAAAAAAAAAAACATTAAATATGGTCGTGTTTCTAGGTTTTGGTTTGATATCGAAACACACCTTCGCGCTAGCTCTCCTGCATATAAGTATGACCAAGCCGCAAACAACTCTACTTTGTTTTTTGCGTGTTTTTGTTTCGAACTCAACCCGGCGGTTTTTATTGCGGTCAGGGTGGCCGTCAACGGTTCAACTTCAGAATAGCTGCCCTGTATTAAATCTGGATAAAAACTGGCTGATAAAACCAAAAAAAAGATTACCAGAAGATGCTTCTTTTGTTCTCAACTACCCAAGCTGAGGCAGTCCATCACAATGCAAAACTAAACTCGATCGAGCTTAAAAATATTATGCAGTTTTAAGTAACCGTTTTTTTGTTTTTTTTTTCACATCCGATGCGGTATGGCGGGTCCTCCGGTACGTACTGCGCGTATGGGAGTTTTCTGCAGTAGCGCATGCGCAGTTCATACCGGAAGGCCCGCTGTACCGCATCGGATGGGAAAAAATGGTTCCGTAAAACTCCCTATTGCCACAGCTCTAAGGAAGACATAGGATGAAGGCTCACCAACATGGCGTCCGACGAGATTTCGAGCATGAATTACATCGCGTAAAATCGTCCTACGTATGGTCCAAGAACGAGGAAATATGATTGAAACAGCGATCAAAATACCACCGCCAGTTTTATCATCTTTAGTAGGCTTGTAAGTGCTCTATTCTCTCAACATTGCAATGTTTCATTGCCGGGAATTGTACTTTCCAGCCACGTTGCAGTTAAAGTAACGACACCAATAATTGACGAGTTATTACCTACACACCCATAATCTCGTTTACTACCAACACTCCTAACGCTAGTAAAACTAAATTACACTTTAGCACAAGACGACTGTCGAATTCGACCACTACATCTCGCATCGTGCTATGTTGACAAAATGACGTTTCAATTCTTAAAAAAAAATTGGGTTGTTTTTATGTTTATACAGCCTAGAACTTGGTCTGCCTCACAGGGGCGACGAGTCTCCCAGCTGTAGATGAGAAATTTAGCCAGTGCAGTACAACCGTTAGCCTGGGGTCTTTAACGTGCACCACGCAGTAGTGATACACGACCGCACACCGGTGCGATGCTCATCCAGATCGAAACGGGCAAGGGTGGGGATTGAACCCAGGATCCCTGAGTTCTGCAGTGCGAGCTTTCTCTCCAGGTGCTTCGAGCTGCTGTGTGCCAGCCCACTCGGCCACTGATCCCCCATTTTAATTTTTTTTATTAATTGTAACATCTATAGCGCGCGCAGGTGCTCCGCTGATAGCTTGGCTTGCCCGTCGGACGTTGTTGGTCAAATGACTGCGAATAAGCACGTTTGACTAAAAAACAAGCTGTATCTTATCTGAACTGTTAGGTTTCACGAAATATCGAATTTAGAAAGTTTACACTTCGATCAATACGTGGCGACAAAGAAGTTCTGATTTTCTATAATATCTTCGGTTTTAACCTTCGAATTGAGGAGTAAAACCCTGCTTTCAAGCTTAAACGACACTAATTTTACTACTATAGCTTCCCATTTGCAATGCTAGACCAATCCCGAAGTATAGGGGGATATTGTCTCGACCGCTCTTTTCATAGGTCGTCGCGATTGGCTTTCTGACTCTTGTGTTGAGAAATAGACGTCCGGGTTTGCCAGGCGAATGCTAAATTTTTTTTAAAAAAAGAAGCCCGCTTAGTATGAGCTCTAAAAAACTCTGATTCGACTTCCTCAGGGGGGGGGGGGGGGGGGGGGGGAAAGTAGCCAGCTGCGTCTGGGACGTTTCCATTATTGAATTAATTTTCGAATCCCTCGCTTTCAATATACAACTCCCAGATTTGGCAATACACAAGATCTAGAAAAAAAAAAAGAGGAGCGATTGATGGATCCAAACAAATCACTCAGATAGTATATTGCGAACCTGTTTGGTGCAACTAAAGAACGTTACTATTGTTCCTTTTGTGTTGTTTTTAACAGTCATCTTTCAGTGCATTTAATAAAAGAGGAACCTGCCACTGAGGCATGAGAAAATAGTGTTTTTAGTAATTTTTGTACATTGTCTCCTTTTGGAAAATAATAATTTATGCGGACGTGAGAATAGTAAGTCTTCATTTTTTTAATAATTCAATTTAAACAATTACATAACGTATTGAAAAAAAAGTTCAGTTGACTCACATAAATCACAAGTCATAAAAACTCTCCAAGGTTTCAAGCCTGAATTTTTTTTATCATAAAATGAGCGGAGAATTTCGAAATCCTTGTGTTACGCATCTTTTCGTTTTTAAGCCCGTATTTTAAGCAGCTTTGCTTTTCTTTTTATGTATTCTTTAGTGTAAGAAAATAAAAGTCTGAATTATAGCGTGATATTGCCTCATAAGTCAAGTTTGTATATCCTACACGTTTTGCGAGCAAGCATTGTTTCTTCCTTGACTCCTTCGGAGCCCGGCCGCGGATAACGTTATGGTTCTCGGAACAGTGATTCTCGAAACGGCAGCAATCGTTAAAGATCAATGACTGCCACCAAGAGGCTACAAGAAGGCATTGATGATCAAACAAGCATGTCAGTTCCTCCCACGGTGCAATCGAAGGATCTGCTTAACGTTTTTTAATATTACGTTTACAGGTTCGCCAACTTAAGACCTTAATTTCAGTATCTCTTCACATCTGTGCACTTTCTCATTTGTGAGAATATTCTGTGAAGTAAAAGAACGCCGAATTTCGTTTTTTTTTCTACATGTTATACGACGTTTGTAACGACAGAGTGTTACGGACACCGGCGTCAACCGTCGAACTCAGGAAGATGAAGACAACACGAGCCTAAAATGCTGTAATGATTCTCCGAATAGGCTGCCGCCAGGGCCAGCGGTGCTTTGATTTTTGAAATACGAATGCATCAAACAAACAAAATGTGCTCCTTGGTAGTGACGCAATTAATAACAACGTGATGTTATTCATATTTCATGTAAATGGCGGGGACCGAGAATAAAAGCCGCAATAGAGTGTCCTCTATCTTCCGGAGTAACGACAGGGAATATTTAGCCAAAGTACACACAGTTAATTACTAAAAAAAACAAAAAAACACGAAAACATACAAAATGAAAGAACAAGAATATACACTACAAGCAATTCGAACTATATGTGCTTCAATAATCAAAGCATTAGATCTCTAGTGGAGGTTTATGCATAATATTTTTAACTATCGAAGATTAATGGCGTTCATATGAATATCATGACAACGTAACAAGTTTATATTAATTATGCATTAAATGGTTTTATTTAGTTCATTGCATTTGAATAAGTTTTAACAAGCTAGGAACAGCACGACTTTCTACACCCTAAGATAGAGCAGCAGCGGTGTACAGCCCCTTGTCGGTACAATAAAATATCTTTATGAAGCCAACGTCGCGCGGCAAAGCTCATAGAACGTAGACAGGCTAGTTAAACTTCAGTGAAGGTTTTTGGTAGTTTCTCACTTTTGAAGGTCCTTTGTTGCTTAATAGTTTGTCATCAGAAGTTAGTTTAAGACACTGTAAATAATCAAGGTGAGTTAAAAATTATAGATGGAGTGTTTTAAATATTGACGTGCAATTTTGCCACATTTGGAGAAATCAGTTGTGTTTCTGCGTTAATAACACAACTACAATAATGGCTAAGCATATCTTTTTATAGATATATTCGTGCAAAGCATTTAGAAATTCCTATTTTTATACAGTTTGAGCCATTATGTGTGAACTAGTTTGTTGGCAAATAATTTGTGAATATGTATCTAGAACGTGTTCAATTACCTGTGTCTCGTAGATTTGTTTTTCGCCTAGAAATGTTTTATTGCAGTTCATTTAATCTGTGAACATTTTGTAAACCTTGTATAAAACAAGTGTGAAAACGTATTACTACGTGCATGTTTTGGTGTGAATTTGACGTCTATGTAAGATACCATAGTGGAACCTTGGCACCCTCGACGCCTCAAGTTAGAAATTTCATATCTCCTAAAGAACATTATTTACGATGTTAATTTACAACTGAATGCTTCTCCCGAGAACATGGCTTTCACATTAAAATTTACAAAATTATTTTTAAAAAAATTGCCGGAACCTTTATTGCAGAACCGGACGTGGACATGCACTACAGTGAATATTTCGCCACACGAGTTTTTTTACGCGGTCTCATAACACGGAGCATTACGTAGGCACATGCCCGAGCAATTACGTACCTGGTCGTGACCGAACTGGTTAGCAACGGTTTGCCCTTTGGATGTTATCACGGATCTAATACTAGTTTTAATTTACATTACCATTAACGACTGAAGTATGGTACTAAGCTGGGCGAGTCGGTAGGCAGAACAAATATTGTCAAAAAACAGTGCACGAAGACGAAGACACGGAAAAGACGCACATAAGGTAGACTCATACAATGACCTTTTGTATCGTGCGTGCTCTTTCGCAAATTTCTGTTCTTGTGTAGTGTTTCTTTTCTTTTCTAGTTTTAACAACAGTGTTTAAGCGACTGACCCTTAGGCCCACCTTCTCAGCTGCTGCTTTTGAGTCATCTAACATGGTCAAGTCTTTCTCCTAAACCATGGTATTCTAGACATCTTGTTCTAGCGGAACCCTCTCGCATCGCAATATACCATCCCACTTGCAGTAGAAGGCCCCCAAAAGCAGTTTCCTGTCATTTCTATGCAATCTCATTGCATGTTGAGGTTTCCAAGAAATAGAGTGATCTCACGAAGCGAACTGCTTAGGCGCGGGAACGTTACATCTGTAACACAAGCCGACAGCCTGTGCGTCAAATGTGGGTACAAATGAACTGCGGGAAGAAGCCTGCACAAAAATAAGAAACTAAATACTTAAAGACTATCCCTGACGCGCCGTAACTCGCATCGGCCAAAAAGCAGCAACCATGAAGGAGGCCTGAAAGCGTTGGGTGGAGTTGAGTTTTCGTGTACAATCTATAAAAAGCTCCGTGACGCCAGCCAAGATTATGTTGTGGCATAATTCACCACCAGAAAGAGGTAAATTTCTTAAGTTTTTTGTTGGTTATGTTTGCGGTAAGTGTCACACTTTTAAAACTCCTATGTGCAGCGTGTTTGCGCTTTGTTAAAAAAAATAAAGACCCTATTTGAAAAAGTTGGTTTCATTTCAAGCGATGTATATCGGGAATCACTGCTTCTTGTTTTTTTTTTTTTTGCATGTGAATGTTCTAATTTTTAAAAGCAGGGCTGTTCTTGGAACTTGTTGTCTGAATAACAGTTATAACCACCAAAATAAATCGAGCAAACTGTGCTTTAAAATAGCCATTGTAAAGCAGCGCGGAGGTCCCGATTGCGATAAACCACTACGGAGTGAGTGCTCAGGAAGATTTTAACGCACGGAACACTTCGGTATGCCCTACATTACCTCGTGGACCTCGTGGACGTCACACTCTTTAGCCAACGCGCGGTGGGTGGATATGAATCACAAACGAAATCGCGAAACAAATAGAAAAACTGTGTCTTACGCCGCTCTATCCGCCTCTGCTTACCTTTCTTCGTCACTCTTGACTAGGCTTCTACGCGTTACTGAAAAAGTGACCGATTACAATTTCAACTACTTTATTACAAAAATTTAGATGATCACAGTACTCAATTACTGCATCACAAAATTGATTGAAAATTTACCAGAGAGCTATTGATTAATTTTCACTTTACCTTTTCTTAAACATTTTATTACAAAATCAGAAATGCGTAGATTTGTTCAAAGCGGCTACATTTTTTTTTCTTTTTGTCTTTTTATTGAGATGGAAAAGGGAAAGGGGGAAGTTTTTGTCTAGGCTAGATGAGTAAAGTGCGAAACACCAGTCGTCTATATCCTCGTTTACATGAAAGCGACTTCAGCGCATCGACTCCACTCGTTCATCAAACGAAGCCGACGCGGCAACGTTCGCATGAATTCGCGCTAAGCCCTACGAGAAGGTGGCGCCACGCCGAGTCAAAGCTCGAAGTTTTGCAGTTCCGGCACCAGCCGCACCACATTTTCCGGTGCATCGCACGTGGAGGTGGTGGAGGCCTTTCGACGCGTTCAGTTGATTCAGTGGATGTAAAGATCGAGCTCGCTGTCTTCGGTGCTGTGGAAGAAATTACGAGACGGAAGAAACATCGAAACCCAAGCGTTTAGGGCTCCAGGCCTGAGCGCCGGGGCACTCTGGACCAGAGGCGACGTGTGTGCGCACGCTTTGAGGAAGCCTCCGCGCTTCGCCGCGCCAGACCTCGCCGATCGCGACCGGACGCAGAGTCCGAAAGGCTCCTGCGCAGCCAGGAACGGCACCGAGGTAGGAGCTGCTCGTTCTGCGCTACCATGCCGTGCTCAGTGCTCGGAGCTCTCGGTGTCGTTCGGGCTTGCGGCGAAGACTTTGGGACCCCTTCGGACGCGCAAGTGGTACTTCGCAAAGCTTGGACGGGGGCCGCCCTCACCGAGCAGCTCGCTATATTCTGCTTACTTATGATGGCAATAAAAGCTCGCGTTTGTTCTCGAGAAAAAAAAATGCAGGCGACCATACGGGAACGCTTTCCACGCCGCCGACGAGGTTGGCCGCAGCCATGTTCTCAGCTCTTCACTCACTCCCGCAGCGAGCGCCTTCCCATAATCCTCCCCGTTCCAAAATGTGATGAGACCTCTGTTTACACGGGCTAAATGAATGCGCACTCGCCATCTCAATCCACCTCTGTCTAGCGACTTGAATGCGATGCGCTTTCTTTGCGCATTATGCCATTTACAAGACCGCATTGAAAGCGACAACTGGATTCGATGCGACCAAGTCGCATTCATGTAAACGCGGCTTATGCTGCGACCACCCCGGGTTGTAACAACCCGTACACAGGACGCTCTCGATTGCTCGACAGTCAGAACGTCGCTTAGCACGTTAGCATTCTAATCCTTCTGGTATCTTGGTATCCTTTTTTTGTTTCTTTAGGTTCTCAAAAACGTTTCCAACGACGATGCAACATTCACGAGTGACGCAAGGGCAGACAGGGTTATTTTGTTCGTAAAAAAAGCTCAACGCACTTATTTTAGCTCTTTCCTAAACATATAATTAATTACTAGTAATTGATTATCAAAAATAGAAATTTAATTACAGCTACCATTACTACAGAGCAAAGAAATTGAAGCGTTAGAAAGTCACAATCAATCGTAATTGATTACAAGAAATCAGTTACTTGTGACTCGTTACAAACAAGCCTGCTCTCGAAGGAGGCTACTTTCCTTCGGGAAGACTAGAAATCTGAGGCTTTTTTATCCGGTGCTGATAGTGTAGCGCCCAGGCACATAACAGGTGAAGTCACTCATTGAAAACAGTGCGCAAACACTCGGTTAAAAGTATCGAGCTAACCCGAAAACTTCCAAGCGCTGTGCGGGCGTACAACGGACACTGACGCGACCGGAAAACTGGGAAGAACTACAAGAACCGAAACGCACCGTGGCGGGGGTGGTGTCGCGCCACTCCTAGTGAGAACGGTCTATTCGAGACCTCCGGAATCGGAAGTAACAGATGTACTACTACTATTGAGTTGGTTCATTTTATTTATTCTGAGCGTACTTCAGAAATGAAGGGAAGTAGAGGAGCGTAAGACCAAAAGAAGCCTCTACCCCACCAAATTGTTTCGATGCGCAATCTAACACGCCTGAGAGGATTATCTAGTACTTTCTCGAAAACCCGAAACAAACTCTAAAAATTCATCTGGTTTTAACTTTTATTACACACAAGCAGGGATGGGCAGTATTTCAAATACAAGTATTTAAAATACGTATTTCAAATACTTTGTGTATTTTGCATTTGTATTTAATTACAAATTAGGTAATGTATTTGACGAGTGTATTTAAATACTAAAATGTGGGTATTTCAAATACAATTGTAATTAAATACAATTTTGTGGGCAAAACTACATCACTCGAATTTATTGTCACTGTCCAGAGCAGGAAGAAAACTACGTTCTGCACTGAGTGCAGTGTCTCTCAATCAAGCACAAGCGTTCAGTAACTTTGTGATTACGGTGCTAGTGCAAAGCCAAAATATTGACGAAATCAACATTCACAGCCAGACTGCCAAAATAATTAAGTGCCTGTGACAACTTGAGATGCTTTACAGCTCGATTTCCATCCATATTTTCGCCTGGAACATTCTAAATGCGCGGCTTGTCCAGATTTTTGTAACTGGTGCGAGTTGCAACAATAAAATATTCTCTAGCTAGTGCTGCGCGTCTTGGTCGTCTCGGTTCTTTGTTGGTCTATACCAAAATGTAATTGACGAAAAAAAGCTGCTTGAAGCTCTGTACTTTTTTCACCTATTAGGTCCAAGCTGATTACATGTTTTGGTGATTATATTTCTATTACTTTACTAGAGCCTCGCACACTAACTCCCGAGTGTGCGATGCAAAATTAAAATGAGATACCCAGAAACCCGTTGCCGGTGCCCTGAAGTCGCTGACGCAAATTTTGAGGAATGTATTTGGAAAAGTATTTGGAGGAGACCAAATACATTTGGTTGTATTTGTATCTTGTATTTAAGTGCTTTTTTGGAAATGTAATTAGATTTGTAATTAAATACATTTTTGACGAAGTATTTTGTATTTGTATTTCGATACATATCTGCATGTATTTTGCCCATCCCTGCACACAAGGAACCTTTGTAAAATCCTGCTGTTTTTCACAATTGTTCTAGCTATGGAATGTTTAAAGATATTTTTCAGTCTATAGTTTACGCTGCGAATCCAGGCTTACGAACAGAATTTTGCTGCGCATTAGCAGAAGCGTTTTAAAAGTATGACTGATTGTGTTACCCTTTAAATAAGGTATATTTTTTGCACCCAAAAGATCCCTTTTCTAACATTTAGACCAGCATTATTCGATGACAATTATTGTAAATTACATTAGCATAGACGCGGTGCACCATACACGTCAACGCGATGTCTTCAGACAAGAAAGCGTTCACCCGCACCTGGTCTGAGCACCTGAGCGTGCGCTACCAAGTTCGTGCAAGGTGAATCGTTTGCACATGCGCCGTTTGCGGCGTCTGTCGTCAGGGCAGCGCGTTGGTCGATAGACCTTTCCAGCGGCCGTCTTGAAAGAAGGGATTTAGAGCGAGCATACCTGGTTTTGAGAGTATACTTGATTATTGACCGCCCGTGCTGGCCTCAGGGTTTTCTCGCCCGTGGGCTGTGGCTGAGCCGGCGTAGGCGCGATTCCGGACTCTGGTATGAACTAAGTTGCTGCGTTTTATTGGTTCTTTTTTTTGCGTATGTTTTATGTCGAATAGAATTTCCGGAGGTTTTAAGATTACACTATTTTTTTGCATACAAAAACAAACATATGGAGTTATTTGTTTGTGAGGCCGTGCGTGATAGAACAACATAAACTTTAACCGGAATGTCTCATTTCGTGCAGATATTTCAGGACACGATACAGTCACCCGTGTGAATCTACGAGGGTCTTAACTGTCGAAAATATATCACCACACAAGATGGCCGAAAGGCATCTTAAAACGAGGATTGAAAGTGCTTTCATCAATCGAATAGCATATAGTTTACGTACTGCGGTGCTGCGTTATACGAAAGGGGTTATTTGAGAAATAGGTTAAATAATACAGCATATCCAGTCAACCGCGTGTCCCAAATACCGGCGAGGCTCTTTAAATCGAACGCAAAAATTGGTTTGTTAACCTATCGCATTCCAATACTCTACAGCGTTGGCCACAGGTCGTACATTTTTTCTATAAAATTCGCAAAGAGCAAACTTACCTGAGGGAAAAGTAAAAAAGAAAAAGGCTTCACTCCTATGGAAACGCAGCGAAGCCACCGGTCTGCAAACAACACGGCGCCTTACCGTTTCAAAACCGGTGGCTTGGCTGCGTTTCCATGAAAGTTAAGCTTTCTTTTTTTTTTTACTTTTTTCCTCAGGTAAGTTCTCTCATTGTGAATTTTGTAGAAAAAATCACTACCTGTGGCCAACGCTGTACAATATCGGAACGCGATAGGTTAAGAAACTTTTGCGGTCGATTGAATGCCGGTTCACACATGCAGCGAAGTGCTGAGGTAGCGCTGCTCACGTGTCGTCAGCTACTTCTTGTTTGTCTTAAGCAACAGTTTTGAAGATACGGTACAAAGCTGGTTTAGGCTCTTGTCAGCACGCGCTTAGCGAGAGGTCAGCGCTATACTTCTAGCGCTCGGTTGCATGTGTGAAGAGGACTCTAAAGAGCCTGGCCGCTTTTTGGCAAACGGGATACTGAGTCCACGTACAGTCACTTCAGGACTATGGAAGGACTTCCGAACTGTTTTAAGGGAACGTTTCTAGAAGAGCTTGTTTTTTGCACAACACCGAAGCAACGCAACGGACAAGTTTGTTCGGCTCCAACCACGCACTCGGTCAACTATTTTTTGCAAAGACCGGAAAAGCTTTCCGGAAATTATCTGAGCGAAGATAATCCTCGAAAGAACTCCGAACGGCCCGCTTCGCGGGCCAGTCGACGTTCGCTTTTTTCTCGGTCGCTTCCGGCCAAGGCCGAGCAGGCTAAGAGCCCTAGTATTCCCTGGATTTCACAGAGGAAGATAACACACAAAGAGTAGGCATCCTGAATGGGCAAATAAAGTAAAAACGTTCGATAAATGTTGGCGCACTCCGAAAACAAGTAAGTCGGAGTGTCGCAATTCCCGGGCTTCCACAGCCTACGCGGGTGACACAACTTTCTAGCTGAGGGTCGCAATAGTTGCAAATTGGCGGCGGCCAAAAAGTTATTTTTACAAAGGTATTTACGTAAGTGCCGTACAATATTTTCCATACCAGGATGTGTATGGTTATTTTTGCAACCATACAGGTAGTTTATAAATCCATTAGATACATCCTCAGCAGGGATGGGCAAAATACATGCAAATATGTATCAAAATACAAATACAAAATACTTCGTCAAAATTGTATTTAATTACAAATCTAATTACATTTCCAAAAAGCATTTAAGTACAAGATACAAATACAACCAAATGTATTTGGTCTCCTCCAAATACTTTTCCAAATACATTCCTCAAAATTTGCGTCAGCGACTTTCCGGGCACCTGCAACGGGTTTCTGGCTATCTCATTTTTATTTTGCATCGCGCTCTCGGGAGTCAGTGTGCGAGTCTCTAGTAACGTAATAGAAATATAATCACAAAAAAAATGTAATCAGCTTGGACGCAATAGGTGAAAAAAGTACAGAGCTTCAAGCAGCTTTTTTTGTCCATTACATTTTGGTATAGACCAACAAAGAACCGAGACGACCAAGACGCGCAGCACGAGCTGGAGAATTTTTTATTGTCGCAGCTCGCACCAGTTACAAAAATCTGGAAGACCCGCGCATTTAGAATGTTAAAGGCAAAAATACGGATGGGAGTCAGGCTGGAAAGCATCACAAGTTGTCACAGGCACTTATTTAGCCAGTCTGCCTGTGAACGTCGATTTCATCACTATTCTTGCCCTGGACTAGCACCGTAATCACAAAGTCACTAAACGCTTGTGTTTGATTGAGAGACATTGCATTCGCTGCAGAAAGTAGTCTTCTTCCTGCTCTGGACAGTGCCTTTAAAATAAAGCCGGAGGAAAAAAAAAAAGCCTCGTGGCTGAATAAAGGATGGTGACTATTTCTTACAACCACATGCATAAAAACAAGAATTGTAACTAAAAGGATAAAACAGCGCAAAAAACGAAGGACAGGGTAAAGAAGGGCACAGACAACGCGCTGGCTCGGAACTAAATTTTTACTGGACCCACCGGTGCAATATGTATGCACAATTGCTGTGTCTGTGTCCTTCTTTACCCTGTCCGTCATTTTTTGCGTTGTTTTAACCTTTTAAGTATGCCATACCAACTCGCCCAGGCTTCAACTTTAGCAAGAATTGTAACTTTGGCAATAATATTTATTTAACGTAATAGAGGCAAGTGCCGCGGTGAGCGAGGCGCAAACTGCCGCAGGACTGGTGTATGGAGAGGTGAAGAGTTTCTTGGTTTGTTGTTGCCGTTGGCGTTGAGATGAAGAAAGAGTAGCTTTGGACACCTCTTCGGATGAACAAAATGAGTCGTGACAATAAATTTGAGGGATGTATTTCCGCTCACAAAATTGTATTTAATTACAATTGTATTTGAAATACCCATATTTTAGTATTTAAATACACACGTCAAATACATTACCCAGTTTGTAATTAAATACAAATACAAAATACACGAAGTATTTCAAATACGTATTTCAAATACTTGTATTTGAATTTGAAATACTGCCCATTCCTGATCCTCAGTAATGTAAGCGCTAGGGATATTTCTATTGCGATCTTTTTTATGTTTGACTATGTTTGTCATAATTGACGTCTGGAGCATATAGAGTTGTAAAATCGAACATTAATAACATGTCTCGTAGATTTCCATAATTGATTTATCGTTTTCATTGGTGACGCGGTTCATCACATGAGGTAACATTACTAGATTAAAATGAATAAGATTTGGCGGATTGCTGGTAAGATATGGATGCCAGGGGGCGGATCGAATCTGGATATCCGCGGGTCAGGATCTATATTTTTGCCGTGGCGACCAAAAACATATTTGACCGCATAGTCTAGAGTGATTTAGTCAGTGATACTACGAAGTGCATCATCGAATATATTGCGGTAGAAAACTACTTCCTCAGATAGAAAGTGTCAATAGGGAGAAAAAAAGTTTATTACGACAAGAAATATTTGATTCCCACGAAAGATCGCTTAAGAACGTTCTCTCGCGAAGAGTGCTGTCCCTAGAAAAAGAAAAAAATGCCGGAGCATAACTCGTCCCGGGGAATCCATGTTCTTGTTTGGCAGGCAAAGACCGGAAAACGCTCTTTGGGCAAAGGAAATCCAAAACGTGCAAGCCACAAGAAAGCAGAAAAAGCCGGCAAGTGACTTCTTCGCCTACAAGTAAATCACGAAGATTGAATTCGATCCTCCCGATTCGTGAAACATGCGCCAGCAGGAGTGTCCAAACCTCATTCATGCAGCACAGTTCGTGCATGCCACCCCAGCGTCAAGTGCATCAACGCAGACAGACTTCTCATTAGGTGGTATTCATTTAAGAAAGGCGAACCAGTTTGAATCCGCTTACGTTTACACTGTTCAGTTTTTTCGACACAGCAACGTCCACAAGTGAAACGTTGAGTGTGTGTGTGTTTTCTTTTTCTCAACAGATGGCACTCAGTTGTTTTACAGCACAGCTCTTACGCTTCCCGTTTTCGGGTTGAGCGACGTCGGCGTCGGCGTCGGCGCCGGCGTAACCACGCGCGTTGCATCATGAGACGTCACAGTTTCCCCGCTGAATTCGCGGGTTAAGTTTCCCGCTCAATTTAGCGGGAACCTTTTTCCGCTAAATTTAGCGGATCAAATTTCCCGCTAAAACTAGCAAGAACACTTTCTCGATAAATTTAGCGGAAAAGTTTTCTGCTGAATTTAAGAGAAATATTTTTTCGCTAATTTTAGCGAATAAAATTCCCCGCTAAAATTAGCGGGAAACTTTTCCCGCTATATTAACCGGGTTAAGTTCCCCGCTAAATTTAGCGGGGAAACTGATTTGGTGTTGAGGTCACGTGAAGTCAATTCCCTCCTTTAAATTTAACGGGGAAACCTAACCCGGCACAACTTGGAGGGAACTTGACGTCACGTGACCTCAGCACGAAATCAGTTTCCCAGCTATATTTAGCGGGAAAAATGACGTCACTTCTTCGTGTCACGTCACCCATGAACAAATTCAGCGGCATGAGGATAGAAGGAGGAGGAGGAGAGAAGACGAGGAGGAGAGAAGGGGAGTGGAGGAGGGGTGGAGGGTACGGAGGAGGAAGGATATACTCTCCGCTCCGTAACCTCTCCTCCTCAAGAGCAGCGCTGTAATTTCGCGTTACAGAGATTTGTAAACGTCCTTCATTTTTTAAGTATATGGTTCCGTGCATGGAGTTGAAGGTAAGGGTTTAAAGCCGACAGCGATAGGAGTTGTTGCCATTATTAGATATTTTGCTATTTTCCCAGTGTACTCGCGCCTTACCACAAATACATGAGTACTTCGCTACGGTGAATGAGCGCCTTGCCTCTCCCAATTTTTTTTTATTGTTTTGCCCAAATTAAATGACACAACGTTATTAGTCTGTCCTTTTTTAACTTTTCATTTATAAATAATGCGTCTGCTTGAACTCCCAAGACCATCTTATAAATACAATGATATATCCAACGATGCGAAGTGTCTCTGGAAGAATAATCGCTCATTTCACAAATCCGATAAACTTACTTTCTCCCTATTCTGACACGAAGAGTTCTTTGCACAAAGGTGAGCCCACAGCTTATATAATCCCATCCAAATGGTCTTCTTTTTTAATTTTTTTATTGGTGCTTAATTTTTTTTTTTTTTTAATGTAAAATGATGGCGCGGATTGAGGACCCGCTGCGGTTCCGAATTACGCGGATGCGGTCAGCATGCGGATACGAAGTCTGCAGATGCGGGTCGAACGTGGATGATCAAATTGTTATCCGCACGGGGCTCTAATCTTTTGCGTCAATATTGGAAAGAATGTGATCAATGGAGGGCTGATGAATCGTCGTTACTCTACTTGGCTCGCTAATAACATTTGTAAAGTTCAACGGCTCTACAAGATGGACATATTCTATGTGCATATTTTTGAGAATATCGATATTAAAATCGCCACCTATAATCCATTGTTCTTTTTTGGCAATGGAAAACGATGTAAGTATTTCTTCCATTAGATTAAGCCATGACGACAGGCACGAGTCCGGTGGTCCATGCACTGCGCCGACCACTATGCCAGAATAACCGATATGCGAAATAGACGGCTCTATTTAGTGGGACGCCGAAGAACAGGCTCCATCTCATCAGTTGGCTTTGGCGCTGGCAAAGGCCAGGACGCGAAAGTGTATAGTTCTAAAGAATGCTTCGCTCGCACAACCACCCGCGCAGAGAGAGCGCTTTCAAAAACCAGGCGCCCGCGACCGTGCCTTTGCCGGCATTCCAACTCGAATTTTGAGCTGAAGTATACGTCCACGGTTCTTAAGGTTTCCGGACATTTCATCGAACGCCGTTTCGTCGAACGCCGTTTCATCGAAAAAATAGACGTTTCATCGAACGCCGTTTCATCGAACGCCGTTTCATCGAATCGCTGACGGCCGTTTCATCGAATGTATTTTATATAAAAAGTGTGAAAGATGCTCTTTTATGCACGGATCGAGTGCATTTTCGTGTCATTCACCCATTTCATCGTCAGGTTTTTTTAATTTCCAAACTTGTCGCTGTTACAATTTATTTTGATGCAAGTAGCACGTGAGGATGTTTGTACCGATTTTTATGTTTGTTTCGCATATTGTGCTTATCTGTTCACCTCCTCTGTATTACCCGATGGGCCGGAGGGTATTTTAACTAATAAATAAAAAGTCGCACTCCCACTAAGAGCGCACTCCCAACTCATGGAGGCCAGAAGGCGACTTAGGTTTTGCTCAGGCGCAACAACTTTAGCCATGTGAGCCTCCTAGCCTCTCATGTCTTTCTATTGATACTTTTTTACTGCCCGAAGCTTGCAGCACCTAAAGCTGTGGTGCTATTTATAAAACTACAACAAAACATATTTTTTTTTTTTGGGGGGGGGGGGGGGGGGGTTTAAGACTTAGCGGAGTCAAAAGTAAGTACGTCACATCAAATTTTAATTGAAAACTTTCGGGGGTTCAAGTGTTCGTGCGACAACCATTCACCGTTTCAAATGATAAGCAATTGCTCTCAAAAAGTCCCCCGCAGCCATGCTCCGTCGGTTCTCATAAAAAAGGCGGACCCTTTCATTTCTTGCCGTTATTGCCTTCTTCTGGCGAGGAGGCTCTTGGGAACTCAGCATCGCCTTCAGATTGTCTTCCATCAGTTAATGTTCTGCGGCGATGCAAGTCAAAAACTTCCAGAACCCGAAATGGGCACCTCCGACCAGCCTCAAGAAGTGGGAATGCCACCCTGGTGTTCGATAAGACGGCGTTCGATAAAACGGCGTTCGATGTAACGGCTTCGATGAAACGGTGTTCGGTGAAACGGCGTTCGATGAAACGGCATTCGATGAAACGGCTTCGATGAAACGGCGTTCGACGAAACGGCGTTCGATGAAATGTCCGGTCCCATACGTCCACCATGTTGGTTGCGGCGAGGGAACAGCAAACGGCGGAGCGACGAGCGAGTACATGCGCAAGAAGAGCAGTAAGCAGTAGGCCTCGGTTGTTACCAACGATGCTAAACAAATTTACAAACAGCACAGGAATCTCAACGCAACAAAAATGGCAGCGCCAGCCGTTCGAACAATTTCGGATATGGTTTATTGACTTCCAAAAAGAAAGCTTTGACACAGTTCAAATAATGAGAAAGCCGGGGGAGCTCACAAAACGTTAATTCCATTTTTACGAACAACGCTACGCCGCCCTTTTATGCTTAGTAGTTCTTGGAAGGGGTTGCAGAACATACCCATGGATATTTACACACTCATCTCCTTTCAACCACGTTTTGGTTATTGCATTGACGCCGTATATAAACGAATGAAGGGACAGGATGTCAAGCAGTGCATACAGGTTTTTATGAATGCTTCGTATGTTACAGTGCAGCACAGAGAAAGCAGTTACAGTTGAATACGAATGTTAAGGAAAACACTTCAGGGCGAATCTTTCGCAAGAAAAAAAAAACAGAACAAACATGTGGGAGGGGTGACAAGGAAAGTTATGCTATCTTAGTGAAGACCTCACCCCTGGCGATCTGAATCACGCTAGAGTTTTTTTTTTTTTTTTTTGTATAAGAATTGTTGTTGCTTATTGTTTTTCTTTTTTTTTTTTTGCAATACCCACGCGAACGTTTAGTTTTTATCCCGATTTATTCGGGTTGCCTTACCGATAAAGATTTTATTTTCTGGCAAACATGGATGCTCATTTATGTATGCCGGATCACTGGTGCTAGAACCAAGGTCGGTTGTGCTTAATCTCGGTAATTTTGCTGGCCGTTTTATTAAAGCATCCATTAATATTGGAAGTTTGCGTCAAACAATTAGAGTTCTTTCGAGGAAAAGGTTTCTGCTACAAATCTGCGGATCCCTAAATATCTAAGGTACATATTTTATTCCATGGTGTCTACTCATGTATCTCTAACAACAATGAACGTCCTAGCTGCTCTCAGTGATCCCGGGACAACCGCAGTTGTTTCGTAACATACTTAAAGGGGTAGGGAAACGAAATTTCAGCGCTCATTTTTTAGCTTTAATGTGTTGCATGTTGCACCCTAACCTCAAAAACACCAGTCTTCCGTTGAAAAGCACAAGAAAACTAATTTTAAAGTAAATAAACGATCTTTCAATTTGCACCTGGTGGATGCATGCGGAGCCTATTTGGGAGGTAGTCTAGCAACGTTGTGGAAACTGCTACGTAGTCGTGACGTAGCAGTTTCCTTCGGAGCAGCGCCGCCCTTTGGCATTTCAACGTTTTCCTTCTTAGCTTTCCTCATGAACTCACAAATCGCGCATTGTACCAAACGGTCCAAGAAGACGGAAAGGAAGGACTCCCTTCATTCTCGGAGCCTCGTTCGTGCAACCGGAAACAGCCATTCTCCCCCTAGAAGATTAGCCCGTCGCTCAAAACTCGAACAAAAGTTGCTTTCCCCACCCCGTTCAGCCCTAAGCTGACAGTGTTGTGGAAGCTACGTGCTCCTTGGGCCAGCCACACGCTCGTCCCCCCACGGGTACTTCGAGCGGCTCGGTTGTAACGCGCTGACGCTACTAGGGAGTTTTCGTAGACCGCGCTGGCCCCCTCCGCTAAGCGTTCCGCAACGAAGAAGTTGCTACTGCGCCTGCGCGCCGATAGCCTTGACTGTGGAGTTCCCGCTATCGTAGCGGGTTGCGGAGGGCCTTGCGGGACGGCGAAAACGATCTACGAAAACTCCCTATTGACACCACCACAACGCTGACAACGCCACCAATGGCAATGCTCATAACCACGCTTGCCTTGCTACTCTACGAACGGGGGAAATCTTTTTTTTTTTTTGTTTTTGTTTGCGCCGGACATCCCATGACGCATCGCGCTCTCCGCTCGCTTCTCTTCGAGCGTTTGCTCGAGTGCACCGTTTGGAACGAAAAATATAGTCAATCGTTCAAAATACAAACGTGCGATTATGATTTACGGTTATTATCCGTCATGCTTGACTCATTTCCGAACGAAATTTGAATATTTCAATTTATGTTTCCGCACCCCTTAAAGGTAAAAATGTCTTTGTTGGTGAGACCATGAATGCAGGCGCATCGGCAGCAACTGCCATAAAACTTTAGTGTCTTTAGCGTACCTATGACTGGTGTGTCTACTGCGTTCTCAAAAACGTCCCTCAATTTCCGCAATATCGTATCATAAAAGCGGCATGATGTTGCCTGTTGCGACCGTGATTGCGGCACAGCAGTAGAAGAGGCTGTGGCAGACGACTGTTCTGCTGCAGGTCGCTCTGCTGACGGAAATTTGATAAACAGCAAAACACGACACGACTAGAAACACCGCGACGACAGTAACTTTTTCGCCGGCACGCCTTTCTTGCAAGTATTTCTACCACCAACCACCAGGATCACGACATCCGTCAACACGGCACACCGGCTCCTATGAAGTAATTTTTTGTCACTTGGGGTCCACTGCATGGGCGGGATAGGAACGTGGGCGCACCTGTCGTAGACGCGTTCCATACAGCGTAGTTGCACGATCAATAGAGTAACAGCAGTCGCGATTCAAGCAGCAGCAATAATGCAACGGTGGGTGCAAAAGAAGTGTCACTGGCACGCCCGGAGGCAGCACCAGCTGCTGTAGCGGTGGTTACGGCCGCAGCAGCTATAGCAGCAACCGTGGATGCAAACGTGATGGCAGCCACAACAAAAACAGAAGCGGCAGCAGCGTCAATGACTACAACAACGTATTTCCTGGTAAACTCACGAAGCTTAGTCCGTTGCCAAAACACGAGCCACCGTGTCACCAATTTTCTCAAGTGTGTCACCGACGGACAAGGGCTCGGTGTAAGGCTCAAGCAAGCCCTCAGCAAGTGTGATGCTCACCCAAAAGTGCGTCGTTGTGTTTGCTATACTAGCAGTTATAAGTAAAGGAAAATTAAACATGAACGTTAGACCGGATTTTAATTTTAATAGCGTACCATTCGCAATCAGTTTACACACGGTTGTTGTTTTCTCAGCGGATTTTAATGTTAATCATGAGCGCATGTTCTTTCACTTCGGACGTACGAGCTGGAGAGAAAATACCCGCCGATTCTTTCGTTCCTGCCTAAACTGACAGCGTGACGGTAGCTGCTCACTCACCGGACTACTCAACCGCCTCCATTTCATTACCTGCACTTTCTGCGCGTGGGTGTGGGCAGGAGCGTGATGACGCTGAGAAATATAGACGTATCACTCGTCTAACGAGCAGTAAGCATTTACCGCATTGTCAGTTTAGCGGTGAATGGAGTATAAGCAGTGTCAGAGACTGAACTAAATTTTATACGACTTGAGTCGAGCAGCATGAGCATACCCCCTAATTGGTTGCCTTCTGTTTGCGACCTAAGCTGGTTGTAAGGATAAATAACACTCCCCTTTTTGAGCAATAATTTTCAGAAGTGCGCAGGAGACGAGCGTGGGGTCATTTGAGAATTTCGAAGGTAGCGAAGAGACAGGAGTGGTTAGGGCGAGCGTAGTAGGATGACCATGTTGGCTAGCATAAAGTGATCAGTGTTGCACCACTACGACTGTTGATTTTTAGTTGGTTTGAAGGCATTGTGGTCTCGTTTTATAGCGCTCTGAGCATGTCCATCCTAAGTCGGCGTAGCTGTTACCACACTTGGTCTCGACAAAAGATACCTTCTGTGCAGGACGCCAGGGCCGGCTTGCTAGAAGGAGTGTCTCAGTTGAGACTGCTCAAAGAAAGCGCTGCCAAGGCTCGGGCGCGCGAGCGTCTGAGACTCGGCTTAAGCTCGAGCGCTAGCCTTGACACCGCTTTCTTTGAGCAGTCTCAACTGAGACTCTGCTTCGATTAAGCCGGCCCAGTTTTGGCTTGAAGCCGTGTCGAGGACTCCACTAACGGAGAAGCAGAATATGTAAGGTCTAACTGCTCAGATGATTCTAGGAGGCCTTTCGTCTGGCTGAGAGCCAGGGTGTCGGAAGTCCTCACAATGCGTCTGTCAGCTGTCATGCATCACACACTCTCTGGGCCTAGTGCGTGAGGGATTTTCGTCAAAGAACTTTCTCTCGGTTAAACTCAGCAGTTGACTAGTTTTCTTATAACCACCGACACGTGGCTGAACGTTGTATCGTTTTCAAATTAAAACTTGCGTTGACATCACTGTGACCCTCATCGAAAGACAAATAAATTTAGTGACCTCAAGCCCGGTTGCAAACGTGTTCTAGCACCTAAGATATTTGTGTAGGAATTTGAAGGCTTGTCAGTCCCTTTTCTAATGTTCTTTGAGCAATCAGGGGCAAGCGCTCGAGTTTTCTTTGTCAATAACAACCTTTAATTATAAATTTTAAGCGCCTGGCACCCTTATCTTGTAGGAAAACAATTGCTTCCTATCTTGTTCGGCGCTAGTGCACTCGTTATGGTGAGCATGGGTGCCAAGTAACTTCACTCGCCGAAATTAATAGTAGAATCAGAAAAATGTAGGACTACCCTTATTTGTGATGACGTGAGTGTAGAGTCGAGCAATTGATTCAATTCTCCTTTATCGGCGGTCTGTCGAAGAATTGCCCCATTGCCTGCGGAATACCTTAAAGTCGACGTCGAATATACGATCACTTTACGAACTTCTCACCAGTTTTTAAACACGTAAATTACGACAGGACTACGGATAAACCAGTGAAAATAGACATCACTGGATTGTTCTTTCTTAAACTAACGTTCACTTCAATTATTTCTGCGTCTTCACTACAACGATTACAAATAAAGCTTCAGGGTGTCATAGTGCACTCAAATATAGATATACCCCTTAATAATAGACGACGAGTGTTTAGGCGATCTGGAGATAATTAATCATGATATTTAAAACCCGAGGTATGGGTGAGGTAAAAACCGGAAGCTTTAAAGTCTGCGAAAGTCTCCTAGTCTTCCCTCATTAAAGTTTCGTGTTTTAAAAGTCATGACTCCTTAACAGTCGAACCTCCGAAAGAGTGACGATTACAGTTGCTGAACGGCGGAGATAGTGTCTTAAATTAGCAAGCTTGATTTGAGGCCGTCCACAGTACCCAGAAGTATTGTTGAAAAATGCAATTACCTTATTCACGCTTGTGTGTATGTGACACGAAGAGAATGAGCCCGGCACTGTATTTTTGACAGATTACATATATATATACTATATATATATATATATATATATATATATATATATATATATATATATATATATATATCAACATCAGTGAAAATAGAAATTACTGGGAAAGGAATCTGCATCAGATCAAGAAATAAAGTGAAAAGGAAGTAAACTCATAAGCTGAACGTCTTCGGGGGTCTGAAACCGAGTTCATGGCGCAATTCCGGGTTTTTTATGGTTGTCAGGGCTCCGGGCCTTGGAGCGAGGAATGTCGGCGAGCCGGGCCCGGGAAGTCTGAGACAGGAAGGCTGGAAGCTTGCCAACCACGCTTATCATTGCGGGTCGGTTTCTCTTCTCTGGCTCCTGATCGACCGCACCAGTTCCATAGTTTGCAACGCACCCTTTTTTGCGTCTGGCTACCGTCCCCGACAAGAGTGTTCTACGAATGTTCCTATATAAATTCCTCGAATACGTAGTCGCCAAAGGTCAGATCAGCAGGGTTCTACTAGACCTAAACCGATTATGGAATTCGCAAACAAGTGTGCGCCTTTGAGTAAAACTCTATAAAACTCTACATGTTGGAATTACATAGATTGCGTAGAATCAAACAACAGCGTAGTTGTCAAGAAAAGTGTTTCCTACTTCTGATGCCAAATTGTTTTTCTGTGCAAGTACCCAGGGTCCCGCGCTTGTTCCAAGTTTCATCCATGTCATAGTGCATATCACAGCACACACTGTCGCATACGGATCATTCCTTGTTCGGTGAGAAATCATTTTTAACTATGAATGAGAAATCACTTAAAATATAAAAATAAATTGGAGGAAACGCACTACGTCATAGTCTCCGCCTCCGTTGACGGTCGACTGAGAATTAGAGTGGCCGGGCCCATAGCGTGAGATCGCTGGAATAGCGGAGAGGCCTGCAAGTCTAGGTGCTCAAGTTCTATGATGCTCTGACTCCAACTGATTTGACTCAGTTTTCTGCAAAATGGAGCATGGTTTTTATCGTATAGCTTCATCATGAGCGCCACCACATGGTCTGGCTCAAATAACATGGTTTGCTCGAAAGGCACTCTGTGTTGCGTTCGCTGTTGTAATCTCCTGAGATCGCGAAGTTTCTAAGACAAAATTAAATACTACTTCGTCCTACACTACTCGCGACGAACTGGGGCGATGGTCTCACGTTCGTTTCTGCACGTGTTTCTTACATGTCCCTCAGGATTCCTCCGCGTACCTTCGACAATTGTTTTAGCCTCGTCGGCCACCACATCAAGGGGGAAGAGACGATATTTTGAAGCAATATTATCCCCGAACATTGCCTTGCTATGACCGTCAGGAAAAACCACTTCGCGTTAATCTTTGAGGCGCAGTACAGCTTAGTCAATTCTAAAGAGCTACAGCGTGCCCTTACACATCTAGCATCTACACATGCACTGGGCGTCTGATGCCGGTAATGATTTAAAAGAAATCTAGTGCCACTGATATAGGGTTGATCTAAAAAGACGGGTGCATTAAAGTCAACAAGAGGCTTGTGCTATGCCGCCTTAGAGTTTTAGTCAAGTACGGCCAGCATACAATTAGAGTCAAGCGTCAGCACTGGTCTCGTTCATTTTACCTGCACCTCCTGCACTGGGCAGAAGAGCGCAGGGTGATGACCTCCATTATGTGTATTGAGGGCTAGAAGTGGGTGCCGCCATACACTCTTCTGTACCAGTGCGGGAGGTGCAGGGATATTATACGAGCCTACCGTATTTATGTCATTCTTTCTGCTGGACTGTTTGTTCACACGGGCCTCTGGATTCTGGCACACATACCCTGCCGTGACTGCGTTCAGATTTGAATATATTGAATTGTGTACACTCTGCATCGTATCCAGCTGTTGACCAACACTCAATGACCGCAGCTGTCCTACCAAGTTGACCTTTTTTTAAAATAATAAATGAATATTTTATTGTTTCTTTTTTCACACAGTACATAAACCGGCCTTAAGTGGTTTTATGCCGTTTGAGCCTGGCTATAATGTTATCAGATGATTTCTAAACATAATGTTCTAGCAAAATGTTTCCATACCTGCTACGATATAGTAAAAGTGACTTATGAGGAGTTGCTTCAGCCAGAAAAAAATAATATTCCTCCAGCCCCAATTAGGCTACATTGATACTAAAATAGCAGCTTCACGTTGAAAGTTTGTCCTTGAGGCCTATCTACCTACCTTTTCCTTTCTATTAAGAACCGCAAGACTGAGAAACGTGACAAGGTTTGCAAACCTAAGAAAGTGAGGCATGACTTTCTGTTCATTTTAAGGTGCTTTCATACAGTTTTTTTTTTTTTTTGCTCGACCACAAAGCAGCGTGTCACCTGCTACCATTGCTGCTGCCGCCTGCTCGAACCAGCTGCAGCTGATGAGTGAAGGGAGGAGGCACCCTCCTGATACAGCGCACCACTTTTGCATGGCAGCCTCGCAGACTCTCCTCATATCAGGTCATCTGGTCGGAGTGTTTTTATTTCAGAGTGGTATACGTCCGTGGCGCCTGTGTCACTCTTCCTACTC
Source organism: Ixodes scapularis (assembly GCF_016920785.2). Classification (NCBI taxonomy): domain Eukaryota; kingdom Metazoa; phylum Arthropoda; class Arachnida; order Ixodida; family Ixodidae; genus Ixodes; species Ixodes scapularis. Next base: position 46,187,470 of record NW_024609879.1, on the reverse strand, counting down.
TTTATCACGACATTCCATATCTTCGTGAGCCTGTCCTTTGGAATCTTGAGTTTGTTTTGCACTGGAAACTAGAAAACACAACAAATATTGGATTTATAATTGCAGCTCGGCACATCACGTCGGTTGTAGGAAGTATTCACTGGTTGCCATAGCTGTGTGCGCGACTGTTCAGCGTGTAATGATGGCGAGCTTCCACAGTCCTTTTCCAACGTGTATTCCACACCATCAAGTAAGCCGGTTTGAGCAGCCTATTAATGTGATTTCGTTCTGAGTATGCGCTTTATACAGCGCCTTCAAATATGACTTCGTGTAAATACCCCCTACACTGCATGCAACGGAACCACATGCGTCCTTCGCGCATACGAGCGTTAAAAAATTAAGTCATTTGAAAAATTCGTGTAAAAGTGAAGGCGGGAGGGGGCCTCCTTCCTATTTTACACATCCGCGACTCACGCCAATTATCTGGCAAGATAAAAAAAGGCGCAGAAAGCTCACGCTCACAAGGCAGTCAAAATCCCACCGGGTGTCATATAGAACCAGAGGAAACCGAGAGCGTGCGAGCTCATTCGAGGGCGAGAAAGGTTACCAAGCGCAAGTGCCGCGAAACTATACTCGGTTTCACCTCATGATTTTTGGCAGCGGCGGTGGCGCGGAGTGTACACCACACTAAGGATTGTCTTCATTACGCACAGGCTCGGCATCCAGACGGTGAAGATTTCGACCACCGTGCTGATACCGCCACCCGGCTATCGCTGCAACAGACTGCTTCGTGTTCCTGTGGTCTTCAGGCCCAGCTGCATCCTCATTGGACGCAAGAGACTGACGTCATCGTGAAGAACGAAGAAAAGAGCCTGCGGAAGACGGCTGCGGTCTTTGGCAGCGGCGGCGGCGCGGAGTGTACACCACACTAAGAATGGTCTTCATTACGCACAGGCTCGGCATCCAGACGGTGAAGATTTCGACCACCGTGCTGATATCGCCACCCGGCTATCGCTGCAACAGACTGCTTCGTGTCCCTGTGGTCTTCAAGCCCGGCTGCATCCTCAGTGGACGCAAGAGGCTGACGTCATCGTGAAGAACGAAGAAAAGAGCCTGCGGAAGATGGCTGCGGTCTTTGGCAGCGGCGGCGGCGCGGAGTGTACACCACACTAAGAATGGTCTTCATTACGCACAGGCTCGGCATCCAGACGGTGAAGATTTCGACCACTGTGCTGATATCGCCACCCGGCTATCGCTGCAACAGACTGCTTCGTGTCCCTGTGGTCTTCAGGCCCAGCTGCATCCTCATTGGACGCAAGAGGCTGACGTCATCGTGAAGAACGAAGAAAAGAGCCTGCGGAAGATGGCTGCGGTCTTTGGCAGCGGCGGCGGCGCGGAGTGTACACCACACTAAGAATGGTCTTCATTACGCACAGGCTCGGCATCCAGATGGTGAAGATTTCGACCACCGTGCTGATATCGCCACCCGGCTATCGCTGCAACAGACCGTTTCGTGTCCCTGTGGTCTTCAGGCCCGGCTGCATCCTCAGTGGACGCAAGAGACTGACGTCATCGTGAAGAACGAAGAAAAGAGCCTGCGGAAGACGGCTGCGGTCTTAGGCAGCGGCGGCGGCACGAAGTGTACACCACACTAAGAATTGTCTTCAATACGCACAGGTTGGTTCTTTTTGCATACTAGTGTGTGTTCCGAACTTTTTACTCCCTTGCTGCTGCCGCTGCTGCCACATTTGTTGTTCGCTGTTGGATTTGATGTACGAACATGACATGCTTGGTGTGTAAAGAATCGTTACCAGAGGATAAGTTTTATTTGACTTGTGTAGACTGCAAATACCAGTATCACACCTGTGATTTTTCTGGCGTTACAAAGACAAAATACAGGTCAAAAGGTGCACCTTTCCCCCAGGTCTGGCAGTGTCGAACGTGCACCACAGCAGGGGCACAAGGAAGTCAACGCGAGAAAGAAATAAACGAAGATATCGGTGTGGCGAGCATGCTTACTGCAATAAACAAGAAACTGGACAGTCTACTAAGCCTCAGGGAGACAGTGGTTAGCATCGAGAGTTCTGTTCAAATGATGTCGAGGCAGTATGATGACCTAACGGCACACGTCAAAAATCAAGACAAAGAAATGAAGGACCTAAAAAAAACGCGTAGTTGACATTGAACAAGCTGAAGCAGCTTGTAATGCAGAAATGAAGTCGCTCAGGACCGAAGTGAACGAATTGGAATGGCGCAGCAGACAACTTAACCTCGAGGTACATGGCGTCCCCTATTCAGAAAAGGAGGACCTGCTTGCCAAGCTAAATGAGGTGGCCCAAATGATTGATGTGCGATCACTGACGATGGATGAGGTTACCGCCGTTCACAGATTTAGAGCTAAGCCCGACAAAGTACCTGGTATCATTGTAAGATTTTTGAGGCAGACTACTCGCAATCAGTGGTTGCACAACAAGAGAAAGCTTGATCGAGACAACAACATCTATTTACTGGAAAATATGACAAAGTATAACAAAGCACTGCTGTGGACAACAAAAGAATGGGCGAAAGAGAAGTCTTGTCAGTTTGCTTGGCATGTGAATGGTTAAATGCTCGTGAGACGAAAGGCAGGTGAGCGGGCGGTTGTGATTGAGTCTGCAGATTCTCTGCTTAAACTGCGTTAGATGCCACGTGAAAGGTTAAAAGAAGGATCCATCTTTTGTAATGCTTTATCATGATAATGTGCTTCCTCGGGACCTGAAACAGCTTCTTGGTCACGAGGACGAGTGTTATTTAAAATGTGTTCACGTTAATGCACAATGTGCTAAAAATAAAGCGCTTAGTTTAAAAGTTCTTTCTGCACAGTTTAGATTTTCATTCGATATAATAATGCTAACCGAAACGCGGTATGCAACAGAAACCGAAGCACTTCAAATGCCATTCTACTTCAGTTACGTTTTGAATCGCACATCACGTCGCGGGGGAGGTGTGTGTTTACTTGTAAATAATTAAATAGAATGCGAACTTTGGGCTGATTATTGCAGTATAACTCAAGACTATGAAGTGCTTTCTGTGAGGACAGGGAATACTGTTATGAGTGTGCTTTATCGACCACCAGATGGCCGCAGTAGTTTCTTCTTTCAGTTTTGCGAGCGGTTTTTACAGGTCGTAAATGATAACCATTACGATTTAATTTTGGGGGGAGACATCAATATCGATATGTTGAAAGATAGCGCTAGTAAGTGTGAATTTAATATTTTAATCGAAACAAACGGATGTGTCAGCGTTATTAAATCTTCCACTCGAGTCACAGTGCGTAGTCAAACAATGATCGATCTGTTTATTACGAACGCACAGCCTGATAAGATTTCATCTGGAACGTTAAGGTATGATATTAGTGACCACCTTCCAATATTCCTATGCTTAAATACCAAACCATATAAGAAAGTTAGAAATATAGGAACATTTGTATTTGAAGACATAACAAACGACAGATTAAATGCTTTTAAAGCCAATATCTCTGAAATTAATTGGAGCCCAATATACAACTACGAGGATGTTAATCTTGCGCATAATACATTTTTGGGGGACGTTACAACTATCTACAATCGTCATTTTCCTTGGAAAACCTTGAAAGTGTCTAAAAAGATCCCCAAGCCGTGGATAACGCCTAAATTGTTGAAGAAAATTGAGAAAAAAAAATATGCTATACCAGAAATTCCTTAAAACCAGAGAAACGTCTCAGCTTTTAAGTTTTAAGGTATATGAAAATCAATTAACAAGAATACTACGGAAAGCTAAGACAGTGTATCACACAAACAATTTTCAGGCGCGATATGCACGTGCGGATGTTATCTGAAGAAAATTAAACTCCGTTTTAAATCGCGTTCCAAATAGTCAGCCTGTAGATAGCATTGTCCATGAAGGGGTGTACTTGGATGGTAGTTCTTTAGCTAACACTTTCAATGACTACTTTGCAGGCTTAGTTAGTGACAATGCTACCACAGATGGGTTTCGCAGTTACTTAGAGTATAGAAATAACCATTCTATTTTTCTTGAACCCGTCACAAGCTGTGAGCTTTGCTCTGTTTTTATGCAACTGAAAAATAGCAGTAGTTGTGACTGTGATAATTTTCAAATTCGACCTATTAAATACATACTTGACTTTGTAGCACCCTGTTTGTGTCACACTTTTAATCTGTCCTTAACAAAGGGTCCTTAACAAAGGGACTTTTAATCTGTCCTTAACAGCAAATTTCCTGAAAAGATGCAGATGGCGAAAGTGGCAGTGTTACATAAAAAGGGTGATAAAAATATTCTCAGCAACTATCGACCCATTTCTATCCTCCCGATATTCTCCAAAGGCCTAGAAAGAATAATACATTCTCGTTTAGTTCAATCTTTTAATAAACATAACCTGCTGACTCACGCCCCAATTGGTTTTAAGAAAGGTCGATCGACCGAATTAGCATTACTAGGGCAAAAAGAATATATTTGAAAAGAATTCGAGGAAAAAATAAAACAGGTTCTTGGTGTATTCGTGGACTTCACGAAAGCCTTTGATTTTATCAACCATAACATCTTACTTTAAAAATTGGAGCTTTATGGTGTCCACGGGTTACCAAAATGAGTTGCTGGGCGAGTTGGATAGACATCTTGACTTAAACAGCGCTCTTTCCTTCCTGTTGTCTCTTCCTTACGTAATTTATTTGCGCTGTTTAAGTCAAGATGTCCACGGGTTACCTTTAGAACTTCTAAGTTCTTACTTCTTGTGGCTAATTTTCTTCCGACGTTAAACCTATTCACTCAGGCGTCCCACAGAGGAGCATTCTTGGACCGTTTTTTTTAATATGTACATTAATAACATTGTAAACACAAGTCCTGCAAAATTTGTAATATATGCCGACGACAGTAGCCTATTCTTTTCTTCAGATAATAGCGATGATCTTGCCACAATTGCCAATGACACTCTGTCCAAACTTGGGGCATGGGCAAAAGATAACTGTTTAAAAATTAATACTGATAAAACTAAAGCTATCATTTTTCGACCCAAGAAGAAGTGCGTAAATTTAACGAGAAGCATTGTGCTTGACTCCACGCCAATTGAAATTGTCAGTAATTTTAAATGTCTTGGAGTCATATTTTCGGAACATATGTGTGAGACAGTCACATTAACCACCTACTTGCAACATTATCTACCATCATAGGTCTGACATTCTGTAACGGCAAAACACTCCCAGTCAGTGTGAAGCTATTAATTTATAATTCTTTATTTTATTCTCATCTGAGCTAGTTCAACCTCGTCTGGGGTAACACCACATTCACAAACCTGCAAAAAGTATTTTTACTGCAGAAAAAAATAGTTAGAATAATATGCAACCTGCCTTATGATTTCCATACATGCAGTTTGTTTAAGAAGTTTTGCTTTCTAAAATTCATAGCCTTTATGAATACAGATTAATTATGAGTTTAAAATCAGAAAAAAGGAAACATTATAAATTGTTGTCAACTCTAGCGGCATTGACACCAAATCTACACGTTCACTTAACTCGACACATGGAGTTTTGGAAGGTTGTCTACCGTTCTACTAACTATGGCAGGCAAATACTGCGATATACCATACCAAAAATGTTAAATTGTCTTTTACAAGACGCCTGGATTTCCGCCGAGCGTTTGTACGGCCGGCGTCAAAATAGAATACCGATCCCGATCACCGCAAGAATTTCCGCCGAGCGGAAATATGTGCAGATTTTCTCGCTAATTTGCAAGTGTAAACGCGCCATTAAAAATGAAAACACTGCTGTTTCTTTCTTGTTTTCTTTCTTTTTATTAGGGGGGGGGGTCTTGGGTGTTTTAGCAATTTAAATCTTCTCCTGCATCTCGACTTGCGGCCGAAGAAGTCTATGTCCGGCGATGTGTCCGCGACATTCGAGAGGTTCAAAGCCGACTTCAATTTCTGTCGGCCGGGATGTCAACCCGCCATCCTTCACCCGCTGGGAACACGATTTCAGTGTTTCAATGAAAACTTCCCAGCTTCTTGTCGCAATAAGAAACGTCGTGAAATAGCGGCAGATGTTTGGGAGTCCTTGGACTACTTTCCTCCTGAGCTGGGTAAATACTGATGGCGCGGTCTTGATTCCATAAAACAGAAACCGAAACTAGTAAGGTACCAATGCGGAAGGGAAAGAAGTCATTGGTTGTGACTCTTCGAGCATTGGACCTGATGCCAGCGGATGTGCGCGTAATCCGTTACAAGTAACTAAATTACTTGTGATCCCTTGTATTTGTGGGCAATTTTGTAACGGCGTAATTCTATATTTTCTACAGTAATTGCAAAGTATTTCCCTTACTTTTATAAATTAAGGCTTTACTGTAAATCGTTACGTTTTATTCATAAAAAAACTGTATAGGCTATCTAAAAGCATGACCCCCCCCCCCCTAAAACAAATGTTTCATATAGGATGATGCTAAAGTTGAGGCTTGGGCGAGTTGGTACATACTTCGGAATTAAAAACAGCGCGAAAAGACGAGGACTAGACAAAGAAGTGACACGGACGTGGCGCTGAATTAGAGCTGGGATTATTTAATGCAAAATCGCAATATACGTTTGCGGTGTCACGAACAAAAGAGAAGAAAGAATTAAGTCCATGTGATGTATCACCAATAAAAATAAAACAATGAAAATATATATATATATATATATATATATATATATATGCGCCATGGACACAGTCGTGCAGAGTACGCGCTAAAAAACGAGCAAAGTCAGGGAATGAGAAAATTCATCTCTTTGTCTGATAGGGCCACAGAAGGACTGCTTACACATGCCGCACCCAACCTCGCTATCTCAACAGCCTCTAGACTTTCCCGAGTAAGCTGGTCCCTATGACGCTTAACAACCTCACACCGTTGGAAGTCGGGTAGGCAACCACAGTCGCGGCAATGAATGCCCAGATAACCGGACACGGTTGTGAAGACCCTGTAAGCGTGCTCTCTTAACCTGTCATTGAGACAGCGGCCCGTCTGGCCAACGTAGCGCTTGCCACACGTCAGACAGAGAGAATAAACCACCCCCTCAGAACATGAGACAAAGCAATCTCGATGCCTCGTACTGCAAGCCCTGGCCGCCCTCGGAGAAGGGTTAGCAGCTCTGGATAACCTGGACAATTTGTCCGGAGCAGAGAATAAAACGTCGACGTCACACCTGCCCGCAATGAGTTTTACGTTGTGGGACAAGCCGTGTATGTAGGGAATGACCACAAACTTTCTTCTTTCACTTCCCTTTCTGTTGTCGGCCTCTTCTTCACTTGTCATAGGCTTGCTCTTGATATCTGTCAGCAAAAACTCGGTGACCGTTGTTGACACGTGGGAGGGAAATCCAGAATCTGCGAGGCGGTCAGTTTGCCTGTCAAAGCTGTGTTTCATTTTATGATAACAAGACCTACGCAGCGCAGGTATATAGCAAATCCTCGCAATCGCCCTCCTGACAGTTTTTGAGTGAGCGGACTCGAATGGCAACAGTGGTTTTCCCAGCACGGGGCTCATAGCTCCAACAGAGATGAATTCAAATCCAAAAAACGGATGCATTTTGCCTCAGGCACTTCATGAGTCAGAACAAGTGGCGAAAGGCAATCACTAAAAATGCCTAAAACTTGAGTCATTGACTAAGGAAAGGATAAGGCATCGGCAAGTAACAAAATAAGAAAATCATCTACATACCGGAAGACCTTCGCAACTTTGGTTCCTCCAAGCCGTTCAAAAAGGATGCGGTCAAGGCTCGCTAAAAACAACTCGCTAAGCACGGGGGCAATGCAAGAACCATTGTCTGGTCCTTGTCTTTTCGCGCTGTTTTTAATTCCGAAGTTCCATATAGGTAAATTCCTACGCAGCCACGCTGTCACACGTATTGCCAAAAGCCACGCGAGTTCTTGCGTTCTCTGTTACTCAAAGCGTTCTTCACAAAGTTTAGCTCTTTTTCTGTTTTTTTTTTCTTTTCTTCTGCAGTCCTTAACAACAAAGTTAAAGGTTTTATCAGATTGTTTCTAAAACAAGAAATATCTTCAAAGTGCCGGGAAGCTGGTGTAGTGTATCTATATCCGCTTGTTCTTGTTGTTGCTTTTCTGCGATTGAAAACGGGAAGAGGAGGCCACTGAACGATTGTTTGCCATTTTGTAAAGCTTGAGGCAGTAAGGGCTTTGTAAAGAATTCACAACGCCCCCCCCCCCCCCCCCCCCCCCCCCCCCGCTTATTGGGAATACGACACTTTTTATAATGTCACAACAGAAGAGGACGCACCGAAAGCGATACAATAATAACTTAAGGTTTGATATTATGTTGCGTTGCTGCTCGAAAGGATATTAGAACACTTTTCTTCAAGAACACTGTTTTCTGCGCTGCTTTTCATCTTTCTTAACCAAGAAACATTTGGTTTTAAAAGTTGTAGCATTTTTGTAGTCACAAATCTTGGGCTAGTCTGACGTTATCAGCATCCCAGTTGTAGCACTTTTCGTGCGTCAGGTTTTAGAAAAGTCATCAAAAATATTTTTTTACAACAATTTTTGTAACAGACATTTTTTTTTACAATAATAAAAATAAAATGGTACGCTAGAGATTCCGGACCTGATGAGGGAGTAGGGAGAAAGAGAGAAGTGTTGAAAAGAAAGGAAGCCTGGAATGAGAGGTAGTAAAACCCCTGAGTAGGGTATAGGGCTCTTCCTTTCACGCCGCCCGTTCCCTGAGCGGACCTTCAGTGAAGAACACCGGGGTGCACTACTGTCGGCCCGTGCTCCATGCGTTTTTGAATTGCGTCAAGAAACGGTACGTAAACATGCGTTTTCAATATCTTGCTTTGTCTGGCGTTCCACGTTTGTTCTTAGGCGTGTACTGGTGTTCGTTTGCTTTTTTTTCATTAAATCTTATATTTATAATGAAAAAATTTTACATGTTGTTTTTCAACGGCTCAACCAAGTCTCGACTCTGCTCGGGGTATAAGGAAGATGCAAGTAGAAACTGTACCTACTATTTATTTTTCACATGTAACTACCCTGTCTTACTAACTCTGCGTACCTCCGGCTCGAATAATAAATGTACATAAATCGATTCTTATTCAAAGTTTGGTCAGTAGCTTGACAAGTTCTACAACTTCGCGATTCCGATGGTGACAAACATCGGCTGCAAAGACGTTTTGCTCTGTCGCCAGGGTAAAAAAGTGAAAGCCGTTTACAACTCCCTGTAACACCGAATTAGAGCCCAGCTCTTGAGGAGGAGGAGGAGGGAAGGGTACTGGGGGGGTGAAGTGACCTGGGGGGATCACGTGACCTTGGGGGTCACGTGACGATGCCGATGATGTCATCAGTGACGTCACTGATGACATCATCAGTGACGATGACGATGCGGACTTCGATGACGTCATCAGCGACGATGACGATGACGATGCGGATGTCGGTGACGTCATCAGTGACGTCATTGATGACGTCATTCGTGAGGATGACGATGACGGTGCGGATGCCGGTGACGTCATCAGTGACGTCACTGATGACGTCATCAGCGATGATGACGATGACGATGCGGATGCCGGTGAGGTAATCAGTGACGTCACTGATGACGTCATCAGTGATGATGACGATGACGATGCGGATGCCGGTGACGTCATCAGTGACGTCACTGATGACGTCATCAGCGATGATGACGATGACGATGCGGATGCCGGTGAGGTAATCAGTGATGTCACTGATGACGTCATCAGTGATGATGACGATGACGATGCGGATGCCGGTGACGTCATCAGTGACGATGACGTCATCGGGGAGGTCACGTGACCTGGGCGGGGGGTCACGTGACCCTGGGGGTGGTCACGTGACCTCGGAGGGGGGGGGGGGCGTGTCACGTGACTTCAGGGGGGTCACGTGGCCTCGGGGGTCACGTGACCTTGGGGGTCACGTGACCCTGGGGCGGTCACGTGACCTCTGGGGGTCACACCTTGGGGGTCACGTGACCTTGCGGTGACCTTGGGGGTCGCGTGACCTTGGGATGACCTTGGGGGTCGCGTGACCTTGGGGTGACCTTGGTTACGCCGACGGCGACGGCGACGCCGCTCAAGCCGGGAACGGGCCCCTAAGAGCTGCGCTCTAAAAGCACTTCCATTGCTTCACTGTACAAGCACGATGCAGCGCATCAAAAATTAGTGAACCTCAATATTACTCTCCCGTTCAGTGCCTCATTCAAAAGGGTGATCAGCCTTGGCGAACACCTCCTTTGCGACCAACGGAGGTGCTCTCCCTGAAGAAGGCTCGAGCGCGCAAGGAACAGGCGCGAGCGGCCGAGGCGGCCGAGAGTGAGTAGACCCGCCAGCCACGTGGATCGGTTGAGAAAAAAGCCCCCGGTTTATTCCGCACATCGTTTAAATACACCATTGCAAAACCCGAAGGTGGCGCCACGATTCATGCTTGTTCCGTCGCTACACTAGCGTCCTCTGCATCCCCCCTTCGGGAGCCCTATGCTTACGAAACTTAGAAGCTTAAAGGAAAGCCTTACGATGAAACCTTTGGCAGACTTTACGCACCCCAGTCCGTAAAGAGAAGCAATGCCTCAATACACAAAAGCAACAGAATTATGGTCAGCATAGTCTTGCTCTATGCACAGCAGAACAAATTACACCATCTTCCCAAGGGGAACCATGGGGTGATGCGGAGCATCGCGGATCGTTATTAACGGTGTTAGTAACATTGTTGAACTTCACGGTCCCGAACCTCAGGTTTTGCTGCAAGACGTTCACGAACCAACGCGGCTTCCCGTTCTCGAAGGTCGGGTTCCGCCGCTCGCTTCGTACGTTTACGTTGAACTTCACGGTCCCGAACCTCAGGTTCTGCTGCTCGACGTTCTCAAACCGCCGCAGCTTCACGTTGTCGTAGTTCAGCATCCGCCACTCGACGTTGACGAATGGACGCCGCTTCTCGTTGCCGTAGTTCAGGGTCTGCCGCTCGCTTCAAGCGTTTGCGCTCCGCGTCGCGTGTCCTTCGCTGCGCAGCTTTTTCTTCAGTGGACGTAGCGTTGCTGTTAGGGGGTGGTGCTGACGCTTGCTTGCGCCAACCCACTAACTGACGGGACTGTTGCTTCATCGGAAGAACGGAGTGAAGTGGAGTCAACAGCGGTGAACTGAACGCGCGCAGCGCGCTACCGATGCTTATAATCACACTTGAAGGAGAGGAGACTAGAGGAGGAGAGTTGCGCATGCGCCCGCGGTGTGAGTAGAAGCGAACGCACGCGAAGTGCACGCAGCTCGTAGAGAGAGAGAGCGGAGAGGGTAACGCGCAGCTGTTGGAGAGAGGGAAGGAGGAGAGTTGCGCATGCGTAGTGTGAGTGCGGACTACGACGCCGCGGGACATAGACCCGAGCAAGAGATGCTCCGCATCTAAAAAAAAACCTGCCCTACAAGTTCAGTCGTTTAGGGGTAATCACACGCCGTCCATAACGGGAGTAGCGCGGTCGTGAAGTCCCTGGAGGAGCTGGAGGTGCTCCGCCGCTGTCGCTGTCCTCGGAAGCCTGCTGCAGAGCTGCCGATTCGTCAGTTGTTTGAGGAGTTGCAGAAGATGATCGAGGGCTGCTGCAGGGGACGAGGTGTCTGCGGTTTCGCACGAGAACACCGCTGGGCGTCTGGACGACATACGACCGTGGCCTCTGAGCAGGACTCAGAACCGTTGCTGTGATCTGGGCGTCTTGTACCCACACTTCCTCCCCGTCTTGGAGAGGGCGAAGATCCCGCGTACCCTGGCGAGAATTGAAGTCTTCCTGCTGTCTACGACGCTGGGCAGCTTCGCGCTCGTTAAAGTCCTTGACTTGACGCCAATCCGGAACCAGGCTTGCGGCGGTGACGGGTAGGCGTGTTCGTAGAGACCGTCCCATCAGGAGCTGGGTCGGGCTGTATCCCGACACACCGGGAGTGTTCCGGTACGCTAGCAGTGCCAGGAAGGGGTCCTCCGCTTTCCGGAACAGTTCTTTGGTTGTGCGGACCATCCTCTCAGCCTCACCATTCGATTGAGGGTAGCGAGGACTACTCGTGAGGTGTGTGAATCCCTAGGATTTCGTGAAGTCCCGGAACAATTTGCAGGCAAACTGCGGCCCGTTGTCACTTAAGAAGGTCTGTGGAATGCCGTGCCGCGCGAAAATGCTCTTGATGGCACAGATGACTGCATCCGCAGACGTCGACCGGAGCGTTATGACCTCGGGGTACCTCGAACGGTAGTTCACAACGAGAAGGAAGTCCTGGCCATCTAAGTAGAACAAGTCAGCAGCAACCCGCTCCCATGGCACTGAAGGGGTTTCGGTGGCAAGCATGGGTTCGCAACGCTGAACTCGGGTGCTTCCCTAGTAAAAAATACACCAGCTCGAGGGCTGGTGTGACTTGATGTTACACCAGACTTTTTCACAGATGTGATTTGGGACGTTTTCTGGTGTGACAACAGAAACCTGGTGTTCTGTTGTGACACCAGAAATCTGACGTGTGGGTATGACACCAGAAATCTAATGTTCTGATGTTACACCAGAAATCTGGTGTTCTGGCGGGACATCAGGTTTTGTTGTAATATGACACCAGACCACTTGCTGACTGGGTGTTGCTTTACTCACAAAAAAGCATACAATGATAAGTTTGACAGCAACGCTGCTGCCATAATTACTTTATTCAAAAAAGCACAACAGTAAAGCTTCTGAAGCTTTACTGTTGTAGGGAGTTGGCCGTGATCAACTGGAGTTTGTCCGGAGCCACTGAACTGCGTCGAAGAACCGGACGCCCTGTCGTTCCGAAATTCTTGGCCTTTCAGCTTGCGGTTGACTCGTGTCTTAGTTACGCTGATCCGTTCCGCGTACCCCTTCGCACCAGAAATTTCCTCTTCTAAGGCATCATGTTCGACAGATAGCTCGATTTCCTTGTCCAGCTCTTTCAGGGTAGCCTCCTTAAGTAGAAGAATATCAAATGTTTCTTCGAGCTCACCGATGTCGGTTGGATCCGTGGCCAGCAGACGCCAGTCTCGTTGATGATCTTTGTTGTGGCGGCTCGCAGGGTAATCCTCTTTCGCTTCAGGCGGTCGACGCCCTCCTCGCTCGTAGTAGGCATTTCGGCCCCAAAAACTGTAATAATTACTAGCTTCCTTTGTTTCTTGCTACCAAACCAAGCTCGTCGGAAGTAAGGAAAGCGCACCAACACATCTTTTCGGCTTCGACTCACAAAGAAGACTTCTTTACTTTCTCAAACTTAAACAAGAATACCGGCGGAAAGGGAAAGAGAAACCCTCGAAGAGGCGAGCCGGCGAGCGGCCCAAGCTGCTCAAGGCCGCCCGGGAAAGTGCTCGGGACGAGGGGGACACTTCTTGAGCACAAAGGAGCCCGCCGCGGGGTCTCCGGCGACCACCAAGACGGGAGGAAACAAGGCACCCCGTCGGGGGACGGAGCGGCACACAAACTAATAGAAAACACGCGCGCAGACCGGGGGGAGAAGTCAACAAAAACACAACTCTGGTGTCACATCAAACTGCGTGGTGTGCACACCAGGCTGCCTGGTCGGCGCATGAGTCCTTGCGATGTGACACCAGACTCCCTAGGTGTACCCATCAAGCTGATGTGCGGGTACACCAGCATTTCTGGTGGGCACGCCAGGCTGGTGTGCTCGATACATCAGCATCGCTGGTGGGCACACCAGATATTCTGGTGTCACATCAGGATTCTTTGATGTCACACCAGGATTGCCTGGTGTATTTTTCATTAGGGTTGCACACGCAGTACAGTTCTCAACCGCAGTCATGACCTGGCTCTTGAGGTCCGGCCACCACACAGTCTTTGGCCAGGGCCAGACACCGGTTTACACCTTGGTGTCCGTCGTGGAGCAGGCCCACGATGTCCTTGCGCAGCAGCGAAGGCACGACGAGCCGTCCACCCATGAGCAGCAGGTCTTCGCAAATGGAGAAGTCGCCCCGGTGGTCCCAGTAACGGGTCATATTCAAGGGGAGTCTATCTCGTCTTGGCCAACCTCTAGTGCGGTAGACCCTCAGCGCGGAGCACTCGGCATCTGACGCTTGATGCCTTCTGAAGTCGTCGAGGCGCACCGCCAGAGTCGAAGGAAGGGCTGTCCCGACTTGCGACACAAAGAGCTCGACACCGTCGGTGGAAGTGGTAGCTAGAGAGGGGCCTTCGCGATCCCGTGACAGCGTGTCGGCAGTGGCCAGCTACTTCCCCGGAACGTACCGTACTGAAAACTGGTACCGCAGAAGTCTGATGCGGAAACGCTGGATGCGGAGGCATAAGGTCAAAGTCGGCAGTGCCTGGTAACCTGACGAGTGGCTGGTGATCAGTCTCAACAGTGAAGCTGAGGCCACGCAAAAACTCTTTAAAGCGCTGCACTGCCCACGAGACTCCGTGCGCTTCTTTTTCGATCTGACTGTACCGTTCTTCAGCGGCTGTCAAGGCAGGCGACGCAAACGCGACCGCTCGGCGTTCCCCTGACGGTTGCTCCTGTAGGAGTACGGGGCCCAGGCCGTACGAGCTGGCATCAGCAGATACAGTCATGGGGTACTCGGGGTTGTCGCGGGCGACGCAAGAGTTGGAGGCCACCATCTTCTTCAGCGACTCGAAGGCGGAAGCTTGGGCTGATCCCCAGGTCCCTTGCTGAGAAGGAGCCTGATCGGAGCAGTCGTGGCCGACACATTCGGAAAGAATCGCCCAACGTGGTTCAGAAGGCCCAGGAGGCGTCGCACCCCGTGTACATCCGTCGGAGGTCGCATATTTCTGATGGCGGAAACCTTGTCTGGGTCTGGTGCGATGCCTTTGGCACTGACGATCACCCCCAGGAACTTGACGGACGACACACCAAACTGACACTTGGAGGCGTTAAGGGTGACGCCAGACTGCTGGAGTCTCTTGAGGACGGCGTCGAATCTAGCATCGTGTTCCGGTCTGTCCCTGCCAAAAACAAGGATATCATCCACCATGTTGACGCACCCGTCGAGACCCTCGAAAATGCGCGATATCTGGCGTTGGAACACCTCCCGGGCCGAGTTGATGCCGAAGGGAAAGCGCCTGTAGCAATAACGCCCAAAGGGCGTGATGAATGTTGTGTATTCTTGTCTGCTTTCGGAGAGACGAACTTGATGAAACTCTGACGACGCATCGAGTTTCGAGAAGACGACAGCGTTTCCCAGTAGTCCCAAGACCTGGTCGATGGTCGGCATCAGGTGTCCCTCTCGTAGAACGACCTGATTAAGCTTGGTCAGGTCAACGCAGAGGCGATAGCCACCAGCAGCCTTGTGTACCACAACAAGTCAGGCGCACCACGCCGTAGGCGTCTCAACACGCCGGATGACGCCTTCTCTCTCCATTCTGTTGAGTTCAACTTTCACCACCCCGCGCAGAGGAATTGGGATCCTTCTGGGTACGCTTAGCGAGAAGGGCACAGCTCCGGGCTTGATGCGAATATGGTAAACATCAGGCATTGTACCAAGTCCCGTGAAGAGCGGAGCCGCAGCTGCAAGCGGCGTCGGGGCGGGCGACGACGGGGCGGGCGGCGACGGTGTCGTCTTCGGCAGGTCGGTGTCGGTTATCGAATCGACAAAATTGACGACCCCTAGAGCAACGATTGCGGCGTACCCTAGCAGAGGAGTGTCTACGCCGCCGACAACGTACAGCTTGTGGTGCACTGTCCGACCTCGCCATGCCAGGGTAGCCGGGAACGTACCGAGAAGGTTGAGACGGCAGCGTCCCGGACCGACGAGTTGCTCGCCCGTGGGTTGGTCCAACGAGGCAGGACATCCCGGAAAAGAGCGGGGGACAACAGAAACGTCCGCGCCGGAATTCACCTTGAACTGTAGGGGGAGGCCGTTGACTCGTACAACGACGTACCGGCCGGACGCTTGCGACGATTCAACTGAGTGCTGCTGGATATGGCTGAGGCGCTTCGTTCTGGAGCGGCAAACTGCTGCGACATGTCCCTTTTTTCGGCAATGTTTGCATGTAGCCCTCCTGGCTGGACACTCCGAACGTGAGTGCGGTGCGCTGCCGCAGTAATCGCAGGACGCTTTCGACCCACGAAAAGCTGTCCCGGCCCAGGTCCCGGCTTTGAGAAGGTTCTCGAACATTGGCGGCAGGCGCCATCTTGGTTGACTTTCGCGACGCAGCGTCAACGTTGAGGGGACTCGGCTGCGACGTCGTTGCTTGACGTTTCTTCTCGTTTTCAGTGTCCTCATGTTGTCGAGCCAGCAGAAGCGCTTCTTGGAGCCTCAATTTCGAGTTCCGGCAAAGTTGGTCGGACAGACGCGAGTCGTACGGCCCGACGACGAACCGGTCTCGTACGATGCGGTCTTCCACCTCCGGTGCCGGGTAGTTGCACTTTTTGACGAGGCTACGCAACACCGTAAAGAACGCGTCAACGGTCTCGCCCGCCAAATGCGTGCGCTTGTGGAAGCGACTTGACTGATACACTTCGTTGACGGGGTGCACGAAGTAGCCCGTGAGCTTGGCTGTGACGTCGGCGTAGGAGCGGTAGGCCTCGTCGTCCGGCATGATGGACGAAAGGACCACGCGAGCTTGGGGACCCATGCAGTATAGGAGGGTGCGCACTTTGGTTTCCTCCGAAGCGGTGGACAGTCCCGATGCGAAGGAGTAATCTTCAAATTGCCGGAGCCAGGCAGACCACAGGCTGGCTTCGTCGAACGTGAACGGCGGCGGGGCCCGTGGCGAGAAGGCAGCAGCTGACGGCAGGATCGGCGAGAGAGCGGAAGTTTCCTGGATGTCGGACATCTTGGCTTCTCTGACACCATGAAGAAGGCTCGAGCGCGCAAGGATCAGGCGCGAGCGGCCGAGGCGGCCGAGAGTGAGTAGACCCGCCAGCCACGTGGATCGGTTGAGAAAACAAAAACGCGGTTTATTCCGCACATCGTTTAAATACACAATTACAAAACCTGAAGGTGGCGCCACGATTCATACTTGTTCCGTCGCTACACTAGCGTCCTCTACACTCCCTGCTTCCGAGAACACGCGCGCCGTGGCAGAATTTTCGCCGCTGTCCGTCAAGAAGGCCGTGCAAAGGTTTCCCGGACTTTGTGCAGGCTATACCTGGTTTGTTCAAGATTTCTCAAAGCTGTCCGCACCGCTGATACATCTAAGGAAGGACGACGTAAAGTTTAAGTGGACATGAGAGGAGGAACGGTCCTTCTACGAGCTGCAGCGAAGACTCCAGACGCCTGTAAGTAAAATTGGAGTTGGACCGATGGTGGTTCAACTGCAGGAGGGCACAGAACGAGTAATCGTTTACGCCATTCAAATACTTTCAATGGGCTAGATCATTTACTCGACGACTGAGAAGAAATGCCTTAACGTCGCCTGGGCGATAACCAAATTCTTCCCGTACTTGTGCGGGCGCCCGTTCCAAGTGGCCACAGACTATCATTCGCTCTGTTGGCTCGCCAACTTTAAAAGACCCGTCAGCTCGCCTTGCTCGCTGTAGTCTCCGATTGCAAGAATTCGAAATGACTGTCGTGTATAGGTCCGGCCACAAGCACAGTAACGCCGACTATCTCTTGAGTGCGCCCGTCTAGTGAGATCCCTCTAGCACTGCCAACAACGACGGCGAGGTTTTGATCGGTGCCGTCATTATGAGTGAAAAGGCAAGACTCGAGCAGGGTGACTCTCAACTCTGATCGAGCCCTTGGAGGGCCGAGGAGGCGCAGTCCCCATTATCTTTTCCAGAATCCTTCCAACCTTTGTGCTGGTTCAGGGTGTATTCTACAAAGGAAAATTCGGCACCAGCAACTCAGCGTGGCTATTGGTGATTCCCAGTGGCCTGCGTGAGGACGTTTTCCTAGCCTGCCATAACGATCCTACAGTTGGACACTTTGCATACAGTAGAACACTCGCCACGATTCGCGAGAAGTACTACAGGCCCAAGCTCCCGAAGACTATCCAGTTTTATTTCTGGCCGTGCCATCAGTGTCCACGCTGCAAGAGACCAGCGACCAAGCCGACGGTACACCTACAGCCAATTGCTTTCCCGACCACACCGTCCCAGCATAACAGTATGGATATGCTGAGACCATTCTGCCCGTTGACGCAAGGCAACCGGTGGACAATTCTGATAATCGATTACCTTACAAGATAAGTCGAGATGAAAGCCCTTTCGGCGGGAACTGCCATTATAGCCGTCAAGTTCTTCGTTGAGTACATCGTCCTTCGCAACGATGCCCCGAGGTCATAATCACTGACCGTGGATCATCGTTCATGGCTCACCGGACCCAGAGGTTATTCGGCTCAGTGATACCAGCGGCCGTCGTACCACTGGGTACCACTCGCAGACCATCGGGCTGACGAAGTGACTCAATAAGGAAATCGCCGACATGATGTTGTCACAAGACGTGCGACGACATTTTGCCCTACACAAACAGCGAAAAAGTACACCCCTGGACGTGTAAACCGTTGTCCCAGGGCAGTCTCCCCAAATGGTGTTCGTTTTACACGCGAGGCTCGGTGTATTTTGTTTGCACCTTAGGTCTCGTGTAAAATGAACATCTTTGAACGTGTACTTCGTTCTGCGATCGCACGTCTAGGGGTGTTTTTTTACATTGGCGGCCGTTTGACGCAAGACGGGTTCTGCGAGCGAGGCCCAACGCTTTACACGGCTTTTCGCCGCAGCGAAAGCGTAGTTTGCACGTGTTCGTTCGTAATCGTCCATACGTGCTGAACTACCGCAAGCATTCACCCTCAAGCGCCGACGCCGTATCCATTACGGCGATTACGCGACAGTGGGAGCGACCATCGACTGCATCCAGCAGCGTGTTTCCCCATCGAGCAGGTCTCGTTCGCGTGGCGGTTCAGCTGATCGCCGAGGCCTCAAGCCGGTTGCATTGTCACCGACGCCGGGTAATTTCCACAGGAGTTATCTTTTCGCGACCACAAACATGAACTTTATCGAAAAAGCCCGTTTGCCGTGAGCGACGGCGAATAGCTCCGACACCGACCCGACCCGACCCTACCCGACCGGCGTTACCGACGTCCCGCTCACCTCTTTACTGCGAGCAAAGTTCTACGCGACGTTTCGACGTATCCACTCATATCTCGTGTGTACGCAAATTTTGCGGCTTTCCGGGTACGAATCGGCTACCGAAACGGCCAGCGAACGAAGACGAACTGAACGCTGGCGCTCTGCGCCATTTAAACACGCGGTTACTTTTCTACTAGACTGTAGCTATGTGGTGTGGTTCCTTACACATAAATGGACTATGTACGAACAAAGCTAAAATAAAATTGGGCGGCTGCTTGCGCCACCTAGTGAGTATGCGGAAAACTACAAAAATGAAGAACATTTTGGCATTTTTGGAAGTGATACGCTCGAACACGCACGGCAGCATACCAACACATACATCAGACCACATACCACAAGATCAACATACAAGCATTTACTTACACAAACAGCGAAAAGAGGCACTAACAACCCGACACTCCTACGCAATTACAATAGAAACCCGCTCGGTATATATAGCAGACGTTTTGTTTCAGACGAAGGCCCGGTGGACCCCCCCCCCCCCCCCCCTCCCGTATTTTACATGAACATGACGATATTACACAATTATTACGTATATAGTACGGCGACATAAATATAATTTGGGAAGGTACACATTTCTCTTAGTCTAGATTATGGCTAAAAGACACCCTATATTAAAAAAAAAATGTTTCGAGCTAGCCAAAATGTAGCAAAATCTGGTTTCGTTTTCGGAAGTTCGAGCGCTCAAGGCTGGAATGCGCTAGCGAAGTGTGTGCTTGCTTCTGTCGAACTATAATCCATTGTATGACGCTCTCAAAGCTGCTGGCTGCAGCCCCCGTCTTGGTTTAGGGTTTGATTTACACGCGCTCCCGTGGAAATGAAATTATGCGCGCTCGAGTCGATATTATTGACAGCGTGAAGTATAAACCAAATGTAAACGATTTTGCGAGCGACGAGAAAAGCGACGGCGACCCGCTTCGCTGACGCTCGGTCACTCGCACGACGACGCAAGCCGCATGAAAGCGGAACGATGTTTTCTAGAAATCCAAAAAACCAAGTGACGCGACGAGCGATAGTAAGAAATCTTAGTAATAATCTTCGTAATACGTCGCAGACTCGTCGCTGTCGCCGTCGCTCGCTAAATCGCTTTATGCAGTTCAGCCTTTATACTCACGCTAGTGCCGACCTGCATTACCCGCTGAGCCCAAGCAAGCCATAAGGATATTCAAATATGTCACAACAGTGGCGTGCATTCGCTAAGAAAACAAATATCTCAAATTCCTGCAGTTTGACGTCGGGATCCGTTACTTGTTCTGCTGTCACCTTGGCGAAACGGTCACTAAAGAGAAACTAGTCAGTTTGTTTTATCAGAAATTATAAAAACCTTATCTAGCCACTGTTATGCACAAAAGCACTCTGGCATTTCATATAAATAGTTTAGAATAAACTGAACACAATCGGTAACTTAATTTTCCAAGCATAATAATAAAAAAAATCTTAGAAAACAATGTATTTTTAAGGTGTTTCAAATAAAAAAAACTGAAAAAGGAGCCTTAATTCAGCTGCACTATCACGTAAATACTTTTTGCAATCTCTAATTTGCTTCTTTCAACTTTTCAGTTACTTTATGCGTACTTGCATATTGTATCCTGACAAATCTAGACAAAATTGTATAAAAAGTAAGTCTATATAAAATTCATAGCTTAATTAAATTCACATTTGTTTGATAATGTTCAATCTTAAATATGAGTTTTAAATTTCACATCTATTATTACAAATGATTGAATTACATGCTGCTTGATGCATGCTGTGCCGCCCCGCCCCCCCCCCCCTTTTTAAATATATACCGGGTGTTTCTGCGAAGACTTTCAAAAATCCTAAAAATTAAAGCGTAAAAAAAAAATCTTTCTTCGGGAACAAACTACCAGCCACGGCGGACGTCAGGAATTGCCGAAAACATAGTAATTAGCCAAGTAATTAATTAAAATTTGTTAATTAACTTTTTAATTAGTGGAAATAGACATATGGTTCTAATTAGAAAGTTGCTGAGCGTTATCGAAAACCACTAAATCAGTCATTTTCAGAAAGACTTTAAGCGCTTGAGAAGAGTAGTAGCGCACTAAAATTACCACTCGTGGAGCAGGTACAAGGCTGGGGCTAAATAAGAGACGGAAAAATCGCGCGGGCGCCTTATCGCAACCGCTAGCTTTGTACCTGCTCAAAGAGCGGTAACTTTAGTGCGCTACTACGCTTCTCACGCGCTCAAAGTCTTTCTGAAAACGACTGATTTAGTGGTTTTCAATAACGCTCAGCAACTTTCTAATCGGGACCATATGTCTATTTCCCCTAATTAAAAAGTTAATTAACAAATTTTAATTAATTAGCTGGCTAATTAGTATTTTTTTGGCAATCCCTGACGTCCGCCGTGGCTGGTAGTTTGTTCCCGAAGACAGTTTCTTCTTTTTTTAAACGCCCTAATTTTTAGGATTTCTGAAAGTCTTCGCAAAAACACCCGGTATATCCTGTATATTTGCTGGTAAGTTGTTGTAAACCTCTTAATGTCGTGTTATTTGTTTGTTGTTGTAGGTGTGTGAATGCATATGTTGTACCCCACTCCTACTTAGGCCTTCAATGGCCAGTAGTATCCTCTAAATAAAATTTAAAAAAATGAAAGCCGTTTACAATTCCCTGTAACGCCGGTTGCAGCGCAGCTCTTGAGGAGGAGGATGGAAGCGTACTGAGGGACAGGTGACTCCTTAAGGTCACGTGACCTCACGGGAGGTCGGGTGACGTCAACGGAGTCACGTGACCTCGGGGGAGGGGGGTCACGTGACCTCAGGAGAATCACGTGACCTCAGGTGGCCACGTGACCTCAGGGGGTTCACGTGACTCCAGGGGGGTCACGTGACCTCAGTGGGGTCACGTGACCTTAGGGGGTCATGTGACCTTGACAATGACGATTTTATGACGTCATCAGTGACGTCACTGATGACGTCATCAGTGATGATGACGATGACGATGCGGATGCCAATGACGTCATCAGTGATGATGACGATGACGATGCGGATGCCAATGACGTCATCAGTGACGTCACTGATGACGTCATCAGTGATGATGATGACGATGCAGATGACGATAACGTCACCAGGTTGCATGCAACCTGGATTGCATGCAACAGGTTGCATACAACTCGTTGTATGCCATTTGCATGCAACAGGTTGCATGCAACCTGTTGCATGCAACTCCTGAAGGAACCCGAGGTCCTCCCGAAGGAACCCGAGGTCCTCCCGAGGTCCTACCGAAGAAACCCGAGGTCCTCCCGAAGGGACCCGATGTCCTCCCGAAGGACCTCGGGTTCCTTCGGGACGACCCTGGGGTTCCTTCGGGAGTCCTCGGGTCCCTTCGGAAAAATTTACCCATAATGCACCGCGCGGTTACGCCGACGGCGACGGCGACGGCGACGGCGACGGCGACGCCGACGCCGCTCAAGCCGGAAACGGGCGCTTAAGAGCTGCGCTCTAAAACAAGTGAGCAGTAAAAATCTGGAAGACAAAGGTAAACACAGAGCCGTGCAAAAAGGCATTCAGTATATGAAACAGATACAGATATGGGCCTCTGGCGGTCCATCGGTTCAGCCTCCACACCGCCTAAAGACGGCAGTGTTGCAATATTACGAACCAGCGCACAGGTAGACAGTTACCCAAAATCCAAACACAAAAAACTCACATCAGCGCTGTGCGAGTGTATATTTTTGTGTATTTGGATTTTGAGTAACTGTCTACCTGTGCGCTGGTTCGTAATTATGCCGTACCAACTCGCCCAATCTGCCACATTAATAGTGTTGCAAAATACTTAGATCAACTATAACGCTAATGACTGCAGTGTATAAAAGCAAGCTACTCGTCGGAACGTGCTTGACGGTACGAGAATAAAGAGAATGTTTTCACAGTTAAACTCAGAGTCTGTTGCACAGTCTCTTCCGTCCTCAAATCGAAAGTGCTACAGATTGGTGACCTGGACATGATGATTGACTCTGAGCACCTGCTATCCAGGGGAATGTTCTTCATGGCCAAGGGCACGGCAACGGCTCTGCCTTTTCGGACGAAAATGCAGTAGGCACATATTCAACTTTCTCAGCCTCCACATCTGCAGCGCCTCCGCAACCGCCTCTGCTCTGTCGCATCTAGCGCAGGCATCTCCCAGCAATGGGCTGCGACCACCTTGCTTGCCCCACCGGCTCGGCAAATGAATATTCATCGACATTTCCACACTGTTCACAAGGCATGTTGCTAGCCGACCAGGGTCTCCTCATCGTTGCCACGTCAGGCATTCACTCTCAGTTCGGTTTTTCATCTTAGGGGATGTTGCATCGGCCCCGCAGTCGGTCGGCATCCCCGTTTCAGTCCGAGGCTGTACACTCCAAACTGATCGAGCCGGACTGAAAGCACGACAGGGTCAATTTCCCTCGTCTGCTGCCTCATTTCCTGACCCCGGCGTCAACTACCATGCACGGCTTCCAAACGCTCTCTTTCCTGCTTTCTAGTATGTCATCCTGCTTGCGGTACATGTCAACAGCAACGACACCTCTTTGGAGCCGCAATCACTTCAACAAAATCGTGCCATTCCTCACAGTGCAGAGCTGAGGGCGATAGCTCTGCGGCAGCCTATCGGTTCAGCCTTGGCATCGCCAAAGATGACAGTGCTACTCATACTCGTTGCCACGAGCTCAACGACATGAGAATAAACAGAATGTTGTTATTGCTCGGAGTCGGTCGCAGCATCTTTTCCGTCCACAACATCGTATACTCTATAGGTAGTAAGCAAGAGACACACTTCAGATGAAAAGAACAAATGCTCAGATCACACATGCCGCGGGCGTCCAAAATTATTCATCATGTTCAATATTGTTTTGGTTTTTTTTAATTCTAACAGAAGACAAACATCACTATCGCGCAATCAAAATGAATACTTGCGAACCACCTAAGTCGCAGTGTAAGTGCTCATCGCTGAGCTGCGGCTGTGGCATATATTTGTTTAAAAATGCACCGATGATAAAACCTTCAGGTTTGGCAACAATACCGAGATTACAACGCTTGTTACCCTCTTAACAAAGAAGAGTTGTCCATTATAAAATACAAAAGAAATAAAAAATACCGGAAACAATGCAAGGTACAAATCTGCACAACAGGCTTCCGAATTCAACTACTTCGTCGTACTGGAGTTTGTTACAGTAATAACAGCTTTGGATGGGCTTTGAGGACAGCATTCACACTGAACTGGGTGCCTTGGTGACTATCACCAGTGTTGAGGAGTTGCCACTCCAGAGTTGGAACGATTCCGCACTTCCACAACCCTGGAATCGAATGCAAATAAAATGGTGGCAGCACTGGAATGGAATGGGAATGAAATTAGTAGTTACATTTTGCCCAGAATAGAGTACGAATGGAATAGGCTTTGTTCTAATGCGAGCTGCTTCGATGCCGTCAAAGGGGCTTTCGAAACGGCATTATTGCACTTAGGTAACTGACGGTTTGGTTATCTAACTGCTTATGTTCCTTCGAGGATGAAAGTGGCAACCCCAGTGCAGCAACCCAAACTGTAGAGTTGTAGGCGGACAAGGGCAATTTACTCGATCTTACTCCAGGGTAAGGGTTTTGTACCTCAGCGTTCCAAAACCTACCCGTGCCCAGCACTTTTCAATCTGTGTTGTCACGTGACACGACCCACCGGAGTAACTCGGATCCATTTGGGTAAGATTTGGAACACAGCCAAAGTGTCGTTCCTGGCGCTGCGAGATGCAACCATAAGGCTGTTGGGACCATGTGTGATTACAGCACCAGTTGCAGGCCACCAGGCAGGGACAATGTCACACCGCCCGCATTTCGTTAATACACGTGACTCCTCACTTATTATGTATCTCGTAAAAGTGGAGGACATATACGGTTCTTTTGTGGAAAAGATGGGCGACTTAGTTTTCCTCTCTGTTATGAGGCTTTTACACCTGGTGGTGC
Source organism: Ixodes scapularis (assembly GCF_016920785.2). NCBI lineage: Eukaryota > Metazoa > Arthropoda > Arachnida > Ixodida > Ixodidae > Ixodes > Ixodes scapularis. The sequence goes on along the minus strand of NW_024609879.1, from coordinate 46,162,465 downwards.
GATCGATATCTGCAGTGCCCCCCTACCAATTGCCACTATTGCTATGTGCGACCAACGCTCGACTTAGAAAAATCAATGGTTGTGGGTAGGGTTTTGAATTTTGCAGTTGTCTACGCATTTCACAACGCCAGCTTTACGCCGACGTTATTTTCCGGTAACTTAGCACTAGCTGTCAAGTGCCATTTTCATAATTGGGAGGGATTGAGAGGAATGGAATGCGGCAGTTCAGCCATTCCAGGAGTGGGGATGGGCCCAGTTTTTCCTTTCCAGGAGTTCAAAGGAATGGAATTAGTATTATAAAATTCCAATTCTCTGGAATGGAGTTAGGTGGAATGGGGAATCTTTCGTTTGTTTGCATGCCTAGAATGTTTGAGATGACTCGAGAATCTTGTTTGTTCGAGCTCGGAACCTTCTAGATACCTACGGGCTTACAAAAAGAGCTTCGCATGGCTGCTCGAGTCAGTCGTCCTTTTGTCGCTGTCAAAGTATGTGCGGTCTTTGTTACTTTATGTTTCTCGGCACAAGTTCGCTGCATTTAACATTGATCTGAAGTTTTATTAATCAAGTTTGTTTTTGTTCATGACATATTGGTGGATGTGCAGGGTAACGCAGTTAATGCCCATAAAGCGTACCATCTGTGAACACGATAACTCTGAAGACGACGATCGTGAAGGCGACGTCCTTGAAATCATCCGAGGACGACTCCAACTGTGACATCAACGACGACCTCAAGTATGGCCTCAGAAGCGACCCGGACAATGAACTTGACAAAACCCCTGGCTACCACACTTAGACGAAAACATCATGACGACTTCTACGCTGATGATGAAAAGGACGACAACTCCAAAGACCAAACCCGGCTACAATGTCAACAACCAACCTGACAACGGCCTCGATGACAAACTGTCTTCAACCGTGATGACGAGACTGATGACGACACTGATGATGACCCAGGCGAAGACTCAAACAATTTCATGGCAGACGATCCCGACTACGGCTTTCACAGTTATCCAAGGACAATCCGGACGATGACTTTAAAGGGCAACTCCGGCCAAAACTCGAAATTAAAGAAATTACTGGTATCGCTGTAGTGACACAAAATACGACCCCAGCCAAAATATTACGTCCGTGGGATGCTGCATTATCAACTAATGCCGATAATAAAAATGTGACCCGCCGCGAGCCGCTGCACCTTAGCGGGCGGCTAGCGGGTTGCCGATCACTAAAGCAACATTGGGCCGTGACGTCAGTATCGTTCTCTTTTTTTCCTCCAAGCGTTACGCGGAGTGCGCTTCTTTGAGCCGCTTCCACCGCTACTTGGACTTGCGATTGTCATGTTTAGCCGTTGCTTTTATCTGTAGCCCGTGTAGCTTCGGTATAGCCTTTTTTTTATTTGCTTGTGAGGACTCAAAGACTAGTTTTAGCGAGCAGCTCGTAGCGCCCAAGACTGCCCAGCTGTTCCTCAAAGGATGCCGAGTAGAACTTGTAGTGCTGTGGGCTGCTCAAACAACCCGCTGCACAACCCGGAGGTGCTTTTTCACAAGTTTCCAACGTACCAGAAATTGAAGAAGGTGTGGGTAAATGCTGTTCGACGAGTGGACTTTGGCTTTTACGCGCCCAAGGAAAAAAGAATGCAAAAACAGACATGTACAGCCCTAACGCAGCAGCCCGTGCCGGAAAGCCTCAAAGCATCGTGTCTGTTACTGACCCGCAGCGCGAAAGCGAGAGGGCCCCCAGTACTGTACTTCACTGGCAGCGCGTCGTAGAGCAACGCCGCTCCATCCACGGAGCCCCGATGACAATTTAGGCCTAGTGACAGAGTACGGAAGACCTCACACACGGCGGCAGCCGCTGAGTACGGTACTGAACGAGTTCACTCGTTTTCCAGTCGCTACCTTTTGGGTATACTAGCGACAAGTACGGCATGGCACACGCACGGCGGCAGCGGCCACCGAGTACGGCCCTGTACGAGTTTACGGGTTTTCCAGTCGCTAGCTTTCGGGTATACGCACTAACTCTTCCTACAAGTGCTGGATAACTACCACGTATACAGAATTAAAATAAAATCAGCATACCTCCTACCTTTAGACGGCTAGCGCAACAGAAGTAGCTGCTGCTCAACCTGCGTACTCGTTGAACGAGAACGATCTGACGTCACGTTCACATAGTGGCTGATTTCTAGTGCTGCCAGGGCCTCGAGCGGCTAGTTTCGGTTTTGTTGGCCGTGCCCCAAACGAAACTTTGAGGCGTCCATATCTTTAAAACTATGCACAATAACGAAGAAAAAATTACACCTTGCAATTCAGGGACGCTGACTGCACTAAAAAGGTCATAATCCCAAAATTGAAAGTATGGTCCGGAGTTGCCCTTTAACGACAACCACGACTACAAACTTGACGGCGACCTTGATGATGAACCCGATGACGATACCTACGGCAAGTGTGGTATCTGCCACGAAGACGAACAGGACGCCGCCGCCTGGTATGTCACTCAACGAACGGAGGAAGTTTGCCAGCTTGGTCGCATTTTGATGCAAGCCACAACTTCCTGACGATGACTGCTACAATCTTTGTCGCCACGACGCCCAGTTTCAGCCTGGCTACCCACTGTGAATCTAAACACGAATTCATCGTCGCGGCAAGGAACTGTTAAAATGGTGCTTCGACCTCAAGGTTATTCGCTACATGAGACCTAAGTTGTAAGTCGCTGGTCAATGGCACATCAACATTGTCACGCTGCACTCTGCAACCCGAAGGCGATTCACGTCTTCTGACTCAACTGAACCAGGTATGCTCGGTAGGACTGTGAAAATCTGCTATTTACGTGACTCTGTATTGTCACCTAATCTTGTTTAAGCTGTTAATTTAATTTTGTGTTGCATAGAGACGAGTCTTTCACAATGCCACGTGCAAATAGCCGAGTCAGCAGCGTGATCGACTCACATGCCGCTGACCCCGCCAGCGCATGTCCTTCTTTCTTTTGTTTGCGTGACTGGAATGATGAGATGACTCTAAATTTTTTTTGTTCGAGCTCAGAAACTTCTAGATACCCACGCGCTTACAAAAGTACCTTCGCATGGCTGCTTGAGGCAGTTGTCCTTTCGACACCATCAAAGGTATTTGTTAATTTATGTTTCTCAGCACAAGTTCGGCGCATTACACACTAATTTTAAGTTTAATAAATGAGTATGTTTTTATTCGTGACAATATTTAGATGAATTTTGATAATTCAATCTTCTGATATTTCAAACTAAAGTGTGTGGCTTCCAGGGCCCGTTTGCTCAAGCGCTAACCGCGGCTAAAGTTAGCCGCAGTACCTAGGAGACGGATTTTGAAATCACGTGACTGGCTCGGCGGGGATGCAGGGAAACATATGGCGGTGCCCCGGTAAGTGAGCGCCGCTCGTTTTGAAACTAATATGTCGTTGTAGCTGCAATATTGGGCGCGTTAGTCAGCAATGAATGGTGTCAGAGGCTTTCGCTTTGCCTTACCCTATTGAAAATAATTCTAAAGGGCCCATCAGCCTTGAAGGATTATGGGACCTCACAGGCCTTCAAAACCCTTCAAAAATACCCTTCCGGTATACGCCTCAGAAAAAACCCTCCAGCCCTTCAACCCAAACCCCTTAGCCCATCAACCCTTTAGACGCCCAAATGACTGTGAACCATAGACGAAAATTCAGTTCAAAACGTTATTGAAAATTTATTACGGACATTGGGTTTTACATGCGTATTAAAACTCGAAAAGACGATAAAAACCAACTTTTGTTCAAACCTGGGTGCAAGCAGCTGTCGACGAAAGAGATCATATAAAATAGGAACAACTAACTTCTTTATCACAACGAAAAATATCTTTCAAATACTCACAATGCCGTTGGGGAAATTCCTGATGTACGGTAGTTCAGCTAATAAAACGGAGCAGGTGCACCTCACGTACACATACACAGTCTCAGTAAGCACGTTTAGCGAAAACCACGATCTCGCAAGCAGATCCCGTCACCGTTGAGAAATTCCGAGCACAGTCACGGTTTCGTCCACGATGTCGTCGGGGCGGCGTCTTCGGCGTATTTTTCGCTCGCTGGATGCTTCTGAGGCCGATCGGACGAAGAGGCGCAAGGAACAAGGTGGGACAGCGGCCGTCGTCCACCGTACCAGGACCCACAGTGGAATGATCCCGGTGCGCAGGCACTACATGTGGTGGGACGCTGATCATGACTGCCAGGCTTGCTGCGAGTAGGCCGACACCGGCCACCATCTCCTTGAATGCGCTGAACACGATGGCGCTCGAGCGGTACTGAAGGCGGCCAACGCCGAACTGGGGTTCACCTGCGGAACCAAGGAAGAAACGGCACGGATTAAAACAGACCAAGGGGCGAGCCCTCAAAGCAGTGCTTACCTTTCGGGATGTAGGAAACCGGTCCCTTCCAGATCTCCATGGCGGTGAGAAACAAACCGCCCACGAGCGGAAAGAAAATGGCTATAGCGGCTTCCCGAGTTCTTCGGCTTCCTCACACCACTCTCTCCCGCCGACCATTGGAGAAGCGTGCTGTCCGGAACTGACGGTATTGCACCCTCTCCCCATTGCCGGGCGGAGAGAAGCGCAGTGTGTGTGTGTAGGCATTGTAAAACGGGGGGGGGGTATTTGAGTGCGCCTGTTCGTGTTTTTGGCGACGAGGAAAAAGGGAGGACTTCCGACTCTGGTAAAAAGCAAAATGGTTTTGTTTATTTTTTTTTTCCTTTTTGGGGGCCGTCCCCCGCGGGGAAACCGGTTCTCGGCACGAGCCGCTGCAGCTTCGCCCTCGGAACCTCCCCAGCGTCCCTGAATTTGGGCAACGCGCTGCTCTCGGCTTGCCCTTTTTTATTATTATTAGTGAAACAAGTAAAGCTTGTTCGCCTCAAAACGCCGCTGAGCCAACGACATTCGGCCCGCGCCTTGTCAATTCTCCACATGGGGCGATCGAACCCGTAGCCCCCTTGGCGACCGGACACCCGGCCAGTAACAGACGGGTCGAGGAGCCCAGTTCTGTTTGAAAGAAGAGCAGTAATAAAAAAACTGACCGTACACACATACGATCGACATTCTCCAAATAATTATTTGTTTTCCCTTTGTGAACAATACGTAGCTATGTTCTAATTCTGCGACATGTATTTTCTCCACTTAGGCCGTGTCCCCACAGACATCTCAAGAAGCCTGAAGGTTTTCCCGACCCCATTAGAAAAGTTCTTGACAGGCTTTCAGACATTTCAGGGCGTTGTAAAGGGGACTTCAGACATTTCAGGAGAGCCTCTGACGGGGCCCTCGAACCCACCAGGAAATATCGGTGCACCTTTCAAACATCACAAGAATTCCTGAAGTCCCCTTCACACCCTTTAAAGAATTCCTGAAGTCCCCTCAGAGCGATTTTCAATAGGGTACCTCATTTAAATCGCAAAGCATGAGCATATGACCTCACCGCATTTTTAGATAGTCTTTCGATTCTGGCCATTCCTAAGCCTAAATGAACGCGATAAATGTTAGCATGGCAATGTCTTTGGAAAGTGGATTGCCTTGACTCAATCGGCCGGGTATTAATAGCACACAAAAGCAGACAGCGTCCCAATAAACCATATTAGACCTTTCTCTAAGTTTCCCAAGCACCGAGGTGCATGCTACAAGTGTAGTTACACGCGTTGCACGTGCTGGCGTCTGAAGAAGTAACTGTTCTAAAGCAAAAAGTCTACAACAAATTTTGTCTTGCACGTGCGTTGGTCAATTTTTTATTATGATTATTTACTTCGAATCTTTTATAAGAGGAAGGCAAGTGCGCGCGGACCGCAGAATTATACTTCCAGCGTTCTTCTCGATGCTTGGGTAATTTAGAAAAAGGTCTATAGCGATGCTGTCTGCTTTTGTGTGCAATCAATACCCGACCGATTGAGTCAAGACAATCCGCTTTCCAAAGATGTTGCCAAGCCGACAATTACCGCATTCATTGAGGCTTAGGAATGGCCAGAGTCGAAAGACTATCTAAAAAATGCGGCGAGAGCCTTGCTCATGCTTTGTGATGAAGTGAGGTAAGGCAAAGCGAAAGCCTCCTGCACCATTCGTTGCTGACTAACGCGCCCGGTATTGCAGCTACAACGACATATTAGTTCCAAAGCGTGCGGCGCTCACTCACCGGGGCACCGCCACGCTTCCCCGCATCCCTACCGAGCCAGTCACGTGATTTGAAAATCCCTCTCCTAGGTACTGCGGCTGATTTCAGCCGCGGTTAGCGCTTCGAGCAAACGGGCCCTGGAGTTTGAAGTAATGAGAGTCGACTGTAAAACACCATTTTTGCTACCCCAAGTAGCAATTTATTTTAGTGTAATTTCTGGAATTTTTTATTCAGACCGAACACTTCTTTTTCAATAAGCTTGTCGGCATAAAATGTAGACTATTTTTTATAGCCTAAATGTAGCAAGCGTTCAAGACAAATACAACCTAGTGCATCACATACACAGAAAACACAATATTAGCAAATGCTACTTTTATTGAACACATCTGGAGTTTCTGTTGCATACATACAGCGCTGTGAAGAAGTACACCATTCTTATATGAAAGAAGCTTCCCACCAGTGAAATTTCTCAAGTTGGACAGCCTTGTTGTAAGTCAGGCACGTTAAAGAGAACCCTGCCAAAGTTTTCAAGGACACTTTTACAAAGCTGTTTCATCCGTACAATAGCGACTTCAAGGTATATGTGTAGAAACTTCCCAAAATGCAAACATTATGTGAAAAAAATGCATTTCAAAGTTGACGTCCTCGCAACCCCCCCTATCGGTAGCTGCTCTACCGGCAACAATGAAAAGAACTATACAAAGACCGCTGAGGCCACATAACGTAAGACATGGTGTCCAAGATTCGCCATGAACGGCATTGTTGGTAGTTGGACTTGTTTGTGCTCACTCTTTTACCCAGTCTGTCAATTGACAGCTATTTACAGTGCATGATAGGAACTATTTGTGCTGTAGAGATAAAGACATGTACATGTTGCCCTCCCCCCCCTCCCCCCCTAGAATCTGGCAGGCGAGACCACTCAAAAATGTTTGAGAGTAGCTGTGTAGAACTGCCATGTTCTAACATTCTCTTGACACAATTATTCATACTAAAAGGCATGCTTAACCGAAATTTGAACCTTGCAAAACAACACTGGAGCGGTAGGCGGGACACTGCAAAACCCCCAAAACATCACACATAGAGCATTATTTCTAACGGATGGCCGTATTTTTGGAAACATGTGGGATTCAACAAGGCCGACGAGACATGTGATGTCGCGATTCTCATTCCCTCTCCTCTAGGCTTCATCCCCTTAAGCAGGTGAACCGAAGCGGGAATAAGAGAAACGAGGCCGCTGCCCCTCATTCTAAAGTGTACCAGGAGAAGTATGATGTCACATTTATTGTTTGATTGCGCCCTTTCTTTTCCAAGAATACGGCCATCCGTTTGAGATATTAATGTATGAGTGATGTTTCGGAGTTTGTAGAGCTCCCATTCAAAGCTTCCGCGGCCTTATTTTATGAAATCCAAATTTTGGTTCAGCATCCTCTTAAACAAGATTTTTCATATATTAGCATAATGAACATACAATTGGACAACTTGCTAACTTACAACAGTATCCTCCCGATGATGCCGTACAAAGGTTCTGTCACACGCACCAACCGAGGGGATTGCTGCAAGTCCATCCACCCTCAACTTTTAGTCACCTTTGAGCCTGAAGAACGGCTGTATGAGGCCCGTCCAGCCACTGAGCACACAAAGAGAAACACGGGAAATAACACTCTGTGACGAGCAAAGTCTCTGGACAGTAAGCCCTCCATGACAAATGAGCACTGTTGGGTTACGGCAACGGCGTAATACACAGGTTCTGCTTCTTCGATGCCTTCACCGCTGCGGTGGGTGGTCGTAGCTAGTCGTAGCAGATAGTGTCACGTTTGTTGCTCGTACCAAAACACCAAAGCCGTGCAGTATTCTTGTTGCCGAAGTTCATAAGCCTACGTTCCCGGTCTACACACACTACACAAAGCCAGCCACGAGCAAAGCTAGCTAACCCCGTTTCTGCTTCGGCGACAAGCCGCCAGGGCGGTGACACCGCCGCTGAAACTTCTGCCTCGGCTCTTCAAACCAGGGCCCCTCAGTGCACAAGCATGACACTTGCTAGGCTGCTCTGCCTGTACCAAGTGACACGCGCCCGCATGTTCCCTCTCATAATTCTTCTGACTGTACGTGCCCCGTATTGTACACGGTCATACTGTGCACACGGCGAAAGTTCCCTTTTGAAAGTGCTCCACGGTCGGCCTACAATGCTGCGAACACATAGCACATGACCACTATAGGTGACGACACTTGGGATACTTGCCATCCGTCGTTGTGGCGCAAAGTCGCTTTCTCAGTCGTCCTCACAAGGGGCAAGGAAAGGCAGGCACTGCATAAAAAATCAATACATATTATAACACTGGCTGTGGCAAACTAGTTTCAAAGATGATACAGTCATGTCTTCTTAATATGGACACCTCCGTACTATAAAAAGATTTTTTTTTCTATAATGTAAGGTGTTTATATGAGAAAATTAAATTCAAAACAAAGATTGGATAACAAGCATAAACAAACAAACAGTTTATTCAGCTAAAAGATCGTGAGATGTGAGTTTGCTCTATCGCTTTAGAGCCGTTTAACATGTAGCACTACTGACGTTTACAAGAACAGACACCCAGGCTGTAAAGTGATGATCGGCTGAATAGCAAAAGATGTTGCACTGTATGCACAAGCCGGATGTAATTGACACTTAGCTGCCGGCAGTTAGGATCCTATAATCTTATGATCGCAGACGGGAATTACATCTGGTGCTTACGGCTGGAATAATGTCTTGCTTCGTAATAGAAAAAGCACAAAAAAAAAACACAGGATGGAGAAACCGGGTGTCACAAATTCAGGCTTCTCTTCATTTTTTTAAATACTTTTATGATCTTTTTTTTGGACCACTTTAAGTGTTGGTACGGTCAAAAAGGGGGAGTGTGGTGCCACTTTTAATCTCAGTTCGTCCCGTCGTAGTTCCTTTCTAAGTCCCTAACGAATTTGCTCGTTTGCGGAATGGGTTTTTGTTAACGGGCGACGTAGATCATCCCAGGTCACAGTTTGTGGCTTTGACCTCGCGGACGGAGGGGTGCGTATGCTGGCTCGCGTATGGTGCCGATTTGACATGCGGGGGCGCCGCCGGGATACAAAGATGTTTACGCTGGCTAGCGCGCTTTTTGAAAGCGGCGGCTTTGCTCAGTCTGCCGCCTGTCGTGTTCTATGTATCGGCGATAATTTATGTTTTTGGACTCGTACGGGGGAATGGATGGGCACATATGTTTGGTTGTCGGAAATATGTAATAGGTTTTGCCATTTGGGTCGCTGCTGTGTAGCTTTGTTTTTCTTGAAAGTTGACTGACCCGAAAGGCGGGGAAACGGGAGGTTGGTCGGTAGACGAGCCTATAAAAGGGGGTTCGGGAACAAAGAAGGTAGTCCAACCCCAGAGCTGGCCGGGTCGCTGCTCAACGCGGTTACTCCCTGCAGATGAGTCTTGGAACGTGTAATTTTTGGCTTCTGCCCTGCCTGTCGGGCGAATGTTTGAGTTTGTTGTGCTGAAGCGTGTGTGGCTGTGTGGTGCGCGGTGTCGACCTCATCAAGCTTCTAATTGGACCGCCGGACTCCGAGACGCCGTTCTTCGGCCGACAACTCCAGACTACGGACTGCTCTGGACTCAGCACCTACTGGAAAGCTAAGCCTGGTTTTCTAGGACTTGTCTACTTCATTCTCTGGCTCTGAAGTACGAATTGTTGAATGTTGGGAAGATTTTTACACAGTGCTACTTTCTGTCGCGACTGTTTTGGGGGATTATCCCATGTGTGTAGCGGTAACGTTCGAGTTCCATCTCGGTTTGCTCTCGTTGTTAGTGTCGGGTTTTCGTCACTGTTTTGTTGGCTTATTCCGGTTTTATGAGCGTCGAGTCTTTTTAGTATTAGTTTCTGGCTCGCAGGGCTCCATAGCTTTGAGCTGGAGTGTGGTTTGTGTTGAGTGCTCTATTGCCGCGTACAGCTTAGTTTTTCACTTTATTAAATCTAATCTTTTGTTTGCTTATCCTCCCTGTGTCATCGTCTTTCTCTACTAATTAAACACCAGGCGTGGACCTAGCGCTAGTCAATGGTCGAACTTAGCTCTTTTGTTCTTTTCCCGTAATTTCTCGTTTATCCTCAGAGTGGATCATTGAATTATTTTTATTAATTTGAACCCCACTCCGTGACACCGAAACAGATGGGAAAGCACCACAAAGTATTAAACTCGTCGAACATTAAATGTTCTTGAATTACACCTCACCCATGCTTGCTACGTGATGAAGCCCAAAGCTTAGTTCAATGCCAATCAATATTAAATGTCTTTAGATGGGCACCCGCTGCCCAATCATGGCCTTTATTGCAAAGCACTGTTCACACATTTGCGAGTCCTGCAGTACCTTGTGGAATGGTGGGCGATACTTGCCGTTCCGCAAGGCACTGCGAGACAGATCAGGCTCAACTTTTGAATGTCGACGTGCTTACGGAATGCTGCAGCAAACCAATCATTCGCCGAGGGAAAAAAAAAGGAAGCTGCATGCCTCCGTGTGCTCATTGCCAGTGTTTTCTGCTCTGCTATGTACCCTGCTTGTCTGGTGTGATTTGCAAGCCAGCGTGGGATATATTTCCTTGATTTGTTTGTGTGTTCAGCTGTGCGAGGTTGTGATTGAAACAACCAAGAAGTATAGACCGCCATTCTTTTCATCAAGCTAAGGCTTCGCTCATCCGAACCGGCGACGATGACTGCTGTTGTTTACACAATTTTCGACAGCCATGTGGAGTGGCTTTGTGTTTAAAATTGCAATCCCAAGTGCAAAAAGAAGTTACCGCAGACTATACTGTTAAATGTTGATGTTTAGAAATTTCAACTGGCAGGCTCAGGCTACAACCACCTTAATATTCTTTCAACATTGTTTGCATTTCTACTTACCCGTGAACGCTTCATTTGCCAAACACGTTAGTGGCCGGTCACCTTGCCAATGAAATTAATGTGCTGGTGTCTCCGGCGAAAAATTGCCTTAGGGCTACATGCAATGCACAACCCAGTTTTGCAGCCCGTTGTGACTGAAAGCTTTCACACTGGGGAAACGCTGTTGTCACAAACGCAGTCAAAGAATGCAATAGGATTGAGGGAACAGGGGGATTGTTTAAGTTGACTGACTGCATGAGCACATGTTTCTATCGCCACCGCGTTTCCTCCACGCAGGCGACGGAGAAAACGATATAGATACTCCTCGCGCTTGCCAAGTTTCTCTAAAACGTCGATATACGAGACACCCAGCAGCGAAGTGTCGATATTGCCGGAGAGAGCGGCGGGACAACGATCAGCGCAGGATCGCGGCTTCGCCACTCTTATGCGACGGTGTCTTCGGTTTCCGCTCTCTGCAGCTTCCACCGGGACGCTAGCCGTGCCTAATTGTGCTAGCTTTGAGCACCACAGTTCATAGGGTTCACAGCGCCCGAGCTCGCGCAAAAGAACCGGCGAGCAGTCGAGTCGTTTCCAATCGACAGGGTGGCTAAACGCCGGTGGTGTGAATCGGGCTTAACGCCTGAGCCGGCTTGCTCAAAGCAAATCTAACGTTCTTGAACGGCACGTAATAAAAATCTGAGACGTGCTACATTCTATACAAACTTGATAAAAAAAATCAAACACTAACCTTCGACTGCTACGTCCGCCGTACCGCTTTGAGACAGAAGCAACATGGCGCTCGACGTTTTGGGGTGTTGGGCTGGGGTGTTTTCAGTGCTGCTTACACGCCTAGTCGTGTAAACCGAAACCGAAACACCAATTTTTACTACCCCAAGTAATTTTTTGACGATTTATCACTAGCAGAGCGTGTAAGAATATGCTAACGAGTGAAAATGGGGTGTAAACAGGCGTAATGTTACATTTTCGCTAACAGTGTACGTCACGTTCGCCTACGACACAGAGGTTCAAGAAACCGCTGGATCATGCACCTTTCCACCTGGTACGTAGTAGGAAGGTAACGAGCTGCTCGACGCGAAGCCGCCGCACGAGCCAGAGGATGATGAGAGCGACAACGTCCAGGTGGTTGTTGAGCGAGCCAAAGAAGTTCGCTAGTTCGTCCGACTCCGGATTCAAGATCGACAACGCGTCGATGCTGGCCACTACAACCTTTGTGGCCGGGACGTCCACTTCCAGCACGGAGACAGGGTGTGGGTTTGGACGCCCATCCGTCGCCACGGCCTCAGCGAGAAACTCCTGAAGCGCTACTTCGGACCCTACAAGGTACTTCGTCGACTCGGAGATCTGAACTACGAGGTTATGCCTGACGGGACAAGCTCGTCATCTCGCCGCCTACCCCAACCTGAAGTCTTCCACGTCGTGCGCCTCAAGCCGCACTAGGCACGATAAGACTGTGAACTGTAATCCGTGCTACGCTCGATAAAACTGTGGTTTACCAGCTAACGTATTTTCCCATTCTTCATTTGCTTTGGTTTGTTTTGTTTCCTTGCAAGTTACATCGACACGATGCTCTTTTTAAAGGGGAAAGTATTTCCGCGCGCGTCTCCGAACAAGCGCGTCCGTGGCGGAATAGTTATCGTGTTTTGTTTCCATGCCATGGGCCGAGGTTCGTTGGCTGGAAGCGGATACGCCTTTTTGTTGTTTCTGGAAATGTCGCGCTCTGGTGAATTACAGAACCTTGTTGCTTGTTCGAGGCCCGAATGTTTTAAGTGCCGAACCTTCTACGTCGATTGTTCCAGAAGTCCAAGCGTGTACATAAGGGCTTCCGGCGCTCGATCCTGCTTGTGGTGGTTCATCGGGCTGCCAAGCCGCCGGTAAAAGACGACGACGTTCCTTGTCGATACGAGCCCCGGCGGTACGAAAGAATAAACAGAATGTTTTCACCTAAGCTCGGAATCGGTCGCAACATCTCTTCCGTCCTCCAACACCGAACGCGCCACACTGCTCTTTATCCGACATCAAATCCTGCTACGATAACCTTTTCATACTTTGTCTTGTACACAAGTTCGCCTCAATAAACATTTAGTTACTCCATCTATGCGCCGTCTAATCATTCGTAATTTGTGACAGTATCATAAAATTTAGAAATTTGTGTACAAATCAAATATCTATATGTAATGTTACCGAAGGTGCTTTTACGAGCACGGGACGTTATCAGTGGGTGGTGATGAGTTATGCAACATTAGAAGATTAAGAGTGTCGGTAGTATTTTGTTTTCACAATACGAGCAATCACAGAAAAAAGCAATACGACTGGGAAATCATTTTACCAGGTGTCCTCAAAATAAATTGAAGTTAGAAGATGAGCGGCGTAAATCAGCGACTTCGTGTTTAAAGCCCAAGTTTCCTCAGGTACGTCCTTAACTGGCAACATTCTCGAATTGAATTTTCAAATATCAGCTCCAAGCACGCAAGACAATGACTTGCAAGAACGCCTTGTATCATAGTCAGTTAATTTTTTTTTTTTTCTAATCGGAGTCAAGACTTGAAATGTTATTCCGCGAATTCGACCAGTAATGCACGTAATCGTGAAAAATTCCTAATTAATACTTCAGGTCGCTGATGTTTTTTGTTTTTTTTTAGGTCGTTTTAGGCCGGATCACAAGTTTTAATTTGAGATACCCGGTAGATAAAAATGGGCAGTTTCATTCAAATGCCAACAATGCTTTATTCCTCACCCAACTCAATCTTTACATGTTTACTTCTTTGCTTTCTTCTTTGACCACAGGTGACCTTCTCACTATTCCTGCTTTTGGTAGCGCCCGGTTTTGCATGTCCGTTGACCAAGTTCCTTCGTGGCATGCTGTTTTGCTTCAACCTGAGGTCTACAATACATATTTGTTTTTTCAACTCGCGGGTTTGGGAGCTATTGGTTTTGAGAGCGCGGCCACACCACTGATGCCAGCACAAGTATTTTGCTTGAAATTGTTCTATTATGATTGCTAATGAATTCGGGGAACACAAGCACGTTTTCGAAATAAACGCTCGGCATCTAAAAATCTCTACGATGTGGATAGCTGCTCCCCAGCAGAAGGAACTACTTTGAAAAACTGGACACTGAAATAATCCAAACGATTCGATTACCATTATGGTAGCAGCATATAATATGGAATTACCAAGCCATCACAAGAAAGAGAGCTCGCGTCTTTCTCGAAAAGTCTCCGTAGATGCATATATCTAAATAAATCGGAGTGTACAGGCGTGCACTTAATATTATATCGAAATTACTCATCCCCGACTCTCCAAATGGGAGTTGCTGAAGTCGTCCTCGGGTATACACCAACTCATCTCTGTTACGTCACGGCGCGGTGGTGGCGCGTCGGTCGCACTTCCGGTCTGGGGCTGTGGGCAGAAGTCCCCATGCCAGACGTGTATTCCTGCGTTGTTTTGAAAGGAACTAGATAAAAACCTGCCTTCTCGTCAAAACGCCGCGACTGGGGCCGTACCAAAAGTGTCGAGAAAAGTTTGAAGGTCAGTTTTCACGTGTTCGGTTCGTCCGAGAATCTGGATATGTGCCGTGAAAAGAGAAAAGCAGACGCCGTCGGACAACAATTGCTTGGGCGGGAAGCACTTTGGGCTGAATTTACGAATACTTGTGGTCATCAGATTTATTTGTTTTGTTCCAACATGAACGCCAGAAAACCGTCAAGTTTTACGGACCACCTGCGGACTACGCTCAGTGCGTCTTCAAGTTCAAACGGCCGCCTGATCGTACGAACTGTCGTCTGCTCTTTCAAACGTTTCTGCTTGTCGCCTGCTTTCTTATACGACGCCGGCCCGTAGACCATATGTTGGCCCGGTACTTGCGATAAGAAGTAAGGGCAGGCCTCAAAAGACTTGAATTTGAAGGTTGGTAAGCAGGCTCGATGTAAACAGTAGATGCAAGGAGATGTTGATCATTGTTACCAGTGACCATCATTGACTTGTTATGCCCCCCCCGCAGGGGGCACCTGTGAAAGCAGGTGTTTGGAGAGTGGCGTCTCCACGGACCCCGAGCCCCGCAGGGGGCGCCTGCGCCTTAGGTGCTAGGTGCTTGGTGAGTAGCGACACCACGGACCCCAGCCACATTGGCAACATCACGGACCTTGAGTAAAAAGTGGCTAAGACCCACCCACGTCAGGCTGTGCGTGGCGAACCCGTGTCCGGGGAAAAGGGCATCCTGGTGGTTGAGCTGAACCCGGGGTAGGTTTGGACCCTTCGGGGCCCCCCGGGTGAGGCAACACACCACTTTGGCCCCCGCTTCTCGTAGACGGGTGTCCTGGCTTGGCCCGACCAGGATGATGCAGTCAGTCGCCATTTCTTCTACTATCCCCTCTCTTCTTTCTCTTTCCTCTTCTCTCGCCTTTTTTCCATTTCAACTTCTTTGGCGGCAAGGGCTAACCTTGGGTGGCTATAGACCCCTGTCTAGCACCACACTGGGTTGTAGTGCCTGGGCAGCGCTGATAGTGTAATGTCGTCAGCCAAGCCACTCTTGCTATGGCGCATTACCTATCCCCGTGTTGGGCTCCGTGGTGGGTGGCGCACCCGGGGCACCGAAGATCCTCCCATTATTATGGGTTCCAAGCGAAACTTTCTTGATCGGCCTCTGAAAAGAGGCCGCACCGAAGCTCTACTCCTTGAAAAAACACCATCTACGCCTGAAAAATTTTCAAAATTCCTGGTAATGCATTCGGAGACTGAAAAACCTCTTGCCAAACTGTCCCCATTCCTCGTCGCGAAGGTGATAGAGGGAGTGGTTGGAAAAGACTTTCATGCCAAGAAAATGTCATCTGGCGACCTCCTCATCCAGATTAACACCAAACGACAAAGTGACGCCCTCTTAGCGCTAAACTCCATCTCAGACTATAGGGTCACTGTCACAGCACACCGCACCCTTAACACCGTTCAAGGCGTCATCTCTGAGGATGACCTCCTTGATACGCCGGAGAAAGAAGTCGTTGAGGGGCTGGCCACGCAGGGTGTGACGGCTGCACGGCGGATCACCCTGCGTCGGGACGGTGTAGAATTGAAAACAAAACACATTGTTTTAACTTTCGAATCAACCTCTCTCCCCGAAGTTGTTAGAGCCGGCTACCTCCAGTGCCGCGTCCGCCCATATGTGCCAAATCCGCTGCGCTGCTTTAAGTGCCAGCGGTTCGGGCATGGGTCGCGGAGCTGCCGGGGGACCAACAAGTGTGCCAAGTGCTCTAGTAAAGAGCACGTTGCTGAAGCATGTGAGAGTGAACCTCTGTGTTCAAACTGTGAAGGCCACCACCCTGCCTATTCCAGATCCTGCCCTGTCTGGAAACAAGAAAAAGAAATTCTTGCACTAAAAATTAAAGAAAATATAAGCTACATTGACGCAAAGAAGCGCTTTGCATTTATCTCTAAAGGGTCTTATGCCCAGGCTGTGCACAGGGGTCCGGCACGGTCAATGGTGTCGACGGGAACGCAGACGTCTTCGGACGACCTGCGTCTCCCGTTAGGTCCCCTTTCCTCGGGAGCAGTGCCAGTTGCACTGCCTCCAAACCGCAAGGTGGATGCTCCCTCATCAGCGTCCACCTCGGGAGCGGTGCCCATGGCACCGCCTCCAAACCGCAAGCTGGATGCTGCTGCGTCAGCATCCACCTCAGGGCAGGGTATGACCTCCCCTGCCCCACCTGCTGCTTCGGTCCCTCGGGGCCGGGGCCTCCAATCCCGGAACTCTGGTCCTCAGAGGAAGCCTGGGGAACCCCCCAAGCAGTCGACCTCTGCAGGTCAACCTGAGGCCATTGCCTCCCCAACAGAGGAGCCAATGGATGAGAGCGGACCCAGATCTGACGAGGACGCCCTCCTCTCGGGATCTGAGTCTTCCTCTTGCGCCCCCAGTGGTCTCACTGGGAAACGGAAGGAAGCTACGAAGAAGAAAAATGCCCCGCGTATTAAGATAGATTTTAAGACCTGAAGATCCCTTTTGATCGGTATATTCTCATTTTTTTCTCTTTCGAGTTTTTTTACTTTTTAATACTTGCTCTACTGTTTTTTAAATAATGAGTTTTATGCAGTGGAACTGCAGAGGTCTTTTTAGTAATTTAGATGATGTGAAGCTCTTGTTGCAGAGGCATGAACCCTCTGCATTTTGCCTGCAAGAGACTTACCTCAAACCACCCAACAACAACTTTCTTAGATCATATCAAGTCTACAGGAAGGACCGCGTGACTACCTGTAGCGCTGCCGGTGGGGTTGCTATTGTCGTAGACAATGGCACTCCTGCCTATGAGGTCCCCCTAGACACGCCTCTGGAGGCCATTGCGGTGAGGTTGCTACAGCAACGCCTTATCACAATTTGCTCCATTTAAATCCCCCCTTCATTTGCCCTGGAACTCGCCCAACTTGAAACTTTAATCGATCAGCTCCCTGAACCTTTTATTTTAATGGGCGACTTTAATGCACACAACCCCCTCTGGGGCAGTGTCCGAACTGACACTCGAGGTGCCGTTGTGGCGCGGTTTTTATCTCTCAGAGATGTATGTGTATTAAATACAGGCGAGCCAACATATTTCAGTTCTGCTAATCACTCCTTTTCTTGCATTGACCTCACAATTTGTTCCGCTGCACTTTTTACAGATTTTATTTGGAATATATTGGATAACCCTCATGGAAGTGACCATTTTCCGGTATATCTTACTCCCTTAGAAGTCCTGCCCAGGCTGCCTTGTCGTTCCCCCTGTTGGAAGATCTCTTTAGCAGATTGGAACCTTTTTCAGTCAAATATCCCTTCTTCCCTGGATCTTTCGCAAGCGGCCTCCGTGGACGAAAAAAATGCTCTCATAACAACAGCAATTGTTGAGGCAGCCCGTCTGTCCATCCCACAGACATCCGGCAAGCTGCCGAGATATCCTAAACCGTGGTGGGATAATGAGTGTAAAGAATCTCGAAACCGCCAAAACTGTTCTTGGGCAAAATTTAGGAGGTATCCCACTTCCATAAACCTCCTGGCATTTAAGCAATTACGTGCAAAAGCCCGCTATATTAAGCAACGGGCGAAAAGGAGATCCTTTTGCTCATATGCATCTTCCATTAATAGTTTCACACCAGCGAAGATTGTCTGGGACAGAGTAGGTAGAATGGATGGTGACTACCACCCTTTCTCAATCCCCTTGCTGTTAGACGAGAAGGGAGAAGCATTTTCATCATTATATGAACAAGCCAATGCACTGGGTAGACACTTTGCACAAGTCTCTAGTTCTGAAAGCTACACCTGCAGAGTTTCTGCAGTTTAAGTCCAAGCGCGAGAGAATTCCAATTCGTAGGTCAGAAGATTGCACTGAAAAATATAATTGTCCTTTCTCCCTCGTCGAGCTTCGTCGAGCCCTTGCTGCTGCAAAGCCTACATCCCCTGGGCTTGATGCAATTCACCCTAGCATGCTTTCTCATCTACCTGAAACATTTCTAGTCATTCTCCTCCAGTTTTTTAACATCATCTGGGCGAAAGGAAAGTTTCCTAGCACCTGGAAACAGGCTATTGTCATCCCCATCTTAAAACAAGGAAAGGACAGAAGTAAAGCCACGAGCTACAGGCCAATTGCCCTTACTAGCTGTTTGGGGAAAACTTTTGAGCGGCTGGTTAACAACAGGCTAATCTACATACTAGAAGAAAAGAACCTACTAAGCAATTTCCAGTGTGGTTTCCGCACTTCCAGGTCTACTGTTGACCACCTTGTACGTCTTGAGACGACGGTCCGCGAGGCTTTCATAAATAGGCAATTTTGTCTGTCTGTATATTTCGACCTTGAAAAAGCTTACGACACCGCCTGGCGATACGGCATACTCCAGGACCTTATGTCGATGAACATAAAAGGGAGAATGTTCAACTGCATTGCTGACTTTTTGCAGGATCGTAGCTTTCAGGTACGCCTGGGAGCTGCAATCTCCGACCCTTTCCCCCAGGAGAATGGCGTGCCGCAGGGCTGTGTCTTAAGCGTCACTTTGTTTATTATAAAGATAAATTCTCTATCTCAAGTAATTCCGCCCACAATCACTCATTCTCTTTACGTCGACGATGTCCAGATTTGTTTTTCTTCATGTAACTTAGCCATCTGTGAGCGACAAGTTCAACTTACGGTAAACAGGATGAGTAAGTGGGCTGACCAGAATGGCTTCCGGTTTTCTGCCGAGAAGACTGTGGCTGTTTGCTTTTCTCGAAAACGAGGAATGTCTCCGGAGCCATCATTGTATATTAAAGGTACACCCATTCCGGTTAAATCGGAGCATAAGTTTTTAGGCCTAATATTCGATAGTAAATTAACTTTTGGCTCACATATAAAGGAACTAAGATTAAAATGTCAGCGAAAGTCGAATCTTCTTAAGGTCCTTGCACACCGTTCTTGGGGTTCTGACCGTGTCTGCCTTTTGCGAATCTACAGGGCCTGTGTTCGCTCAGTTTTGGATTATGGAAGTATTGTTTATGGTTCTGCCAAACCCTCTACACTTAAAATGTTAGACCCAATTCATCACCAGGGAATCAGACTGGCAACCGGAGCCTTTCGAACACCCCCCGTGCCCAGCTTGTATGCCGAGTCAAATGAGTGGTCGCTTGACAAACGTAGATTTTATCTTAGCATGCAGTACTATTTAAGACTCCGTACTCTTCCACAGCACCCAAATTTTTCTTTGATTGAAAGCATAAAATATGAGCAGGCCTTTCAAAACAAACCATCCGTAACGCGTCCCTTTGCACTTCGTGTGAAGGATGCTGCAGCGACCTATAGTTTTGACATATCTTGTTCTGTCATGGAAGCTGAACAGAGACTTGCTCCTTGGGATGACCCAACTATAACATGCGACCTCTCTTTGACAAAATACAATAAGAAAGTGTCCGCCGCTAGTGTTATAAAACAAGAATTTTTTGAGATTGCTAGTCGTTACGAGACGGACAAAAGTTTTTTTACTGATGGGACGAAAGGTGCCGGGTATGCTGGCTGCGCTGCGGTTGGGCAGTCCTACCAACGTGTTATTCGAATTAATGAAAATGCATCTGTGTTTACAGCTGAGCTTCATGGACTCTTAGTGATTGTAGATGAAATAATCAAACAAAAATACAGATTATCTGTGATATTTACAGACTCGCTCAGTTCCCTTCTTGCCCTTAACTCTGCAAGATCCTGGAAGCATCCCCTGGTTTGTCTGCTTCGTGTTAAATTAATGAATGCTATAAAGCAAAACATCACTATTCACTTTTGCTGGGTTCCTAGCCATATAGGAATACACGGCAATGAGGAAGCCGACCGAGCTGCAGGTGCATGTGCAAACAGGTCCATTGAAATTGACACCCTCCCAGTGACAGACTATAGAACCACACTACGAAATACAATCAAAAATTCTTGGCAAGTAGAGTGGGACTCTGACCCTCACAATAAGCTATATAAAGTTAAACCTGTTTTGAGTGAATGGCGCAGCGCCAGACATCGAGAAAGGTTCTATGAGGTCATCTTATGTCGACTGAGGATAGGCCACACACACCTGACTCACAGCTACCTTCTAAGAAACGACAACCCACCGATGTGTGACTACTGCTCAGAAACTTTAAGTGTACTTCACATCCTTTTAGTATGCCCACAATTTAATAACGAACGCCGCTCTTGCTTTTCAATCTTTTTTAGAAAACAAATCCCTTTCCACTTGGCACTTTTGCTTGGAGACGAGCCTCTTACTCCGTACAGTCAAGTTTTTAACTTTTTAGAAAAGTTTAATATTTTACATCGACTTTAAACTACAGTTTTCTTTAAGTGATATTTGATATTTTGATCCGCTGCAATAATAAACATTTAGCCTTGTGATATTTCCTTACCTTGTGTTTGGCGCACTATGGCCTATGTTGCTGCTGCGCCAGAAAACTCCAAATTCATTCATACTTGTTATGCCAAATTCACTTGGTCCGATTCTGCTTGCGATTTTCAGTATCGACGTCGACCATCTCAGCTACGGTTCACGCTTTTGCAGCCCGAGCGGCGTCGCGACTGAAAATTGCGAGCGAAATCTCATCATGCGAATCACGCTTTAGCGTACATACTGCGGCGTCCTCGCGGAATGAATCGCCACATGTCACATTATTTACGCGAAGTTTTGCGGTGTAGCGAGCCTCGGTAATTTCGCTGACGCCGCTCAAGATAGTCGGACATCGCCAGGAAGACGTAGAATCAACAATTCGAACGCGAAAAAGGGCAGGGGGATCACGCCGACGCCGGCAACATTGCTTTCCAAGGGTTTGTTTATGGGCGACGGCGAGCTTCTTGCCCACACCCCCATCGCGCATGCGCGGCGCCGATGGCGTCCGCTAGGGGCGCTCCGGTTTCTTTGTAAACATGAGTTGGTGTATATGATTGGAGTACACCAGTTTTTTTTTTTTTTTTTTTTTTTTACGCGGAGCTTGATCCGGCTCAGTTTGATCCGGCCTACGCGTTTCGGAAACGCATTGTCAAAATCTGCAAACCTGCAGCGAACTACCCATTCCCAGCGATTTAAATGATATACCCCGCCATTTAGTTCGGAGGCATCAGTCGAGAACAAGAACGGGATATCATAAATGCCGTCTTCTCACATGCGTACATCCCGAGGAAAACGAAAGAACAGGTCCTTTTTCTACGATCCGCGGTTTTTTCAGCCGTTCACATAGCGCAGTGCACCCCCCCCCCCCCCCTCCCCTCCTTCCATAAGCACATCGGCGATCAAATCCTTCTTGCAATCGCCCAGCAGAGCGGCTCGGAAGGCGCGCATGTGCTCTCCAATCTCTGCAGGAGGGACGACACTTCCAAACAGCCATGGCAGAATTTGGCGCATTAGGCGCGCCGTTTAATGCAAATGAGCGAAGCAAAATGTATGCCCCCCTAGAAAAGAATTTATGACAGGTATCAAGTTAGAGGAGGCGTTTGCATGTGTGATGCGAATAAAACTGACCCGGCACTGAATTCTGACAGATCACTAATATAAAAATACAGTAGCGAACAAAAAGATATGATATTTTGGTTTTACGGGGGTAACTTTTCTTCAAACTGTGATACAGATATAAAAATTGTAATGAAACACTGCATTAACGTATTTATAGAGTAGAAACTGATGCTTACTTAAATATGAATCAATCAACTAGAGGTCGAGCAATACTTCTGTAAAAAAAACGAAATATCAAATCTTTTTGTTCACTACTGTATATATATATATATATATATAGAGAGAGAGAGAGAGAGAGAGAGAAAGCGAGAAAAAGGGAGGGAGAAAAAAGGGAGATACAAAAAATATAGCGTAGGATACATAGAACATAGCTTTATTGATAGAACAATCATTTTTCAAAATACAATGGCGAGCCGGAATAAGCCTCAAGGGCTTGTGTACCTAGCAGGAAGGTGACGAAATCATATAGATTAGATAAAGAAGAACATTAAATGAAAAGCAATTTACAATCTATAGCACACTCGTTCTCTGAAACCTCAGTGCGTCTTAGCACAAACCGAAAAGATGCACACACCAAACAAACACCTTGGACACACTGCGGCTGCAATGCTAAAAAAAAGAAAGGAAAGAAAAGAAACGGAAAAAAATTGCATTTTAAAATTTGACTTTATTCCTCTAAGTTCCGTAACGCATTCGTAAGTTTTTTTCTCGACATTATAAGGAGCATTGATTCCGGTAGGCGGTTAAATACATGCGGCACATAATACACTCTCACATGCTCACCATAGCGAGTTCGAATACGTGGTACCTCAAAACGAAGAGATGGCCTCATTGGCCGCTGTTGAATATAAGGGGCTTTGAATTGGAGCCCCAGAAATGACGCAGCATGACGGTTTCCTAAAAAGCGCCTCAAACGACGACATATGAAGTTCCTGAATTATCTCTACATTCCGAACGTCTGGCATGTCAAAAGCGACACTTTTCAAAATACCTTTCAATAACGAATTAACTCTTGCGCGCCAGAACAACGAACATCCCATAAAAAGCAATATGCCGTACCCTAAATAACTGTATCCCGAAGCCTGTGTTATCATTTTTCTAACAAAGAAAGGCAGAAACATTTTAACATTGTATAGTAAGCACGAAACACTTCTTAACGTTTTGCACAAATACGTGAGGTGAGTACACCAAGATAAATAACTATCGAAGTATATTCCGAGGTATTTTACAGATTTTACACATTCAATAATTTCGCAATCACTAGATCTGCAGCTGGAAGTATGCAGCGCCACAGGAAGTGGGAGTTCAACCCATTTAAAGGCCGACGACCAGACTCGACATTCTGCAAGGCAGAAGATCCTCCTCACCATGGGTGAGAAGGAAACGGGAGATGGAGGATAGGGTAAAAGGGGGAGAGGAGGAAGCAGGGGAAAAGTGGAAAGCGCGAACTGGTCGTCGGTCTTTAAGTGGATTTTTAAAACACACCAGTTTTGTTTTTGACGCACTCACCTTAACCAGGTTCGAAATAAACCAATCCATTGTACAAGTAATATCATTTTGAAGATGGTGATTGGCGATAAGGTAATCATCATGACATGACATTAACACCGTGTCGTCTGCGTGCTGAAATACTTTATATTGTGAAACAGCACTCGGGAGATCATTTATATATGAATTAAAAAGTAACGGAGACAGCACTGAACCTTGCGGTACTCGAGCCGTTAAAAAAGTTCCGCTACTCTTTTGATTTTTAAAAACCACAACCTGGGAACGTCCTGAAATGTAATCTTTAAGGACTGAGAAAAAACGGACCTCGAAAACCCACCTTCTATAGCTGACATAGTTTTTGCGGACTCTAACCAAAGTTTTATTAAAAACACATAAACCCGACGTTTCGGGACCCGCTAGGTCGCTTGGTCACGGGTGACTGTAGGTGGGGGCGCGGTGGGGAAGGTTGCCCAGGTGGTTGGCCTTGCTAAGGCTTAACCGAGAGAGCGCGGGGCAGGGGGCGCGGGCGCCGACGGGCGCTGTCAGTGTGTTCTACGGAGGAGGCCCTTCGAGAATAAGTTAAAGGGCGACTCCGGCCAAAACTCAAAATGAATTAAATTACTGGTATCGCTTTAGTGACACAAAATACGACCCCAGCCAAAATTTCACGTCCGTGGGACGCCGCATTCTCAACTAATGCCGACAATAAAAACGCGACCCGCCGCGAGCCGCTGATCCTTAACGGGCAGCCAGCGGGTTGCCGATCGCTAAAGCAACATTGGGCCGTGATGTCAACATCGTCCTCTTTTTTTTCTGTGTTCCGGACGGGCGCACGGCGCAGCCGTCGCGCGCGCTTCTTTGTGCCGCTACTACCGCTACTTCGGCTTGTAATTGCGTGTTTAGCCGTTGCTTTTACCTGCAGCCCGTGTAGCTTCGGTATAGCTTTTTGTTTATTTGCTTGTGAGGACTTCTAGACTCGTTTTAGCGAGCAACTCGGTGCGCCCAAGACTGCCCAGCTGTTCCTCGAAAGATGCCGAGTACAACTTAAAGCGCTGTGGGCTGCTCAAACAAGCCGCTGCGCAACCCGGAGGTGCTTTTTCACAAGTTTCCAACGGATCGGAAATTGGAGAAGGTGTGGGTGAACGCTGTTCGACGAGTGGGCTTTGGAAAGCCTTGGACGTCGACCCCCAGATCGAAGCTCTGCTCCGATCATTTTTCGCCGGAGAGTTACGAACGAAACCTACGGCTGTTGGTTGCTTGTGGCTTGTCAGCGAAGGGATCAAGGCTTAAAAAGAATGCCGTGCCGTCGCTCTTTGCCCATCGTACATGTACAGAACAGGTAAACATGATAAAAGTATCCTGATCAATAAATAAAACAGTCATTGTCAAGTGCAGTGTTGAAGATTGAGCATTCACGCTCCATTGAATGTCTGTTGAATGGGGAATGGTGGGCATGTAGAGTACAACCACTAAATAGCTCCAAACACTGAAGATTGTAATGAAAAGGAAAACAATGTTCTGCTTTGCGTCACTGTTTGTTTACTACACAATCTCGTGCGTAGTATTCAGGTCCGTAACGACTACTAGCGAACAGCCGGCGCGTGAAGCCCATGCGATATAAACATTCGCCTCCCAATCGTTCGAACCCGTTACGCAGCAGTATTAATTAACATTGCGCTTGTGAACACCACAAGGGACTTTAAAGAAGTCGCGAAAAATCGGATTTGTAAGTTACAACTCTGTAATTTGCCCGAGTTCGGCTGGAGGTAAATATAATATTTAAAAAAAAAACAAAAAAAAAACAACACTTGCCTTAGTCAAAAGTTACGAAGGAAAACTTAAAATCCTATGTATTCTAATAAAAAAAAATTGTTGTGGGTGGGGGTGGGAATGCGGAAGGGGAAAGAAAGTGTTCTCACCTTGCTGACGTTCTCTGTTTTCCTTTATCACCCACAAAAACTTTTGCTAGCCTTGAGAAGGAAATGACTGCCCAAAGAACTTTTTTTCTTTTTTTAGTGCGGCAACTTTTTTTTTATTTGTACAAAGATTCACTACCTGGACGAACTTATGTGGTGAATTAGTGTCGTAGCTTACAAATTCGGCTTTTACGCACCTGAGGAAAAAATAACGAAAACACAGACGTCTACAGCTTGACACACGTCTGTTCGGTTGTCGCGGAACGCGCCGTAGAGCCTCAAAGCTTCGTGTCTGGGACTGACCCGCCGCGCGAAAGCGCCAGCACTGTACGTCACCGGCAGCGCGGCGTAGAGCAACGCCGCTCCACCCACGGAGCCCCGATGACAATTTAGGCCTAGCGGCGAGTGCGGGAGACCGCACGCACGCCGACAGCTGCCGAGTACGGCACCGAACGGGTTCACTCGTTTTCCAGTCGCTAGCTTTTGGGTATACAAGCAACGAGTACGGCACGGCATAGCGCACGCGCGGCGGCGGCCGCCGAGTACGCCACCGAACGAGTTGACGGGTTTTCCAGTCGCTAGCTTTTGGGTATACGCACTAACTCTTGCTACATATGCTGGATAACTACCACTTATACAGAATTAAAACAAAATCAGCTTACTTTCTATCTTTAGACGGCTGGCGCAACAGAGGTAGGTGCCGCTTGGACTGCGTACTCGCTGAACGAGAACGATCTTGGCGTCACGTCCACATAACCGCTGATTTCCAGTGTTGCCGGAACCTCGAGCGGCTAGTTTCGGTTTTGTCGGCCGCGCCCCAAACAAAACTTTGAGACGTCGATATCTTTAAAACTACGCACAACAACGAGAAAAAATTACACCTTGCAATTCAGGGGCGCTAACCGCACTAAAAACAGCCATAATCCCAAAATCGAAAGTATGGACCGGAGTTGCCCTTTAAGAAGATCAAAGCTGATCTAGTTAACAACGGTTATCCAAAGCGGTTCATTAACAACATCTACAAACGCCTACGCCGCCCCCCTGTAACTCCGGCCTCGAGACCGCCTAATCGTATCTGTCTCACTTATATGTGAAGAATGTGAGTGAGACCGTCGGACGCGTCCTCCGGAAACACGGCATTGCCGTCGCCCACAAGCCCGTGTCTACCATCCGTCGGCGGCTTCCTCTCCCCAAATACAGAGCAGGAAGGGAAAGGGCTTAAAGGCCGACATACACTTCGCGCTTTCCACTTTTGCCCGTCACCTCCTTTCGTATATCCTCGCCACGTTTTACCTTGCCCCAACCTGGCTCCTTCTCGCAGCTTAGGAGAGGGGGGCGCTAAGAAGATTATCTTCCCTGCAGAAGACCGAGGTTGTACGTCGGTCTTTAAGGTCTCCTGTGCCGTGTGCCTTGCGCTGATTGCCCGGTCGCTTATGTGGGGGAAACGAAAAACTTCCCGGATCATATTCGGCGACACAAATACGACGGGAGAAAGAAAGACACTATGGCCAGCGCCCTGGCAGAGCACGAGCAAAAATTGGGACACTCTTTCTCCCTCGACGAGAATCAGATCGTGGCCACCGAGGTACATTGGAGGAAACGCCTTCATCTAGAGTCCTGGTTTATCCAAACAACAAGTAAGAACGTGAACCGGTCCGAGGGCACTCTCCCGAGCGCGTACGTGTCTGGACTTCGCGCCCTCCGGGGGAAGCCTTAGCAAGGCCAAACGCCCGGGCAACCTTTCACACCACGTCCCCTCCCACGCGCCCTCGGGGTTAAGCCTTAGCAAGGCCAACCACCTGGGCAACCTTCCCCACTGCGCCTCCACCTACAGTCACCCGTGGCCAAGGGACCGAGCGGGTCCCGAAACGTCGGGTTTATGTGTTTTTAAAGGGACCATGAAATGATTTTAAAATCAAATTTCATCCACCGCACGTCGTAAAAGGTGTGAAAAGAAACACAAAAACACAAAAATAGGGAGCCAAAAAAAATTATTTGCTATAGAACTTTTAAAAGAAAACTCGACTCTTTTGCGCCTTCTTTCCTTGGAAAGCTCGCTGCCTTTTCACTACGATGCATCCGCGGAAACGGAGCACGTCAGCCGAATCCACGTCGCCCGTTGGGTAAGAGCCTACCTCACCAGCACCGTGATCGTAAACAATAAATAGCCGGCGAATGTTTTCTAAAAGTTTTGTTAAATAATATTCAGATCCACATTTTGTAGCATAATTAGAGATGTGTGGCGAAAATTGCCAAATTTGATAATGCTAAGAGCCAAGCGGCTTCTATCGAGTGGTAAACGAAGCAACTACTGCGCGTGCGCAGTAGGGCAGGGCCGACTTCAGTTACTTGGGTCGCTTGGGTCGCGACGACCGACGAACAGTTATCTCCTTTGATTTCCTTCCTCTCAAAACTCTGACTGACTGGACGTTTATTTTTCTACGTGTTCCCCTCGCGCGTGCCGACTTCAAGCAGCAAGAAAAAAAGTACTTAAAACAGACCACGACGAACAAGAACGCTGGATCCACAAACACCCGAGAAAAGCGACAACAGCCACGAATCCACCGACTCCGACGAAGCGAGCTGCTCAGAATATAGGCCTAGCAGGCACTCCGACTCGGCGCAGCGTTGCTTCGTCGCAAGACCGTCTGCCTACGACCGGCTGGCGTGCTGAATGGAATATGCCCGCGCTATCCTTGTGCACCCTTCCCGTATTATACTTTGATCGCTGACCTCAATTTTAGATTAAGAGGTGAGGTCAATCTCTTCCCCTTGTTTTCCGAGGCAGTGTTGACGAACACTCGTCGAAAAGGGACTCTCGTCGATTCTACCTTGTTGTTTTGTGTGATATAGAGCTGAAATAAACGCCGTATGGATTACCTTCGTAACACGGTATGTACACTTTGTTATCGGTATGCCATTTTTATTCTGACAGACTGCACGTCACTCTCGAGCTATAACAGTTCGTGGGAGGTATAGGTGCAATGCCGGTCCAACCATTCTTTGCCTAGTGTCGCGCCAGTATCGAGTTGCAATCGTAAAAGATCGGTCCCGAAGCGCTTACCAAGAGCGCGAATACAGCACTTCCATGAAACGCGCGCGTCCGCTCCGAGTGTGAACAGGTATTTACGCGGCTCTTGCTGACACTCGTAGTTGAAACGTATCTTTTTTAACGTCGGCTCGCTCCAGCATCTCCGAGGCCGCGAAAAACGCCGCGGCAATTTGTTTCCATCTACGTCGCTTTGCAAACGACTGCCACGGGCCGCCTTTTACCAACAATGACAGTTGGGTTGACTTCTGGAGTCTTCACCGGAAGACTCGCTGCACTTTCCAACAGGCATACCGGCGTATGGGACTAGTCCCATGCTGTCGCTGTAGCGCAACATATCTCATTGAATTTCGCTCAGCTGCGATGCGGCGATGAGAGGCGCCGATTCAGAAAATACGTCGGTGACATCAGCGCAGTAAAACCTACCGGCGCACCCCAACTCGTCGCCGCTAACGCTCCCACTCTCCTACTGCCGAGAACACTTCCGGTTCCGGAAACAGCGTACGTCACGGCTTGTTTTGCGGTCAGTTGGAGAGAAAGAAAAAGTCGATATTTCATTAATTTTTGTGTAGAAGTTAATAAACCGAGACGAAAACGGATGCCTGTTCGGCATTCAGTGAACATTGACGGTTTAATGTAAAAGTTATCTGGAAAAAGTAAAAAGGTCATTTCATGATTCCTTTAATAAAACTTTGGTTAGAGTCCGCAAAAACTATGTCAATTTCTCCCTAACCAGACAGACCTCTGCCGAAAATGTTTACTTTTAAACCTTGTATAGATTGAAGCAAAGAATCTCTGATTTATGTTGTCAAACGCTACGAAAGTGTATAATGTAATGAAGTCGCACGTCGAAGCGTTCTTGGTATTTTAAAGCATTTAGTGAGTCGACGTTTCGGCTTTAGTCAGGCCTTCTTAAAGACTGGTTGCCACAATTGGTTACAAAGTTGTTTTCGGCCACATAACGTGTCACACCACGATTCGCACTGCGTAAGTCCACAACAACGCTAGCCGACGAAAGCCAATACACTTCTTCCAAAACTCGAAGCGCCCCATCGCGGCGAAATGCCATGCAATGCACTCTGGAAACTAGTTGGCCACTCAGTTTCCGTTTCAATTGAGGAGCTTCAATTGATGCCATGACGCCATGACCAAATGCACTGCTTCTGTTTTAAACTGTCCTACTTCCCCCAATCGTACAATACTCTAAGCATTGTCGACCGATGTAGAAGGAAGACCGGGGCACTTTTCTTGGTTCCCGACATGCGGGATATTGTGTCTTAGTCCCCTCACCCCACGATTGTATCTTTGAGCTCACTTTCAATAATCCTGTCTAATACCAGTGAACCACAATTTAATTTTGGTCACTTTGAGCCCTACACTCTATGAAAAAAGGGAGCATGACTTGCTCCCTCAAGGGAGAAAATGCGCTGACACAGCCATTGGTCCTCCAGGGGAGCAACCGTGACGGGAGCAACCCTTGCTCCCCTACCATTAGTCCCTCAAAGTTGAACCCCTGGGACTAACTTTTGCACCCTTGCATTAGGCCCCTGGGACTAAATGTTGCGCCCTTACCTTATTTAGTACACCAAATTGCACCCTTACACACCCAGGTGGCGCAGTCAACGTCAAATTCAAAGTTGTTAAAAATATAGTATCGCCGGGTGCTTGATGCTACGATTGTCTGTGGATACCTCCCCCTGCGTTCCGACACATTAAGTGCGTCGCTAACGCTGGCCATCGGCGATGCAGCACACTCCGCCATCTTGCCCCCGCTCCTTTTCTTGCTCCCTTGCTCCCGCGCACCTTTCGCTGCTTTTGCTCCCACGCTTTTGCACCCGCGGCTGCTTTCCCGTGCTCATTACATTCACATACGAACAACAATTATTTCACATTTGCACCCGTTATACACATTTTAACATTAACAATGAATTAGAAGACAGATGACACACACAGCACACACGCACAACACACACGTGACGACACATACGCGACGACACGCTATTTCAATCACCACCGGAAAGCCTACCCATGCGCCCTTTATACTGATCAAATGAGAGGAGTCGTTTTGTTAGTGACCATCTCAACCGTGAACGATGTTACAAATATGGTGCTGCTTTCGCACCAATATTGTTCTTCAATATTGTTGCTAATCTTTTCAAGGACTGTATCTCTTACTAAGAAGTAATAGTACACACCGTAACTATTTGTGACAGTTTATAAAACAGCGTTCCCATACGCTCCCGGCAGCCACATTCTCGCTTCCCCGCATAGACTGCCCTACTTTACGCATGCGCGTCTCCCTGGGCAACCGCATCGTCTCTTGCGAAAAAAAAACTAAAACAACAAAAAACATTTTAAAGAAGACAAAAAGAAAAGAAACCAGAATTTATCTTTTCTTTCTTTGGAAACGTTTTTACAACGTGCTACGTGGTAATAACATTTTCCTACATTCAAGTTAAACAAAAAAATATATAAACGCTTTCCAAGCACGTTCACAAGTACGCCAGGACAATGGTCAGTGCATCAGTGTATGGCCAGTGCATCAAAAATGGCTGCGCTTGAGTCGGCGGCGGCTTCCAGGACGTGCTGGTACGGAGGCTGCGATCGTTATAAAGTCAGCTTCAACCCTTAAACATGTTCCCTCTTGCAATTGTTGATGCTACGATTGTCTGTGGATACCTCCCCCTGCATTCCGACATATTAAGTGCGTCACTAACGCTGGCCATCGGCGATGCAGCACACGCCGCCATGTTGTAACCGCTTCTTTTCTTGCTCTCTTGCTCCCGCGCACCTTTCGCTGCATTCGCTCCCACGCTTTTGCACCCGCGGCTGTTTTTGCTGCCGCGCGCCTTTCCGTTAGTCCTGGTTGAGAACAGTTAGTCCCCAGCATTTGTGCACGGTACCTAGCTCGAATCAGATGGTCTTTTCGGGGAGCAAATGGGGGTTCAGAGGACCAAATGCTGCCGCTAGTCCTTTGAGGCCATCTTTTTTCTTAGGGCGAACACGTATTTTGTTTGCCAAATGTCCGCTTCGTGTTACTTCATCGAGCAAAAAACAAGCCGAATCCTCGCAGGATAATCACAGTTGAGCCCAACGTTGGCGCGTGAACTTTTAAAGGAGCGGTGCAACGGCATTCAATTGGAATGTTTTTCACTTTACACGAGCTTACTGGCACTAGTGGGACTCTAGGATAATCGCACGCAACGCCACTGGCCAAGAAACTCCTTTGTTGCGGTGTACTGTCAAGGACAAAATCGATCATTTTCATTCAATCTCTCCTTTGCAAAATTTGATGACGTAACGTGGGGATTGAAGTACTCCCAAGTGACGATATTTGAATGCGGTTCATAGATTGGACCCGAGCATTGCGTGGGCACTCAATTTGGGCTCGTAATAATTACTAGCTCAAGAAGCATTCGGGTAGCGGCCCGTGTCCAATCGCTGCAATGACGACAGTGAGCCGAGCCATAACAATATCTGGAACTCAGCGCGTGTCCTGTGCTTTGCTAACCCCAGCGCGTGGCTATGATGAACATTGGCGGCATATAATCGGCTCCAGATCACGTGGCCGCTTGTTCTGGCTGCGAGTTGAGGGGGTGAACGCTGCTCGCTTTTATTTATTTTTTTTTATGACTTCTATTGCGTGGGGTGAAAAACGAACGCGTGTTTCATAGGTCATTACCGTCAGGGATCCGTTTTAAGGGGTATTTGCGCCAAGTACAAAAATGGTGCATCGCCCCTTTAAAGAAACGCAATCAATTCGCACTCACTACCGCACAAAAGTTACTATGAAGTCCTCGTCCTGTCATCATAAATCTCTAACTAAAATTTTATGCCGATTGGAGATTAAGTTTTCGCAAACACCGAGATCAGCTAGCTACGACGGTGTCCCAAACAAGCGTCCCCTACTCCTCATGAAGCCTTTTTGGACGAGCCTTTACCGATGCCCAAGGTGCATGAACTTTTAAGGAAACACAATAAATTCGCACCCGCTACTGCACAAACGTTACTATGAAGTCCTCCTCGTGTCATCATACATCTCCCACTAAAATTTTATGCCGATTCACGATTAAGTTTTCGCAAACGCCGAGATCAGCTAGCTCCGACGGAGTCTCAAACAAGCGTCCCCTTCTCCTCGTGAAGCCTTTTTGGACGAGCCTTTACCGATGCCCAAGGTGCATGAACTTTTAAGGAACCACAATAAATTCGCACTCACTACTGCGCAAAATTTTCTATGAATTCCTCCTCGTGTCATCATATATCTCCCACTAACATTGTTTGCCGATTGGAGATTAAGTTTTCGAAAACGCCGAGATCAGCTAGCTACGACGGTGTCCCAAACAAGTGTCCTTTACTCCTCTTGAAGCCTGTTGGGACGAACCTTTACCGATGCCCAAGGCGCATGAACTTTTAAGGAAACGCAATAAATTCGCACTCACTACTGCACAAAAGTTACTATGAAGTCCTCCTCGTGTCATCATATATCTCCCACTAACATTTTATGCCGTTTGGAGATTAAGTTTTCGCAAACGCCGAGATCAGCTAGCTACGACGTTGTCCCATAAAAGCGTCCCCTACTCCTCGTGAAGCCTGTTGGGACGAGCCTTTACCGATGCCCAAGGTGCATGAACTTTTAAGGAACCACAATAAATTCGCACTCACTACTGCGCAAAATTTTCTATGAATTCCTCCTCGTGTCATCATATATCTCCCACTAACATTGTTTGCCGATTGGAGATTAAGTTTTCGAAAACGCCGAGATCAGCTAGCTACGACGGTGTCCCAAACAAGTGTCCTTTACTCCTCTTGAAGCCTGTTGGAACGAACCTTTACCGATGCCCAAGGCGCATTAACTTTTAAGGAAACGCAATAAATTTGCACTCACTACTGCGCGAAAGTTACTATGAAGTCCTCCTCGTGTCATCATATATCTCCCGCTAACATTTTATGCCGTTTCGAGATTAAGTTTGCGCAAACACCGAGATCAGCTAGCTACAACGGTGTCCCAAACAAGTGTCCTTTACTCCTCGTGAAGCCTGTTGGGACGAACCTTTACCGATGCCCAAGGCGCATGAACTTTTAAGGAAACGCAATAAATTTACACTCACTACTGCACAAAAGTTACTATGAAGTCCTCCTCGTGTCATCATATATCTCCCGCTAACATTTTATGCCGTTTGGAGATTAAGTTTTCGCAAACGCCGAGATCAGCTAGCTACGACGTTGTCCCATAAAAGCGTCCCCTACTCCTCGTGAAGCCTGTTGGGACGAACCTTTACCGATGCCCAAGGCGCATGAACTTTTAAGGAAACGCAATAAATTTGCACTCACTACTGCGCGAAAGTTACTATGAAGTCCTCCTCGTGTCATCATATATCTCCCGCTAACATTTTATGCCGTTTGGAGATTAAGTTTTCGCAAACGCCGAGATCAGCTAGCTACGACGTTGTCCCATAAAAGCGTCCCCTACTCCTCGTGAAGCCTGTTGGGACGAACCTTTACCGATGCCCAAGGCGCATTAACTTTTAAGGAAACGCAATAAATTTGCACTCACTACTGCGCGAAAGTTACTATGAAGTCCTCCTCGTGTGATCATATATCTCCCGCTAACATTTTATGCCGTTTGGAGATTAAGTTTTCGCAAACGCCGAGATCAGCTAGCTACGACGTTGTCCCATAAAAGCGTCCCCTACTCCTCGTGAAGCCTGTTGGGACGAACCTTTACCGATGCCCAAGGCGCATTAACTTTTAAGGAAACGCAATAAATTTGCACTCACTACTGCGCGAAAGTTACTATGAAGTCCTCCTCGTGTCATCATATATCTCCCGCTAACATTTTATGCCGTTTGGAGATTAAGTTTGCGCAAACACCGAGATCAGCTAGCTACAACGGTGTCCCAAACAAGTGTCCTTTACTCCTCGTGAAGCCTGTTGGGACGAACCTTTACCGATGCCCAAGGCGCATGAACTTTTAAGGAAACGCAATAAATTTGCACTCACTACTGCGCGAAACTTACTATGAAGTCCTCCTCGTGTCATCATATATCTCCCGCTAACATTTTATGCCGTTTGGAGATTAAGTTTGCGCAAACACCGAGATCAGCTAGCTACAACGGTGTCCCAAACAAGTGTCCTTTACTCCTCGTGAAGCCTGTTGGGACGAACCTTTACCGATGCCCAAGGCGCATTAACTTTTAAGGAAACGCAATAAATTTGCACTCACTACTGCGCGAAAGTTACTATGAAGTCCTCCTCGTGTCATCATATATCTCCCGCTAACATTTTATGCCGTTTGGAGATTAAGTTTGCGCAAACACCGAGATCAGCTAGCTACAACGGTGTCCCAAACAAGTGTCCTTTACTCCTCGTGAAGCCTGTTGGGACGAACCTTTACCGATGCCCAAGGCGCATGAACTTTTAAGGAAACGCAATAAATTTGCACTCACTACTGCGCGAAAGTTACTATGAAGTCCTCCTCGTGTCATCATATATCTCCCGCTAACATTTTATGCCGTTTGGAGATTAAGTTTGCGCAAACACCGAGATCAGCTAGCTACAACGGTGTTCAAACAAGTGTCCTTTACTCCTCGTGAAGCCTGTTGGGACGAACCTTTACCGATGCCCAAGGCGCATGAACTTTTAAGGAAACGCAATAAATTTGCACTCACTACTGCGCAAAAGTTACTATGAAGTCCTCCTCGTTTCATCATAGATCTCCCACTAACATATTATGCCGTTTGGAGATTAAGTTTTCGCAAACACCGAGATCAGCTAGCTACAACGGTGTCCCAAACAAGTGTCCTTTACTCCTCGTGAAGCCTGTTGGGACGAACCTTTACCGATGCCCAAGGCGCATGAACTTTTAAGGAAACGCAATAAATTTGCACTCACTACTGCGCGAAAGTTACTATGAAGTCCTCCTCGTGTCATCATATATCTCCCACTAACATTTTATGCAGTTTGGAGATTAAGTTTTCGCAAACACCGAGATCAGCTAGCTACAGCGGAGTCCCAAACTAGCGTCCCCTACTCCTCGTAAAGCCTTTTTGGACGAGCCTTTACCGATGCCCAAGGCGCATGAACTTTTAAGGAAACGCAATAAATTCGCACTCACTAGTGCGCAAAAGTTAAAGGGACCATGAAATTAGCTTTTTACTTTTGCCAGATAACTTTTACAATAAACCGTCAATGTTTACTGAATGCCGAATAGGCATCCGTTTTCGTTTCGGTTTATTAACTTCTACACAAAAAAAAAAAAATATTGATCGACTTTTTCTTTTTTTTCCAAATGACCGCAAAACAAGCTGCAGTGTAATTTTGGCGGTCGGGACGTACTCTGGCACAGGAACTGGAAGTTCTCTAGGCAATGGGAGAATGGGAGCGTTAGCGGCTTCGAGTTGTTGGTGTGCCGGTAGGTTTTACTGCGCTGATGGCGATGATGTCACCAATGTATTTTCTGAATCGGCGCCTCTCATCGCCGCGAGAGCCAGGGATACATCGCAGCTGAGCGAGATTCAATTAGATATGCTACGCTACAACGACAGCATGGGTAACGCCGGTATGCCTGTTGGGAAGTGCAGCGAGTCTTCCGACGACGACTCCAGTGCTTCATCGGAATCTGACGACGAGGAGTGGGGCGGCTTCAAAGTACGAAATGGTAGGTTACGTGTCGGTCGTATATTCAGATGCACGAAAGTTACAGAGATATAAAATGTTCTGTTTCTTTGAAGGTGCACTTGCGAGTGGTTCATATTAGCGCCGACAGCTTGGGAGTGCTTCTGCTGCCAGGAGTGCGCCGCCCGTTCCAATTCAAAACAATGGCTGCATCAACCATGCATATTTTCACATTCTATGTCTGGACCCCGTTGTGCTGCGGGTAATGTGAGTGCTGGGAGCTGCAAGAGCAAGGGTTCCAAATGAACTGTGGAGCGAACAAGTACGTAAGCTCTCTAACATTGATTCGGCCGTGCTGCAACAGTGCGACGGCCCGGACCCCAACATTGTTGATTCATTTCGTGCGAAATGCAAGCGGTGCTTTGCCGATTATATGTATTAAATTTGTTCGTTGCAGTCGGCTACGTTTTGTTGCCTACCGGCAATTCGCCATGTTGTTGTGGCAAAGGCTGTGCTGGCATAACAGGCGAGCTCTACCCGCGTGTGCTGTGGCACTGATTCGAGAATTCGCATCCAAGCAGTACATCAGATTTTTGGAGGCTCAGTAAGCGTCTAACCTGAAGAGGGGTATACCTCTGTCCACCCTGTCCTTTTTTTCACTTGTTTGGGGAATTTTTTCAATCATTTTACTCTTACCAGCTCCCTTGCGTCTTTTTGCCATGCCTAATGAACCTGCCGTGATAGCAATGTAGGTGGAGAGTACTTGGAATAACTTGAGCAATGTTCTATGTCCACTCTTTATGCACCATATAATTTGAGTAATTATGTGTCCAGTTTCTCATGCCTTACCACAGAAAGCAAATATATGCTTTCCCAATCGGGGTTTTTATCGAGCCCATCATTTACACACCACACAATTATTCCTAACATACTTTCAGAAACACATGTCATTCACCTTTCCTGCGGGGTGCTTGAACAGCCAATTGCTGTGGTCTGCGGAGCAAACTTAACAAATGACGAGGCCAAAAATATTTTTAGACGCAAAAAGACAGGCCTGAGAGCGACATTGCACCAGTGTCACTCTCTGGCACAATCATTTAAAACTATTTGTCAGTTTTGTCTCAAAAATGTTATCCCAAATAGAACGAAGAACTTCCACCGTAAGAACCCCTGGATCACCCGAGACATAATTCATCTGGTGCAGAAAATAAAACAAAATGGAAAGCTGTGGTCCGACAGTTCGACTATTCGAAATTTAAAGCAAACACTTGCGACGAAAGTTCGTGCAGGTAGGGAGTTTTACTATTCTAACACGCGACAAAATTTTGGCACATTCTAACTACAAATGGACAGAAAACCGTGGATTCCGTTGGAATTGAAGAAACCAAGAGTCACGACAAGCAGAAAATGGCCACTAAATGCAATCTATTTTCACATCTCAGCCCGTGACAAACTTCCTTCGATAATTCAACCATATTAGTCCAGAGTTTGTAGAATTTGAAGCCGAAATCATCATGTGGCCCTCATGACATTCGCAAAACCTTCCTTCGTCGTTACGCTGAATCACTTGCTATGTTCCTCGTTGTCGCGTTTCGTTCATTGTGTTTATGTGGTGTTGTTCCCTTAGATTGGCATATTGCACAGGCTGTACCTGTTTTTTAAAAGCGGACATTGTTCCCTGTTATGACATCATCTCGACTTTTCAGCATGTCTTCCGGAGAGGCCTTTCCACTAACACAGAACTGATTTCTACAATTCATTCTTTCACTTCAATAGTCGACAAACCCGGCCAAGTCGACGTAATCTTTCTTGACATGAGCAAAGCATTTGATAGGGTCTCTCATTCCGGTATTTTATTCAAACTTAACAAACTTGGCTTTCCCTGTACGGTTGCAAAATGAATTTCCTCGCGCAAATAATTTCTCGATGTAGACGGTCATCATTCCAATCCCTTTTTTGTAAATTCTGGTGTCCCGCAAGGAAGTGTCCTTAATCCGCTTTTTCACAATTTATATTATTGATTTAACCTCATGCATCCACGAGAACGTGAGTATTCGTTTATTTACAAATAACTGCTTAATGTTGCAGGCTATTAACTCTATTAGCGACCAGGTTGTGCTGAATGAGAGTCTGAATGCAATTTCTAATTGGTGCGATCTCTAGAAAATGAAACTTAAGACAAATTTGTGTTTATGCAAATTACCAACAGAAAGTGCCCTCATATGCTTGATTATTCTATTGGCATTACAATGATTGCTCGAACGGACAGTTCTAAGCACCATGGCGTTACGGTTACTAACAACCTCTCTTGGTCTTCCCACATTGGACACATCTGTGCATCTGCACGTCGTAAACTAGGCTTAGTTAGGCAAAAGCTTAAATACGTACCCTCTCATGACAAACTTCTAGGTTATAGCACACTAATAAGGTCTCGGTTTGAGTACGCTTGCACTATATGGGATCCTTTTAAGAAGAAACATATTAACAGGCCTGAGCAGGGCCGGAGAATGGCAGTTCGTTTTAAATATAATCGTCATCAGACTCTCCTACCAAATTAATTAGAACTAACATCATTCCTCTAGAAGATGGCAAGAAGCTAGCTAGATTAAAACTCAATTTTCAGTTTTGGTATCACAAACTTCGCCTCGAGTCTTCATCCTACATTCAGCCATCATCTACTAAACTGACAAGACATGACCACACACAAAAAATAACTCCCATATTCACTCGCAGAAATGCTTTTAAATACTCCGTTTTCCCCAGAAGTGTAACAAATTGAATCTCCTTGCCTCCCCATGTTTTTACTTAGGACAACGTTCTACGATCAATTGAACACCTTATTAAAGTGTACTTTGTGTTTTATGTGGTTTATGTGTTTTCGATCGCCCCTCATTTTAGTTTGGTGTATAAATTCTAGGTATCGTGTGAAGAAAAACAGCATCCACTCCTGCTTGGGCCGCATCACTGGCCTGCGGTATTTTGTAAATAAATTTAAAAAAAAAATGTTTTAAGTAGAAGACAGCTGGAGAGAACCAAATGATATTAGTAGTTCAGATTGTAATGATACTGGCCACAACAATGCCGAAGAAGTTAGCTCATCAGCTGATGAAGACGACAAAGTTACACAAACTGCGGCTTTGCCTTGGCAAAGCTTCTGACTCTGGAGTCAATTAAATCTTTTTTTGGTGCGCGTTCTAATTGGTCGCTCATATTCGGCTTTGGAGGTGTTCTGGGGCCTGGAATTTCTCCAGAAAGCTTGAAGAGCCGCACATTCCAACAGCAACAGCCATCAGCTCCTGGACATAGCCTGAAAGAAATGAGACCAGACGTCATCAAGAGATACACTAGGTTTTACTTTATAAAGCATAAAAAAGTGAACTGGTGAACCATCCGAGTCAGGTAAAAATATATAAATGGTTATCTGCGTCTCCAAACACATGCTTTTTGACCCTCACTAGAAAGCTTTGCGATTTATCTGCCGCACGACCAAACAATTTGATTGTAGACGGGCCATAAAAAACACAACTTTTCGTCGAGGGGGGTGGGGAGCTGCAGTGCTGTCAGCACTAGCACAAGCACCCATAGTGGCTATGCGAAAACTGGCTTTTCATAGCTTGCATACTATGCCGACTAATTACTAAAGCACTGGGCTGTCTGCCAGCCAGCTTTAGCCATTACAATGATCACTGTTTCAGTCCGCTGCCTTGATGGTGTCACTATCTCGAGATTCTCGGCCTGTTCAAAGTTTATTTAGCATGCAAGAGTTTCGTAAATATATAACTATGCTGCGTTTCACTTTAGACATTGCAGCCCGATGGGGCTAACCAAGCAGCGTCAAATGCACTTTGATTATGGCCTCGAATAACATACTACTCGATTTGATATCTGTGTCAAACACTGACAATACTCAGAAGTCTCGCAATATTTCTCATGTTCGTGATATGTTCAGGCGGGTCAGAGCCGTATATGTAGAGAGTTCGGTTATTCGTTGGGAAGTATAGGAGACAAATGAGGAGGCGCCATTGGCCGAAAGTAGGCTGGACGTGTTCCAAGGCATCTTCAGAAATTCGAATGTGGCCAACCAGAAGCCGGAAATAATACCCTGGCGGTGGTCACGATAAACATACCTGATAAGTGCATCGGAGTAACTCTCGGTGACTGAAAATATGGTATACGTGACGTTTCAATCACGTTCACAAAAATGATGGTGGAAGAGCGTGACTAGCGGGACGATCGATATAATCCTTACGTCAAGAGCCGCGGACCGGAAATCTGCCGTCCGAGCGGTCACACTCTGTTCGAGCAAGACAGAGTTTAGCGGCGCATTCGTTTCTTTCATCTTTTTGCATGATCATGATCGAAACATCACGTGCATTATATTTTCAATCACGAAGAGTTACTTCACTTCACACTTACGCGCTTAATAAAACCGTATACGAACATATACCTTCGATCAGAACTGACTGTCGCTACCACCGTTAGGGGATTCTTTTCGGCTTCTGGTTAGTCAAGAGAGGATGCCAAGCCCTCTTTCCGAGTCTCGTGCACGCCAGGCTCTGCCCGCACCAAACTCTCTCTATATACGGCTCTGAGGCGGGTTAGCACTGTTGAGTGCGCTTCTCGCCACGCTTTGGTGCACTGCAGTAAATAAACAGCCAGCAGGCATCGCGATTTTGCGTATCTTGCCATGTCGCAGCGCACCTGCGTGCTAGGAGAAAATAACTCCTCCAGAGCAGAACGTTGTTCAAGCAAACATCAAATATATTAAATAAAAAAAAAAAAGCTTAGTGAGCGCTGAAGTGCCAACTTTACCTTTCGTCAACATTTCTGAATAAAACGGTGGCTGGGTTATACAATAAACATTAATATTTTGACGTCATAATTTACACCCTGAGACAAGTTGAAATACAATAACGGACCAGACGCGACTTGTCCGTTATTTTATTTCTCCTTGTGTCACGGTTTAGATTATGATGTTTCCGGACGAGCTCGGCCGGCATACTATATTTCTTTTTCAAATTTGATATTTAGCAAGGATACTTAGGTATCCTTAATGAAAAATCTTATTTCTATGAGAAATTTCTTTGTCCAATAAATGCATAGGATCAAATAAGAACATATATGATTATATAAGAACAATACAAGATTATAAAAAATCTTAAAAGAAAATACCTCACATAATATTGTATTGTTCTATTATGTTCTTATAAGGTTCTTATATGGTCTTATATGATCTTTGTTGTTTTGAGAAGGTTTGCGTGAACTGTAAGCGATGATATAAATCTCATTGTATGAATATTTACATGAACTGTGCTCTATGCTTATTTTTATGTCGGTTTTCTTGTATAGTTATCACCTCTATATTACTTCCATCTTTGTAATGACACAGTAAATAGAGTAAATTAAACCTAACTGGCTGGGGCAGGGGGTGGAAACTCTAATAACTTTAGTCAGGTCGGCTTGGTTTTACGGATGCTTATCTTTGACATGTGGATTTTTTGCTATCACAAAGATCTACATATTAAATGTCACTGGTGTTCATAATCAAAGAACATACTCGGTTTTTTTCTTAATAAAAGAAATTACGGTTTTATTACAATTTTTAGAAGTTAGATGAAATGTCAATTGAGGTACCTAATATTATTCTATTCTAACATCACTTTGGTTTACCTTTGACTACATGCCTAAAAGAACCATTTATGGCAGTTTAGGCTGTCTTTCATCAGTCAGCTTATTGTTGTTGTGCATGGTGCTTCTATTTTAAAGTAGACATTTAGTTTTGTTTTTTTAGTGAATCAAACATGCCATACAATTGATGTCAGTAAAAAGTTGCACGGACGTCGGAAGACAAAATAGACAGCGTCTTGCAGTTAGACAGGCCAACACAGGAATCTTCACAAATATGCAGTGGTAGGAATTCAAACGAGGTGTGTGCCTATACGCTCCAAAAGTTATTTTTGCTGCACCAAAACTGACTTTTGGATGATCCAAAGGGTTCTTCAAAATGAATGAAGCTAATCACATCACGAACATTGTCTGAAAGGGTGATGTAACATATGTGCATAGTTACCATGTGTTATCTCTGTTTTCACCGGACACACTACATGGTGCCCCTTCCTTGCCTTTAAATTTCTCGACACTTTCCATTGATGATGTCCATCTTTCGTGATCGCTTGTTCACGTTCCGCGTTCTCATTAAACTGTAGTGCTGCCAGGCGGGCCCTACATGGTGTGCAAAGGCCAGGTATTACGACAAGCCACAGCATTTCATTTGTATGGCATGGCTTTGAGTTTATTGTAGCGAAGCTGATATCGCGGAAAAGAAGACAACGAAGAGAAGAACACGGAGTGCTCGCGAGAGTTGGAAACCTACGAGCAAAGCA
Source organism: Ixodes scapularis (assembly GCF_016920785.2). Lineage (NCBI taxonomy): Eukaryota > Metazoa > Arthropoda > Arachnida > Ixodida > Ixodidae > Ixodes > Ixodes scapularis. Next base: position 46,120,014 of record NW_024609879.1, on the reverse strand, counting down.
AGCGGACGTCCAGTAAATGAACAGCTTGTAAGCGGTAATCGTTACATTTGGTGTCAGAAGTGGAGCTCCGTTCCGGCCGACGTTTTCCCCGAAACATGGAATCCACTTCTCAAGGTGAACACACCGCAAGTGTCAGCGCCGGAAATCTGGCCGCCTCGGACCCACCCGCTTCCCAACTCGTAGCCCTTATAACCAACCACCTCCAGCATGCCGAAGCCTCCTACGCACGGCGGGAGAGTCAGCTTCTGCAAAGCGCAACCTCTTCCTTTCGGAAATTGACAGAATCTCTCACCCAACGCCTCCAGCGTCTAGAGGACCGATTGCCTGACCCCATGGAGCCCCGTGTCGTTGACGCTCCAGCCCAAAACCCCCTTGGGACACCAGAGCCTGCGACTGAAACCATCCACATACAATGGTACCGCTCCTTGGCCCTCCTACATATCGCAATTCAACCTCATCGCTGACGCGAACCATTGGTCAGAGGCCCAAAAGCCTCAAGCCTTGGCCGCCCGTCTCGCCGGACCAGCGTTGACCCTATTGCATCATTTGGCACCTGAAAAACGTCAATCCTACCAGGCTTTGGTCGCGGCATTGGACGAGCGCTTTGGGGAAGGGCCGCTTCGGTTCCTTCATCATGCACAACTTCGCAACCGTCGTCAGTCTGCGCTGGAGACCATCTCCGACCTCGCGGATGACATTGAACGCCTCGCACGTCTTGCGTTCCTAGGCTGCCCAGAGGACACGGTGGAGGCTGTCGCTACCATGGCATTTATCGACGCCATCTCGTCTGTTGAGGTACAGGATGCGGTTCGCCTTGCACGCCCTAAGACTCTGCGGGTAGCACACACTTGTGCCTTGGAGGTACAGGCTGCCCGACAGGCATCTCGATCCACGCGTGTAGAGTCCTTCATGCAACCGCAAACTCCAGCTGTAAAGACGCCAGCACCTCCAGCTCCAATTTGCTGGAATTGCCACCAGCAAGGTCACACGCGGTCGCAGTGCCGAAACCATGACCTTGGCTCTGGTAGCCGGACCTCAACGACAATGGCTCCAAGAAGAATTACGTCAACTCGCGTCTTGGCTTCATCTTTGACTTCCATCTACCTCCAAGGCGTCGTAGACGGGGTACCAGTGCATGCACTTGTCGATACCGGCGCAACTACCTCTGTAATCCGGCCAGAAGTTCTGGTGAAAGCAAACCGAGTTGTCCCAGCAAACTCCGGTGGCTATGCTCTACAGACCGCAACAGGGGAGACGGTAGCTGTACTCGGCTACACTACCGTGCCTTTCACCGTGGGAAGCCTTCAAGCTGCTTTGCCCGTTGTCGTCGCGGCTGTCGAGGAGCAGTGCATTCCTGGCGTTGATTTTCTCAAAGCACACAAATGCGTGCTTGACTTCAATGCCGGATTGCTGCACTTGGGAACTGACTCGTTTCCCCTGGGTGCTCCCACAGTGACGGTTCTTTGCGACAGTGGACTCCCAATAAATGCCGAGTTCCCGTGTCCGTGTCCCCAAGTATTACCAACCAAGCTGGACCCACACGTGTTACCTCTCTACGAGGGCGCGACTGTTGGCCTCGATAAAACTTGCACGGGTAAGCTTCATCAGCTACTTAAAAGATTTACAAAGCTTTTCAGCACGGGAGACAGTGATATGGGCTTGTCATCAGCAGCAACACACCACATCGTGACGGGACAGGCTACCCCTGTACGACAGTCTCCTCGACGAGTTCCCCTTGCACTGCAGTCATCTGTTAACGACATGATAAAGACCATGCTACAGCAGGGCGTGATTAAACCCGCGTGTTCCCCTTGGTCTTCGCCAGTCACACTGGTGAAGAAAAAGGACGGATCAGCACGTTTTTGCGTGGATTATCGACGACTTAATGATGTCACCAAAAAGGACTCCTTTCCTTTGCCTCGAACTGACGATATCTTGGACGCTCTCGCAGGCAGCGAGTGGTTTTCTACGCTTGACCTTAAGAGTGGATATTGGCAGGTTCCCGTACACCCGGATGACCGAGAAAAGACTGCCTTCACTACAGGTCATGGCTCATTTCAATTCCGAGTGATGCCATTCGGGCTCTGCAACGCCCCGGCTACATTCCAGAGACTAATGGAATCTGTGCTGCATGGTCTACTAGGCACAGTTTGTCTTGTATACCTCGACGACATTGTGGTATTGGGCAAGACATTTTCCGATCACCTGGCGAATCTCGAGCTTGTGCTTGCACGACTTCAAAAGGCAAACCTAAAGCTTACTCCAAAGAAATGTTCGCTGTGCACAAAGCAGGTTGAGTACCTCGGGCACATCATTTCGACGGACGGAGTTTCCACAGATCCTCGGAAACTCTCTGCTATTGCCGAGTGGCCAACCCCAAGATCCACCGCTGACGTTCAAAGCTTCATTGGGCTGGCATCCTACTACCGAAGATTCGTCCCTAGTTTCGCCCACATCACCAAGCCCTTGTATATCCTGACAGAAAAGAAAGCTCCGTTTGTGTGGTCCCCAGAATGCGAACTGGCCTTCGAGACACTCAAAACGACCCTCACATCTCCACCAACTCTTGCCTTCCCAAAAGACACAACACCATTCATCCTTGACACCGACGCTAGCGCCTCGGCAGCCGGTGCTGTACTATCGCAAGAGCAAGATGGACATGAGCGAGTCATTGCGTATTATAGTAAGGTTTTTACGAAGCCAGAACGCAACTACTGCACCACCCGACGCGAACTTTTGGCCATCATCAAGGCCATAACCCATTTCCATCATTATCTTCTGGGACAGAAATTCATTATCCGAACCTACCACGCATCATTGACTTGGATGTTGAGTTTTAAAACCCCTGATGGACAGGTCGCCCGATGGCTGGAACGCCTTCACCAATACAACTTCGACATACAGCATCGCCCCGGCTCACTCCACACCAATGCCGACGGCCTTTCGCGTCGACCATGCGGTGAGAAGTCATGCAAGCAGTGCACGAGCATTGAAAAACGCAGCTGCATCTCACTCAAAACAATTCCTTGTGGCAACGAAATGTGGACACCGGAAAGTCTTCGGGCAGCTCAACTTGACGATCCAGACATTGGCCTGCTCATACAATGGAAAACGAAGAATAGACGACCTCAAGGCAAGGAGGTATCCAGCTTATCTCCTACCCTTAAGGGCTACTTGGTGCAATGAGACTCTTTGTACCTTCGCGACAACGTCCTCTATCGACGCTGGGAGTCCGCTGCGGGTGGCTGTCGTCTGGCAACTGGTTCTGCCACACACACTCTGCTCGCACGCATTTCAACAACTGCACAGCAGTCCAGAAGGAGGACACTTCGGCGTGAATCGCACGATAAAGAAGATTCGCCAACGTTTCTACTGGCTGCAGTGCCACAGTGACGTGAAGCAGTGGTGTCGACAGTGCGACATGTGCGCCTCCCGTAAAGGACCTCACGCCAAACAGCGAGCACCGCTTCAAGAGCATGTGACGGGGGCGCCTTTTGATCGCGTCGGCATTGACGTGCTAGGCCCACTTCCCCGATCTAAATCTGGTAACAGGTTTTTGCTAGTCATTGTTGACTACTTTACAAAGTGGCCGGAGGTTATTCCAATTCCAAACCAGACCGCCCCTGAAATTGCTGACGCCCTGGTGAGGAATTGGATCACCAGGACCAGGTACGGGGCGCCCCTGAGCATTCACTCGGATCAAGGCAGGAGCTTTGAATCTCACGTATTTAAAGAAGTTTGCAAGATATTCAACATCGCCAAGACGAGGACCACACCTTTCCACCCGCAGTCAAACGGCTTGGTAGAAAGAATGAACCGAACCATCTTACAACATCTGTCGATATTTGTAAATGATCGTCAAGATGACTGGGACAGCATCGTGCACCTATTTTTGTACGCATACCGTACAGTAGCTCACGAGGTCACCGGTTACACGCCAGCGATGATGCTGCTCGGCCATGACCTTCGTATGCCCTGTGAACTAACCATCCCACGAGCATCAGAACCGGCCACAGACCCTGTGTCTTTCGTGAGCAAACTGAGAACAAATCTCGAGCGAATGCACGCATTTGCTCGACAACGGCTGTCAAGCGGCCTCGCTCGCATGAAGAGCCAGTATGACGCACACGTCACATCACGCCCTTTTTCACCAGGCGACAGGGTATGGTTGTATAACCCGGTTCGGAAACGAGGACTGTCCCCAAAGCTGCAGCGTCACTGGCAAGGGCCTTTTACAATCGTGAAACGGCTCAGTGACGTGGTCTATCGCATACGTCAAAACGATTGATCCCGGGCTCTCGTGGTTCACCGTGATCGACTGTCGTTGTATGAAGGACTTCGTTAAACTTGGATAAAATTCCAGAAGACGGGAGGGGGATAATGTAGCGAAGCTGATATCGCGGAAAAGAAGACAACGAAGAGAAGAACACGGAGTGCTCGCGAGAGTTGGAAGCCTACGAGCAAAGCAAGCGGACGTCCAGTAAATGAACAGCTTGTAAGCGGTAATCGTTACATTATCGTGCCGCTCCCGCCTCCCGTCCTTCTCTTTTCCCAACGAAAGCAACCAAAGCGTGCAATAAAAGAGCATTAAAAATATTTCTGGGATAGTCTCTTTATGCTTGTTTTTCAGATGCAGCCTCAGCATTCAAAAACCTAGAAAGTATTGCTCCGTGTGCCTTATTTTCTCATTTAAAAGGGGCTCTCCAGCTTTTGCGGGGGGAGAAGCCTATACAAATGGCCAAATGAAAGGACTGCCCGTTGGGTAATTCCAGATTGGCTGAGCAATTTTTTTAATCTGCAGGCTGCTGCAGTTGTTGAGACTTTGATAGCCTTATCCCTAAACCCGCAGAAAGAGCCTCCAAGCTAGAGGTCGGGGGGTTGAGTTCCTCGTGGGGGCAAATAGAGATTTCTTTCCGAAGCATCAAGAGTCAGCTGTCAAATTTGTTGTTTGGTGCTTATACAACGGTCAGTTAGTCTGCAGGAGGTTTTATAAACATTGTTACTTGCTTTAGATGAGAAATTTAGCCAGTGTAGTATGTGCACATTAAAGACCGCTACTCTGGGCTCAGTAGCGACACAGGACCACATGCCGGTATGACGCTCATTCTCAGATTGAAATGTGCCGGGATGAGGATTGAACCCAAGGCTCCCGAGTTTTGCAGCACGAGCTTATGCTTTACGCCAATCACTGCTGCATCAAACGGGAATGATGTGCTTTCACCTTGATCGCAACATCATTGGATACTTATGAGCACATCATGTAAGTCACTGTTGTGTCAATCACGGCGTGATATAGCAGCCTTGAGTTAGTGTTAGGTGGGTCACATAGTCACATTACCCTGGATACGCAGACAAAAATTTCTGGCTTTGGTATTGTAAGAGACATTATGTTGATCTAAAATTTTGGCCATGCCACGCATGTTTGTGTATATATATATATATATATATAAATATATATATATATATATATATATATATATATATATATATATATATATATATATATATATATATATATATATATATATATATATATATATATATACATATATATATATATATATATATATATATATATATATATATATATATATATATATATATATATATATATATATATATATATATATATAAGCTCTTTAAGACGTTATGAAATGATTCCAGAGAAAATATCTGGGTGTCGGCGACAACTGACGCAAGTCCTTCAAGATGTGTTTCGAGGTCCCGATGGCGGCAAACTTGTCGTGAGCAGGCATCCATAAAAAGAGGGTAATGTCCAAATGGGATCTGGCCCATGATATACTTAAACTACAAAAAAAAAAAAGTTGCACCACTGAAGGTGCCTGCATCTCAAAAGCACTTTCACCACTGAAGTAAGTTATAGTTTAAGAAGATAGGGAGATGGAAATGGAGACTGGGGAGGAGGAAACAGACTGAATGTTTGACAGAGGTTTCCTCCTCTCCTCTCCAGCCTTCTGTTTGCTTCCTCCTTTCCAGCCTTACCTTTCCTCGCGCTACCGTCTTGACCTGCAGCTTACTATAGGTAGAAAAAAGAGGTAAGGCTACTCACAGTGCTTGTACTGCCGAGACAGCTGTCTGAAACTGTCCGTTTCAAGTAAAATTTAGGAACTTGAGATATGTCATGAACAACGATTGTCACAACTTCTTTCCAGTGCACTGGTGTACCACAATAAGGCATGCCACCATATACCTTAAGGGGTATATAGGCTTTTTTCTCACCTAGAGAAAGCCACTCCACGTCGTCCAGGGGTCCGTGGAGGCACGTAGTGCACAGACCGCCATGGCCATTGTGGATATCAGCAACGTGGGGTGCCATTCTCGCCCATGCTTCCACGAGCAGGTCCCCATTGCCTCTGCTTGCTGCGGCACACCAATGCCTGTGGTTTGCAGCTGCCTGGACCAAGACATCGAGTGCGCTGCACCCAGGGGCCTTGCTTGCCGCTGTGATAGCCTTCTTTATACCTGGAGTGAAATACATCACTCAATGATGTGATAGGTCTATGTCGTTTTGGAGCATCTCTTGGAGCAGCCAAAACTCAATTTTGTAGCAGCAAAAGGAACTTTTGCTGCATGAGTGTACACTTCATTTTCATTTATAACGCTGCAAATATTACACTAAGATTCATGTGTTGACATGTCCAACTAGGCAGTGTCTACTTTGCCTTCTCACTTATTTGCAACCTTTTGTTATCATCGATTGCACGGCAGAATTGATTTCCTCAAACACAAAACTAGCTGCTTAGTTGCACATATAAGCACCAAACACGGTAACAAGATCACTGATGACGGACAGCACGAACTGCGATGAATGCTTATTTTAGGTACGCAATCCCAGTAAAATAACGTTAGAAGTTCTAGAGGTTGTGATAAAACTGAAAGTTTTATTTCAGAATAAAGACAACCTCAATTGATTGTGAAACGACAATTATATTTTTATACACAACTAAAATTATTTATTGGACTGATTACTTGAACATAGCAAACAAAACAAAAGTCCCTGTCTTCTTTGAACCGTGGTCTTGAGCTACTTTTCGTTTATTATATCTTGAACTTCATGACAACCATTGGCTTGTGAACAATTGATACACTTCCTTAAAAACAATTCCGCCTTACTTGTTGTAGTTCTTCCCCAGCTTTCATTCATTACTTCTGATAATTTAGTTATAACTTGCTCATTCCTTTGTAAAAGTGATGGCTTAACAAAAAAGTTGGCATAAAATGATCCTAAAGAAGTCTATATAAAATTTTTCTTCAGTAGAGAGGTATACTTAGCAAGTCTAGAATTGGAAAAAAGGTACCGCCAGGATACCACAGTCAGTCGATCAAATATACAAGCCGCAGTTTTATTAAAAAATTGTCACGTCTCGCTTTAGAGGAATGCTTTCCCCTTAGCACAAAGGTTCGCTGCGGCAAAGCAACACGTTAAATCACGATGTCAACTCCGTGGTTGTCGCTTCACAGCAGTACACCAATTTTTGGTGAGAATGCACCCAACGAAACTAACTAACCCACCAGAACAGCACACAAACATAAAAATTATTGTGGAACTTCTGTGCAGCGAGTGCTTGATGCGAAATCAGATCAAATAGTGCGTTATTTGACGCGATAATCTAAAGTTCTGAAAACTCACACATTTTTATAGCAGCAATCGAGCCGATTTGCGCGGCCTAAGCTATTATATTTCCAGCATCACTAACTTGAAATCAAGTTTGGGCGCAATGTTGGCGCGAATTCCTTATATTTTGCTAAATGCAGCAAGATGTAGCAGGTTATGCACTTTGACACAGTTTAGCCCAAATGGCGCAGCAATCACATCACTGTTCACTACAAAATGGTGCTCACTAATGGAGGCCAACTGATTCCTTTCAAACAACAGCAAAAACGTGAACACAACCAGGACTACATCGATGTACGACCCTATGGTTTCATGGGACTTGTAGCCAGCAACCACGCTTGGGGATATAAAACTGGTACAACTTTTGCTCATGCAGCTTCGTCTCGTATCTGAAACAAGTGTTTCAATCGCTCAGTAAGCAGGCAGTATTCTTGTATGTGCCCGTTCTTTCTTTATCAACCACCGTAGGCTGGCATGTCAGAACTAGCTGCAGCGACAACGAACTTCTAGTCATCGCTGATTCCGACTTTCCGTCAGATAAGTTGCTTCCAGGTTTCCTTTTGATTAGGCTAAAGAGGAAATGAATATTAAACTTAGGTTTTGATACGTGCCACACGTCAAAGTAGTGAACAACCTCAGGCTCGACCTCCCTCATGTGCTTCGCTATTGAGCGGTGTCGGTCAGTCGTCAAAGAGTGCACCTTGATGTCGTTGGTCTTCAGGAATTCCAGACACCGAATAAGTCCCTGCTTCTCCACCTGGAAACTGGCCCGTTCTTTCTCACACTGCATAAGGTACAGAAATGCCCGAGTTCTACTCTGAATCATGTCTTCCCAAACTAGGTACCTAGAAACTCAGTGGTTCCACAAGCTTCCACATTTTCTTGTCACGTCGTTTAAAATATAAGACTGTAGTGCAGAAAAGGAAAAACTTTTAGTCGAAGTAGCAGACCTGTAACTCTCAAAGTAACAGACTTGCGTCTGTTACTTCGGCTAAAAGGTTTTCCTTTTCGGTACCGTAGTCTCGGGTGTTGCTGCATGATTAGCTACCACCAGCTTGCCTGCACACTCACAGTGTTTACATTTTCTTGGTTGTTCCAGCCTCCAAGTATAGCATTTCTTCCCATCTAGCAGTTATTACAGTAAATCTGAACCAGTCATAAATACAGAGCCAGGAAGAACTCCCTAGTTTGGGCACGATTTATCAAGTCTGCAGGCTTTTGCATCACTTTATTCTATCACTTCTTAGACTGTGGAGTGAATTCCTTGGCTGTAAGCTACATATGCTTAACGCCTTATAATTCTGACAGGGGAAACGGGAGTTGCAACTCCTGGCACAAACTATATTGTTTGAAATAACATGTTTCGGTCGTATTGCACGCCAAAAGTATTAACATTGACTTCTGTGACATCACAATCATCCTTCTATCTTACCTCGCCAACCTAAACTTGTTCACAGTGCAAGATCTTGTTGATTTGAGGGGCATAAATGGAGTAACTGAGGTACTTCGCGGAAAAGCCTGGGGAGTCGCATCTTCCATCTCCGCTCAAGTCGACAGGACTGTCTTTTAGCTGCTCCAACAGCTCAACCTGGTGCTCTGTTCATACCTAATTATGAAGATAAGCACAGCACATCTGTTGCACAATTATGCTATAACAACCATTATCACAATTTTTCAGTTAATTGGGATAGTAAATGTCATCGACAGTAAAGTGTATATGCAGGCGAGTTGGTTCATGAATAATTAAGGTAAATACGGTGCATGGAAGGATAAAGACCGAAAGAAGATCACAGGACGAGTCCTGAACAAATGGCTGAATTTGAATTGAAAAACGGCTTAAGCAAAAAGCCTACAAAGAAGCTAAAAAGCTGCCTGAGGTGACGTTTGTGTTCACATGTGTGAACAAACGCTTAAAGAATGGTTTTATAAATAAAGTGATTTCATTGAAATCTGTGAACACTGTAGTCGTCTTTGACATTTTATTTTACTTTTTGTAAACTTTTTCAATGATACTTTTTTTTCAATAAAAGCACAGTTGTTAGTTTCGCGCTCGTACGGTGTGCTTTTCTCAGTCCTGTGCGCTGTATTTACCTTAGCAGTAGTTTGGTTTAATTCTCACCTTCTCTACAGTGGGGATGAGAAATGCCGACTGATAGTTAAAGTACATCCTCAGCGTTATGACTTGGACATTCATTAGCTGCCGCACACATAATGTGGCTGTTGGGCGGGCTCCAGAAAAGAAGATTGCTGAAGAGAGTAGCAAGCTCCCAGCAGCTTTGCTCTTGATGACTGGCTCACTGCTCCAGGTATAGTAGCGTGCGTCTTTGCAGATGGTCTCCACCTTTACCAGGGTACCCTTCAAAGTTTAGGCTGGGCTCACACTTCATGAGGCAAGTCCGGCAGATTGTAAAGAGCTCCAGCAGGCAGCCGTCGAAGACAACATAAATGTTCTCATACTGCAGGGGCAATCCGGGTTCTATGGTTTCATCCCTCGAAGGAGTATAAATTAGTATATGCTTAAACAACACCCAAATGTGTTCGTTGCTTAATTTTTTATCAACAATAAAAAAGGCAAAAAAACGAACCTGTTAAAACATATGGCTAATGCCCCTACAAGGCCACAAACAGCTACAGAAAACAAAACTAAAATTTGGGTCGGTGTGTAGCTTGATACAGTGCCGCCTAGTGGTCGCATGCGGACAAGAAACGAGTGTGTGAGAGAAGTCGAGCTGAAAACAGTGGTAGTTTCCAACCTGGTTGGGTGCAAAAATGTATATGGGGTATTTTTGTTTGCCACTAAATTGAGTAGGGAACATCAGTTTCTCTTTCATATCAACAGCCATAACGTGTAGGATTGTCTCGAAGAAAGAGAAACAAATGTTTAGCTCTTCAATATTTCCTTGAACTGTGCCTGTAAAAAAAAGGGAGGCACCCATACCTTGAACACATGTCTTCCGACTGCTCGCTCAGTGGGGTTCAGTCATCATCCTATTCTTGGCCGGGACCAAGGTCTTCTTCAAGAGGGGAAGCGACGGGCAGCGTCACAACTGAAGCTGGTTAAAGCAGTGAGGGAGTGGGAAGCACGGGGAAGGAAGGCACCCCGCTCTCCGTTTGCACCGCACAAGTCATCGCAGCATAGGCCTGCTGGAAGTTGACCTGCGTGCCTGACCACCGACAAACAATAAACAAATATTACATCTCTGTTCAGTGTCTCCAGGCAAAGAGAATGTGCCATGGAATAAGGAAAAGTTTAGTAACTATATATGGTATTGTTGCATCTACCGAGGATCGGAAAGTTCGAACATGACAATGACTACAAACAAATACATTCCAGAAACAAACCATACATATTAATTGGATACACATAATTTATCGATGCCACTGTATGGCTAGAGAGCGAATGCCGATGTTTCTTGGAATGCTTAACTACTGCCGTTCGTCCAAGCAGAGAACCTTGGATGTGTGTAGCTGCTTGTTGAGTCGCCGCTGAAGCTTGCACAGATGTATCCTTCATACATGCCTTGCCTTGCATATCAACTCGCAGAGCTACGTCGTGTGTTGCTGGCCTCTCTTGCATGCAGCGATATGTAGTGTCCGCTCCCGCTTTCCAGGCAACGCTGCAGCAGCACTCTTGAAGACGGGCACTCTCCATAGCTGCTTCATTCGCCGATACCGAATCATCGCCACGGTAAAAGAAAATTCACATTTTACAACCTGGAGGTCGACATATCTAGTAGGTTACGTCAAATCTATATATATAAATCATAAGTAAAAGTGCATATCAGTGAGTCCCTACCAGGCACGTGGCCACTGAGGAGGCCCATGGGGCCCGCCCCCCCCCCCCCCAATCTTCTATTTTTCTGGGACCCTCCTCTCCCCCCCTCCACCTCATACAGCATTTTGTCATGGGTGCCCCCCCCCCCCCCCCCCCCCCCGAACCAAAATTCTTTCTACGTGCCTGGTCCCTACATGTCCCTAGAGGGAAGTGACATATCACATATTCATTTAGGTCCAAAAAGCAGCTTGTTTATTCCTTGCTGCCTTAAGTTCAATCATTTTAGTATAAAATAGAGGTGCTTTTGTGTGGCCCCACATTTGGTAAAGTAAAAACAAAAGAAAAACAGTAGTACTCAATAGATTAAATTTCTTCCTCGTCTACAGCAGGACTCGTCGTCCAGTCGATGCAGGCCAACAGCCCCGCTGTCCGAACATTCCCCAATACAAGTATTTGCGCAAGCACCTCATCTTTAAAAGTGTCGAGCTTGTGCTAGTAGTACCTCGATAGCAACATTCTTCGGGATTTTAGGGGAAGGAAAGAGCATCTTGTTGCGTAGCTGTGATCGACATTCAACGTACGTGCGCGAGCCGTAGCTTGGAGTCGTAGTTTTGAGTGCCTACCCACAGAAATTTGACAGAGCACAGCACCGAAGGCGCGTCCTTCCGCTCCCTTCCGAGGTTGCGGGTCCACAATGGTTCGACAGCAATTTAGCACAGGGAGATCGTACTGTTCGTTAACAGTAGAGTTGTCTACACTTAACGCACTCGTTGTCCTCCACATAGTGAAGTTTGTTTGATGCTCGCGACGGTGACTCACCGTGGTCCTTTGACGCTTGGCGACTCTCTCCTGTTCGGGGAGCGACGGTATCCGAAGCGTCGGAATCCTATCAGGTTCCAGGCGGAGGGCTTTTGCAACCTGCCCGTATTCGCGGAGAACACTGTGGATGTGGCTGTAATCACGCTCGGTGTCAAAAGGCTTCGAGCATACACAAATAACAGTAGACCCGGGGTCCCTAACCGATGACCCTGCACCAAGTGCTTCGACGTGGTTCATTAAGTGGCAAGCGGTGAAACTGCAATTGTTTCTTTTTAACCACCGGACTGCAGAAACTGTAATTCGGGCACTTCGGTACACTGCAGCCTTTCGGCATAGCCACCGAGCGATCGATCGCAAACAACGTAAACACTACTCGAGCAGCCAGCAAACGAAAGTGTTCTGCGAAGAAAGCACGACCGGAAGCAAACCCGTTCAGCAGATGACGCCGACGACGCTCGGGGATTGACTGCGCAGGCGTAGTAGGGTCTTTATCTTGCTTCGTTTACCACACGATAGATGGCGCTTGGCTTTGAGCATTATCAAATTCGGCAATTTTCGTCACATCTCTAATTATGCTACAAAATGTGGATCTGAATATTATTTAACAAAACTTTTAAAAAACATTCACCGGCTATTTATTGTTTATGATCGCGGCGCTGGTCAGATAGGCTCTTACCCAATAGGCGACGTGGATTTTGCTGACGTGCTGCGATTCCGCGGATGCATCGCGGTGAAAAGGCAGACAGCTTTCGAAGGAAACTTTTTCTGAAATCTCGGTATACTCAGTCAGGAAGAAAGCAAACATATGACAAATCTTATGGCCATTGGCAACCGCCAAATGCACTTGGAATTCTTTAGTTCATCGGATGTACCATATAGGGGTTCACGGCGTAAATGCGCTGTCCGCCGAACTGTGCGGTATTTTTCACGCAAATGCTCGACTGCTGTTTTCTTCAAAACGGTTTGTATGTGTGAATGCGCCTATATGATTGGGCAGGACAACTTCATGCGATATTGAATTAGTCGAATCCATGCGTGTATGGACTTCATTTCGTGCAGTGCTGCGGGTTAGCTACAGCTATAAAGGTATAAGAAGTGTTCGATTTTAGCTTTTCAACGGTGTCTCCCAGTTCTACCTCGCATACTCGGGTGTGTTAAGAAAAACGGTAATTGAAAAAAAGGTAATTTCGTCACTGGACGCATAAAACAAGTAACAAGCTTGCTGACCAGCAACCCTAATGCAAAGTTGCGAGCTCGGCGTACGCGTACTTATTGGTTGTTTACAGCGTGTTGACTCGTGCACAAGCAAGAACTCCGAGCTTCGCAGCGTCGAGATTTCCAGCACTGGCTCCTACATATACCTCGAAACGCTAACAGAAAGGCTCGAGTACAAAAATAAACAAGCATGTGTCAAGACAAGCTTTACGTATGGTTTGGGCTTGTGCTGAAGCTTCGAGGCCTGGCCATTTAGGTCAGATTAGAGACCCAAATCGATTCGCTTGGTACCAGAAAACATGATATAACGGCTGTTTATAATCCACGCTGTGTGCATGATCTCTTCTCGACGTGTCTATTGAAACCAAAACCATACCGCTCTCCTCCCTGGCCAACTGGTTCCCAGAATGCAACGCGCGCAGTGTACCTCGCAGGGGTTTATGGAAGTAGTCTATTACGCTCCGCCGGCTCACAAAAATAATCTTCCTACACAAAAAAAGCGCGCTCACTGAGCAAAAAAAAACGCTCTGCCAAAGCAAAAAAAACAAAAAGTGTCTTTTTTTAAAAAAAGAAAAACCCGAACACTCCGCAAAGCAGAGAGATTATCTTTGAGCGTTGGCCGAGCGTTTGCTTTGCTTGATGTGTGTGATTCTTTTCTTCTTTTTTTTTTTTAAGTGGGGAGATCATTTTTGTGCTTTGGACGAACGTAATTGGCCTTCGTCAACTAGCATACTTGCTGACTTAGGCAGCAAGAATTTGCTTTTTAATTGGAAATATGTGTATATTTGTAATAATTAAAAAGTTAATTAAGAAATTTTTATCTCGGCGAAAGATTCGATCGAATTTCCGCTGTTTGTTGTTTCTTACCGTGAGTTTTTCACATCATTATATATACGTCTTCGGCTCCTTGGCTCTTGCCATCGTGCCCCACTGTATATATATATATATATATATATATATATATATATATATATATATATATATATATATATATATATATATATATATATATATATATCTGTGTGTGTGCGTGCGTGCGTGTGTGTGTGTGTCTGCGAGTGCACGCGCGCCCCGCGTGTGTGAGAGTGTGTGTGTGTTTGTCATGAAGATCTGCAGCCTGCAGCAAATGACAATCACGCGTCCACTCAATGAGACAAAAAGATGCTATGGAAGCCGGGCCGTGCGCACTGGGCAAGGCGCGTGATGGTCAGGCTCGCCACTGCCGCAGCCGTCGTCGTCGTCTTCGTCACATTTCCGCCTCCTTTAAAGGAGTCATGAAACGATTTTCCAACTTTTTCCTGTTTAGCTTTCTTCCTCAACTCATAAATCGCGCATTGTACCAAAAAATTCAAGGATACGGAAAGGGGGAAGTCCCACCTTGCTTGGACTCTCGTTTGTGTAGACGGACATAGCCACTCTCCCCCTAGAAGATTAACCAGTCGCTCGAAATTCAGACAAAAGTTGCTTTCCTCACCCCGTTCACCCCGAAGCTGACAGTGCTGTGGAAACAGCGTGCTCGTTAGGCCAGCCACACTTTTGCCACCTGATCACGCTCTCTCGCGAGCACCCACGCGCAAAGAAAGGGAGAGCGAAGATCTTTATTGAAAAGAACATTGCGCTATCTCCAGGGCACTCTTTTGAAAGGAATCAGAGAAGCGGTGTGGTAGATGACTTATCTAATCCTTCGGCCTCGATTACACGTTTAACATGGGTAACGAGCGAGCGCTTCGAAGAACTGTTCTACCCGATCGGGCCGGAGGGGGGAGGGAGGGGGGGGGGGGGGGACAGCCACTTTTGTTAGAAAGAGGGAGGGTTTGGGAAGGAAGGTGGACTAGGAGCGTGGGAACAGTACCAGTAGGTATGTGGGATGTTGGGATAGCCGCCACAATGGGGGCATTTGGGAGAGTCTCGTGTCTGGGACTCTGGGTGAAGAGGTGTGTGAAGTGAGGTGATGGCTGTGTGTCTGTTTGGACTCGCCGGATGATGCTGGCATCGGTCCTGACGAACGAAGCTGGGGGAGGTAGGAACAGTCGTCTCGAGGGGCGTTGTTGCTCAAGGTGTGTGCGGCGCGTTGTTGGTGCTGTGTGATGCGGAGTGTGTGTGTGTGTGTGTGTATGTGTGTGTGTGTGTGTGTGAGGGGGGGGGTGATGAAGGATGGCCAGGGAGTGGGAGTACCCGGAGAGGTATTGGCTCGGGTAAGCGCGTCAGCACGCGCGTTACCTTCCACATCCGCGTGACCTGGGGTCCATATTATCCCAAAATGGTGGTTGGGGCGCTTCTCAAGTAAGTCTTTGAGAATTGTAGTTGGGTACGGATTGCCGTTATTCTGCCGAAGGAGTCCTAGTGCGCCTTGTGAATCAGTTACAATAATTGTGTCGAGGTGAAAAGGTGGTAATCTGCAGTCAGCTTGGATAGCCTCTGCGATGGCTTGAAGCTCTAGATCGGGAACAAAAGGAGGCTTTTCGAATGAATGAGTGTGCTCGGGGGGAGGTGAGTTGCATACTACAGCGATCGTGCCGTAAGCGTCCTTGGTTGAATAGTGCGCATCGGTGTAGTAGATGCGATGGCCTGCATTAGCGAAAGCTGTTAGGGTGGATGTGAGACGGGCCCATCGGTGTTTGCGGCGACCTGTCTCAGTGTTGGGGGAAATGTTTCGGTGGATGGGGTCGATAGAGATGCGTGGAGGGTGTTCCCATGGAGGAGGCCGAGGAGGAAGGGGAGGGAGCGGTGAGCAGTCGTATGAAATGCTACTGAGCATAAAGCGTCCTTCTGCAGTTGTCTGAAGGCGATGAATCCGAAACGAGAGATAGTCCGCTGTGTTTTCACATTGTCGTACCGAAAGTCGGGTTTTTTGGCTTCCTACTTTTTTTTTGGCCGACTGAACGGTTTGCTATTAAGCACCGGCCGCATGGCGCGTTTTTCTACACGCAAAAACGCGACGCGCTATGAACGCTCGCGCGGAAGCTGACGCGGGGGCAGCCGCATGCAGACAAAGCCAAGCACCACCGGCCGCGCGTTATCAGCGTTGCCAGATATCAAAATTCTCAACACGCGATGTAAATGTTGACGCAAATATTACAAAATTAGAATTGAATGAACAAATAAGTAAATAAAACAGGTTTGTGTGTCTGAAGAAACACCTTCGAATTTTTATATGGAAAATAAAAATGCTTTTGAAAGCTTTGAAATGTGCTGAATACGAGACAGCGTACTGTGCAGGATCAAGTGATAGTTCGACCGACCCTCATTTGGCGAGAGCCGTTTCGACGCTTCGGTGCGCGCGTCTTGTTTTGGGTCGGCTAGAAACCAACAGTCCCGCCAAAACTCGCGCCCGCGCGCAGGAAATGACGTCAGTTTGACGTCGACGCGCCTGAATCGTGAGCAAAAACGCGCCATGCCGGTCTGCGCTTTAGTAAAATCCCAATCTAAATTGATTTATCTCAGCCTAAATTTGTTTCAAGGGCCCTTTAAAGAGGACAATCCGGCTGGTTAATAAAGGAAACACGAGTAAACTGGTATTCGAAGAAGACGGGTTGAGACCACTGTTACCCAAAGCCCACTCCTCAAATTTTATCATTATATTGGAGTAAACAGTTATTGCCGCTCCCGCAGACTGCTCCAATTGGACGAAGCGCCTGGGAGTATGAAACATCAAGGGGAAGCGCCTCTAGCACCTACTCCATTCGACATAGGCCTGACCTCAGATGCTGCTCAACGGCAACAGCCCATATTGTCAAGCGCTGCCTCCGAGGACTCGGTAATGAACAATGCTAACGATGAAGGCAGGCCCTTCCAATTGCCCTAATCTAAAAAAGGTTGAGGTCAAAAACACCAAACTCAAGTGCTGAAGCCGCCAGCGTTGGCTCATCTCACGGACTGACAGTGATCCTGAAGCCGAAAGACACCACACAAATTAGCACGAAATTAAATCCTCTGAAGCTTAAAGACACGTTTGAAGGCATTGCACGGGACGGCGTCATAATGGTACGATCAAACCGCAGGCTCAACGTTCTCGCCCTGGGCACAAGGAGCATCGAATCAACAAAGGCTCTTTTTAACCTGACATCACTTGGAGGAATTGCGGCCTGCACATACGAACCATGCCCTCAGGACTTCGTAATCGGCATCCTTCGGGACGTGGACGAGGCTGTCACCGAAGTTGAACTGGGAACAGCTTCGCGAACCAAGGTACCGATCATCAGCGTTAGACGCCTTGGCTCTTCCGAAGTATTCAAAGTTGTCTTTGGAACAAATACGGCTGAGTACGTCACGGTCGAGTATACGCGCTTAAAAGAATATTCATATTTTGAAAACCCCTGCAATGCTTCAAATGTCACCGCTTTATTTATGTTAAAGGCGTCTGTGATGAATCACCTGGCTGCATTCGCTGCGATGTTCAACATGACTCTTCCCTCTGCGATAGTGAGGAAAAATCCAAAAACTGTGGGAAAACCCATGAGGCAACCTCAAGGCAGTGTCCTCTGTACCTAACAGAAAAAGCAGTACTATACAACTGAAAAGAGAACAATGTTGACTATGTGACTGCAAAGGCAGATATCGCCTCAACACCTCTAGCCAGCAACATACAGAACTTTTACCCGAACGCACATCCGCAAGGAGCGCCAAGCGCAGCATTGCAAAAAGTACTACTTCCCAGAAACCTTGTCAACACCGATGCAAAATCCGCCGATGCATTTTCTTCCCTCCCAAATATCTCATGAAAAACCCACTCAACAATCCGTCGTAAAGTACCCGCACTGGAAATCTCAAACGCCATTTCAACATCAGGTTGGAATCTTCGGCCTCAGAGATTCTCACCAGGTATTACCGCGAGAAAAAAACCGGAACCAACGCAAGCAGCTGCTTCGTCGTCAACTAGCACGACCACTTCTGGTCTGTGGAGACTTTTTCATATTTGCCTACAAGGCATTAAGGAATTCCTTAAGCGATTTACGTCACCTTCCGTGCAGACATTTTTTTCGTTTGGATGTGATCACACCTTTTCTTCTTTCGCGGGGCTCCTGAAACTTTAATATTCACTTAGATATGACCTGGGTTGCACCCGTTGACTTTAGCGGATGAAATACGTACCAGAGCGTTAATGTTTCAGTGGAACACAGGAGGTCTTCGAAGACGTCTTTCCAGAGTACAGGAACTTTACCCACGGGCATCGATTTCTAATCGTAGGTACATCGGAGCCTCGAGTCGACCAGAACTTTCGGCTCTTCGGATACAAATTTTCCTATCCGAAAACCCTCGTGGACGAAGCAGAGTGTTGCTAGCACTGCGTAACGATTTAAATAACAACCGACGCACAATTTCACCTCATTGTAACAAAGAGTATATTGCAGCGACTGTTACACATAGATCTCTGATATTCACATTCATCACAACGTTTAAACAACCAGGTCTTACATTAGACTCAGACCGCTTGGCAGCACTTATTCAAAGTACCCCTTCCCCACATATACTAACAGGTGATTTCAACAGCTACAGCATAGCCTGGGGGAATAAGAACCCGAGTGTTCGTGGCAGAAAGATGGCTGATGTTGCGGAAACCACACATTTACTATTTCCGTTTTTCCAGGGAACGTCCATTGCCAGCTGCCTTGATTTAACTTTTGTAACGTCACGCCTGGCTGATCAGGCGGTATGGTTCACTGACATTGAAATGCATGGAAGTGGCCATACCCCCACGTACACTGTCAAACAGGACTTCAATCTTCAATGTCGGACGCTCATTGTAAAACGAGTAAAGTGGATCGCTTTTCGAGATAGTCTTGAAAATGAAGCAAATAATATAGCTACGCATACTGATCTTGGGGATGCACTATCTAGGTCGAATTGTAAAGCAAGAAGAGCCCATACATCACCAGTTTTCCGAACAGTCAGCGATGCTGCATCTGAACGTCTACGCGCCGAACGGCGTCGTGCTGAAGGGCGGGCAAGACGCACTAAAGCCTTTTCTGACGCCAAATTGGCCAGCTATCTAAAAAAAAATCAAGCAACATTTATCCGAATTGGCACGGCGGCAACGGCAGCCCCATTGTGCGAAGCTCGATCTCAGGAAGCCGATTACTAGAAAATGGAGGACAGCAAAGTATTTCCGAACACCATAGCTGCTATGTCCTTTCCAAGCATTAGCTCTTTCTCTTGATAGCTCTGAACTTGCTGTGGCGCAAGAGTACTGCCTAAAGCTAACTGTAGATCCTAATGCTCCTGCATATGTAAGAGAACAACCGAGCGCAAACCTTCAAACCGTTAGCCTTGATGAACCTTTTTGACTTCATGAACTTGAGGAGGCTCCCCGAACATCTAAGCCCAAATCCACCACAAGGCTCGATGGACTTCGATACTCAACACTGGCGTACCTAGGCAGCTCTGTCAAAACCAAATTACTCGAAATTTACAATTTCTCATGGTTGCCCGGCAACATTCCTAAGGCTTGGAAATGCGCCATAATTAATCCAATTTTGAAACAAGGCAAACCGCCCCATTGCTCTAGCCAGCTACATTGGGGAGATCCTTGAACGTATGATTTTTGCAAGATTTGAGTGGTACCTTGAAAAAAACTGGATTTATCCTAGCACGATTACTGGCCTTCGCGGTGGTCTCAGCTCAATCGACAACGTCATCGACCATGTCAGGAGCGTGGAACACAAAAAAAAAATCACGCCGGCGCATTACATCGGCTGTATTTCTCGATGCAAAAGGATATTTTGATTGTATTCACCATCGAGCAATTTTAGATGCTGTCTCAAAGATTGGAATTGGTGGTTGCCACTCGAGATGGATTGAGAGTTACTTACAAGGCAGAGGCATCTACATTTCTGGATCTTTTCTTTTTTTTTCGTCTTTCTTTGTCCCACACCCCCCACCCTTTTTTGTGTCTGAAGTAAAGGATACATACATACATTTCTACATCTGGAGGCGATACCGAACCACTCACAATCACTAGAGGAGGACCCCAAGCAGGAGTTCTAAGCCCTACACTCTTTAACATAACACTCATAAGCCTTTCGAGATTGCTTCCAAAAACTGAATATCTCGCTTCATGCTGATGGCATTTGTATGTGGACAACATCATTTTCACAGCACTACGTTTCCACCAGACTCAACAAGGATACTGAATTAATCATGGGATACCTGGCAAAACGAGGCCTTACTATTTCTCTAGAAAAATATGCAATATTGGCCTACAAATACAAACGTCGAGAAATATCCCTAAATGTGCGCAAGGGGTTACTATTCCTTATGTAAAAGAGCATATTTTCCTGGGAATGACACTCGACAGATCTTTAACGTGAACGCCGCATATCAAACGGCTAAAAAAAGCTATCAGTCTTCGTAAATATTGTAATATATATCTGTGGCACTAGATGGGGCACTTCAGTATCATCTTTGTTACGTCTCTATGATGCCCTCTTCTTAGGACTATTGCGCTATAGCATGCCTGTACTACATGGGATCTCACGTTCAAACATGGTTGACCTTGAGGGTTGACCCCGCCATGGCTCAATTCTAGAATAAAAATTGTTTTGAATATTGAAGGAATAAAAATAGAATCGAATACATCATCTCTTGTCCTAAACAAATTGGCCCTAGCCTGCATTGAGGTCGAGCATCACTCTTCGCGTACGCATATTTGCACAGATGGTTCGTGCATGCCAAGCTCGCCATCCTTTGGACTGTGGACACCAGACATCGATTACGAAATGCACGGCTCGCTCAGTCAGGCAACGTTATCAACGGCAGCTGAGCTGGCGGGGATTCGACAGGCCATGAAGTACATTACAAGTTATAGGTCACAAGGATTCAAAACATGAACTATATTTACCAATTTATATGTTGCATTACAAGCTCTGTCGCCACTAGGCAACAAAAGTGACTGTGAGCACCTAGTTCAACAGGCAGACACTATACATCAAAAGACAATTACGCAGGGACATATCGCAATCCTCCAAGGTATGCCTAGCCGTTGTGGTTGTGCTGGGCAATGAGACTGTCGATGTTCTTGCAACAAACACAGAGCCCCACTCCAAAAACGTTGTGATGCCGCTTTCAAGGGCTGACGGAGCACGCTTTGTTAAAAATATCGGCCGAGAAATTAGAACATCACTTGGGTAAAATACAGGATATCATTATAAGAACCCCATGCTATAGATCTTCTACTCCATTTTTGCGTACCTCGTGGTCTGCCAAGATCATCTGAAACAGTTTTACATCGGTTGCGCTTGAATGCGGCTTTCACGGGGTCACACCTCAATCTAACTGGCTAGGCAGCTTCTCTCTTCTGCCCAGCCTGTCAAGAGCCAGAAAGCGTCTACCGTTTTCTCTCCGCATATACACCCTAGATACAAAAGCGCGAAACATTCTTAGGGTCTACAGAAAACTCGAAGCGTCCGTGTTGACAATCAACGACAATGTTGGTTCATCGAAAACTATCAAATACTGTCAGAGAGCAACAAATTCGACGTTACTTTTTCTTGACACAGGCCTGCTTCACAAGATGTAACACAACTAGACCAAGACACCATTTTCTGTGTAACTGTGACGGCATGTTAACTCACATGTGTTAGTGTGTACGTGTATAAATGTGAGTTTTAAAAGTAAACATTTGAAAGAGATCTGTCTGGTTGGGAGTATTTAAGTAATTAATATTAAAAAATCCGAGCACCAACCAAGCCCTTCTGTAGGGTTCCTACAGAAGGGCGTAGTTGGTGTTCGAAGTTTTGATATAAATGTGAATTTATTTACTGATAAGGTATGATCATCTAATGATTGCTTTGCTGGATTTTTGTTGGTGTTCCTTTTTTCAGGGAGTAGCCGACTAGCAAAATCTGCGGTATCAACATCTCCATGATTTTTTTTTTGTTTTGTTTGTTTTCTGCATCAACAAAAGAACGAGAGTAAACTGAAGACACACAGACACATAGACACGAAAGAAAAGGTTAAAGACACATGAATAGACGAATGTCTGCTGCCGGCCGCGTAGAATGAAAATATTTTTGAACCTGAAGTCTCTCTCTAGAGCATTGCCGACCACTGTACCAGCCACAGCCCCACGACGTCACGATCCGGGCTGGGGAATTCATCTGACCGCTATTAACACAAACGGGGCTGGGGACAGGGCAGGGGACCATAAGCTCGCGTATGTCTCTCCATCTCGTCCATAGTTCATCTTGTTCACGGCGTTCTTCATAAAAACTCTCCTAGCTCCCATTCGCTGAACCTCTGTCTCACAGTCACTTCGGCAATTCCGGTGGTTCGATGGGCGCGGGCTGTGTGGCGGGGCTATGGTCAGGAGGTCGATGAGCTGCGGCGAAGGACTGCTGCAGCCAACGTCTTGAGCGATGATGTCGAAGAACGAAAGATTATGTACCTCGCACCTCCCCCAAATCTTACGAAGATGTCCGGCTGGCAGCGAATGACATCGACGCGTCCACACAATGACATAAAAAGATTTATGGAAGCCGTGCCGTGCGCATGGAGCGTGGTGCTTGATGGCCAAGCTTGCCGCTGCCCCAGCGTGGTCGTCTTCTTCTTCACAAGATATATATTTATGTATGGGCGGTTTCATTTGGCTTCAGGCAATGTGGTGCAGTCGCATTTTTTTGCTTTGCTTCAAATTTTTATATTACGTGGCGCATATGTTCCAAGAAAAACAATCCCATTTTATTTTAATGTCCTGACATGTTTAGTTTCTGAGAAAAAAAATCTCAAAGCTGGAAAGAACGACGTGTTTTGACGATTGTCGTCTCTAGCGTTTTTGAATCACTCTCAATCTCAAAGTATTCAACAAAGAGCGTCTATTTCTTTATTATATTATGTATGCAAGTAGGTAAAACGACATTATAACTACTATTTATTATTCGTCACTCCAATCTTTGTAAAAATCCCAAACATGCCTCTGTGAACAACTGTAATCTAAACTGCGAATTTTTTTAGTCGGTTGTGTTTTGTGTTGCATTTAAAATCATACCACGTGTAGAAACTTTCATTGCCTACCATATTAATAAAAGTTCATGTCTTTATTATGCAAGAGTACTGAGAAATAAATAAAAACAGTAAAGGTTTTCACTTTTTCTTCAATTTCAGCACGCGGTAACAAAAAACATTTTTATTTTTTTTTACTTTTTTTTCGCGCCGCGTTCTCTGCCCACACTTCTTTTAACCAGAATACATTTCATTAGAGGTGTATGTATGCATTGGTTTTGAGTTTTTGAATAACTCTCAATCTCAAAGTATTCAAAAGAGAGCTTTTATATATTTTTATTGTGATATATATGCCAAATAGGTAAAACTAAATTCAAACTACTGTTTATTATTCGTCGTTCCAACCTTTGTAAAAATCCCAAAACGCGACCGAAAAAATCCGCCTGGTCCGGGTATCGAACCCGGGACCTATCCATTAGAAGTGCGGCGCTCAACCAATTGAGCTATCCCGGGGTCTAGACGTCAGTAGAGCAAACGGGTTTTATCAGCTACCACCACTCTAACACCAACAAGGATGAAGCTTGCAATTTAAGGTAATGATTATAATGCCATTAAATGCAAAGGTGCAAGCGAGCTGGACAAGAATGACGAAAATAACTGGACCAGACCAAAAAATCCGCCTGGTCCAGGCGGATTTTTTGTCACCTAGCTGTGTTTGGAGATTTCTGTTTGTCCTTTGTCCGTCTTGTTCCCCTTCTCTGGGGATTATTTTCGTTATGTTCAGTATCGCTTCTAAAATAATACCACGTGTAGAAGCTTACATTGCCTTCCAAATTAAGCAAAATTTGTTTCTTTGTCAAGTACGGGTGCTAAGAAATAAATTATGAAACAAAGAAGGTTTTCACTTTTTTGTCAATTTCAGCAGGCTGTATACAAGAAAACAACATTCTTAATTTTTTCTTTATTTTGCGTCGCGTTTTTATTGCACCCTTCTTATAGCCAAAATACATTCCGTTAGAGGTATATGCACTGGGTTTGAGTTTTAAGCCTCTAAATATGCTAAGAAATAGTAAATGCCGATGGTGGGTTTGTGGGTTATAGCTGTATATGGGTTATAGCTCTATAGCGAGGGGAGTGTTTTAGGTTTCTACGCTGGGTCGCGCAAGCTGCCGCCCGTTATAAATACAGGCATTAGAACCATGCATCCATCCGGTACAGGGATGCCCGAAACTGGGCGGAACTGAACGAAACGACGCCACGACGGATCGGAAGCGTATGGGTCTCGAAC
Organism: Ixodes scapularis; assembly: GCF_016920785.2. Taxonomy (NCBI): domain Eukaryota; kingdom Metazoa; phylum Arthropoda; class Arachnida; order Ixodida; family Ixodidae; genus Ixodes; species Ixodes scapularis. The sequence continues at coordinate 46,095,345 of NW_024609879.1, read as the reverse complement.
TGTCGAGTGCGGCGAGTCGAAGCAGCCCTCTATCCGAAAGTTCGCAAGTCGGATCGGACAGCTTTAACGCGCAAGTGTTTCGCGCTTGACACTAGCAGACGACCAACGCGTTCGTTACCTCCTTGCAGCTTGAATTGCAAACGCGGCGCATACATCACGTGACCCCGATCGAGCAGTTCGAAACTCTGTAATATAGGTTCTCTCAAAGTTGGTACCGCTTAACTCATCTGCTCGCTGTAGCGCCCCTCGCGGTCTCCAAAATTTTCTTCGCGAAATTTTCATCGCGCAGATGATGAGGCTACAGAAACCTAAGCCAAAATTTAAAGAAGCTATGTGACATTTCAACACACGCGCTGCAGGCAGCACGTGTGTTGCGATAAAAATGTTCTCCACCGCGAGGGGCGCTACAGTCTGCAGACGAGTCGTTGTCATCGCAACTCTGTGTAGCCCTTCGCTCCCGCCAGGCCTACTTCCTCTTCCAGCCATCATAGCGCAAATCACCACATATAGGTCATGTTTAATCTGCAAGGAGATCGGTGGCCGTGTGGGCTAGCGCCTACCAGCTCGTAGCCGGCGGAGCTAAAGCTCGCGGTGCAGAGCCCAGGGATCCTGGGTTGAATCCCCATCCTTGTTTGTTTCGATCTGGATGAGAATCGTACCGGTGTGGGGTCGTGTCTCACTAGTGCGTCGTGCACGTTAAAGACTCCAGGCTAGCAGCCATAATGCACTGGCTAAATTGCTCATCTACACTGGGTAACAATGAAGCCGTGCTCTGGCTGACTAAACTCCTGCTATATAAACAACAAACGACCAACTTGTTTCGTCTTTATGCTTAATTTGTGAACTGACAACCTCTTATTTTTGGAGAACCATGGTTCAAACAACAGATGCACTTCTAAGCAAGGTTTTCTCCACATGGCATTGTCCAGCAGCCCAAATTGCAGATTTTGTATAAAAATGTTTTTTACGTAAAAATTCCTTTTTAGTTGCACTCTTACCAGAGTTACCAATGTTCGGCATGTTATCCTGACCGGGTGGAATACGTTCGCTTGTCATCTTGCTTCTTTTCACTGAACCGTTGGCCAGAAAATCACGGTAATTTAAGTCTTCTCATGTTTTGTGTTGCTGTATTCTAAGGATTTCTCATTTGAAGATGTCGTGAGTAGGTACGTTACGTCTTTATTTTTTAATCTTCTCCCTTTGAGCAATGACCTTCAGTGTTCCGGAAAGCGGAAATAGGGCTTGCAGTGCAGCTTTGTAAATTACCTTGATTGGCGGATTTGCACCTTCTTTTAGTCGTCGAGACATTTTCGAGCCATGAATAAGTAACTGTTTTTTTGTTTTTTTTTCAGGAAGCTGCATGACAGATATTAAAGTCTGCGTAGTCAGCTGAGCGCGAACCTCGACAGCTCGCGCACATGTGGCTGTCAGAGCTGAGTTACACGGTGGCAGTGTAATGATGCGCACTTCTTGGATCCGGCTTCGCCTTTACAGTACATCGCCACTCCACTTGACCAAGTCTGTGACTTCTGGAACATCGAGCAGGGCCTGTACCTGTTACAAAAGAAACTGTTTGCGTTGAAGAACCAAAGTTTACCTTCAGCAGTACATCGGTTTTGGGCCTGTCTATCGATTATGCTTCTTAGCGTTACTGACCATTGCTCTCGTACCAGTGGAGCCTATCTGCGATCATACCAAGGGGCTCAATAAGCTCGAATGATGGGCGGCAGAGTTACTGTGAGGAACACCTTCAATGAGACCGTGATTCTGAAGGTATGTAGTATGGACAGCTATACCTCAATTCCGCAGAGCGGAATTCAGGTTTTCGTACGCTGCCTTCTTAGTCAGCACTGACGACCATACCTGCACAAGTGTCAAGCCGATGACGGAGAACATTAAGATCTGCCGTTGCGTTGATTTTATTTCTCAGAAGCGTCTTGAAGCTTGAAGATCAAGAGTTCTACTGTTTTGCTGCCTTAATCCTTAACAACCACAAAGTCCTCACCTTCATTGGGAAGACTGTCGTTCACTGATTATAAACTCGAATTATTGTCGTAATTTTTTTGGTTTTGGAAAATATATGGGGGCGCATGGAAGCGTTTGTTTTTCACAGAAGTGTTAATACCGTTTAACAATGAAATGATTGCTCACCGCTCGTCCCAGTCTTAGCAAGGGGTAACACGGTCTCATCGGTAACGCGGCAGCCACCGTTCTTAATATATTGGCCCCCCGTTATGATATTTAATGTTGCAGAAGACCGTTAGATGAGAATTTTGAAAACGAGAGGTAGTTGCATAAGTCAGAGAATATCTGTTCGAGGTTCCCAAAATACTTCGCGCACTCTCTTTAACAAAACGGCTTTTTACATAGCCATATTTTTTACTTAAATATTAAAGTTAAAGCATCGTTTGTATCAGGTTGGAAGAAAGCTGGAGAGGGGGAAGTGACCAGGAATATAAACAAGCTAGTGCTCCTCATAAATGTACAGCAGTCAGGCGAATAAATTACAAAAAAAGAGCACAAAAGACAAGAGGAGGTAGTAAAAACACAGACGTCTTTTTATGCAAGAAAAGAAGCGCTAAATATACAAAGCACTTTTTCCACCCTCACCACTACCCTCATTTTGTGTTAAACAAAAAAATACGAAATTATAGTTAGCTAAAAGCGTTAGTCGTCCAGTAGACAGTGGAGCAGGAAGGCCCAAAAGACGGTAGTGGTCGTAAACGATGGATACGTGTAAACACTCAGGCCGAAGGGTGGGGGGGTGGGGGGAGTCGTGCAGGCGCACTACCGCAGAATCAGGTTGATAGAAGACGCGCTGGTGAGTGCTCCTCTTCCCCCCGTCCCTGGAAACAATGAACACAAAAAAACGAAACTAAGAAAAGTTCCCCAACTTTGTGAAGAAACAGAAGTAATAAAGAAGCAGCGAAATAGATCTAGCCTAAACTAAAAAAAAGACACAAGAGAAAAGGAAGGCCTCTTTTCTAGAATACTAACTCCAAGTGTGCCCAAAGAACTCGAGTTTCATTAAAAATTAATACTTTATTTGTAGCGAAATATCATTCTTGAAACCCCTCTTTAGTTATACCATTCTAAAGTCCTATGTACGAATATTGCTTAGGCCGAAATATTCGTGTTTATTGACAGGTTAATTGTGTCTTGTTTGTACTGTAAACGTACAATAAGCGGTAATAAAATGTCTTCCTCCTAGAGCTCTTAGCTTCCGCAACGTGTTAGATGTTACTAAGCTTGAAGCTGATAGTTCATATAACATCGGGAGTTTTCCATGCAAGATTTTGTTTAGTACGTATCAACAAAACTGAGCCGGTGCTCGAAATTCATTTATGGAGAATGAGTCGTCAATGGTTCGTACGCTGTGCTCCGGTACAAATCTGTCACCCGAAGGTTCGGAGGTTTCAAACATTGAGGAAGTAGCACTATCATCTAGTCCACGATGTTTTTGGAAGGTGGATAACGGCAAATCAAAGAATCTTTTCTTTTTTTTTTTTTGCAAAGTTTATTGTTTTTGTGCATGATAATCAAATGGTCCGCTTGCTACAGTGCTACACTAGAGATGTGGTTTACTATATAAAAAGCTAAAACCGAGATTTTGGAATGCTACATTCGAGGTGCAGTTTATAATATGGTACTCTTGTAGCATTGGAGCGAAACCGTAATTTAGAGAAAAGGAACGTGTCACATGCGAGAGGAGAAGCTTTGCTTGTGATGTCATTAAAGGTAGCTACATTTTCTTTAATAGTGCATTTTAATTATATTATGCTTCCTTTGAGGCTTGATTTTTTAGAACATCCTTCTTAAATGTTTGAGTGCATGCACAATGTTCTTTGTTACATCTCAGCTGACAGCAATTGTTAGAAGTATTTCGACGCCTCTTGGTTACTTTACGTGCAGCAGAGTAGTCAGTTGGGCGAGTTGGTAAACGTTGAACATAGTTAAAATCGCGTACAATTCCTCGTTTGTCCTCGTCTCTTTGTGCGCGATTTTAACCATGTCCAACAATGTTTATGTGCAGCCCTTCTTTGTGATAGCATTGAGGAGGTTTTTTATGTTCATTTGAGTAGTAATTGCAGGTGCGCTGTGCAACACAAGTAGCGTTGATGACAATTTTTATTGTAATAAAAACGAACGACCGGTTATCTGTGTCAAATTTAATCCCACAATGACAATCCTAAAATAATCATTCAAAACTGTATATTTGGCCTCATTGCATATTCCGAATACGCTTGTATTATAAATATATCTGGTGTCTCAGCGTACTTCTTCAAAACGTTCGTGTAAGAACTACACATAGCATAAAACTTACTTGGGTACAATATTAGTCACGTTGAAGGGGCCCATTTTTCAGGTTTACATAGTGCCGGATCATTAAGATTTTAAATGATGACGCTTTTTAGCCGATCCCCCAATTCCATAATATTGTTCGTCGTCCGAGCATTTTCCGCTAAATATAGCGGAGAAATTGACATCACGTTACCCAACATCACGGGACATTTGCACCAAGTGAAGAAATTGACGTAAAGTTACCTTTACATCAAATCTGTTTCAACGCTAAATTTTGCACGAAAATTCACGTTTTGTGACCTAAACGCAAATTCAGTACTTACACCTAATTTAGTGGGCAAATTGCCTTCACGTGTCCTATATACCAATCATAGCTGAAAACTTCACGCCATGTGGCCTGAAACCCAATCAAGTTTCTCCGCTAAATTAGGCGGTGCAAATCGACGGCATGAGAACTGATGCCGCGTGGCTAAGCAACAATTTAGTTTCTCCGCTAACTTTTGCACGAAATATACATAACATGACACAAATTCGCGGTCTTCATCCCTCTCCTCTCTTCCCGCAGCTTTTTTTCCTAGTACTTCCCCTTCTTAGGATGTCCGCCCCATCCCTCCCCCTTTTATCTTCCTATTCTCGTCACCAACAATTTTATACCTTTCCTTCCTTTTTTTTCCCTCCTACCCCTACTGAAAAAAAAGCATTTGAAATTTAAACGGGTGGCAAACTGGTCCACCTGTTTGAATCAAACGGGTGACAAACCTGTCAATTCGTTTGGATCAAACGTGATTATGAGATACGGGTACCGGTTTGAAACGGTACCCGCTTGAAACTATGCCCGTTTGATACGGGTGCCCGTTTGACCTGGCGGGCGGCCCTACATTTGAACGAGCCATTCGGATAGGCAAATTATTTGCTAGCCCTAAATGGGTCTCGTCTGGAAGGCGGTTATCTTAAACTTCTTTAAGACGTCCTGAAACTCATAAGCCCATTTATAACAGGAAGGAAACACGTAGAAAAAATGTGCTCGCGTAGGTGCTTGCAAATGGGCAGGAAAATAGACACAAAAGATTGCTTTCAATTCTCCTCGAAGTTTATTACAACTTACTCCGTAGACAAGTACAAACGTGCAAGCGATATGTGAAATGTGAAGAGGTACTGTAAGCTTTTATACAACTGAGAAGATTGCAAAGCAAACAAGAACCGAGGCAATTCTGGACTATAATGGCAGGCTTTCGGAGAAATTATTCTCCCGGCTACCGCGAGAATAGACGCTGCATAATTCTATACATAATCTGGAAGAGTACGCGTAGAACGGTCAATCGTTGCCAACAAGTAGGTTGCAGTGCACTTACCATAATAATAGCGGACTTGAAAGGTGTAATCCAAGATATATGTCGACATGGTAAAAGCAGGACAACCACACAAACACTAAAACGAGAAGGAAGGCTCCTTGAAGTTTCAACACGATGCGGCACACAACGTGTCATTTGCCGAACCCAACCAAGACCGCAAAAATTCCTGACTTTCTTGAAGAATCGCCTGTTGCCGATATAGGAGTAGGACTTTTCGAACACTCATAGCTTTGGTGCACATCCAACACGTTGTCGAGAGAGGACTGCAGGGAAAGGCGGCAGATCGAAGCAAGTAGGACGAAAGAAGTTCGAAGTGCAACGGAAGACAAGCAGACAAAGAAAAAAACGGCTGCTACCGCAGGCGCTTCCGGATCTCGGAGGCAATCCTTATCGGCTGCGTATTTTCGGCACCGATTTGATGTCCCGGGGGCGTGGCCAATGACGTCACGGGCCTCAAAATAACGGCTTTTTTTTATTTTGACGTCTTGGATGTCATAATAATATTCGAGCGGTGAGCGAGCACCTAGCTCGCGCTTTTAGCACTGCCGTGCGTCACCTTGGCGACAGTATGCGGCTCCTAATTACAAAACTATTAACCCACTTGGCCCGTCCACGGTGGCCCTATCGTACACGCCGCTTCGGCGTCCAACCGGCAAACCAGGCCCCGCTGTCCCCTATATGCACCTCCGGAAAGAAAGTCCCATAGCATTTTGTTCAGAAAACAAGTTCGTCAACAACATTTTTTTTTTTTTTTTTTGCTGTGTTAATCGTAAAAAAGAAATGTCGCAAACATCGCCAAATGCCCCAACAAAACTAATGTTCTAAAAAAAAAGGTAATATCCCCCTCTGCGGATCGAACCCGCGACCGCTTGCGCACGATGCAGGCACCTTACCACAAACCTACGTTGAACTTTTTCTTTATTGCCGATTTTGATAGTGAACACAAACTCAACAATCAATGATAATAACAATGATAAAAACACGTGCACAACGCATAGGGCTTGAGCTGAATGTTAAAACTCTCTCAGGTTCTCTAGAGCGTCCATTATTGGCACCCAGTCGGGCGGACACTCTAACGCTGCGTACACAGATTTCAGGCGGCTAACAGATTCCGTAAAGTACAATCAAACGGGCCGCGCGTCCACAGCAGCGTGCCTTACAGCCATTTTACTGCACCATATTGCATGCAGGCCTAGAAGCATGAGAAGGTCAACCGGAATTTCATAGTCTTTGTGAACGGGAAGGAATCTGATACCATGCGGTGGTAAAGTAAAATCTTTTTTAATAGTTCTCTGGAGAACATCCCAAAAAAGAAAGGCGTCCCAGCAGTATGAAAATACATGTTTTGCAGTTTCGGGCTTTTTGCACAGCAGACAGTAAACGCCCTAAGAGACAAACAGTTTTTTTTCTCTTGAAGGCCAAGTTTTTACTGGGAGAGTGTTTGTGTGTAACTTAAAGAAGAAGGCTTTAACAGAAGGTGGGATTGACATTTTCTTAACTCTAGATAACACGTCCTGCGCTGGGCCAGCATGAAACAAAGAACGGTAGACAGGAACAGGAAAGACAGCATCTATAATATCTCGAGTAAGGCGTTTTCGGGTGGCAGCTGACAAGTATTCAAAAGAGAACCGTACAGTCAAAAACCGGCAAGCGCCAATCCCCTCTCGAAGAAAGCTACCAATTCGCCTGTGCCTTTGTAACACGTAGAAACAACGAACGAAGGAATTTCCTCCGCGAGCCTAGTCTGAATGACAGCACGAAGAAAAGGATTAGTTTGTTCTCTAGAAAACAAAAACCGCGATACAATTTGCTTAACAAATATATGTGATAGGGACAGCCCGCCTTTTTTGACGCAGCGAAACAGATTATCGCGACATACTGTTTCCCACCCAGACCGCCAAATAAATACAGCAAAAAGAAGGTGTAATTTTTGTACATTTAGTCTAGCGCAAGCCAAAACTTGAAGTACATACCAAAATTTTGCAATTAAAAAAGTGTTGCGGACAGTGGCACGCGTAAAAATTGACATATCCCACCCACCCCATTTACCCACTTTCTCTCGCGTCTATTGAATTACCGTTGACCAGTATTCATTTGATCGTTTATAATGTTGCAATGAAACACCAAGATACTCTGTTGGCGTTGACATGAAACAGATATCTTCAAAGACTTCGGGCTTCGTGGCCCATGTCCCATGCCAGAGGCCGCAGCATTTCTGCCAATTAACGGCAGCGCCGGTTAACTCGCAGTAGGACTTTACTTCACGCACCGCTTCGACAATGATTTTATTATGTTTGCAAAAAACAGCAACGTCATCGGCATAAGCTAGAAGTTTTACTTTTATATCTTGGAGAGAAAACCCATTTATAAGTCTATTTTTAATTATGTTTCTACAAAAGGGCTCGAATAGATTTGAATAGCAACGGGGACAGTGCGCAACCTTGCCTGACGGATGACTCTACACTAATACGCGTTGTAAGCTTCCCGTTAATTATCTGCTGGGTAGTACATCCTGCATATGCCAAGCGAACGAAATTCAATATTATTTTGCCTACTCTAACGTGATGTAATATTTTATACAATACACTGTGCTGTACACGATCGAAGGCCTTCTCTAGGTCGATCTGGATTAAGGCAACTTGGTCTAGTTTCTCGTCACATACCTCTAACATATTTCGCGGAATGTGAACATTTGTCAGAATTGAACGACCTTTGATACCACAAGTCTGATGCTCACCCACAATCTTACAAATAACGTTCTGCAACCGCCGGGCTAAAACTTTCATTAGAGCCTTGTAATCAACATTACCAAGGTCTATAGGCCTGTAATTTTTTATATTTTTTTAATTTTTCTTCATCGTCAACTTTGGGTATGAGAACAGTGTGTGTGTTTAAGAAGGACGGTGGTATCGTATTTGTGTCAGATGCTTCAATTATTAGAGCATGAAGGTGGCCTAAAATTGCGTCTTTGTACTTTTTGTAAAAAGCCGCCGTCAAACTGTCGGGCCCAGGAGACTTTTTTGACAGAAGTGCATCGATTGCACGCGCGATTTCTTCCACACTTATCGGAGCTTCCAGCCCATTCCTTTATCTCATCACTCAGACGGGGCATCGCCGCCAGATAATCTTTAAACTGCGAGTCACTGCCGTGCTGCCGTCGCCGAAACAGATTGCTATAATATTAGATAAAAAACTTTTCAATAACTGCAGGGTGACTACTCGATAGGCCATTGTATTCTATATTTGTGATATTTTTTTGTTTTTTGCATATTTGGCTTCTGCACTTAGTGCCCGTTTGGTTGGCTGTTCACCCAGAGTGTATTTCTCCGCCCGCGCTCTTACGACTGCTCCTTTGTACTTTTCTGTTTCAAATTCAGCTATTTTTAGTTTCACATAACTCAGCTGATCTGTAAATTGTTCGGGATATTCACATTCAAGTGTAGAAATGCGGTGAAGATCATCTAGCAGCAGCTTTTCTTTTGCTTTCTTCCAGTACGCGAGCGCACTAGCACGTTCTATAGCAGTTAGCTTGACCTATCGTTTAAACCATTCCCACTTCGTACTGGGGCTCTCTGTACCGTCATGCATCCTAACTAATAATGCATCTATAGACTCATTAAACACGTCATCCTTGAGCAGGCTATTATTTAGTTTCCACAATTCCCATTGGAAGCCGGTGTTTTTTTGTTTTCCCCTGACAAAGAAAGAAACCAGCGCATGGTCGGAGAAATAAACGGGTGACACACTGTAGTCACCGAAACCAGTTAAACGTTCAATCGACACGCACGCTCTGTCGAGACGGGCATGACTTGTGCCTTGAAAATGCGTGTACCGCAACGCCAAGTCATTTCTTTGGTAATTCGCAAATCATATAAAGTGAATTCGGAAATTATTTCATTTAAAATACCCGTGCTAATATCACGTTGCCGTGTTTTACAAGAACGATCTCTTACAGCACAAACGCAATTGAAATCACCCAACATAACGATTTTCTTTTGTCAGTCTAGATACGCGTAAATCCTTTCAAAAAATATTTTCCTAGAATTAACATCGTTTGGCGCGTACAAATTTATTATTCTGTATTCAACATTGCTCAAGCTGCAATAACAAATAACAAATCTGCCCTCGCTATGAACAGTGAGGGAGAGGTCACGCGCGTTTAAAGACTTCTTTAAAAACAACATACATCCTCCGGACAGTCCGTTGGCACAAGAGACGCAAACCTCGAAGCAAGGTAAAAAAGGGGCCAGCAGGGAAGCGGTTGCCTCATCGCTTTCAACCTTTGTCTCCTGAATCGCTTGGACGTCAATGTCATTATCGATTAGCAGCCTTCTAACCTGGTACTGTTTGCGACGCGAGGCAAACCCGCGAACATTTAACGTCGCTACGTTCAGATTGTCGCTAAGGCTAGACGTCCTCGCGTGTCAGTGACTTGCTCAGGAGCCGTATCCTCGAGTCACCAGGAGCTGGCCCGGGGACGCTTCAACCGGCCTGTTTGCCCGGTTCCCTGGGTTCGGGTGGAGGTTTCGGAGAGGGTCGAAGCGGCTTCCTTTTAGGCGGTGCCGCCTTCACCGGTGCCTCCGCCAGGGTCGGTCTGCCGTCAACTTGCTTGTCGGAGTCTTCAGGATGCCGGCGTTTCGTAGCCAGCCCGCTGGCGTCGACCATGTGAACCTCGTTAGCCGGTGGGACCGCAGTGTTTAACTGAGACCCTTCACTCTTCGACGTCGACGGTTTATTTCCTGTCGCTGTCTTGTCTTTATTGCCTGGCGCCTCTTCCCGGTTACCCGTGGGTGCGTCGACCGATGAAGCAGCGACCACCTTCAGCGGGTGTTTAGACGCGGCCCGGTCGACCTCCGTGCCTGTGCTTTACAGTGACTTGGTGGCGGGGCCCGTCCCTTCCAGGGCTTCCTGCGCGTCTGCTTCATCCATGACATGCTCGGCGTTGGCGTCTTGTCCACTCGAACATGTGGCCGTTGCGTAGGTCTTGATGCAGTGATCCGCGTCATGGCCGAACCGATGGCAGGTTGCGCACTTCGGCACACGGCAGTCCCGGCGGATGTGCCCGGTCCGCTGACAGCGCAGGCAAAGCGGGGGTCTGCCCGGCACCACGGCGAGAGCCGGTCCTCTGGCTATACGCAGCTGGTGGGGCAGGTCTTCCAACCCTATCCCTGGCTTGAGCCGGGTAACAGCCGTGCGTGTCATCAACCCGCAGCCCATGACTCCTTCAACCCGCCACTTCTCAGTGCCTGCGTCAATCACTTGGCGATACGGTGCAAGTGCCACCATCACCTCGTCGTAGGGAACGTAATGAAGCAGCCAATGCATCTTGACTCGGACGTCTCTATTCGCCGGGTCCACGACGACGCATCGCCGTCTCTTGACGACGAGGTCGCCCGCTGCGATGATTTTCCGTTTACCCTCGGGTGACCTGAAGGTCACAGCCCAGACGTGGTTCATCTGGTATGCCCCTAAGGTAAGAACCTCGGGGAGCAGTGCCAGACGACTAAGGGTGTCGCGGAAGTCCTCCACACGGTACGGGCGCCCCCGGACATCGGCGTGAAGAAACACGGTGTTGAGCACCGTAGGTCCAGTTGGCAGAGGTGGCAAAATTATCTGATACTCCGAAGACGCAGAGTCATTCCTGTCACCGCGGCCCGACTGGGCCGCTATCGCTGCTCTGGCGGAGCCTGCCATCCCACGTCCGCACTTGGTGAAAGCCAGAAGTGGAATGAACCTCCGCTGCATTTGTTTTTCTTTATTGCCGGACAAAAGCGCAAGTACAGACACGACAAACTAATACAAGGTAAATATAAACATGCCAGTCAGCCTTTGGCTAGCATTATACTGTTAAAACTTTTCCATCGCCAGGAGCCGTTCAATATGCGGCAGCCACTCAGGAACATGTTGCTGGACTTTGCAAACTTTGACAAATGAAATAATATTTTCTCGAAAGTACTCCCGTGCCTCCCGCGCATCTCTGTCAGCATGGCGCACGGCCATCCGTGATCTCCAGACTCCATGCAAACATAATAACATTACCAGATCGTACGGTACACCGCCCTCGTTTTCTACAGACCGGTAGCTGATCCCGTGTGGATCTAGCGGTAACTCTTTTTTCGGGGTGCGTTCAAGGACGTCCCACAAGAAGACACCGTCCCAGCACTCCAGGAACACGTGTTCCACTGTCTCCGGCTTTTTGCAGACAAAACAAGTGACCCCCCACACTCTTAGAAAAAAGGGTATGGGTAGTCCTCCCTTAGGGGAGGAACGGTCTTGTAACCTATGTTCCTTTAGAAAGGGAGAAACTTTAGTCCCTGAAGCAGGGGAGCAAAGTTCTACCGTTGCTTGCATCTCAATATGGCCGCCCCAAATCGAGCAAATCGAGCCCAATAAGGCTTGACGAGGACGCTACGTCTCTTGTACGAGACGAGAGCAGCAGCAAATAAAAGCGTAACACGAACTCCCCACAAACTGTGTTTATTTCCGAAGCCAGATTCCCCCACAGGTACAGAAACTTGCGTTTCGAAAGTAGTTACTCAGTCTTCTCGTCGACAGCACTGCGATGTTAAACGGAGACAACCGATACCCAGTTACTTTACGCACTTTGCGTCTTACCTTTGGTGTTCCTCAAGTCACAATTCCTTCGTCAGCCGCACATCACGGAGAAGGGCAAACTCAAACCGCGAAACCAAAAGCCGCTCTCGAAAGAAGGAACTCGAAGCCGCTGTTTATCGCGTAGCGTGAAAGAAGGTTAAATCGCTAGTTACCAGATGGCGGGGTTAAGCAGAGTAATTGCAAGTAGCTAGGCTAGGTGGCGCTAGGTACCGCCCAATTCATGTTCTACAAAAAAATAATTTGCTTCTCTCAGGCCACTACTCCGCTTGAGATCCTCTACTATACATACATTACGCTTATTACAAGCATCAGGTGAACAGACATTGAGCACATACACGGCGCACACAAATATCAATACAACGGAACACCACACTAAACCGAACACTACACCCGTGCTCTGCGTTTCCGTCTTTTATACTTGTCGTTTTGAACGTACGGAACTTTTCGGTGACTTCCTAAGCAATAAAAAATATTGCCAGCATGCTGATTTTTTCCCGGCAATGTCGTACCTCTGAGAGTATTTTGAATGGCTCAGGGGATGAATCTCCTATTAAAAAAGTAAACGCTCGATCATGCCGTAATTACTTGAAAGCCAATAAATCAAGCCGCTCCAATGCGGTTCGAAGCCATGAGTTTGTTTCCTTACACGACACGTCGTAACCTGCATTTCTATTGGTTTTTCTATTTGTGCTGTTCGCGCAAAGCTGCAATTGCCGTCTTGAATTAATCTCTGTAGAGCGGATATTCACTCAGCTGGAAGTGATGCTTCACGGGCTGAGAAATCGCTTTTCGATCAACTTGAATGCAGTCAAAGCCGCTACTTGCGGCAGGTACGGAGCTACGCCGTGGCGAGCCCGAAAACTTCTAGCGCTCATCCCAGCGCGCCACTTGGAGGGCAGTTCCTCCAAAAACCGTAGTATATTTAAACAGCAAAATAAAGGGTAACTTTTTTTTTGTTTTTTTTTTTTCGATTTTACCTACTATTGTTTTTTAATGCCGAAATTCCATACTGTAAATATACGTACTTTCCATCACGATTTCGTACTGTTCAGTCCTTGCCCCAGAGCGCAATCGCTCTCGGGGACGAGACAATTCCGACAGTCACATTGGCCACTGTACGATAGGAGCATCTACTGCTCAGACCAGCGTTCCAACATGACTATCCGCACGTTGATCGATTGCACGTAATCCCTCAAGTGGTATTAAACTTTTTAATATAAAGCGGAATGTCAACCTGCGACATTCCACCCCCTCCGATCACGGCCCGACCAGCGGCATCAATGCCCAACAGTTTACGATCTCATCTTCTTGTTACACCACTGATACGCGAACACACGGTCACATCGGCGATAATTCCAGTCTTCTGTTCACAACCCACAACACTGCCATCACGATGTTGCCGCTATGTTGCTGACACGCACAAACACAGAACCACGTTGAACGCCGGTTGCACTCGGCATCGGAAAACAGAACCGAACTCGGCACGGAAGGCACCCAGGCAGCCGGCAGCAAAACCTGCCTGTCTTGGACGCAGTTCCTGCGGTTTCCATAACGTCGGAAACGTCGAGACAGTTCAGCGTGGTTTCGCTACTGTAGTTCCGTGCCGCGCGAGTCCCGAAATCCGGAGACGGCCATCCCCCAGTGTACGTGGCGCTGCTGGCACTGCTCCGGAACTTCGCTGTTTCTAGCGGCTTCGTTTGCTCGTTTGATAAAATTAGTGATAAAAGCGCCTATGCAACCGAAATGTTCTGCACGTTTAGACTAGAAGACGAAATTACAGGCGGCCTTCGCTGCCGCTGAAGCTCAATCAACTCAACAGCTATTTATTAAACAACGTGCGCCACCCGCTCGAAAAACGAAGCCGAAAGAAGATGAGTCGGGAGGGCGAAAGCTTTCTCCCGTCTGCCTGGAGAAGGAGAAAAACGTTTCGTTCCTCCCCTTTTCTCCTGTCCGCTTGGAGGCGCGTCAGTAGAAGGGAGGAAGACGCGCCGTTGCTACCTTTTTCCTCCATTTTTTCTTAGAGTGCAGGCAACGAACAGGCCTTTCTCCTCCATGCAGGTCTTTACTGGCAGAGTACCGGTGTGATACTTAAAGAAGAAAGTCTTGACGCCAGGAGGCACTTGCATTTTTTTCACCCTTTTTAAGACGTCCAGGCATGTGCCTGAGGAGAACAAAACTCTGTACATAGGAGCAGGGAAAACCACATCACAAACATCTTTATACAACTTTTTGCGTGTCACTTCGCTCAGAAAGTTCAGAGAGAAACGGGCTGCTGAGCATCGGCATGACCCCACTTGCTCTTTGAAATACCCATGAATTCCCCCTGGCTTACTTGACGAAGATACTATAAACTCTGGCAGAGCCCGACCTAGCCTTCCTTGGCACACGGTTCGCAGAAACGGATCACTTGTATTGCGAAAAAATATAAAACGATTGACTACCACACGCAGAAACAAGTGCGACAAGCCTAGTCCACCCTCGTGGACACGACGAGAAAGATTAATTCTGCTCATATTCTCCCAAGAGGAGCTCCAAATAAATACTGCGAAAACGCGATGCAATTTCTGTACATTCACCCGAGAACAGTATAACACTTGCGACACGTACAACAGCTTGCTCACAGGAAACAAATTACAAACTGTGGCACGCCCAAAAATATAAAACCCACTCCCCCCTCCACTTTTCCGTTTTGTCACGGAGCTCCAATACCTGTCTGCTGCAGTACGGGTCACTATCGCGGTAGTACTCCAGGGGCACACCTAAATATTTTACTGGAGTGCCCATACCCATTTTATATTCGCGAACACGCTCGGCGTTGAAAACCACTCCCCGTGTCAGAAACCTAGACACTTGTCCCAGTTTACTGCGCTCCCACTGACGTTACAGAACCACTTGATTATATTAAGTGCTTCGACAATGCTTTATTTGTTTGAACAAAACAACGCAATATCATCCGCGTAGGCCAAAACGCGCACTTCAGAAGAATGTAGCTTAAATTCACTTATTCGACTATTTCTGATAATACTTAAACAAAATAATTCTATGTATATGCAAAAAAGAAGGGGGGATAAAGGACATCCTTTATCCTCTCTTCGCGACGGTTCGATTAACTCTACCCTAGACAGCTAGCAGTTGTTCTCGTGCTCTTATCATATCAAGCTGTATATAAATATAGCGTGTTTTTTTGTTGTTTTTTTCGTCCAATTTGTAACTAAATTTAGTTATCAAATATTCAGAATAACATATATTTAACATTGCATCTAGATCATTTGTTTTCGAAAATAAATTAAAAAAACTAAGGGGACTCCGTACCTATTGGCTACCTATTGGTAGCCAATAGGTACGGAGTCCCCTTAGTGATGTCAGCACCCCAAAAAATGGGTCAAATTTGTTCTAAAGTTTGAGCAAAAATAGAAAATATTACAAAACACAGGTGCCGCACAAAACACGTCCGCCCTTACGTGCCCTGTTCAACCAGAGTGGTTTATAGCATTCCCCTTTCCTGTGGCAGATCCTACGTAGGACAGACGGGACGGTGTATTAATGACCGGTTAAGGGAGCACAATCTTTCTCTAAATTCAACAGTGGGGTTCACCTACCTCTGCATTGTCAAGCGTGTAAGTGTACACCTTCTTTACAAAAGACCTCGATAATTGGCAGATTCACCGAAAAACACACTCGCGAAATTTTTGAAGCCTTTAGTATACTCCGCTTAGGCGAGCGTTGTGTCAGCCATCCTTCTGTGGCTTTAACCGACAAGGAAATAGCCTTTCTACAGTCGTTCGAGTGTGGTTGATGGTGTGTGTCCTCCGCGTGCTCGGGTGCCCCCGTGCGAGTGTGGCCTCGGCTCGAGCTGATACCGAGGGCTGTTCTTTTTTCTTCCTTCAATACATCGAGTTGTGAGTTTGCGCTTGTCTCTTCTCTCTTCCCTCTTCTCTGTACCGTTCTATTTGTGCGCAATTTTAACCATGTTCAATCATTACCAACTCGCCCAACTAACCACTTTACTACAGAAAAGACACACCCTTGAGCTATACCGACGAAGGTGGAGGAAACACCGCGCCTCCTTTGGAGTCAAGACCGGACTTGCTCGACTTTCAGGCACCTTCCGAGGAATGCGAAATCGTGGCAAGACATGCACGGCAGGACAGAACTTGGCAATCCGAATGGGTTTTACGGAAGAAGAGCTAGCCATCGTAGCGGGAGCGCACTCGTTCCCACAACCAACCGGCACCAACAGCGGAGCACCGGGCGCGTACATCGAGACTGAAAGACCGGAGGGCGGTACAGCTTCCGGAAGCTCGCCCATGAATTCCCCCTTCACGCTCGGAGAAATGCTCTCGGCCATCCATGAGGCCAAGGTTGGAGGAACCCCTGGACAAGATGGGATCTCAAATACGGCCCTTCGAAACCTACCCGAAGACCGGAAACATGAGCTCCTGGACTGGATAAACGATATCTGGGAGACAGGCCGGGTCCCAGAGGAGTGGAAGGAGTTCTGGGTTGTGCCCATACCAAAGCCCAGAAAGCCCCCTACGGAGCTCGCCAACATGCGACCCATATCTCTCACATCAAACCTGTCAAATTAATGGAGCGGCTTGTCTTGGGCCGTATCCAGTGGTACGTAGAAGGAAATAGCGTCCTGGACCCACGCCAGACGGGTTTCAGAGCCCACCTCTCCACCCAGGACAGTCTTCTTCTGTTGCATTAGGACGTCCTAGCAAAGAAGCCCAAACTAGATCCGAAAGTAGTCGTCACAGTCGACGTTAAGAAAGCATTTGATTCGGTGCCGCACCACTCGATAATCGAAGGAGCACGAAAGAGCGGTCTCAGCGGCAGAGTCATCGCGTTCATTCGCTCGTTCCTCGATGGACGTCACTATAGAGTCAGAGTGGGCTCTACCTTGGGCCCAACAATGACGAACGGCATAGGAGTCCCGCAAGGGGCCGTTCTATCACCGATGCTATTCAACCTCGCGATGGCAGGCCGTCCAGCGAGGTTGGCCGAAATTAAGGGTATGGGCTTCACCACATACGCCGACGATATTACGCTTTGGACTTCAGGGGGCCCACCAGGCGCCCAGGAACAAGCAATACAGCATGGCTTGAACACCGTGGCGGATTATCTGAGAGAAGTCGGAATGACTCCCTCTCCCGAAAAGACGACCTACGTTGTGGTGGCGGACGCAAGTAACAGGGAAAAAGGGCGTGAAGAATCTCTTCAACCTATGCCTCGACGGCCGACCCATTCAATGTCAACACAGCATCCGTGTTTTAGGACTCCCCATCGACGAGGACGGCGGAGCGAGCACCTGGCTTACACAAGTCACCAAAACGTGGAGACAGACCCTGGGACTCATCAGAAGGGCCACCTCAAAATCGTGGGGGGCAAACAAAAGCACCCTCCGCATGTTAGTACATGCCCTCCTCACGTCCAAGGCAATATACGGTATAAACTACTTACGTGTCACAGGAGCACAAATCCGCAAACTAGAGGTGCTGAACAGGGAGGCAATGAGGGTGGTCACCGGCCTCCCCAGATTTGCCCCAATAGAGCAGCTCCACAAACACTCCAAAATCAATACTCTGGAAGATAGGGCCGAAATCCATCGCATCGCACAAGTCCAGAGACTTGAGCGAACCAGACCCGGAAGGGCCATTCTCCAGCTGCTTGGGTATCAGCTTATGGGCCGCCCCACGATCTCTCCTCCTCCACCCCCGTGGGAGGACGAGGCCCCATGAAGCAGAACGTAGACAAAGACCAGAAGGGCAGAAGGAACAACGCAACCAAAAAACACGCGGAATCCGTAAAGGACGCCCGTCCCGGCTCCGAAACGGTACACGTCTACACTGACGCAGCTGTCCGAGAAGACGGAGGCGGCACAAACATTGCATGGTTTTGTCTTAATACAGAATCTAAGGGAAACTTTGCGTTTCACAAGAAACACTCGACCAAAGAAGCAGAGCTAAGAGCCATATTATTCGCCGTGAAGGACTAGTCCCTGACTCCAGAGGGGTCCAAGCACCTACGCGTGTACACGGATTCGAAAGAGGCCCTAGCCACTTGCCGGAAGCGAGACTCCCCCAGCAAAACGGTAAAAATATAAAAGCTAGAGCAAATACCCTCAAATCCATAGGACTTAAAATCACCATCTCCTGGGTCCCGGGCCATGCCGGGATCGAGGGAAACGAGAGAGCACACGAAGCCGCGCGGGAGCTCATTCCTTCTCCCCCCCCCCCCCCCCCCCCCCCCCCCCACCGCAACAGGCCAAAGTGCGATTCTCGACAACCCTCCGCCCATGCTTATTCCAGAGGACTCTGATGACGAAGAGGAGCCTGACTGGGACGAGGAGGCGACCCTTGCCCGCCTCGAGCAGCGAAGGGTCCTGCGCAATAAGCTACCTGAAGACGATGACCCACTGCCAACCGGGTACGGTCGGTGGGCTACAGTGCGTCTTCGTAGACTCCGAACCGGAACGGCCGTCTCCCCAGCAGTTTGTGCTAAGTTCGAGAGATGCGCGCAAGACAGATATAGAAAGAGAACACGCCCACGATGGAGCTTGCAGACGATGGGCAACTGGACAACAAGCCACAAGTGCCCATCTCTTATGGGACTGTGTGGAGCTCAGTAGGACGCGGGAAGAAGCCATTCGAAAACTGCAACCTAGGCTGCGGCCGAGGTGCCTTCGGGACTGGATACACCCGAGGGGCGCACCGCCAGCACCGCAAAGCCATATTAGACTCGCTTCTTGACTTTGTCGCGACAGCAAACATCCAGGAGTCCATCTGGGTAGAGACATTCCTGGTACCCCCCTAAATATCCACACCCCATTCCCCCGCCCCCTTCTCTCTCCGATGTCAGTGGACAATTCATTAGAGGGAGTCGTACGCGCTTTACTTCTTTTTTATTAATAAAACATGTTCAATCAATCAATCAATCCTTTAAAGCTCGAGAAAACTGGACAGACAAAGGCTATCTGGATGAAAACGGCAGAATAGGATATTGTAAATACGGTTTACAATTTTTTTTTCGTACTAAAGAGCTTGACCGGGAAATAATATTTAAAAAAAAAATATCGGAAATTAATTTCCTTCAATTGCTCAATTTGGCACATAGCGAAATACGTCTTGACTCGCTCAATAGCACTACGAAGAGCACTGTGTTGGACTGATATCCCTAGAGCGCGCCAGCTTTTTCAAGTCCAGCCACAAGTTAGCTGAGCCACATTGTGTAGAACCACTCGGTTGGTCCAGGGAACGCGCTGGAGCAATGCTAACGGCGCCGCGCTGTGACGCAAATTAGTGCTAATGAGGCGATCGCTTCACGCCTCGTACTCTCAGATGCAACGGCGAGCAGCGCGTTGCGATATTATTGCGGCTTTCTGGGTGTTAAAAAACGGTAATATTCATTTCGTTTTCCTTTTACTTTTTTGAGGGCGGCGAATTTTAGCAAAGGAAGGTTGCTTGTGTGGCAGGTCTCCGGAGTAGAGGCGGTAATCCAGGGAGAGGGACATTTGCCTACTGCGAAGTGCGTTTCGCCAGTGCAAGAGAGCCTCAACTACTCCGTTTCACCTTCCGTCCGAGCACAGCGGACGCTAAAAGCCACCCCAGCCAATGCGGCGTTGAGGGAGTGTCATGCGACCTTGAGCTCCCTGTATCGCCTCGCCCAACCGGCAGGTCACGCGACTTTCTCCCGGCGCTGGATCGGCTGGGATGGCTCGTGGCGTCCACTGCGCTCGGACTGAAGGTGAAACGGAGTATATGAATATCCGCCTCAATATAAATTATGCTTGTCTTTATGGTTTCGCTTACTATTGGAAGTCAGAGCTATTTGGACGAAGATGAGGATGCTGCATTGTTTAAATTGTCTTTTCGCGTACAGCTGCGTTGTCGAACAGACTCCTTGATTTCAGGCAAGCGCTTTCCCTAAGCCAGAGTTAACGCGTGCTGGAGGCATGCCTCGGCTGTTTTGATTCATGCGAATAAGAGATATACGAGACATACACAGCGTAACCACTACAGTAGGTGAACAGGCCCAAAAAATCAAAGCAGGCCATCAACACGACCGCCGCTCATCTCTTCTCAGATACTCCGAGCGAGTTGAATAAACAAAGATAATACTTTTACTTCACACCTCGACATCCCGTTGTGTTTGAGCACAGGCACCGCTGCCACCGAAACCGTAGAATCGCAATTCGCGTATGTGCGTCAGTAGAGCTTACCCATACTTTTGAGAAAAACGAGCGATCGACGATCAACTTACAAACGATCCAATATTGTATTTTTTTTTCTTTTTACTTTACTTCGTCTCCAAATTGTGAATGACTACAAAAAGGTTTTTTTGCTTGATTTTTGTTTTTGTTTGCTGTTTCAGCACAGTTATACTTGATATAACTAGAATCTCCGCACCAGGAAATTACCAAAAATTACTTCTACTTCTGTGAAAAAAAAAAAAAAAATTGTAATTAGTTCATTTTCAGTTGCTGATGTGGCCTGCCTTCGCACTCTTTATGTTGATTTCCTTTCATGCATCTAACATAACCAATACGCTTTAAATGGTCCATCCAAAAATTTCGTAGTGTGATGTTTAAAGTTCCTTTGATGGCTTACACCATTATCTTAATAATATAGAAAAAAAATTAAGTACAACCACCAGTGCTTAACTTTTTTTTTTTTTTTTTGCTATGCGATCAAGTCAGTACGCAAGACGGGTTACAATTATCTATTTCATTTAACCTCTTTTTTTGGTCGCTTCCTCCCTTTCGCTTGTAAATCTCGGAGAACATCATTGACAGATAATTAAGCTGAGTGAGATTAGTTCTCAATTTTAAAATTGTTTAAAAAATGGCAACTGCATATTGAGGGTTTCTTTTCAAGGGCTGTGGCTATTACATTAGGGACTTCTCGAAGATCAACTCGAACTGTGGGTGCGAATTAGATAAAATCCACCGTTAAATTGACGGCATATGAGTTTCCCTAAGCAACGCAAAACTCTTGCAGGCTGTTGCGTGTGATCTACGAAAAGTCCCCTCTAAAGGAGCATGAAACGATTTCTCTACTTTTGCTAAATACTACTTAGAATCACTCCCTAACGTGAATAACTGAATAAATATGCCTTATATTTTTTTTCTAGGTAATGGCAGTTTCTGATAAAGTTCGAGATATATAAGCTTTATTTATCCCTTCAACTCGGCACCAGAACAAGCAGCCACGTAGCCTGGTGCCTATCCTGTGCCGCCAACCTTAATCATAGCCACGCGCCGGGGTCGGCAAAGTAGAGAACGGGTGCTGAGCTCCTGGTATTGTTAGAACTCGGCTATTCTCATCGCCGCAGTGGTTGGACACGAGCGTAGCCTGCTATATACAGGACTAGGGAGCCTTCATGTGCGCTTTGCTGGGATGATGCCACCCTTTGCAATACCACTCGCCGACAAACCAGCAGCCATTTTGGTTCTCGGCGATAATTCGTGGGGCTTATAACCCTCCCGGAAACAAGCACCTTATCTCACAAGTTTGGAGCAGCGTTTATGGAACCCACGGAGGGAGGATTAGCATTTTCTTCCTCGGATGCGAGGACCGATGGACACAAAGGCCACTTTCCGGCGGACGGGGAAACAATGAAAGGAACAAAGTGGTGGTGGAAGAGGGTGTGGGAAAGGAAAACAGGCCGTTGGCATCACTCTATGCGAAGCGCACTATATAATATAGCCCCGAGAGCGAACACAAGCGTCGCTGCGGTCGCCGCGCCCTGATTGGGTGAGGTGTACCGTGACGTCAGGGGGATGACTCCGCTCCGCGATCTCGCATCGGCTCGCTTCCCAGCACCGGTTTCCTGGTTTGGCGTTGTGTGCCGCAAGCTCTTCGAGGAGCTGGACTTCGTCTACCCGGTGTACAAGACGTTGAGTTAGGCCGCTATTGACGTGCTTCCGTACATTTTATAAGCCTGCTCGTCCCTTTTACCTTTAAAATTAGGTTACAAATCCCGAAAGCTATCGGCGGAGTCAATTCCGCCGATGAACCTCCTCGGCCGTCCACACGACACAAGGCAATTTTGCAATGGATCGGTAAAGCGGTGGCGCAAGTGTTTCAGACGCTGGAATTCTGTTCCTTGCATGTTCATGATTCAGGACGATATTACATCCCGCTTTCGAGGCATTTGAAGTAGCATTTATATAATGGGCCTTTGGGTGGTCGGCAAATTAGTTTGCGACCCTGACTTTGCGCTGCCACTCTGTATGCGCTGGTTCGCAGATGTCTTATAAAGGCCCGATGTCTGATTATCTTTGAAGTCCTCGTGCAACACGGTTGTTTTACATAATTGTATCTTCTTCGTGAATTAATTATATGGTTTATACACGTATGCCGGTATATTTTTTAGAAGATGCACAATTATTGGAAATTACTTTGTATGGTAGCAGCAAAGACGGCCGAATTGCCTTCAGTTGCCTGTGTGATATGTATTGAACTGCTCAAAATATGCACAGCAGCAGTGCCGTAAATTGGAATGTTTATACTTTTTTCTGATATTTTTATCCCAGCCTAAACTAAACTGTGTATTCGGAAAATACACAGTTCAGTCTGAATTGTCATTTACAACTAAAAGAGACACTGCTGCAGGTCTCCAAAAGCTTCCTCAGCCTCCAAACTCCCTACAGCTGGACTCTCTGACAACAGAGGAAAACATGATTAAAAGCAAGCATTCGAACGTCTTTCCTGTGGTAGATGTAGCACTAGTAGCAGAAAATGTGGATCCTGTGAAGGGCGACAGTCAGCGTGAAAAAAGCTTCTGGTATATTAGCTTCAGGACAATTCGATTTAGGTAAAATCTCAATTTTATGGCTTAAGGGACTAATAACAAGCTAAACACCTTCGCTTACGTTTGTTATACATTACTTGAGGGTTGATATAAAGAAATCGGCAGATACCACCCGTGTAGTCCATTGAAATACTATCCGAATCCAGCAAAGGCCAAATGCGAGCAATGTATATAATAAATGTTCCTTGTTTTTTTACTTTGCCCCTGCACTTGGGCTGTCTTACCTGTGATTCTCTCCCCATGGCCCAGACTGCATTTAGCATGTTGATCGAGCAGCATGCAGCTTTTCTGCTTCTGCGATCTTGTTTAAAAACAGAGATACAAAAAAAAATAGTATACATAACGTGCAAATTCATTCAGACCATCAGCAGCATTTATTGTGCGAGATGTAAATCTATTAGTATACATGACGTGCAAATTCATTCAGACCATCAGCAGCATTTATTGTGCGAGATGTAAATCTATAGTGATGCTCCTGCCATTGTGGCCGTATTTCTTTATTTTCATATACCAGCTCCGATTCATGCGTTGCCTGCCCTGTAAACCATGCTTAAAATGTTGGTTGAAGTTTCGCCTGTAGCTACAGGCCATACCTCAATAAGCGCACATATAAAAATTTACACTTCCTACGAAAAACACGCCAAAAAACATTAAATAGAAAGGAGCGCGCCGACAGCTAGCCTCGTCACAGCCTCCACAGGGCGAGCGGAGCGAGTCGGGGAAAAACTCTCTCCTCGCCGTGACGTCACCCCCGTTTGCCGTAAGTGGGCGCCACGTGAACTTCTCGGCCCGTCCCATTCCCGACGGAACCATACACGTCGCCGGAAAAGAGAGAGGAGAAGCGGCAGAATGGTGAAACGCAATGATATCGCAGGGGGCAATCTCTCATCAGCACCAGCGGATCTAGCGGCTTCTCCCCAAAACGCACTTGTATTTCTTTTTTCTCCTCTCCTAAATGCGGTGGTGGCGATCGCTTCTGCCGTTACGCGGAGCAAGAGAAGAATGTAAGCAAAAGTCATACCTCTCCTTTCAAAACGAAAAAGAAGACAAAGCAAAAAAAAAAAAAGCAGGAGTGTTTTAGGATTTCAGAGCTCGCGCGGTGGTGACGCCACCAAGAGGACGCTTTGGGTACCCTCTTTCTCCGTCTCTCCTCTCCCTTTTTTCCGTTACCGCGTTTCTTTGGGATCTGACAGGCTTTATATCATAACAGAGTCTATGACACGAGCCACGACTCGAGAGTCCACGGATTGTTACGAGCCGAACTCGAGTGCTCACTTAGTTCTCGTGTCCAATTCATGAACTTTAGAAGGGTATGCACCTGGGCTAGTTGGTGATTCATAATTCCGAGGGTAAAAATGTGTTGTGTTGTTCGTCTCTCTCGCTTGTCCGTTTATTTTTTCTTTTTTCTTTTTAGCGCTTTTACTTTTGGAATTAATTCATGAGCCGTGCTCGACTGTCCTCAGGCGGGTGGTTTCGATCCCGCAATTACGTCATCAAGCTTTGCAAAGGGAAGACTACAAGAAATAGTCCCCTTTTCTACTCGATATTTTACCTCGACAAAGAAGCTTCTGGATCACCGGTGGTCTGTGCGAGTATACTTAGGCTAGGCAAGCACAATTCCGCCTCTGCAAAGTCATGAACATACCAACCCGATATCGTTTCATGACCCCTTTAACGTCACCTGTAAGCGTAGTTGCACTACTGGCTCATCCGACAAGGCAGGGAAACAATAGTTCACCCCGTCCTCCGCACACCCATAATTCATGATTCTGGCGATATTTCCGGAAGCGCCTCCCTAGAAACGAATGCCACTTTTCGGAAGACACATTTCCCTTTCTGTTTAATACGATGTGGGGCATTTGACTAAGCAACCATGACCGCTTGATGAGTTTATCAAGCGGCCGTGACACAACAATACCTGGTGCCCTGCCCATTTGACTTCGGTGCCATACTTTACAAAGCGCGAGGACAGCGCGACAAGCGCAGCAGCCGCCCGCGTCGCGTGTTCCGCGTACACCCAATTAGTGTTGTTTGAAATATCCGCCAAATACTTCCTTTGCCCTCTCAGGTGCCTATTTCACGCGCCTAATATTTTTTATATATATTTTATTTTGAACACAAATGTTCGAAGGGAATTTCCATATAAGGATTCCGAACAATTTTTTGAACACATACAATTATAGCGTTCAACTGAGACACAGGCTACTAGTGGCGACACCTGTCGAACCTTTAAGACGTTGGGAGCAGTTGATTCTTCATTTAGGATACAGATGGCGATAGTTGTCGCGTAGAAAACTGCAGTAAAGAGCTTTGTTTCAACATTCCTGGGGATTCTACGCAAAACTCAGCGGTCCGAGTTGTTTTTATGCTCGCTTTGGTAAGACTGTACTTTGGTGTTACGACTCACCTAAGGATATAATGGCACTGGAGCCGAGACGTAGAGACTTCTTTTGAGGCGGCGCTGCCTCGGCGAACAAAAAAGTTGTTGAGATAGGGGTAGAAGTTTTTTATGTATCACAGTACCATCAAAACTCCTCGAAACTATTATTGCCCCCAACGTTGGCAATCACGTTATTATATTAATATTTTAATCTAAATAAAAAACTGCTCCGATGTCCAGAAGGTTATTTATGTGACATTAAGTTACCAAAGTTTTATTACTTATTTGAAAACATATAAATCAACCATCAGACTGTAGCCATCTTCCAAGATTTTCAAAAGCATCTGATATTCTCCTTAATTAGTTACTAGTTTTAAAACAAATTTAGCCTTCATATTGGTTGATAGAGCTAAGAGAAAACAAAATCGTATGCAGGTATGCTTATGTTAATGCTGTGCAGAATGAGGTTGCTAGTTTGCTGGGAGCAAGTTACTGAAACTGAAGAGAACGTTTAACCGGTGCAATCGGGAAGGTTTTAGAGCTCTTGGTTGGTGAGATGGACACTACTAAAACGAACAAAAAAAAACAATAATATTTGTATCCTTTTTTACTATTCGATTTCTAGTTACTTGTAAGCTCTTGCTAAGAATTGGGAAGGTATCTATGAGGCGGTACTCAGGAATGAAAGACTAACCCAATTACATTTAGCTTGGGTAATAGCAATAAAAATCCTTATAATAGAGAAGTGGAATGTCTTCAAGGTGTGATCTATGTCATTTCATTAGATTGTGGATTCATGTGGGTCAGTCTGAGTGGGAAGCGCATAGATTACCGGGTTTTAGAGAGTATAAAAACGCAGTGAGATTCAAGGCACTCTATGGATGACCAACCGTGGTGCTTCTTACAACTTTAAGATTTTGTGTGGCTGAATCGGGAGATCCGCTGAATAATTGGTGCAGAGCGAAAGGGAAAAGACAAATGTCATGTCTAAAAAGCGTCTTTTTTTTTTATTTCAGGCATCTCTGACTGTTTACAACAAAGTCACGATACATCCGGATGGTTCTCCCGCCTAGACTTTAAGGTTTTCTGGGTCGTCGAAAGGCGACTGCTGTCGCTGCATGGTCGAAAGGGAGTGTCATCGATTTGTTGATACTTGATGTGTAATTTGGGGGATTTTGCGGCGCCTAGAAGCTGCTTGTATATTTTTGAGTGGAATGGTTTTTGCAAGAAAACAGAGTAATCGATGGCTGCGTGGCCTCTAGGAAGCGTTGTCTCAAAATAGTGAAAGCTTGGTTCGTTCGCGGAAAAGAAGTATGTGCGTTTCGGGAAAGGGGGGGGGGGGGGGGGGTTATCGTCGGTGCGGACTCGTCTAGGACTGTATTGTAGGTGTGTTTGGTTACAGATATATGTAGCGAAACAGAAATAAATAAAACTTTTCAGCTGTATTTGAGACGCTTTGTGTGTTTCTTCTATTTTCTGCGTACTCCTCAGTTTTTCGTTTTTCGTCATCATGAATAATCGCCACACAGCTTGCATTTTAAGTATAATTACAGTTAACAATGTTTTGTTGTTTCATTCATTTTTTGTCAGTTCCTAGATACACCTTTTCAGTATAGACTGCGGTACACTTATCACAATTTATATAGTGTAATACATCCAAACACAGGCCACAATGAACCTAAAACTGATACCTGACGCAGTACTGCTACAGGGCCCGCTTGGAATGATTCGCGCTCATGCTGTGTAAAATCTTGAAGGTAAAAAAAATAATACGAATATGTTCGCAGGGTGTATTAAAGGCACCTCAGTCCTTCGTGGAATGGAACACAAATTTAATTATAAATCATATGCCACGGCTGATTATCAGACGTCTCTGACGGAGTGAGTACTAAAATAGCCTCCCAATGTAACGAATTCCTAGTCTATAAACGCATTTGTAACACGCCTATTTAGAGCAGTATCTATATACTTTCATGCGCCTCGCCGTCTTGCTCAGCCAGTTGAATCGGCAATGGCAAGGTTGAAAAAAGCCTGCACTGGTGAGAAGAGCCTCCTAGTGTCTAGAAAGGCAATCACATGTCCCGAGACAACGGCTATAAAATAAATCAACCACATAAAAAAAAAAGAAAAACGAACAGAGGTGATTCGCATTTATACTTGGCATGAACTATTTTGTGCTGCATTGTCAAGGCTCGCGTAGCCTCTACAGTGCTGCAGATTCGCACTGCTTCAAGAGCACGTGGCTTCGTCTTGTGTCTCATTGCATGGCGAGCGCTCTCGTGCTAATTATACATCGGGGCACGGTGGAAGCTACCCTAGACTTCATAACGTAGCACAAGATATTTGGCGCCGAGTATAGTGGTTGTCACAGAGGTTTTGCACAGATGGTGAGGACTCCCATGACAATAAAGTATCATAAACCACGTCCCCACGGCATTTTTAATTGAAGAGGCAAAAATGTGCAATGACCAGTTGCTGCTATTAATGTTTACTTTTTATTCATTTATTTTTTGTTATTATCGCTGAAACAAAAATGTCAGTTGACCTGTCGAATCAACAAAGGACATACGTCGCTTCTTAGCGAAGGTGAGATTACCAGATAACAGAAAGTATAGAAGAGAGAGAGGACGAAACACAGACGAGTACATTCTTTCAACTCTCAACAAAGTTTATTCCATGGGGTGCGAACGTATGTTCCCCTGCGCAGACTTAGGGAAAGGGGGAAAGGGCAGAGGCAGAGGGGAAAGTAAGAGGAAGGAAGGGAGGGGGGGAGAGGCGGCTGGGTGCGTGGACTCGTTGGGGTCGGGCCGATCACCGAGGTCGTCTAATCACCCCGGACAGCTCTTGGCTCAGATAATCTATCTCTCTATCGGAGAGGGCTAGCGAGGGGGAAGAGGCATTGACGACGGAGTTTTTTATCGCAAAAGATTCGATAACTTCCCTGCCGAATCTCTGAGGATGGCGACCTAGCACGCGCGTTTTTTTGAACCTTGACAAATACTCTAAAGAGGCTTATTACCTCCTCCAACACACCTCCCTCTACACCCCGACCCCGCCAAAAACAATTCGCCGTCATTCCGTACACGCACAACACTTCACATCGCCTCAAGGCGCTCGCCTCACGTTTCGACGTAGGAGTCGTCTTCAAGTGCAAATTCAAACTGAAGCAGATGTGCCGACAGGTCAATAATCCTTCCCCTCCAAATCCCTGTCCCAAGAAACATGAAAAGCAGTTCGTCCCTTGCCGGAGAGAGAGAATCTATTCCATTCCTTTCTCTTGCGGGGGAGAATATATCGGGCAAACGGGCCGGTGCCTAAATGACCGCCTGAGGGAGCACTTCCGAGAGGTCGCCGATCCCAGCGAGGAAACGGTGCACCCGATTGCAGCACATCGTCGCACATGCAGAGGATATAAGCCAAGGTTAAAAAAAACGCGCGTGCTAGGTCGCCATCCTCAGAGATTCGGCAGGGAAGTTATTGAATCTTTTGCGATAAAAAACTCCGTCGTCAATGCCTCTTCCCCCTCGCTAGCCCTCTCCGATAGAGAGATAGATTATCTGAGCCAAGAGCTGTCCGGGGTGATTAGACGACCTCGGTGATCGGCCCGACCCCAACGAGTCCACGCACCCAGCCGCCTCTCCCACCCTCCCTTCCTTCCTCTTACTTTCCCCTCTGCCTCTGCCCTTTCCCCCTTTCCCTAAGTCTGCGCAGGGGAACATACGTTCGCACCCCATGGAATAAACTTTGTTGAGAGTTGAAAGAATGTACTCGTCTGTGTTTCGTCCTCTCTCTCTTCTATACTTTCTGTTATCTAGTACATCGTACCAACACGCTCGTTAGGAATATAATGTGAGATTACCGACTCCCTTTTTAGCTCTAGGTGAGAACAAGTCCTTCGACAGCTGCTGATTGGAAATACTAACACGACGTTTTTTTCTGCCACCCTTGTCGGCAAAAAATGAATTTATAAGTTCGCAAGTTCAAAGTGGGGCATAAAATATTTCATCGACAAGGCAGTGGTGCGATAAGTGTCTTTATCTTTTGAGGTCATCCTGAAACGCTAAAAAGTGTCTTTATTCACCGGTTGCTTTCCTGGTAAAATGGCAGATAATCACAATTTCAGCGTGCCTTTTGTTTCACATTCCCAGGGCACTCAGTTCGTAGCAAAAAATTACACTTTTGGACGTTAACACCAAAGAAGTTTTTTTTTTTTTTTTTGTACAGTTTTTTTTAGACAGCGACGCCGCGGTGCTTGGTTTTTTAGGTCCCCTGTCGGAGGCCGACCTGGGTGCACAGATTTGAGCGAGCGCTGCGTCAACGTTCCGCTTAAACTCGTGTCGTCACTGTCTTAGCACTCCATTATCTGCCAATCCGCCGGTATGTGACACATAAAACTCACACAAGCGGCTCGGATTTCGGGGAAGCGTTGGCCATTGGTTGGCGATGGTCTTTTGGCTGATGGCCAAAGAGTGGCCATTCATCGGCCAATGCTAGGATGATGGCTGATGGCCAGTGGCCATTCGCCAATGGTCAGGGAAAGGCCGTTCATTAGCCATTGACTGGCTATTGTCTGGTCACTGGCCAAATGACCATTTCCAAGCATTGGCCAATGATCGGCTGAATATGTGGTGCTTGGGCGGCGGGTTGTTATTTGGGAGGTGTGACCTGGAACAAACCACCTTATTTTGCTCGAGATAGCAAACAAATCATCCGTTGTAGTCACTGACACGGTGTTAGAACACCAGGGAGGAGCTTCAGTTGCCCTGCCCCAAGCTCAGGCTTCCTGTAGGCCAACTCATGTTTACAAACAAACCGGAGTGCCCCGAGCAGACGTCACCGGCGCCGCGCATGCGCGATGGGGTGAGGGCAAAAAGGTCGCCGTCACCCATAAACAAACCATTGAAATGCGACGTTGTCGGCATCGGTGGGAGTCCCCGTGCTCTTTTTTTGCCTTGGAATTGTTGGTTCTACGTATTCCTGACTACTTGAGCGGCCTCAGCGGAAGTACCGAGACTCGCTACACCGCAATACTTCGCGTGAATAATATGACATACAGCGATTCATTGCGCATAGACGCCGCAGAATGGACGCTAAAGCCTGATTCGCACGATGAGATTCCGCTCGCAATTTTCAGTCGTGACGTCGCTCGGGCTGCAAAAGCGTGAACCATAGCTGAGATGGTCGACGTCGAAACTGAAAATCGCGAGCAGAATCGAACCAAGTGAATCAGGCATTACAAGTCGGTGATGGCCACTCATAACAATTATACAATTATCAACATCTTCTTCTCTACTGTTTACACCGAGACTGCTTACCCCAAACAACCTTCAAACTTAAAAGACTTTTAAAGCCTGCACTTCTTATCGCAATTACCCGACCAACGTTTGGTCTACGGGCCGGTGCGTCTGAAAGAGCAGACGACAAGCAGAAACGTGTGAAAGAGCAGACGACAGTTCGAACGATCAGGTCGACGTTGGAACTTGAAGACTCACTGAGCCTAGTCCGCCGGTGGTCCGCACTGCACGATGGTTTTCCAGCGTTCATGTTAGAATACAGCAAATAAATCCGATGACCACATGTATCCATGAATTCATCCCAGAGTGCTTCTCGCCCAAGCAATCGTGGTCCGACGGCGTCTGGTTTTCCATTTTCACGGCACATATCCACGTTCTCGGACGAACCGAGCACATAAAAACTGACCTTCAAATATTTCTCGACTCTTTTGGTACAGCCCCAGTCGCGGCGTTTAGACGAAAAGGCAAATTTTTGTCTGGTCTCTTTCAAAACGACGCAAAAATGCACGTCCTGAATGCTGAGTTCCGCCCACAGCCTGAGACGGGAAGTGCGATCGACGCGTCACCACCGCGCCATGACGTAAAAGAGATGAGTTTGTGTATAGACCGTTCTACTAGGAAGTGAGAAAAGAGAAAAAATGCCCTCTCCCTTTCACCTCGCACGTCGTCTGCTCCGTCGAGTGGGCTGTCCCTAACATCCGGCTGGCGTTCAAGTGCAGATGCGTGGGTTTCGGTATGCAAGTTATCGTGTAATGCTGTGCTCGATAAAAAGACTAACCGAGTCTAATTGCAATCTTACCTGCGAGCGAATAAAAAGAAAAGGAAAAACTTTCAGCCTTTCCACTCTGGTGAAGAAGGAAGACCAGCGGAGCCGTACAATAGAAAGTAATGGCCGGCCGCAAGTCGGCAAGCCAAAGTGGAAAGGCTGCCGATATATGAGCGACGGCGGCAACCTGATCCGTGGTTTGCCCCAGTCGCTCATAGGTGGCGGTAGGTGTCCAGAGTTCGGTGTCTTCATTTATTTGCGGGGGACACGACCCTGGGGAAACTAGTCTTTAACAGCTCCGCTGTAAAAACTGTGTCAGATTGGCCGGTCACTCCGGCGAAAAGTAAATACAATTGCCGTAGCTATTTTACAATACCAAGTTCATACTGGTGCAGGCGTTTAGCGACAATGAGTGAAAGTCCAGAATAATAAATAAAAACGTGCTCTCCTGGCGCAATAGACGCAGTGATTGAGCTGCCGGCTGATTCCACTGCTATTGAAGTGACGAAACAATGATACGCTAGTTGATCATTTACTGAAATAAAACAACAAACCGCTAAAATACTGATTTTGGAGTAGCCGTAAGTATTCTAAGAACGGGAACCACTTCATAACGGCAGCCACGAGCGAGAGTTCGATGTTCGGTACAGCCCACCGGTTCAGCCCAAAGTTGAAGAACGCCAACCTCCCGGTTTTTCGTTTGGTAGCAGAGTCGGGCGCGTGCCCTCGCTCTTGTTTTACCCAGTCGAACCTGATGAACTTCCCAAATGTGTGGAGAGGGTGCTGTGGTCTAACAAAATGGAGCAGCCCTGAAAGGTATAAATAGAATAATCTATATCTCAGACAACGCTTTGGCATCTCGTGACATAGCCTCTTCTATACTCACAAAGCCTGGCAGTTCGACGATGAAGCCATATAGAGTGCCCGGTCGCAGATTTGGAGCTCGAGGATCTGGTAGCACAGAGTACCAAAGATCCATTTCTCGAAGAACCTGGGCGTCAGCGCACAGCTTTTGCAGCGGCGAGGACTTGAAATACACTTGTTTGCTCGGGGGAAGTGTGTTTCGGCGTCTCGCCACAGTGGGGCGCAAGTCACGGGGCTCTCCTCTCAATCGTCGTCTGCCGCTCCACCTTTTCCATTTTGGTGGCCGCTTCTCGTGGCGATTTGTGAGACTTTTCCAGCATATAGGAGGCTATGCAAGTGCACCTCAAATGCGCGCGAGTGCAGCCATAGCACGACGGAAAGCATGAAGCGGGTGCTGGGAGCCGAGCGTTCGAAACACGCGCCCTCTCGTTCTCACTTTGTCAGTGACCGTAACTGTACCTCTCTCTACGACAGCCAAATCAGACGTTACCCTCACCTACGCGGTAACGAAAATATAGTTCCGGTGCATCTTTCACGCGAAACCGGAAGCTCGGTTACGCGGTACGTTCTTCTCAATCAGCCTCCGTCATAGCGCGGGCACTTCAGACAGAATGTGGGATGTTAAAGCGGCCGTGCAGTCATATTTAAGCCTTCTACCGTTTTTGCGGTTTCCACGTCTCTTGGGTTTCGGGCAAGCCAGCGGGCACGGAGATAGTAACTAAATATCAGTACGTCACATTTTAACCGGACGACGCGGAAACCTCCTACACCTACGGGGGCGACCCGCGTTGCCGAAAATGCGCGAAATGTGACGTCTTTCGTCCCGGACTTACTACTACTCAGAGACGCTAAAAGCTTCTTTTGAGTGGAAATACAAAACATAAGTGGCGCGAGCCGTTTCCATTATTTACAAAATTTGTTTTTGTTCTGCATTTTAGTTCAGGAAAGAAACATATGCAGTTTATAAAGTACGGAAACAGGAAATGACCCGTCGACGTACCCGCCACCAAGCGGCGAAAAGGCGGCGCATACTAAAAAAGTGTAGTGGGATCAGGCACCGAAGAATGGCGAGCGTAAAAAAGTCCCGGATGTTCGCGGTGGCGCTGCAGTCGAGAATCCGACCGGTTTCGAGCGTTCCGAAGACCTTCGGCGAGCACCTTTCGCTTGCAGTTTGGCCCTTTCGCAGTTAGGCAGCGCGAAGTGGCTACCGTTCTGAACTGATCTTTACCCCGTGTTTGCTGTTGTTTGTAGGCAATGAAGTGTCATGCCGAATTAGGGTTTAATCACGCAGCAAATGTAATGGGACCCGCCCTGGCTGCCCGTTTCATAGAGCCTAGCCAGAACATGCTTCATTGGCGCCCTCTCGAGCCGTCGACACGGAGTGTGGCAGGCGTGAGCGCTCGCTGAGTTCACTACCCCTCCTCTAGTTCACGGCCACTCAAGCAACCAAGGACGTCATGAAGGGGGTTATTTTTTGCTTGTTTTTGTAAGTTAATGTGTCTTTAACTTTTGAAATAAAGCAAAATTCGAGAAAAGAAAAGTTTCAATACGTTACTACGTTCAGTGCACTCAGGTTCGGTGCAAAATAAAAACCAGTAAAAAAGTCATCGAGGCGACTCCGAGACGAAAAGGCAGCTATGGCGAATAATCGTGCAATAAAATATACTGAATTAGGCTTAGGGTGGCAATTTGGTGCGAGACGCTAAATTATAAAAAGTAAACGCTCAATAAGGGCTTTGTCAAGTTCGCGCTAACGGAAACATTCACTGTACTCACAGGCGAAGGGAAACTCGAATGGCAACAGAGACTCTAACAGACACAGACGTTTCGGGATTTTTTTTTTTTTTTTTTTTTTTTCAAATGAGAAAACATTATGGTTGCCAAATCTTCTGCAACTACATTGTTTTTGACATTCGAAGAAGGAATTTTTTTTTCAGGAACGCCAAGGCTCTACAAACTACATTATAGTTCAAATTCGTCCAGAAGTTCGTAACTTTCTTGAGGAAATATAAAGGTTTAAGTATCGAGCGTTCGTAAGAAAAGAGAACCATGTTTTTCGGCCTGCGTTAATAAACTACGTAACGCAAAGAGCACAAACTTTGTGAGAATGGAACTACAGCAGTTGGGATGTATCATAACAGTATGAGGACGTGGAGCTACTTGAATCAAAACAATAATTGAGAAAGACGACCTTCTTTGTGAGCCGGTGTCAAATTAAGCCTAATATTGACCATATTTTGTGGACGCAGGGGCATTTATACCTGCAAAAAAAGCTTGACGGCGAGAAAAAGAATATTTCTTTCCCTCTTGCCGACATGATTTTTTTGTTTCATTGAAATAGTTTTTAAACGCCCCCATTGTGTAATTTCTTGTTTTGACGATATGATATGCTTAGTTGAACGTCGGGCCATAGAAAACATTTCTCCCTTCTCAATTATATTGTGATCCGGGCAAGATCATGCTTTCAAACCTTCACATTTTGTCGCAGCAGCTACGGTCACACCCTCATGGAGTTTCAGCTTTCTCTGTTGCGTAGTTTATTTACTGCAGCCAAAAAAACGCGTTGATCTTTTTTTCTTTTTTTTTCGAACGTTTGCTTTGTTAGTTGTGTTTGGGCGAATTTCTAGGAAATGTTTTTTCGCACCCTGATAGACTACTGTTGATGTTTTCTTCGTGTACGAAACTATGTAATGCTTTCATTAGACATTAGAGCATAGGGTATGGCTGAGGGCAGGTTATAGAGGAGACTTCAGAAAAGGGTCCATTAGGCGCACGCTCATGATCCGTTGAATATTTTACGGCCTTGCCTGAGGAAATGCAAGAGCCGCATGGCTTCCGAAACCGCTTTTCATGCGCGAACGCCTGTAAAAGCAAAGCTTTCCCACAATGCTCGTCTGATTTGTCAACAACTTTATCAAAACTCATGGGGTGATCAAGCCTTTTTCACTTAGAGAAACGAGATCGTGCCATTTTGTTTCGCTACCACCGCACCACAGAGGCAATTCTTCCCATACATGGACTTTTTATTACCGTAATTAGCCCTCTACAGTTTCGACACTCCTATGGCGAATTCGCGTGGTCAATCGTCGGTAACTTATTTTGCCGGAAAACCGGTAATAGCGTTCGCGTGGTCAGTTTCCGGCCAGCGCGCACCGTTCGGGTGGTGGTTCTCCGGCAAGCACCGGCAACTTTCCGGCGCTTTTTGCGCCCGAGCTCCGAACGGCCGGGTGAGTGGGCGCCAGACTGTATCCGGTGTCGTCACTTCCGAAATGAGAGAGAAGGTCAGTGAGAAAAAAAATGAACGAAAGAACGAAACTGATCTGAAGTAACTTTAGCAGCCGCTACGAAAGTCAATCCAAGT
Source organism: Ixodes scapularis (assembly GCF_016920785.2). Lineage (NCBI taxonomy): Eukaryota > Metazoa > Arthropoda > Arachnida > Ixodida > Ixodidae > Ixodes > Ixodes scapularis. The sequence goes on along the minus strand of NW_024609879.1, from coordinate 46,059,596 downwards.
CGTTGGGACATGAGTGACGGCGGCGACAGGCTCTCGCTAGCGGTGTCGCGCGGGCGCGGGCAAGAGGCGAACTGCCACCGTCTGGCGTTTAGTGTTCGGGTGGTGAGGGTCACCTGGTGTGCCGCCGGCGCGTTTCTGGTTGCCGGTTCCGCCGGCTCGTTCTCGCCGGCAACTGACCACCCGAATTCGCCATTATTGATTTTCGGAGGAATTGAAAGCAAAAGAGGCACCGGGTGGTGTTGCCATCTAGCGGCCGCGTGACGAAGTGACGCATCAAGCCACCGCCGAAAGAGAATCGGGTGATCAGTGGCGCCATTGGATGCGTCGGCGGAAGGCAATCGAAGCATTACCGTGGCCGCCGTCTCGCAGCGAAAGACGCCGTCGGAGGTGCATACTTCCGCAAAACGGGGCCGGCTCGGGGCGACCTAAAGATAAAAAAAATAAGGGAACATTAGGGAAAGGAAAGAGGGAAGCGAGGGAGTGACGGCACCGCACGGCCGCAGCAATGGCAAAGCACGACTGAAAACGCCGGACGGATTTCTTTCTGCCCCTGGCCTAGGACTGAAAAGAAAATCTCCGTCGTAGATTCCGCTTTACGAAAAACCTCACCATCCGTTCCTCCGGAGCGGACTTCGACAAGACTCTCCACCTCTCCGAAAGAAACCGAGGTGAGACGAACCCTTCGCTTGCTTCGAACGTTTTTGGACGTCGTGGGTTGGGCTGCGCCGAGGGTTGGGAACGGTGCCTGCCTCGCCGGTGTGGGCTTCGCAGCGCTTCGGCCGCTCAACGTCCATCTGGAAGGACGTTGGGTGGGCTGCGGTTCGCCCCCGCACTTTTTGGGCTACACTGAACGTTAAGACTAAACGCCGTTTCGTTCGTTGACGCTTCCAACCGATATTGACTCGAATGGATCGATGTCACTTCGTGGTGATTTGAGGCATACATCGGAGGCTCTTATTCGATTATGGGCACGATGAACCCTTGGTACTGGGGTATTAGTACTATTTTTCTATCATTGAGAAGGGATATTCGCAATATGCTATTACTTTTATAGCAACGAGCAAATGTAAATAATTATTTCGGGTTAAGCCGAGTCTAGCTTGTGCCAAGTTCCATAAGATTCGCCGGAGTCGCTTTAAAGAAGCGAAAAACATCTCGCCTTATTTTTTTTTTTTTTTTTTATAATAAGAGGCTGGTATAGTGACAAAAGATAATAGCGCTGGTGGTGTTTATTCAAAAAGCGGCGTCTCTACGGATCGCGGGCAGGCTACACATGGGTCGGGGCACGGAGCAGCGTGAACATTTTGTTAGGGTTCGAACAACACCCGGGGTGGCTCATGAAAGCAGGCCGCCACCTACACGGCAAGCGAGCTTCACTGCTCAAGCCTTCAAAATGTGGGAAAAAAAGGTCACCAGAGCTGCTCTGCGCTTCGTTGTTACGCTTACGCTAGACATTATGGATACGAGGGTGGTCCGATAAGTACTTAGCCTACAAAAGAAAAACAAAAAGTTTTGGAAAAGCGGCGATTTATTTTTCAATATAGTCTCCTTTTAGTTCGATACACTTGACCCAGCGATGCTCCAACTTTTTTAACCAATCTGAAAAATAGGTTTTCTCGAGGTCTGCAAACTATTCTTCCGTAGCGGCGATGACCTCCTCATTCGACTCAAATTTCTTCCCGACGAGTAACTTTTTCAAGTTTGGAAACAAAACGAAATCGCACGGGGCCAAATCTGGAGAATACGGTGGATGGGGCAGCAGTTCGTAGCTCAATTCGACCAATTCGGCCGTGGCGAGGGCGGAGGTGTGAGCCGGTGCGTTGTCATGGTGGAAGAGCACTTTTTTCTTCGCCAAATGGGGCCGTTTTTTCTCCAATTCGGTGTCGAATCGGCCCAATATTCGGCATAGTACAGCCCTGTGACCGTTTTGCCCTTCTCAATGTAGTTGATGTAGATGACACCTTGTGAATCCCAAAAACGGTGGCCATCACCTTTCCGGTCGATAGGACAGTCTTCGCCTTCTTCGGAGCACGTTCGCCGGGTGAAGTCCACTCTTGCGACTGTTTTTTGGTCTCTGGTGTGCACCAGTGAATCCATGTTTCGTCGACGGTCACGAAACGACGCCGAAACGTCTTCGGATTGCGCTTAAACAGCGTCAAACACTGCTCTGAAGTGGTCTCACGGTTGCGCTTGTTGTCCGGAGTGAGCAAACGCGGCACCCATCTCGCCGACAACTTTCTCATGCCCAAACTTTTATGCAGGATATGACCCTCGCGGTTTTTTGAGATGTCTACTGTCTCAGCTATCTCACGCACCTTCAATCGGCGGTCTGCCAATAGGAGATTGTGGATTTTTGTCACGTTATCCTCTAAGGTAGCCGTTTTCAGGGCACCTGGGCGTGACTCTTCAAAAACCGACGTGCGACCATGTTGAAACTTGTTAAACCAATTTTTGACGGTCGCCATCGAAGGAGAAGAGACACTCTACACAGCGTCCAAGCGCTCTTTGATTTTACTGCACGATTTCCCTTCCAAAAACAAGAATCGAATCACCAACCGATATTGCTCTTTTTCCATTTTTCTAAAATTTACAGACACGCCCGCTTCCACATGCGGTCAAAACAAAACTGTGAGTCCGATTTGGTTGAAATTTCGATAGTAGCTGTCTACGAGAATGTACTACACGATAGTACAATTTTCTTGCGAGAGTGGCGCCATTGGGCGGTGAGGCTAAGTACTTATCGGACCGCCCTCGTACGTGTCTCGATTCTGAAATTTCCTCGATTATTGACCTCTTAAAAAAATAACCTATACTTTATTTTTCACGTTTGTTTTCATATTCAGGTAAAGGAGTGAAGGGTTATATCACGTCTTTTTTTATGGCATTGAAACGGAAAATTTAATTACAGAAAAAGCTGCAGTGCAGCACATTGAAGGGGGCTCGATTCTGCTGACTGTAGAATTAGCATTGCACGAAGTGTATAAAATGCACACACGCGCAAGCTATTCTTGTTTTTAATTTTCCTCGGCGTCACTTTTTATATCCTGCATATATTAAAGTTCGTGAAAGGCTTGGATACCAAACAAAAATAAAAAATAAAGAACTTTCATCATTTTCTTCTTTTTTTTTAAATTTTTATGCCCCTGTCTATATGATGTCATTTCGAGGAGATACACTAGAATCCGTTGTATCTGCTACAGACAGTTCGAAACTAGTCATCACCAACAAACACCCACCGTGATAGCTAACACCAGTCGCGTAACGGAACTAAAATATCATTACGCAAACTAGGTTCCCTGCGTTATTGCATCCCTCTCGGATTAATTATGACGGCAGCACTATTTTTGCGCAGGGTCTATTTCTGCAGTCATTTCAAACTGTGTTTCATCTGGCATCCCAAATTACACTACCCATACTCGAGGGCAACGTGATTGATCGGTGTTGATGACAGAAGGACAGAGAAGTTAACGCTGACGTCTGTCCCAGCTGGCTGCTCTGCATTGCTGTAGAGGAAAAAGAGAAAAGTATACTAATGGGACAGTACAGTAAAACGATTGTGATGATAGAGCAAGGCCTAGTGAAAGTGATGCTACTACTAAAATCATCACGAACACACACACACATGCACTCGAACAAAAAAAGAAAAAGAAGAAGCGTTGGAAGACCGGCACTAGCAAGAAAGAGCATCAAAGCCTTTGATGATTTTCCAGGTTCGTCCATTGTGTTCCAGGTGCCAAGCACTTTCAGATCTGTGAATGAACATACATCCATTTGGCTCAATGCCTCGTAGATCCTGTGGTTCATCACGATAATTGGAGAACTCGCACAGGATGTATTCTGTTGAGCAATCCACGCCCCATCTAATCAAAGTATTTAGTGGTGAACCCAACGCTCTAGATGTTTACGCGAAGATGCACGTAAAACTCAGGAACACGTAAAACCAAGACCTTTAGAAGATTATTTCGAGTGCCACTGAGGTCGTTCTGAAATGGAGTAGCAAAACGATTCCCTTGAACATTCTCGCGATTATTTAGTTTCATTACGGGAAAACGTTTAACTCGGGGAAGCAGCTTCAAAGCAGACACTCTTTGCCGCCATAAATATGTCCTTTACTTATATCACACCATACTTCTAACCATATTAAACTTTTATGTGATTGTGCTCTTAAGTGCTTTCAAGTGTTCATACTGTCAGACGATTTTGTAGCGTTAAATGCTCAGTTCGACACATGGTCCACAAACTTTAAGAGTCATTTTATAACATTCCCAAATATTGAGATTTAGGCTTAAGAGCATCTATTCACACTGAAGCCGCTTTTTAAGTGTGTGAACTTCTCATGAATAGAAAAGGGTGGGGAAGAGAATAGTACATTGAGGAATTCTCTAACCCCAACCTCGCCGCCAGAATGTCACACTCTGTACTCGGGATTTTTCAGGTGTAGGCATGCGACATTTCGGATGAAGAAATAGTTTGCAATAATGGCGAGTAGAATTTACATTTTCGCTAAAATACCTCGTGAAATTGTAGCTGTAACCATCGACAAATCCAGGATGCTCTTGGAAAGCCACATTTACCTGACACAAAATTAAGGTTTCCGTTTTGTGAGCCCAAATTTTTTATGTGTTGGTAGGACTCTCCAATACAAAGTACGTACACGAATATGAAAATTTTCTTAAATCCATTTGATTGGTGGCTTATTTCAATTGGAGTGTTGAAATTGTTATTCCAATTTGGTTATTATTCAAATATGATTATTATTCCAAATGGAATATTATTCCAGTTTGATTATTCCAACAATCCAATCCACTTTATTCCTTGTATTGCTCAAAATGTTAGAAAACAAACGCTCGCATAGTCAAATTGTTTCGCTGTTTTATTGCTGTATAAAGAGACGATGGAAGTAACATAAAATTGGCACCACGTTTCTATTTTTAATATCTAAACATTGGAGCTTACCAGGTTCAAAGAGAAAAGAAAAATAATTTTGCAACGTGTCCAATTCGTTTTTGTTTATTAAAATTTTGCGTTTAGGATGGATCCTATTTAATTTAACTCCGCACGGCTAATTCACACTACCAATGGAGATTGAGCTTTGCATGCCTAATGCCTCTGCTGCATAATAGAGAGCCCTATGATCCGAGAAGAGCGAAGAGGATTACTGTATACACTTTGCCGCCGGAGAAGTAAAATATGATAATTTAGCCATATTCGAGGTGCGTTTATGTCAGTCGACGCTACAGTATAAGCTTCCTCGTTAGCACCACAATCGTGTCGTTTTAGGTGGCCCATTTGTAATTCCTTCTGTGTTTTACTCGTAATCCGCCAACTGATTGCAAAAAGTCGCCTTCTCCGCGCAGCCATCTTTGTCTGCTGGGCTGTGAAGCGCCTTCTGAGCATGCGCTGTTGATCTGGGTCGCTAAACTCGTAAAACACAAAGTTGGAGTCGAAGTTGACGGAGCGCACCGATTGGCGTATCACGACGATGACTTCGCGCTTTTTTCGCCGACGTCCAATCAGCGCGCTCCGTGAACTTTCGGCTACAACTTTGGGTTTCACGAGTTTAGGGCCCCTGATGTGCGGTATATCGGACCCTGCGCGAGCTTCCACAGCTCAGTGACTCAGCGTTTTTCGCCCGCAGTCATAGGCGATGCAAAGATCTATGCACAGCTCAAGTCCGAGCGCAGCTGACGCCACGATAAGATGGAGTGATTCCAGCATCATTAAAAAGTGCAACGTCACAGCGCTCGATTTTACAGCGAAGTTGCTAGGGACGGTCCCGTGGATTTTTTGTGCGCGGCACTAGGAATGACGTCACGGCTTCGTGAAGACATGTGAAGTCACGTGACCTCAACACCAATGCAGTTTCCCCGCTATATTTAGCGGGGAAATTGAGGTCACCTGACCTCAATACCAATGCAGTTTTCCCGCTAAATTTAGCGGGAAAATTAACGTCACATGACGTCAGGAAGCCGTGGCGTCATTTGTGTTACCGCACACGACAAAATCCACGGGACCCTAGCCAGAAATTGGGCGGGGAAATTTTTCCGCTAAATTTAGCGGGGAAATCGACGTCACGGGACCTCAACACCAATTTAGTTTCCCCGTTAAATTTAGCTGTGAAATTCACGTTATGTGACCTCAACAGAATTTCAGTTTCTCCGTTACAGTTAAAGGGGAAAATAACGTCACGATTTTGTGTCACGTCACCCATGAATAGATTCAGCGGCTGGAGGAGAGGAGGAGGAGGGAAGCGCACCGCCCTCTCATTGTCGTCATTCCAAGCGCTTGCGTGCCTATACTCCGCGTCGCTAGTTGTGTGCAGTGCAGGCGAAGGCAACGCCAGGCGAAGTGAGAATGGGTGAGCCAACACCTCCCAGAAGACAAGGCCGTAGCGCTCTTCTCGTGACGTCGCAAAGGAAGGCCATCGGGGGCACGCGTCGAAGCGAAGGCAACTCGCGTGGATCGACCGTCGTAACGCGTTTTTAGTCACATACGCGTGTCATATTAGCTAAAATGAAAGCTGCACATAGCAACGGGTATAGAAAACATTTTATTACACGAGCAAAATATTACACCGCTAAACAATCGGTACAAAATGGCACGAGGGTTTTAAGTCAAAAACATTGAGTCATGCAATTATTGTTGTAGGAATGCATATTTTATACAGATATACTTCGACAAAATGGCGAGACACGAAGTGATTTGGAAACAGTAAAACAGAACAGTTAGAAATCAGGTAGACGTAGTCAACGCGGACAAGGCAAGACAAGCGTTTCTCACGATCATGTAAGCGACGTTATCGCGTGCAGTCACTGAATTCTTGCATCATACCCCGGCCGCATGGCAAAATTAATGTAATTTCAATCGAATGACATTATGGGGTCGACAAATCCGCTTGCGGCGCTCGTATAATCACTCAAGACCGCGAGCTGATCAAATCCTATATGACTGAATGAAAATATATTAACTTTTCCGTGTGGCAGGGGTACTAAACGTACTACTTAGGCTACTAATTTACCTCTCCCTATGGGCTCGAGCTGCCTTAGAACAAAACATAACTTATTTTGTATATAATAATACTATTACCTTAATAATTAAGATTCTAGTATAAATGCGGTAAAGGCAATACAATAACCTTAGTGTAAATAAACACAGAACCACAAACAACGCACTTTCAATAATCACACAAACTTGTTTTTCACCTTCCAGTGAAAACTAGATTATCGCGCATATTTACAAATGTCGACGCAACTGCATACGAATAACGACAAAGAACAAAATTGCAATCTATCATGCGAATAAAAAAAACGATTGCAGCATTTTACTTGCGTCCTACATGACCAAGAAAGCCCGTAAATAAGTTGTTTCTCACCTGTCTATCGTATCCATACGTCCCACAATATCCGTGACGAACACATTTGAACACGAACTCCAAGAAGCCTCTTCCTGTCGAGAAAGGTCTATCGATTAATCGACGAGAGTCTTCGTTGGCACAGAGTCTTCGTTGTCACAGATGTCACTCAAACCGTAGCAGGACTTGTTTCACGAATCCACGTAAATGCCGTAGTATCAAGCGAACACAAAAAAAAACTACCCGAGACTACGATGATGACCGAAATACGACGGGAAACAAGTCTCAAAAGTACCACACACGAGAGCAGCGGCGACGAAAGGCTTAACGTTGTCGACCCATCTCTTGCTGGTGTGCGCTCCCTGCGACGATGACTGGATTTCTTTTCGGTTTCCTTCCCTTCTGAGATGTCTCAGGGTTCCTTTTCAGACAGTCAGCAGCTCACACACAACGTAAATTTACCAGAATCGGAGCCATGTGGCATCGGCAGCATCGCAGCCGGTCCTTTCGAAAAGTGTGGGGTGCTGCGGAACTGCACGTAGTCCCGCGGTTACGGGAATACTCATAAATATAAATTTGGTACTCTCAACCTTGGTAGCGCGTTGTATATTACGTTTATATTATATATATAATAAATTTTACAAGACTGCGCCTTTAAAACGTATATTAATGTCGGATAAACACGCATGAACGAACACCACCGCGCCGCTTGTCAAGGAACATTCTTTTCACGTCGATAGCGTATTCTCACGTAGTTGCGCCATGGACTTCCTTCCTCCGTCATTGTGACGTAACCTCTCAGAGCGCTATGGCCTTGTCTTATAGGAGGTGTTGGGTGAGCGCAAGGAAGGCGGGACGGGAGAGGAGGATAATGGAGGGAGAGGGGAGAAAGAGAGGGCACTAGGAAGGTTATCGCCTCCTTCCCAATGCCTGCAATTTCTGCCCTCGCCTGGCGTTGCCTTCGCCTGTACTGCAGGCAACTAATGACACGGAGTACAGTTCACTTTTTTTTTCCGTTGGGTTCCGGTCCCGTCGCTACTCCGGGAGGTGATGGTCCTCGACATGTGTGTGCGTACCGCTCGTCACGATGACCGCCTATTATTGCAATCAAGACAATAAACGTGTTCGTGCCTCTGTTCAAAGTTCTGGGTCAGGTCTGTGTCGTGTGCTAAACAGCTTCGGAGGGCATCCACCTTCACAGAGTGGAATGGCGCATCATTTTTTTTTGCGTGTTTGCAGTCGCCGGCTATACCGAGCAGCCAGCGAAAAAAGTGCAGAATCAGCGTATTCGCTGTGTTTGATTGGTTTAGCCTGGAGAGAGCAAAAACGACGACCGCCATGACGATGCATTTTTTATGATACGTTATCGCTTCTATCGAATCGTAGCATAGGCTATGGTAGAACTTGATCCGATACGGAGTCCAGCCACGTCCTTCTTAGAAAAAAAAAAGATGAGGAGGATTTTGAAGAAAAAAAAACGCATGTTAGAGACGACTTCTGGCGAATTTTTATCCCGCAAATCAGAAAATTGAGTTCGTCTTACCCAAAAATGTAAATAAACGCGAAAAAAAAAAAAAACTTCGACCAGTCGTTACGTCATAGCCGAATCTTTCGTCCGCCAAGTGCGTGTCGTTCGTGTGGGCAGCGCCTCCAATTGCAAGCTTGCCAGGTATATTTCCCCGCACTGACACCAATACCTAGGTCTTATTGTTACTTTCTTTTCTTTTTTTGAACATAGCAAGAGTGCGCATGCGTAGCTCAGATAGGCGCTGAAGAGAGGCGCGAGAGCGGAGGTTCCGAAAACTCTGCATATGGAAAACGTCATGGTGCAGGAAGGAGGGGATTTGGACTTACTTTGAAAGTGATTTCCTGCAGCCTCCGTGCACAGAGTGGAAAAATAAACTCGATATCCCTGATCCTGGAGGCCATATGAAGACGATTGAACTGTTTTTCCTCGTATACAGAACCGCTTTAATTCTCCTTTAAAAATTACGTCTTAATTTTTTTTCCCGATTTTTTTTGACGTAGACCCGTCCAATCCGGTGCGCCGAGGATAGGATAGCGCGACAGCGGAGAGGAAAACGATCGAAAGTGACGTCATCAGCGGTGTGCTCGTCGCCACTAAGCAGGCTCGAGGATGCTGTCGATGACGTCGCGACGCTCTGTACAGATAGCAGTCATCAAAGAAGATCGCCGCATGCCCAGCGACAATCGCTGCGCGTATACTTCAAAATAAATGCCGGCTGCGTTCACTTTTACCCAAGATAAGGGCGATAACTGAATTCACAGGACAAAAAGCTATATAGTAGAAGTCCGCTCCCAACTCGGATTTTTTCAAAAGTGTTTTCACGCCGGGCCTGGTTATAGACCGATTTCATCAGCCTGTTTGGGTACGTCACCGCTGCCGCAATGCATCGAGGGAACTTTAGTCTCTTTGCATGTGCCACAGCTTCGCTGGAGCTCTTCGCGCGCCGAGCACGAGACTTCTCCAGCACTGTCGCCTGCCTACCATGAACTAAAGCATGGCGGTTTCAAGCATGCTCTGAACGCTTGGTGAGATCGGTCTATTCCAGAGCATCCTGATGTGCTACGGAAACAATGAAATGGCTGCATCAGGCGAAGAGACCGCCCGCCAACGAGTGACCAAGCAAGAATAGAGGACTTGGCGGTGACCATGATCATATAGGTGCGGTAAGAAAAGATGCACTTTGCATGTTACCGAACAGGTTGGGGTAACCACGGAAGTTTAATGTGCCGAAAGAGGAAGAGCTTTTGTAATGATATCGCAAAGTTTTCATTCGCGAGTTTTCCTCTACATCTCAAATAATCTTCATGTGAAGATTCCTTCATTTTTTTTCTACTATGTGTGCATGTTTAGCGTTTAGTGCGTATCACCGTGAAATTCTCCTACGAATATTCTTTCCAAGAGACGCTACAAAAAGACGCATGTTTATTTGTGCGTTGTTACGAAATGCTGCGAAATTCTCGATAAATGAGCTTTTCATCAATAGTATTTTTAATACCATATTATGCCCACGGTTACATTTCGAAAATCATTCCGGTTTTCCTTTGATGAGATCTTGCGTTCCATCTAGAAACCGGGTAAAAATAGTACTTTCATTTAATTCGCTATACGTCCTTATTCCCTTTCGAAGCGAGTCTGAGATTAAAACTGCTTCAAACTGTACCCAAATCCTAATCACACGAATCAATATTCGTACCAACCGAAATAGAAAACTCGCATTCCTGCAAACAGACTCCGGTGCAGCTTAAGACGCAAACAAGCGGAAAAAATTTAATCCCCACCCCCCTTCTTCTCTGTTTCGAAACTCTTTTTCTTTGTATGCCTCTCCATTTCCGAATATCAAATCCCCGCCTCTAAGTCAGAAAGAACGTTCGGCTGCACGCGCGTGGCGCAGAGCGCCCAGCTCTCCTTCGGTTCACAAGAGCGCCTAGATTTCAGAGTGCTTCAACTGCCCGGCCGGATTCACATGGTTTACGGGCCGCGTTTGCCACCCAAGGTGCGAGGAGGATGCGAAGGGGCTTTGCGGAAAGCAAGTCGTCTGCTACTCGCGGCGCAGGAGTTGCGGTGACGTCAAAGAGACGCCGAGCTCTGATTGGCTCTGAGTGATGGTTAGTGGGTAGACCCCAAAGCAATCTGCCTCGATGTTTACCCACCATCCTTCCTTCATAACCATTCAGAACTCGGCGTTCTGACGTCACCCCAACCTTTGCCAAAAAAGCAGACAAACTTGCGGTCCTAGCGTCGATTGTCTGCTTTCCTCCCCCCCTCCCCCCCCCCCCCCCCTCTTGCCTTTGTAATTGTGGTTCAGGCGGGGCAGGCTATGCGCACGAGTGATGGTATTTGCGGAGGAGGAGGTGCGGGCCATTAAGTTGCAACCGCTTTCCATTGTGTTTGAGTTACTCCCTCTCTTAAATCTAGGCTCTCTAGAGTCACAAATAAAACAAGGGGGCGCTCGTATGTCCCTTCGCTAATTGAAAGACTCGGTTCCGTAACAGCGACAAACGGAGTGAAAGCAGCCCCGGAGGCTCTGACTGTGCGTAAGTCAACAGCCGAAGCGAGGGCTGTCGAAAGGACGTCTCGTTCTGCCAGCAGCAATTCGGTCGCCCGTGTGCGACGAAGACGAAAGCATACCGCGGCCAGGGAAGGAGGGCTCCCCGTTCGGTGAGGCTCTTATTCTCCGAAGCGACTGGGTGTTGCTTTCCTTTCGCAAAGTGGGAGTCGAAAAAGACTTCAAATGTTTCTGAACTAATAGAAAAGAGGAGGTATTCCGGTTTTATGAGTTGAATAAATATTTGAGAAATTTCAAAACTCTAATAATAATAAAAATATTATCCACAGTGGTTCTCTGACTGGTGCGCCTACACACGAACACAAAATGTATGACGTACACTGCATGTATAACATTAAACTAAAGGCACCCTTGAACATATTAATATAGAACAAAAAAGCAAGTAAGTTAGTAACTAGAAAATCGATCACAAGGTGAGGGTGTAAAGGTACTATACCATCGTTTTTTAATATTGGACATTTAATGGGCATGTTATAATACGGTTTCACTGGAGTTGTTATAAACCAAAATTGTAGACTTCAAGGACGTCTTTTCTAAAATGTGCATCTAGTGTTTCGTGCATGCATGTAGCGTATTTTGGGGATACGTTATACCTTTTTTGACGCGCTACGCCTATGTACGAACTCTGCAGCTGTCACATTACCATTCACAATATGGTGTAAATAGTATAACCTGATTACTTCACGTATACTTTGCGAGGTAACTTGTTTTGTTTTATAAATATGCGAACCCCAACAAAAATACGTTTAGTGCATTCTGATGTAGCACAGTTTATTTAGGGGGCCAACATTTGGTTTATGTGTTAGATTTTAGGACTTCAGAAAGCCCGAAGAAGCCAAATTAGATCCAGATATTACCTTACTTGGCAAGAATATGGGTAATTTGGCCATAATTTGCCAAACTAAATCCAAAGTTAGGCTTAACTGCTGATAGTCTGGCAGTCATCTGGCACCTCTGGACCGCAGCGCGACTGCAATCAAAGGTACGGGGGCGGGCGCTTTAGCGCTGATCAAAGCTGGGTACGCGTGGTGTGTCCGCCTCCTTGGAAATGCCACAGAAAAATTTTCACGAGTATATACCCTGGTCAAAGCAAACTGCAGAAGCCGACAGAGAAGAAGCGAACCAGTAAACTGTTTGGGAACTATCGCGGAGCGTGCTGTGCCCTATTCCTTACGTTGTGAGGGAAATGCGACATGCGCGTAAGGCTCTGCTAGATTTTCGGTGACAAATGATGAACGTTAACTCCGAGAACCACTAGAAAAAGCATAATTACAGCGCTGTTCGAAGATTTGAATGCTGAGTCTCGCCGAGGTAATGCAGCGGCACAAAAATCGTAGGGAATGAGCAATTTCTCGTTCATTTAATTGTCATTAAAGCAATAATCTTCTAAATGCTTCACTAAGGGAATTAGGACCTTACGCGCACACCGTAGATGGATGGATACATGGTGACAGCAAGGTTTTTTTCTTGGTAGCTTCTTCTTTCACTTTGTGCTTAGGGACTCATTGCTGCGCAGCTGGTGGAAAGACACCCCGAAAGTTTTGCCCGATGTGGGATTCGGTACACAGTACACCATTGGGCCACGAGAAACAGACCCCTTTTTGAGCAGCAGGGTTAGCAGGGTGGAACAGCGAGAATATAGTTAAAGCCCCTTTATGTTTCGAAAGTAACGCAAGGTTCGTCGACGCACGAGGCACGTGCAACGTGCACCCCTTGGGAAGATCATGGCGGCACAGAGCAGCACTGAGCTAGATTTCAGATGCAATGAATTTCCCCGAAGTGGCGCGCGGCATGTGCCACAAACATTTCCACAACAATGAATGGCGCCACTTTTCCCCGGATAGAGGGGCATTAAATATAGTAGGGTACCAGCGCCCGTATGCAGAAAGATGCACATGCCTTCTCTTGTGACGGGAAAGGCCATTATAAAAAGAAGCGTGCGAATCAAGTCCGGCCGTGCTTTGATAGCTCTATACACTCCGTGCGACGCGACTGGCGCGCCGCCGCGCGGCCGGTACCGAGGGTAGGCAGTGAGAACCCCAGAGAAAACAAAACCGAAACCACGCCGCGTACATTGGTACGCATTGAAGTCGGAAGGGTGCGGTTGCGCTGGGTTCACAGCATGAAGTGCTGCCTGTGCTGCGTCATTAAGTGCTTCAATAGTTATGCGTCGTATCTCGTGGAGACAAAGTTTCACAGTTTTTCACCTCGCTGATGTTTTGTGGGACAGCGACAACGGTGGACCCGTGCCGTACGACCCGAGAAATTGAGTCTCCCGATCCTGTCTGCCACTGTGCCGGCGCGGCTGACATATTCTACACTGCAGCTTTGCGCTCTGGGCTTGTTTTCGTACCAGTAACGCCTACATATCTCAGCTCGAACTGAAATGCCATCCCACACTCGCGGGTATGCAGTGCCAATTTCGTTGGAAGAATGACCTCCAAAGAAGTTTCGTCCCCATCGTACGTGTCGATGATATTTCCGGACTAGTATGGCACGCAATCTGTACTTCATGAAGAAAGATTCGAACGGTAAAAAAAGTGACAAATATAAATCTAAAGAAAACAACAATGAAATTCGGAATCCCTGGAGAATCGACGTTTGAGTATGGAAGTTTGTGTGGTGTGCCTTCTCTCTTGATCAGTCTCCTTTTGGATGTGGAAATGCTGACACCCCGAGTTCTGTGGACAACATTTTTTTTTCTCGGCTTTAGAGCCACCTATCGCAAAGTGGTTCGAACTGGAAATACCGTCCACTGATCCCTTCCTACCTGTAAAGTGTGCACCTCCCACGATGAGTGGTATTATCTGACAGCCTTTGACGGTCAAAGCCAGTTCCCATTTAGTTACGCCGCCCAAACTAAATTTCCACCTGGTTTCGCTATGCCAACTATTTTTGTTATAATAAGTGTTGTGCCAAGTGACGGTCATGTCAAAGTACGTGTGCGCCGAAAATCAGCTAGCACCTCGCACAACAGGTATTACACAACAGTTGACCGCAAAAGCCCTTGGCGGCCAAACCGTGTGTTGGCCGACAACTTTGTTTTCTCGGCTTTGGAACCACCTTTTGTAAAGTTGTTTCAATTGGAAGTACAGTCCACTAGTCCCTTCCTACCTCTAAAGTCTCCACCTCCCCCGACCAGTGGTATTCTCTTGACAGCCTTTTCATGGTCAAAACCGGTTCCCATTGAGTTACGCCGCCCAAGCCGAATTTCCACCTGGTTTCCCTATGCCACTTTTTTTTTTGTATAATAAGTGCTGTGTCATGTTACTGTCAAGTCCAAGCACCTCTGTGCCCAAATCTGCACTTTGCACAGCCCGCTATAACACAACATTTTGGGTCCAATATTGCATATTCCTGAGAGCTTTATTTCTTTATTCGTTAGAAACATAACTTTCACACCTGCTGTCTTAAAGAAACTTGGCACACTTCGTGCACAAACTTAGTGAACATCTCACTCGCCTCCAAATATCTTCGTTCCAGCAGTCCTAGGTTTACAGCGACGAGCAAATTAATTTCCCACTCAGAGCAATTAAGGTGGCGGCCGTCTTGTTTTTCGGAAAATTGCTCCAACTCCTTTTTCGGCCGCAACTAGAGAAATTACCCCTAATAACGACTTAAACTCAATATATAAGAAGTGGAGAACAGCTAAATGCCCTTCTGCCCCAGCACTCATGCAACGTCACAGTTAACTTTCTCTGCCCCTCTCTCTTGCTGGTGTCGTTGAGAGAGGCTGATGTTCTTTGTCGGGTTGCCGCCGACGTGATCATGGCAACCCCAATTCCGCCTTGGCCAATGGAGATGTAGTGGCAGAGGGACACCCAGGTGAAGGTTACGAATAGATATATATGATTTATTTACATATATAGTTACGAACTGGGTTACAGATCTTAGAAGCTACGCGAGACCTCTCGGAGTCCTGGTGGCGTCTTGCCCCCTCCGATGCTCAGCGTAAACTGCCCTCCTCTTTCCCGCGCGCCCCCAAAATTCCAGAAATCGTCCCCACTTTCCCGGGCGTCTGGTCAGCATCGCTTGTCACCTCGCCGGGTCGCTCCGCACCCCCCGCCGTGTCGTTCCGACCCGGCGGTGCTTCTGGCCCACTCCCCACATTTCCAACCCCGGTGCTCGAGATTCGTGTTACTTCGGAATTCGTTAACTGCCGTCGCGTCGCGTCCGGTACTCGTAAACATTGCGGGCCCCCTGTTTTCTTTTGAGCCCGTCACAAAAAAAACTATGCAAGAATACATATACAGAACACAGTTTCCCCGAAAGTCCTGGCACCTAACATCTCCCCCCCAACTGTGTTGCTCGGGCTGCAAGAACGAGCAACACACCAAAACAAAAACACATAAAGTCTCAGGACCTAGACGCGAAGTGTTCACCGTGCAGCCTGGAACGGCGATTAGCTCTAACCTTCCCGTATTACAAAATGAAGCTCTACCCTTCCGGTACATTCGTAGTAAAAGCAAACACAGAAACACAAACACACACAAAAAAAACATGCATTAGCACTAGCACATAATATTATACGGTTAGCGCAACTCATATGGGAGGCCCCAGAGATCACTGCACCGAACGTCATGTCAGCCCGGAGCCATACCTCAAGGCCCGCCGTCACTAGGTCGCAACTCTAAGCCTAGACAACGCGTCCGCATACTGGTTCATTGACCCCTTAATATGCGATATAGTTATCTCGTAGCGCTGGAGCGCAAGGGACCATCGCGTGAGACGCGCGCTGCTCGGGGATGTGAGGGTGAGGTACTTCAGTGGATTGTGATCCGTGACCACCTTAATTTTAGCCCCGAAAAGCCAGGTTTCGAGTTTCGATAGCGCCCACACGATCGCGAACGCCTCTCGTTCGATTGTTGCCCAGCGAATCTCTGTCGGGGTTAGTTTTTTGCTCAGGAAAGCTATTTGTTGTTCCCTCCCCTCCCCATTCTCCTGCGAGAGACAGGCGCCAACCGCAAACTCGGACGCGTCCGTCGTCAAGACAAACTCTCTCATCAGGTCTGGCGCGGCAAGTTGGGGTGCCTCGGCCAACTTCCCCTTGGCGGCGTTAAAGGCTGCTTCCGCATCTGCGGACCACGGAATCTGGTTTGCCACCCTCTTACCTGTTAGTTTTGTCAGTGGGAGCACCAGTTCCGCAAAATGCGGTACATAGTCACGATAGTAGTTGAAAAGGCCCAGAACACTTCTCAACTCCTTCTTTGTAGTCGGTCGCTCTAGGTCCCGCATGGCACGAGTGCGTTCGGGGTCCGGAGAATGGGATCCACCTCCAATTACATGACCCAAGTACTTTACCTCATCTTTGCCGAACTGACATTTTTCCAGGTTGACGGTGAGCCCTGCCTCTCCGATAGCTCTCAGTACTCCAGCTAGATGAGTCATATGCTCCTCCCAGGTCTCAGAGAAGACTGCCACATCATCAACATACGCACATGCGTACGCGGAGTGAGCCGCAAGCAGCTGATTCATCACTCGCTGGAAAGTGGCAGAGGAGTTACGCAGCCCAAAGGGCATCACTCGCCAGGCATACAGACCCCGAGATGTCGCAAAGGCAGTGCATGCCTGGGATTCGGGCTCTACAGGGATCTGCCATCTCCGAGTCATATCCAGGACCGAAATGAAGTTCGCCTTGGCTGCCTGCCACAGCAGTTCCGTCGGCGCTCGCATGGGAAATGCATCAGGTTCGGTCATTGAGTTCAGGCACCGGTAATCAACGCACATTCTTACCGTACCGTCTTTCTTCATGACGCACACCACCGGGTGACTGAACATACTCTCGACTGGATAGATGAGACCCCAGTCCAGCAACTGGTCGATTTGTCGATCCACCTCTGCTCTGAGCTTCATCGGAATCTTGTACTGATACGTCCGCCTGGGCTCTGTCCCCGCAACGATCCCAATCTTGTGCGAACCCACCTTACACTGTCCTGGCTTATCAGAAAACACGCCACTAAATTCAGCCCGCAAGCTGGTTAGGTCTTTGTGTTGCTTCTCAGTCAGACGTGCCGCACGATTAATTTGAGGCTCATCATTGGCCCCGCCGGACTCTCGCGCAGGGACGTACTCCAGTGCGCCGAACGCATCGTCAGCGTCAAAGACAACGCCCACTGCATTCATCCTAACGTAGTACCGCCTTAGTTTGTTCGCGTCTACAAGCCGCTCCCTTCCATCCCGCAGCTTCACAACATAACTGTGCTCTCTGACCCGCTGTTCGATCTTTACCGGACCGATCCACTTTAGTTTTAACTTACCGCTAGAGTCCTTCTCTAGGATCAGCGCTAGGTCTCCTACTGCAAAGGACTTGTCCCTGGCTCTCAAGTTGTACCGTGCCGCGTAAGCCTGCTGGTTTACCACGGTATTATCCTGCGCCAGATCAGCGGATTCTTTCATCCTTTTTCTAAGCTACAGGAGGTACGACTCAGTGGACGAGTTAAGTCCCACGGGAGCTGCCCATTCTCCGGTCCAGTGCTTACTCAGTAGGGTGAGTGGACCGCTTGGACTTCTGCCGAACATCATTTCGAACGGTGACACGCCTGTCGTTTCATTGGGTACCTCATGATACGCCCACAATAGACATGGAACGTACTTGTCCCATTGCCCTCTGTGATTCTGAATGACATGACGCAGCATAGCCTTGAAAGTCCCATTTCACCTCTCAACTAGACCGTTGCTCTGGGGGTGATCTGGAGTCGAGAACCGCATCTCCACCCCCAGCCGCTCTGTTAGCAGTCGCGTCAGTTTTGCCACAAAGTTTGTGCCCTGATCCGAGCAGATTAGTTGTGGCGTTCCGAATCTGGCGAACACACCCACCAATGCGTCACATGTTGCTTGCGCCGTCAATGATCTGACAGACAGACTACCTCGGCCCACCTCGTACACAGGTCGACTATGCAAAGCGCGTACCGGTGACCCCTTGCCGAAGGACGGTCAAGCGGCCCGATACAATCTATGAAGATTGTTTGAAATGGTAGCTCAGGCCGCGAGAGTGGTGTGATCGGCACTCTATCCAGTACGTTTGCCCTCGACTGTACCTGGCACGCATGGCACGACTGGCAGTGTTTCCTGACATCTTGAGCCATCGTTGGCCAAAAGAACGCGCCCTTTATTCTCTTCTTGGTCTTCTTCTGCGAAAAGTGCCCTCCCCACGGGGAGTCATGCGCCAGCTCGAGCACCTTTTCGCGCCTGACGCCGGCAACACAACCTGCTCACAATGTCGGCCATCAACGTCATCTTTGTGATACAGGAGCCCCTCGCGCACAACCATGCCGTGTGTCCCGTTTTCAGCCTCCTTCCAGGCATCCCTGAGTGATTCGTCGTTGAGCTGCTCTCTGCGGAATTCTGTTACGCTTGTACCCTCTCCTGCATCAGCCGGACTCGCCACGAACTGCACCTCGGCCTGAATTTCGTTCTCCTCAAAGTCTACTGGCTCACCCCCGAGCCCCTCGGGCAGGTCGGGGCCCAGATCACCGGCTTCAGCTTCAAACTTGGCTTTCGCCCTGAGGAGTTCATCGTGCACGTCGGGTGTTATGAGCGCGTCAATTCCCTCAGCCACCTCCTCTGTTACCGCGCACAGGGTTATAACCTGTGGTCCGGTGTCGTACTCGTCACAGTCGGCCCGCAGCGGCACGTACATCAAGTCAGCTGTTATTGACTGACCGAAGGCTCCGCGGAGAACAATGGGTCCCGAAGTTTCAAGGCTCCCACTTTGGATCACACTCTGCCTGATCACCGTGATATCCGCCCCCGAATCCAACCTCCCCTGGAATTTGTTATGCTCGGATACCAACGGGACCAATTGGACTCGTGACCCAATAGAAGTGTTTGTCGCGATGTCCCTATCGTTTGCCATCACCCTCCGTAGCTGTTCCTTGCGATCGCGCCCTACACCAGCAACGGTACCGCCTTTAGAGACCTTATCCTTAGGCTTCGGACAGTTGGCCCAAATGTGCCCCAATTCCCACATCCGAAGCAGCTTCTTTTCTCTGTACCAGAAGCCACGCCTTTATCTTTCAGACTCGGTTTATTCCCCTCGCGATTTGGGAAAGGTGGCCCCTGTTTAGCCCTCGATTCCTTCTACGTTCGTTCAAAGTTTACCGCAAGTTTGGCCACTTCTGCGGGCGGTAACCATTTTCCTTTTTCGCTCAGGTCG
The DNA here is from genome assembly GCF_016920785.2 of Ixodes scapularis. Lineage (NCBI taxonomy): Eukaryota > Metazoa > Arthropoda > Arachnida > Ixodida > Ixodidae > Ixodes > Ixodes scapularis. The sequence continues at coordinate 46,039,996 of NW_024609879.1, read as the reverse complement.
ACATATGCTCTCGTGTCTCGGTGCATCATCGTGCGCTTTAGCTGATCAGCTATCAGCAGCTGCCTCAGCATCTCCATAGATGTCACCTCGCTACTTTTCAAATAATAACCAAGAAAATCGCCCAGACAAGATACATGTCCCCAGGACTCCTTGTCGTCCTTTCTAGTTTTGTAAAACAGCTCCCGATACTCCGCTGGAGCAAGCTGAAGCTCCTCAAGCACCGCTCCTTTTAAGTCGTCGTACGGCGGCATCGCGTCAGCAGCGATTCGGTTTGCGACCGATCTCATTCTCTCCGTGAGGAAGGGGAGGATCATTGCGCCCCTGATGCTTTCCGGCACGTGAAGGCTGTTGAACATACTCTCCACCCCGGAGAACCACGAGGGCACCAACGGTTCGGACTCTGGCATGTTGGACAATACGCCCCTTACAATCCGCGAGTACCTAAGTACCTCGTCCCCCTCCGTTCGGGCAGCGCTGGCTCCCGACGTGGTGTCCTGCACCCTGGCAAGTCTAGCCACTTCCAGCTCTAGTTTAAGCTTTTCGATCTCCATCTCCATTAGTTCCTTTCGGAGCTGCAAAGCGTTACTGTCCATATCGGACTCCCCTTCTGCCCCCAATTCACTAGTGCTTTCAGATGACTGGCCTTTCTTGGCGTTTGCTCGCGTACCCAACATGACGCCCAGAGGAGAACAACAAAGGGACCTCCCACCTGGTTGTCGTGTCCGCCACGATCACGGGCCGCTGTTAGTCCCGGATAGCTGCACCAGGCTTGGCCGCTGCCGACTTGTGGCACTGTGCAGATCAGATGTCTTGAGGAGCAGCGTCTGCAGCAATCACCAGCTGCTTTCCCGTCACACCTGCGGCGACGGTCGAACGTCTCTTTTCCGGCGAGCTTCCACGGCTCCTCGTCGCACCTCCGGCGACAGCCGGGTAGTCGACGCTCTCCGATGGTCTCGTCGACCTTGCGTCGCAGTTCCACGAAGATTGGATGCCTTGTTTCCGTATCCGTCAAGCTCTTCCAGCTCCCTGTCACACCACCGGCGACAGACGGACACTCAGCACTCTCCGATGATCTCGTTGGCCTTCTTCGCAACCCTGGCGACAGCCTGCCGTCTTGTGTCCGGCGAGCTCCTGCGGCTCCTGATCACACCTCCGGTGACTGCCAGCACTCGGCGTCGTCTGGTGTTCTTGACCCCACGCCGCACTCATGGCGACGGTCAAACGTTGAGGTGTCTGCTCCCAAGGAGCTCCTGCGGCCCACTGTCACGCCTTCGGCGACAGCCAGACACTCGACGTTTTTCTAGGGTCGCAGCTTCACTTCATCACTCCAACGGTGACGAGTCCCAGTCATTCGTCATCTTCACCTGCAAAGCTCTCGGTGTCCCTTGTGATGAAGACAGCTTTCTCATCCGAAGGGCGGTAGCGGAATCCTTGCCGACTGCGCCATTTAACTTTCTCTGCTCCTCTCTCTTGCTGGTGTCGTTGAGAGAGGCTGATGTTCTTTGTCGGGTTGCCGCCGACGTGATCATGGCAACCCCAATTCCGCCTTGGCCAACGGAGATGTAGTGGCAGAGGGACACCCAGGTGAAGGTTACGAATAGATATATATGATTTATTTACATATATAGTTACGAACTGGGTTACAGATCTTAGGAGCTACGCGAGACCTCTCGGAGTCCTGGTGGCGTCTTGCCCCCTCCGATGCTCAGCGTAAACTGCCCTCCTCTTTCCCGCGCGCCCCCAAAATTCCAGAAATCGTCCCCACTTTCCCGGGCGTCTGGTCAGCATCGCTTGTCACCTCGCCGGGTCGCTCCGCACCCCCCGCCGTGTCGTTCCGACCCGGCGGTGCTTCTGGCCCACTCCCCACATTTCCAACCCCGGTGCTCGAGATTCGTGTTACTTCGGAATTCGTTAACTGCCGTCGCGTCGCGTCCGGTACTCGTAAACATTGCGGGCCCCCTGTTTTCTTTACAGTTGAAAACGAGCGTGTTGGTTAATAGATACAAAACTCGAAAGTATAAAACAGAGAGGACGAGGACGGGAACAGGACATCTTTCATGTCCATGAAAGTTGTCCTGTTCCCGTCCTCGTCCTCTCTGTTTTATACTTTCAAGTTTTGTGCCCCTGTTTTCTTTTGAGCCCGTCACAAAAAAAACTATGCAAGAATACATATACAGAACACAGTTTCCCCGAAAGTCCTGGCACCTAACAGTCACCCTCAACTTATCGGCTCAAAAAGCAAAACTTTCGTCCGTGCGCGCTTCCGCCGCCACAGCTTGGCATGCGAAAAGGCGCCACAGGCTGCTGAACGCGCCTCACAGTCGAACGCCAGCTCCTCCGCTAGTGGCGCTGCGTGCGTTTTTGAAAGCGCCCCCTATAGTTCCCGCACGGAGTGTATAGCATGTGCTAGAATGGGTAGGTGTGTCGTCCGGCGGCCGTACGTGTGTGGCAATGCGCGTGCAGGCCGGTGAGGGCGCTGTGGGGCAGAGCGCGGCCATCTGACGATTGACAGAGGCCTGGTAGTCGCAGCGGAGGTGCTTTATTTGGCATAAATATGGTCGTATTCTTCGTTTGTTTTTGTCAGCTCAGTAGCGAGACAGAGTAAGTTCCATCATATATCACATGCCTGTGAAAAAGCGTGACTTCCGCGAGCGGCAGAAGCTTGCTCATACTCAAACCGAAAATGCCGTTTGGAAGCGTTCAGTCGCTTACATAGTCTCGCTTCTTCCTTCTTATTTTTTTTTTTTTCATTTCTTTGGTATAGATGTTGCAGTATGGTAAGATATGCGATGCATTCCTCTCCACTTTAGTGTCAAAGCTCTTCTAATTATTTTTTTCGGCAGTTGTACAGTTTGCAGACCTTTAGATACCTAGTTTTTTTCTGGATTCAAACACATCTTTTTTGTGTGGCATGGACTAATGAAAGCGAGCTTTTCTTGACTTCTGCATTCTCACCCAAAGGTTACAGACAAGAAAATTTCTGAATTTATTTCATCTAGCGAGCACATTAAATCATAACTATGTACAACTGTTAAGTATAATTTTTTAGACCTAAGACCTTTTTGTTTTGTGTTTGGTTTTTGACTCACCATTTTGCAAATCGTTTCATGCTGGTAATACCAAAATTTGAAGCAAGCAATATTTTTGCTTTAATCCATAATATTTTTTTTTCTGACTTCGTTTGTTTGCTCTTTTAGATATTAGCTACATATGACAGTAGAGTATGTACTGTTAGACCAAATACCGTTTGGTTTTTGCTTTGAAAACGTAATAATTTATTATATATCACCACTGACAATGGTCCTAATCTAAAAATTATTTTCGTTGTGATTGCTTTTAAACATAATTTTTTTTTCATAAGTCCTCTAACTTTACTTGTTTGTAGTTTCAATTTCATACTATTTGTAACCGATGAGTATATATTTTTAGATCGATCACTTTTATGAGTTTTACTTTTTTTTAACTGAGTGTGTTGTTGTATGTTGTATATTGTCCATTAAGTTTAGAAAACACAGTATCACAGATTTATCCAAATATCTTTAATGTGTTTTGTTTTCTTTACGATGACATACATATGTTTTAAGTCTTATTATTGTAGTGTGTTATTTAAAACAAAAGGTGCTAACAGCTTTTTTTTGAAATTTTTACGCAGCTGCACTTTTAAAACATTTATAAATGCGGGAAAAACCCTAATGGGTAATTTAAAATAATATATTGACCTACTAGCTACGGTGCCTATTTCGCAGTCTCGTTTAAGGCCTTTCCTGAAAACAAAATATAGTTTACCCTTGGGGGCCTGTTTCCTGCTAACCTCAATGTGTCGTCAACTTTTATTTTAAAAATTTTATAACAAAAATATATTGGAAAACGTATATCACCAATAACATGTACAATATTTTTTAGACCAAACTTGTGAGGGTCCAATTTAGGCATGTATTGTTTGGACCGCTTGACCCTTTTATATAGGTGGGAGTACATGAAAATAAAAGTAGGAGCAGTGAATTAAGTCTTGAAATAATATTAAGAAAGTTCGGCGGGATTGTTTTTTAGAACGCGTAATAATTGTTCACGTGCCGATTTTAGTTATGAATTTATAATGTAAAATGTAATTGGCATTGATAATCAAATGACAAAAGCAGTTTAAGTACAACCTCTAGAACCTGAAGCAAACATAAATTTAGGTGCTCGAAATTATTCTATTTTAACGTAATTTCAGTGGGATTCTGTACCTAAAATAAGCATTCACGGCAGATCGTGTAGTCTATAAATCATCACCTTGTTACCGTGTCCGGTGTTTCAACGTGCAACAAAACAGCCAGTTCTGTCTGAGGGAATAACTTCTACTGCGGAATCAATGCCCCCTAAAATTTCGAAACATAGTGGAAAGGCAAAGTAGAATAGAACTTAAAAAATAAACATAGGGACGGACAGAACAGCACGAAATGTGTGCTGTCCTGTTCGTCGCTATGTTTATTTCTTTAGTTTTATTTAACTTCACCAACGCCCTTACGTCGAACTGAGGCAAAGTGGAATTTGGCTTTTAGTTGGAAAGGCCAACACACGAATCGTAGCCTAATATTTGCAGTGATATTGATGAAAATTAAGCGTGAGCTTTAAAGGTTTCGTTTGTTGTTCTAAAATAAACTTTTTTTGGTTGCTTCAAAGGGTGCTTCGAAACAACTCAGACCAATCACAACACTGTGTCAAACAAACGTTTAAGAAATATATATATACAATATTTTGTTTCTTTTTGTAATTTTTTAGTTTCCCAGAGTTAACGTCAGGTAAATTTTAATTCTCTTCAACCCAGCGCTTATCTCAGCTAATTCTTTTTTTGTAATATTTCTAATTCCCGACATTTCCAGTTCCCCAACCTTACTAAAACAGGAACAGGAACCAGAAACGCACCAAAAACGAAAACACTTTTTTAAGGACGTGCAGTATTGACATTTTTTACGTGAATCATAAATTGTTACTTTCTTTTAATGGACAAGACTAAACCCTAATTCTAATGATGGTATAGTCATTCACGCCTTATCTTATCTGACTTGAACCTTTTTGCGTCGGTATTCGGCCTTTTCGGGTTCTTATCCGCTGCTGCCGCGATCTGATTGACCGCCGAGCGATAGCAAGATGCAAAGGATTCGGCGCGGCCTCCGTCCCTTAAGCTGTCAAGAGACCCGTTTCGAAATTATGCATAAATTATGCCTGGCCGCACTTAGTCTGTCGTGCACTGTGAGCACGCACTGGACAAGGGGAGCGCTCCATCAGCATTCCGAGTGTATACTCGGATCTAAACGTATTTTCCTCATGTGCGCTGGGTCAGTGCTCGACACGAAACTCGAAACCAATTACGGCCACTTCACGCCCGAAACGACGAGACCAACTAATGGCGGCTGCGCATAATCTATCCATCATTTGAGCCTTAGAAAACGGCCGAAAACTTGACGTCCGTTTTTCGTATTTGCCTTTACGCAGGCTTAGCGCGACACGCGTAGCGCGTCTATGCGGACATCTCTTGCACAAAGGTGACGCGCGAGCCTGGTGCTTTCTGCTCTGTGTGCGGCGTCGTCATAGAGAACGCCTCGTCGGCACCATATATCGACCCCTGGGCTGCTTTTTTTTTCTTCTAATAATACGGTTACGACGCCTCCTCTCCCGTTGCCGTGGCAACGCCGATAGCGTCTGCTAACGTCACTGATGACGTGCGTTTCTCTCTTTTGTTTTTATCTTACTTCCCTCTCTATTCCTCCTCCTCTTCCTCCTCCCTGGTTTTAGGGAAGAGCGGATGCTGCGTGATAGGAGTTTGGGGAGGTTTCCGCTTCGGTGCAGCGTGTGGAGCTTCTTCTTTTCTTTTTTCTGCAGCGTCTGAGGAGACACCGCTTTTTTTACAGTGAATCTTCATTATTAAAGTGTTCTGCTCTCTTAAAATGAGATAGTTTAGGCGCGTTTTTTGCTGTACTGATTTTTTTTTTTATTGATGATGACGAATATTGCTTGCCTAGCCTGTTTGTCTTTTTTTTTTTTCAGCGTGCATAAATTTTAGGTGTGATATGTATCTTTATACTACGTTAAACATACAGGGTGTTTGGAGGAAACGAGAACCGTGCTTTTCAATTCGAAAAATAAAGTATACATCACCTAAATCTCAGTCTCTGCCCAAAGTAGCGCCAGTGGTGAGAACCGGATGCCAAAGTTTGAGAAGTTACCTTGATTTAATTAACGCGTTATAAGTGAATTCCCGAAATTCTCGATGGTAAAATAGCGAGCATCAGAGGACGCGAGTGAATGGAGATGCATGGCGAACGCCGGCGGTAAAGTGCCCCATTTTCGGACTGGTATTTGCCGAAAATCGCTTATAACTTTTGAATTAGCGAAGAGTAATGGTTCTGAAACTTTGGCTTATGGTACGGACCGCTGGCACAACATTTGGCCGGCCACTGAGAGTACGGCGACGCGTAGTTTTTTTGGAGATAAGAAAAAGACGGGCTTCTTTCCTCCCACACACCCGCTATAGTTTGCGCAAACTTTCATTAACATGAGTGAACTATCGCCGTTTCAATGGGTTACCCAAATATGCAAAAGCTTTTGGAATCGCTTCATTAATATATCACCTAACGTTGATCAAATATTTTTTTTTTTAAATTTAACCTAGCTATATACCTTGTTGGCGTTGTACTAATAGTGTCATTTCTTATGTAGCCTATCGCTGCCGGTGGTGCGGTTATTTGCAGGTAATTAATGCTTGCATTCACGGTACGTTGCACGTGATACCTTTTTGTGTATTACCTCACTCCTCTTCTTATTATCTAAACGGGATAAGGGATTCTTATATTGTTCTTCTCTTTCGCTACTATCTTCCGGGAAACGTTGAAATAAAAGTGTTCATTGTTCGAGAAAACCATGCTCATCTACTCGCGTCTATAGGTATCGACAATTTAAGATATGCAGTGGGCGTTCTATTCGGAGCTCGCGGACCCTAAAGAGGGCCCGACGCTCCGCCTCGGCAGTTGCTCGGGAGTGCCAACCAACGACGGCACAGGTGTTGCGTCGCGTAGGTCTGCTTCCTCCACTCGCTAACGCGTCCGCCGTACCTATATACAACGTAAACTCTCAGGGAAAAAAAGGTTGTAGTCTCGCACCATTTTGTCTTATATAATACGCCCCCGAAGCTTCAGCATAAAACTGCACAGCCCACTCACGTCGAACTGACACGTCCCCAACTTTTACGAGAGGCTTGATAACAAATGGGATATGACTTATTCAACAAGTAAATCACGTCAGAAAGACGACAGAAAGAAAACAAAAACACCTATATTTTGCATCAGGGTCACCAAAAAAAAAAAAAAGTTTTTCTTTTATTATATTTTTTGGTAGTCAGTAACACGCACATTAGCTATTTTATTAAGTTGTACCTCTGGGCTATCAGGTCGCTCGTGAAAGGTGGTACCGGTCGGGTCGACGACGTCAGTGCGCTGTAAGTCGAACTGAAGTTTTGGGGGTGTATGACATGGAACGAAGGGTGTAAGACTACACCCCTTTTTTTCTTGAGGGTGTAGAAAGCGAGGTTTCCGCCTTTCCTCCATAAACATCATCTCTAGTAGTTTTACAAAGTGCCGCTCAGCTTACGTCATCGTCACCGCCAGTGGCTTTTAGCACGTCTTGCTGCACCACACAGCGAGCGCGCGAGGCTTGCATTCAGCCGACGCTAGACACGGGCGTGTTTCACTTTGCGGTGATTACTCTGGTCGAGCCTCGGCGTGTTTTCTCCTCGGGATGGGTAGGGGTACTCACAAAACGAGGATGTTATGCACGGGCTTTTCTCGTCTTAGGTCGTAATCTAGACGTCTTTTCTGTGCGGTTTCTAGATACACGCTTTATCCAGCCTGGCCAGATGGGAAAAGTGTCACGACACTGGAGTCTCATCGAAATTTCGCCCAATTTTACCAGACGCCACAATTCACTTTGAGAAATGTCTAAAAAATTATCCATTCACATCTTTCGGATTACATATTCTTTTGGAACAACTTAACCCCGCCAGTTCGACGTACGCATGCATAGTGCTCATTGATCCGGCTAGAGTGGTGAAGAAAAAACGGAAAAGCCGAGCGCGAATGTTAAAATGCTCGTTGCGGTGTCACCGCAGGAAAACAAAAAGAGATTTGTGTACAGTTTATGCGCTGCGCAAAATTATTTTTTTTTTATGACAGTTGGCTGCCATAGCAAAATAAGACATCTCGCCTAAGAAGTGCACGTGTCGGCTTTCATAAAATAATAAAATAATAAATAGAAAAGCGCACACAAAAATATCCTTACAATCGGGACGGCCGGAAGGCCATCCGCCAACGGGAGTGCTTTTATATAAACTATATTTATCGATCTGGCCTCTCCAGTCTACGGTTAAGCTAGGCGGCGGCTTGATTTGCCGAGCACAGCCTACTTTAATGCAGCGCCGGTCGCACTTTGCCTTTTTGGGGTCAATGGAAATTTCTCTCCAGATCTTGCCAGATATTTTGCGTGCGTGCGTGCGTGCGTGTGTGTGTGCGTGCGTGCGTGCGTGCGTGCGTGCGTGCGTGCGTGCGTGCGTGCGTGTGTGCGTGTGCGTGTGCGTGTGTGCGTGTGTGCGTGTGCGTATGTGTGTGTGGGGGGGGGTAGGTGTGTGTGTGTGGGGGTGTGTGTGTGTGTGGGGGGGGGGGGGGGTGTGGTTCACTAACCAGGGAGCCAAGGGCTCGAGGCTCACCGGTACTCAAGATCTGTTGGAGAACTTTCACCATTTGTTAACACTGACCTAAACACTGCATTCAGTGATAGGCGTACACTGAAAAAGAAGTGAACAAGCGGCGCGAGAGGAAGCACTGCTGTCGTTCTCGGTGGCTCTGTCCACCTCTGTTTGTTTCTACAAATGCGTTTGAGAAAGGCGTTCAAATTTGGGAGGACCATTTTTGCTGGCATTTGGAAAGTTCGTCCCGCTCCCAGGGCGACGTTCGTCTCGTTCTGACATTCAATCTCCTCGATCAAAATATTCTGTGGTCCCCACCGTTCACACGCTGACAGTGTTCTCGAGAGTTCGGTACAGACGAAAGAAACCACAGTCACTCCAGCTTGAGGAACGCGGGGGCGCGACAAGTGCTGAGCATCTCATTAACACTCGGCACCCAATGAGGTTGAGGCATTAGTCAATCACAACGCCCACTCACGACTCACAACGCGAGAAGCGCAAACGTAATAAGCGACATACATAAAATTGTAAGAATAAAACATAGAGGACAAGCACAAGACAACCTCTGTGTTTTATTCTTTCAATTTTATGTATTCATGTTCAACCCGCTCGCCTTCACCAGTAATAAGCGACGCCCTGCGTTTCTTAAGCCACGAGTGTCTACGACGTCTTCGTCGTAGCAGGATCAAAATATAACAAAGTGTCTACTTCGAGTGTCTTTTTCCATGTATTTCAAATTTTTAGGGGGGGGGGGGGGGGGGGCTTTTGAATCTGCATTTGGGTCGCGGTTTGTTTCGCATTTTTGATTCGATCGTTTTCGTTCTAACTTTCCAAACGTTCTATATAGCTTTGTGCTGGGGTGTGCCGATCTCTGCTCCCGTCCGTTATTGCAGCGACAAATTTCCTCGCGTGTGAAGAAAAAAATAGATTCGGACACGATGTGTACGATAGAGCGATGCATGTAGTCAAGAGAGTGTATCAAATGCACTCCCAACGTGCCATAATAGTTTAAAAAAAAATTTAAAATATAGTATTGTACGTAGAGTAATTGAAATAGACACAACTCTGCTCTAGAACTATCCACCACCGGTATGCTACAATCAAAACAATAAAAGCTAGAAAAAAATACTTCAGCCACTAGACCTTAGTTTGGCGTTCGCCGTCAGCTACCTTTCCCCCAGCTTCAAGGAAAGAAATGTTTCGACTTTCTAGATGCTACAGAGACGAAAGTGGCTAAAAACACTACCTTCCCTCCGGCCCGTAACTGATAACGGCCAACCGGTATTCTGGTCCGCAGGTAATGGAAGAAAAACATCGCCGACGGTAACCTCCTCATGGCACTCCAGCGGTCGCGGACTCGGCGTCTTTAGTGTTTGTTCTTCCCGCACGGACATTCGAAGCCGAATCTCACCTCAGCGGGCACATACTGGTGAACAAAGACGGCGGGGTAGGGAAAGCGGAGATGGAAAAAGGAGAAGAAGAAAAGAGAAAATCCCGAGGCCTAGCAGCTAGACGCCATGAACCGTTTCTCCTTGCGATGGAATGTGACGGAAGCCACCAGCCATCCCCGTCAATCCAGAACTGCGAACAAATCACGTAACGGCACCCCGTAAATCGCTGCTTTTTTTTTTTTTTTTACGAAGGTTAGGTGACATTATGCGACCTTGGATTGGCTTTGATGGTTTGTAGCGTCTCCTGCGGTTCATCGTGAAGTGGGACGGAGTCTAGACGGGCACGTAAGGCCGTAACCCAAGCGAACTTGCGATCTCAGACACGTTTGCCTCGAGGCCGTCCAATGCCAAAATAAGGGACGAAGAGAGTGGCGCTGCTCCGGTTACGTGTTTTCGCGGTGCAGCCTTTCAGGTGAACCTTGCGGCAGGGTGCCGCTGAATTCAGCATTGAGAACGTCGTCCCCCCGCCCCCGCTATTCTCGGTCGACACTCGTTTCGAGTGTTTGCGCGACGACGATCAATGGCTGCATTTTTACTCGTAGTAGGGGCTCCTAGGGGCTCCGAATAGATAGGCGCGTGCTGCGTGACTGCTCTTTTTTTTTTTTTTGTACTAGGGCGGTAACTTGCGTCACCTAGGCAACTATTTCTCAGCCTGTTTTATCTCGGACATCAAACTCCTAGAAACTTTTTGTTGTGTGCTTTGTTAGGAGACGTGTGTCGCAAAATAAACGTTCCCCGGGAGTAAAAACAGTTTTAGCGCGATATTCATATATCGGGACGCATTTTCAATTAGGAGCGATTATAATAGTTCAACCATAAAGTTATTATAATGTACGCTAAAGGTTCAACTGGCGCTAGTGTCTATGTGACTTCTGGGAGGTAAACTGAAGCAGACAGCAACCAGTCTACTTTTGCGATGCTTCTGTGCATTCCTATGGGAAAACGCGCGCACATTTTGTCTCTTCGCCGGAAAATAACATTAATAACTTGTTATTTCGATTGTACCATATAGTATGTACCTTCATTAACATTTTAAAAGTGTAATTGCTTTAGTTACAGCATTTTTCTTTACCACTGAACGATGACAAACTTCGCTGTATTTTAGGCCCAAACCTCTGTACCATGACAGGTATGTAAAAATGAGCGGCGATTCTAAGCAAAATAACGATCAAAAGGAATGTAGAGTGTGTTCAAGGTTTGCTAGCATTCCGGTGGCGCTTATATATTTCTAATATGTCCCTCCTGTCATTAGAGAGTTTTAGTAATACGAATAGGAGCAAACGCAGACCCCTTACGTTAACGTTAACGTTGCGTCCTCCACACTGCGCATGCGCCATACGTACGTACAGCGGCGAGCCTTGCGTACGTACGCTCGCTATCGATTTTTGCGAACGTACGTAGCGGCCCCCTGCGTGCCATCTCGTTGCTCTCGTCGCGCACGGGAGAGCGCGAGACTAGTCCAGTTTGAAAAATGGCGGCGGTGAGGCAAACCAGCGGAAGTGCTACGCACATTTTACGGGTTCACTTTACCATTGAAGATGACATCAACCTCCTTAAAGAAGTCAACGCGAAGAACCTTTTCGAGCACCCACAGAGATGGGTGTCGATAGCCAAGAACGTTGGCGACGCCGTCGAACCCAAAAACGTGTTTACCGTGCGGTCGGTACAAAAAAAAAAAAAATAAATAAAGACAAAACACGTACACAACAGGCACACGGAAACACGCACTTCCGAAACAAAGCGAGGAGAATCGGGGCTTTGGATTGGCTTGACCGAATACTCGCCTTGGATTGTTTGAAGCAGTTTACAGGAGCACGTCTAGATGGCGCTACAAGTCTTTACGTATGCGTTCTTCTTCCGCTGTACTAAAAGTGCTAAAAGTGCGTATTCGACGCGCTCCGTAACGTTCCGTCGACGCAACTTTAACGCTAAAGGGCCATACGCACATTCGCGTTTGAACGCGTTTGAGTGCGTTGCGGAGTCCTTGCGGCCAGGCGCGGTCGCTTGCAGAGCGACGCGCGCCTTCCCGCAACGCTCGGTAGCGCGACGCAAGCGAGTAGAGACTCGCTCAACTTTCCGAAGCGTTGCGGTGCGTTCGGGTGCGTTCGACCAATCAGAAGCCGAAAGAGGAGAGGGGATGACGTGTTCGCTCGCCCCACCCGGCCAGACGTATCCGGTTCGCCGGTCGCAGTGCTTGCTTTTTCGTTTTGGGGAGCGGTGGGGACTGTATTTTCCAAGGCTGCGATGGTTCAAGCTTGACAAAACGTCGGGGAAGCCGGCGAGATTGTCCCAAGATCGAACACCGACGCCCTCACCGTGCGCCGCCATGTTGCCTTGGATTTCGCTTACTATTGGTGAGCCACTAGCGACGATAGCGCGTTCTTATTGGCTCTTGACTGCGGTTGACTGCGTGTCAACGCAACTGTGCGTACAAGTTTGGCGCAAGCGGTCTTCGCAACGCAACGCGTCCGCTTGCCGCTACGGAACGCTCCGCGCTCAAACGCGAATGTGCGTATGGGCCTTAACGTAGGGGGCTTGCGTTTGCCCCTATACGTATTACTAAAACTCTCTATTAAATGAAAATGACTCCGTCGTGCGCATCTTTACGATCGGTTGAAAAGACATTCGAACGTAAAAAATAATGTATGTGGGCTACAAAAGGTGCGTATTTTTATTATTTCCTATGTCGGGCAGTTTTTATTGGGCACCTGTTTTCTGGCTTCTCCCTGTTTGCAAATATTTGGAGCGTGCGGGTGATGATTTGAACCCAGAACAAGCATCTTCGCACATATTCATGAGCAGAAAGAATAAAGCAGTGTGTATTTATTGGAAAGCGGATTATATTACGTGGCTTTCAATTTATTTTGATCGTCTGCATGCATAGCGAGTCACTTATCCAGTGTTACTACCTAGTTCTTGCCGTCTCTCTTAGTTTTCCAGGTGTCTTTCGTCCGTTTGGCATGTTAGAAAGCGCCAACGCCTTGTTCGCGCTAACAGTGTCCGACGGTGCACATAAATACATTTACAAAGCAATTTTAGCACCGTATTTTATGCCACGAATTTAAAATAAGAACGCCGTAACTGACCAATTATATCGTCTCGGTGACTGAGAAATGTTCCAATGTGCCTAGTACGTTCGAATTATTCGTGATATTTGCTCTTATACTCGAGCGCAGAGAGAAAATGCATTTGGCTTTTTTCCATAGAAATGCATTACCGCAAGTCAATTTCGGACTGGTTGCTGTCTGCTTCAATTTGCAGCAGCACACCAGCGCCAGTTGAACCTCTAGCGTACATTATAATAACTCTATGATTTCAGCACGTGGGCCCCAGATAAAAACATGTTTCCAAATCGTTCCTAGCGACGCTGAACTCCCAAAGAATATTTTAATATCCAGGATTGCGGACGTACGAAACCAAATAAATATTTCAACGTAGAGAAAACACTTCTTAACGCAACGTTTCCGTCGTCAAAGTCAGTTTGATGTACAAGGAAGTCCGAAACGTAACACTGCCTGACCACGTCGGCCAGGAACAGAAGCACCGAATAGAAGCACGTCCAGACGCTCAACACGAAGCCCACAACATCTTTGTTGAGGTTGTTTTCGTGACATATGTCTTGAAAGCAAAATAAAATGTCCCTGATATGTTTTTCTCTTTTTTTAAGTTTAGTTAGCGATAGTTCACCCCTTCCTCTTTAGAACTCACCATTCCAAAAACGCACTTCTACGTTCACAGAAATGGTGAGCCGTTCGCTGACGAGCTGACTTGGTGGCGCCCAACTTATCGAAAGACGGTTGACGCCAGCGAACCGGCGTTGGCATGATGGCGCATAAATCATCAAAACCAAGGGATTGTTTACCGCAGCTCATTCGATTTTTTTTTCTATCGCTAACAGAGCATGGCACACCCGATTATCATGGCGCAAAGCCGCTATGTTTCGTGTCATATTCACACCGATAAGGTGAAAACGGCAGAGGTCAGCTTCGGTTGTTCCGCCTCCAGGAACTCCTCTATTCTCAAGCCCCCCCCCCCCCCCCCCCAACACCCCTAAAAATTTAGACACCCCCCCGCCCTCTCCCTAATTTCAATTCCTAAGGAAACCTCTGGAGCCATCCGACATTTTAGTTGTCAAAGTACAACCTATTTTGATGAAGAAACACCAGCGAACTTAATTTTTCCGGCACAAGACAGCTTCTCTTAGCCGTAACTATATTTCCAGCTGCAGAAAATACGCGCTCTGAGTTCGCAGACGAGGCTGGGATGCACATGTACTTCATCGCAACTTGCGCGACTGCTGGGGACCTGGACTCGTGGTCTCTCTACCATTTGAGAGCGTCCAAGTTGTGCCCCAGCCGTGGCTCGGACAGTTATGGTTTGAACTGCGCCGACGGGTCGCTGGGACCATAGAGTTATTATAATGTACGCTAGAGGTTCAAGTGGCGCTAGTGTGCTGACGCAAATTGAAGCAGACAGCAACCAGGCGAAAATTGACTTCCGGTAATGCATTTCTATGGGAAAAAGTGAGTGCATTTTCTCCCTGCGCTCGATCATAAGAGCAAATATCCCGAATAATTCGTACGTACTAGGTAGCTTGGAATATTTCTCAGTCAGGCCGACGAAAGAATTGGTCAGTTACGGCGTTTTTCTCTCGAATTCATCGCATTAAAAACGGTGCTAAAACGGCTTCGTACGTGTATTTATGTGCACTGTCGGACACTGTTAGCGCGAAAGCGGCGTCGGCGATTTCCAGCGTGGGGGATATACATGTCAAACGAACGGAGGACATCTGGGTAATGAAGAACGGCGGCAAGAACTACACAGTAACACTGGATCAGAAACTCGCAGTGCATGTACAATCAAAATAAATTGAAGGCCGCGTAATCTATTCCGATTTTAAATAAGTAAGTACCGCTTTATTCTTTCTGCCCTGAGCGAAGCTGCTTGTTCTACGTTCGAAATACCACCCGCGCGCTCGATATCTTTGAGAACAAGTGCGCGATAAAAGCTGCCCGGCAGAGAAAACAATGCGAAGAGACACCTTTCATAGCCCACGTACTTTATTATCTACGTTTTGAAGGTTTTCGCTCATGCACGACGGGATCATTTTCATATAGTGACAGGACTGGCATATTATCAATATACAATCGTCACCGGAATGCTGGCGAGCCTTGAACCCACTCTATATTCCTTTCGCTTGTAATTTTGCTTTGAATCGTCGCTTGTTTTTACACACCTGCTGCGGAACACACGTTTGCGACTGAAATGTAGCGAAGTTAAACATCGTTCACTGATGAAGAAAAATGCGCTAACTAAAGCAATTACACTTTCACAGTGTTAATCAAGGTACATACTATTCGGTACGACCCAAATAACCAAAGTGTTCCGTGTTATTTTCCGGCGAAGAGGAAAAATGGGTGCGCGTTTTCCCATAGGAATGCACAGGAGCACCGCAAAAGTAGACTGGTTGCTGTCTGCTTCTATTTGCGCCACGGAAGTTGCATAGACACTAGCGCCAGTTGAACCTCTAGCGTACATTATAATAACTCTATGGCTGGGACGGCTGGGTATTAAACAGTCTGTCGAGCCCAATCGCTTGGGGTTGACTCGTGCTCGCCCCCAGTGATTTCCCTACACACACCTTAGGGGGTGTACACACCCTCCTTGTTTTTCTGAAGGCTCTTCCTTAATTTGCAATTACCCCTCTATTCTCGATGCCCCCCATTAATATTGAGATCCTTCCCCCCCCCCCCCCCCCCCCCCCCCCCTAATTTCAATTCCTGGGGAAACCCCTGTCCGCTTCTCCTTGTGATTTTTCGTATCGACGTCGACCATCTCTGCTACTGTTCACGCTTTTGCAGCCTGAGCGACGCCCCTTGTTTTTTTTTTTTCTATAGGCACCCCCTTAATTCGCAACGACTCCTCTATTCTCAATACCCCTCCTACCTCACCCCCCCCCCCCCCTAAAAATTTAGACACCCCCCTAATTTCAATTCATGAGGAAACCCCTGGTTGTGAGCTTCGAGCATGCACGCGCAGCCGTAGCACGACGGAAGGCGGGAAGTGCGTGCTAGAGGCTGGACGTTCAAAAGAATGAGAACGGCGGGGCTTTCGTCTCTGGTGTCTGTGCTCCGGCACGCTTTTCTTGCCTTCCGCCGTTCTTGGGCTGCGCTTGCATGCTGGAAGCTCGCGAGACGCTGCAGCATTGTACAAGTGTATTAAGCAGGGTGTCAAACCGAACCCGAACCCGAACCGAAAACCTGATCAAAACCGTTATTTTTGACCAAACCGGAACAAAACCGAAACCGAAATCGAACGCTTCATATTGAACCCGAACCGGAACGAAATCATAATTTGATGTGGCAGTTACCGGTTCGACGAAAACGGTTCAGAGCCAATTGTGTCAATAATCGGTCTAAATTGGAAAAGTTGGAAATGTATTTTTCTTATGTTGCCAAAACTAATTCTATATACTGTGAAGTATTTTTACGTTTTGTTTTTATTGCATACGCAATCAAAAATACATCATCATCTGGAGAGCTTCAACTTTGCTTTGTTTCTTGGATTGACTCTGGGGGAGCGGTAGCGGCGGCGGCTATTTCAAAGCACCGCTTGGCCGCTTGGCTACGAAATGTCCAAGTGTCGGAGCGGATTGCGCCACTGTAGGCACGGAGGCCTACGCCTCCACGAATGTTTGACCTTAGGATGGACCGTAGTTGCAGTCG
Organism: Ixodes scapularis; assembly: GCF_016920785.2. NCBI lineage: Eukaryota > Metazoa > Arthropoda > Arachnida > Ixodida > Ixodidae > Ixodes > Ixodes scapularis. Next base: position 46,023,101 of record NW_024609879.1, on the reverse strand, counting down.
ATGAGCTATTTAACCAATCGAGCACCGAGAGCGCACCACGTGAGCTTCCGCTTGAGTGCGGCGACACCCTGAAGGAAGGGGGAGACAAGTACCGCGCTGCTTCGGCAGTATACTTTATAGGATCGCCTGTGGTCCATTTCAATGAAAAACAATATTTTCTTCAACGTGCTCAAAGTGTTACCTTACAAAAAAAACAGAAAAAAAAACATAGGTTGTCGGAGGCAACCTTACTCGACGATGATTCGCCGACGCACCCCACCCTGAAAGGAGGACGGGGGGAGGGGGGAGGGGAGTGGGGAGAATGAAATGTGTCTGTTTATTTTTTTGTAGGTTTGTCAGGCTAGCAAGGCCAGTATGTCGCCTGTTCAACCATTTTCTCATTTTTGTTTGAAATCCTCTCTCATCGTCTTCAACTGAGTATTCGAGAAACGTCGTTCGCTGTGGTGGAATAACCGGAACTTTGTTCGGTGGCTGACAGGTACGAATGAGCCGGTCTGAGTCCCTCAGACCGGGTCATTTGCATAGAGCGTTGTTTGCAATAAAATGTCAAAGTTTCTAGACAAAGCATCACCACGAGATCTTTAGAAGAGCGTTTTCTCCGCCGGAACCCGAAGCGCTGTGAAGATGTAGTCCCATTTCATTATATGTACGTGCATGTTCACGTGCCCTGTCATTGACACATCGGCCAGTCTGGTCGACGTATACACGACCACAGCTTAACGGGATTAGCTAAACCACCTCAACTGCGCACTCGACGTACCTGTTTCTGTGTTTTACGGCACATTTGTTTCCTCTCGTGCCCCTGTCAGCCACTCAGGGGCATAGGTGTGACATCTTACTGGGTGCCAAAGACAAGTAGCATGTATAAAAAAAAACACGTGTGTTCAAAACAAGCAAAACAAATCGAAACACATGAAAGACAAGCAATCTAGTTAAAGACCTTTTACTGTTTACAAAATCACAGCCCAGCGTGTGATCTTCACAGCCCAGCACGTGAGTGTTTGTCGCTTCGGAAAGCGAGCAAAACACGCGCTATCCGCGCGAAAACTAAAGATGGCACCGGCCACAAGCTTTGTTTTGGAAAGGTCTATAGGCCCATCCCAAAAACAAGCCGTCTTCTGGCAGAGTTTCAAGTACTGCACAGCTGCGTGTGCAAAAGACACCCTCAAAATGGAAAGCCGATCACTTATATATAGTTCACTTAAGAACAGTTATATACAATTAATAGCCTGGCCACATAAATGGTGTCTTGCGCAGGTCACTGTGCAGAGTATTCATATCTGCCTGAAGAGGGAGTAGTATTGGGATGGGGTTCATTGCAAGTATCTCGTGCTCAGAAAAGGCTGCAGAGAGTGCTCGGTCAGTATTAAAAGGTCCAGGTAGGAACCGGTTCGAACCGGTTCGCGCTCATCAAAACCGGTAACCGGAGTGATATTAAGTGCGCTACCTTAAACCGGAACCGAACCGGAACAAAACGAATGCTACTGAACCCGAACCGAACCGAAATAATGACCGGTTTGACACCCTGGTGTTAAGCTGGTGCTGGAGGTGGGACAACATGAACCCCTCCCTATACCGTGTTCACCAATTGCCGAATAGTAGAGTTTATTGGTGAAGTCTGACGCTTCGAAACGCCCCTCCCCGTAAAAATAGGGATTGTTCGTCGATCGTAAGCATAATGATAGCCGGCCCCAGCTGGCCCCGTGGGCGCAATCCAAGCTGAACCTCACGGTACGAGCTCCCGCTGGCAGTGGAAAGCTCTTGCGAACGATCTACGAGGGGTCAACAATGTCGATATATTCGTGAGAGTGTAATACGGTGGCGCCACGTTTTTCCACGCACCCAATTGCGATACCTTCGATACGAATTGGCCTACGTGCGATACTGCCCCTACTGCCGCCCCCTTTGCGTAAGCGGCACTAAAATGACTACGTTCCACCAAATGATGAGCGGTCATTTGCCTTCCCACTAAAAGCCAAACACTGCGCGCACGCGCGGGGCTTTTCCAGCTAAAGTTCCTTCTGCTAATATCGCAAAAAAAAGGTTGCTCCGTCAATATTGCCGAAGGTCCCTCTGCCAATATTGGTTTATTAAAGGACCTTTCCTCCGTTTCAACTTAATATTGACTGCGGTGGGCCTGTATCTCGATCCATATCAACCAATCCAACGCTGCAAAGGAGTCAGGGGACGTTCCGCTTCGCCGCAGCAACGCGAGTTTCACGCGGTCACGTGTCACGCTCTCAGCCCCTGATTGGTTGGAATGGCTCGATAGCGTCCATTGCGCTCCATCTTAAGGTAAAGCGGAGCGTAGGTTCAGACAAACTCTCAGCCGTTCACTCTCGTTGGACCCCAGCACGCTTGAGTATTGTGTGTGTGTGTGTGTGTCTGTGTCTGTGTGTGTGTGTGTGTGTGTGTGCGCGCGCGCGCGCGCGCGCGTGTGTGTGTGTGTGTGTGTGTGTGTGTGTGTGTGTGTGTGTGTGTGTGCCTGTGTGTGTGTGTGTCTGTGTGTGTGTCTGTGTATGGTGTATGTGTGTGTGTGTGTCCTTGTATTGGGCTGCTTTGTTTCGTCTGAAGCTCAATAGGGAGGCAATGTTTGAGAAACCTATTGCAATTACTTTTTTTTCAGAGTGTTGTTTGTCTTTCACTGTTGCAATGTGCTCCGGCGCGTTGGATAGTGGAGATTGTAAACTGGAGAAAGATGCCGCCAAGTTAAAATCACTAATGCACCATTAGTAATTTTAACTTGGGCCAAACAGTGTGGTAACTCGGACGTTGCATTGTAGTTTGCTTAACGACCAATTGATAGGCAGCTGAACAGTTATGGGGACATTAGGCTGCCTGCGTTTTAAAACTCCCATTTATGGGTACTTAGCTTCCTTTTCTATTGCGTAGGTGTAAAACTTGCGGGTTAATTTAGTGTCGCAAAGAACAACCTACCCAAAAAAGGTATTTCGAGATTTGCGTTTCTTTGGCGAACGAACCAGTATATTAATATTTTGACGTAAAAATATAAACCTTAAAATTTGTACAGAGTTTTAATTTTGTATTTTTGGTTTATGTATATAACTTAGACACGTGTAACCGAATATATCAATAATAAAGAAGTTCCCGTCATCGCTTTTGGAGGTCATGTTCCCGCTCTTTTTGTCACAGATTTCTCAATCTAACGCAAATATGAACGCAAAAACAAATAAAAACATATGGATTACATGGATATGACCGCTGTTCTAATGCTTTCCTTTTTCGCGAATTAAAATAACAAAAAGGGCGAGTACAATATTTCCCCCTTTCCCGCACTTTTCAGGCAAGGGAAGCTGTAACGCAGAATCACTGCGCCTTGCTTCGTGGTGATGATACCCAGATGAACGTCGTGCGCACTTTGTACCTCAACGGCGCGATCATCGCCGTGCGTTGAGTTGATGAAAGAAATCCCTGCCACAGCTAGTGCTCCAGTGGCAGTGGAACGCCAAGTTCGCGTCTCCTTCGTTCGTAAAGCCCAGTTTATAATCTCGCCTTTTCGCTTTTCACCGTTTACACCTAAACACATGCGTATTCCCTTTTGCCTCCACTCCGTCACACTATAGCCCGCCGTGACAGCTGAGGGTGCTGGCCGCCTTGTGTCGACACTTTAAAATGCCTTTCTCCGCGTGCCAGCCCCGTTGCCGCGATAGACCCTTCCACAAAATGTCCGCGCAGTCGCCTGCCCGCCATTTCTTTGCTCACGTCCTCTGACCGTGTATTATTGGACACGAGCGCCACGTCATCGTTCGGCGAGGACTCGGATCCAACCAATCACGCGCGCTCGGAGTCCGAGCGACGGCGACCGCCAATGTTGCTCGACGAACTTTTGGAAAGGGTCTATATGCGGAGTGCAAGTTCGTCTACTTCTTGCGCAGGAGTTGAGGTGACGTCACAACGACGCAAAGTTCTTATTGGCTGATAGGGAAAAAAAATAGTTGGTAGACCTCAAAGCAACTAGAATTGATATCTACCCACTATTTGTTCCCGTCGACCAATAAGAACTCGTCGTCGGTCTGACGTCACCGAAACTCATGCTCAAGAAGAGACGACGTGCTCTCCGCATTGGTTACCCCATAGCCTCCTCTGTACTGACAAAGCCTGGCAGATCGCCACGAGAAGAGATGGAAATGGAAAGGGTGAAGCGGCAGACAACGGATGAGAGGAGAGCCACGTGACTGGCACCCGCTACAGCGAGACGCCGAAACACACCTCCCCCGAGCGAACAAGTGCGTTTTGGGTCCTCGCCACTGCAAAAACTGTGCGCTGACGTCCAAGTTCCCCGAGAAATGGCTCTTTGATGCTCTGTGCTACCAGATCCTCGCGCTCCAAATCTGCGACCGGGCACTCTATGGCTCCATCGTGGAACTGCCAGGCGTTATGAGTATAGAGGAGGCTTGGGTTCAGCACGGGGTTGAACCGGGGATAGACGGTATTTATATGGGTGCAGCTTCGCGTGACGCTCGTGCGTTACGGAAATATGCGTTCCCAGTATCTGCGTTACAATAAACCCCAGTACTGTACGTTTAACGCTGAGTCCCGAGTGCAGACTACCCTACGATCCGATAGGGGCAATCAAGCGGCGCCGAAAGTGCACCGTCACAGCGGTGTTCGTCTTCTTCGTGCGTTATCTCTCGCCGGCGTAAACAGTGACGTGCAGCAAATGCGTCGTACTCCTGGTTGATGTTGTTGCAGTTTTTCTTCTTATGAGTGGTGTACTACATGTTATGCTAAAACTTAAAGTCTGTTAAAGAATGTTAGCCTGCCGTATCCACTCACGCATCGCCCATTGGATGCTTCCAAAACAAGTCTTTCTTTTTTTTTTTTTTTGCAATAAAAATTTGATTAGATCACGGTAACGCACGATCAAACACAGATTTCGCGTTCAGGAACAGCGTGTCCTGCTACAAATTACTTAGAAAGAAGTGGAGCGCCAAAAAAAATCAGAAATATATGAAGTATGGAAAACCGAGAACGGCGGTTATCAATCGGGAGCAATTTCACATTCCGTACACTTTTAGGGATCACATTCTCGGCAATCTGTCAAAAAGATAATTCGAACGCTTTTGAAAAAAAAAAAAAAAAAAGCGGGATTTTTGCATTTTTCTTATCTATTCGGAGATGAACTAACCGGAAATAGGGAAAATTGGCTATTCACACCATGATTGCTTTTTAAACCCAGTGATCCTTCATCGTTTTCCAGGGTTATACTGACGTGAATCGCGCTTTTTCTGCCCACGAAGTAATGATTTTCACCACTAGCGCATATCCACCATTAAAGAGGCCGTGCAACGATATTCGCTTAGAATATTTTTCACTTTACGCGAACTTACTGGCACTAGGGGAATCCAAGTATACTTGGATTCCCCTAGTACAGGAAAAAACGACCACAAGCGCCTGCTGAAAGTGTGAATCGCAATAACAAAGAATTGAAATGCAGTGAACAAGCTTTCTTTGTCTTTAGATGCGGAATGGAAGCGATTTCTAAATCTCTAATGGTATTGTTAACGTTAGTTCCTTTTTCTTCTAGTGTGTGTGTGCAGTCTTATAGCTGACTTTCTCAGTAAAAGGTCCAGTGCAATCTGTAGTTTTCCCAGCAAGTTTTTTTTTTTTTTTTTAATGATGTGTAGGGTTGTGCGAATATTCGAAATTTTGAATAGTAGTTCCGAATAATACACTATTCGATATACGCTTCGAGAAGAACTTCACTATTCGCGTTTTTCGAAGTGTTGATTGCGGTGGGTTAGCCCCGTTGAGTTCGCTTCTTATCGAGCACCGGTGCACTGCGGAGAAGCAATACCCGCGAAAGCAAGCTCCGCGGGTGTTTCTTCTGCGCATTACATCAGTACTCGGTAAGAAGCGGACTCAACGGAGTAACCCGCCGCGATAAACATTTGGAAAAGTATGAATATAAGCAGTTGCGTGCTTGGACAAAAACCGTACATTCAAAGCGGGAGGGTGCACGCGTGCCGGCTGTATATGAAAATAAATGGAAATTTTGTGAATGTGCATACAGTATCTACATTGTAGTAAAAGTTTTAAAATTAAACTGTCTGTTTTGCAAGAGTATACGTTGGGCACAGACACCCTTACAACCTGCGTTCATCATGCGCGAGTCATTCTTTTTTAACTCTAAATTAAAGAAAGAATATTTAAGATGTGTAAATTCACTCAATTGGGTATAGTTGGCCATTTCGATTGGATTGATTTTATGTCAAACTTGTTGTTTACTTACCATCCCAAGACATCAGACCTTCTGAGGTCACAGTTCATAAATATAGATAGATTAGACGTGGCTTATAAATGAACAGGTGGAACAACCTTCACAAGTTTCGCTGGGGTTTTGTCTAAGCATTATGTTATGGTAGTAAAAGGCGTGGAAAAACTATTCGATATTCGCTTCGAAAATATTCGGCCAAAACCACTACTCAGTTCGAATTCGCTTCGAACTCAAAATCCACTATTCGCAAAAGACTAATGATGTGTCATCTTTGGTTCTGTCAGTTTTTTTGTTGGTTTGACCCCATTGTTAGAGGTCCGGTGTCGTGTCTTTTGTGGAGAGAGGAGATATGAAGAAGGGTTCCCTTTCCTTCCTTTTTTTGTAGCGTGAGCTACGCTTTCCGAGGTTGAGCAGTTTCGCGTGGCTCGCATAATGAGCCGTGCGCCGTGCTGCGCATGCGCGAGGAGCAGTGACGTCACACGGCGCACAGCTGGCGCGCCAGAGCCGCCACCGCCGCGGGCGCCTCGCCCGTCTGCGCATTCCAGTGGAGTGACGTCATAGCCGCGGCAGACGCACTGGCGCCGACGCGTGCCCAGCTGTGCGCCTCTGTTGCGCAGTAGCCAAGTCTGACGCTGCACCGAAGCCGCTTGATGGCGTCTCTCATTCTGTGCGCATAAGCTCACGCTACGTATATCCTAGCATTGCCGAGCTAAGCCACCGCAATTTCTTTTTCAACCATATATAAATGGTTCTTACCTCAGCAAAGGTTTCGCTGTGTTTGAGACGTTCTCCTTCTCTTCCTTGTCGTCGTCTGTCATCACCTCAGTCTCGGGTTTTTCACTAAAATGTCAAGTATACTCGAAGGCAACGCCACTGACCAAGAAACTCCTTTGTTGCAGTGTAGTTTCAAGGGCAAAGGCGAGCGTTTTTTTATAATCTCTCCTTCGCAAAACTTGATGACGTAGCTGGGCGGTCGCAGTACCGCCCAGGGGCGATATTTGAATGCGGCTGATAGATTGGATCTCAGCATTGCGTGATCACTCGGTTTGGGCCCGTGATAATCAATAGCTCGACAAGCATTTGGGAAGTGGCTCGTGTCTCATATCTGCAATGACAACAATAGCCAAACGGAAACATTGTATGGAACTCAGCGTGTGTGGGTCCATATCACAAGAGCGAATGACATTTTAGCGAACGGCGACATTTGAGCGAATGGTCGTTTTAGCGAATAACGGGGGCGCGCGTTAACCCATCCGTCGCGCTGCGCTTTACGCCGCTTCGCGGCGACAGTCTGCGGCAACTCATTACAAAAATATGAACTCACTTGGCCCACCCGAAAACGCCGCTTCGCGGCGTCCGACTATTCGCTAAAGTGTCGTTCGATGAAACGTGGGCGTTCGCTAAAACGTCATTCGATCAAGCGAGTGCCTCCCCAGCGTGTGTCCTGTGCCTTGCCAACCTCATCGCGTTGCTATGAACAACTATTTTGGCTCCAGATCACGTGGCCGCTTGTTCTGGCTGCGATTTGCGGCCAGGCAGGCAGAGACTCAGTGAACGCAGCTCGGTCTATTCTAATTTGTTTCTGGGGCTTGTATACACCATTCCAATATTTACAAGGCCTGAGCCCAGCGTGCGATCTCCTAAGCCGAACACGGGCATGTTTGTCGCTTCGGAAAGCAAGCAATGCACGCGCCGTAGGTACGAACACTGAAAATGGAACCGGCCTCCAGCCCTTTCTTGGAATGGTCTATTGCTTGTCGCAAAAAAAGAATGCGTGTCGCATTGATCATTAACGTCAGAGATTCGTTCTAAGCGATCTTAACGCAATGTACGAAAGTCTTTGCATCACCCCTTTAAGCCAGAGAGCCGAATGCGACGTAGCCGCGTAATGATCTTGGCTATATCTCTCGACGTTATCTTACACTTCTAAAGCATCTGAAGTTACCTAAAGCGGCGGGTATTCTCAACGGAGTCCTTAACCAAAGCACACCTAAGTCCTCATAGCTTCACTTGTACGGGCAACCACATTAAAAAATAATCCAGCAACAAGACTTAAAAAAAAAAAAAAACTACGCTCACATAAAAAAAAAAATAATAAGTGCACCGTTTGATGCCGAAGGTGATTGGGAGCTTTGGGTGGAGCTTCGTTTTTCTAAGGGTCCATGCCGCAAAACGTGAACGAATGCAGATGAATGTTCCTCCTTTTCCGTGACGTCATTCAAACGATACGCTTGTACTGGGTAACGTTCTGACGTCATTTCTGTCTGTCGATTTTGGGACGTAGCCTCTTGTCAAACTCTTTTATCGAAACAGAATATATATCGGATTTTAAAGAAGTCCTCTATAGTCGCTGGGAGATCGAGAAACGCAGACAATACGGTGCGCAAGTTCGTCTGCTTCTGTTTCAGAGGTCGGGGTGACGTCAGAACGCCGGGCTCTGATTGGCTTTGATTGAAGGATAATGGGTAGACCTCAAGGCAGCTCACTTTGAGGTCTACCCACTAATATTAAATCGGAGCCAATCAAAGCTCGGCGTTTTGACGTCACCACGAGCCCTGAAAAAAAAAAAAAAAAAAAGCAGACGAACTTGCGCATTGCATAGTTTATAATGTGACCGAGAAATCGAAAGGAAGTTTACCAAATCGATACCCAATCTCGCACTGCCGGACAAAATAGTATGAAAACCTAGATATTATTCTTTTTTTTCTTTTTTCAGGATTTAGAGAAATCGTCTGATTGTTTTCTCCGCGTACATTCCTGCAGGTGGATTTCAACTCGCCAAATCGTCAAAAGCGAGAGCCCATCAACTGGGAGCAATCATCGGGTACCTCGCACGATGACGAAAGCCTTGCGCGCACGCTCCTCATTTTTTTAATTGCCTCAGAAAATTGTTTTCAGTTATAGCGTGAACACACCTGCTCCCTCTGTTTGTAGAGACGTGCGTACGTGGGTGCCATACAGTGTTACGGAGTTATTGCCACTCCGGAGTTGAATGTTTCCGGAATCATTTCGAAATACCTCGATCCGAGAAGGGAATGGGCAAAGGCACCGACTACGGGAAAGCCCGGGAACCTCCCCCCTTTCTCCTGCCTCCCCCCCTTCCCCCCCTCCCCCCCCCCCCCCCCCTCCTCTCCCGAGCTATTCTGAAAAGCAAGTACCACCGCCTCCGCCGGAGGCGGTGGTACTTGTTTTAACATATTAAAAGCTCAATTCCGGACGAAAAACAATAACAATAAAAAAGGAAACGAGCCTGCAGACGGCGGGAAATAAATACTAAAACACTGCATGCAGCTAATGACAATTGCGAGGGCAATTGTTAAGGCGCTTAATTCGCTCTTGCCCTACAAAATGAAAAGAGAAAGGCGAAAAAGGAGCTCGGGCCCCTTATATTTGAGGTGTCGCAAGCAAAAAGGAAGCAGAAGCAAGACGAAGCGACTCATAAAAAAAGGAAAGTGGTCCACTCACTCGCACTAGTGACGGCAGCGAAACATCTTTTGACACTCAAAGGCTTTTAAAGAAATGCCCCAGGTGACTTGTATAAAAAAAGAAAAACAGAAACAAAACAAAAATCTCATGAAAAAAAAGGCTAAACACAAAAGACAAAATACAATCTACGTGTTGTCGACGATGTGTTGTTGTTCTATTGCGGCAACAGGCGGCAAAATTCGAAGGTGCCACCAGACACAACCGAGAAAGCGAAGCTTCCGCGACCGACGACCGCGGACTCAAGAGTCGCCTGGCCGCCGGGTTACCTCCCAAGCGCCAGCCCAGCTTTACGGTAGCTCTCTACTTGGGTGTTGTCCCAAATTTACGAGGTGATGAGGAGGGCAAACAATCATGAGGACCAACTAGCCCGCCAGATCATCTTTCTGAAGGGGAAACAAAAATGTACTTTCTTTTCTTCTTTTTTTGTTAGGGGAGAACCCAAACTAGCATCAAACAAGCCAAGCGTCGTTTTTGTTTTGTTTAAATAATCCTTCTTTCTGTCCTTTTCTGTCTTCAATACTCTCACTGGTTTCGTTCCCTCCAACTTCGAAATTCGAGACAAGGAGGGGACAGCTCGCACGTATACTGTTCCAGCAATATCATAAACAAAACTACAGTAATTGCTACTTTTGTACTAGGACGGAGATATATGCACAAAGTAATGTTCGCGATCAAAACTCACAAGATGACAAAGCTACATTAAGCATGCTCGTATTTTTATTCGGCTGCTCTTGTATCTGGAGCTTGCTTCTCATTGCCATGTTGCACTGCTAAATTACTTATTTCGAATAATTGTTCTCGAGACGTAATCGCATTTCTAACTTGGTAAGGCGTCTTTCCGGGGGGACTTGAAAACATTCCGCCTATGGGAATGAGAATGTAATGGCGGCAGCACTGGGAGGAATGTATTGGTAAAGGTATTGGATGCATTTAGCCGTAATAGGGTGAGAATAAAATTACCTCTGTTCTTAAGCGAGCTGCAGGCGAAGACGTGGCCAAATGTGCTTTGCAAACACCATCATTGGGCTTGAGATATCTGACCGGCTCAGGTTCCTTCGAGAATGAAAGTGTCACCCCAATGAAGCAACCAAAACTGTAGAGTTGTAGGAGGAGCACATCTTGCTCCTGGCTACGAGGGGTGAAAATGTGGCTGTTATGACCATGTGCGAGCACCAGTGGTAGGCCACCAGGCAGGGACAGTGTCACACCGCCCACTTTTCTTTAATGCCTGACTCCTCACTTACCATGTACCTTCTACAAGTGGGGAATATATACAATAATTTTGTAAAGAAAATTGGTGGCTTGAAGTTTTCACGTCTGTTGCGAGGCCTTCACGCTTGATCGCGGGATCAATATCTTCAGTGCCACCCTATAAAACGCCACTAGCGCTATGTGCGACAGCCGCTCGGTTTTGTAGAACTAATGCTTTCGGGGCGTGTTCTCCATATTTTATTTTTGTGGTTGTCTATGCGTTTGATAACTTCAGTGTATGCTGACGTTATTCTCCGGCTACTTAATAGGGAGTTTTCGTAGACCGCGCTGCGCCCTCCGCTAAGCGTTCCGCAACGAAGAAGTTGCTACTGCGCCTGCGCGCCGATAGCCTTGACTGTGGAGTTCTCGCTATCGTAGCGGGTTGCGGAGGGCCTTGCGGGGCCGCGAAAACGATCTACGAAAACTCCCTAATGTAGCTGTCAAGCGTTATTTTTTTACGGTTGGGAGTTAGGGGAACGGAATGGAATGGTTCAGCCGTTCAGGAATGGGAATGGGCCCAGTGTTTTTATCCTAACGAGTTCAAAAGAATCGAATAATCGAAAAATCCAATTCCCTGAAAGTGAGTTGAAATGAGAGGGAGGCAAGGGGTGGGGGGTGGAAGGGGGTGCTCATTTCGCTACACTGGGGCCCTAACGTCGCGTCTGACCGCCAAGAAAGATTGTGAAAAAGACAAACAGAAATCACTGGTGGCTTTCGCTATCTAGGTTTTGGTGTCACCTTGATTGTATATTTGTTTTTATTAACTAGAGCAAAGGTTGGTAAACCAAGTAGCGTTTCTGAACCTAGAAGTCGCACGCTTTCAGAAGATATCCTTCGCTATGGGTATCATGGTAAAACGGCGAATCTGTCCAGGTCTTCATTCTACGTCGAAATAATCAAGAGATCATCAAACTTGTGTTTAACGTGCCCGGACCACAGCTTACCGAAAATAATTACCTTACTGCGTTTTGCTTTACATCCCCAGTACATCGCAACTTCAACGTCTCCATTGGTTCTCAGTTGGATACTCGGCGAGAATGTCGGCGGGATCGCCGACTTTTCACGCGAATATTATACTTAGAGTCCCTGTTCCCAACTGTAGGGTTGAACGGAACGGCATTAGTTTAACGCGTTTTTATGGTGAGCAGAAAAAAAAAATATGCATATTCCGCATGAGCAGAATTCGTCTGTAACAGTGTTACATTTTCTACAAAAACTCTAGTTGCAAAAAAAACGTTCTTGTTTTAGTACAAACGCAAAATACGTTAAGGCGAGCGCCACGTAGAAACATGCTGACACATAAAGCGACCAGTATTTGGTTTCCCTAATGGCCGTGACACAATTTTTAATTATAATAATAACAGTAATAATTTTTCTTGGTGCGCAAAGCAACCAACTGGGGTTCATTTCGCTGCACTAACATGGTACGTGTGATTCAAAAACTGGAGCAATACAATGTAAAGGATTCAATAACAAAGCATGCTCTTGATTCACAAATTGGCAACAAACCTTGCCACTTGCTTCTTAAAATTGGTTGTCTCTGAAAAGTCCATCCTTTGACTATCTGAGCGAATGAAAATCCGTTTTATATGTCATTGGGTCACTGAAATATGTGGTATAAATGTAAAAGACAAGAAAATGTGTAGTCTAACGAGAAGGGGCATGAATGTTGGTGTCACATAAAAGTGTTCTATCATTTATGATTGAATTTGCTATCCTTTACAAAATTGTTAAATCAAGCTTGATTTTTCTATAAAGTAGGGCTCCCAAAGAACAATTATCTAGGAAAAATATTCTGTGTTACAAATGACAAAAATTTATAGTAGGAACATAAAAGGCAAGTGATTTCTAGTCGAACGGGATGAAACATAATTATTTACCTCACCTAAAGTCATATTAGTATCTACTATTTAATGTACTAGCTTCGCACTCTGTCCTATCAAAAATGGTTCTCGTGGGAAATTTATGAGAAACAAAATGTGTTTAAAAGAAAATCGAGGTTTAAAATGCACTCTAGAATTATAAAGCTTAAGTGCATATTGATTTCCCCCCTATACATATTTTCACGAATTCTTTTCGAATAGTTATTTGGCTATCTTTTCTGATAAAAGCCTTTCGTTACCAATATATAATTTTCAACAAATATTGACGAAGAATGACGTATACATCCACGTACTAATTTTCTTTCTGCTGTTTTGAGAACATTTTATAATAAAAGTCGTTCCTAGAATTCTGTATCTTGCCTTACTGGTCCCTTAACACGCATTGTATTTTATTATAATTGTTTTGTTTTAAAAAGTGAATTTTTATTTTATTATTTATTCTTCATTCAGACATCCACTGGCTTTAAAAGTGGTGGCGTATCTACCAAAAAGCTTTTAGCGTAGAGAGTTTTACCTTATCTTTGTTAGTAAATGTGGTTAGTGCAAGGCTCTAAATAGACGTAAAGTCAGATTTAGTCACATCAAATCAAATTAAATCAGTTTTATTTTCACCTTGTAGAAAGACAGGTGAAGAAGCTGTAAAAAAAGCTGCAATAACAGAACTATATCAGCAATATCAATATTTCAAGATACCGGATTTCTTAAGTTTAAGGTACAAAAAATAGCAACAAAATGGTGAGTTGGGCGAGTTGGTTCATTGTACGGAGAAAATAGCGTTTACGCATCGTTCAACAGACTCGAGTTCTGAACGCTCGCGTGATAAGAGACATTCAGTGGTAGAATATATACTTGCTTCTTATATTGATGTTGCTTCATATTCAATTCATTAAAAAGTCGTTTATCATTGAAATGCAATCAACATATATATGCCATATTGCATGACATGGCGTCTCAATTCTGAGAATACAAACACTATCTTTTTTTTTTTTTTAATCTTAACCACGAGCACGACGAGTATTCACTCCTGCTTGCGTGATCCGTTTCTTTTAACTGCTCGTTTTTTCTAGCCAGCACGATGTTTTTCACACGCAGGCCATATATTCTATTCATTGTTAACGTTCCCGGCTGCGACTCACGATTTACTCACATTTACGTAACATTTTATACGCGTTAATGTATGCATTTAGCGTTTATGGTTTTCCTAAATGAGTATTTTGCGGACGTTAAGGCATTTTACATTTATAGCGTAGATTTATATGACTCGTTGGTCGGATTTTTTCGTGTCGGCGTCCTCACGCAAAAAGAAACCTTTAGCGATGGAAGCGAGAAGTGCATACATCACGAATACAAACTACAACACAGCATTCGTTTCAATAAAGAACAAGCACAAAACAAGCATTCGAACCAGATAATTGATTATAAGGCGCTCCTGATAACAATGCTAAGCACGTTGCGCTGACCGCATACGTTTCTCGGTAAAGATTACAGCTGAGAAAGCTGCCGCGGCGAAGGCAGCTTGAGACGTGGGGAGTGACGTCACTAGTCTTTCATATGTCAAACAAAAAGCCGCGTATACCCCGTTTCACCTTATGTCCAGACGCAGCGGACGCTACGAGCTATCCTAGCCAATCCCGGTCTGTGGATGTAGCCTTTGATACGCTTTTGCGCGCGTCAGTAAGGTAACGTGACACTCACATGGCCTTGGATTGGCTTCCGATGGCTCGTAACATCCGCTGCACTTCGACGTAAAGCAAAACGAAGTATAGCGCTACGTCCGTGTCACTTCTTTTTCTGGTCCTCGTCTTTCCGCGCTGTTTTTAATTCCGGAGTATAGCAACTGATTTGATTGTTGTTGCAGCACAGCTATGGGTAGGCCACGCACAGTTAGGACTCCCGAGGAGCATCCTGAATACGGGGAGCGGCAAAGGGGCAAAAAACGGCAATTCGACCAGCGGCGGCGTGCTGCGACCAGCCGCGGAATTTCGTATAGTGCAGCGGGCAATCGTTGAAGGTGCTACCACAACTTCGCTGACGAACCACCTTCACAGCGTGGATTGGAACCCCACCTTTTTTTTCAATATCTTTAAATGCGTCATATATTTATGTTAAATGTAATTGTATGCCATTTTTATATTAAAATATGCTTATCATTTTCATTCAATATTATGTGATTTCTAGATAATTAATCGTTATCACATTTCTGAGTACTATATAAAACCAGGACGTTATAAGTCAACTTCCTTTCAGAAGGACAGACACAAAACTTTCTTATTTTAGACTACAACCATGTTTGACTTGAGAAAAGCATAATACAAGTTTAAAAAAACGTTACTCTTTCATGCAAACAAAATCGACTCGTTGCATGACATCTAAACGATAAAAACCGCATGAAGAAAATATTACTTTTAGGATCAAATTAAAATGCATGCATTTTTAATATTAATATTATTATAGTTATTATTATTGTATTTAATGGTTTTGTTACTATTATTATTATTATTATGTACCGCGGTTAGAATTCTTAGTGTGTTTTTTGTTATTCGCTCCGCTGCATTGACATAGGAGCCTTAGCCATTCTAATATAAGTTATGTTATATTTACTGCATTAGAAAAGTTTTACTGCCCACGTTGTACGAGTGTACACGACAATGTCTCAATGCCTTTATAATTATGCCGAGTGTGTCGATCTTTAGCAAGCCACAAGGCTGTCCAAATAAAACAAATTTCTCGCAACGCGAGAACTCGCTTTTATTTTCAACTGCGGATAAAATATTTTGGGGTGCGTCTCTCAGGTATTACATCAAGGGTCACTCACAACGACGGCCGATGCCGCCACGCTCTTACGTAATGGAATAAAAAGCAAATGTGAAAGGGCCTGACGCTGTGACACGTTGCTGTGTAAACAGAATTGTGAAGATAAACAAAATTATTGGCCTAAAATCATATTTGAACAAAATTTAATCTCGAAAAAGTCACTTATCTTATAACGTAAACTCAATCTTTTTTTTTTTTTTTTGCGAGATTAAAAAATAAATATATACCTAACATTAACAAACAATACCCTCTGGGGCAGTTTCACTACTAAATATTACTTTTTCTATACATTTCATTTCTACTGCAAGGAGATTTCATTTCGGTTAACTCGCAATGTCGATTCTAAGAATCGAATCAGCATAATATAGTATATTTGATACAACATTTTGCAATATTTAAATCCAACTAACGAAGTCTCTCGATTGACGAGAGCTTCTCTGAGAGCTATCTGAGAGGAGACTTGAAGTACTGCGCCCTTGCGTACACTTCAAAGCGATGCTTCAGGGGCATTTCATGTGAAACTTTCACTTTGTTTTATTTAAATAGAATTTGGACTTTTTATGTACGTGAGTTATTTTCAAGAGAAAGCATACAGAACAGTATGATTAGGTTATATTAGGCTAGGTTATTTTTCCTTGTCTCAAGGCGTATATCATTATTGATTTATTTTTCTTGACTTGTGACAAGCAAATTGCTGCTTTATACTAACTTTCTGGGTGTCTGGAAAAGTAGAAAATAAAAAAGGCGAAAATTGCGATACCCTGTTCAAGAAATCGGCTCTCCCACAAATGGTATCATACACTGAGGATGCCGATATAATAAGACGCCATCGATCACATAAAAAAACGAGCGTAAACCTCGAAATAATAACGTTTAATGCTATATTAAACGCAGAATCCGCAAATGCTTTTTTTATTCGAGCTTATCTTAAGACCATTCGCACGTCCACCACATCTTACCAAAGAAATAGACGTTGTCTCAAAAGCGCGTACATATCATCCAGTTCAATCAATTTTGTTAAATAAACCATGAATTTCTACCCATGAAATATAGTTAATTTTCTAAACTAAGGTGATATAGAACCACCTGATCACAACTCACTCTGTGTTTATTACGACCTAGTGTACATTCTGAACTGCGTTAATTGTGTATTCTGAAATTAATATGTCCTGATTAGTATAAAACTTTTTTTTTTTTTACTCTTCACAGTCGAAAATGTTTTCTCCACTCAGTTTTCGAGCACGTACTTTGGAGCACAATATCTGGAAATTTCACAATAAATGTCTTACTGCTTTGCTTGTCTAGAAACGTAATATGACCAATCTTAGTGCAGAACTCTTACTTTGTTGATGCAGTTTTTTGTCAGTTTTATCCTGAGATCAATTTTTAAGGTTCATGGAGCAAAAAGACGACCTCGATGGAGGGTGCTAGAAAAAGCTGGAATGAAAAGTAGTGTCAATAACCATTTCTCCTTCTCCGCGCCTTCGCCATTCAACAAAGAGCCCTGAATTACTACGACCCAAGAAAGCTAATGCGTTATTGACCTTCTATTCTTGGAGCTAGGTCTATGAGGTAATCAAATCCAGACATTTAACCCAATAAAACAGTCTTCGTTTTTCTTTTTTGTTATCATACTTCTCCGAGCCTTAAATTATAGCTAATAGAGAGTTTATTACTTTAGCAATGAACGTCATAAAGATAGCTCGTAATATCAGCAGAAACAAGTTAAAGAATACATGTTTCCCGAATTTGACTTCCAAATGCGGATTTATTAATAATACAATTCACATAAATCTTTATTTCTTTTAACTAAGCCACGTGGATGATGGTATTTTAGAATAAAGTATTTGGCTTTAGTACCATATTGAAAACACTTTCAGCGTTTGGTGTGTATTGCTTGAAGCGTGACTGATGTATGTGCTATGTGTAATGTACTCATAGAATAAACATTTTATAGCTGACCTAATTGTAATATTTCACCAAATTCCAAGAACAAATCAAGAATTGTAAAGGATAATACTTTATCAATTAAGGCAAAATGAGATGTCTGAGTGCGGCTAAGAAGTAAACCTTGCTCGCTCAGAATTAAACCAAAAAAGAAAACCTGACGCATCGAAAACTCTAGTTTATTAAGTGAAAGGTGGTTACAGAACTGCGATTACTTTAAATGTATTTCAATCAAATATTTGCAAAACTGAATCTAGTCATATAGCCCACTCTAAATTTCGCTTTCGAACTATGGCATAAACTGAGAAATTGAGTATCGTTTGACATGTTTTGTAATTTTACGAAGAGCGCTTCGCGAGCTAGCTGGCTTTACTACTTTAGCAAAGAAGCAAATTAGCGGTTCAGGCTATAAGTCGACGTTTATAAGTCAATTTCTTCTTATAAGTCAGTTTCTTTTAAATATGTGTTTTTTCTTCTTTTTTTTTTTAAGCATCAATTTGAGGATCGCGTGCCATGTATCAGGATTTTCGCAAACGCCCGCCTTTACCCATATATTACCACAAGCTTCCCTGACAAAAGATATAATCAATACGTAACGAACCATAAGAAACACGGTTGCAAGCAGAGGCCCATAAAGCAATTCGTGTTCCGTGGCGAGCAATTTTTCACAACACCAGCGCCGCAAATTTTTGCCCACAACCTCAAGATATAAAGAAAAATAAACAAAATGGCAAGAAAGCAATCCAGGCGCACCCGTTTTCCAAAATTGATGGACATACTACATACAGATAGACGGATGAACTGACGCATCGAAAAATAAAAATAAAAACAAAGTGCACGACTTCAGAGTTGGGAAGAACCCAGCGGGTCGACGGCTGTACTACGTCTACGGCGGCAAGGCTCAAACCTGGGTTGCGATCGAAGAAAGTGGGCGAGGGAAAGTGAAATCGAAAGCTGGAGAGAAAGAAAGAGATAAAGAAAAGGAAAGGAGAGAGGGTGAGAGAGAGAAAGGACGAGCAGCCTGCGCGAACGGGCGTGCGCTCCGTACTAGCAGACGACAGCGAGCTCTTGCAGACGACGACAACCGGCGGGCGACGCCATGTTGTTTGTGCAGTGACGTTCGCACCTCTCGCGCACGCGTTGATCCATTTCCACCGCTTGATTAGTCGGATTGTCGTCACGTTTGCGAGTTCCCGACGCTGAAACAATCGAACGCTGCTTCCAACGCGCTTAACGGTGGTTTCCTTCGTGGAGAGAGCGGGCGGCTGATGTCAAGCGCCGCTGGCGGATACGCAAGCTGCTTCGCAGACGGTTCATCGGGCCACTGCAGGGATTTATCTGGACTGCTCCGCCCACGCGTCTGTTGGAATGTAGGAAGCGATTCTTGTAGGATTTGAACGACCGACACTACAACCGGTAAGGAACCTGCGTTTATTGCTTTGTTTCCGTCTTCGGAACCAGACAATATGTAGCGTCTCGCAATGGAGTTACTGAACCGTTCATTGAGTAGAACCATAATTCCCAACTCCTTTCTTCACTATTGTTCGTTTGGCGTGATTTATTTCTGCATTTAGTTGCCGTATGTCAATTGTATTTTCGGGACTAAAACTCGCACCAGGCGCATACGTCACCAGGGGCATATATTTCTGCGGGAAAAGAAAATAGTCCCCAAACAGTGCATAAAGTCCTTACCCGGTGCAAACTTCGTTCCTGCTGCCTAGTCCGCAAAACATTTTCATACAAAGCAAACCTTGACAGATGCTCACTTTATAAATAAGCAATGGAAAAGCTCTAAGAAGGGGGGGGGGGGGTTGTGTTAGAACAAAATTCATACAAATTTTAAACAAGAAGGGATGACAAAATGTTAGGCTTGGTGGCGCAAGCTGCCGCCCGTTACAAAAGCCATAGCCATTACCAGTCATCCATCCTTAGCTCGCAAATAAACTTGTATATGAAAAATCACTATTAACTTACTCGCGAACTCCGTCACGTGTCGTCATTGGGACCGATATAGAAAAGCAAAATCCTTGCATAGTCCGCAGCTGTGGGTAGTCCGCAGCGCGTAGCATTTAGGCTATTCGAAAATGTATAATATGCGTGCTTAAACTCGATACATCGCCTGGTAGGCATTATATAAGGATAGCCTATAGTTAGGGCTCCGTGTTTTCGGAGTTTATTTTTCGCAAAATTCGGAGGGTGTTTTTCGGAGTTTATTTTTTAGCAGAAATTTGGTGTTTATCGGAGTTTATTTCTCGTAAATCCCCAATTCTCCGAAATTCGGAGATTAATTTCGCAGTGTTTCTTATTAAAAATAATAAATATTAACCGGATGCAAACGTATGCCAAATAAAAAATAAAACGCGCTCGTATCAATTAAGATTTCTTCAGTTGAATTTGGCGCTGGTGTCATTGGCAATACTAATTTGTCCCACGACAAAACTCCCACACAAGTGTGGTTCGATAAACGTCGATACCTTCAAATCAATAAACTGCCGGAGGTAGCCGCAAGGAAGCTCGTAGTCATCCCATCAATCTATCCCGCGGCCGCGCGATGTGGTGTGGTTAAGGATGTGATTGAGAAGTTTCAACTGCGCATCTTTCCAATTTTATACAATCTCTATGGTCCATAGCTTTCCCTGTTAACCCCAGGAACATACCCTCTCCTTTCTCTAAATCCCAAATCCCATGGCCCAAACTGGAAACCAAAAGAGGGGCTTTTGTCGTGTCACGAATGGTACGATGACCTGTTTTCCTGAATCAACCTTGACGAGACAAGCGTTGTCAAAAGGGGGTCTTACGGTAAGACCCCTTTTGACAACGGTCCGAGGGTTGCAAGATAATTTTGATATCAATTTCCCAGGACCATTGATCCTACGCGGCTCAAAATGTAAAAACAAAAAAGAATACTTTTTTTTTTTTTGCTGTTGGTGGGGGGGGGGGGGGGGGGGGGATGGCATGGGCATATAACAATTCGTAGTTTATCGGATAAATTTAAAAAATTTTACCGGCGGGTGTTTTTTGGAGTTTTTCGATTTTATACGAAAACACGGAGCCCTACCTATAATGCAAAGGTGGTATAGAAAGTACAATACAAAAAGGGGAAGCCATAACTAAACAACATATTAATGCCAACTTCACGAGAATATTCTTTCCTTGAGCGAGCAAACGAAGGCGGTTCTGCTGGTAATACATCGGGCAACATACTCCAGTCGTGAACTGTCTGTTGAAAGTACAGTGCTTCAGCGCATAATGTCCAGTAGAAAATTGGTGAATGTGTTTATTGTTATTTACTTTGCGAGATATGAAGTCGGGTGCCAAGATGTATTCAGATTTGTCAAGAGCGGTATTACCGTCTATGCTAAAATATTAGACGTAAAGATGTGCGTCTATGCTGCGGATGCTTCCTCTCCATATATCTTGGTATTGGCAAAGGACTATCGCAGACATTAAAATGAATTAGAAAATTAATTTCAAGTTAACAATTTTGGTGTCCGGATCCTAAACACTACAAGCCCCATCTAAAATTGGTCGTAGTTAAGAAAAAAAAATAGTTTCTTTTGGGTCTTGTTCCTGGGCGCTTACTATTTTAAGTTCCCTTGGTGTGGGATTTCTTTGAACTTTATATGTTCTCATATTAGCATTTTTTCCCTCATTATTGTTCCCTATAAACTCCACTGATCTCTATGTCTATTTGCTGGATCGCGTTTGACCCGCTCCGCCTAAGGACGGGAATGCGGCCACGGTCGGCCATCTTTTTGGTAGAGTTATATTATCTCTAGCCGTCATAGTAATATGACGGACAGCGCAATGGCGGCAGCCTGCCATAAAGTAAAAAAAAAAAATAGCCGTGAATCTAGTACACTGTACCGTAGGTGATATTTCGTGCTTGATTGAAGTTTTTCGACGAAGACGATTCTTCAAACCTGGCGCGAACGGTAGCCTCATCTTTGAGGACCCGGCGAAAGTTTTACGGACGCGCAGCACCGGGGGAAAGAAGCGCAGCTCGCATCGAAAGCAGACTCCGTACCGGCGTCTGCTTTCGATGCTTCTTTCGATGCGTGCTGTGCTGCTTTTCCCCGGTGCTGCGATTTAGTGAAACTTTCACCGGGTTCTCAAAGATCGGGCTACCGTTCACGAAGGGTTTCAAGAATATGTTTCTTCAAGCAATTTCAATCAAGCACGAAATATTACCCGCGCTATTATTGATGGCAGCCTGCCACCACAACTACCACAACGCTGTATGTCATGGATGGATGATAGTGGCTGCAGCAGCTGTACCTTGGCTAGAGGTAATATAACTCTACCAAAAAGATGGCCGCCAGTGGCCGCATTCGCGGAGCGGTCAAACGCGATCCAGCAATTGTCATAGAGATCAGTGATAAGGTCTTATAAGGGTGGAAAAACGGCAACCCTTCAAACCATTAAAAACAATGGCACGGAGAATAAACATGAACCATTTAAGATACAAAAAAAAACCATAACGTCCTTAAATTTAAAAAAGCGCACTTATGGTTAGCGTGTGTATTTTTGATGTAGTGCATGACCCTCGGCTGCGTTACATATAGGTATATAGGTAACATTGCTCAGTCCAGACTTGTTCGCTACTTATTACAAGTAATCAAATGACGAGGACATCGCTGTCTAGCAGTCACGGTGCTAGCAGTTCAGCTGTGCCCTTGTCCACAATTAGATATTTGTGTATCGTTTGAAAATTCAGCTGTCCAGATTAACATCGGATATGTCCTTCGATTATTCGATTCGTTTTGAAGAAATTGATTGGCTCATTTGTGTATTGCTTTCCTTGCCGGGTTATATTCGGTTCCATTGTACAATATGATTTTATCAATCTGGTTGAGATCCCCAACAGTATACCTTAATGTTTTTTTTTTTTAATCCGATTCAAAGGTTATTGCATGGGACGTAACGTCCGTTGGTAGATAGACATTCACTCATATCTACCAGGTATTATAAAAGGGGCATCTTAATACCAAGAAAACCTAAATATTCACTAAAACTAGAGAATCCTAAAGGCAGAAACACAGCATTTCCACCAACAAAAAGTTTAATGTAATTTCCGTTGTATCGGTATGGCCCATTTTCTCCGAGTTCTTTTCTTCGCGTATAAAAGGCAATTGATTATGATACACACCTTGCTTTGGTTACGCGTGATAAAAGATGTAAGATACCTCAAGGTGTTCTTTTAGAACATTATTTCATGAGTGGAACACAGGTAACTGTCTTCGTAAATGTGTAGGAAAAAATATGACATAACTATTTCCATTTACCTCACGCCTTTGTTCACGCCTTTCACGCCTTTGTTCAGCTAACATTTAGTGCAGCCCAAATACTCGATTATGTGAAATACACACGCCTGCTATAGAGAGCGAGACAGTGGCTTTTTTTTTAAGTACTATTTTTGCTCACCTGCTCACTCATCGGAAGAGCAAGCGAAAGGTCACCTCCCTCGAGTTCTTTGTTAGATACACGGTTTTCCCGGCAGGCTGCTTCGCTTCACTCCAACAGCTGTACCGAACCAGAAATAGCAGAATCAATTGTGTAACATATTGGGTGCGTTTGTCAGTCTGATCTGACAGGTGGTATCTTGATCTTTTGAAAAAGACGCAGAATCCGGTGAAACCCGCTGTGCGTTTTTGCTTGATTTGCTTTTTTTAGCTTGCACCCATAGAAAAACGCGTATTTCAAAATTCTTGCTCCCATAAAATGCAGGTTTAGCGGGGATTTCTCCGCTAAATCTAGCGGGAAAATGTTTTCCGCTAGATTTAACAGAAAATTCTCTGCTAAATTTAGCGAAAAGTTTCTTCTAGATGGAAAGGGAGCAAGAGAAAAGAAGGGGAGGGTACGGATGGGAGGAGGGGCATACTCTCCTTCCCCTCCCCCTCCTGCCCTGAAAATGTTTCCACTAAACATAGCGAGAGACTTTCCCGCTAAATTTAGCAGGAAAGTTTTTTCGCTAAATTTGGCGGCGAAAGTTTCCCGCTAAAATTAGCGAGAAAAGTGTTTCCGCTAAATTTAGTGGGGAAAATTTTCCTCTAAATTTAGCGTGGAATTTTTTTCCGCTAAATTTAGAGGGGATATTTTTTCACTAAATTTAGTGGGGAAATTTTTACGTTAAATGTAGCGGGGGAAGTTTTCTGCTGAATATAGCATGGAAATTTTCTCATTAAACTTAGCGGGCAAGTTTTTCCGCTAGATTTAACAGGGAAATTGTTCCGCTTGATTTCGCGAAAAACTTTCCCGCTAAATTTACCAAGGAACTTTTCCCGCTAAAAGAAAATGTAGCGGGAAAATTTCCGCGCTAAAGTTCGTGGGGAAATTTAGCAAAATTTGTCCCGCTATATTTAGTCGGGACGTTTTTTCATAATGCAACGCGCGGTTACGCCCGCTTGCATGACATATATTTTTGGTCTTGTATTTTTAATGTCGCCACAAAAAAAAAAAGAAATCACTCGTTACTGCACTTTGTTATGTTTGGAGACAGCAGAATGAATAATTTTTGCAGAATCCAATCACTTAAGGAGGTTATAGGCGTTGCTAAAAAGATATAAGGTGTATCCTGTAATTTCTTAAATAGGTTGTTGCCCCCTATTCTTTATGTTTTAATACCTGTTTCTTCGTTTTCGTTCTGTCATGTACTTATTTCTTAACTCTCATTGCTATCGGATGTTACGGGTATCCCGTTGTGTTTGTTATCACGTAGACAACGTCAGTGTTGCATTTATCTACATGCCAAACCTTCTCTTTAAGAAGATTTAAAAAAATACTCAGCCAGATTTTTCTAGCGGCGGACGGAGAAAAATAACATGTTCAAGGGAATACATAGAAAAATCAAAGTTTTATTGAATATCATAGTTTACGTACAAAAAATATCCGCCAAAGATGGAATGTTCAGCATAATTTGTTTTAGACTAAAAATATCACAATCTTTTTTCACCATGAATAAGCATTGTGGGAACTGAATAAAAAATCTGCTCAAACATCTTGACTGGTCCTCAGCCCTCCCCGCCCCCTCTCCCCTCCCCCCCGCCCCCCCCCCCCCCCCCCCTTCATCGTTTTAGAGCTACACATCAGTGTTGAAGCGAAATAATAGTATCTAGCTATGAAAGCATTGAATGGCATCACAGGGGGTGCACACAAAGCATCAGATACGCATACAAAATTCCTCTAGAGTAGCATTGCTTATATTATTTACTTTCACTAGCCTGCTACCTTTTAATGCCAGTATTCCAGAAACAAGGTTAGTTCCGTTTAAACATTTACGTTATTTGCGTACGCATAAACGAATACGTCTTTATCTACACTATTGCGGCTGCTGTTTATCTCTCAGTGTTAGACAGCCACACATATTTCTGTCATCATCATCTATGTTATATATTTATTTCAGCAACTTTGAACTCTTTATGTATTGATATAGGTGCTTACTCTTGCATGTTTTCAAGTGAAAGTAACATAGGTTTGGAACATAGCCTCTCACGCGTGTTCACATTTATTATTCTGTTTATAGAGCTCATAACGCGAGAAAATACCCATTCTAAGGCGGCGTTAAGAATATCCTTGGCAACGCAAATACAAAAAATAGCAATATGTTGTATTATTCACTCGCATGTCTGTCTATTCTCATCAGGTATGTTAGGTATCTTTTATAACTTTTGTCCTATTTATGTGATTGGGCGTGCCTCCATGCTTGTATGTATTCAAAAACGAGCGGTATGCATCATATGTGCACCGGCTCCAACAAGCGTTCAATTAGACATTTCATCTTTAGCTCATAAAGGCCTGCCGTGAGAATATACTTGTTCAAAACTCTCTCTAAGGAGAGTTCTGCGAACGTAAAACAATGACATCGAATATTGTATCATTGATTAATGCGATAACATGCTCTATACCTACATTTGCGCGCAAGGCATGGCGTTGAAGTAGTGAATTACGCTAAACGTGGTTTATATAAAATTCGTCCAAGCCGTAACGCCCATTCACACAGAATCGTTTGGTTCCGTTTTCTTACGTTATGAATCACCGCACATCCGTGCTTCGTAAGTCGCACGTTCAGAGCTAATACTTGAACTGCGCGGTTACCAGGCTTCATTCGAAGGACAGATGTCCTAAGGACTCTCAACGTCATTATACGCCGTAACCTCCTGCAAGCAAGTAAACGTACTGTGTAGACGGGCCTTTAGTCTCCACTCTTTTTTAGTAAAGACCATAAATCGCGGGGGTATAAAATAACATCTGCAACATTGTTCTATAAAGTACAGTTTAGTCAAAGTTTTTATTTATTGATTTTTGCGCAAACTAGTTCAGATATTCAGGTGCGCGCTAGATAAACCGGCTTCATTAGGCAACATCGCATCGCTCCAAACCTGAGAGCTCCCTCGAGAGCAGTCAGTACATAAGACCGCATTGACTACCTTTGCGAAATTGTGCGTCCCTTTTAATAAGACTGAAAACCCGAGCTCATAAAGATCATACATAAACTGCTTCACCGCTGTTTCTGTCGCATTCAATTTAAGGAAACGTCACGTAATTTGTAGAAGCGTTTTTATCTCCTACTCAGCGCTTAGTAGATGTTTATCCAGCAACAAAATGCAAACAAAATACTTTGTAAGCGGATCTCTCATGCCCGAGAAATCTGTTTTTATGCGACGCAACATAAAATCGCGGTAAGGTTACTGCTCCCTTTCATTCTTGGGAACAGAAAAATGAAGAACTATTCTTTCAACCTAGAGGTTATTCGCCACACTCGGTTTTGCATCGAGTTCCTTGACCCCTACAACCGTAAATACCTTGTTTGCCCGACTTTTTGTGTTTTGGCGGTGGTCTAGCTTTGCTTGTTAATGCGTATCATCTTTAGGACCAGCTCGTATGTTTTCGCATCCGCGACTGGCATGCAGCTACAATGGCGTCGAGGTGTGACGTGATGACCGTCATCAGCGGCACGACGTTCACCTGACACAATAACGTCACGTGACATTAACATTTTGATACCACTGACGTGGCCCGTCATGACGTGACGCTGCCATATATAGTGACACTGTAACAATATTCTTAAAGCTTTGTTTCTTATTTGAATCTCTATCTGCCTCGATTTCTTTCGAAGGGAGTGAGTATGCGGGTTTCCTTCTCCCATCGGGAATATTTATCCATTTGCATTTATAAATATTCGATTTAATTGTCAAGGTTCGACGTTTGGTCAAATGCCATAAAGGTGCGACCACACTTGATGGGTTTCTGTTAGGAAATCGGCGTCACGCGACCTGAGGTCATATGACGTGCTCACGTAACATGAAGATGTCACGTTATTACGTGACCTCACATCACACTACATTAAGTCACGTGTCATCAAATTACCCTGCTAAATTTAGCGAGGAAGTAATAATATTAATAATCATTAATGACTCGGGGGAGCCACGACACCGGAGAAAGGCGGGAGCCTTTGTGAGGGTGATTATGAGACGATATAATATATAAAATGGAAGGTGAGGAGAACACACTCTTCTGAACGTGAGAAAAACCGCTGTGCGGGTCTTGGCGGTTCGGTGGTGGTTAATACGAGTCAGCCAGCGAGTCAAGGTGACTTTCCGCGAGCTATTCGACGAACGTTCAGTATGGTAAATCCCTGGCTGTTTAATGCTGCGTTTGCTCACTTCGGTGAAGGCAGCGGCTTTAGCCGGTGGCCTGGTCGGAGTTGACGGCTGCCAGGTCCGATGCATTCATTGACGTCCAGGGATAGAAGGTAGCGGCGCAGTCACCCGGTGTGCCTTTCCGTCATCGTCGTCCTCGCTATTCTCATGGTTACGCGAACCTCGTGGTTCGCATAACATAGTCGCGTACCGCTAAAGGTTTCATGCGAGACGTCACAGCATCACGTGGCGTCAATGTCTTACTTGGCGTCAATTTCCCTCGCTAAATTTAGCCAGAACATTTATGTCACGTGACATCATCACAACACAAGACATTGCAACGTTATGGAATGGGACCAACACGAGTAAGTAAGGCCAGTGGAGGGTTCGCGCATAAAGCTAACCTTTCGAAACTTGGCCCATATTGTGAGAGCATTGGTCCACCAACGTCGGTACACAACCTCCAAAAATAGACGTAACCCTGTAAGGGCAACAATTTTCTTTCGACTTCTTGGGATCAAGTGCTTGGGCTCCGTTGCACGCTTCTCCACTACGCGGACACCGGCATGTCCAACCTGCCCGACGGTAAAGTGCTCAGCGAGCCTGAAATAATCAAAGCCACCCGCGCACTGCAGTGCTTGCCTTTGCGTCGTGTCCAGTCAATTCGACCAAGTATAGACACTTTTTATGGCAAACGCCACCAGTTGATGCTCCAGTCTTTGAGATCCCAGGCAACTTCCCGTTTATAAAAAGATTGAACAAAGGCCACCTGAAAACTGCTGCTTGAAATGTAGATGAAACGTTTAACCACCAATTCTTCAGGTGAACTCCAGAAGAACAAAGGAGTACGACATACGTTAAAATGTTTCGAGTGTTCCTGTAAACCATATTGCCTCCTCGAAGATGTAATGTTGTACAGCCGAAGGCTCTCGTTGAATCTCCAAGTTTGTTGTCCGTGTAGCATTTATGCTTCCTAACACTGGTGACATAAGCAAGCTCAACAGGCTTGCAAAGACGGTGCGTCCGGAGATCGCTTGGGATGCAAGCAGTTCATGTTTGTAAACGCTCGGCGTACGGCGCTGGGGCCCATTTATCGAGTTGGCGCTATCCGATTGTAATAACGTCTGCGGACGTACAGTAGGATCATCGCGGGTTTCGTTTACTCTCGATAGTATTTACTGGGTGTAATATGTAAAACAAGTGCTGCAGAAATCGCTGCCCAGATTTTTGTTTAAATGCAATAGCGTCTTCCACCATCTTGCACTGCGTAAATATTTCTTTACTAAACTACTTTGGAACTGCAGTGGAAACTTAGGAACACTTATCGCCGTCCTTCATGAAGTATTTGACCGCATATAACCAATTGGTATAATATGTTTTTATAACTGTCAACTTCCCGCAGACGAGCATAACGCGACCAACCGACGACATTTCTGCAGCGCTAATGCAGTTTAATTGTTACTTTTTACTCTATCTATATAAACATTGCATGCACACATGAACGTGTAACACCCTCAGTAAATGTACTTGCCATTCTGATTTATTGCAATTGAAACCGATTCACAAACCTTTCTAATCTAGCCGTCTGCTTCCCGCACACCGCCTGGCGCGGCCAACCAAACATTTTTGTTGTAGCATGACTCCAATTTGTATTTTTTTTTCACTATATATTGATATAAGAGTTATTGAAGCCTTAGTGAAAGTACGAGTCGTTCAAAAGCAAGAATATTATATTACATTCACCGGTCGCATAATACCCCGTTTGCGTAACTGAAGTGGGCGTATAACAGATGCTCGTCGCCTGCTTTGTTCGTTACAAACCGAGCCACGGACGTAAAGGTATACGGATGGTTCGCTCAGAAGTTGCATTTAAGAACTTGAGCGCACCGGTAAAAAAGACAACCTATCCATTGTGTAACCGGAGGCACCGGAATATTCTTAGCGTTTGGCGCGCATGCATCGCTCTGCTCCGCCAGCGTACCGTTTTCGACAAAGCGGATTCGGGTGACGGCCTTGCTCGACATCCATCAGGCGCCCTTTCCGAAAAAAGCCCCGCGGCGCAGCTGGCGCAGCAGTTACCGGCAGCCGGCACACGTTGGAGACTCGCGCCGCGAGACGCTGCAGTCTTCGGGCAGGAGGCGGCCGCGTGCGCGGAACGCGAAAACACCCGAGCGTCGAGTCGCATGCAGCGTGTACGAAACGTTCGAGCCTAAAAGTCACTCGACCCGTTACGAAGTCGCGTAACCCCTTGACTTTCGTCACCTCGCGCACGTCACCAGTGCCAACTCCCTGTACTGCGTGTAACATTAAGTACGACGAAGCTATATACCGGGGGTGGCCAAGCTGCGGCTCGCGAGCCACATGCGGCTCTTTGCGCGTTAAAGTACGGCTGGCGGCTCCCTTTCCTACCCACCTGCCTCCTGGTCGCAGCAGCACTTCCCTAAAAAGAGAAATAGAACGCGTTTTAAATTGGAAGACAGGTTACAGTTTGGTAGTGTTGTGCTACTGCTATCTTACGTACAGTTGATCTGCTTTTAACTCAGATACATTGAAACCAGTTCGAGTTTCGTTTATTGCTTTCAACAAAAGTTTAAAGGATTCGACATTTAGGTTAATTGTGGTGCACTGAGCAACAGGTCAGTAACGCAGTGTTTCCCCCTAAATGTTCTTTTTCCATCGTTGTCGCAGAACAAAACACGCTAAGAAAAGTAATAACCTTCCGCACACGAAGAGGGAAAGAGTATCAGCCAAGTTTGTAGTAATAGTATCAAAATGGCGGAGCCCTAGTGACGTCCAGCTTTTCCTTCTACCGCTAACTCCTCATTAGCGGAGAAAGGGTTACGTGCGCCAACTATGCCTAAAGTGCTTGTGGGGAAACGCCCTTGCGGAGCGCCGGCCTTAAAGCGAAACACGTTTTCCCTCTCTGCGTTCGCGAAATGGAGATCATACTTATGAAGTATGACGAGCAGGAAGCTTCTCGAACCTTCGGAGACCATGTGTGCCACTCAGGTATCTGTGATTGCGTTGTTTACGCAATTGAAGCGCAGTTTGCAAAGCGACCGTGAACAAGCAGACGACCACGACGACAGACGACGCAGCACCCGCTCGCCCGCTACAGGCGCATGTACGGTGAGACGCCGTCTCATATTGTGGTGCCATAGCCTCCTATATACTGACAAAGCCTGGCAGATCTCTACGAGAAGCGGCCGCCGAAATGAAAAAGGTCGAGGCCGACAGCGAATGAGAGGGGAGCCACATCAATGGCGCCCCGTTGCGGCGAGACGCCGAAACACACCTCTCCCGAGCGAACACATGTGTTTCGGGTCCTCACCGCTGCAAAAGCTGTGCGCTGACACCCAGGCTCTCCGAGAAATGTCTCTTTGATGATCTGTACGACTAGGTACTCGCGCTTCAAATCTGCGACTGGGCGCTCTATGGCTTCGTCGTCGAACTGCCAGGCTTTGTGAGTATACAGGAACCTATGAAGGGTGCCCTTGTTGTCCCCTAGCTAAAAGTGCCGGCTATGTTGCACGATACCGATACTTGGAGGCCAACATTTGAGAACGTTGCGATACTCTGCAGCGCAAGTGAAGCACTTACTATAATTTCTATCCACACTATGGTGCGGGTGATGACAGTAGCGCGAGAGCAGCGCCCCGTCTAGTATAATCTCGCGGTCATACTCGCCCATTCTGTCTGGTGGGCGGATCTCCTAGATGTAATATGGCAGGTTCCATGTATACGTGGTTTTGTGTGAACCGACCTAATTATAAAGATATTATTGCAGTTTCAATTGCCTAGACCGCTTCCTTCACGTTAAGGAAATTAAATATTGCTAATACTGTATTAGATTAACACTCAATCGTAAGATACGAGTTGCTTCGGCAGTTACAAATTCTACATATTTGGTCTAAGACAAATTTTGTCCAAGATAAGCGCCAGTGTACTTAAAATTCGATACTTTTGGAGCAACATTCCCGTTCGTGGTTTATGTAAACCTTGAAGGCTCACGCTTTTCCTTAAGCGCACACGATGATATTTAGTCATCCTTAGTATGATAATTCATGTGCCACACCATCCTCGCCACGGCCAGTCTTTGGCAGTAGTGATAATAGGCTTGTAAGACCGTGACTCACTTTTTCACGCGATCATATTCGAAAAGGTGTGTGATAATAACCAAATTGAAAATGTTTTAAATGCGTAGTGCTACAGTATTTAGCTTTGTCGTGATATCTAAACGGCTCAGAGGTGGCGTAAAGACTCGAGCAAAAGCAGACTTAAATTTTAGCGCACATGACTCATAACAAATCTCTGCAGCCATTTACATAGAATGTTTGTGGTCAAAGCAAGCGTCAGAATATGGCAAAGTGTGTACGTAAAACACATGAAGCTTGTAGAGCACTAATCACATCTTTGAGTAGCGGGACATTTGTGTTCGCACCCTTTGTTTCTAGGCAGACACTCTCTAGAACAAAACAGGACGTAACACATCGTGTGTAAAAGTGTCACTACCTGAGCAAACAGTACAGATAGAAAAACGACGCAACACTCGGTGGTAATGAAGGCCTTCCGCTTCCCCATATTTTTTCCAGCACAACGCGGGCACGACTTATGCAACACATACGACGTAAATAAACACTCTAGGATGACTCTTATAGGAGGCGACATGAAGCTTTCAAACATTTCTTTACATTTCTCTCGCCTTGAGCTGACATTTTTTGACAATAGGCGTTCTATAAGACATTACAATGGGCGGTTCCCGGCACGACCTTAGGACGGCAGCATGTGTTGGAAGATGCGATTGTTCTCGAACAAGATGGTGCGCATAGTACCTCATGTCTGATATGAGTTCTCACCTTTTCAGATTGCACAACGCGCGATGCAGCGTTAAATTGACTCCACCAGCAAAACTGGTAGTGTAGTTTGCTCCGGATGAAGTCGGGATACAGAATTTCCACCGTCTTGTTTTTCTTCGGCTGCGTAGTGTTAATGTAACATCGACATAGTTTCATGTGACGCCGTGGCGTCAAGGTGTCGTATGACAACCGTCACGTTGATGATGTCACACGCACACAGTCGGCTAAACTTTGCAGGTCTTACGTGTCGCCAATGGTAGCCGGATCTGCTAAACGCGACCCTTTTCCTTACGGTGTCTCGTGGCGTATGAATCTGTCGTGACTTCACGTCGTGTATTTGTCGGCGATAAAAGCCCTTCAACACGTTCAGCTTGAAACAAAAAACCTTCCAAGCAACTTGAACTTCTCGGGTGAGTATTTACCCGTTTTTACTAATACTTACTTATTCCGTGCCTACGCAACCGCTGGGGTAGCGCCACTACGGTGAGGTCCAATAAGAGCGCGTACCATTCATACCAAAGCGTGTTGCTGCACTGAATCACGCAGTAACCTCGCGCTCCCAAGCTGCAGGCATTGCCGAAAGGAAATATCGATCGAGTGGACCGACGTTAACTCCTTTTCCTCGACGCCTCTGACGCGCACGAGCACCAACCCGAAAGATTATATGCGCTCCGTTTCCCCTTTTCGACGCACCGCAGACGACTCTACGAGCCATCGGAGCCAATCAGATGCTGCGTTAGTGGCACGGGACCTTTGGGAGGGTGGCGCGAGAGAGGCGCACTGGGCGCCTATATAGTCACATGGTGCGTCCTCGGCGCCGGGTTGGCTGGGATGGCTCGGAGATTCCGCTGCGGTTCCTCGTCAGGGACAACTGAAGAATGTAAGACTTTTTTTTCTCCTTCGTTTGCCTCGGGGAAATGTCCGATGTAGTATTCATGACGCGTGAACGCAATCCTAGCATATTCCCGCTTCTTGGCAGCGGATCTAAGGATGCGCCCTTGAGCTGCTTCTTGGGGTACCCGGGCAGAAAATGAGGGAGATGAGGAGAGGATAGCGCGTAGGGACGTCCGAACGCCGAGCTCTGGTTGGAATGTTTAGTGGGTAGACCTAAAGCTAGCTGCCTTTTTCTCCACTGCACTCGTCGAACGCGTTCGAATGCGAAAATTCAAACGCCGGACGCAGGCGTTGCGCGTTCTAAAACGCATTCGACGAGTGCGGTGAAGAAAAAGGCAGCTAGTTTTACGTCTATACTCCCTACCATAGCCTCCTATATACTGACAAAGCCTGGCAGATGGCCACGAGAAGCGGCCACCGAAATGGAAAATGTGGAGCGGCAGACAACGGATGACACGAGAGCCACGTGGCTGGCGCCCCGCTGCGGCGACACGTAGAAAAGCACTTTTCCCGAGCGAACAAGTGTGTTTCAGGTCGTCACCGCTGCAGAAGTTGTGCGCTGACGTTACCGGAGAACCGGCTCTTTGATGCTCTGTGCTACTAGATCCTCGCACTCCAATTCTGCGACCGGGCGCTCTATGGCTCCGACGTCGAACTACCAGGCTTCGTGAGTAGAGAGGAGGCTATGGCACTACTCATTCCAAACAGAGCTCGGTATTCTGACGTCCCCCTCGCAAGCTCGTCTCCTCCGCTCCCCTCGGTTTGTGCCCGCACACCTCAGTATCGTTCCGAACATAATGACGGCACCAGATGATACGAATTATCATCCGCAACACGAATGTCATATGCGCACGCACGGGAGTGTGATAAGTTGATTCGTTGAGAGGAAGGAACACATTTCGGAGCGCCTCTCAAAGAGAATTTGGACCCAGGATTCCGATTTTCGAGCTCAAAACGGAATTGATGCCTCAAGAGTCGCAGAACGAGGCGCTCCTTTGATGCGCCGCAGTCTTCGGAATGCCTCGCAAGAGGAAGACCGGGACCAAGACGAGAGGCTTGAATGGAAGCGGTGATTCGCTGAGTATTGGGGGGGGGGGGGGGGGGGGGGGGGGACCATCTTTGTTCAGCAGAAATGTTGATCATCAGTTAGCCACGATAAAGGTTGTCTCAATTTAGTCGGCGGAATTAAGCCGTTCATAGAAGACTAGCAGTAGTATCAGATTTCGACGTAGTCTACAGCCAAGCGCCGCAGACACCTGTGCTAGTTTAAAGCGTCGATATGTTCGACTGTCCTTCCTTGTGACATGTAAAAACTGCCAGCGACTTCTATCTCGAAAGTATTATAATGAAATGCCGTGTTCGTGGAGTGATCGTTTTATTTCTGTTGAGAAGACAACGTAGTCTAGTATCGTATGGGTCCCGTCAAACGAATAAATATAAATATATATATATATATATATATATATAAATATATATATATATAATATATATATAATATATATATAAGCATTGGTCACATGACTACATGTAACGTGACGTCAATTTTCGCACCACATTAAGCGGGAAAACTCAATTGTTGTATAGGTCCGGTAAAGTTAGGTAACGTGACATCAATCTTTCTTCTAGACATAGCGGGGGAACTGAGTTGGTATTTAGTTGGCGTGACATCAATTCCCCAGCTAAGTTTAGCGGGAACTTCACGAACGAACAAAGCTTTGGAACCGTCGGAGTTTCGTTACAACGCATTTCATGCTTCAATATCATTGTTTTCTCCCTTCAAACATCGGCGGCGATTTTTTCCTCAAGCATCGGTGCGAAGAGAAAAAAAACTCTTCCGCGACCTTTTACACGATTTTTTTTTTCTTTTTTCGGCCATCTGTAAGCACATCAATCAGCTTTGGATAAACTGGCCGTCATGACAGCCACTGCGACTGCGGACCCTGCAAAACAATTCCTATCTTAACCTCTGACCGTTTCCTGCAGGATATGTTACGCAAGTCTCCGCACCGCAGCGATGGCCTACTTTATCACATAGTTAGTCTTCGGCTGCGCGTTTGTTTTCCAACGCTGGCTTGATCCGTGTATTGAACGGTGCACGCGCTGCTCAAAAGAAAAAAAAAAGAAAACTGAAGAAAATATAATTTACACCATACATCGTGGGAGTGCCAAAATAAGAGAAGTATATTACCATTTCAGCTGGCGGAATAGCAAGCGGACAAGATTAAGAAGAAAGATCGCGATTAGATGAGTGAAGACTTAACGTTTTGAGGGCATTTAGGTTTTTCCATGGTGATTTCAATAGTATAAACTTGAATCCGATCGTTCATGGAAAAAACAAACAATCAAAATAAGCTTTAAGAGACACCATTCTTTAATAGTTTCGATAAGAACGCATTAACCAAGAGCTTTGTTTAAGGAAGATGTTTTGTGAAGGATTTCAGAAAAGCGAAGTACCATTCCTCAAGCTCAAAGCCAACTGGAGTTTCACGTTCGCTTTCCTCTGCGTTGCTTAATCTTTTTCTTTCTCTGTTCTGGGTGACAAATTAAAAAAAAAAAATGAAAGTAGAGCCAATATCCCCCCCCCCCCCCACACACACACACAGACACCTCTCCTCAAACCCTCATTCGAACCCCCTTCGGTAAACCGCTGCTTTGGCAATTCCTCCTAACCATTGTTGCAGGCGTAACCGATAATAAACTACCGAAATACGTTACTCGGTACTTGCAAAATACGAGGAACGCATTATCGTTACCATTAAAAAGTAACGCACAATACTTTTGCGTTACCTTTTTTTTATAACTGAATTGACACGCTGTATTGTTTTGACGTTACTGGCATGCATACGCGCCATATCGCAAGAAATTATGTGCATTCAGAAGCAGTACATAATTACGTTATCTTTTAACGGTTTCATCTAAATGTTCAAAAGAAAAAACGCAAAAAGCGAAAAAATAACACATAAAGTGTGTTCGCCTTGGTGCCTAAAAACAGATTCTTTTTTTTTAAGTATTGGGAAGTTTTTGTAACGAGTAACGTAACTACCTTACACGCTTTTCCAAGTAAGTAACGCAAGCACGTTACCCGCTACTGTTTTAGAAAGCTAACGAGTACGTCCCAACGTTACCGGTGACGCCGTTGCTTTTAACGCGTTACCGCCAACACTGCTCGCAACTAAGTAGCTCGCAGTGGTGATTTTTATTCATCATCTACCGGCGCGGAGGGCAGAATGGACACGAGTGCTGTGTCATTGTTTGACAGGAACTAGCGCAGGCGCAGTCGTGTCTAGCGCGATACTGCAGCTTGGCCTTGAAAACGAAGAACTCCGCGGACGGATGTCGTGACGTCAATCGCCCGCGAAACTCCGTCCGCAGCTCTAGCGCTCGCACGGACGGCGCGGAGTAGCGCGGATGGATGCTAACGGCTGCATCCTTTATATCGGGCGGTAGCTTGCGCCACTTAGCCCGGTTGTACGTCAACCGTGAGGGGTATCAGTGTTAGCAGACGAATTTAGCGGTCGCACTCTGGACAACAACGCGGCGGTATGTCTTTATGGCGGCAGTGCTGCTACAAACGGACGACGAGGACGACATTTTGCCTGCTAAAAGAAGGTGCTGGGGGAAAGGTTGGATGCAGAACAAAAAGTGATGTACAGTACCAGCTGCACGAAGAGCATCTTGAAAGCGACACCGCCGAGTATCGAAGGCTCCTTCGGGTGCCCCACGACGCCTTAGTCGAACTACTGGCCCGCGTCCGTCCGCAAATACAGGAGCAGACAACAAACATAAGACGTGCTGTGAGGCTCTGGTAGTGATTTTAATGTCAGCAGCCGCAGAGCGCATATATGCGTTGAACAATGACATCACTCACTCACCGTGTATCAGTGACGTATGCAGGAATTTTTTTCGGGGGAGGGGTGAGGAGGGAGCTGAGGTGGTTGGGATGTCCATGACTTGGGGTGCGGAGAGGGGGAGAGGTGTCAAAATGGGCATTTGTATAGGGTCGGCTGGCTTTCAGAACGAGGGGGGCGAACTGCCAGATTTTGTGAGCCCGGAGAAGGCTATGGGTCTGGACAGCTCAAGGCGTTCGATGTGTTTCATTGAAAGATGCGACGGATTACATGGATTCACAGGCCGCCCACACACAGCTGGGCAGGCGACAAGACGCGAACGTCAACACCTGCTGCGTCAAGGCGCCGCATCACGTCCCGTTCAGCTCGATGATGCGCCGAACCGGTGACGCAAAGCAGCTCCCTCCTGCCGCGTGGGCCGTCAACGCGGCTCGGGGGTCAGCAAGCGGCGACGACGTCTATGTACGCTGACTCAATTCTTGGTCGCTGAACTGAGGACTCGTGTCGCAAACCTGCGTAGGTTTTAGTTCGACCAGGTTCGACAAACAGGTTCTCGAAGTTCGATAAACAGGTTCGACTCTTTGCGCGCGTGCGGGGAATTTTAAAAACGAGCGACCTGGCGAATAAAGAAGTCCAATATGTATTCGAAATGTCGTTTTGTTTTTAAATGATTCAACTGACTAAGGCAGTAAAGCCGGGGTCACAATGCTTACACATCCTACAAAAGACACTCCGCAGGCAGATTCTAACGCGGGTCTCCACGAGGTCCATTCTTCGAATGCCGCCTGGCTGTGAGTTCAAGAAGGAAACTTGCCACGCGGCATTCGAACCACGACTATTGAGTTAACTTGTGTCTGCAGACTGTATTTTGTGTGAAGTATGGGCAGTGGGACCCCGACTTAAGAGTACACTGCGTGAAAGTGTTAGCGCGAAGGAGCGATCGACGGGGTTTTCTATCTATCTTAGGATCGAAAGGCTGTCATCAAATCTACTACTTTGCCGGAAATTGCTCATTCGGAATACTACCCTATTGGCGGAATATTTTGATGCACGTCAATACCTTTCGGAAGCAGAATGCAAACAAAAGTGCCGATGTCGTGTTTGTATTGATAACAGGATCGCGCAGCGTACATGTGTTTACCCTCACGTGTCGTGCACATCGGTCATACATCTTATAAAATATAAATTTTACTACCATTAAAATGATTTCGTTTCAATAGTTCAAACTTTGTTTCTAGAAGTCACGCAATGTAGTCCATAAGTCGGATTTTGTCTCATTTTCTTAGAAGGTCACAGGCTCGTGAAACAGCCGAACGTCAAGGTTTGACGTCAAACTTCAGCTTGGACAAGAGTTCGCCGCATCTCCAAACTTAAGTGTTTGCGCCGTATGCGCAATGCGCTTGAAACCCCTTCCGATAAACCTAAGCTCTTCGTCGTAAAATCGCGGTCTTCTCCAGTTTCGGATGGTCGTGAATAAACTGGTGCTTGAATGGGTCCGAGACAAGGGTATTTGGAAGAGTTTTGTTCGCCCTCTGTTTTTCTTTAGTCATATATTGTTGTTTTTCATCCCGGCTTGAGACTGCAATTGTTATTCGAGGCAACAGTATCTTAATCTGAACCCCAGAGTAGAACCATCTAACTTTCTTCCGCTTCAAACTTTCAAAAAAGAGCGTTTTAATAGCAAAGGAATGTTTTCTATCAACTGACAAAGTGAGCACGCGGCCTCCAGCATGCGCTAAGTGTCCTCCGTCATTTGGTCGCCTGCGCGCACTCAAGTTGCGCGAGGCGTCGCGGCGTTGTCCAGATTAGGAAGCTAAAGACGGGACGACTGAAGATGCTCCTCGGCCGCTCTTAGCTTTTCAATTACTATATAGTAATTTAGCTTGTTTCGCTGACTGGTGCGATTGGTCTTTTCGATCGAGTTTTTGTGTCACTCTGTGTCCGCAAGAGACTCATAACGTGAGCTGACCAAAATCAACTCTCTTGACGTTCGGATTTTCCGTGAATGAAACATTCAAAGACCGCAAGCCTTACTCCCTATAATTTCTTTTTTGTCTTTTGCATCTTAGAACTACGAGCACGCTAATCCATAAATTGAAAGAATAATCATTATTTGTACTTTTGTGGAAAACGTTTCCTATAATATACTACGTATAAATTTATATATTTAGATTCGTAATGTTATATCACATATATAGACCGACGCGCAGTCTGGAAATAAGCGGGCACACTTCGACACCCTTAGGGGGCACTGGGCTTCAGCCGAAACGAAAAGGAAGACGTCTTCCCACGAGCCGTGCCGACAGCAGCACCTCCGGTGCGGCGTGGCTTAAAGGCCGAGTGTTGGTGTACCTCTTTCGGTATGTAGGCCTTAGTTACCACACCGGGTCGACACGCTTACCGCTCCCCTAAAATACGATTTTCACTAAATGCAGATCACAAATATACTTATCATATTGAAAATAAACTAAAAATATACTTCAATCGTGCTCTTTTTGTAACTCCAAAGTAAGAAATGTGCATACTTTTAGTGTATTACTCTTACAAAATGATAAATATTCTTTTCTCTTTTTGGCATGAGCTCAAATTTATTGCATCAGAGGTAGTTGCATATCACGGCGGTACGATCGACTCGCTCGACTCACACGGCCGGGAGCATTATTGGGAAATTGGGAAACGTGTAGCAATTGTGTTTCCTGGGGATTTCGTGAACACTTCGACGGAGGGGCAGTTCAGCAAGAGCAAGACTCGCGTGACGGCAACCAACAAAATCACCCACACTGAAAAAAAAAAATTTTTTTTTTTTTTTTAAGGAGAAACTCGTGTGCTTTCTATGTTCCTTTAGAAAGTGGGGAAGTTGCTCTTACGAAACAGAGAGAAAATTTACTCCCCTAAGAAGGGAGAAAGGTTGCCACCTTTTTTTCTCCCTATTTCTCCCCTCGTGTAATCAATATAGCTTCCAGCAGATGGCGCTCAAAACGGCATCAAAAAGTGTCGGAGGAGCGCCAACCTTCTTTTTAATTTCCCCCTAATATCAAACGCCATATGGTAGATACATATATGCCACTGAACACACAGAATATACGAAACACAAGCAGAACATCCAAACAACAGCAACAAAGCAGTGACGCCAGGCTCCCACCCTTATCTACATATGTTTACTTCTCACTATCTCTATATGTATAGGGCAGTCTTATTGTTGAATCCGTCTTGGCATGTGACTGCCACCATTTGTCGCGAAAACACGGAGAGGCGTAATTAATAATTAATTAAATTGTCTCCTGGAATAGCTTCATATCTTAGTACAACGCATAATGAAAAGGAAATGTAGATCATAAGTCAAATAACTTAAATTTAATAATTATATTTTTAATAATAGTGTCATGAATCATGCTGACAACGCAGTGTTGAAACGCAGTACACTGGCGCTGAACATTCCAATCAAGCTATTGCTTGATAGCGTTGCACAGCACCAGAGTAAGCTATGCTCAGTTGTGTCGGAGTAATCATTAACTGTAATTTTTGCACAAGTATTTCAATCAATGTTCTCTTATTAACATGTACTTGAGAAAACTCGGCTGAAAATTGGAACGTCTATTCTCCATCTGAAAAAAGACAACTTTTATTGCCGGGAGCACGGGCTTGACGGACCCCTTGGATGCCTTCGCGGACCCCAAAGGGTCCGCGGACCCCCATTTGAGAACCACCGGCCTAGTCCTTTCTCCAAGTTGGGTGATCGAAAGTCAGAAAACAATAAAATTTCCGAATCGCACTTAGTGACAAATCGTCCTGCCCTGGAAGTGCTGGGAAACAGGAAGTCAAGATACTTGACGCTACTACAATGGCCGCGTGCACAGCGCTGCTAGACCACCAAGCAGTTTCGCATATAGTTTATTGTTAGCAATCTTCTATTCAAGATTCAAAACAATATTACAACGTTTTTGTTTTTCGAGAGCATTATTTTATATAGCAGGAGATGCAGTGCAAACTAAAAAAGCAGCGGTGAACCGTCGCTTGCGGGGAATCAATCGTTCCCTCTAGAGTGTACCCTAGTTCCCTCAAGACCGCGCATCCGCCCTGCCTTTTCCACTTCTCCCCGCAACCTGAATGGAATGTCCGTACGACCCTTTCTTTTAAGTGAACTCATCCCGAATGAATAGTTGACCTCGTTTACAGGATCCGTCGCTTGGTTCCTTCGCTGAATCGTCGTGTCAGTGTCATTTCTTGTGCGGGGTATAGGGTGTTCAAAAAATCCGTGTTCCCCGCATGCCGGTCGTGGTCTTGATGTTGACGGACTACAACCTGCATTGGACGCAGTCGCTCATCGCCATGCAGTGCTCGGTCTTGTCGACTGGATATGCTGTTCTGTTTTGCATAGAGCTGATACAAACGCCGAACGGATTATATTTCTTTGTATTGTGCGTACGCTTTATTTTATCAGTATACGTTGCTCGCGGAGGTGGCTGAGGTAAAGACGTAGAGACGTTTCAACTTGAATATAGCAGCGATGTTGGCAGCTACGTGATCATGCTAAAAGCTTCCAAGATAACGACGATCCATTCCCCGCTTATATCGAAGGATCGATTAGAAGTGGACATGGCACATTACGTCTGTCCGGACCTAATCCCGCCAGAATAATAGTTTTTTTTTTCTTAAAATAATTTTTATTTTTTTGTTTTTGTTGTTGATTAAAATTGTGCTTCAATCGGAACTCTCAGCATAGCTTTCCACTAAGTCACGTTCTCTTTCCTTTTATGTTACCTGGAACACGCAATCAAAACTCGTGTTGCAGTGCACTATTTGTAAGAACTCAATTGTTGCCCTTCGAGTAAGAGCTGACGGGCGGCGGAGAAAAGCTTGCCTCAAAACCGGCAGATACGAAGAAAAGCTCACCGGCCTTTGAGCTAATGCGGAAAAAAAGCTCACCGATTTTTTTTGTTAGATTATCGAATTGTGCGTTACACGTGGCAATTTAACACAATTAGAATTCGTCACTTCATTAAACATTACTGACCTTTTTTTCCAGTACTCTTAAAGTTCATTGGGCATATTTACTAATTCCTCCGAAATGAGTAATAAACTATACAGTATATTAATGGACGCTGAAACTATAATATCAGAACATCGGACACTCGTAAAAAAGACATCAATAGATAAGTAGGTGCTTGTTAAAGTAATCAATATCGTCTTTTTTTTTTTTTTTCACTAATCAGACTTTAGTTGCGGGAACGACTTCATCCGGTCGTGCTTGTTGTCTTCACTCCATCTTTGTCCTTTGAGCGGTTTTCATCATGTATAACGTTTACCAACTCGCCCAATTCGCTACCTTACAGAAGTCTAGTTCTTATATAGGTCACGAGTAACAACAGTGGCAGTGTAAAGCTCTGAAGGTCATGGGTGGCTCGCCGTAGAAGGGCACTATCACACAAAGGCAACGTGTGGAAACACCAGCACGAACGGCTAGAAAACGTGCATGTTCGTAGAACAAAGGCACCTTGATATCCTACTGACAGTTCTATCCTGTTTCCAAAGGTTAACAAAACCTTCAAATAGATTTTCAGGCACTGCGTTGTTGCGCATGCACTTTCGAATTTTCAGCCTTTACAGTTTTGCTTTTTAGGTTTTAGACAGGCATTATTAAGCTTTCGAACTTTTTTCTGTTCTTCAAGTTCATAAAGTTTTCATGTTTAGGCTTTCGTTGCCTAGAGTGTAAACCACAGAAAACACTCGCCCGCAGTCATTGTTTTGGAAGCAATATACCTAGTATTCTCAAAAAATTACAAAATAGGATATTTTATTTTTTACAAAGATGACGATTTTTCAATGATAATAAATTGGTATAGGTTACGCATGATTCAACAGTCTCCATATGAAACGAAGAAAAAATCGGTGAGCTTTTCTCCGAATACGCTCAATGGCCGGTGAGCTTTTCTCCGTATCCGCCGGTTTTGCCGCAAGCTTATCTCCGGTGAGCTTTTTTCCGGGATTCAAAGGTGAAATCGTAGTATTTAATTTTCTAACAATATTATTGTAGCGCGAAAATAGTTTGATAATCACTTACTATGCCACGTTAGTGTTACGAGGCTGCAATGCTCTTAAAAAAGTGCGGTAATGCTGGCAAATTTCGTAAACACGAAACGCAATTAAACGTACTTATATTAAAAGCTTTTCGTTTGATCAAGTGCCCTCTTCCATATTTTATTAGTTTTCTCTTTGGTACAAAACGCCTGATGATACAATAATATAATTTACGACATGAAGGCAAATAAAGAAAGAAAAGGACAATATCTCTAGGGTTGTCGCGTTGCGCAACAACGGGAGATGTTACAGGTTCCACACTATTACCTCCAGCTCGTGCTGCCCGACTGGTACTCCTCGATCCTGCTCATTTTTTCCCCTCGTGGCGAGTACCGCAAGTCGGTTTATCTCAGAGCGAATTCAAGACAATAAGCATACCCGTATGGAAAAACATTTTTAAATAGAACTCACGTAATTACTTCTGTTATTCTTTCGAGTATGCGTTTTAGCTCCACACTCACCATTCTTTAGATTAGAATGACGCGTTTTCATAGAATGCAAAGTTTACATCATCATGTGAGGCAGAGTCTATGTATGCAGTTTGTACATGTGACACCCTCTGAATTAAAATCTCAGTGAGGTTTTTTTAGGAAAATAAATCGATCAGTGAAGCATGTCTGTTGTTTCTTTAGAAGAAAATATAAATTTCTGGAATTGTGCTTTCGTACTAAAGGTGAAAACGCCACGTAACAAAGGAAGCATGGACTTACCGAAAAGGAACATTTTCAACTG
Organism: Ixodes scapularis; assembly: GCF_016920785.2. NCBI lineage: Eukaryota > Metazoa > Arthropoda > Arachnida > Ixodida > Ixodidae > Ixodes > Ixodes scapularis. Next base: position 45,979,436 of record NW_024609879.1, on the reverse strand, counting down.
CAGACCAGAAATGTGCGCGAAAATGCTAAACTCAAAAGAAAACAGTCGGTATGTAATATCACAAAAAGGATGGAACTATAACGTGCAACCACGCAAAACAATATCGTAACCTATTACTGCACATAAAGATCAATGTCGTTCAAATGTGCAATCCAGAAAATCAACGTACGCCAGACGCTCGGTTCGTTCACTTCACGGTCGATTAGGCAAGCATTGCGAAAGAGATCAATGTGTCGAAACTTAGGAGACTGCGCCCAATTTAGTAACGATAATCTTCGAGGCTGAAGGGCTGAAGGGCTTCTCGAAAATCAGTGACGCATCGACGAAACGCACAAGAGTGTAGAATGTTTTTCCAAAAAGGGCGAGCGGTCTGAAGTTTTGCAACCCGTGTAGGATAAAACAGCATTAGGCTAAAACGCCTTCACAGTAAAACGTAGTTCCTTTCCTACTTTTGAAAGGAGAGGAGTCCTGTTGACCCAGACAACAACTACTGAACAAAGGGGAGAACACCTTTCACGCCGAGTGAATGCTATGGACTTGGCTTTTAGACCCTTTAAATACTGTAAAAACCTTTATTTTCGCGGCCCCCATTTTTCGCCAATCGATCACAGAGGACATAATCGCGGCCTCTAGTTTGCGCGAATTCCAGACGCCTGCACTGAAACTCTTCAGAACAAAAATTTCCGCGTGACCTTAAATTTTGAGAATTTTTGAATTCGCGAAGTTCGCGAAAATGGAGGGCTTGCCAACGCTAAGGGTTTTACAATAGTTGGGAACTGCTGGAAGCTGAAGGTTTTCCTTTTAATCGGGACGGGAGACTGGCCCCATTTGACGTGTAGTACTCCGACTGACTTACGGTGGCACTAATAAGATGATGCAATACCCAAAGAAAATATATATATATATCTATTTAGGAATATATATATATATATATATATATATATATGTGTGTGTGTGTGTGTTATTAGGTTAATACATCGGAATTGTGAATAGGCATGTGAAAGATAACTCAATATGCTTGCGATATAACACCGCCCACACCTTCCCGTAACTAGGAGAGGATTTTGCCCGCTGCCAGATGCAAATCAGTCGAGCCGTCTTCCCCTTTAGTGCAGTAATTGAGCTAGATTGTCATCGTACATTCCACCCCACTTCCTTTTCTCAAGTTTTTGCCACATATAGTCGCAATCCTCTTTTCTTACATTCGTGTCATTCCCTCGTATGTTAATAGCTTTCAAGGAAGAATGTTCATCATATTCTACCTTTATATATTCTTTCTAATGTTTTCATAGTTCTGTCTTATATTTATATTTGTATATATTTTAGTTGTATATTCATCCTTTTCCCTAAAGTTCCTTTTATGTCTTCCCCTATTATCTTATCTTTCTTGTCTGTCATATTTTTTAAATTCATCCTATAAAGATATACCTCGTTCCTTCACGATATCATCACTTTATATCTTTTGATTTCATCTTTATATCGCTTCTTTACCTCTTCCTTTTTTATCTTTCAGTTCCTGATTTTATTTCGATATTTTTGTCTATATTGTTCATATATTATTATTTCTTTATGTTTTCCTATCTTTCCTTGGTGGGTTTCAGTGATATTCACACACAATATGTTCGTGATCCACGAACAAAGTGTGACGGAAGCCCACAGAAACCGCCACGAATGGACAGTCTGTACAAAAAAAAGTGGTAAATTGGGAAGAAAGAACGAAATTCTAAACGCGCTCCAACGGGAATTTAATTCTCGTCCCCTTGATTGAGAGCTCGACATTCTACGACTGCGTCATTTCGTGGGTGAGACGCCAAACTAGCTGACTTTGTTTGTATAATACGTTCGGCATTACGGCGGATGGTGTCATAGCGTTCGGCGTTACGGTATAATGGCTACAGTGTCCATAGTTACGTCATTCGGCGTTAGGTCTTACGGTGTTACGTGTTACGGCGTTAAGTGTTACAGCGTGAGGTGTTACGGCGTTAGGTGTTACGGTGTTACAGCGTTTGGCGTTTGCTTTTGACGTTCGCGCTTAAACAGTTTACGAGGAAACAACAACCTAAAGACGTGCCCATCATCAAGAAAGAAACCCACAAAAACTGTTGGTCGAGGAGGGCTCAAGGGTCGTATCCTTCGGGATTATGCGCAGACCACACTATTGCAATTGGTCAATGAGTCGGAGAGTGGCTTAAAGAAAGCCAAGGTTGGGGGAAAGGGGGGGATAGCGAGCCTTGGCAGTGGAGTTCTCTGGCTACGGCAGCGGCCAGTGTTTGCATAAATAAAGGTACGGGTCTAATGTCGAACGGGAGTACTCGGAAGAAGTAATAAACTCCGTCGAAACATGTAGTCAAGTGTCGGGTGCATTCATGCAAGCCGGAATGGTAAAAATCAAATCAAAGTTAACAAAATAAGGATCGTTACGTAATGATATCGATGGGAGGACAGAAGGGAGGGACAGAAATTGGAACACGTGACAGATTCAGTGTTAGGGGAGGGAGCGTATGTGCCCGTGTGTGTGGTCGCACGTACACGCATGCTTGTACTTTCGTGCGTACTGAGCATGTCCATGCGCGTGTTTGTGCACCCTAGAAATCTGCACTAGAACAATGTCCCGCGTCGATCGAAGTACGAGGAACAAAGACTCCGTAAAAACAGCCGCCTATAAATCGGCAAAATAATGCTCGTAGATTTATTTTGTATCTTCGAGCAATAGAAAGGGGCGGCTTTTGTTGTACGGAAGATGAGTTTATTGCACTCGGCAGATGCACCCTGTGTTATGTTATTCAACAGTATCTGGCTGCGATAGTCTCTCACCTGATTTGCCATATGTTTCATGAACCCCTCGTTCCTCTGTGGGTGTGATGCCGCCCGTCTACGGGGCATGCTCGCGCTACACAGTACCTCTCCCAGTATGGTTCCTGTCTCTGTGTCCGTGACGATTGTCCATTTGCGTCGGTGCTTGTGCCGGTAGGTTTCAAATGCATGTCGGGTCATTTGGCCGACGACGAAAGTCAGGAAGCGCGATTGGAGACGAACGCAAAGTGCGAACTCTGGTTTGTTCTACCCGTCGAGGTCATTCCATAGCATATGCCGAAGCAATTATTGGCAAGATCTACATATCGTTCTAGAGCTCAGCTCTTAGGCGCTCGTTTCCGGGTTTCGTGGCGTCGCCGTCGGCATCGGCATAAACGTGCTAAATTTAGCGGGAAAATTGGCGTCACGTAACCTCAACACCAATTCAATTCCTCGCTAAATTTAGGGGAGAAATTAACGCCACATTACTTGGTGTCACGTCACCTTTGAACAAAATTCAGTTTCTCCGCTAGATTTAGCGGGAAAATTGTGGGAGGAGGGGAGGGTACGGAAGAGGAGGATGGGAGGGTACGCAGGAGGAGGTACAGAAGGTATGGAGGAGGTGGAAATGAGGCGCAGCATATTCTCCCGTCCTCCCCCTCAAGAGCTGCGCTCTAATTTCACGTCACAGATTTGTAAACGTCTTTCATTTTTTCATTTGATTTCCGTCATTTGCCCCTTAAGGCCTGGAGGGGCACCACATAAAAAAGGAGGGGGTGAGGGCCGTCACAAAAAAACACTTGCATATAGAACTATATTGTAAAATATAAAATAATTAAAAATAAGACATTCCTCGCCCAGCAGTCGTTACAAAATAATATTTTAGTTACGTATTTATTATAGATCGAACTGCATTTCTAAAACTATTTGGGTCACTGACGTGAGCTATCTGGTCCGGCAGATTGTTAAATTCTATTATGAGGAGTGAACGAAATGAATCGATAAATTTGACGGTGGAACCGGGAATGCGACGCATACACAGAAAGTTAAAATGGCGTATAGATGGACGATGGGGGTCTAACAACGAGGTGGTCTTAGTTGAGGGCGGTAATAAGAAAAATCGGGGCTCCAATCCACGCTTTATGGCTGGTTGGCCAGCGAATCTGTTGTTGCACCTGCAACGATTTCCCAGTGCACTATACAAAATGATTGGCGAAAGAAAAGCAAATGGACTGTACCAATATTTGTTTATATACAAGGTGTTTCATGTAAGAGTGATACAACTTCCTAAAAGTAGCTAGTGTATTCGAGAAAAAAGGGTCATTTTCTCGGAACCGGATTAGTCGTGATGGCGGACGGCAGGAAATTCTCGATACTTACAAGTAGTTCGTTAATTATCTAGAAATTACCAATTACCTTTTAATTAGTGAAAATAGACATATGGTTCCCAATAGAAACTTGCTGAGCGTCATCAAACACCCCTAAATCAGTCATTTTCTCGAAGACCTTGAGCGCAAGAGAAGCGTAGTAGGGCACTAAAGTTCCTACTGGCGCTTCCGGTTGGGCGTCCGCGCGTTTTTTCTGTCAATTATGAGAGCCCCTGCCTTGTACCTGCTTCCCGAGTGGTAACTTTAGCGCTCTACCACACTTCTCACGCGCTCAAGCTTTCCGCAGATGACTGATGTAGTGGTTTTTGATGACGCTCAGAAGAGTACTAATTGGAACCATACGTCTATTTTCCCACAAATGAAAATTTGATTAGTAATATTTTTTTAGTTCATTAGCGAACTAAATAGTAGATATCACGCATTCTCTGACGTCCGCCTCCACAAGTCATCCGGTCGTGAGAAAATTATCTTTTAACCTCAAATATACTAATTTAGGCATTTTTTCATCCTTACGTAAAACACCCTGTAAAGGCTAGTGACGTCACTCCCCACATCCCAAGCTGACGTCGCCGCGGCAGCTTGCGCAACATTGATCTTTACCGTGAAACGTATCCGGGAGCGCTACGTACTTCGCATTGTAATCAGGAGGGCCTGATCATCAATTATGTTGATCGAATGCTTGTTTTGTGTTTGCACTTTACTAAAACCGATGCTCTGCTGTATGTTGCATGCGTGATATGCACTTCTCGCATCAATCGCTAAAAGATTTTTTTTTTTTCGTGAGGACTTCGGCACATAATAGTTCCACCTACGAGGGATATACAGCTTCGCTCTGAAATGTTTATGTAAGAAACAAATGGCAGTGATAGCATGTGCCGAGTATTCAGAGTGTGGACGCCGAAAGAGGCTTTCATTGCCCACAGACTGGTGGTACGATCAGAGTTTGATAGGATGGAACGGGCAGCTCAATTTTGAATGGATTCCAAGATGTTAACTAGGAAATTTTGATCAGGAGACCAGATGGGAGCAGCGTAATTTGTTTGCAGACGTATACAAAGGCTTCGTAGACCAGCTGCCGCAGAGCAGGGGGAGCGGAGTACAGGCAGCCTCGGATGTAACCGAGAGTTTTAGAAGTTTCGGCAGGTATATTGCTGTGGTTGGCTCAAGACGTATGAGGATAAAAATGTACACCGAAGTATTTATATGAATGAACACGCTCGATGGTTTCTGTACCTGGAGAAGATTGAAAGAGGATTTGGGAAAGTTTACGAGAAAAACAAAGGAAGTTACACTTTAAATTGTTTTGTACCATTAGCCGTTTATCATACCATTTGGTTACAATTTCAAGGTCATTCTGAAGAATGAGATGATCGTAAGTGTACTTTATTTGGCGATAGATTACACAATCATCGGTGAACAACCGTATGTTAGAGGAGACAAAATTTGGAAGATCGAAAAGGAAATCAAGAACAGGACGGGATTCAGGACGCTGCCTTGTGGGACACCCGATACGACGTTGGTGAGGTTAGATTCCAATTTGCTTTTAACTGTATGTTGACCTCTCGATGAAAGGAAGCTGTAAGTCCAAGAAAAAGTTAAGGAATCAATATTTATTTGGGACAACTGAGAGGGTAGGTTGAGGTAAAGAACACGGTTGAGCGTTTTAAAAAAATCTAGGGAAATTGCAGCCGCTTGGGACTGTGAATAATGATTAGTATGCAGGTCGTGCGAAAATTCAAATAGATGGGTGTCGCGGGATTAACCTTGGTGAAAACAATGCTGATTTTTGGAGAAAGGGCTGCTACAGGTCAAATGATCCTTGATGTTGAAAAATCCGATATACTTCAAACGTTTAGATGATATGCATGTGAGCGATATTGGACGATAAGTACCGGGGTGAGATCGATCACCACTTTTACAGACAAGAATGGCTCGGCCCAATTTCCAGTCTGTTGAAACCCAACTTTAAGACAACGACTGGTTAAATATTACTGAAGAAACAAGCTAAATATTTCCTTGGCTTTTTTTATGTTTGTGTGTGTGTGTTTTTGAGCAAATAGTATCAGGGCCCCGAGGCAGAAGTTACGTTCAAGTCAACGACGAGTTTGGCAACGCCGGCTGAAGTGACAGTGGTTGGTAACATGCCGGGAAGAAAAAGTGCAAGGAAAAAAGGAATGTTGCACGATGATGCAGTTGTGACACAGGAAAAGAAATCATTCAATATTGCTGGAACAAGTTCATCCGGTAGAACGGCACCTTCATCATCCAATAATTTGTTAAGTTAGGTACTGGGGTTGGGTGTCGCCATTTTCCTAAACTTAGTGATGCTAAGACGAAAAATATTGGGTAGATCTTAATGGAAGTACTTATTTTTGGAAGGTTTAATTAACTCGGTGTTTTCGGTAGTGTAAAATATTTTTCCTACCTTGAAAGGGACCCAGTAGCCTTCGCTTTTCGATAGAGTCGTTCCTTTTAGTAATCAAAAATTTTCAGTGCTTTTTTTTTTGTGGCATGGTTGTTTAGCGCTTTCACGAATACGTAATATAGAGACATGTAAAATGACAAGGTGAACTAGGTTTTTGTTTAAATAATACCCAATTTTTCTCAACAGACCATTATAAAAAAGGGGAGAGAAATGTGTCAGAAAAGATAGCAAGCTCGTCAATGAATACCGGCTTTGTCGAAATCCTGAATAACCTTTGAGAAGGGCTTCTCAATAGCTACGGGCTCTAAGTTCGACCGGATTTGATGCTACGGTCGAACTTAGAACCTATAACTAGTATTAGGTCGAGAGCGCCTCGTCGCAACACTCATCGTCTCTTCGCGTGTGCATACATCACTGCCGAAAGCGATCACGAAAAGAAAGAAAAAAAAAAAGCGAAGAATCACGCTGCTTTCGCTGCGCCTGGGGGATTTGTTTGATTTGTTTGTTTTTGATTAGCCGGTGTTATCAAACGCACAAAGAAGAATCTAGCGCCATGACGATGCAGGTTTTACGCATTTTGATTGGCACGATAGGATCATAGCGTTGGTTCCGGTCGGGCTTGGAATGAAACGGAGTATGTGGTCAATTTCGTTCGACCGCCCACTCCTCGTGGTGCCTGACAATCTCCAGGACCATGGCCTCCTATACACGTTTGCAAGTCCGGTCTCAGGGCGCCGCCATCTTCCTCAGTGGGGTGCGCTCTCGGGAGCGGCCATAATCCGATTACGACGCCTTAGCAAGGCTTCGTAATCGGATTATGACTGGTTCAAGCGCACCCCAGACAGGCAAGATGGCAGCGCCCTGAAGCCGGACTTGCAAACGTGTATATACTGACAAAGCTTGGAAGATCGCGACGAGAAGCGGCCGCCGAAAAGAAAAAGGTGGAGCGGCCGCAGACAACGAGCGAGAGGAGAGGCACGTGACTAGCGTCCCGCTGCGGCGAGACGTAAAAACACACTTCTCCGAAGCGAACAAGTGTGTTTCGAGCCTTCGCCGCTGTAAAAGCTGTGCGCTGACGTCCAGGTTTTGCGAGAAATGGCTCTTTGATTCTCTGTGCTACCAGATCCTCGCGCTCCAAATCAGCGACCGGGCACTCTGTGGCTCCGCCGTCGCACTACCAGACTTTGTGAATATAAAGAAGGCTACGCCGGGGCCCGCTTTTTCGAACGCTAACTGCGGTCCCTATAAACATCTTTCCACCCCTTGCCACCTGGACGGAAAACGCCGAGTCACTGAGCTGTGGGAGACGCAGGCGATGGGCGTCTGGTATTAAAGCGTTTAGGTTTTTAAAGAGGCTTTAAAGCCGGTTGTCTTTCTTGGGATCTTCAGAAGCACTTTCAGGTACGTTTCTGGCCGTTTATTTTCCGAGCTAAGTTTAGCGCGAACAAAATTACGTCACATGATTTGATGTCATGAGACCTACCCACAAATTCAGTTTCTCGGTTAGATATATTGGGAAAATCGACGTCACACGACCTCGGCACCCATTTGGTTTTCCCGATAGATTTAGCTAAAAAATTGACACGTGACAAGCCGCGAAACTTCGTTATGACTGCAGCTAATCCCTAAGTTTGACAGCAACATAGTTTTTTCTGCCCCAATTGTTTTGTTAAAGAGAGCTACTGCGGTTGTTCAGAAAGCGTTGCACGACCCATTAGCCGAAGATTGCAGCACGCAGAAGGGGATTATAGAAATAATCTCTATATGAGAGAGGGTTGGACGACGTGGCTGCCATGACAAAGACACAGCGAGACATAGTCTCATACTTTAACAAAATGACCTCCTAGATACATCGTTAACACCCTAGCCACATTTTGGCACATCGTTTAACAAAATGACCTGCCATGCACTTCTTTTCCCATCCTAGGCGCGTCCTAGGAGTATTGTTTACTATCCTAGGTGTATCCTATGCGCATCGCTTAACAAAATGACGTCCTAGGCACATTGTTAAACGTTCGGGGCACATTGTTTAGCAAAATTACTTTTTAGTCACACCATTTGACATCCGAGGCATACAGTTTAAGAAAAAGAACTCAGGCACATTCTTTAACATCACAGATCTTTTGACAAAAAAAAAATATTATCATATACAATGACATCATGGGCACCTTCCAGGCACATCGTCTAACAAAACGACCTTCTCGACACAGCATTAGACATTGTAGACACATCATTTAACATCGTAAGCACATCGCTCAACTTCGTGAGCACATCGTTTAGCGAAAATACCTTTTAGCCATATGGTTTAACGAAGTGACCAGCTATGCACATCGTTTAACATCCTAGTCATGCCGTTTAACAAATCATATTTTATACACATAGTTTAATATCCTAGGCACACCATTTGGCAAAATAAACTCGGTCACATTGTTTATTATCCGAGGCACATCGTTTAATAAAATAACCGTGAATCGCGTTCCTATACTACGTTTCATTCTATGTCCCAGCGCCAGTCGTAGGCAAGAAAACCTACATCCACGATCACACGTATTATGAACGCACGTCACTGGAACGTCCCTGTACACCATTGCTTTAGCGATGAAAGAACACCTTCAGAAACATGACGAGCACCATGACGTTGCTCTTTTTGGTGCTGTGTGACTAGCCCCATCGGCTCGTAGCATCGGCTGCGCCCGAACTTAAAGAGAATCAAGTTTAATGTGCTTTTAGTACCTACACTCTGAAACGATAGTTATCTCAATGCATGTCTGGAATGCCGAGCTATGTGTTTTGTTGTGTCGAGCGATATAAGAACTCGGAGCTACTACGCTTAATTGATGACAGCCAGCAACCGCAGGGAGCAATGTTTAAGTCAGTGGCCGCGCGACGACTGGTGTGTGCAGCTCACTCGCACTAATGTAGAAACGAAGCCGTATTTTGAGACCCGTGCCGCAATTTAATAAATAACAGCAAGGTTCTAGACCAATACACTGAAACAAGTCAGGGGTTGCCCACACTGGGTGTAGCACTGCGCGCGCGAAGAAAGCAGATTGGTGTGCCGTACGCAACAACTCCACCGCTGCAGCGTGATGTCATCACCGGGTGTTGGTGTATACGGAATATCGTTGAGCCGGGGTCGCACCGCTCTTACACTATACGAAAGACAATCTGCATAGAAATTCGAACGCGAGTCACCACGACAAGCCTGATTATATATGCTGCGATTTTCTGTGCGATGTGGCAGTTGCTATTACGATTTGTTTGGCGATGAGAACGACGCCGCAGCAGCGAAATTGCAAGTAAAATCGCATCATAGAATTCTATATATTTCAATATACAATTCACATTAAGACATTTAATTTAAGAATGACTCTGAATGGCATTAGGAGAAAGCGTGACCAGCCGCTAACTTTATTAGGCGAGAGGCTCTAATAAAGAAAGGAAAAAATGGCAGTTTGGCAGAGAAATACCAGATATCCAAAACACGCGAAACGACAAATTCTTCGGTATTTTAAACGTTCGTTATATAGGCCGAACAGCCTACTGGTTAGGACACTAAACATTACAAAGTAAAGTAAGACCACTATGAATCCTATATTTTGGTGAATGTTTTATAATATTTTGACTGGAGCAAGTCAGAGGCATCCCTTGTTTTCAGCCCCAAACGTGCAAGAAATTGATTTTTCAAAAGCAGAAGCCTGTGAGCTTGTAAACCTACGCACAAACTACCTTTTTTTATTTTTTTGTCGTTGTTGTTTTTTTCGCCGCGTGTCGTCCCTGTCATCCCGGTAGCTTTCAATCACATCGTACTGTTCGACAACATCAACCCACTAGAGCATTACCTTCCGGTTTTTTTTAAGTGGCCTCCTTTCACTCTCGTTGGGCTTCTTTCCGGCGCCTACTTTTATCGGCGACCCTGAAAATATACATTTTACTAAAAAATTTATAGCAAAATCCAGACCAAATTGGCTCGGTACTTCTGATAAACCTGGAAAGCACAAGATTTGTCGTGCATGCATTACGCCTGCTTTCTGATTTTTTCTGGTTGGTTACAGAGAGCTTTGTGTGTTTTCCGATGCGTTGTAAACACGACGCATGTGCTCCACGGATTTATCATGATGATGGAGACATGTTCAAATCTATTCGGGAGAGAAGCGTGTGAGGAGTATACTTTACTGAGAAGTTTCTATGGTTTCTGCTTCGTTGCCTCTTTCGAGAATGCGTGTAGCGCCTCGAGTTCTTGCTTACTGTCCTTGGCTTGCAAAGAGCCCCTTGAGGTAACTGAAGTATTCTTGAGCGAAGCAAGAATATCCCGCCCACTACGCCATCTTTTGGATGCAATGAAATATTGTGACGTCACAGGCCCGTGCGTTATTCTTTGATGCGTTATGATCCGCCTCGTGACGTCATTACCACGTGAGAAGTTACGCTTCGCCATTCGGGAGCCATCTGCGCACGCCTTTTGTCCGTGAGTCATATCCGTCCTGCTTGCGTTCCCGCTCACCTCCTTCCTGTATCGCCAAGCGAGGGGCTCTGGGTGCGGATCACACGGTACGGAGTTGTGATCCTTTTGACACGTTTTGGCAAATCTCGCTTGCAACGCTCAGTTAGACCTAATTACGATGCCTAATTAAGGCACCGCGCTTAGGCGGACTGAGAGCATTACGCGTGACAACCGTCTGAAGAGGTCCATAAGATCGCCTTTGGAGGCGACCGGAAAGAAGGTTTAGTTGTTTTTTTTTACATGTGAGCGTAGAAACAAGTTGGAGCAGACGCCCACGTTCGGCGATCCACTTAAGGAAGCCCACTTCACAGAAGAACGGCGATAAAAACCTCCCGGCAATGGGTCCCGGATATCCCGCTCCCGGTGCAGAGCCCTAATGAAAACCGCCCACAGATCGGTGTGCGGAAGCCGCATTCGCCTCTTTGTGTGTGTGTTTTTAGCTCATGCCTTGTTTTAGATTACGAGGCCTCTGTCGCTCGGTCAAAAACAACAAACTCTGGCTGTCTTTTGCAGTAGTCTGGGATTTGAAATTTAGGGATTTCACGTACCAAACGAAAGAAAGGCATGTGGCACGGCCCAGCGAAGAGCTGAGAACGAGTTTTTACCCCATGGGGATGTTTTGACGCGCAATTGAAACCTCGGTTAACGGGAATCAGCCACCGACAAATTGCGGACACCTCGGCCAGGGTTCCAACCTGCCACCTGAGGATCCGTATAGATCGGCGCGAGCCACCGAGGTGGCATTCATGGACCTCTGGCCACGTGTATAGTACGTCACCGACAAGATTACTACCGTTACCCTAGCAACGCCCCGGCGTCTCTTCGAACATACTTTTCGAGTAGTAAAAATACCGAGACCGAAAGAGTGAGGATAACGACCGAGACCGAAAGAAAGGACTGCATCAAAAATGGGATTTGTGTCATATAACACGTCAATGTCGAAATAACTACTGCAAACTGATTGATCGCATTGGTGCTTTTTTGTTGTCGTAAGGATTTCCGGGAAACAAAACAAAAAACAAAAACAAAAAACGTTCCGCGAACCGAAAAACGAACTTTGTGACGGCGCTGCAGCGGCATCATTGTCTGCTTCCTTCTATCGACCAACACACCGTTTAGAAACAAGTCTTTGTTTGCCCACACCAAACACGGGCGCTAAAACCTGCGCTGAAACCGGCATGCGAGACAACACCTCCACTGCAACGGCATGATGTCAGAGTCACGTGTTGGTGTATTCGCCCTTTCTCGCGTGAGTCGAGACGTGGTGTCACCAGTGTGCAAATACCCCTCAAGCACATCCGGAACTAGGCGGCGCGTTTCGAAGTATGTGCGAAATCAAATATACAGGCTATCTCCGGGAAATTGCCACTTACGGCGCTGTCAGACATAATTCACTATTACGATTAAAGAATGACGAGCAAAAAATTATAAAATATACGATAGCCCGAAGTATGCCCGGCTACCCAATAGATGGCGCCACTTAGTTTGTTGCCAAAGAAAAAGAAAAAAATATGCGACCAAAACCCCCCCCCCGCCCCCCCCCCCCGCCCCCCCCCCCCCCCCCCCCCCAGAGCTACGAGTACCAGCATGTTGCCCCGAACGATGCTAGCAGTGCACGAGCGTGCGTGCTGGGCGGAGATGCTGACAGCCGGGAGCTTAATCTTGTTGCTTCTGCTACGCTCCCACTAAAAACGGTGTATTACGGTGCAGTCCACTTATAAAGATGCCACAAATAACGGTGTATATTGCTTCTAACGATCCGTTTACATAGTTTCTAGAAAATAAACGATCAGTTTCTGGTCCAGATACAACGATAATCGGTTAAAACGATAGAATATTTCCGTTTTCTAGTTTTTGTTATAAGTGTATTGCGCTGTACTGACAGCAACACACGCTGTATCGTTTGATCTTTCCAAAAAATGTTGAGCTTCGACACCTGTAACACGCGCTAACCTTTGCTCAGCTGGGCAATAGAAAAACAGTAACTGAAAGGATGTAGCTGAATACAACTGGAGAGCAATTAGCATGCGCTCAAACCATTTCAATAACCGACAGGATATTAAACAAAAGAAAAAAACATTTTATGTCGCCACATTCTCGCTGAAACGTGTCACTCATCAAACCCGACGTCCTGAAAGTTCGCTCCGCTCGTTGAATCGACTTCGGCGACAAAAGCGCCGCGTATTCGACGCGAGTTCAATTGGCGCCCTCTAAAAACTTCGGCCCCGTGTTTGTGCTTGATAAGCACCTGATTTGAGAAGCAGGCACTAATCTCCAATGGCATTTCGATAGAAAAATCGGGAACTGCCATTTGAGTCAAGTCAATCGGTTTCTCCGCTTTTTCAACTGTCACATAACGATCGAGTGCTCCTCGCGGGTGCGTTCTCTCCGATATTAGACCAAACGGGCGACATTCTGATTGATAAAATTCCGCCGCCGGTTCTAATTCCCGCCCCTAAAATAAAACGCAACCAACGTTTTACGCCCATGTTTTTATTTTAGAGCGCAGCTCTTACGCGCGTGTTTCCACGCCTCGCTGCGTCGGCGTCGGCTTCGACGTCGGCGTAGGCGTCGGCGTAAGTGTCGCCGTTTGCCTAACCATCCCACTAAATTTAGCGGGAAATTGAATTGGTGTTGAGGTCAGGTGACGCCAATTTTACCGCTGAATCTAGCGAAGAAACTAAATTTATTCATGGTTGGCGTGACACGAAGTTATGTGAGGTCATTTCACCCGCTAAATTTAGCGGAGAGACTGAATTGGAGTTAAGGTCACGTTACGTCAATTTCACCGCTAAATTTAGCGGAAAAACTTTACCTAAATTTAGCCAGGAAATTTCCCCGCTAACTTTAGCCGGTTAAGGGAGAGGAGGAGGAGGGTGGGAAGGTAAAGAGGGGCGTATACCCTTTCCTTCGAAGCATCCCCTCCTCCTCGGGAACGGCGCTCTAATTTCGCATTACAGAGATTTGTCCACGTCTTTCATTTCTTGTTCTATCCTCAGTCAGAGAGATGTCAAAGGCTCGAACGCAGATAAGCACCGGACAGGTGCAGTTCGATCCGCACGTAATGCGAAACTCGCTTCGCTTGATTGGTTGACCCAATCATAGGGCACACATACGAACACGAATTCCATAACGTTGCGCTTTTGACGCTATTTGATCGGTCCCACTGGCTCGTTGCGTTCGCTGGGCTCCGACTGATAGACCCTCGTCGAAAGTGCGCGCCATCTAAAAGCCGCAGCCCCAGTTATCTGAATCCGCCATTATTTGGGCATCGCAATCTCAGCATGTACCGGATACGAGGGCTGCGTCTGGCGTTTGACTTTGGCCTCGGATCTAATCACACGCTTCGTGAAAAAGGAATGGCGACCCGCACTCTTGCTTGATGGGATTTTGCAAAAGAAAAGTATTTTATACACCCCAGCACACGGTAAAGTTTGATGTTTTTTTTTGTTTTTTTTTACATCATACTGCAATGAGTTATGGGCGAATCAGCTGGCGAATTTTGACTTCGAGCATCGCGCGCGCTGACTGGCCGATTAGAAGACGTCATTCCACGAAAATTACCTTTAAAGTTCGCCGTGTTCTAGGGGTAAAAAAACAAAACTAAGTATGGCGTTTCAAGTACAACAGACGCAACGTAACAACGGCTTCGTTGCTTTTAGAGCCCAGCTCTTAGGCGCCCGTTTCCGGCTTAAGGGGCGACGCCGTCGGCGTAACCGTAAAGCGTCGGCGTAACGCTTTTTTGTGACGCGTCATGAAAAAGCGTTACGCCGATGCGTTACGCGACACCAACGCGTCACGAAAAATCGTTACGGTTACGTCGACGGCGACGGCTACCGTAACAGTAGCCGTAACGCTTCGGCGTAACGCGTCGGTGTGACGCGTCGGCGTCGGCGTAACCGGGCGGTACATTATGAAAAACGTGCCATAATGCACCGCGGAGACGCGCGCACTGCATTATGGGACGTTTCCCATAATGCATAAACCGGGAGGGAGGAGGCAGAAGAGAGAGGATGAAGGAAGAGGAGGGGCGAGGAGGAGAAAGAGGCAGGAGGAAAGAGGAGGAGGAAAGGGAGGAAGAGAAAAGAGGGGAAGGGGGCGAGGAGCATGGGAGAAGTAGATGAGGAGGGAGGAGGAGAAGTATAACGTCCCCTCCGTACCCTGCCCTCCACCTCCTCAAGAGTTGCGCTCTAATTCGGCATTACAGGGACTAGTAAACGCCTTTCAATTTTTTTCCCTCTTTGTTCGGATAACTACACCGTGCACGAACAAGTAAGAACCTTCGTATCCTTTACGCACAGAAGTCTAAACATTTCGGTTTTCATCCTGAGGCTGCGCACAATAGTGCCTGGCTACTGAAGGCACTGAGTTGCCTTTTTTTACACTTTTTGCTTTGTAGTTTGGTTTTCCACGTTCTTATCGGTTGATGCCACGACCTCATCTGCTATACGAAGCAGTACCCAGGCGCCGTGGAATTGCCACTGCATGTGTTTGTTAAACTCGCAGTGAGTATAAGAACGTCTGATTGACCCTACGCAGACATTGAGACTGTAGCATCGCTCGATGGGGAAGATTACTAACGAATCACGAGGCGATTAAGACGCATCGCCACGATGAACCGCGCCCTGACATGTGGGGGCCACTCTACAGCTCATAAAAAGAATATTTCTGTTTCTCTACAATCGAAACGTTTGCTCTGGACAGCATACGAAACCATCCACTAAACGGTTTCCGGATACATTGTGCACCAATCGCAGATAGTGCCCTTGACAATTCTTAGGCTTACACTTTCTTTCGCTTTCTCGTCTTCGTCTCCGCAATTTTATAGGCATTTGCAGCTTCAGAAACGCTCCAAAACAGAATGCCTAAGAACGGATTGAGAAGCAAAATGTGTGGCCAAACTAATCCACGTCTTCTCACTTCTTAAGATGTCGGTGGCTGTGGTGTGTGCTCTTTTCTCTACCCCCAAAGCGTCTGAAATAAAATTATACAAGAAGCGTGGCCTAAACCAACGTCTCCTAGATATGAAGGCTTTTGTATTAGATCATCTACGTCACGTACAGGAGGTCAGCGTTGCGCACATATCGTACGTAAACCAGTGATGCGTCGGCCTTCGTCTCGGACTCCTGATCAGTCGGTGAGAAGAGCAGTCCGAACCGAACGCCAATTTCAAAGCCGGTCCCTTTATTCCGTCGTCTACGGTTTTAAGTGTGGGTACTTAAACGAGTTCGCCTGTTTATTAGCATTATCGTCAATCTCACGTTTAATATCTTCTCCGCGCTACCCGGTATGTGATGCAGGAAATCAAGCGTTTCGGCACTGGGCGCCGTTGTTGCGTGATCGGGATCTCCATACGTAACGATAACCTATAGGTGACAGTACCAAAATGAGACTAGCCGGACTTTTTTGTTCGAGATTTTTGTGAACATTTTTTCCTGATGAAACAATGTACGATTGATGTTTGGACAGGAAATCTTGAGGGTATTTTGCATCATGAAACCAGGAAAGCATAGCCAAAATAGACGTCATAATCTAGCATCACCAAGATTTTGGACTCCGTTAGTTCTCATATTTGGAACCAACATGTTTTTATGTGCTTCGAATGCCGAAGATCAAATAAAGTATCGGTTTTGCCTTTGCCTTTCCGAACGACAAACACAACCCTAGGACAATTTCGTAGCTGGAGGTTCAAATGCTGTTGTACGAGAACGTTCGTCAAGCCACGCGATCTTTTCTGCGACGATAATTTCTTTTCTTAGCACAATGTTCGCCGAATCAGTCGAAACCCGAGCGGGGCCGTACATCAAATTATCCTGCGCGTAGTTGATTAAGACAAATTTGTATACTATGTCATATTGTAATTTGGAATATAGGTCGTGTGGGTGCATATTTTGTTGAATGAGGTTGCAATGTTAAATTTACAAACCTATCGATTTTTTAAATTATCACATAATTGGGTGCTTGTAGAGAAGAAGCTAAAATGCCTAAAAAATAGGTACGCCAGCAGTCGGCCACAAATAACCGACAATTAGCCCGGCTGTATTCGTTTGCGAGAAAAAAAAGAAAAAATATGTAAGAACTTACACTTATATAGTGTAATATTACTCATATAAAAGTTTCATGTCCTGCCAAGAGTGCAGAGGGAGGCTATCAAATGGAGGAAAATACTACTCACTGTCTTCTGAATGAACAGCTTGGGCCCTTAGTGCCTTTCGAATCAAAAACCTTTCCCTTCCAAAAGTTTTTAGAAAATATCCACCATTGCATCGGTGGGGTATACAGGCTCGCTTGCATCGCGCAAAGCCCACCTCGCAAAAATGTATCGACGAACCAGTTGTGTTGTTAGCACTGTCCTCTCTCTGTCAACACAGACACGCTGCAGTCTCCTATATATACCGGGAGAACAAAGACCACTACCAAAACACTCCGATTGTTGCCGCTTTCTTGGAGGCGCCCATTCAGCGAGCGTTTCGCTTCGCGCCTGAAAAGTCCTCGACCACCGCAGATCCTTTCTTCTCGATGGGAAAAAAAAACCTCCAAGCGAGCTATGCCCGCTTTCGGCACAACTTGACAAATACGAAAAGAAACGACCCCCTCGAGCCATTCACAGCAAAGGAGCAAAGCACATGATATCGTTCAACAAAGAGACGTGCTCTGTGCGAATACAATGTCACGTGGCTCACTGAGGCTACGCAGCGTTTGCCGTTTCTCCCCAAGTTCCACGCTACACCCACACTGCGCTCACCCCTAATCTGACAGTGCGGTAGAACCTGAGCGTTCGCCCGACCAATCACCCGCTTCCCTTTTTCACGCTTGACTCCGCTCTCTGCGCGTGGATAGGGGCGGGAGCGTGATCAGGCGAGGCAAGATGGGCGTGTGACTGGTACGAGGAGCACGGAGCTCCCACAACACTGTCAGCTTAAGGACGAACAGAATGTGGTAAATAGACTCAACCGTCCCTTCGGAATTCCCCAGACCGAACGGACAGTGAGTGAAGGGGTAAAAGAAGGAGGAAGGCAGCTTTGTGGAGCTCATTACGAAACCCCGAGGGTCCACCCTCTCCTTCTCGTCTACCCTTCCGTGTCTGGTTTATCGATCTCGGCGTTCGCCGCCCAGCGGGGGCTTCAAAGGCTCTACACAGAATGGTAGAGATGCCGGTTTTTCGGATTTCGCGCTCGCACGCGTTCTAGGACTAGTTCGCACATTTGCGTTCGACTGTGGTTGACTGCGCTACAACGGCTGACGACGACGAGGAAACGCTAAAGTCGGTGACGGGTTAGGAACCCAGTAGATCCTCCGCCTCGGGCTTTTTGCCCTTAATAACACTTCGTCGCACGCGCAGCCACGGCTCAATCGGCTGAAGCGTAGCCTATATATACCGACAAAGCCTGGCAGATCGCCACGACAAGCGGCCGCCAAAAAGGGAAAGCTGGAGCGGCAGACAACGGATGAGAGGAGAACCACGTGACTGGCACCCCGCTAGGCGAGGCGCCGAAACATACTTCTCCCGAGCGAACAAGTGTGTTTCGGGACCTCTCCGCTGCAAAAACTGTGCGCTGACGTCCAGGTTCCCCGAAAAATGGCTCTTTGATGCCGTGTGCTACCAGATCCTCGCGCTCCAAATCTGCGACCGGGCACTCTATGGCTCCGTTGTCGAAGTGCCAGGATTTGTGAGTATAGAGGGGGCTACGGCTAAAGGCAGCGAGCGCATGCTGGAGGCGGACATTCCACTGGTTCCTTAACCTGTCACAGAATATAGACGATTGCAAGCAAGGCCACTCGCCGCCGCCATGTCTCCGCTCGTGCGGACAAGCCCGTGCGATGTCAAGCTCGCAAAAGATATGTTCACTCGAAAGATGCGCGTGCTTGCACTCATGGGGCACTAGTTTGGGAGCCATGCCGGCAATTGTCTATAGAAAACATACTGACGTACTGGCGCCATCTATGAGAGAGCACTAGGGCCCTTCTGAGTGGCCTGTAACTAGACCGAAGCATTTGGCAGTAGTTGCGAAATAATTAGTGTGTCGTGTGTATGTTTACACAGCCGGACGTTAGTCAGCCTCAACGGGCGACTTGTCTCTCGGCTGTAGATGAAAGCTTTTAGAGAGTGCATTACAACCGCTTGCCTGGGGCCTTCAGCTTGCACCACGCAGTAGTGATACACGACCGCCACGCCGGTACGATGTTCCTCCCGATCAAAGCGGGCAGGAGTGGGGATTCGAACTAAGGATCCCTGGATTCTCCGGCGTTCTGCGGTGCGTTCACAAATTCGACCACCGATCCCACCTGGTGATATCCAATCTGTGTACTACTTGTAAGATATTTTCTTATAATATTTTCGCAATTAATTCAAGTCCACGGTGAAAGAATTATGCGTAAATTGTATGCGAATCGAAAGTGGTAAAGTGATATCCAATAGAGGGCGCCAGCACGTTATCTCATAGTAAGCGGCCGTAGGGCAGTCGATCACATTCAAATGCAATACCGTGAACCAGCCTTGAAGGTGTTTTCGTTTTTCGTAATGTGTTTCGGGATACCAGCTAGTTCAATTGTAGCGTATTCATGCACCATTTTATTAGGAAATAATTATTCTTGAGGCTTTTGCGAATCCAGGGAAAACACGCCAGCCTCATGAGGGTGCCTAGAGCCACTCAATATGGTAGACGCTGCAGAGTACCGACACTTCCGCCAACTTGCTGCTTAACATCAGGGTTGTTACTTAGCTGGAACGGGATCTGAAATCGAAATAAACGCTTTTCCATTCACTAGAAACGTTAGAAAGGTCCGCGAAAAAACAAAAACCCCCAAAAATATCGCCGCAGTTTCCCAACACCGTATCTATAGCTTAAAAAGTTGAATATTGAAAATGGTGGTGCCCACAAGATGACCGAGAAATGGATTGCCGATACTCTGGGCGTATTTTATTTGGTGTCGCCACAGCTGCCTACGTAGCCAATGTGCATTCTGCTGTTTATTGCGCCCCTTGCACCTCTTTCAATGTGATTCTGGAAGATTCAGAAGTCCGGTAAGTCAATAGCGGTAGCTCTGTGTCGAGGCAGTGGTCTCTGACCCGAGTATTTTTAACACACCATCGCTTTTCGACTGGGTCTGAACGACAGGTTACGGATTTGGCTGACCTGACTACGCCCAAAAACTGTGAAAATTACTAAGAATTTTAAAGCATGGAACGCTTTATAACGGGACTCCTGCTCCTATAAAGGCCTTCATTCGACCGTCTGTGCGTCGACGCGTACCACATGGCAGGGAACGTAAGCACAGCCACAATTTGATTTCAAAAGCAGAATAAAAGAAACAATGTGGCACTAGCCCTTAATTTGAATTAAACCAATAAATGCTCATCCGCCACCAGCCATACAACCAAGGACATCTCAATCTGCAGCTTAATGCTGCACCTCTGTGCCGGCTAAGATACGCGCCACGCGTCTGCTATTACCGTTACCACAGGCCAATACCTTTAATTGAGTATGGTGTTGCTGTAGAGGAGGGTTTAGGCAGTGGGAAACAGTATGTCCCTCTTCACTCCCGGACACGACTGTTTCATGTATTCTAAACATATTTAAAAACTCGCTCCTTAAATACCGCATTTCATTCTGTATAGAAATCTGAATATAAACGTCCATTTCACATTTTTTGGAGGGCCCAGTAGTTCGTTCTAAAATTTCGAGCAGCACAAATGGGTGGTGTGCATTTTATCACACAACTTGGATATCTCGAAAACTATCCGCAGTGCATTATCCTTACTGCTTGGGCACTTTGGCAAGAGGTCAATGCCTTATAATAAGAGAAAGCTGAAACGTCCTGCATGGAAAACGCCATGTCCCCGTATCCGTCTAATTAATTAATTTTTATATAGTATATTATTCTCGCCCCAATCAGTGCTTAAAGGTAATCAAAGAGCCCCAGCACCTATTATAAACACCGGCGTACGGCCTATGTTTTCTCGACTGCATGTAATCCTCTCGACATCCACCTCCCCTAAAGTGCTGCGTTTAGTTGAAGTAACATCTCTTTAATAACAAGGCCGAAGTGTTGGGCGTCATACGTCACCCACTGGGGGCCAGCACGGGGTTCAAATCGCACGCGAGTACAGCGTCAGCCTTCGGCTATCGCCCTGAACACGAGTCTTGGCCGAGCGCCGAACGCAACACTACGCCTTTCTACCTAGGACGTGTAGGTTTGGTTGAGGCAAAGCGAAAGGTGTAGAGTACGTGATAACGGAAAAAGAGGCGCAAAAATAAAAAGCCCAGGGTGGACCGTCGCTCCCTAAATGAAAAGTAAACTCCGTGCACGAGAGCTTTCGCGTCCTCTCTAGAAAGAAGGGCACCGTCATCGATCGCATCCAAAAATAGACCCGTAAACAGGGTCTCGGGAATAAAGTCCCGCTATAGACGGCACAAGAAAACCGCCAGAACAAGTCGGTTTTCGTTGGCGTGCTTAATTAGCGGGAAGATCCGGGAGGCGCCTGGTTATGTTAGTGCACGCGAGTCTGCGCAGGTTCGTGTATACAGGCAACCTGTTCTACACGAATGCGGCCGGTTTACCAATAAGGTGGTGTTCATTTTATTGTAAAAACTAGACACGTAATTTTCAAAAGCGAATGTAGCGAGATTTCTTTGCCTGGCGATGTAGCCTGATGCAATTGGTGCATCGTAAGTGGTGTACACTTACGTGGTATACATTTTTTCTCGGAAGTATATAAAAAATATTCTCGCGAAAGATTTGTATCACGACACTGCCCAGCACTGAGCAAAGTCAATGTTCTTCTCATTTTGAACATTTAATGTTGCATTGTGTGCGCACCTTTCAGAGAATGACTCTTCGGGTTTCCGAAGTGCGTATGCGCTATTCACGGACCCGGCAACTAAACGCAGGAATACGTAACGTTTTCTCGTTTGAACGTCTGAGCCCGCGGTGTAGGAATACTATATTGCCGCAGCTTTTTTTGTGTGTGTTTTCGATGTCTTTCGATATTTGTTTTTCGTAACCCATTAATAACTTTAAGAAAACGCATTGCAGTGTAATGCATAACTATACACCCAAGGAGAGAGTGTTTGTTGCAGAACATTGCAATGCAAAGTCGACTAGGTATATTCGGTTGTCGAACCTTGTCATTATTGATTTGTAACAAGGTTGCAAGAAAGAATTTATTTACACTCTTGGTCGGTATAAGAAAACATTACTGCGAAGCCAAATAACATCAAAGATGTTGTAACAAAATCGTAGGTGTGGCAACATTTGGCCCTCAACACCTTTCGGCGACTTCAGTTTTGTGGAGCAGTTGACATGAGCTCTCGTTTACGTAACTGCATCAAGTGGGTTTAGTATTTCGTAACTTAAACCTACAGTGCTCATGAATATATAAGACTCTTTGTGCAGTCAGTTTATGCGACGCTTCTGAGCCCATATGGCCAGAGGCCCTTTATTTTTTAGAAAGAAAGGGAGAGAAAAGGAGAAAGAGAGATTTGGACAAATCTGATATTTTCACTCATCTCAAACAATATGAAGCTGAAAAAAGCGAATCCTGCACCTCCGCCTAAAGCTGCCACGTCGAATGGGTCTTTCATAAAGTTTTAGACTGTACGTTATTGCTCGCTTTTACAAGGGGAGGTCATATCTAAGCGTGGCTGTCCAGAATCCTCCATAGAGAACGTGCCATATTTCTGATTCTTTAATCTTATAATACAACTTCCGATCGCGAAAATCAGCAACAAGAACGAGGCCTTCAAAGACGTGAGAAAGAGAAAAAAAAAAGCTAGATTTACCTGTGCTTCAGAGCAGCCATCGTGACACTGGTCAAAGACCCTTTCCCTAGAATGCAGTATTCCAAGAGCGAACGCCAATCGCGAGGACAACCTTTAATAAACAAAAAGTATAGTGTCGCCCAAGACAGCATGAAGCATGTCAATCTTGGATCTACTAAAGAAATACGGGTGTGCCAAAACCAATCAGAAGATATTGATAACAGAGATCTTTCCAAATGTCTGAAACTCTTAAGACATCTTTATTAACCTATTTTGGCTTCTCAGCTGATAAGGTTATTTTCTTTTCGACAAGGTACTAACATGCGCTTGGTTGTTGGAACTTAAGGAACATATGAAGGAAGTAATTCAACTCTTTAGTGTACGTAGATCTCTGGTATCTTTTATGCAGGTTACCCTTTATTATGTGCGACGTAAAGACCAAGCTCGTTTTTTTTTTTTTTCTTGCTTTTATTGTTTTGAACTTTGCATTTAAAAAAAGTGTGTGCTGCTTGGTAACTTAATCAAGCGCGTTTACTAATTTTTGTGTTTGTTATGTAGTAGATCAGTCGCCGCTGTTTGCATTACACCAAACGAAAGTAGTGCACCAGCTTCGGAAACTAGGCCCAATTTTGTAACGCATCTGGCGTTGGAGCTACGGAATCCAATATGGCGACCTTGCTCCGCTTGGAGTTCAGAGCGCAGGCTCGTTCCATTTATTAGGCAAGAGCGTAGAGCGCTGTTCCGCTTCAGTTCGGGAGAAAAAAAGTTACAGCTGTACTCAAAATTCCACTGCGCCAACTGCTGCGACGTCGTAGTAACAAAGGCGCGTTGCGAAACATGTGCTGTGCAAAGCTACGAACGCATCCCTCGCCCAGCGTAAGTGCCAACTTGCTCGCTCTTACGTCAAATGTTTCGCATCTAAAGCCTTTACGTACACACCCAAAACATCGCTAACAGTGAGTACATGCACCTGTCGCATCGATCCTCCGTTGGTGCATTTTATTTAGTTGGGTAACAAGGATTACAAGTTGATTGCGTGGTCCCGTTAGCGTAAACAAGCCAGTGGTGATTCTTTTTTTCAGTTTTATTTTCAACTGGCATTGTCAGGCACCACGCTTTGTACCCTTTAGGTAAGTGCGCTAGGTGAGCAAGCAATTCCGACCCTAGCAGTTTTTGATGACAGCCCTAAAATTTTAGGAGGAAAACAGAAAAAGAAACTAAGGTCGCTTGTTTGCGCTAACAGTGCTGTGCAGTGTACCTGGGTTTCTGATTTTGGTTCACCAATAACTTTTTCAACGAAGCTCAAATTGTGTTTGTTTTTTTCTAGTGCTTGGTTCTAAATACGTATCATAGTCTTCTTAACAGCTGTCACAGATTTGACTCGCACAAATAGAAAACAGTACTAATGTACTGTTTTCTATACCTGCAAATATAGAGAGAATAACGGGTGTTAGGAGAAAATAAACTACGCATCGCTGAACACCCAGTCTCTGCTAAAATGTAACGCTAGTGGTCTGCATCAGATGGCAGAAGTTTCAGAAGGAATCGTTATTTTATCTAAAAGTCAGAAGAGATTTTTTTTTTAACTGGAAAATTGGGGCTTTTTTCCGGTACCCGATCCCATTCATGTTCATATATTCGCGGACTTCGTCGGCCGTCATTTTACCATTAAACATTTTCTGAAATCGGTTGTAACTTTTTTAATCAGATAGCCGCAAGTTCCGATCCTTTGGCATCTGGTTCGAAGCGATAACGCTATCTTTGGGCGAAAACCAAATGTTCGGCCTTGCGTGCTTTCTTTTTTTTTCAGTGCAAAAGAAAACGTTTCAGCTTTCTTTGCGGGCACCATGCGCACTGCATGACACTGTTCGCACAAACAACCTGTCGCCAGATTGTTATCCGTTTTTCTTTGAGAATCAAAGCACTGTCATAAGAACTACTCTTGTGGTTAAAAGTGGTCATTTAGGCTACTAGCCTCAGTGATAAACACCCGTGAACACTTTTTTTTCTAAACAAAATGCGAGAAAGCGCGCTTTCGTGTTCCCGCTATGTCGCACATTACATGGGGTTCTAAATTGGTTTCCATTATACTTTTTAATGAAGCTGATTTTTTTGTGTGTGTGTATGTACTGCAGCATCACACTCTCCTTCGCACCTAAGTCAGGCAAGCTTAAAAATAGTCCAGAGCACGTTCCACCGTCTTCCTAAACTATCGCGCGTTTAACTAACCTTTGTTAAAAAAAAGTTTACTGAAATATATAAATTTGTACTTTTAGGAAAGAAAATATTGAAAATAAAAAAAATACTTAAAAATGTGTTCTTAGCTTATTAAGATTCGATTAAACAATATTTTCAGTGTGTCCATCTTAGTTACTAGAATTGTTTAGACAGCGCGGCGTACCTCTAGAAATAAATAGGTTCATAAAAAGTATGCTGAAATAATTCTTCCCATATTGCTGGTATTTTGTAAGATACTAAAGACATGTATTAAATATACCTGTTTCGTTTCTTAAACATACGAAACTAGTCTACATTTTATTCGACTTTTTACCAAAGCTACGTGTGCGCGATATTTCAAGTTTTATATGCTACTTCTTATTGAACGGCCAAAAATTATTAAAATTGAAATGACAGTCACCGAAACGGACTTTCTAGCAAGTTAGAACTAGCATTTAAATTAAAAATAAGAATGCACCAGTCTTTGAATTGTTAGATATGCCAACACAATAACATCATGGAAACGTGTACTAGCACGTCAAGTTAAGAACTAACATATACACTAAATGTTTTCTCTATTAGAAAAGTTCGAAAACGCAAGCATATTTTGTGTTCTTTTTGTTTTTGTTTTTTTTTGTTTATTTTGTTCCGTCTTTAGTTTTACACTTCTTTAAAGAGAGTTATACACTTTAGATATTAAAAAATGAAAATCTATGACAAATATTCATGCCAAAACGTTCGTTATGGTTCGCATTATAATATTAGAATCTTGTGGTTTTAATTTATTTATTGAAATTGTAAAGATGCTACTTTATTTAATTTAGAGCGGAACTTTATCCCCTGAATGGTTTTCTACGATTCAATACATTATATTTAAATTTCTTCACTAGTACACGGTATTGAACTCCCCCTCACTAGTTGACAAAGCCTGTGGTTCTGGCTATTCTCAATTACTAGTGTCTATTATATAATGCTCGATAAAACATCAAACATGTGTGGAAATTAGGTGTTTCTCTTGATGTGTCTTCAATATTTTAGGTAAAAAAAACTGTTTGACATTTTTATCATAAGATATCAGCTCTTTTACGACAATCACACAACAATCTGTCCTCTCCTGCCTTATTTTTTTATGTATTTTATAAAAATAGATTTTACCTCGGCTAAAACATTTATCGGTCGGCAAAATATTAATAATGGTGTTTCTAATATTTAGGTACATGAGTACAGCATTGTCATCTTTTTCTTTTCCTCGGCTATGAGTGGAACCACAGGTCCAATTCACTTTAAAGTTTAAAAATAAAGATTACTATTATTAATATAATAACAATTATTATTATTTAATTGTTAATATAGTCGGGATGCACACAATAAAAAAATAATAATAATGATCTACTGAATACAAGAGTTCAAATTGATGTGCGATTTCCTAGGTTCGAGAGGTAAACTGATTTTGATACGCGAAATGAGGACATGACAGTCTCTTCGAGCCTGTGGCTTTTAACTAAAACCTTTATTACAGCGGAGAAACGGTTAATTCAGTATCCAATTCTATCATCTGAGTTGTGCTCTATTTTTTTTTTTTATCTACTTTCCTACTTATCAAGACTACGTTCATAGGAGATCCATAAGGCATGGCACTTTGAAAGAGTCAAGCGAATAACTTTATACAAAATTCTAATTCTGTTGTGCCGCGACCACGCGCGGCCTTTCGTGTCGGTGAACTTGCATAGTCTTGGCATTCTTTATAGCGCAGCGAACCTTTACGGAGGTTGTTGATCTTTGCAATATGACTAAATGAAGCGAAAAAACAGAAGCCGAAATTCGTAGAGGTTGTTTACACTGCCCAGCAATTCTGCCTCGTTTATGTTTAATATTTTGCAGAAATGCATTGTACGAATTTTAACTGTGGCATGCTAGTATTCAGTGTACAGCGTAGCGGTGTACATGGAGATGAAAATACTAAATAATTTGATTGAATATATTTCATCAGTTGTAGGTCCATAAAAGGCATCTGGCTCCTGCTTGAATAACATTCAAACATTCTTAAGCAGTGTTGCCAACTTCGCGCTTTTGCCCCTAGATTTAGCTAGAATGTTTTTTATATATACGTCTAGCGGGTGAAAATTAACTTCAGCTACTAGCGGGAAATTCTTACCTCTTTTAGTAATATGTAGCCGGATTCCCTAGCTTTTTTTCGGAAATGCTATTGTGAAGACTATATGTATTCATTATATATGTAATTGGGTTTCCTTTGACTAAAATAGCGAACACACAGCACAGAAGTGATTCTTTCACTGACTTGGAGTAGATATGCGACAATGTTTTAATTAGTTTTAGTAACGCTGACGTATTTCGAAAACATTCGGTGCTATCGGGACTATGAAGAAAAGCGTTGGAATTTCTGTGACGATACATATGCTGTACCTATTGAAAGATCTCATATGTATGAGGAATTTCTGTGTCTAATGAACACATATGAATCATACAAGATATATAAGAACCATATAAGAACTATATAAGATACATAAGAACATATAAGAATCACAAAAGAAACTCGTGAGAAGTTTTTTTATATGGTTGCTGTATTTTCTTATATGTCTTAATAGCTCTTATATAGTTATTTTATGGTTCTTGTATGTTCTTATATATCTTGTATGATTTATATGTGTTGATTGAACACAAAATTTCTCATAAAAATGGCATTTTCACTAAGGTAACCGTTTATTATAAAACAACGAATGCACGAACGAATGAGCTTATTTTCGTTTGCCGTACTGTAAAAGAAGGATGCTCTCATTTGCATTAAATTGCAATAAATCAATTAAATAAAATTGAAATACAATCAAACGTTTGAGTGCGTGACGTAAGCTGAATGAGAAGGTAGGAGGAAAATACAAAAATGTGTCCGTGATCCGTCGTTCATATGTGCCTAATTACGTCAAAGCAAACATACGTCACAGGTGCCTAGGATGTTATTTCACGTTTTGACAAAATTAGGCTCAGGTAGACATCGGCTCATGGCAAAAATCCTGTTCTTCCCATTTGTCGTTTGATCCAAGTAATAATCCCAGTCTATCTAACTTCCGCATCTCCGCTAGCATCGTTATTTAAATGGAGTTTCAGCTTTTTGTGTTGCGTACCTTATTCGTGCGGGACGAGCAACCGGGTTTGACTTCCTTTGTGTAAATCGGTATAATCCAAAACTGTTTTACAGACCCGTCTTAACGTAACAATTCTCCTAAACACATTTTTTTTTTGTGGGATTACAATGATTTTGTTATAGACCTCGCTAGCTGAAATTTAGAGCATAGTAAGATCGCCAAAACAGCTCTCCACGTGCGTCTATAGACTTTGCTTTTCGCTAGTACTTAGATGGCAGCCGAGTTGAGATCCTAAAACGTTTCGACAACCGCCAGCTGCGCGAAGGAAGTTTGCTAAATGTGTTGCAACGCGCCTAACGCTGTAGTCACTATTTCCTAGATATGGATTTTTTTTTGTTTTGTTCTTTAGTTGTGTGTTTTATGACGCTCCTACTACTAAGCTGTGTGCCGACCGTTTCTCTCTGAGCTCGGGTTTTCTTCTTAGTCATAGAACAGAGACCGTTCTGAAAACAGCGCCTGGACGCATCGCAATTCGACAAACCACTGGGTAAAGCTTTGCTGAGCCTGGGCTGTGAGGTGGGTAGCTTACGTTGCATGTTAATGCTCTTGTGTGTAAAATCCCCTGAGACTTAATTTGCAAGTAAGGACAAAAATAAAAATGACGAAACACATTCCGCTAGAATAAAATGGCGGCATTCAGTTCGAAACCCTGGTGTGCGCAACCATTTGCTCCCTAAAACCTGCACCGTCACGCAGTCGTCGCTTCAAAGGATGTCGTTATTTGTAGGAAGCTCCTATCTAGGGACTTTACTTGTGTGGCAGCTATTTGAGCTGAAGATAGCTTTATTTTTAGGAGAGCTCACACCGGTGTATTGGGAGAAAGTGTGTAGCGCCACCGTTGCGAAGCCAGCGAACGCTGGGCTTTTGACATGGGAAGAATGCTGCCGAGACCTTTGGTGACAACTTAACATATTATAAAAGGAACTCATTGTTTTTATGCTGTTTGCCCCGGGAAGTTTCGTGCGTAGCACGGATACAAAAGTAACTGAATGCGATAGCGATTAGCCTTTAAAAAAATATTTGATTATACTTTTTATTTGTAGAGGCCGGAAAAAATGCTAATCTAGAAGTCTTCAAACGAAGTATAAAAGCAGATTGGAGGACGATTACTAAAGATAATGATGCTTAAAACATCAAAATAGCAGTGTCGTACTGGTAAAAAAAAATATACAGAATTTACGCGGAGGGCTGCCAGGAAGAGCCCTGGAGAAACCAAGTAATTTTATGCTAATAAAATGTTGCAGTCTTGCTCTAAATGACCCGGAGGCATTGTCAAGAAGGGTGGTTAACAATGATGTAATTGTTACAAATCTTTTTTAACTTGATGGATCCATATATGACAGCAATGGAAGCAGGGAGATGGTTTCAGACGTGGTAGTTCTCGGTGCGAACGCGTAGAAATAGATGCATGACGTACCAACTTTGCAACAAATATAATGTACAGCAGAGCCAGATGTCACGTAGAATCGGTTAAGAACAAACTGACCCTTGAAAATCGTGTTAGAATTGAAAAGTGAAAGCCGTTTACAATTCCCTGTAACACCGAATTAGAGCGCAGCTCTTGAGGAGGAGGATGGAAGGGTACTAAGGGGAGAGTATACCCCTCCTCCTCCTCCTCCTTCTCCTCCTCCTCTCATTCTTCAATCTTTTCCGGGGGGAGGGGGGGTCACGTGACCTCGGGGGGAGTGGGGTCACATTACTTCGGGGGTTCACGTGACCTAGGGGAGGGTGGTGGGTCACGTGACCTCGGTGGGGAGTGGGTCACGTGAACTCGGGAGGAGGGGGTCACGTGACCTGGGGGCACGTGACCTCGGGGGGTCACCTGACCTGGGGGGTCACGTGACCTCGCGGGGGGGAGGGGGGCTGGCGCGGTGCATTATGGGACATCTCCCATAATGCACCGCGCGGTTACGCTGACGCCGACGCCGCTCAAGCCGTAAACGAGCGCCTAAGAGCTGCGCTCTAATAATAAAAAAGAGACATCTTGAACAATACTTGCGACGTAACATAAGAAGTGCTCAACCTTAGGTTAATATCTTTGATAATACTTTAGCGTTACAAAAATATTTCGCGGGGTATTATTCGAGAACGCGTGAAGGTGTTGCATTCCCAGGATTTTCAAAATGCAACACGAATATTTCAAGTTTGAGCCGTGCTAAAGAGTTGCGTACCTGTAGTTGTGCCTGTATACTATCAAAATATAAGTGGCATCCGCAGAGTTTTCCCTGGAGTGCTTGACTTAGCTTCGTCGAGGCCGATGAGTCTTATTTATCGTCGTCAGAAAGCTATATTTTAGCATATCCTCCTATATATGGGAATAACCTGTGCCATTCCCGTCGAAACCGGCCGCAAGAAATGTGAGAGACAAAACGAAAGAACATAAAAGGAAAAATCATATTAAGAAACGAACATCGGCACATGTCCGTAGTCTCTTTCCGAAACACTTGTTTCTCTCGTTTGCTTGGTTTTTTGCGCAAAAGATAAGGTAGCTGCAGCATCGCTACAGTTATTGTCACTCCAGCACTAGCCATGTCCGCATTGACGTCTCAGTGGCTTCAACTGTACCAGCGACGTTTTAGTTTAAGGAAGAGCTTTATATCTAATGACCTTGCTGTGCTAAAATATGCAAATAATAGCGGCAGTAAAACGCAATGTCAAGTAGCTATGGTCCTTCACACATGCATAACAAATGCTTACCACCGCTGTCACACTAATCCCTCAGGCGGTTCTTCCAATCAACATAATGCAGTGTGTAATATTCAAAATGTCTTTCTAGGTGTTAAAAAGTGAAAAATTAATGAGGACTCGGAATATTGGAAGGCATTTATTACTTCGGGAAAACAGACACATTCAGAGTGACGATAAACAACGCCTTGCTTTTCTGCTCAAGTAACTTGTTCTTTCTTCATCCCAGTAACGTACATAGTTACTTTTGTGGCGAGTAACCACTAACGGTGTTTTAATTACTTTCTTTTCAATTACATCTACATGTGTTTAACGAAAGACACCGCTGCATTCTTTTTACGTTCTATTCCGTATATCTCGTTAACTAACTTCTGTGGTGCATTACTGGAATTTGTGAGAAGCATTGTCCGTTACGGTGGAACCATGGCGTCTATCTGAGCAGCTTCTAATGGTCACTAGTTCAGCCATCGTGGCGGGGGAGGAACACTCTCATTCCTTGCGCTCCTCCCCGTCTGGACACCTCGCGGTCCATCGTGATAGGTGTACACGTGCTCCGTTATTCGATGACATTATGATTTTCGCGCGGCACAGAAGCATGTCTGCCAGGGGAATTAACGAGGCCTTTTATGTTGCTAACTATGACGCGGGCATGTGTTTGAGCGCTCCGTCCATAGCCCTAGCGAAGGACGAGGTTGATTTTATTAGGAAGTCTACCTTATAAATGTGAGACTGTGCCACGCCGCAGGTGTTTGTCGCTTTAACGAACCCCTTTATGTGTAAACAAATTGGGCTTTAAAAAAACACTACTTCCACTGCTGCTCTACAGAAACGTTCTGCGTTATTCTTGGTACTAGGGTACTAGGCAGTTTCCTGATTCGGACTGCTTTTGGTATCTTAGCTATGTTCCAGAGAGCGATGAATCGTGGCCTCATTCTACACTGTTAGTAGTGGGG
Source organism: Ixodes scapularis (assembly GCF_016920785.2). Lineage (NCBI taxonomy): Eukaryota > Metazoa > Arthropoda > Arachnida > Ixodida > Ixodidae > Ixodes > Ixodes scapularis. The sequence continues at coordinate 45,947,548 of NW_024609879.1, read as the reverse complement.
CTTCTATTGGTTAACGTTACATATTATAACTCGTTCCAAATCCTAGAGTTTTTCTTTTTTTTCTCTCGAGCTTTGGACTGATACAAAACCAACTTCCTAACTTTACACTTTGTGGAGCTCTTGGTGAGATCGCCCATAATTTGATTGTGTATCGAAATAGGTTGAATTGATAAAGATATTGCCTCGTTGAATTTTGTTCGTTTGCTAAAATTCTCTAGGCTTCATTTCCTGAGCACAAGTGAAAAAAGAGAATCCACGAAACAAAAAGAAACCCAATCCTATACGGAGTGCAAGTTCGTCTGCTTCGTACAAACGGGTTGCGATAATGTCAGAACGCCGAGCTCTTATTATCTGATTAAAAAAAAAACAGTAGGTTGATTTCAAGATATCTATCATTAAGGTACACGTACTATCCTTTCAGTCAAAGCCACTCAGAGCTCGGCGTCGTTCCGAAGTCACCGTAACTCCTGCGCAAGGAGCAGACCACTTGCTCTTTGCATAGGCACCCGCAATCTGCGATTGTGAAAATGAGGTAAAAAGCCTTCAACCCTCTCCCAGCGAAACTGCCCCTTGGTAGATCAGACAAGTCTTGCAGTACGTAGAACGCGTTCTTTGTCCGCGGACGCGAGGGTCGCGCTCTGGATGTATTTACTCTCATGGTGAAATCTGACAGTTGCTTGCCGCGTTGGCTCGGGCCCCGCTAGGTTTAGCGGGCCCACACAATTGATCAGGTTGTAAGGCCGCTGAATTAAGAGGGTGAACCTACGTTTGGTCGTCCCACTTACCCGCGTGGGAGGTTGATCCGAAAAACACGTTCAACTTTAAAAACACAGGACAAGATTCAAATATTTTGTACCGCTATTTATCGTGCCTTTCGCGGCTAGACTCAGCTAGCTCAACTTAAGTCCGAAACGTCTCTCGTGGGCCTGTTGAGTTTAATTTAATCTTCACCGTATCGAACCAGCTTCTGCAGACGAACTTGGTCGATAAATGGTACGCATAACAGTGAACATTGTGAGGTTTCTAGGTGAAGATGCACAGTTTTATCCTTTGGCATGTGAACACAAAGTACAAGCGAAATGCAAAGCTTTTCGCTGTTTCGGTTTGTCCCCTCTTTTGGCATTCTCATAGATTAAAGAGTCTTTAACCAGCTTTCCCGCATCTGGAGCTTGACCTAGTACTGAGTACACCGGAGACTCTTGCATTCAAGTGTGGGATTCTTTCACATTGCTAGGGTTAAACTAATAAAAAAAAAATCGCCCAGCTTAGACACACCGTGGAATATTATGAATGTTATATAGCACTTTTTTTTAACGAGTTGCACTTTATGTTGAAACCATTTTCTCTAAAGTTCCGCCGCGCCTACTTAGTTACCAGCCACCTTCATTTTCAGGCCTATAATAGACGGAATGTAGTGTTTGTTGGAGCATTATTAAAGTAATCGTTTAAAAATGTTAAGAAAATATTGAACACACGTTTCTTGGAGAGTTTTGGAGACATTGTTTATTAATTTCCCCGTATTTGAAGCCGTGCCGTCACGGTGTACCGTGACCTAACGTCACATGATAACGACAGGGCACGTAACATAAATTCTCTACAAAATCTAGAGGGGGACATTGACATCAAGGTTTTATGACGTGGTATCAGGTGATACCATGACATCACACGACGCCAGGTCAAGTGACATCAATTTTCCCGCCGCGAGATTTAGCGGAGAAATCAACATGGTGTCTCGCGACGTTACGTTGTCCGGTGTCTGCCACGTGACGTTCCGTGACGTAACACCAGGACGACACGCGACTTTGTAACTTCACGAGACACCACGTGTCTCTTCACGTCACGCGGCACCATTAAGTCTTGTGACATTGAGACGCCATGTGGTTTGACCACCATGAGCAAAAAAGGTTCGCGGAGGCTTTCTACACATAGCTATCGCTTTAAACTCCAGCAATGCGGGAAGAGAACGCCAGAAAAGGTCAACCGAACGAGTATCGTTGTTCATTGTCTGTTCGAGGCTTGTCTCGGGAAAACCGTTAACCCCTGTAAGAATCAATCCACGTGTGTGGCGATAAGCGCGGCTACTTTGCCAGATATCGTTGACCCGGCGTTCGTTAATCGTCACAGTCGCTTGCGGGAGTCGGGGTGAAACCAAAGTTGGGCACCTTGCGTTGTACCCATTCCGCCAGGAGAGTTACTAAATACTGTCACCCGTTGCACCGTCAACCAGGTAACAAAAATACTCGTTCTTTTCTTACGGAAAATAACTAAAACGTTACTCTACCAGAAAGGGTAACCATACTTTGTTTCACCATTAGCAAGAGGGCAGTGAAAGGCTAGAAGACCTACAAATACTGTAATACAGAATCAAGCTCAGGATAGCGACCAGTTGAAACCAGCCAGTCATCCGCACAAATGAGTTATTAACTGTCTTTAATTGGTCTAGCCGGTGATAACTATACACCCTGATTTTCTCTAATTAATCAACGCTAAATAATGTAACCGTTTGCATTTATACGAGGGGGGATCAACAAGTTTTGCCTCATAGGCTCTAACGTTTTATTTTGGGATGGAATTGAAAGATGGCACATTCCAACGAAAGTTTGGAATCTCCTCCTTCCAAGGAGCACCTAATTTTTCAATACACTCCCCACCGACAGCAATGCATTTCCGCTACCTGTGCACTACACTTCCAGGGACGTCGTAAATGATTGAGGGCGGCGGTCGACGACACCAACGGCGCACCGCACCGGTAACCTCGTCGTCGGACGTGAACCGCGTACATTTCAGATGTTGATTTATCTTTGAAAACAGTCAAAAGTCTGAAGGCGCGAGGTCCGGGCTGTGAGGTGAATGAGGCAAATCATCTTTGGAACTGCAGCTCTTCCAGCGCAGCGTTGTGCCTCGACAACAGTGCAGTACCCAGGGAGCGGAAGTGCATGGCCGCTGGTGGGGACCGCACTAAAAGACGCTACGTGCTTGTATCAAAGAGGAGATTCCGAACTTTCGTGTGATGGTAACATATTTAATTACATCACAGAATAAAGGAGTTACAGCCTAGCAGGCAAAATTTATTTTTCACCCTTCGTATACCCAGTTCTTCTATGGTCAAGCACATGACCCGTTTTCGATTGTTTTTCTAAGAACCACGCGCGATTGGTAAAATATTAAGATACATACACAATATAACTGTGTTGAGCCTAGTACAGTGCGAGAGCCTTGGATTATCATCGATACGAATAGAACAAGCTTTGCCTCCAGAGCATAGTATTGCGGATGATTTTTTGAGCTCTCTTTTCACCCGGAACTCAATTGACTTGGGCCGAGGACCGATGAGAAAGTTGAGAGCTCCTTTTTGTTTCTTCTAAAATACCGAGATGATGAATAAATCTTTATTTATCGAGCATCAGGTGCAGATGTTAGGGCACCCGCCCGGTGGAGGGCATCCTTAGTCCGGGATACCCTGGCTGCGGCTGGCTATCCGGGCCCTTGTCACCAGGTCTTGCTGGATCCCAGGGTCAAGGCTGGTCAGACAGGCCATCCACTGCTTGTAGGATGGCGTAGGTTTGGGAGTGAGGTCCGGTGTTCGTTGGCATTCCCATACCTGATGGTAAAGGTTGCCGGGAGGACAAAAATGACAAGTGGCGGAGTATTCAGCAGGATAGATGGCGTGAAGAATGGTTCTGTAGGGATATGTGTTGGTCTCCAGTCTTCATAGGGGGTGGCTTCATCTCTTGATAGTCTTGGGGCTGCAAGAGGAAGCGAATGCTACTTTTGAAGCGCAGCTCTTATGCGACCATTTCCGGCTTGAGTAGCGTCGCCGTCGCCGTCGCCGTCGGCGTGATTGCGCGGTGCATTATGGGAAATGTCCCATAATACACCGCGCAGGACCATCATGACGTCGCTCGTTACGTTACGTGTGACGTCACGAGGGTCCCACGCGGCGCATTATGGGGCATTTCCCATGATGTACCACGCGGGGAATAGGAGGAGGGGGAGGAGTACGAGGAGGAGGGGAGGACGAGAGGAGGTGGATGGGGAGGAGCAGAAGGAAAGGGAGAGGAGGGGAGGGGGAGAGGAGGAGGGGAAGAGGGGGAGGAGGGGGAATGAGGGGGAGGATGCAGGAGGAGGGGAAGAGAAGGGAGAAGGACGAGATGGGGTAGGGGGAGGAGGAGGAGTAGCAGGAAGGACGAGGAGGAGGGAGCAGGGGTATAGTCTCCCCTCAGTACCCTTCTCTCCTCCTCCTGAAAAGCTGCGCTCTCATTCAGCGTTCATTTTTCTTGATGACCTGTATGTGAAACGTCCGCAGTTTTACTTGATTTCTTGGTTATCCGGTTTGTGACTGCGACTGGAACTCTGGAAGAGAAGCAAAAACAACCGATACACGACACGCGAAAGGCGCACAATCTCGAACCTAAAAAAAAATAAGAATAAAGCAGACATGAACGAAACCTTACTCCGCTTTACTTTCATCCCTATGTCAATCGACACTACCATTCCATGGAGACAATCAAGAAGCGGCAAAAATGCTCCTTTACGGCCCTCCTCATATTTCTGCCTTTTTTTTTTTTTTTACCCCATTTGTTCACTGTCGGATTACAGCGCACCTAGAGCGACATGTCAACGCGCACGTGGCTGTGAAGAGAAACTGTAGCTCGATGGAGGTATTCGCGGCTGTTGCGTCTCGGTGACGCTGCTGACAATCCGAAATACGAGAACACGGCACTGCCGTCTATGCGCACGTCCGCTCCCGTTTCCAGTTTCCTTCGTTTCCGAATCGGTCCAAGAAAAGAGCGTCGCTCGATGCCAGACAGGCATGTTGCGAAACCTTTTTGTTCCACTTTTGGTTTGTGATTGGTTATCCAAACCTTCAAGCTTTTGGCGCTATTCAAAGAATTTCGACTTTTTCCACTGTGTTGCGCGACTTTTACACCAAAATGAATAGTTCTTAAGGAAAGTACTTTGGTGCTAATAATATTAATAATGCAATGTTGTTCATTTATTAGTGTGTCCAAACACAAGCACATTGGTATTTTGATTGGTGCACGTCTACAAGAACACTACAAGTAAGAAACAAATATATGCATTTGTGTCTCCTTAATACGGAACACGTTAATGTGGATATCCCGCTGCATGGACATACTATTTGTTGGTAAATACATTCATTTTATCTCGTTATTATGGACAAATTATATTAGGAACAATTTTTGTGGAAATGGAGCTGTCGATATCAACGAAGAACACAAGACACAATCATTAAGATTAGTTTGTAACGAGCCAATCACCCTGTAGGCACAGGAACCGACAAGTTCATACACAGATGTCGAGATTCGGAGTTTCGATAGCGTTACACAGCTACTGGGTATAAAAAATGATGAGCCATTCCCCATTGTGAAGGCGGCTGAACAGCGAAGCTGTTTAGCACACGACACAGACTCACCCCAAGGAGCCGGAGGAAAGTAGACACGCGCGACCGGAGCGCCACCCCGGGAGAGAGGAAGGAAAGAAAACTAGGCACGCTTGGAACGACGACAAACAGAGGGCAGTGCGAGCGTAGACGTGGCCGACGCAGGTCGCACAGCGGCAAATCTTTGATAAGCTTTTATTATCTACATGAGAGCCTCCTGATCTTGAAAATGGTGCCTATTCATAAATCTACTGAATAGGCCTATCGCTAAATTACCCATGCATCAAGGAGATTGCAGGGAGTGGTGTTCCACGCACCGCACGTGCCGGCGTCTGCAGCAGTAACTGTTATAAAGCAGAAGCCTGAAACAAATGACGTTTTGCACGCGCATTCGTCAACGCTGTATTTCGGTTATTTTCTTCGAATCTTGTATACGAAGAAGGCGTGCGCGTGCGGCGCGTGCGGTGGTGCGAGCGTAGAGTGTTTAGTTACTGCACACGAAAAATTGACGGAACCCTAATCATAAACATCTTCGCTCTAAAAAAAGGTGAAACGTTACGTATTGAACGAGTATAAAAGCAGTTGAAGTGTGCGTTAGAATGGAAATTTTAATCTTTTGCTGTTTACAACTATTGTCCACAAATGTTTTCAGCTCTGACTGATTGATAGGAAAAGGCGAATTTTATATTCCGAGTTTCGTTTCGTTCTTGACTTGGCGTAAAGCAGTAGGTGTCGATGAACTCGCCGGTCACTCTAGACTACCTCTAAGTTTATGCAGCCATTGTAAATATATCAGTATCTGGACCAACGATACCGAATATTGCGGTGTTTGAATACCAATTGATTTTCGGAGGTTTGTGTACTCGTTTATCAAATTTCGCGTCTAATTATTCGTGTCAGTTTTTCATCGCCCCTTCCCTCGCAACTTATCCCTAAGCCGTTGATATACACCCCCTCGTACCAAAACTCAAAACCCTAATGGAAAAATGAAACAAACCATAGTCCTCCTCTCTGCGTTGTTTTGATGACTGAATTCGCCAACTTTCCGTCACATTCGCCTTTCTTTGTGACCCTCCCATTATTCGCAGTACCTGATGCTTCTGAAGTCACTTTACGCTTCTGGATTCAGCAGAGGTTTTCCGCTTACAAACACGAGCTTCTGTGCATGCGCAGCATGCTTAGCTTCTTTTGGCAAATATGCCTGCGTACAAGCGTACCTTAGTGTAAAAAAACGTTATATAGCTGCCATACCAACAATATGGCCGTGACTCATCACGCCGACAATAAAAAAAGAGTAGGCAAGCTGTTAGGACCCCTGACGTGGCCCCAAGAAAACCGGGTCGCAGAAAACGAACAAAGTACTTTCATATTATGTGTACCTTTTAGTAAAGTATTGGCTTTATTTACAGAATTAATAAATATAAAACGAAAGCAACCAGCATTTCCTGATTTTTACATATCTACGAAATCTTGGTACCAAGCACAAATCGCAAGCCCTTTAAAGTCACATAAAGAAGCTGCGACTCTGAGATGTTTTTTTTTTTATTGTTATAGTTAGGCAGAATATATGTTAGTGCTGTCCAATTATAAAACAACGTGATCCGGAAGATAACTGAAAAAAAAATACATGCTATTTAAGAAATTCTAAAAATTAAAAATGCTCTCCAGTTTGGTTTTGTGCATTAAATGCCTTTTCATTAATTCGTATTACCCGCAAAAATCTGGGATGGTGAAAAACGTATAATATAAAGAATATACTAACACAGAAATGTTATACAAATATGAACAGTCTCGCAAGTATTAAAAAAAATATGGCTTTTTGAAGTAAGCCGAGTGATGACTTATCTCATTAAAGACGCTGGGAGCGTGTTTCACGTGAGTGACTCAGGGCATATTTCAAAATTTTGATGCAAGATAAGAGGATTAAACGAGAAAGCAGATTAGCAAAATAACGAGGTTGAGAGGGCTTCAGGTTTGTCATTCCAGTTCACATAAGCCACCGTGAACAAAGAAAAAAAAGGAGAAGAAAAGTAGACTTTCTGGAGATAAAATGGCTCCATTTTGCACGGTGTTGAATAAAAGGGGACATTCCATACGGTGGTAGGATTAATGATAGGCTCAGATCATTTGTGAAACGAAGCCTGTACTTAGAAGCGAACTTTACTTATGAGCCAGCGTCGGCATAAGGAGTCCAGAGATGAATGGCCTTTTAGTTCAAAGCTGTGTCAACAGTACCGCAGGGTTATACTGGTAAGGTGAGATTGCCAAATAGGAGCTTATTCTAGATCACCAGTAAGATATGCAAGTTTATGTATGCATATTAGTTACGGGTGTTCTAATTTCGGCCAAACTATGGTAACGTGTGCAAAGGGTTTCAGAGATGTACAATCGAGACGGGGGTCTTTGACATTAAAAACCAAAGGAAGGGGGGGGGGGGGGGTCAATTGAGAAAATAATGGTGTTAATATACGCCTTCTCTTTATGGCCGAGAGAGAATTTTAATGCATTCATAGTGGGGGATAGGTCCAGTACCAAGGCTATCAATAGTGTAGAACCAGTCAAAATGTCGAGCCTGATAGAACGAGGGGTTTTAATTCCCATGAGTTTAGAGTCCATTTCGGACAGCATATGATGCAGTTGTTATACATTTTGATAATAGCATAAATTCTGTGTGTTAGTTATGGTTCCATAAATTAGGCAGAACAAAAAAGGACGGAGTTTATTCTACATTATAATTAAAAACAACGCGTGTTAGGCAAAGATAAGAAACATAAACGACAGAACAGGCTCTGACTATCAACTTCATCACTTACTAGAAGAACACGAATACAAAACACAAAATCCTTCACACGTGCTTGTGGCACCCATCTCCGATTAGAGCCACTAAATGCGCTACACTTGGTGTATCGGCACTCTCTTCCCGATATTGTTGTGGGCGCCGCCATCTTGGTGCTTGTGGAAGCAGACGCAACTGCCGATCGTCATGTTTCAATTGTGCGACTTCCTCAGCATTAGATTGGGTGTCAAAAGGGTTATGTAATATTACTTTGCTTTGTCACGAACTGCTCAAGCATTTATAGAGGACGGAAAAGCGTTGCCTGTGATTTTAGATAAAACTTCCTATATGGTTGCCATTACTGGCAACCATGACTTGAGACCACAAGATGGGTAAGTGTCGCTACTCTGAAGCGTAGCTTATTTAGTGGCACTAGCCCCCATAATAGCAGGTCCCCCAGGTGGCACGTTCGGAACCTTCATCGTCCTCTTTTGAAATTCCAACTCTTTTTCTGATAATCCCCCTGTCGCGTGGCACACACAGTCGCTTCATCCGCTGATAATTTGGTAGGCCTCCGTTACTTCCCGAGTTGTTTTAATCTTATGCCTACCTAAAATTCTGGTGTCGTTAAAGGACGGTTCTCACTGGTACACTCTACAACAAATTGGAAGCTGTCCTCCAACTCTGGCTCTCAAAGACCAAAAATGTTCTCAGAGCCTGTCGTTCAGGCACCGCTCTGTCTGTCCAATGTAGGCGTTGCCACACAAGACTAGAATCTTGGAAAAAGAAGACGAAGCACCGACCAGTGCTCTCTGATGCATTCCGAGCTCCGCAAATTTTTGCCGAAAATCCCGGAATACTTCACCAGTGACCTTTCAAGCTGCACCAAAAGGTCAGTATACCTCACCTGGACCTTCGAGCAGCAATATCCCGGACCTATTAGACCTGACTTTATCGCCCAAGGTCAACTTCACCCCCCTGCGGGAACCGACTCGCTAAGCCTGACATTCGGTGAGACAGCCGACTCGACCCTGCACTCGGCCCGGCCGCCGTCCGCTCGGCCAGGGTCCAACAACACTTTCCGACAACACCGACGTCATGGATATTGACCGAGTAAACTCCCATGAATGGCAGACTGTCGGCACGGCGCCACGGCAGCCCCACACCACGACCATTATTGTGAAACTATCCGACAACATCAACCTGGGCAGCGTGGACACGCATATGCTTGGAGCCGACGTGCTTCATGCCGCTGGCCTCAACACCATCGAGCGAAAAGACACCTATATAAAAGTACGAACAATCCAGAACCTCCTCGCAATCGACACTTACAGACCTTCAGCCGAGACCAAATTACTTGCTCTGAAAACCGTACATATCCAAGGCAAACAGCATGAAATCAGGACATTCAAGGCCAATGATCCAGCAAACGCACGCGGAGTTGTGCATGGAATCCCCGCGACATTATCAGAAGAAGACATCCGCAACACCCTCGAAGTGGAACACACCAAGCTCCTGCACCTTCGCCGCATCGGCACGTCGAACACTATCCTGGTCACAGTTGAGGGACCACGGCTACCGCGCTACGCCTTTATGAACCGCGTCGCCATAAGACTGCACCCTTACCAGCCGCGAAGCATCCTTTGCACGCTCTGCTGTGTGATCGGACACCGCGCCGACGTCTGTCCCAACAAAACTCAATTCACCACATGCCTCAACTGCAGCAAACAGTTCCCCGTGGGTCAAACTCCTGCAACTCCTCATGAATGCGAGCCACACTGCGTAAACTGCGGAGAAGACCACCCGCCCACTTCCCCTAATTGCGCCGCCCGACTGCAGGCAAACCAAGCAGCTCAGACGCAAGCCCTACAGAAACGACGACATCAACTCCAATCTCTGGCACCACTGACCCCTCAAGCGTGGCCAGAATTACCCACCCACAACCGGTTCGAAGCCCTTCAAACCTCGCAAAGGAGCAGAAGCAAGAGCCGAACCCGGGACGAAACATCAAGAGAGCTGTCCACCACACCGCCCAAGACAACACCACCACCTAAGACGCCACCACCACCCAAGACACCAAACCCCAAGTTACCAGGGTCGGCCCAAAGAACCACCATTCCTTCCACCAATGTGAGCGAGCCAGCTCTCCAGGGACCCCCCTTCTCCTCCCCTATTCTCCCAACCCCTAACGTGTCAAAATCAGTCACATTACACCCGTCCTATACGCAAACCCCACAGCCCTTGCAACCTCACTCATCACTCACAGCCGCTTCCTCGCCGATAGAGGAGAAGCTAGATGCCCTTGTGACTAAAGTAGACAAACTGGTAAACGCCATTTCGGCGCTTCAGTCCACCACACAGCAGATGCAACAGGCCAACCAAAGGCGAGACGCACTCATAGAGCAAATCATCGAACACAACAAACACTTGGCTAGTCGCCTCGATAACGAAGCCGCCACTATATTAAAACTAGAACAGGCCATAAATGCCTTGGAGCTACCACGCAAACGACAAACTAGAAGCAGCCAAGGAGAAACATCCCACGGCGCAGCAAAGATAGATATGGATATGAACCAAGATGTCTAATTCTCCACCGCCACCACCCACCGCATTGAACTCTTCTCTGAACACGCCACAAGCAACGTACACCATATGGCAATGGAATTGTAGAGGCGTACGTCGCAAAAAGGGCCTCCTTACTCAGTACATGAAGGTGGCTGACCCCAAACCTGACATCATTCTCCTTCAAGAAACAAACGGATCAATCACTATTCCTGGATATGAATTATTCACACAACCTAGCATCACGCACAAAGACAAACGGTCACCCACGGGCGTTTCAGTCCCCATCATGACCGCCACCTATGTATCAAAACACATAGCTGCTACGCAAATTGACACCTCCCACCTGAACACACCATCCAATGAATATGTCACTGTCCAATGTCGTCTAGGGCACAACACCAAGGACACTATCATCACGAACGCCTACTGGCTACCTAAACACCCTAACGCAAACCTAGGATGGCTAGCTAAACACTCAGCAGGATACAAGTCTCATCCGGTCCTCATAGCAGGGGACTTTAACAGCCACAACACCTCCTGGGGATATAAACGCACCACTTCGAATGGCCGCAAGCTAGCGCAGGCCATGGAAGTTCATCAATATACCCTTCTTAATGACACCACCCTGCCCACACGTACAGGAAACAGCGTAAAACACGACAGCTCACCAGACCTCACATGGTACAACGGACCAGTGCCAGCGACATGGGATAACCTCCAGGAAACTTTGGGGAGCGACCATTGCATCCTACAGACCTCGCTCACTTACCTTCAAACACGCCGAAAGAGCTCCCAGGGAGGACTGCGTACTAAAATGACCAAATGGGATAAACTCCGAACGGAACTGGACGAACTACCCACCCCCTCCTCCTACCAAGAGTGGGTAGACATTCTACACTCCACATACCGCAAACACACAAAGCACATAATAAACACCCCAGTCCAGGAACATGTGGACTCACACCTCCTCTCCTTGTGGGACAAACGACACCGCATGATACAACGCTGGAAAAAGAACAAGACCAATCGCCCCCTCAAGAAAGCTATACAGGCTATCACTGAGGAGGCGCAGGAATATGCATGCACCCTTACTACCGAAAACTGGCTCCAGACATGCGATCAGCTTAACGGACAACTACACACACCTCGAGTGTGGCAGATCCTTCGCTCCCTCCTGGGACAGGCTAAACCTAAGCACACACTAACAAAGCTTCTCATGCATGCAGGAACAGACCCTGAATCCTTTGCACGAGACATACAAAAACTCTTTTATCCACACAAACCAAACCTTTCTCCACTGCCCGACCATCCTCCCGAATCTCCCGACTCTCTTTCCACCGGGATCAATTCCCTTTTCAGCATGAACGAGATACAAGCAGCTCTTCACAACCTGAAAAGGAACACAACCCCAGGTATGGATGGAATCACCTACACCACACTACGCAACCTACCCGAGCACTTCCTCGAACCTCTCCTCGACCAAATCAATCAGGCATGGGAGACTGGAATCCTCCCTCATGAGTGGAAAACGGCCCTCATCATACCCATCCCGAAACCCGGAAAACCTCCCAACCAGATCAACAACCTCCGACCTATTTCACTCACCTCTTGTGTTGGCAAACTTATGGAGAGAATGGCTCTAAATCGCCTTCAATGGCATCTAGAGACCACAGATTCCTTAGCATACACTATGACGGGCTTTCAATCACATGTTAGCACACAAGATGCCATGCTTCGTATATACGAAGATATATACCAGAATGCCAGTACTACACAACTGCGTACCATAGCAAGCGTAGACATTCACAAAGCTTTTGACTCTGTAGCGCACCACACAATACTAGATAACCTCTTGGACACGGCTCCCGGCTCTAGAATGTATAATTATGTCAAAGCCTTTCTAACCGATCGAACAGTACAGATACAGGTCAATGACTTCATATCCCCTAACCATACCTTAACAGCTGGAGTACCACAGGGGGCTATTCTCTCTCCCACATTATTCAATCTAGCCTTGAAGGATCTCCCGGGTAAACTTCACGAAATCCCGCACCTACAGCACAATATCTATGCGGACGACATCACCGTTTGGTGCTGCACCGGCTCCCCAGCAGACCAGGAAGCCACGGTGCAGGCCGGACTTGACACCATCCACACCCACATAACGCAACTTGGCCTCACGTGCTCCCCCACAAAAACAGAATACATTGTTGTCTCTAACGCTACGGGACAGAAGGCAGACGACTACCGCGCACTCATTCAACTACATATAAATGGCACCCTCATCCCTCGCCGCCGCACCATACGGGTGCTAGGCTTCCTCCTCCAACAGGACGGCAAAGCGGACGAGTGGTTATCACTCATCACAAAGCAGATAAACGAAATTCACCATATGCTCACTAGAGTATCCAGGCGCAACCGAGGTCTAAAAGAACATGAGATGCGTAAAACGGTCGAAGCCCTGGTCTACACCCGAGTCATGTACAACCTACCTTATGTCACCCTCACCACCACACAAATCCGCAAACTCGAAACCGCGCTCCGTAAGTGCACCCGACTCACACTTGGCGTTCCACGGTTCGCACCCAACCACCTATTACCTCTCACTGGCATCTTCAACACCTTGGACGAGCGCATTACCATGCATCGCCACGCTCAACATGAGCACCTAGGTACATCGCGACAAGGCCGCCGAATACTAGACCACCAGCACTATGATACCTCCCAGCTCCCCTCCATCCCTCCAACCTCCCCACCATGGGACTCACTGCCACGTCTACATGTCCTTCCTCTACCGCGAAACATGTGTCCGGAGGCCCACTCTTCTCGAAGGGAAGATCGTGTCAAACGTCTCACGAAGCAAGGGGAACCGCCGGATACAGACCTTTACTTCACTGATGCCAGCTATTACCCTGACCGATGTCGCACGGCAGTGACTAACAATACCTATTCCCATACCACTCTGCATGAAGGTGTACCCTCTCCTACGGCTGCCGAAACACTTGCCATCGCCGAGGCCATCATCATCCCCACACATCATCGCGATCGGATTCTCATACGCACCGACAGTCAAGGAGCTTGTCGACAGTTTCGGGACAACACGCTCCCTCCCCATATACACGCCCTCATCCAACAACACCTAACTACTCACCCTCATCTGAACGTCACCATCCAATGGATACCAGGCCATCAGGGAATGGGAGGAAATACAAGAGCGCACGCGCTCTCCCGCGCTGAAGTCAATCCGGGGCCTCCTACCCTCTGGCCTCAGTTCTACGACCCAGGTGAACACCGCAAGCAACTCCACAAAGCTCGAACGGCTATCCTCAAAGAACTGCGTATGACCGTCTCGACTCTCCCCCATCCGCCTCCACATTTCACTCGCGAGGAGGGTGCCATCTTACGCCGTGCTCAAACTCACACTCTAATCACCCCTCATTACAAACACTACATACAAGGACTCCCTGGACGCCCCTACTGTCCCCATTGCGGAAGCCACCCTTCCAACATACACATGATGTGGGATTGCCCACACATGAAACCCCTCATATCTGCAACCTTATACCAACTGCCCCCCGACCTACACCCAAACTCCTGGGAGAGCTGGATCACTCCACCTAAAGATCACCAACACCTCCTACTGCCACTACTGATCCAGCACGTCCACAACGTACTTGGGGAAGAGTGGTAAAGCTATATTGGGAGCGCCGGACTAGGCGTGTTAAAATAAATATTTTTTCTCTCTCACAAGACTAGAATCTTGTACATAGCACCCAAAGAACGAGGTACAAATGGCAAGACATGCTTCTTGCTGCACTTGTGTTTAGATGCACCCTCTGCCTTCCCATTTACTTTGACACATATTTGATTTCTGGGAGGCTGGAAAAAAACCTGAAACTTCAAATCTCTTTTGAAACATTGTTTGATTTGGTTTAATGAGATTTGTGAGTAACAGTCCAAGTAGTAGAAACTTGTCGTGATGGCAACCATTATATTCAGGTCAAGCGAAGCAGGCTCAATCACGCGTTTATTGTTTAACTGGGACAGGGAGCAGTTGTTTTTAAAATATTGCATGCTTTTTAGCGGAACCTACCCATCCCAAAAGCTTCTCTGTCCGTCCGTCCGTCCGTGCATTTCCCGCTAAATTTAGCGGGAGAACTTAATTGGAGTTTAGGTCACTGGACGTCATTGGATGTAATGTGGCCTGACGTCACGTGATGTCTGCACCAACTAAATTTCCGCTAAATTGAGCGGAAAAATTTATGTCACGTGACCGGACGTCACTTGACCTATATACCAGTTCAGATTGCCCCACTATATTTAGCGACAAAATTGATGCCATGTGACCTATACACCGATTTAGTTTCCCCACTTAATGCATCGGGTGTTTTGATAAAAAGGATGGTTATTTACTTCCCGAAACAAGACGTATTAATGTATTCTCGCTTAGTTTAAACGATGGCACCTTAAATACGGTATTTCAAGCATTATATGACTTTGGAGATAAGGTAGCTCCCGATTTTGTTTCATTTTTAACGAACCAGAATTGTTACAGATGCTGCTATCTTATAAGACGTAGCAGACCTGTGTCTTTTGTAGACTGCAGCGCCCTAAACAAGGAAAGCCCGTAAAAGAGGGAGTGTTTGGGTCTTCTAGTTTTGGCACACCGTTATCGCTTTACGCTGCAAAATACTTCAATAAAAAAACTCGGCCGTTGCAAAAAAAAACACGTAAATGTAGATTTTTGGGAAAAATAATAAAATTGTATTTTTGTGCAAGGTTTTCAAGCAGGCGAACGAAGATTGTGAAAACGGTGATAGATGCCGAGGTATAGTTAGCTCCCTCTCCCTGAAATAGTTTTCCCCGGTTAAACTGGCTTCCCTCTCCCCCCCCCCCCCCCCCCTCCTTTTTTCAAGCCCTCTCCCCGTCCCTTCAGGGCCTGTTTCGAGGCCCGCAAGCTGTTCGATGGATAGCTCAATCCATTATGTATTCAATGAATAACTCAGTCTGTTACGTACAACGCATAATTTGCGTAAATATGTTTGTATTGTACACCATTCCAGAAAAAAAAGGCCAGTCTCCTGAGAAATTATATGAGTCACAAACCTGCTTAGAAGATCCATGAAGAGAACCCAAAACAGTCGTAGAAAAGGGTCATGTTATGTAACCTGATATGCAACGAGATGACATATGGCGCAATATGTAGGCCGCACACTTAAGCTGTCCACGTAGCGTTAGCCAGGCACGAGGAATACCCGGCGCGAGGGAGTAGAGTCAATATTTTGTCTTTCCCTGTCGGGTTACAGCTACCGGTATGTTCCGTGCAAGTTACGTCGCCATGGTTACATCTGGGTCGATCCTACCGTGGGTAATTGCTGGCTTGGGGCCGATATGCCAGAGCCATCGCGATCGCTTTCTGTTTCGTTTGACGGCATGGACAGCCATCAACGAGGTCAAGATTGACAGGTGCGCCTCCTCCGTTTTCCCAGCTGCGATGTCGCTGCATCGTTATCTTGTCTCAGTCTAATGAATTATTGGCCTGAGGGAGCCACGTCTATTGTCTACATCTAGGGAAGGTACACCTGCCGGCAATATAAAGGTGAACACCTTACCAGGTTTCTTGCCTGTTTTACGGCTCCCTAAAGGTATATTAACTCTCAACGTCTCAAATGGTACGTGGCTCCGGTCTAAACTTTGCGTTCTGGCCCTCTTTTGGAACATAGCTTGTTCCAGAACTTCCAGGAGCGTCAAAAACAAGAAGAGGGCTGTTCATCTTCATATCGCTCACGGGTGTACACTCTAAAATAAATCTGCTTTTGAAATGTTCTTGGACGTTCCAGTAAATATTTTAGTTCCCGAAGAACAGTTTTTTCCCCCTTGTGCACTAGAAAGGCCACTGCGCGATGAAGAACTATTTCGCATAAAAAAAGAAGCTTAAAAGTACCCCTTAAAGGTTTTTCACGAAGAACGCTCTTAGCGGGTGCTTGAAATAACTTTTTTTTTTAAGTTGAAAAGCATGAGCATGCCGAAAGACCCCTAACAGTTTTTTTTTTTTTTTTCACCAGAACTTTTTTAGAGTGTCGGCGCATCGTATACCACAAGGGTTTCGAGGGCGTTTATTGAGTAATAACACTAACTCACAATGCTGTCCTATAGGCCGCTTCCTGGTATAAGCAGCAATGCATTTAGCTCGACAACAAACGGCGAACATAATGAAGAGTTAAAGAAAGGCAACACACGGGTGTTCGTGAAAACATATTTAAGGTTTGCACGGTGTGTTCTGTTCGATTATAGACTAATTAACTCGGTGCACTAAATTGCCCTAACATTGTTCTGCAAACTATCCTTCTAATATACAATAGGAAGTTGTACAGGTCTGTGCGGATGACCGTGACAGGCTGTGCCATTGCCTATTACTTAAATCTCTGGAAGTCGCCAGGAAAGGAATGCTAGTACTAAGCGCCCTTTTCAACGTTAACTAGGAAACAAAGAGTTATGAGCTGCGTTTTATTTTGTTCCCTTAAAAGGCACCCTAAAACAAGTGCTACATTCTTCAATTGAAGTCTGGCTTAATCTTCACGCCTCTTCCTTCTCGTTAGCGTGAGAATCCTAAAGGGGCTCGTTATCGGGACATGAGACGAGCTCATTTTTATTTTTATTTTTAAAACGTAATCATATACCGTGCGCCTACAAATGTGATCTTGTGGAGTTAGGTGAATAGCTTGCCATTAAAGTGCACGGTCCTAATTGACGTTCGGCCGGTTCTAAGGTAAGATTTGAATTCCCGTGGCGCCTTAACGCCTCGTTGAATCTGTGAGCTCTTTAAAACAGAGGAGCATTGTATTCTTGGGTAGTATTGAGCACAAATAAAAAGGTAATCAAATATACACTCGAGTCACTGAGAGCTTGTTATTCTGGAGCGCCCTGCTTCGTGATTTTTTAAATCGGCGTTCGTATCAAATAATGCCTCAATCTCGCTTGAGGTGACATAACCAAAGGCAAGCACACGCCACGTTCTTCGTTTCGTTAGTAGTACATCGCTTTAATGGCAATTTCGATGAGCGGTGGTAAAGAGCGAAGCAACCTAGACGCGAGTGTTAACGGATACCGTGAGGGCAGTTTGCCTCTAAGGTATGGCGATACTGTTTCATGCTGTATATACTTGCTTTCACCTTAAGTACAGATGCAGCCGACTCTACGGGCTGATAGAAGCAATCAGACAGCGTCTAAAGCGCACCATCATGATGTCCGTCATGTTTCAGTATGAATAATATTATCGCTGAACTAATCATAAACAAAAAAGGCCCAGTAACCTGCACTCTTGACGCTGCTTGATTGGTCTAGGCTGTGCCTGGGCTTAAGCTGAAACGAAGTATAGACAAAAAATTGAGAAAGAGCGGCACGACACCACGCTGTGGATTTGAACGTACCTCACTTATTAGTGACGCACGAACACGTGTCAGTACTACGGTCATTTAGATAGAAAATGATCGGGGCGTTTCGCTCCTTTGATGTATTTATTTTGTCAGGGACACCTCGACATTCTGTATGTTGTTGGCAAACTTTTTTAAACGTTGAACCTCGCTACCTATGTTCTCCATTGCGGACACTCGCTCTAAGAGGTCACATATATAATTAAGGCTCTCGATTAGTTGATATCACGCCTCCTATGCTGGAGCTAAAGCAACGATTGCAGGTAGGCTGGCCTAATTATATAGTCACTAAAAGCTTGAGAAACGCAAAGGGTGTGGGCTCGTATGACCACGCTTCTCGCTTTGTCATTGGTTCTCCTGCGCTTTCGTCGGCTGATGCTGCGATCCCATTGGCTGCGGACGGATGATAAGATGCTCGCGACGCCCTACGAGTCATGTCGGGAACTACAGATGCGTTAACGCAAGAAATTGTAGACAAAACGTTTCGTCCCCTTGTCTGTGAGTAAAATATCTTCCGCTAAATCCTCGCAAGGAATGTACTGCGTCAAAAAATGATCCGGCGCCACAACATTTTTCTGCCGAAAATTTTAGTTTTTATTCGCCTAAACAACGTATCTTGCCCTAATTTTTTTGTGTGTTTTTTTTTGTGTTTATTTTCCACGTGTGTTTTCTAATTCAATATTGCTATGGTGCCTAGAGCGCGCCTGCAACTAGTACGTTTCCCGCGTTTTTAAAAACGGCTCCTCGAATTCCGCCTGATGACGTCACAAAGGTGTCCAGAGTCATACATTGGGAGAGTTTGGTCAGTTGGAGGAGCCAGCGGGAGCCGGGGTAGAACGGCAAAAGCGTTGCCCCCGCCGCCAGCGCCACATATTCCACTCGTGATGATCCTGCGAAGTAAAATGAAGCCGAAATGACTTTAAAAGAGCCGCACCCGCGCCGCAAATTTTTTTTTTTTTTTTTCAAGGTGCTGGAGCGTTTACTGAACCAAAAAAGGTGACATTGACGAGAAAAGTTCTCTAAAACATGAGCCGAAACTGCGAACATGGGATGCGCGAACTGGGTTAGGGTCAAAATTCCCAAGGAGTTGTGCCCTCGGCAACCGCTCTCTCGGTCGTTGCTGTGGCTAAGAGTGATTGAGCGCATTCTGAATGTCGCTGCAACGTCAACGTCACGCGCGTTTCCATTTCAGTTACGACGAGTCGCAAATTTCAACTCTAGCTTGCTGAAATAAACTACTCGAAAACATCCTTATCTAAAATTTGTGATCGTAGGGTATTTATTGAGCTCGTTGGTTCCGCTAGGGGAACATTCGTGGCTGAGCGTTGATCACAAGAGCTGCCAATCGGCGCGCCCAAGGTCCTTGAAACAATTACGGCCAATAACGTACCCTTATCTTCGCCCTATTCTTACCAATTAATGACCAAACACTGTACACATAGGGCTCTGAAGGTGTCATGGCTGTCCCAATCCTCGCGGTGGCACAGCGGAGGAGATGGGTGCATGCGACGGACGCCTCGTTTTTGCTGCGGGTCGCTCTACCGCCAAACAGTCGATGGAAACCAAAGCAGACGCGGGGTTTGAAAGCCCCGACGGCAGTGACAACTCCCTTCCGCTCGCTTTTCTCGCCAACGTGACAACCGGCAGCGTGACACGCCGTCTGCCCTGGCGCCGTTTGTTGACCCTTCGGGAGAATTGGGAGCCATTCCAGAACGTACTCTTGTTTCGAAACCTCGACCCAGAAATAGGAGCCTGTTTCGCAAACGCCCCCAACTCAGAATGAGTGTAGGGGCGTAAATGTTGCTCTCAAAACGTATTTTTGTTTCGAGAAGTTCATTCTCTAAATAACGTGTCCCCTCCGCGTATTAACAAAAAAAAAAAAAAGAAGTTAAAAGTAAGTTTTATGAAGTTTAGCGTCTCTGTGAGCAATTCCGAAAGGTGCTTCTATTTCGGGCTCGATGACAGAAATATGTGACTGCTGCGCAATCGCTCCGAAATAGAAATGTCACTGGTGAAGTAAAAACTGCGCTATTTCTTTTTCCCCGGGGAAAGTTTATTTTGAGAAAAAAAATTGTCATATTGGGGTACTTAAAACTTTTGATTGCTGTAGGATCATGAAACTGTCAGTGAATATGCTCTATTTGTTTATTTAATAGTCATCTATTTTAATACTATCGACCCTAAGCAGGGGCCAGAAATATTCCGTTCACCCTTAAGTTGAGACTGCAGCCGATGCCGCAATGACCAGAGCAGGAGAATTCGGCTTTGAAACGTTCGTCACCAGAACGAGTGCTTGCACTAGAAAGGCACGTCTCAAGGCCAGGAACGCGGGAAAGCTCGCGCTTGTAGCTTTGGCTGTAGTATCAGCTTAAGGGTGAACGGTATATAAGGGTGTAAGTTACACAAGACAAGGAAACGCGCGCAAAATACAGATATAAATATTCATTCGTTCATTATTTCTTGAGGGCCCGTTAGGGCATTACACAAAGTGGGGTCAAGAACACACAAAGAATTATCGTTTGAAATGAATTATCACTCACGGAATGGAGATCAGCAATAGCGGTGAATCAAAGAACAACAAAGTACAACCAGTAACCAGTATTACACAATATTGTTAATATTTTTAATGGTGCACACTGTGAATTGTAAAATCGTTCTTGATGAGTTAGAATCGTTCTAAAATACTTCAACGCAAAAAAAAATTTTAAAAAAATAGATTCAAGCATTACTGATCAACATGTCTAAGAGAAGGGAAACAAATTCTTCCTTGCTTCAAGCAGCCACGACACACGTATTGTCTTTACAAACGTTTTTCTCGCCTACATTCCAGATGAAGACCTTTCCAAAAAGAGTTTTCTTCGCGCTGCCATGTTTGCTTCATCGGCAGTGGAACGCCTTCCGAGCATGCGCTGTTGCTCTCCTGTGCGGTATACGAGACGCTGCGCATGCGTCCACAGCTCAGTGACTCGGCACTTTTCGGTCTGGTGATAAGCGATGCAAAGGTCTATACGTCAGCGAGGACTGCAGCCCTCGCAGAACGTTGACACATCGCTCGTTTTCAAAATCTCGGTATACAAGTAATTTCTTTGTAAAGCAACCTGTCACCCGAAGTTGGATTGACTCATCGAGAACGGAGGGGTGGATGAGAAACTATTCTTTCCATGAATCAAAATGACTACGATAGGGGAAGCTTGGCGCTACGTCTTGAGGATCCAGTGACTTTGGCATACACCAACACATTGCCAATATACGAACGTGCGTTCACGTAAAAACAGAGGCCATTGCCCATCTGCGAAAGGCAATTTTTTTGCCCTCATGCAAAAGGGAATTACTTTCACACTAAACGAGCTCGCGTGTTCGAGAAGCCCGTTTGAAGTATGGAGCTCGCTCTTGCGGCTTCTACTACGCACATATTTAAAGTGGCACGGGTCCGCGCCAAATGCCCATAGTTTGCACTTGAAGCGTCGCAAATGTGCCGCCGACGTAAGTGACGTAAACAAATAGAGTTAGTGTATGGGCGTCTTGCACGATTTCATGATGCAACGCACCTTCCGGCTCGATATTGTGAGCCGGAATCCACATTTGTGACTTTCATCTGCGTTCCTCCAATGTCTTCTTACGCGCGGACGCCAAGGAGCGAGTGTTTCCGAGTTCAGTTGAGTTCCTCGGCGTCAATTAGGACGTCAAAGGAAAGTCGGACTATTCCGCCAACCAGAGAAGCCCGGAACATGAAGGAGCATCGGCTGGTACTCGATTTTGACACATAGCGGTCTTCACTCGGAGTTAACACCTGCCGGTGCTCAAGAAGTTGGGTTCGCGGTGGCCAAAACAAACCCGGCAAACGCCGGCAAGTGAAGTGAGTCCGAAAAAAAAATTAAAATGCCGGTGTATTCTTGGCTTTAACCGTCTTACATGTGTCCCCGACCGCTCGTCTGGCGTTCTGTCATTGCAGAGCTATCTGCTTGCCTCTGCGTTTTACCAAGATGCTGACACAAACAATCGCTTACGAGCAAACGAATAGGAAAAATGGTGGGAAGTGTCACCTGCAGTGCAGCAGACGGCTCGGTGACATTAGGTTTTGTGGTTTTCAAAGACGTCCAACTAAGACCGACGTCACGTCGCTGGGATGGCGCTGTTGTCGCCACTGCGCATGAGCAGAAGCTTCATCTCACGCGAATCTGGTTCTTGCGCACGCATATTTCCCACACATAGTGCGCATAAACGCGAACTTGTTTCTAAGCAGCGTCTATCTGGTTAGTAAAGAATCCGATGGAACGAACAATTTTGAGCTGACCGATGCTTCGACTTGTGTTGCAGACGATATGGCACCTGGGTCATCGGCCTGGGCCGCTGACTCGTCTATCGACGGCCTGCTGATGCGGCTACGCAAGTCCTCGCTGCAGGCCCGGGCCGCGCCCATGCCGGAGCCCGAGCCCGCGCCCTCGGCCGGCGCGGAGCCCGCGGTCTCGCCCGCGGCCGCCGTCGCAGGGGCCGCGGCAGCCGCCCCTGCGCCACCCAACGCCACAGTGGTTGCGGCCGCCGAGGAAGAGCAGATCTTCGAGGAGATGCTGCACAAGGCCTCCGACGTCACGCACAGTGAGTTCTCGCGACGTCTGCTCCGTCATTCGGTGCGGTGGAGGACCCGGGTGGGGAAGGGCTCAATCTATACACGCTTGAAGGTCCGGCATCAGGGCGCCGCCATCTTGCTCAGATGGGGTGCGCCTGGATGCTTCGTAATCCGAATACGAAGCCTTGCTTAGGCGTCGTAATCGCATTATAACCGCGCCGAAGTGCACCCCAACTGACCAATTTGGCGGTGCCCTGAGACCGGGCTTCCAAGCTTGCAAGCAGGGCATCTGGCCGCCGCCGTGTCTCTGCACGTGCAGGCAAGCACTTGCGATCGCAAGCCTGTCAAGGCGTAGCCTCGTTTATACTCAGAAAGCCTGGAAGTTCGACAACGGACCTATGGAGTGCCCGGTCGCAGATGTGGTGCGCGAGGATCCGGTAGCACAGAGAGTCAAAGAGCCATTTTTCGGGTAATCTGGACGTTTGCGCACAGCTTTTCCGCGAGGACCGGGAAGACGCTTGTTCGCTCAGGAGAAGTGTGTTTCGGCGTCTCGCCGCAGCTGGGCGCCAGTCACGTGGCTCTCGTCTCATCCGTTGTCTGCCGCTCAACTATGTCTCGCAGAAAGGCTCAGACTGTGTGAGAATGGGACGCTAGCGGCTTGGATAGAACGCGAAAGTTTGAGAACACGAAGATAATTAAGAAACATTTTTGTATGAGCCGATGTACACCTACGCCTAGTATCGTCAAACCAACAATTTACATCCCGGACGCTTGTAGGCTATATATAGGGTTCGGTGTTTTCAGTTTAAACTGATAAAAACCGAAAAAGGTACGCCGAAATAATTTTCGGAAGTTCAGTTTTAACCGAAAAATGTCAGTTTTTAGGTTCGGTGTTTTTTGGTTTAAACCGATAAGAACCGATAAAAGTCAGCGGAATTCCTTTTGTGAAATTCTGTTTTAACCGAAAATGTCCAGTTCTTTAGGGTCGCGTCGAGACGGATGGGGGGAGGGGGGGAGGGAGAGAGGGCGTTGCAAGGTTCGTCATTGTGTGACCTCTTAGTGATTGCCCTCTTCCAAGGCTCAATATGCAACAAAAAAGGTCTTGGGTTGGCCTTCGCAAGACACCTGTGTCCTTTCTGTGATCGGGCTGTGTGTCACGTTCGGGTGTGGGCTAATATAAGGTTTTTAGCCTCATTCAAAATCTCCGGCCAGAGTTTAGTGAGTACACGAAATATATTGTGCTTCAAAACGTCGCACCGTGTCCCTTTTGGTAGTCACATTTGGCTGATTGGCCGATTTTGGCTGAGGCAACCCTTCATCTCCTTAGGCTGCCAGTGTCCAGTGTTAACGTTGAGAGGGCATTCTCGAAGCCCAGGGTCATTAACAGGAAGGAATGAGCGTGGATCAACGAGGAGAACCTGGGTGGAAAAGTACATATGTATTTACTATAAAAGGATCACGTAATCCTGATGTACAGAAGGTGAAGTTTCATGTTTTTTTGGCACTGACTTGTTTTTACTTCTGTGTTTTTTCGTGTTTTTTTACAGTTGCACACATTTGGCCACATAAAATTTCACCTGTGTGTGTGTTTTTTTTGTGTTTTTTTTATGTATCTGTGCCGTTATTTCTTGAGGGATAACAAATATCAGAGTTACAAGGATCCTCTGATCCGGTGTCCATTGGTGTTTCTTTCATATTCACCGAAAAAAAATGACTGAACTTTTGGGGGCATAAATATACACTGAAAAAAAAAAAACGAAAACTGAATTATAAAATAAAAAAAAAAAGTACGCCGAATTTAAAAAAAAAATAAAATAAAAACCGAAAACGCGGTATCTTAGGTATATATCAATGAAAAACACTAGTCATCAAGAAAGAGCCTGGACCTAAAAATACGGCTCTCTTTTCCAAAAAAAAAACCTGTAAAAAAAAAAGCATTAGAGGGTAGAGTGTCAGCTTTATAGCACACCCGAAGGTAGAGAGTCAAAAACATAATTTTCGTCGTGACGTTTGCAAAAAGAAAGAAAGTAAGAAAAAAAATATATCTTTAATCAAAAATTTTCAAAATGGACAATTCAGCAACTGCAGGATCAGCGCAAACCGATCCAGCTGTTGTTTTCACACGATTATTTAAACGACAGTGCTGCGCAGTATGGATTGCTCGTACGTGACGCCATCCCAAGCAAAACGGTGCTGTTACTCCTGCTGGCTCTTCCCGAGAAAAACAACTTGTGTGTTGCGGAATGTAGTATGCTGCAGAAGGTACGCGCTCAGCAACGAGTTCATCACATACCTTTTCAAACGTGCTCTTCAAGGTCGATGCAAGAAAATATGAGGCAGCTTTGAGCACTAAATGTCAACTTGTCTCTTTTATTACGGTTTCCCTGACTTCCTGGTCCCCCATCCCCATGCACGCAGGCAGATTTTTGGACAAAGTGCAAAACTCTATTTATTTTTGTCTTTATTTTAAAACTAAGAATAACTTAATACACGCGATCGTCGCGGAGTCGTGCTCTTCATTGGGAGAGCAGGCTCGTCTGCTGACTACGTGTTTCTAGTGGTTTCCTTTCATGCACTCGATTTTTTGTATCTTTTTTTTTTATTTCAATAAATAGAGAGGTTACGATAAGTTATTGAGCATATCTGTACTGGCAGGTATGCTCAGTACCTGCCAGTATTCAACAAAACACTACGTCAAAAGGAAACTGAAGTGGTTCTGTGCTGGAGAAAAAAAACACTTAAATCGTCTTTATTCGGCCTCCAGCATCGCAAATATTGAGTTTTTTTTTTTTTTAGTTGGCCGCACGGAGACTGCAGAAATTTATTTTAAAAGTACCGCAGAAGCCGCTTCTTCCCGGAACGTGACGCCTTATCGGGACTTTTCGGAGTCCCCGCTTCCGCGAATCTTCAGCACCTATCAAAGCTATGCACGCACACTGTTGCTATCTTAAAAATGGTAACAAGAAGACGTCACGGCTGGTGTCAGTACCAGGGAGTATACCTGGAGAGCTTGCAATGGCAGGCGCTGCCTACACGAGCGACACGCGCTTGGCAATCGAAAGATGTGGGTATGACGTAAGGACTGTTTGGAGGTTTTTCGTGTAGTCTCACTCTTACGTTTAGTTGCATTTTGGGTGAAAACAAGCGTGATATTCAGATTCACGGGATAAAAATACGCCAGACTTCACCTCTAGCTCGTTTTTTTCCTTTTTTCAAGAACCTCTTCAGCGTCTTTTTTTTTTTTAGGTCAGCGCTGAAACACTATGAGCCAATGGTGTCAATCCATGTTTTCGGAATGCTCTAGTTGACAGAATTTTTTGTGTTTCTATGCGTGCGCTCCCGCAACTAATCCAATTGAGATTGAAGAATAAGGCGTGACATCACTTTTCTTTTGACTGTGCGTTTGTGTTGCATAGAGCATTTGGTCCCGTTCTGACATAAGAAGTAAAAGAGAATAGATAAATCTATAAGAAATAGATCGAACGATCAAAACATCCGTAGTGTGTCAACCAATCGGCAAAATAAATTTCCAGTGACCGGGCAAGAGTGAGCAATGGAGGGTTTCGTCAAACCAAGAGCCGGCCGCTGAAGTCCCATCTCTCCATTTTATTGTTTTGTATATTTGTTTGCAACACATCTCGCGCAGTTTCGGTTTCTCAATTAGCAATTCATTTACAATCGCGTCGTCCGTTGCCCGCATCACCGGAACGCAACGACTTTCCTCGACGTGGCCCTTGCGGATTGATTATACTCTCCGCAAGCAGTGTTGTACGGAACGGCGTTCCAAGGAACGGCGTTCCTGGAACGCGTTCCTTTTAGGAGGAACGAAAGAACGCCGCCGTTTCATTTTGAATCGCTGGAACTGGAACGGGAACGCGTTACATTTTTACTGGAACGGAAGGAGTAACGGCGTTCCTTTTTTTCGCCCAGTGGGGTAATTTTTATTTTGTTTCGAACAGGAAATTTTCGAAAGTACAGAAACAATATCTTTACGAAGTGCAGGATCTCGTTACCTTCTTGGCTACTAATCTTGTGGATTATTTTGTGTGGTCCTCGCTTGCTAACAGTTTTGGGTGCAGTAGACCTGGTGGACATTGATTCTTTTTTAAGTGCCCGGAACTGCGATACAAAAAACAAGGCTTTTAGTCGTAGGACAAGACAAAGAAAGGGGGTTGTTTCAAGCTCAGATACTTTCTTTGGTTCCACGAATACTCATACACCCACAGATCTAAGGCCTACTTCAGCCGCTTGTGAACTTCCATAACGAGACCTACCGTTACAGCAAGATCACAGACTGCCAGACATTGAACGCACACTTGTATCCCGAACATTGGTCACTTAAAAGATACAAAAAAAAAATATTTATTTCTTCTTTTGTCCCCCCCCCCCCCCCCCCCTGCCCCCAACCCCACCTTAAATATGAACAACAAAGCCAACGTTACAAAAAAATATTTGTAGTTTTTAATACTGACCTTCCAAAAGCCCTGCCCTCTCCTTGACTTGCTCGTCTTGCGGACAGCAACATCGAGAAGCAACTGTTGTTAAGTTCGAACAAGGGACTTTGCTCAATTGAAACGTGTGAGGTTGCTGTAAAACGCTCGTACAATGTTGGGTAAAAGTACATTCGGCTCGTCTGAATCGTCCGCTCCAAACATGAATATGGTTAAAAGCTGAGATTTTTAACATAAATATATCAACAAATGAAACCCTGCTTCCACTTTGTTTTCTTCTCCTGTTGCCCTTCCATGACGACATACAAACTCGTATGTTGACTACTCATGGGATAGATAAAAAAACTCTGCTTGATTAAACTAGATATAGTAATTAGCAAAATACAAGTGTAACCCATATGTAACGATACGTTCCATTTTTTAAACTGTAACGGGAACGAGTTCCTTTTTCACAGATGTAACTTGTAACGGGAACGCGTTCCAAAAATCAGAAGGAACGAGGAACGAGCTTTCGTTCCTTTTCTTGAGGAACGTGAACAACACTGTCCGCAAGGGACCTCTCGCCGAGGTTCATGCAGTCTTGGGTAAGTTGCTTTTAAAAAGTAATTCGTTACAGTTACAGTTACTTTCAGAAAAAAGTAGTGAAGTTACCGTTACAGTTACCGCAACAAAAAAAGTAACTCGTTACAGTTACAGTTACTTTTAGAAAGTAACGACGTTACTTTTCAGTTACTTTTTATATAACACAAAAAAAAATTAGGAGAAACTAGAAAACGCTTTTCACCAAGTTTATTTGCATAAACATAAAAAGTGTGTTTTTTACTTCGTATTGTAAGTTGGCAGCAGTTGCTTCTCGAAATTAGTTTCTGAAAGTTTCCCTTGTTTGATAACGAACACGTCCCTGCCCTTGTTGAACAGGCGCTCGTCTAACGCGCTGGATGGGATTGCTGTGTTGTTTCGCCGGAAAAAGTTTTTGATTCCCGGGTAGGCGGTGAGGCAATCGAGTGCCGTTTTCTGCGGTCAAGGTGTTAGTAACCTCCTCCACGTCAGCAAAATACTCTCTGTACGCCGGCCATGGAAGCTTTTCTTTATTCTTATCAACATTCATATCCTTCGTAGCACTAGCTTATTGCTGGCTCGTTGACGGTTGCGCTGGGTTCACACAGTCCCTGGACATATTTCAGCTTGTACCCGGCAAGCCAGAAACAAACCCCGCGCAAACAGCAGTAACTTTTGCCTCGACTGTTGACACTACACCGGATTAATGGCGCATATCAAAATACGAAACATGCGCAGTGCGGAGTGGCGGCGCTAATTAAAATACGAAACATTCGCGGTGCCCTCCGCGTGTATTGTTGTTTGATTCACCCGATTAAAAAGCGTTTGCGCAGAAAAAAAGAAAAACCGCAAAAGAGATAGTTCTTCAAGACACTAAGATGCAAGTGTTCAGTCACAAAGTACAAGCGCGTGCTAAAGATAACTACTTTTTTTTTTCACCGAACCTACACGTGGCTATATTCGGGTCGTGACTGGCGAGAAATAACGTATTCACAAGTCTGTGCAAAAAATAACTTGACACTCGAAATGTCGGAAGAGACAATTTAGAAAGCGCAAAAAATGGCTAAATTGTACTCGTTCAGTGATATATTATTCATGAAAAACTGGAAAGTAACGACAAAAGTTACGTCGTTACTTTCATCGTTACCTCAGAAAAAAGTAATAGAACTACAGTTACAAGTTACATTTTTTAAAAGTAACTCGTTACAGTTACAAGTTACCAAAAAAGTAACGAAATTACAGTAACGCGTTACTAGTAACGCGTTACTACCCAAGTCTGGGTTCATGGTCAGGGATCGTCGTCGATATATGTATCGTCGCATTCTCTAGACAAAGGCGACGGAACCTTTGATATTTTTCGCTCTTGAGTTTTCGCCATCTGCTTGGGAAGACAAAGGAGACATTGTGCTCGGACAGGCGTTTCTGAAACGTGCGAAACCGACAGATTCAATATGTCATTACAATACACCGCTTATGTGCACTGCCATGTCTGTCTACTTGGCTGTGAAAGCCGTTTTGGGCATTCGCGGTTAGCTCTCATTCGGAGCACACCGGAAGCCATTCGCGCGCTCGCAGCACAACGGCTCGGCAGTTTGTGGCTCCGTGCTGCCAATGCCTCTTCGGTAACAGGCCCCTATGTGTAGACCTTCTACGTCACATCCTGTAGGCCATTGAGTGATGCGAAATGAACGCAACAATTGCTGCGCCGCCGTTCGGCTCTTGAACTCGTGTCTGCACTGACTGAAATGCAAATCCCAGCCAAACCTAGGCCTGGTACGTGTGCCCTATATGCATCCCACACTGGCCTCTAGTAGGTGACGTCACGCGTCTAGTTCCACGGCCTTGTTATGTAGGTGGGGTTGCTGGCGGTCGCTCTATTTATAGCGCAATCGTACTGCCCAATCTAATGTCCGATCTAGACGGCAGGAAGTCACGAGAAAGCTGCCATTGCTTTCAGGGACGAATAGCAACAACATAGGAAAAAATAAAAAAGGTTCTAGTGCATCGAGTCATTCGGACTGTTTGCTAGGGCAGCCGAACGACCGAGACACGGATTTTTTATTGTCGTGTAACGTGGTGCTTCTGGGGTGTGTTCGTATCGCGGATAGCACGTACGCTCTTAGAATAAAACGTGGGTAAATAAACATGAGGCCGTTAAAGCGGTATATTTATGTAGCCGCGTCGACCACTCCGAAGACGCGAATGCCACGTCACATGCAAGGCGAAATGCTTCCTACCGTCAGGAGTTCCAATTCATCTCAAAAAGACTTTTTTGCAGTGTTTTATGCCGAAATCTTTTTCGTGTTAATGCAAACAATGTGACGATATGTTCTTCCGGTGAAAATTAGAAAGGTAGCATCTGTTGTAGACTCCGAAGTTTTTCTATCTTTAATTTTTAGAGTATAGTCGACGTTCACTGAATGATAAAAAGTAAAAAAAAAAAAAACGATTTGCCCTGTACAGTTTGTTTTCAGGAAAATCGCGAAGAAAAAACAGAATATTTTGGGAGTTTTAAAGTTTCGAGATTTTCCGTGGTGCATGCGGTGTCTGCTGGCAGCTGGTGAATTCCATTCCGTAAAACAAAGAACAAAAACACACACGCGTGGCAAAAAACAAACTGCGCAATCCTTATATTCTAACGCAACACATGCTGCGAGCGAATGTAATAAATACGTCACCAGCATTATGTTATTTGGGACGATATATTGTTTTCTTCTCAACTTAAAGGAGCTGTGCATTTAACGTTGAAATAATTTGCATCTTCTACTTTTGACGTTGTTCACCTTGTCACAAATGACAGAAAACACACCTCCTTTCATCGAAATGTTGCGATTCCGCCGAGTAATAGCAAGGCAAAAAATAAGATATTCCCCGACCTGCAGCCGCGAGCGGAGGCCATGAGAAACACGCAGCATGACGTCAATGGGGGTCTTGTAGAAAGATAGCAAGATGTGCAAATACCTGCTCGATAAAAGGTAACCTTTCTATCAATCTTGTCGTTCCAACATGAATGTAAATGCGTCAAAACCCTGGTATCATCAACAAAACTTTTATTATGCTGAGTTTTAGTGGCGCCATCTATCCTAGGTCCACACAACCGTTGGCTCTATCGGCTACCGCGAACAGCCGCTAGAGGCCGGAGGGGGAGGGGGAAAGGGCCGGACGTGTATGGCCGGTCCCAGATGAGGCTTTCCTCCTTTCACAATGTTGTTCGCGCTGCGCCCGCCAGCACGTGTTCACGCGGTTGCAGGCGTATGAGCTCTCGCTGCTCACTGATGGCTCTAGAGAAAGAACTTTACCGGATCCCCGCGCCTACCCCAACGACGTCATTGCACACGTGACCCGGAAGACGATGCACAAACTGAGAGATGACAAAAACCTAGATTTTTTTTTTATTTTTTTTATTTTTGTAAATAAAAACTAGGGTATCCAGGCAAAATCTGTTTTTGTAGTTCACTTCAGAAGTGTCAGGCATCAACTTCCACAAATATTTAAGCAAAGCCCTGAAATTGTTGCAGAGCCCCTTTGAAATTAAAATTAGAAAATAAAAAACGCAGACTACGCCGGCAATCGTAAAAAAAAAATTGACGGTGCGGCTGAAAAAGGTTTACGTTACAAGTTCGTCATACTGCCTACGTCGTTAGAGTTCTACTTCCTGGTAATCGCCAGAACGTAGAACTTTCTGGTTAGAGCTCTACTTTCTTATAATGGTAAACATAATCGAGAGAATCATCTCGAGGGATCATAAGAATGATTTTCAAAAGAAGGCACGCCGCGCTCGCATCGCAAGCAAAGATTTGAATCTACAAGAGGCACCGCGTCAAATCTTTCTCAATAATCACCTTTCTCCTCTAAAAAAAAAAAACTCTTTTTTGGGGCACTACGCATAAAGAAAGACAAGGAATGGATGCACTTGTGGACTTACCAATGTGTTAATTAAGCCAGAAAAACCAGTGGGAGCTCAGTTCACAAGATCGTGTTTCAGGATGATTTGAGCGTCTTTGTCTAGCTTCAAAATCTTTCTGTGTCACTCTTCGTTTCTCATTTTTTCTTTTCCTGATGAGCGTATCCTTGCTTGAACCAGACCTATTTCCCAGACAGACATCGACTTTATCAGAGCTAACGGTACTTCATCTGAACATCAGAAGCTTACGTATTTGCTTCATATCTATACTAAAACATGACTTTCACTTTATCTCTCTTTCTGAAACATGGCTCAGCAATAACAGAAACAACAACTTCAATGTCCCTGGCTATCAGACATTACTTGGTCATCGCCAACAACAAGAAATAACGTTTCCGTCTAAATCGCACGGGGGAGTTGCTCTTTAGGTAAAAAAAATACACTTAGTTTCAAACTTCGAGATGACATTCATATATTATCTAACCTTTGTGAATTTATAGAAATTCCGCCAAATCCCAAGTCACCTATACTTCGTCTCATCCCAGGATGGACTAAAGGCCAAAGCCACGGGCCGCAAGGTCCAATCACGTTGCAAGCTAAAATATGACACTCTTAGCATTGGTTAGGGGTGGACGAATGATCCTCCGAGTCCAAAAGCGCTGCGTCATTTTTATAGCTTCGACACTGCAAAGAGCCTGTATGACATAGCTTTCTTTGCAATGAAAAATTGTTGAGTCACTAGGTGCTATTCAATATAAACTACCGTCCGCCCCTCCCCATTAGTGATTTGAGACGCGGGTGCTGATACGCGCATCGAAGCGAAATACCACGCAACTTGTGAGTGGCTCGTGATTGGACCTGGCGGTCCATAGCTTCTGCCTTTAGTCCATCGTAGGGTGAGACGAAGTATAGTGTAGTTCCCGATAAAACACAAAATACACTCATTGGCGTCATTCACCATTCGCCAAATAATGCAATAGACCAATTGTTAGGCAGTCTAAGTGAAACCCTCAAAACATTTCTCAAATTAATTCGAATGTTATCATTATGGACGACATAAGCATTGACACTTCTGCTGATTCATCGGTCACTTACAGATACCTAGATACACTAGCCGTCTACGGGCTACAACAATGCTTAGCGACAACTACCCTCTTTAGTGACATAAAACACAGCACTTTGTATCACATAATTGCGTCTTATCATCTAACATACTTCACAACTGGCACTATTGCAAGCGACATAACCGACCATACACCCATTTTCGCTGTTTCTAATGCATATAAGGCGTCCCAATCGATAACACAAACTACTCAAATATACAATTAAAACGTAATAATAAATACATTAAACACGAAGTCACGGGAGAACGTATACCAAGCACCCACGGCAGACCTAAAACTAGACATTTTAGCAACGCTAAAATCTTCAATTCGAATACGTACGAAAACCAAAACCCTATCCCGCAGATCGATCAGAAAGAGCGCCTGGTTGACATACGGACCACAGCGATCTATCAATCACAAAAACAATATGTATAAAAAACTAAAACGCAATCCAATCAATTTAGCCTTCAATCTAAATACAAATGTATTATGTTTGTTTAAACAAGTTAGTTAACGTAGCTAAACAGCAGTATTTTTAAGTAAACGTTTTTGCGCCGGTAACAATTCCAAAGAAACCTGGAAAATAATTAACTTTTCATTAAATAAGAGTACTACCGAACAAACTCTACCAGCCTTAAGCACCGATCAAGGCATAATTACGGACAAACAAGAAATTGCTAACACGCTCAACGACTACTTTTCAACTATCACTACGAACGTGCAGTATCTTTCAAGCAGAAATCTATCCACTGGCACACCAAGCATACCTCGAAATGATGCGACTTTTTTTCTTTACCCTGTCGATCCAGAAGAAGTTCATAATACCATTAACACGCTAAAAAATACTTCGTCGTCAGGGTGCGACGGAATAGAGACGATAATACTAAAAAATGTGGTTCCATCATCGCACAGCCCCCCTTTTGGCTGGTATTATAAACAAAATTTTCACGACAAGCTCTTAGCCTGACTCACTCAAAATAACAAAAGTGATTCCAATACTTAAAAAAAGGAGTCAAACTGAAACCAGAGAACTATTGGCTAATCGCCTTACTTCCTGTTGTTACGAAAGCTACTGAAAAACTACTACTAAAGCGACTGAACCTGTTCTTCCCTGAAAATATTTTGATCACTCCGTCGCAATTTAGATTTTTTAAAGTAAAATCAACAAAACTCGCGTTATTAATTATGGTAGAGAAAACAAAGCAAAACATCGAAAGGAAGTTATTAACAATGCAATAATACTTAAAAAACAAGCGAGCTGGTGATGATTCATGGTAATAAAACCCGAGACTCAGGAACACAGAAGGGGACGAGCACAACTGTGATCGTCCACAACTTCTGTGTTCCTGAGTCTCGGGTTTTATTACCATGAATTATTAACAATGGAAATCTTTGTAGACCTAACAAAAGCGTTTGACCTCATTAACCATCAGCTTTTACAACAGAAATTAAGTGCTTACGGGGTTCGTGGTGTTGCTCTCAATCTAATTGAAAGTTATCTATCTAACAGATGTCAATTTGTCACTTTAGCTGGCACTATTTCAACAACTAAACCTATTACCATCGGTGTTCCGCAAGGCTCAATATTAGGTCCCTTTCCTTTTTTGAATGATATTAATGACCTGACAGCCTATTTACAAAAAGATTGTGTTCTTTATGCCAACGATAAAAATAGTTTTATATCTAATGCAAGCGTGACAGCACTATACATGGAAGCTAATAACACTTTAGAAAATCTAGCTAAATGGCTAACCTATAACAAATTAGTTCCCAATATAACGAAAACAAACTACATAATGTTTGCCCCGAAAAAACAATCAAATTTTAAACACACCTCAGCTTTGGTTTGCAAGTATGAACCTAACTCAACTGTACCATACTAAATGTTTAGGGCTAACACTTGACAATCAATTAACATGGCATCAACACGTAAAAGACACCACTAACAAGATATATCGAAATATACCAATTCTATATAAACTGCAGCACATATTTTCTTTACGAGCCCTCCAATTGCTTTATCATAGCTTTATTCATACTCCCATTTCGTACGGGTTATCCATCTATGGATTGACATATAAAACAACACTAAAACCCATAGAAATTGCCCAAAACACAGCACTACGAGCAATGCTATTTGTTAATAGGCGCGAAAGTGGTCAATTTTCATACCGTTTCCTCAACATTTTAACAGTTCATCAATGCCTCGATTATCGAATAGCATTATTAACATTTAAGTTCATCACCAATCAGATAACATGCTCTTCATTTAGTTTCACTCATCACGATGTCATGTATCCTCTGCGTTCACATTCGGAAGCGTCACTGTCTGTGCCATACATACGAACTAATTATTGCGCGTTCACATTCATTTACATTGCTACTAAAACGTGGAACTTCCTACCACACAGCCTAACTGCCATGTTATCATTCTATATCTTTAAACAAGTCATACGTGCACACATACTACCTCCATGATTCATCAACAATTTCTATGCCCCCCCCCCATTCTTCTCTCCTACGCACACCTTTCACACAATTCCACAATCACACACACACACACACACACACACACACACACATAAACATACACTGATATTCTACTTTTTTCCTTGACTTTCTAGCGTTTCTTCTCCCTCTTTTCAGTTGGTTTTATATTTTGATTATATACCTACCGCAAACATGTTTCGTTTTTTTTTTCTTTACATTTTTTTTCTTTTATATGCAATGGTGCCAACTTGATCGCTAACTAACCCTTTATTACGAAGGGGTCCCTTCAACAGTTTTCTTTAAAAACTTTGGGACCCCCGTCTGAATAAGTGTAATTATCTAACATATTGTTTACGAATAAAAACACATTTTGACTTGACTTCACTTGGTGAAAACATTTTTCGGCCTCGTCACGCGCCGTGTAATGTAATGGGTGTCTCAAGTAGCGGCCAGGCTCTTTAAATCGACCGCAAACTTTGGTTTCTTAACCTATCGAGCTACGATTTTGTGCAGCGTTGCCCACAGGCGAGGCATATTTTTTTTTTTTTTTTACATTTGAAAATCGCGAACTTACTTGAGCAAAAAGTGAAAAAAGAAAAGACTTAACTCCTATGTATATGCAGCGAAGCCACCGGTCTTCAAACAACGCTGCACAAAATCGTAGCGTGATAGGTTAAAAAACCGACTTATGCGGTCGATTTAAAGAGCCTGGCCGCCACTTGAGACACCCGATAGATCGGAGTAATAGAATCTGAATCCGACGGTACGATACAATGGTCCAAATCAAGCAGCGCCAAAAAGTGCATCGTCACGGCGCTCGACGTCGTTGCGCGTTTGCTATCCCCAGCTAGGCCAATGACGCGCAATAACATTGTTCTTAACGGCGTCTTAAAGCGTTCGGATTTGAACCCTCGTTTTGACGAAAAACCGGCGGTGTCTGTCAGTTTGTCAGCGCCGGGGACAGAAAAAGGAGAGAGAAAAGTGACGCGTGCGACGCTCCCATTGGTCCCAAGCGCTGAAGTCAGCGCTCGGACCACGCGGAGGAGGCTGAGCCAACGTTATTCGATTGCCTCAGTTGTGGAACTCCCGTGGAAGGGGGTACCCCCCTCACTCACTTCAGTCCACCTCCCGCCGTTCGATACGCCATCTAGATTTTCGTTTACGAACTGTGTGTGTCCCATAGAGTACGTTGGAACGCCATCTAGGCGCTGCGCATCGAAACGTACGTACCCCACAGATTTAACAGAATACACTGCAGTTACCAAAGCAGCCGTCCGGCGCGTCGAACGACGGGAGGCGAGTCGCGGTGAGAGAGGGGGGAAACTGCTCGTGCATGCAGCGTCTATGAGCAGTTCCGTAACTAAGCTAATCTAATAACGTTGGGCTGAAACAGGCTTAAGGACGTTAACACGCGATCGACGCTTCACTCTCAAATCGAGGCACACTACCTACCCAATTCCTTCGCTCAAAAATCACTCGGTAGAATAGACTCTTTGCGAAATTCCGCGCCTACGCCTATCCGCCATTTCTCGCTCATATACTCTGAGCACGTCTTATTGGACGCGAGCGTTGCGTCAGAGTTCGGCGAAGACTCGGATCCAATCGCGCGCTTGATGTCCAAGAAATGGTGACCGGCAATGTTGCTCGACGGACTTTTGGAGGGGGTATATTGTCAGAAGTGAGAACGGCGCGCAGGGCCTCTGTTCTGTCTTCCCCATCCTAGGGTTCGCAAGTGTCTCATTTGGTATAGTTCTTTAGCTGCACTCCCGCTCATAGGGATGTGCGAATAGTTGTTGAATTCGAGCGGGGCCGCGTCATTCACAGCTCTTAGAATGGGAAGAGAAATAACCTGTCCACCTAACAGCGTCGAAGCTATATAAAAACTGTTTACAAATAACCCCGTTACGCACTCTAAGTGTAGTCCCGTTGCCCACTCTAGGGGTTGGTGGTGCAGGTGGGCCGAAACCAGATTCGGATGAGGCTTCTTGGCATGCGCCGACACTAGCGCCACCGTAGCGGTGGGACGTTAGTGCCGGGCGTCGGTGTGACGACGCTACGCTATTTTATTCGAACCGCTATTTGCACACCACTAGTTTTTTTGTTTTTTTTCGATTGCAGTGGCGATTGTTAAAAATAGCCACTTCGGTCAGCTTCGATAACAGCTTTTCTTTAGAATTCGTCTAAGCTGACGTGCATGAGCCTTCCTTTCATTGAGAAACGCCATTTACATGAGACTTGTTTTCCGATAAATTTTCTACAGCGATAGTTTTTATGGGCCCTTCCCATCGCTGTAAAGGACGTACGTTGTGGCTGATGTCTTGCTTGATGCTCTAGATGTCGTACTAGGGTGTAGGGTGTCCGTCGTCAATGTTGCCAAATCCTTTGAAAAGTTTCCTCACTTGCCGCGGGATTCGATCCTGAGTCCACTGCGTGTGAAGCCGGCAAGTTACCACTGAGCTGCCGCAGCGCTTCAACTAGGTTACCCCAATGCCCTTCTATTTAGGCAGTGGTGGTATTTTTTGTAGTACCCAACGCGGTAGAGGGCTTCAGAGCGATAAACTGGCTGCTGAAAGTGACCCTCCATTGTCCGGCGCCATGTTGCACATTTTGAACCTGACAGTTGTGACCTTATATATTTTTACGTCTGGGTTTTACCAGAGTACCTCGCACAAATAACTGCATATTGATCATTAATAACAGTACCGACGAGATAAGTCTTGTTTCGTTTGTTCTAATGTGCTTTTACGACAAAAACTTGGGCAGCTTCGCAATACTTCAGCTAGATGCCTTCAGCCGGGGTGCTGTATTTTGGATTTTTATCGGAGCTAGACACTGATCTCTGGGGCTAACAGTATTGAACAAAATAGTTTGTCATGTTTTTTTTTACAGCGATCGCAATACAAATCTTGGTTCAGTTTGGCGTAAAAACCTCAGGATTTGGTGCGGTCACGTGTCTATTCGTCAAAATTGTACAACATGGTGACAGCCAGGAGGGGGTCACTTTTGCCTGGTGAACGGGATACCTATTTATCGCACTAAGCCCCTCTACCTCGTTTGTAGTACTATAGCCTCCTATATACTGACAAAGACTGGCAGATCGCCACGAGAAGCGGCCGCCGAAACTGAAAATGTGGAGAGACAAACAACGGATCGGAGGGGAGCCACGTAACGGGCGCCCCGCTGCGGCGACACACCGAAATACACTTCTTTCGAGCGATGGAATGTCCACTTGTGCTCCTCGCGCTTCCTTTATCGACGTGTTTGAAAACCATCTTCCGGGTCCTCGCCGCTGCAGAAGCTGTGCGCTGACATCCAGGTTCCCCCAGAAATTCTCTGCGCTACCAGATCCTCGCGCTCCAAACCTGCGACAGGGCACCATAAGGCTCCGTCGTCGAACTTCCAGGCTTTGTAAATAAAAAACAAAAAGCTACGCTAAAAAAAAAAAAAAAAAAAGAAATGCCCGTGCGTCTAGTTTTCCGCGCAACTCTGGGAGAGCCAATCACCGCAACTTACGGAGGCGGCTCAGCGAATGACGATGCCGAAATATACGTTTAGACCAAAAAACGCCGTCTGAGCTGTGACATTAAGCAATGCAAGCGTGACGTTTTGCATTGCTTAATGTCACAACTCAGACTGAGGTTTTTGGTCTAAACATATGTTTCGGCATCGTCATTCGCTGAGCCGCCTCCGTGTGATTCGCTCTCCGACTGTTGTGCGGGAAAGTAGATGCACGGGCTTTGATTCAGAGTGTATTGTAGTACCCGATACCGGCTGCACGTGCTCGAGACAAAAATGAGATGAAATAGCCGTCAAAAAGAGGCCACCGTAGCTCTGCCAATGCCGAGATCTCGTGTCGTAAGACGCACTTTTACGCGTTACGGACAAAAAACAAAAACAAAAAAAAACGTTTGTTACAAAATGGTTACGTCTATATTTTTTCCCGAACGCTTTTGTTCACGCAGTCCACGGTGCGTGAACACGACGCCGATACCCGATACGTAAAGTGTAAATTTGTACATGACTGCTAAGTTTTCTCTATCAAAGCGATTAAAGAAAAAAAGTATAAGTGACTAGGTGTGTCTAATTAGTTTGTGAAGCAAATTATATTATAAAAAACCTGTTCTAATAAAAAATAATAATGTTTTAAAGATTGCGCCATAATTTGTAAGACTACGATCTCATTTTTAATGTCCAAGGAAAAATCAGGATCGAGCTTCGAGTAATTAATTCTACTTGTCAGGTGTAAAATAAATATTATTTTCGGGCATCTCGACGTCGTGTTTTAATTACCGTTACCCTGATGCAGATACCCGCGTGTAACATATTGAACATCTTTATTGACTAATTAAAATTAGAAGCCGCAAAAGTTTCTTTCTGGCATTTTGATGTAGCTTAATTTTTAATTAACGCTACCCTAACTTAGGCATAATTTATATTAGTACATTAATAGTGAATCAAATTGAAATCAATAAAGTGTCCTTTGCGGCATCATCCAGGCGGTTTGATTTTTTATCATGATTTAGACAGATATAATTTGTTAATCTATGATGCATTAATGAGCAAACCATATATTCATTGAAGCTAAACAGTCAAGCCATTAACTACGACGGTATGTGTGACATTAATTAATGAAAAAATAAAGTACCAGTTGGAACCTTTCTGTCCTTTTACCTACAAGAAGTTCAAATATGAAAAATATTAATGAATATTGAAGTTACTGTATTTTTCATTAAACTGTATGATTTACTTCCTATTCGAATATATATATAGAGAGAGAGAGATATTGTGATTTTATGTCAGATAAAGCCGTTATAATAGACTATCTATAATTTCTGAAAGAATCATGTGACAGTTCTTCAATGTGGCAAGCATGTTTTGCATATGGAAGTATGAGGAGAGAACAGAAGCACAATGATAACATAGTATATTTTGAAATGAAAGAGACTTTATGAAAACCGGTGCCGATAAGATCCTGAAGTATTACTATAGGAGGCAATGTTTCTTCGTAGAAATGTGCACACGTCATGTGCCTCTAATTGTAGTTGCTCGATTTTTGGGACACCAATTGATGACGGCAGAGTTAGGGTTCGTCCAAACAACAAATCGTTTCAGCGATATTTACGAAGTACCGTATTTTCTGGGCTATAGTCCTCACGGCGTGCATGGTCCGCCTCATGGTGCTTAGTCGACACGAAATCTTCTCATACACGGCACACCTTTACAAATGTCTGCTTTCCAAACTCCCACAACGAAGCTCGTATTATACATAAATCATGATTAACACACTTTCTCATTCACAAAATCTGTCGCGTCTCGTCATAGTGAACGATCTTGAAAAAAAAAAAAAAATTACACTATTGGCAACACTCCTTTATAGGCCGCAGAGCCTAAAATTCTAGCTTTTAAACATGTATAGTCCACGGACTATAGCCCGGAAAATACGGCATGAATGCAGCATGGTGAATACAACGCGAAGTCGCCGAATTTCGAATTTTATAGTTCATTGAAATGGTTTTAAAAACGTGATTCAGCCGAGATCTAACTTCACGAATGGCTACAAACACACCTGTGGAATCAAAACAACCTAATTAAAAAGGTCATATTTTTTTCAAATGCCTGACAGTTATACCGAGTTTGCGACAGCGCGGCACTCAAGAAGAACGTCAGAAATAAGCGACTGCAGTCGTACAGCGTTTTAATGACGCACTTTATCTAAATACACGTACGCGACAGCATTCCCTGCTATTTAGAACATACCTGGGCGCCTGAATATCGTCTCGCCTAGCGTCACTAGCGGGAGAGCCACTTATTTTAAAGGGGCCCTGTAAGGACTTTTTTACTCGTTTTTAATTTGCACCGAATCTGAGCGCACTGAACGTAGTAACTTAATGAAACTTTTCTTTTCTCGAATATCGCTTTATTTTAAAAGGTATACGCAAACTAAAATGACAAAAACAAGCAAAAAAATAACCTCCTTGATGACTTCCTTGGTCGCTTGAGTGGCCGTGGACTAGAGGAGGGGTAGTGAGCTCAGCGAACGCTCACGGCTGCCGCACTCCATGTCGACGACTCGAGAGGGCGCCACTTAAACATATTCTGGAGAGGCTGGATGAAGCGGGCAGCCGGGGCAGGTCGCATTACATTTGCAGCGCTATTAAACACTAATTTGCCATGGCACTTGCTTGGGCATAAATAGGGTTCGGAGTTTTCGGTTTAAACCGATAAAAACCGATAAAAGTACCCCGAATTCATTTTCGGAAATTCGGTTTTAACCGAAAAAGGTCAGTTTTTGGGTTCAGCATTTTCGACTTAAACCGATAAAAACCGATAAAAGTACGTCGAATTCATTTTCTAAAATTCAGTTTTAACCGGAAAAGGTCACTTTGACCTTCCAGTCGTACCGCAGAGCCATGGCGAAAAAGTGGAACGACAGTGCCATCACGACGTTTTGGTTTAATGTGCGCATCATCGCTCGGAACGTGTAGTCCGAAATGCTTCATGACTTCGCCATGTACGAATCTGTTTTCAAACTCGTTGTAAGGAAGACTGGATGCAAGCTCTGCATGTTGTGTTGTGCTTCAAAACGTCGCACCGTGTCTCTTTTGGCGTTCACAATTGGTTGATTGGCCGATTTTGGCTAAGGCAGCGCTTCATCTCCTCAGCCCGCCAGTGTCCAGTGTTAGCGTTAAGAGGGCATTCTAGAAGCTCTGGGTCATATTAACAAAAAAGAAAAAGTGCAGATCAACGAAGAGAACCTAGGAAAGCACATCTGTGTGTACTGTAATAAGATCACGTAATCCCGACGTACAGAAGGTAAAGTTCCAGGTTTTTTGGGCATAGGCTGCATATCTGACTTGTTTGTACTTCCGTCTTTTTTTCTTGTTTCTTCTACAGGTGCAGACATTTGCCAAATAAGGTGTCGATTTCTTTTTCAATGCATCTGCGCAGTTATTTTTTGAGTGATCACAAATATCAAAGCTACAAGGATCGTCTGATCCGGTGTCCGTTAGTGTTTATTTTAATTCACCAAAAAAAGCCGATAAACTTTTGTGGGCATAAATATACACCGAAAAAAAACGAAAATTGAATTTTAAAATAAGCACCGAAAAAAGTACGCCGAATTTTGAAAAAATAAAAACCGAAAACGCGGAACCCTAGCCATAAACGACAACAAATACGGGGTAAATATCAGTTCAGAATATGGGGGCCACTTCGCGCTGCCATGCCGCCAAACAACCGAACCGCGAGCCAAACGTGCTCGCCGAAGGCCTTTGGAACGCTCGGAACCGGTCGGATTTTCGAGACCGCATACAGCCGCAGCGCCGCCGCGACCATCCGGGACCTTTCAAGGCTCGGCGCTCGACGGTGCCTGATCCCACTACCCCTTTCTAGTATGCGCCACCTTTTCTACCGCTGGTGGCGGGTATGTCGACGGGTCATTTTTTGTTTCCGTACTGTATAAACTGCATTTTTTTTTCGGATCTAAAGTACTGAATCAAAACTACTTTCATAAATAATTGAGATGGTTCGCGCCACTTATATTTTGTATTTCGACAAAAAACAAGCTTTTAGCGGCTCTGAGCAGTAGTAAGGCCAGGACCAAAGACCACATGTCGCGCGCTTTCGGCACCGCGGGTCGTCCCCGTAGGTGGAGGAGGTTTCCACGTCGTCCGGTTAAAATATGACGCACTGATATTTAGTTACTCTCTCCGTGCCCGCTGGCTTGCCCGAATCCCAAGAGATGTGGAAACCGCAAAAAAGGTAGACGCTTAAATATGATTGCAGGGCCCCCTTAAAAGTAAATCTACCCCCGGTTACCCGAGGTATTTTCTGGAGCACTGCTTTTCTACCAATATTTTGGTTACTATTAGCCCCGAGAAGTTCGGTGGCGCCCCCTTACGGCAAACCGGGTTGACGTCACGGCGAGGAGAGAATTTTTCCTCGACTCCCCCGCTCGCACTGTGGAGGCTGTGACGACGCTAGCTGTCGGCGCGCTCGTTTCTATTTAATTTTTTTTGGCGTGTTTTTTGTAGGAAGTGTTAATTTTTATATGGGCCTTTATTATATGGCCAGTAGCGAGAGGCGAAAATACAACCGACATTTTAAGCATGGTTGACAGGGCAGGCAACGCATGCATTGCAGCTGGTATATGAAAATAAAGAAATATGGCCAACAATTGCAGGAGCATCACTATAGATTTACATCGCGCACTATAAGTGCTGCTGATGGTCTAAATGAATGGGCAGGTTACTTATACTATTTTGTTTTGTACCTCTGTTTTTAAACAAGATTGCCGAAGCAGAAAAGCTGCATGGTGCTCGAGCAACATGCTAAATACAGTCTGGGCCATGCGCAGAGAATCACAAGTGAGACAGCCCAAGTGCAGGGGCAAAGTAAGGAAAAAATAAACAAGGAACATTTCTGATATACATTGCTCGCATTTGACCTTTACTGGATTCAGATAGCATTTCAATGGACTACACTGGTGGTATCTGTGGACTTCTTTATATCAACCCTCAAATAATGTATAACAAGCGTAAGCGAAGGTGTCTAGCTCGTTATTAGTCCCCTCAGCCCTAAAATTGAGATTTTACTTAAATCGAATTGTCCTGAAGCTAAAATACCAGAAGCTTTTCTCATGCAGACACTGGTTCACTTCACAGGTTCCACGTTTTCTGCTACTAGTGCTGCATCTACCACTTTACAGACGCTCGAATGCTTGCTTTTACTCCTGTTTTCCTCTGTTGTCAGGGGGTCCAGCTGTAGGGAGTTTGGAGCCTGAGGAAGCTTTTGGAGACCTGCAGCAGTGTCTCTTTT
Organism: Ixodes scapularis; assembly: GCF_016920785.2. Taxonomy (NCBI): domain Eukaryota; kingdom Metazoa; phylum Arthropoda; class Arachnida; order Ixodida; family Ixodidae; genus Ixodes; species Ixodes scapularis. The sequence goes on along the minus strand of NW_024609879.1, from coordinate 45,903,477 downwards.
AATTGGAAATGACAATTCCGACTAAACGGTGTATTTTCCGAATACCTAAGGCTGGAATAAAAATGTCAGGACAAAGTATAAACATTCCAAATTATGGTACTATTGCTGTGCATATTTTGAGCAGTTCAGTATTTATCATACAGGCAACTGGGGGCAATTCGGCCGTTTTTTCTGCTACCATACAAACTAATTTCCAGTAATTGTGCATCTTCTCAGAAATATGCCTGCATACGTGTATAAACTGTATAATTAATTCATGAAGAAGCTACATTTATGTAAAACAACCCTGTTCCACGAGAACTTCAAGGATAATCAGACATCGGGCCTTTAAGACATCTGCGAACCAGCGCATGCAGAGTGGCAGCGCAAAGTCGGGGTCGCGAGCCAATTTGCCGACCACCCAAAGGCCCATGATGTAAATGCCACTTCAAATGCCTTGAAAGCGGGATCTAATATCGTCCTAAATCATGAACATTCAAGGAACATAATTCCAGCGTCTGAAACACTTGCGCCACCGCTTCACCGATCCCTCGCAAAATTGCCTTGTGTCGTGTGAACGGACGGGGAGGTACATCGGCGGAATTGCCTCCGCCGATAGCTTTCGGGATTTGTGATCTAATTTTAAAGGTAAAAGGGACAAGCAGGCTTATAAAATGTACGGAAGCACGTCAATATCGGCCTAACTCAACGCCTTGTACACCGGGTAAACGATGTCCAGCTCCTCGAAGAGCTTGCGGCACACAACGCCAAACCAGGAAACCGGTGCTGGGAAGCGACCCGATGCGAGATCGCGGAGCGTAGTCATCTCCCTGACGTCACGGTACACCTCACCCAATCAGGGCGCGGCGACCGCAGCGACGCTTGTGTTCGCTCTCGGGGCTAATAGTCGTTGAAGCTCAAGTCTTTGAACAGTTGCTACTAATTTGTAATTTACGTGTATGGGCCTAGTGTTTTTCCAATATTTAGGAGTTTTTTTTTATTTTTTTTATTTACAGTTTACAGCTTTATTTACACTTTTTTTTTTCTAACACCCTTTATTATCATTCCACGTCGCGATCCTTCATTCATATTAACGCGCATTACATGCCACTCATCTAGTGACGCACGATCATTTATACCACGGACCATAACCGACTGGAACAACCTACCGGCTCACATTGCAACTGAACTAGATATATCTAACTCCCAACAGCTAGTGCGCAGTTATACTAATACTTAGGACTCTTTTTATTCCTTGTTCTCATATTGTCTTTGTATACTTTTTTATGCGTACTATAATATATTTGCATGCCCCCCCCCCCGCCCACCCCTATGTAATACCCTCGTACAGAGGGCCTCTAGGAGTATTTGGAGTAAATATATAAATAAATACTTATACATACAGGAGGCTCGTGCATGGGGCACGGCAGCAGCACTACAGGAAAACAAAAAGTAATATAACAATAAAGCATTCTGGATGTTCAACCAAATTAGCAAAACCAAAACCGCACTATTTTAGTATCATATGTTGTCCGCAGCAACCAAAACATAGAAAGGAGTGTTGGCTTTACCTTCGCATACTAAAGATTAGATCGGACTTGATCCGATTTTATTGGCACTGTCTTATTTTAAGCTAAAAATACAATCTAGTAGAGTATCCCTATAGGTGACGTCTTTCTTAGTATGTTTCTGTTTAGATTTTCCTTTTTTTTTCGATCATTCTTTGTATGTTGGTTTTTTGTTTTGTTTTTTGTTGTTTTTTTTTTGTCGACATTTTGCGGCTTTTAGGAAATTTTCGCTTTTTGACTCTTCGGTAACTCATTGAATACATCTGGCACGTAATATTTTTGTCGCCTCTCAATATTTTGTGTTTAAAAAAATTCAAAGTACCTTTCAAAATTGGTCTTAATACTCTTTCATTTATAATTTCAGTTTTATGTTTGTTTGTTGTTAAAAATTTCGTATGTTTGTTGTTGGTTGGTTATTTTCAACCAACTCTCACGGTGTCGTTCTTTTCATACCTTTCTGATGAATTGTATATACTCTTCTCTGATTCTTTGGAGCCAATCAAAGCAGGGTCTTAGTGCGTTGGATCTCATCGGCTCAACCAATCAAGCTCGCAGTGAATGCTGCGCGTAATCTCGCACTTTTTTTCGGCGCGCGATTTGTTTAGCCGGAGATAGCAAACTTTAAGCACAACGGGCGCCGTGACGAGGCACTTTTGACGCCACCTAATTGGCCATCGGAACTTGGCGTTGGCTGCAGTAGAATTTAAGGTGAAACTCGGTAGGCTTTTTTTTAGCTTCCTCTTTTTCTTCTCTTTTTTGGGGATTTCACACCTATATTTCTTGTTGAGCGATCCTGTAACCATCGATAACCGCAATAGAAGACCTGACGAAGAACAGCCATTCGTTGCATCGTTAGGATTAAAGACAACGATGATTAAGGCGAAAGCAATATATGTCCCATTACGCGAAAAGGTGTCGGCGTTGTGCCCGAAAGATGGCCATAAAAATACGTCATCAAACACGCGCCACTCAAGGTCAAAGCGGACGCGCCTCACAAGTAAATCACAAAGAAAAGCACAGCAACGCAGATGCTTCGTCACAGAAGCCGTGAAGACGACAGGGGGGCCTCGTCTGCGCAGGGGGGGCGGGGGGGGGGGGGGCAGTGATGTCATCGCCGGATTGCCCTGTGCACCGAATACATACACACACCGAAGACAATACCGGCAGAAACAAATTTAATACGTGTAGAAACATTACTCGAAAACATTACACCCGCGAGACAATAATGCTTTCGCATTCCTACACGAAGGCAGTCTCAAGTTACTTCGGCGTGTTTTTTATGGGTGTTCTTCGGCACTTGCGTCCCTGTTTCCTGACAAGGAAATTTTTTGTATTATCTGTCATCCAGAGTGTGAAAAGCGAAGTTTCGTGTTGAGTTTTAGAAACTCACAAGGAATAATCTTTTGTTGTTGCTATAATAATGTGTTCGTGCCACACATGAACGTCAAAGATATTTTTTGCTTGAACTTTTTTTACGAGTACCAGGCGAAGCTTAGGGAATTTGCGGTGCCGTGTATCGCACATTAGTGTAGGGTTCCGTGTTTGCGGTTTTTTTCTTCTTCAGAATTCTACGTACTTTTTAGGTGTTTATATTAAAATTTAATTTCCGGATTTTCTCGGTGTACATTAATGTCCACAAAAGTTTACCGTTTTTTTTTTTTTTTTTTGTGAATATGAAAGACACACTATCGGACACCGGATCAGATGATCTTTGCATCTCTGATATTTGTGATCACCCAAAAAATAACGGCACAGATAGATTGAAAAAAAAAACAAAAAAACACCGACACCTTATTTGGCAAATGTGTGCAACTGTAAAGAAAAAAAAAAAGCACAGAAGTAAGAACAAGTCAATGCCCAAAAACATGAAACTTCACCTTCTGTACATCAGGATTGCGTGATCTTATTATAGTAAACACATGTGTACTTTCCCAGCTTATCCTCGTCAATCCGCGCTCATTCTTTCTTCAACGTTAACATTGGACCTTGGCATGCTTAGGAGATGAAGCTCTGCCTGATCTAAAATCGGCCAATCAACCTAATGTGACTACCAAAAGAAACATGGTGCGACGTTTTGAAGCACAACATATTTCGTGTACTCACTAAACTCTGGCTGCGAACCTTGCATGAAGCGAAAAACCTTATACTAGCCCACACACCAACTTTTTCCTTAGGACCAAGAATTCGACACACTAAGCCCGATCATAAAAAGCACAGAGATGTCCCGCGAAGGACAACCCAATACCTCTTTTGTTGCATGTTGAATCCTAAAAAAAAGGGCAATCACGAAGAGGTCACGCAATGCCGAACCTTGCAACGCCCCCCCCCCCCCCCCCTCCACTCCCACCTCCCCCATCCTCTCCCACCCATCTCGACGCGGCCCTAAAACACCTGACCGTTTTCGGTTAAAACAGAATTTTCGAAAATGAATTCGGTGTACTTTTATCGGTTTTTATCGGTTTAAACCGAAAACGTCGAACCTAAAAACTGACCTTTTTTGATTAAATCCGAATTTCTAAAAGTGTATTTGGCGCACTTTTTTTTTCATTTTTTTTATCGGTTAAAACCAAAAGTCAGAACCCTAATTATGTGTTATGTTTTTTATCAATTTTTTTTACTAAGACTCTTTCTGACATTATTGAAACGAGTTAATTCACTTTGTTAATGTTTTTACGATAAACTTAAACATCTAACAATACCGTTCAACGATTTCGCTGGGTGACTAACAACGGTACAGATAAATCTCATCTCCGTTTCAGCTAGAAATTGGTCCACAATAAACATCTGTCCTGTATAAAAGATAATTGTGGAAACGCCGCAAATTCAGTTTTGTGGCGCAATTCTTAAGGCACTGTTAACGTTACTGCATGGCAACCGTTGAAAGTAAACTAAATATCAATTTGTTCGCTACATACATGCGTAACCACCAGGAAGACGGTGGGTCCAGCTCTTATACATATTACGATAGAATACAAACGGTACTTTCTCTTGGCGTCGCTTGAATTACATGACTGTGCATCACAGGTGATACAGGTAGCAACAAATTAGGGTGTGGGTATATTTATACAGCCTGAACTTATTCTGCCTCAACGGGCGACCTCTCAGCTGTAGATGAGAAATTCAACCAGTGCGGTTCAACCGCCAGCCTTGGGTATTTAACGTGCATCAGGCAGTAGTGATACACGAGCACACGCCGGTACGATGCTCATCCAGATCGAAACGGGCAGGGGTGTGGATTGAACCCGGGATTCCTGGGCACGTCAATCAAACTCTCATCTTGCAGATCTGGCGTTCAAAATGGTGATGGTGCTGACATGTACTTATGAGCAGGAGGCATCGCTAGCGTGCGCCTGATTTGTTGAAATCGTGCCATCAGGGCACCAGGTCACGGCGTGAGCCTCGTTGATATGTGATTGCAAAATATTGTAACAAAAACAAAACGTAAATAGGAGATCTGAGAACGGAAAGAGTAAACGCTCCCTAACTTGAATTCAATTCCAACTCATCTTAATATGCCATCGCGCTATGTTAGTTAAATGTTCAGGGACGGCAACCATGCCTGACTATCCAAATTTTCTCTTCCGCAAAGGAGATTTAATGCCGCGGTATTGAAGACATACAACACCCTCCCACATTATAAACACTTTTAGAAATAATACCATAATGAAATGTTGAATAGACATTGCCCTAACTAGAAACTGACGTGTGTGTTATTTTTTTATTTCTATTTTTATTTTTTTTTTCGCATTAAACCATCAGTTGTTAGTTTGCGACTGTCCTGCTTACTCCTTCAAGTGGTACCTGTCTATAGCGCTATGTGTGTTTCTTTCTGAAAGGAACAAATGAACCGGAGGGTTTTCCGCTGGTGCCCATGCTGAATTCCTGCTCTTTCCCCTTCTCAGTTCCGCCATGGGTTTTCCGCTGGTGCCCATCCTGACTTCCCGCTCTTTTCCCTTCTCCAGTTCCCCCATGGGGCATCGTGATGATCCTGATCGCGGTGGCGCTGCTGCTGCTCTGCATTTGCTTCTGCTGCCTTCGCCGCTGGTGCAGGCGACGCAAGAAGGACGCCAAGAAGGGACTCAAGGGCGCCGTAGACCTCAAGGGCGTTCAGCTGCTGGGAAACGCCTACAAGGAGAAGGTGAGGGCCATTCCGGAAATCGCCCCGAGGACCTAAAGAAAATTCCCATGGTGATTTGTGCGCTTCATCAACCGCCACGATCGTTGGCAACGCGTGGCTTCAAAATAAGCAAAAGCTGAGGAATGACGCAGACGCAGATAATGTCGATCTGCAAGAAAATTTTACCGCGTCATACTGAAAGCTTTTTTTTTTAATATGACAACAAAAACAAGACACCTCCGCTACAAGTTTGTGTTGTGTGGCATAAGCAAGGCTGCTCACAGTATGCAAAAAAAAAAAGCAATAAACCGACTCTTTGAATCGAAGACGAAGATGACCTTGAAAGAATTAGATGAAGATACATCTGCTAGTCGATGTTCCTATTTGATTTGCCATGCACCGATAACAAACATATTCTTCTTTTGAGGAGTGGTGGGAAAGTAAAAACGATACTGTAAACGTATTTCAATGAAATAAACAGCTTGGCTAAAACGTACTTAGTTAATGTAGACTTAATTGTATTTTCGGAAACTAATATTACACAAGAGGAAGCAAGTTTTTTTTTTTTTCTTTTACTACTAACTTTTAGGTATTTTAAAATAATAAAGTTAAGAGATAGGAGGAGGAATCATGATTATGGTAAACCAAGAATGGAAAGTATCCAAAAACAATAAAATTATGTTCTGTTCAACGGAGGCTCTTCATATTGAAATAAATATAACAATAAAACGAATTCTATACTAGGCATACAGGGCATCTCATGGTAATATAAATTGATTTATTCATATCAATAACTGGTTAAATGACAACGAAGGCAAAGACATAATAGCTGTAGGGGACATTACCATACACACCAGAAAACACAGTTTACTGACGAGTAAATCCCTAGACGACATAGCACAAGCCGGATTGGAATTGGTGATAAATCAGTTAACAAAAGAAGAAATATCAGGAACGAAACTAACACAATCGTGTTTAGATCATATATTTAGAGCAATCGTGTTTAGATCATATGTTTACAGCAAATATTGCGGATTTTGTTAAAGATACCAAGAATAAATATATTGATTTCTCATTTATTAAAGATAGTAAAGTGGATCAATGTATCGAAGGGATAGACTGGAACGAAGTTGCTAAAGAACAAAACCCAGAAAAAACAGACGATACATATATTAACATATTCAAAGATATTTAATCAAAATCAACTCAAACTTGCAACATAAAAAGCGTAAACAAAAAAAAAACACTGGATGAAGAAAAAAAATGTATGACAAGAATAAAGAAAAAAACTAAAGCTTGGTCATTACTAAAGTGTATTGCAAATAATGACAAGTATAGAAAGAAACACAGACAAATTAAAAAAACCAAGTTACAACGACGATAAGATCCACAAAAAGGGACTTTTATTAGACTACGTTTTCTCGCACATACTGCACAGTGCTGAACTTTATTAAACTAACGGTTAGGACAAAAAAAAGAAAAAGAAAAAACATTGAAAACACACTCCAAAAACACACTCCAAATAAAGTTTGGACCAGAACAAGACTTAGAAGTTCTATCAACTGGCTTCAATACGAAATATGTACACATCGCGACACTGTTAGCGCGAACACGACATCGACGCATTTCCGCATTTTACTTCAAAATGGTATTAGCGAGCACAAAATTTTATCGCTTACATTATAGAACTAAATGAGCTCTTTCCGTCGCAATAATAACTTGGATGACATCCCTTGGTTTCGAAGAGAAAAACTGGAAAAACCGGTGATCGTTTGTTCGCGCTAACAGTTTCGCGCTCTGTACAACCAATCGAAATCATTTGCTGCATAGAAATAGAAAAAGAAAGTAATCATCACGTGATCTAAGGAAAACGCCGTGGCGCCACAATCTCACGTGACCGGACGTCATATGACTCGAGGTCACGTAACAATAATTTTTCAGCTGTACGTAGGGGGGAAATTCACCTCATAGTTTCAAGTCGTCGGGTCACGTAATTTCGATGATGTGACGTGACCTCAATTTTCCCGCTAAATTTAGCACGAGAGGCACAGACGGACGGAGGGACGGACGTATGAATGGACGGACCAATCATTTGTACAATAAAGCTCCGATAAAATTAAACTTTCGCTTTATTAAATCTTCCTGTATCTCCATCCCCCTTGCGCATTCCTAATTCCTCGTGATTGCATAGTGTCCCATCAGTACTTGCGACACTTATCCCATTTCTTTCGCAGGTTCAACCGGACATGGAAGACCTCCAGGACAACATGGAGAACAATGAAGGCGACGGCGAGAGCAAAAAGTCCGAGGAAAAACTGGGCAGGCTCCAATTCAAGCTTGACTACGACTTCAACACCAACAACGTGCGTATAACCAGTCGAACAGCGTTTCATTGAACCGTTTAACGCTCTTGTGGACGATCTAAATGCGAGGTCGCGACTCTGTACAGTCAACGGCAATATGACCTGGCTCAGATGAGTGCTTATGTCACTGACGAGGTGAGAACAAAAGGAAGGAGCTCCAGTCGTTTCGCCTCCAGGACGAGCTTCCTAACTCCGGGCATAGCCTCCTATAGACTGACAAAGTCTGGCAGATCTCCTCGAGAAGTGGCCGCCGAAATGGAAAAGGTGGAGCGGCAGACAACGGATGAGAAGAGAACCACGTGACTGGTGCCTCGTGGCGGCGAGACGCCGAAACACATTTCTCCCGAGCGAACAAGTGCGTTTCGAGTCCTCGCCGCTGCAAAAGCTGCGCGCTGACGTCCTGGTTCCCTAAAGCCACTACATCCAGGGACAAGTGGCGCTATTCATTGTTGTGGAAATGCTCAAGACACGTGCCACGCGCCACTTCTGGGAGGAACACGGCGTCTGAAATCTAGCTCAGTGCTGCGCTGTCGCCTTGATCTTCACAAGGGCAGCACGTTGCACGTTCCTCGCGCATTAACGCACCTTGCGCTGCTTTTAAAACTTGAAGGGGCTTTCGGTTCCCCGAGAAATTGCTCTTTGATGCTCTGCGCTAACAGACCCTCGCGCTACAAATCTGCGACCGAGCACTCTATGGCTCCGTTGTCAAACTGCCAGGCTTTGTAAGTATAGACCGTTCCATTAGGGTCATAGCAGAGAGGGTAAAAAGAGAAAAAAAAATGTTTTTCCCCTCTCGCCCGATGTCGTCTGCTCCGCCGAGTGAGCAGTACCTAGCACCCGGCTGGCGTACAAACCCTGTTTAAAATTGCGTCATTTTGGGAATTTCAAGCGCAGATGCGCAGATTTTGGTATGCCAGTTATCGTGTATTACTACGCTAGATAAAAAATACCAACAGAGTCCAATTGCGCTGTTATCTGCGTGCAATTAAAAAAAAAATATAGGGAAAACTGTGGAAGACTGGCCGGTCTCTCCGGCGAAAAGTGAATCCGGTGGCTGTACTTTTTTTTCGCATACAAAGTTAGTACTGGTGTAGGCCTTTAGCGACCATGAGTGGATGTCTGAAATAATAAATAAAAACGTGCTCTTCTGCCTCAATACACGCAGTGGTTGAGGGTAGTACTGCCGGCTCACTCAACTGCTATTTAATAACGGAAAAAAGATATGTCAGTTGATCATTTACCGAAGTAGAACAACAGAGAGCTCTAGGTTGATTTTGGAGTAGCCGTAACTATTCTAGGAACGCGAACCACTTCACAACGGCAGCCACGAGCGAGAGTTCGATGTTCCGTACAGCCCGCCGATACAGCCCAAAGATGGAGAAGGAAGGAAGGAAGGAAGGAAACCTTTATTGGGAACCAGTTGATATCACTTATTCAGTGCATGTGCGGCTGGCCCCCGTCCAGGCCTTGCTGGGCAAGGGTGTCAGCCGCATACTGGATGGCCCACTTTTGGCCTCGCTCGTCAGATTGGGCCAAGGCAGCCAGCATCTCCCCCTCAGTGGTCAGCGGATATTTTTTCCTGGATTTTATACACTCGAACATTATATGTTTGAAAGTTCCTACTTTCCCTTTGCATATGTTGCATATAGGTTCTTTTTCAAACCCTGGTCTAATGATGTTCATCATTTTGGGTGTTGGGATTGTTTTAGTCTGTAACATTCTTAGTAAAACGCCTTCTCTTCTACTGAGAGTTTTATGTGGTGGAGCGTAGACTCTCCTATTTAATTTGGGGCCTCTAGTGATTTCTTGAAAAGTTTGTGGAGTTTCGCTTTCTTCTACCTTTCCCTTGTAGGCGCCTGACTTATTCCGCGACTCAGTTTCCTCGCGGTTTCGTCTGCGCGCACGTTAAGGTTAGGCAGGTTTTCGTCCTCGCTTAGGTCAATGTGTGCTGGGAACCAATGTATGGTTATTTGTTCAGAGTTTTCGCTTGTTTTCCTAAGGATTTTAGTCTTTCTTTTGTGTACGTAGTTTTTGATATAGTTGCTGATAGCCGTTTTTGAGGCGCAGAAGATGTGGCTGCAGTTTTTGCAGTTCGCTGCTATGGCGATGCCCATCTCCTCTGCTTCTTCTATTGAGGCGTTTCTAACACTATGGCACTTATAGCGTTGCCTTCTGTATCTATTGCTATTGCTACTTTATGTCCGAGCTCTTTATTGTCGTAACAGGCAGCATCTACAAAGAGTACATCTTTTCTTTTACCGTAGGTCTTTAGCAGAGCTCTGGCTCTAGCTTTTCTTCGTTCCTCGTCATGATTCAAGTCCATGTTCTTTGGGATTGGTAGTATCTTGATTCTCTCATATGCACTTCTCGGCAGCGTCTCTTTCTCGCGTTGACCATCTTTAGCTGTTAGTCCTAGTTCTTCTAGGATATCCCTTCCGGTTTTGGTCCATGCTAGTCTGTTGTTTTGAGCTCGCTTCTGTGCCTGAATTATTTCCTCAACATGGTTGTGTATTCTTAGGCGGTTCAGTGCTTCGTTACTCGTAGTTTTGGGTATTCCTAGTGTTGATCTACAGGGTGTCACAAAAGAAAATTTACACGGTCTTTTTTACCGCAAAAATGAACTAGGCATCGCCGAACGCTCATTCTCCGCCCAAAGGTAGAGCTAGAGGTCACAACCAAATGCCAAAATTTCAGCCCGATCCGATAACTTAATCAAAAGTTATAAGTGATTTCCTGAAAATTTCAATGGGAAAATGGCGGCCGACGGAGTTTTCAAACACATGGGGCTCTATGGCACCAGAAACCGAAAAACGAGCAAAAATGGGCTCCATTTTCCCATTGAAATTTTCAGAAAATCACTTATAACTTTTGATTAAGTTAACGGATCGGGTTGAAACTTTGGCATCTGGTTGCGACCTCTTCCTCTACCTTTGGGCGGAGAATGAGCGTTCGGCGATGCCTAGTTTGTTTTTGCGGTGAAAAAGACCGTGTAAATTTTCTTTTGTGACAGCCTGTATATATTGCTCGTACTTTGGCGTTTAGTCTTTCCAGTTCTTTTTTTTTTCATTTAGCTAATGGAGTCGAGTATATTAAGTGTGAGATGACGAATGCATGCACGAGTTTCAACAAATTTTCCTCTTTCATCCCTGCGTGTTTGTTTGCGATTCTTCTGATCATTCTATGTGCGTTGCTGACTCTAATAAGGAGAGTTTCTAGCATGGTCTTGTTTCCTCCGTCGCGCTGGATGTGCATTCCTTGGATTTTGACTTTTTGCACTACAGGTACTTGGGTTCCGTCTTCTGTGTATATTTTAACCTCTACAGTTTCCTGTTCCTACTTTTTCTGATTCCTGCTGTTTTTAAGAATCAGAAGCTCGGATTTGTTTGGCGCGCACTTGAGCCCCGATGGTTTGAGATACCTTTCTGTGGCGATGATAGCGGTTTGTAGTGCCTTCCTTACATTCTCTTCGCTCTCTTGTTCCGTCCATATAGTGATATCATCTGCGTATATACTAAAACTAATGCCTTCCACCCGTTCATATTCCCTCGCCAGTCCTATCATAGAAATGTTAAAAAGGACCGGCGAGATTACTGAACCCTGTGGTGTGCCTTTGTTTCCTAGTTTTATGCCTTCGGTTGAAAGTTCGCCTACCTTCAATGCGGCTTCTCAGTTGGAAGGAAAGCTGCCTGCAAACTTGTGCAGTTTCTCGCCCAGGTTCAGTGCGCTTATAGAGTCGAGTATGAAATCGTGTGTTATGTTGTCAAAGGCTCCAGCTAAGTCCAGTGCTAGTATAGTTCTGCATTTGTTTTTGCTTTTATAGTCCATCATCTGTTCCTTGATTTGTCTTAGGGCATCCATGGTGGAGAGCTTGCTTCTGTATCCGATCATGCTCATGGGATAATATTCTTTTTCTTCCAGATATCTGTTTAGTCTGTTTAGAATAACATGCTCCATCACTTTTCCTAAGTACGAAGTAAGTGATATTGGGCGTAAGTTATTGAGACTTAGCTCCTTGCCTGGTTTGAGTATTTGTATCGTGTTGGAGGTCTTCCATTGTTTTGGTATCGTTCTTTCCCTCCAGTGTTTGTTGAAGAGCTCCGTAATCGCTTGGACCGAATTGTCGTCTAAGTTTTTTAGTGTTTTGTTGGAGATTTTATCAGGCCCTGGTGCTGATCGCGTGTTGAGATTCACCAGTACCGCTCGCACTTCAAAGGTACAGAATTCGCTTTCCAAGTTTGTGTTTCTGTTCCCAAAATACCTCCGTTCTTTGCATGATCCTTCTGTTCCTGTATACCTTTTTACGCATTTCAGCACGAGTTCCTCTTCCCCCGTTTTTTTAAGCGCCTCGTTCACTAGTGTTGTGAGCCTGGTGTGTTGTTCTGTTTTGGTCTTCTCCGGGTTCAGTAGATGCTTGAGTAGCCTCCATGCGTTAGTGGTATTCAGGTTGCTTTATACCCGGCTACATGTTTGGTGCCATTTTTGGCTGCTGAGATGTTGGCAGTGAGTTTCTATCTCGATGTTTAGCCTGGCTATTCTTGCCCTTAGCTTCCTGTTGAGCCTTTTTCCCTTCCATCTGTTTACTGTGGAGTTTTTGACCATTATTAAGTGTGCTAGCTTGGAGTCGACGTTCCCTTCAGCTTCAAGTGGTATTCCCTCGATAGTTTTGGTTGAGTTATCCATGTCCTGCATGAGCTCGGCGGCCCAGCTGTCCAAATCAACTATCTTAATGTCCGTTGTTATTCTTCTGCTTCTGAAAAGATCCCAGTCTGTGTGTCTGACCGTATTATGTAACTCCTTTCCCAAGAAACTTTTCCTTCCTAGGTGCAGATCTATCGATATGATCATGTGGTCACTCCCCAAGTAATCGCCTGTGTTGGTCCACAGTATGTTTCTAATGGCGTGTGTGAGAGTCAAGTCCGGAGTTGTGTCCCCACAGACTGAGTTTCCTGTTCTTGTTGGTTTCGTCGGGTCTGTGTGGAGTATTAAGTCTAGGTCTACTATCGCTTTCTCCATGCCAGCCCTTTGATTGTGTTCCTTCTGTAACCCCGTGCTTTGTTATTAGCGTTAAAGTCGCCTACTATAACGAGTGGACATTTTCCTGCGGTACCCTTAGCCTCTTCTAGAATATTCTCGAATTTGTGGTCTCTGCCTTTGGGGCTACTGTGAAGATTTAATACGTATAAGCTTTCGCCTCTTAGCTTCTTTGGTATGATTTCTGCCATCACATTTTCGATACTTCTTTCTCTTGTTTCGTGTCGTCTGACTGCAATCCCCCTCTTGACTAAAATCGCAATCCCTCGTTTTGCATGTACGCTGCAGAATGAGTTGTATCTTGTGAGTTTGGTATCCTCGCATAGCGTTTTTCGCAGTGATATAATTTCTGGCTTTTTTCCCCAATTGCCAATGTACTCGTTGAGAAGAGCAGTTTCAGGCCTGATTCCCCTGCAGTCCCATTGTAGGATGGTGATCCCTCTTCCTTCAGAGTTTTCTCCCTTGTAGTTCCATAAATAGACTGGTTCTCAATTATCTTCTCTCTCCATTGCTACTCGAGTTTGCTTTGTCTTTATTTTCCACCGCTTTACGTTTAAGCTCTGGAGTCGTTTTGTTCTCGATTTTAACTACCCTGTTATAAAGAACTTCCATGTTTCTACTGAGAGTATTAAGCGCATCCACCACCTTATAAAACTCTGCTTTCTTAATGTAGCTTTCTTCCTGAGTCACGTTAAGCTCGGTGTTATTATTCTGCGCGTTAGCTACTCCACCACACCCGCTCTGATCACCACTGAGCTCTGTTTCCATTCTCTCTGTTTCGTTTTTCCTCCCTTCACTACTGTTTTGTAGGTTGGCTAGCATCCGTCTTAGCTCATTTAGTTGTTCTCTCATAAACTGGTTTTCCTTCTTTAGTTTAGAGATTTCTGCATCTCTATCTGTGACCACATTGCTCTGGTTAGTAGAGGAGGAGACCCTGTCTGCCCAGCTCACCCCTTCTCCAGTGATGCTTTTGGACCTCGATCTGGATCTTGATCTTGATCTGGACTTGGACCCACTCCGTGGGGTTGCGCCGACCCCCGGGAAGTCTTCCTCGTGTAGCTTGAAGTCTCCGGTGTCTTCAGTGTCCGCCTTCGTTCTTGCTCTCGCCTGCCTTTGCTTGATGATGTAAGGTGTCTTATACCTTGCCCTGCATGTTTTGTCCGCCGTACTATGTGCTCCTTTGCACAGTAGACAACTCGGTGTGCAGTTGTGATTTGTTGCCGGGTTCCTCGCACCACAGCCCCTGCAGATCTTGTTCTTCGGATCCGGGCAAACGTCCACTCGGTGCCCAAGTCTTCTACATTCATAACAAATGTCGACTTGCTTTCTATATATCGAGCATTGTAGCAGCGTAGGGCCGTATTTCACTGTGAAGGGGACCTTTTCCCCTTCGAAGAGTGCGATTACGCTTGTGGTCTTGCCCAGTCTTTTTGCCGCTATCGCTCTTGGGTTCCTGTTGTTGACCACCTTTGTGTGTATCGTACCAGCGTCTTCCTCCAGTGGAATGCCTCTTACGACGCCCTTGGCTGTTCCGCTAGGAGCCGCTTCGTAGACATTAACGCTGTGTTCTATGCCCTGGATCTTGATCGTTTTCACGTTCAGCAGAGTTTTGATGTTTCGGTCGCTTGTGGTGCTTGCCACGAGGATATTTTGGTTGGTGTTAGGGCATATGGTCAGATCCGACCCGGAGTCGTCTCGTATTCCCACTGCAGTGAGAATGGCGTCCGCTACCGCTGCCGTTGAAGTCCGTCCAAGATTAAGTCCGCCACCGGGTCTAATGATGACTTTAGTGTCCGCCTTGGGCAGTCTCGGCATACGGCTTTTTCTAGAAATCTTGTTCATTATTCTCCTCCCTTGAGGTGCCTTTTTCCGCTGCTGCTCGGTGCTTGCATCCAGTTGCTGAATCGCCCGTTTAGCTCTGGCTTTTTGTTCTCCGGCAACTCTCCAGCCCGCCGCTGCATTGATTTCTTCTGGATTTACGTACGTCCCCTCGACTTCTATAACGTTTCTAGGCCTAAGCCAGCCTCAGTTTTGTTTGTGTTAGCTTCCCTTCCGCCGCCGCGAAAATGGCGTCCCGCCTCGAGAACATGTGGCCCACGTGGTCCGTATTTTTTGGCCTCTTCTTTATAGAAAAGCGAGAAACTCGCCTGAATTGCGTTGACCCGATGATCCGCCAATTCTTCGGAGTCCTTAGCCGCCGGCTGTAGGCTCAAAGTCCGTGAACTTGAGGAGAAATCGTCGAAGTCCACGGAGCCAGCGCGAGGCACGTCTTCCGCCAACCGGTGCCCTTTTCTCTGCATTCCCAAAGATGGAGAATCCTTGGCGACAAAGACGACAAAACTTCCCGTTTTGTCGTCTGCTAGCGGAGTCGGGCGCGTGCCCTCTCTCTCGTTTTACACCGCCGAACCCGCTGAATTTCCCGGATGTATGGAGAGGGCGCTGCTCTCGAACAAAATGGTGCCGCCCAGAGAGCGCTAAATGGAATGATCTATAGAAGAGGCCATGGCCGCACATTGGTGGTTACAGAGGCTCAAATAAAAACGGAAGGCAGAAAGAAGAAAATTGAAAATATGCGCCCAACTTAGAGTTCTCAGGCGGCGCCATTTTCTTCGGCCGCAGCGCCCTCTCCGCACATCCGGAAAATTCAACGGGTTCGGCGTGGTAAAACGAGAGAGAGAGGGCATGCGCCCGACTCCGCTAGCAGACGACAAAGCGGGAAGCTGCCATTCTCCATCTTTGGGCTGTACCGGCGGGCTGTACTGAACATCAAACTCTCGCTCGTGGCTGCCGTTGTGAAGTGGTTCGCGTTCTTAGAATATTTATTGCTACTCCAAAATCAGCCTATAGCGCTCTGCTGTTTCATTTCGGTAGATGATCAACTAGCGTATTTTTGTTCCGTTACTTAAATAGCAGTGGAGACAGCCGGCAGTACTACCCTCAACTACTGCGTGTATTTCGGCAGGAGAGCACGTTTTTATTTATTATTTCAGACTTCCACTCATGGTCACTAAAGGCTTACACCAGTACGAACTTTGAATAGTAAAATAGGTACAACAGCCGGATTTACTTTTCGCCGGAGAGACCCGCCAATCTTACACAGTTTTCCCTTTTTTTTCTTTTTTTTTGCACGCATGTAACAACGCAATGTGACCCGGTTAGTCTTTTTATCGAGCACAGTATTACACGATCACTTGCATACCAAAATCCACGCATCTGCGCTTGAAATTTCAAAAATGACGCGATTTTAAACCGAGCTTGCATGCCAGCTGTATGTTAGGTGCACCCGCCGGCAATATTAAGGTGAACACCATACCTGGTTTCTTGACTGTCTTACGGCTACCTAAAGCTATATCAACTCTCAACGTCTCAAATGGTACGTGACTTGGGGTCTAAACTTTGCGTTCTAGCCCTCTTCTGGAACAGAGCTTGTTTCAATACTTGCAGGAGCGTCGAAAACAGAAAGAGGGCTGTTCACTTTCATATCGCTCACGGGTGTACAGCCCACTCAGCGTAGCGGACGACGCGCGGGGTGAGAGGGGGAGGGCACTTTGTCTCTCTCCTAGTGGAACGATCTATACAGCTCCTGCTCATCCCCCGAGCGCCAAGGAGCACGCCACAAGTCGATTTACGTGCTCTGCGTATGATCGAGTCTGCGGCAGCTACTGCTCTAAAGACAATACCTCAAACAACGGCCCTTTGCACGGGCGTTCGTCGACGCACTCATTACGCTCATTTATTGCCGCGTGTAATTTATGCGGACAAGACGAGCGTGATCCGCGCGTGTAGGTATACGTTCCCAGCATTGCCCGTGGGGCTTAGGTAATGCGGCAAGCGATTCATCCGAGCTCTGTCAGATCCGCGGAGCGGTCAACAGTCTCTCCGATGAAATGCTAATTCGACGCTCACCGCTCTGAAGCCCAAGAGCTCAATAAATACTTCGGAGTGAGGTAGCTTAGGACGCCCGGCAGGAGCCATCTCTCGTGCCTCCGCTAAAAGCTTTCGTTGAATATTTGGAGACGGAGCCATCCCGTTTTTGTGTGTGTGTTTCTCTTTTTTAATTATGCCATGTTTAATTATAATACGATGCTCGATGATTAACAATGCCTTGTTGGTGGATTAATTCACCAGCGGGTCACTCGCGGGCAAATTTGGCTACACGAACCTCAGCTTCAGGAATGCTCGAGAGTATTGATTATTTTGAAGGTTTAATATGAAGGCATATTGAAGGTCGTACAGCCTTTGTATTTTCCCTGAAAGTGCTGGGGAATTTTCCTTTTTTTTCATTCTAGAATTATGACTGTTATTTCTGTTTTGATCACATTCTGAGGCAATTTTAAAATTGAGATTACTCAAGAAAATAAAAATGACAAAGCGTATAGTGTACGCATTAAAAATGTCTCCTATCTTGAAATAAGGGTTACTACGCAAACAAGCTAATAAACAATCAAAGTTTAAAAAAAATCTTGATGCTAGGGACAAAAGCATTGTCACTAGTTTCAAACTTATTGTTGCTTGTTTGTTTTTTCACTGTGGTCTCCTACCTTAATTTCTGAGACCCTGACGGAAAGACTAAATGTTCTAAACTTTGCGTATTTGCGTACATAAACATAACATCTCAATTTTCGTTAAATTTATTTGAAATAACCAACACCAGATGCTCCCGGAGCGCCTGCATTGAAGGAGGGATTCATCTCAGATCACAGGAAGCCTTTGTAAATTACCAGCGGACGCCTCGTGCGGAGAATGGTCCAAAGCGCGCATGCGCGGCGTCTTCGCGTGGCGAGGAGGAAAGAGGGTAGGAGGGCAGGTACGCTTGCGGACGATCAACATCAACGCTTCTTGGCACCTCCTCGCAGCTCGTATTCCAAACGCTGTCAACAAACCACGTGACTCCGATCGAGCAGTTGGAAACCCTCCAACTGCTCGATCAGGCTCTTTAGATGCTCCAAGCCAGAGCATTTGTTGTTGCTGTTGTCATTGCTTTCTCGGGAGTCCACGGACGGCGACGTGCGGTAACAGTTGCTCAACCCTATCCTCCTCTATGCTCCCAAAGCCTGAGAGTTCGACGACGGAGCCATAGAGTGCCCGGTCGCAGATCTGGAGCGCGACGGTCTGGTATCACAGAGCATTAAAGAGCCTATTCTCGGGAAACCTGGACGTCAGATCACAGATTTTCTAGCGGCGAGGACCCGAACCACACTTGTTCACTCGGGAGAAGTGTGTTTTGGCGTCTCGCCGCAGCGGGGCGCCATTTACGTAGCTCTCCTCTCATCCGTTCTCTGACGCCCCACACTTTCCATTTCCGCGGCCGCTTCTCGTGGCGATCTGCCAGGCTTTGTCAGTATATAGGAGGCTTGACTCAACTAACACCATGCCGAGATTGTGTCCTGTGTGTAAATGTTTGTCGGCTGCACCACGAAAAAAGAAAAAAGGATCAATGATATGCAACGGATCCGTGACGTAGTGATGCTATGGTAACATGCAATGCCTTGCCGCCGCGCGACGCGGTTTCACTTTCAAATGTAGAATCACCGCGTTAGATACCACGACCTATGCGGTCAATTTAGAGATAAGAACGTGCTGCGTGACCTCGAGCTCACCGAGTCCCTAGGTCATACCGAGTGGTCCCATGCCCTGCGTAAAGCCCTTGGATGTGTTTGTCGGGCAAGTCACGTCAAATGATCAAAGAAGTAAGCAAGTGCACGATCTCCGTGTCTCGTGCGACCCTTAGAAGCGACAGACCCCTTAAAAAATTACGCCCTCTTTAGGTCATACTAAAGTGACGCAAAGTGGCGTGCGCAGAGAAACACAAAAACACCATACATTTGGCAACTTTATAAGTTATAAGTTACATTGGAGGGATTGTATGGAATTGATAGACTTGCCATTTTTATGGTGACTTTTCCGCACGCCCCTTTGTAGTATTTTCACATCAACCGTAAAAGGCGTAATTTATTAAGGGGCCTATTGACGGCGCGGCACTCAAATGCGACGTCACCGAAATGAGCGGCTATGGAGCGGCCCCTCAAATTGAACTGCTGTGTGGTACTCGCTCGGGATCTCGTCGTACTTGTCCCGCGCGTTCGCCAGCAGTGATTGCGGGCCCTTGTAAGATCATTGTATCCAGGTACTTAGGCTCACAGCGCTATAGTTTGACTTTGCTACTTCTTTCGCCCGCTTAGCATCTCGGTCATTTTCAGGCCCATCTTATGTTTGCAAAAAAAAAAGCATGCGCTAAGACGTATATCAACGTGAGAGCTCAGGTTATTTTACAACTAAGTATCTATATCTGTAACAATATATCAATTTTTTTCTCGTTCGGTGCGTGCGTGTGTGAACCAAAGCGCGTGTTGATGTTACTCTTGTGACAGTCGTAAATATGGTTATCCAAATCAGCTTTTTATTTGTACGGAATCGGGTAGCACAAAAAAGCAAGGGAACGCAAGTTCGGTGGGGTTGGGCTATGCGTGGTTTGCACCTAAGGTCCTTCAACCGTGCCGATGTGCATTCTACTTCTTTAAAAAAATGAAAGCCGTTTACAAATCCCTGTAACGCCGAATTGGAGCGCAGCTCTTGAGGAGGAGTAGGGAAGGGTACTGAGCGGGGTCACGTCACCTGATCTCGGGGAGGGGGGGTCACGTGACCTCGAAGGATCACGTGACTTCGGGAGGGGGGGGTCACGTGACCCCCCGAGCTCCTCCAGAGTCACGTGGCTCCTCCAGGCCACGTGACCTGGAGCGGTCACGTGACCCCTCCAGGTCACGTGACCTTGGGGTGACCTTGGGAGGGGTCACGTGACCCCGGGGGTCACGTGACCTTGGGGAGGGGGCCACGTGACCTTGGGGTGACCTTGGGGTCACGTGACCTTCAGGGGGTCACGTGGGGTCACCTTGGGGGTCACGTGACCTTGAGGTGACCTTAGGAGAGGTCACGTGACCTTGGGGTGACCTTGGGGGTCCCGTGACCTTGAGATGACCTTGGTTACGCCGACGGCGACGGCGACGCCGACGCCGCTCAAGCCGGAAACGGGCCCCTAAGAGCTGCGCTCTAAAAAATGCGCTCATACACTGTTTGCGCTGTAAAAGTTGCGTGCTCAGCAAAAAGGCCACCACAATGGCAGCTGGTGTGACGTCAGTGAAGGCCAAAGAAACACCCGGCATGTGCCCTCGGCTTTGCTCGCACTTAGTGTGAAATAGAGCGTTGAGTACATAGCCACTCTAGACACGCGTCAGATTACAGCCACCATTGCTGACTTTCTCTTGTCTCACCGAGATACCAAGCCACTGAAACGGGCAATGAAGAGCCTTCACAAAAGTCTATGCTGGAAAAAAGTACAAAGTAGAATTCTAACATTGCCATTATCTGACCTTCTATTGTAACGATGAAGTGAAGTATGGCGGCGATCATGGTGCCGAGAGATGTAAAAGTCCGTACAGTCAGCAAACATAAAAAATGGCATACGTGAATAACCTAGATGTATCATGCGGACTCTGCAAGCCATCAGAGTTAATCAAGCACTCAGGGGATGTGACTGTCCGGGTTTGCCTTGTGATTCCCGGAACTCTAGGTCAGGTGGTGCTGGATCGGCTGTCTCTGGAATAGCTCGCAGCATCGGCCACGTTCATATAGACGACTGCAAGCCGCCACCACAGACCAGCTAGTGCGGAAAATCGCTTGCAATTTCAAGCTTACCAAAGCTACGCTCATGCGCAAGATACACGTGGTTGCGCTCATGGGGCACCACTCGGGGCACCATGCTTGCAACAGTCTATAGACCTTTTTCGCTTACTCTCGTCCCCAGCCACCTGGCAGGCCTATCCGGCATGAGCGACGAAAAACTAATAAAGCATTTCCACCTGCAAATAGTGAAACAATTAAGGCAAGACAAAACGAGAATGGATGACGGTTGCACTTATATCCTAAATGTATTCTATTGGCATGGCGACGGCAAAACAATGTTTTTGCCCATACTGGATGTGACGATATTTCAAGATGTGAAATATCGTCACATCCTTTCAGGACTATAGACCCATTTCACCATGTGAAATGGGTCTATAGTCCTGAAAGTGAAAGGCAGGCGCACGGCAGCGCTAACGAGGCATTGCACGTTGCCCTGGCATCACTACGTACACGGATTGTCTCCAAACCATCCTCTAGACGGCGATTAACGCTCGTGGTTCTCCGGCAAAGGCAATCTCGGCCGCATCCGATCTCAAGCAAAAGGCACGTGCCGCGCGCCGTTTGCTTGAAACCCCTTTTTGTGGCCACGAAGCCGATGTCGTCCCGTAAAATAAGAGGCAATGAGTAAAGCTATTGGCGTCTGAGCACTCTCGCAGCTTAAGCGCGGCTTAAATCTGTACACGCGTGCAGTCTTCACTTTTCTTGAAATGACAGAAAGCAAGCTCGATTGGAGCCCCGGATCACTCTGCTTGGATCGCTCGCTGCCGTTGCTTGCAGCATCGGATTTCAAAGTGAAAGGATGGAACACGGGTTTGAGGAGGCATTGCGCATGGTCACAGTATCACTACGTCATACCATAGCCTCCTCTATACTCACAAAGCCTGGCAGTTCGACGACCGAGCCATAGAGTGCCCGGTCTCAGTTTTGGAGCGCGAAGGTCTGGTAGCACAAATCATCAAAGAGTCATTTCTCGGGGAACCTGAACGTCAGCGCACACCTTTTGCAGCGGCGAGGAACCGAAACAGACTTGTGCGCTCGGCAGAAGTGTGTTTCGGCGTCTCGCCGCAGCGGGCGCCAATCACATGGTTCTCCTCTCATCCGTTGTCTGCCGCTCCACCTTTTCCATTTCGGCGGCCGCTTCTCGTAGTGATGTGCCAGGCTTTGTCACTATATAGGAGGCTATGGTAGACGTAATTCTAGCTTCCTTCCTGTCCAAAATTAACGTAGTTTAACTTTCAAAGGTAGTTAAACGAGCGCTTATCGCACGCGATTCTCACGGAGCAAGAAAGCACCCGAATCCCAGTGGACGCGAGCGGACGCCGCATCTCAGTGTCGACAGCAGCGGCACCGCTGCATCCAGACCAGCTGCTCCCTCTGGCGTGCGCCAATGCCGACACCTCTCCTTCTTGCCATCTAGAGCCACTCAATGAGCTGCGCTTAGAATATCGGTACTCTTTCCCCGACATTGTTGTGGGCGCCACAATTCTGGTGCTTGTGCAGAGCAGACTCAACTTCCGATCGTCACGATCAAAAAGTGCGACTTCCTTAGCATGAGATTCGGTGAGGAAGGATCGATGGCCGAATGGGCCGCGTGCACCAGTTCGGAGCACGTGGAGCGAAAGCTCGCGCTGCAGAACACAGAAGCCTGGGTTCAATCCCAACCCCTGCCCGTTTCGATCTGGATGAGCATCGTACCGGCGTGAGGTCGTATATCACTACTGCGTGATGCAGCTTAAAGACACCAGGCTAGGGGTGTTACTTCAGTCGCTAAATTTCTCATCTACGGCTTGGATACTCGTTGCCCGTTGAAGCAGACCAAGTTCTAGGCTGTATAACCATGCAGACAAACCCAATTAGATTCGGTGTGAGGAAGCTCATGTATAGTGGTTTGCTCTGTCGCGAACTTCGTAAACATCTGTGGAGGACGGAAAAACGTTTCCTGTGATCTTAGATAAAGCTTCAGATAACTGAAAACTATGATTTAAGCCACAATTTAATCAAGTGACGTTACTTTGAGGAGTAGCTGATTTAGTGGCACTATACACTCTCAAGAAAAAAGGGTGTCAAAAGGTGTATTCTTACACCGTTTGTCCCATGTAATACACTCCCAAACTTCAATTCGACACACAGCACCCCACAGTCGAACAGACGGCCCGGAATTTTACGAGGGGCTTGATAGCCGTGTGGTACAACTTAATAAAATAGCTAATGTACGTTTTACTGAACACGAAAAATATAATCCGGGTTTTCTTGGCCCTACTGTAAAAACTCGGTGTTTTCTTTATGTGGTCTTGGATACGTATTTTAGCTATTTAAAATATTGTACCCCACGGTTATCAAGCCCCTCGTAAAGTTTCGGGACCAATGTTCGACTGTAGGTCGCTGTACGTTGAATTGAAATTCTGGGGTGTATTATATGGGACAAAGGGTGTAAGAATACACCTTTCGACACCCTTTTTTCTTGAGAGTGTAGCCACCGTAGCCGGGCAAACAAAATCTGGCTCGCCTAGATCGGCGGCAAACAGCCCAAGGCCCGAGCACGCCCCGACCGCCCGACTTGCACGCGCAGCGGCGAAAAACTCGTTTGTTCCGGAAACAAATTGCGCCATCTATGAGGGAAAGGCTAAAAATAAATTGCGAGCGAATCCCCCTTGAGACGAACATCACTAAGAATTTTAGAAACGCGCGGCATTGGCTGATGGAAAGGCCGAAGAGCAAATCATGCAGCAATAAGCATATAATGTCACAACCTGCGCTTCTTAAGATCTCAGTCACCGTTCATAGTTGAGGTTTTTTAAAGGTTGCAGACGCATGTCGTAGCTTAGTGTTACTCCTATGCGAGACAATTGTATTTTCATTTTGCCAGAATCACTTTTCTACCGCGAGTGGCGTGACCTGACCTTTTTCAAACTCTGTCCCCGCTCGCAGCTGGCCGTGACAGTGATCCAGGCAGAAGACCTGCCTGGGCTGGACATGTCCGGCACGTCCGACCCCTACGTCAAGGTCTACCTGTTGCCGGACAAAAAGAAGAAGTACGAGACCAAGGTCCACCGCAAGACCCTCAACCCTGTCTTCAACGAGACGTTCAACTTTAAGGTATCCTCGACATACTTTCTGAACTCCAAATTATTTGTTTTAAGTAGCGCACCGCAGCCGACGACCCGGGGAAGGCAATCAAGTAATACTAAAAGTTTAGTATTATACTTGATTTAGTATTACCACTTTGGGCGCTGCTTGAACACGGCTCCACTTGTCGTAGCGTCGGCTGCGGTCCACAAAGTTATTATAATGTACGCTAGAGGTTCAACTAGCGCTATAGTATGGTGTTGCAAATTGACGCAGACAGACACTTTTTTGTGCGTTTTCTCTCTTGCGCTCGATTATCAGAGCCAACATCAGGAATAATCCGCATCTACTAGTAGGCAGCCTGGAACATTTCTGTCAAGCAGACAAAATAATTGGTCGGTTACGGCATTTTTCTATAAATTGATCGCATAAGCGGCGCTAAAACGGCTTCGTACATGAATTTGAGTGCACTGTCGGACACGGTTTGCAGGAACAAGGCGTCGACGCTTTTCAGCATGAGGATATACGTGCCAAGCGAAAAAAAGGCATCTGAAAAACCGAGAGAGACGGGGAGAAGTGCGCAGTAACACTGGATCAGTAGCTGCCTGTGCATGTAGACAATCTAAATGAATTGAAGTCCACGTAATATAGTCCGATTGGCAATAAAGAATTATTGATTTATTCTTTCTGCTCGTGAATATGTGCGAAGATGCTTGTTCTGTATTCAAAGCATCACCCGCACGCTCAAGATCTTGAAAATAGGAAGACGCCAGACATAAAGTGCCGTTAAAAGCGCCCCGGTATGGGAAATAATAAAGTTAAACACTTTTCTTAACCCACGTAATTTCTGCCTTACATTTATACTGTTTTAACCGCTCGTAAAAACGCGCGATGGGGTCACTTTTATATTAACAAGACTAACGTATTAGCAATATATAACCGGCACCGGAATGCTGCCAAACCTTTAATATACTCTACAATCATTTCGATATTTATTTTGCTTAGACTCGACGCTCGTTTTTAGACACCTGCAATGGAACAGACGTTTGGACCTTAAATATAGCGAAGATTAACATCTTCACTGGTAAAGAAAAATACTGTAGCTAAATCAGTTAAACTTTTGCAATGATAATAAAGGTACATACTATCCGCTACAACCGAAATAACAAAAGTGATCTATATTCTTTTTTTTTTTGTTGCGAAGATAAAAAATCCAGGCGCGTTTTTTCGTAAGAATGCAGAGGAGCACGGTTAAAGTAGAAATGTTGCTACCTACTTAACAATAATAATAATAATAATGTTTACTTTTCTGGCGCCCCAAAACGAGCAGACGACCTTCTTTTGGGTGCACAAACGCAAACACGAAGCAGAAAAAGTAATCGCGCATATTCACACAAACCCAGTACGAAACAAAAAATAACTACAAAAAAAAACTATGATATGAGCACATGCTCATTCAGCTGATGGTGATACCTTGAATTAATAGTGAATATGTCCATGCGAGATGGCATAATGCTGTTATGTAGCGTCTGTATAGGAGAGAGTGGTAAAGGTAGATATGATGAACGAACATCGAAACAAATTAAATGCTTTGCAGGGCGAAAGCAAAACATAGAAATTGACTCCGCGAAGGAGCTGAGACGAATCTCCTAGTGACTATACCATTCACAGTCCTGTGCAGAAATGCTAAATTGGGGGCAGTCCTGCTTGATAAAAGCTTCGACGAAAAATGTGTTAGTAAATTTTCGTAATTATGATAAGCGCGCCGTCCAATTCGTCTGTCGTATAAAGTACGAATAAGACTTTTCTGCACATGTTCGACGGCTAGAGCCTGAGTTAGCCATAATGAATTCCAAACCACAAACGGGAATACAAGACTTGAAATAACTAAAGAATTAAAAAGCTGTTTCAAGCAGTGGGCGTTCGAAAATGCTTCGTCAACCGCGGTACGATTCCCTACACTCCCATTGAACGGCCCACTACAGAAGAAAAAGTCAAAACACAACCAATGAACACGCCAAGATTCCTAAAAAAAAAAAAACTCGTTCTATCGGATTTCTATTAAAATGATATGTAAAACCTAAGATATGCATGGCGTCTGCACGAGGACATCACTTATGTTTTCATAGGACTACGCAGCATGTGGTTATGATTACACCACTCTTAAATGCGTGCCAAATCATGCTGCATGGTATCACAGTTGATAAGATAATTTACACTTTCAAACACCTTAATTCCATCTGCAAATACAAGCAGCTCCGCATGTTTGACACATGACGCTATGTCATTTGCAACGTTAAAAACACAAAAAAGGACCCAAAATTGATCCTGGATGTACACCTGAAGTGGAAAACAAAATAAACGCTGAAAGTAACAGTCGACAACCCGAACAGTGTTTGAGCGAAAAGACGAATAGCTCCTGAATTAGTTACGTAATTGTCAAGAAACACTTTAAAAAAAAAATGTATGCAAGAGCAGTTTATGAATGACTTTATCAAATCCTTTTAACATATCAAAATGAATCGCATCCACCTAGCTGTACTCTATTCATAACAAAAGGCTTATAATAATCTAGAAAACGAACCCCGAAAGTCGCATAGACACTAGCGCCAGTCGAACTTCTAGCTTACATTATGATGACTCTAACCAGCGGTCTTATTTAATGTGAAATGGACTATGCGTACTTTCCAGCGTTGCGAGAAAACGCCACATGTCCGCTAAATTTGGCAGATGGTGCTTTCCCCTGCCAAATGTAGTGAATGCTGGTAAAGTGAAGTCATCAGTAGAATGGTGGTCGTATGATTGTTCTCGCCGCCACTTAGCGGACGTGATCACGTCCTCTAAAGGCGATTTTAGCGAGTTAGCGGAGTTTACGTGACATGGTCACGTGACCTTCCTCTGCTACATTTGGTGGGATCTCTCACTTAGCAAGTTTTGTGGATCTCGTTGAATTGGTAGATGAGAATCTTTGGTTTCCACTACCCACCAGGGTTTTTTCGCGGGTAGCACGCCTCATTCACATTGACTGGCCTAAGTGCCCATGTGACAATAGCGACGTCGTCGTAAGTTGCGGTATCAGTTTCGGGACACCCACGACTGCCTCTATATTTCCTTTTTTTAACTACATCGCCTACCACAACTACAACGTACATAAGTAACTGTACCGAAATTTACTGACCAGAAAAACGCATTGCACGTGTGACTATACTGTCAGGTGTAGCTTAGTAGAGTCAATTTTATTTTTTACTCAGGAAACCACCATTTCGCAACGTACCGCACTAATAGGCGACCTCTAGAGATTTTTGCGTCGACGTATTTTACCTTCTAATCGCCTAAAATTTAAATACTTTTTTTTTCAATACCGTACCGTAGTCATACGCCGTTGTGCAACAATGTTTGAACAGTCGCTTTTTACATGAGTGAAAATAAACCCAGAGAAGAAAAATAGCTTAATGAAAACCGGCTTTAAATATCGCCGGTATATTAAGCCTTTTGTTTTATTCAGGCTCTTTCAAAAACGCGGAACCTAAAAAAAATTTAAAATAATTGCACGCATAAGCTATACGTATGTCACAAGATGCACTTTTCTTGAAACGGAAAGATTCTCACGCAATATTTATCTCGCGATGGATATCTTTGGATGAAAGAGATTTTGTTCGCTCGGTCGAGATGGCTCAAACGGGGCTTATATTTCGAGGTCAGCGCCCCAGTCACGTCGCAATACGGAGAGAAACTAAGGGAGAGGAGGATCTATAAGGGCGGGCGGAGACATCAGTGCGTCCAGCTCCGATTGATTGAAAGGATCGTGGGTATAGAAAAAAAGGCTGGCTGGTTTCTTCTCTGCTCACCGTTTGAACGCGTACGAACGCCGAACGCCGGCTTCCGGCGTTTGAACTCGAGGCACAGCTCGAGGAGCAGACGTCGCTCTTCTTCGCTACAGTCTAAAAAAGTCTGGTCGTATAAGAACGCTTAGGGGTTCTTCGGCTCGTCTATATTTTGAGCCCTAAGACGTCTTTTTAAGCACCCCCTAAAATAGTGCTTCAAAAAGTTCCTATAAAATTTTATCACTTTTTTTTATGCTAAAGAGTTCTTCATCACCCAGTTGCCATTCTAGTGCGCCAGGGGGTCGATAGTGCTTGAGGCAAAACCATCCTTCATGAGCTGAAAGAGTTCTAGCGGTGTCAAAGAATCTTTGGATTTTTTCTAGAGTATACGATTGCAGGGATGTAGTGGTTAGAGGCAGTATGCCTTTGGGTTCACCCAACAATCATTCCAATCAGATTAAAACGCTCTGACGCTCCCGCATACTCTCACCTTCTTCTCTCCTCAAGTGTCCCTTCGTAAAAGAGCAACTTTGTATCAATGGAGCGAGGGACCACAGAGAAGATAGGCTCCTGGTCGCACGTAGTGTCGCTTGCTCTCAACACTTTTTAAATAACGAAGTTGATTTTTTCGCGTTACCTAAGCAAGGCCGGAGTCCTCGTTAGTCCTTGATTGGACCCGAGTGATGCGTCAGCGCTCGGCTGGGACTCGTGCTTAGTCAGCGAGAGCACGAGTCTTAGCCGAACGATGACGCAGTACTCGTGCCCCATCTGCACCCGGCCTTGAACTTCTTTTAGGTGACGCAACCATAGGAGGAGAGTACCAACACAATCGGTTGTCTCCTTCGCACGCTGCGAATATGCGCGCCCGAAACATTGTCAGGTGGACAAATCTTCAAATAGTTTGAACCGTTGAAAACAATGTGCGGTCCACCGACATGTCATCGATATACGAGAAACGTGTCCCTAACATCTGGCTCGATTTCTGCTCATACTAGGTAGAAGGGGAGAATTTTACGAGGATTGTGCGCAAATAAGACAAAGAACAGAGTAAGCTCAACTTCATCTGATACGTCAGGTGTACACCAGGTGGCAGCTCTCACGTCACGCCGCTGTGGTGGCGGTGCTGTCGACGCCGCGCATGTGCAGACGCCTTCCTTCGCGTGAATCATGTTTCTGCTCAAGCGATGCAGTGTCCACACCTGTTGCGGTTGAACGCGGGCTAGTTTGTACCCAAGCAGCACAGATTTGGCTAATCATTGGCCAATACCTCACCGTGGTCATTTGGCCAGTGGCCACATAATGGCCCGACATTGGCCGGTGAATAGCCTTTCTCTGGCCGTTGACCAATGGCCACTGACCATCAGCCATCGGCCTAGCATTGGCCATTGGCCAAAAGACTATCGCCAGCCAATGGCCAATGCTTGGCCCAAATCGGTGCTGCTTGGGCAATCAGCGTGTTTGTCTACAAATATTTCTGGCAGGCGTCGTGCGATTCTTCGTCGCGAGACAACTATACGCGGAAGAAAAGACACTATCCTTCCCGCAAGTAACCGCAGCTTCGCGTCCGTTAGTTTGGCCGACTTCACGGACATGTTGCTCGGTATTTACTTATCGGCTCATCGCGTGCGCAGGTTCCCTACGCCGAGATCACCTCCAAAACGCTGGTGTTCGCAATTTTCGACTTCGACCGCTTCTCCAAGCACGACCAGATCGGAGAGGTGAAGGTGCCCATGAATACCATCGACCTCGCGCAGACCATCGAGGAGTGGAGGGACCTGACAGGCGTCGAAGGAGAACAAGGACAGGTGGGTGTTCGGCCACGTGTCCGCCACGTGGGCGTCTGGGTGTCTTGTCTGACGTGTCCTTACTGTGTCCGTGACGTCTCGTTGCCGAAAACGGTCTCCCGCTCGTCTTCGTTTCGGTTCTTTCGGATCGTGATCGTCCTTGGTTTCAAACTGCCACGCCGTGATTTTCGAGCTTTCGAACTACCAAGATTTTAAGATATTTTGTGATCGACAGAAAATAGATAACCTTTTCTTTTTTTTTCTTATTCGGCAATGAAGATATTAGTTACAGTTTAACAGAGGTATGATTAACAAGAAGCCGTTTGCCCGCTATTTTCAAACTCGGCAGCTGAGGTATTCGTCCTGGTCTCGGACAAGTGAGATGAACAGAGAATAAATATCCCGCATTTGTTCTTATACTCGGCGCTTAAAGTATTTGCCTCAGTTTCTCAAAAATGTAAAAAAACAAAAACAACTAGCCCCCTATTTTAAAATTTGGCAGCGGAGGTATTCGCCCAGTTTTGCACAAGTGTAATCAACAGGCAATAATCAATCGATTTTAGAAGTTGAAATTTTTCTTACCAAGATAAGCAAAAGCATGAAGTACAGTGGCGGAGATGACGTCAGTCTTACTCTTTTGTTTATTTTTATTGTACTTCCTCAACGCCTTCGAGCAATTTGTTATAGCGGAACCATTTGTGTTCTTATTAATCATTCTTTCATTTGGAGGTTACAGTATACTATACAAAATGTTTTTTTTTTCTTTTTTTTAGCTGCATTAAATGTTCAAAAAAAGGCCACGTGAGATAGAGTAATTTGAGTCCTGGGGAAGTGTTAGTGGCCATGGTGGCCTCTAGAAAAAGTTGAAATTAGGTAATTAGCTAATTAACAAAAATGTTTTAATTAACTTTTTAATTTTTCACTTGAGGGTACATAGTGTATTTAGAGGATTGAAGATCGGCCACAGTGTGCTCTAGCCGTGTCGTCAAATATAGATAAAAAAAATTCCTAGTAGGCGCTATGGGTCGAGAAATGTCACTTTAGTGAATGGCGTCAAACCGATACTTAACAGGAAATAGTGCCGGTAAAGTTATCGCTCCGACCTTCCGGGCACGCGATTTGTCATTATCGCGGCTGGCTCGCCTAAGCAAGTGGAACCGGCTGTGATAATGACGAATCATATGCCCGGAAGGGCGGAGCGATAACTCTACAGGCGCTCTTTCGTGTTTAGTTTCGGTTCGACGCTATTTATCAAAGTGACATTTCTCGACCCCGTAGCACCTACTAGAAATTTTTATATCCAAATTGGAGGACACGGCTAGACCATACTGTGGCCGATCTTCAATCCTGTAGATGCATTAGGTGCCCTCAAGTGAAAAATTAAAAAAAAGTTAGTTAAAACATTTTAGTAAATTACCAAACTAATTACCCAATTTCACCTTTTTTCTAGAGGCCGCCATGGCCGCTAACACTTCCCCAGGGCTCAAATTACTCTATCTCACGTTCCCTTTTTTTTTTTTAATTTTGTGCAGCTAAAAAAAAACATCCTGTATAGGACTGTCGGGGGTTATTGTCAATGTTATTGCTAAACATCACATTACTCGCAGCTTTCTAGAATTGTTCCTACATAACCATTTTACGAAGGCTATTAAGGATATATTTTGATATTAGCGCCGTCCAGAAATGAGACGACTATCCCAAAGCACGAGCCATTTCTTGCGTGGCGCGCCGTTCTTCTTCCGGGCAGGCGTACCCGCCAGATGGATATTAAACGCCACTTTTAAACCATCACTGGTCCCCCTTCTCTATGTAGCGGCTGAAACACTAGTATCAAAACACATTTGTCCTACCACAAATAGGCTCTTTCTTGTCATTTGAATTTCTACTCAAATATCGATAAGTCAACATAATTCTTCAGCCTTACTATAACAATTCATCTGTTATAAGCCTGAGGCCATTTTATCGCGCAGTTGTAAAGTATAACTTCTGCCTCTAATTTTCACACTACGTTACACCAAGATATTTTGTATCTGAGTCCTTTTTGCACTTAGTTAGCTTCGTGGTACTCTCTACCGCGAACATACCTAGTTGACACATTCCTGCATAAAATTATCTTCACATATAAGGCAGGAAGATTTATGCAAAAATCAAGAAAGAAAGTGTGTGTTACTTAGCTTACTCACGTAGTGCAGAAAAAAGACAGAGGTCGACATGTTAAACTTCCAAAAACATAAGTTAATAAAAGATGTCATATAGTACTATAGAAAGAATCACTCAACTACTGTAAAAACAAAATGACCGGTAACAAATCAAATACAATCGATTATAAACCGCATACAAATATCTTGTTATACGTATAACGAGTAGTAATTTACCATTTGAATCGATATATTAAACATTACCTAATTTTGTTAATACCTCTATTTCTTTTAAGTTCTTGCTTCTACGTTAGCGTAACCCGCAGAACAATCAGCTAGTAAACTTTTCTGTTTATCTCATTGAAATATTTGGGGAGAAATTAGAGTAGGTTTAAACCTATTTTATGTTTATACAATCCGTGGCTCCATATCAGATTTAAAGAAATGTTCTAGTAGGAATCCAACTTAGTAGCAGTTGTATATGTTTCGTCGACTGAAGTAACCTTTTGTTCATTGGTAAGCTCGAGTGAAACGAGGTTACAAGGCGTAAATATATTTAACTTGCTTAACAAATTTTGCTATGAGATTAATCTTCTAATTCGTTTTCCTAATAAATATGTTTCTTTGATTCCAGTACTTTTCGCGCCGCATTAAAATGACACATAATACACCTTTGAGTTCTCATTCCGTTATTCAGGTTGGTGTGCAATAATGCACGTTGCTGCGTGCTTAGTAATATATCTACCGATCACAAACACAAGTACAAAACAATTCAGAAAGAAGTAATTATGGTTTGTAATTAGAAATACACTTTAATTTCATATTTGCACAGTATACCTATACAATCCTAATATAATTGTAATAATGTATGTGCGTGTCGCTTTTATATTCGTATTATATTCCTTCTTAGGCTTTATTGTCAGTATAGCGATATGACTAATTTATGATATAAGCGTTTATTTAGGCATGCCACATGGAAAATACTAAGCTCTTCATAATTTAACTTTTAGCTAGATACAAAAACCGACATATGGTACTGGTTTCATGAGATGCCCACAAATTACAGTTGTGTTCTATTGGAGAAAAATTATGCTGGAAATGAGGCGTTAATACGACTTCGTGCCTCCTCTTTTCAGAAAATTGAAAGGCATTCAGTGTTAAACTCTAGATGTACTGATCAGAGTCGGCAATGTGTAGGATAATTTAGATCTATAGCACCTCCACAAGAAAAGTTTCGGTCTAAACTCAGCTCGAAATGCATAGATAATTTTTGTGCAACTCTTTCACCCTGTTAACTAACACAGATGTGTCTCAGCAGGATCACTTCGTTCTCAAGAGAAAGCAACAATTGTCATAACATAATATTTTCAAATATACTACTATATTACTTTATTACTTTGACAATACAACGGAACTGCTCTATTGCACCTGTTTTATTCCTATAAAATTCGTTTTTGGTAAAACGAGTAAGTGAATACTTGGAAGGGGAAGACGTTGCGTGAAAATAATCGACTCAGCCTATGATACAGAATCAAATAAAAAATGTTGAACCTTAAAAACAAATAGCAAAAGCAAACAATGAACATATAATGGGATTTTCGAAGTCACGTTTGTTAAGTGTGCTTAATCAACAAATTAGCCGAGGCCTCTTTTTATGTAGGAAAAATGCCAGACTCTATATCAAATTTTAAAAACTTTTATTTTTTTATTTTATTATTAGTATTAATTGTTTCTTCTTCTTTTTTTCTTTTTTTTAGAAAGGTTCAGTGCGAAACATATGTACCACGAAACCGTCCGATCCGACGTCCGATCAGGGGATACGACGGTCGGAGGCGAGGGTTTTCAACGCTCTCCAGTGCTACGGAAACCCTCGCCCCCAAGGCCATTCCGGCAGTCCGCGAGTCGGATCGGACGTTTTCGTCGTACACGCGTTTCGCGCTTTAAGGATAGGGAAATCAAGACGCATAAAAGCACACGAGAGAACGATTTATACCTCATCAGTGCTCCGCTGCCAAGGGCTATTTCTTTTCTTTTACCTCCAAATTTATTCTATTTTTCATACAAATATTTTTCACACCAACATGTCAGTGTTTTATACCTAGCAATTTTGTATATTTTGTTGTCGAGTAAGCACATATCGAATAAAATTACTTCCAACCTACCGTGAAGGCTACGTACCGCGAAGTTTTGAAGATATAAAGCGTATCTTGAATTTTCACCTACACTTTGTATATTCTTCAGTTGAAACTCCAAAGTACATCTTCCAACTTAGCTGTGACTAACGTACTTTCGTCCCCTGCTGAAAACGCACAATAGCAGGAGGTCGATACCTATTCCAACCCGACACCATGACCTGGATCGTTCCGGTTGGCATTACCACTCAACTTTTTCTTATCTCCCAAATCTCTGCATGAACTGCACGGTGGATTGTAATCATGATGCTCCTTTCTCGAGGCTTATGTCTTCTTTTTATATTGTTGCATGAGCACTCGCTGACCGCATGTATTTTACTTGAATGCTCATCTGTCTTTCTCAAACACGTTTATGTTCACTGTATTTCTTTCACAGGAGTCTGCCTGGGTGGTATAGAACCGTCGTGTGCTTAGCACCGTCGTACGAGACACATGTTGTACTCTTTTTGTTCGATGTGTTTTGTGGTGTTCAATCTAGTTGCACACTGATTGGTGGCCGCCACTCTGAAGAAAAAATAAACGTTGTGTGCTATACGTTTCTTGAAAGGACATTTTAGTTGAATGGTCACTGTACTGGACAAATTCATCTCGGATGGCGATCAAAACCGAAGTTGGAGTTGTGTTAGTTTAGGTGAGCACGATGTCATATAAGGAACGCGTCATTTTTTGCGAAGCGACGCTCAGTTAAACTACGGTTCTCTAAACAAGCTGAACTGTTGAGACAAATCAACTTGACTCTAAATTATGGTCACGAGGAATTGAAGAGCGAAACAAAACGATGCGACCTATTTATAAAATGGTCGTCCTACGATGTTTTAAATACACAGAACCATAATAACGGGAAGACTCATCGAAAAAAGAATCCAAGCGTTCAATCTAGACTGTCCTTTCTCGAAAACCTATTTGTGGAAGCTTTGGTGTATTCGTGCAATGTTATTTTAGTGGAGTAGCAGAAGTAGATTGTGTACACCGAAAAACGGTGTTTGAAGAGCATTTAGATTTTTGGTACCTGGAACGCGTCTCCTACCGGCATATTCAGCATTCTCTTGTCGCCTGTATATTTAGTATCCTCAAAATCGCAGAAAAAAATGTCGCAGGAAGCTTCGCGTGATTGCACTAATTGCCTCTTGACTATACAGAGTGTTTTTATTCTCCAGCCTCGGTCTTAAATCATTCGGAAAAAACTGGCGTCCGCACGCAGCGACCTCAACATTTTTTTTAAAAAAGTGTACCTTAGACAGAAATTTTGCCTTGCAAAACTGCAAGAATTTTGCTTCCATGTACAAAAAATTGTCCACCATCCCTGCCAGAGTCAACAACGAAGACGACCGAGCAGGGAGAGTTCTGCATGTGGCGCCACATCCCGATAGTCGCAGCAAGCAGACGACTACTTCCGACTAACTGTGCCGTCTGTTCGCTGCTCCTATCGAGAGGTGGCGCCGCAAACTCTAGCTAACTCGGTCGTTTGCGTCGTCGCCCGCCGCTCCCCTTGGCAAGCATATTGATACCAGCTTTTTTTTTTTTCGGAAGAACCCTGTGTCTTTTATATTTCACAAAGTAAATTGCATCACTAAAATGCAGCTTTGATAAAAAGTTTGAGATCCTTTCGTGCAGGCGCCGATTTTACGTTCACTTTTTTTGCGAGCCCTGGAGATTGACAACACCCTAAAAAAATTATTGCAAAACGCTGACGCACGCATCGCCATCGTCATGGCGTCCCAACCCCTAACTGCTGAGTTTCCGACAGCTGATAGTCCGCGAAGGGGGTGGCTACAAAGCAGACGCCTTCCGTAACATCCAGGATCGCAGCAACCTGCAGCCCTGCACAGCTATTACGTCATCAGGTGATACGCGAACGAACAAAATAAGAATCCTCTCAACACACCTGTCGGGAACGCTTTCCTAGGGACATAGTTCAAAGGCAGATTTCTGTTTCCATTGAGCACTACATACGATGTCTGAATGGGAGACTTCATCGAAATTTAAAGAAACAAATCGAACTTAAAATAGTCACCTCAGCTCATTCATGACATCTCTTAAAGATATTCAGAGGTGGAACAATCATTTAACGCTTGACATGGGACTATCTTCTATATTCTGAATATAAAAGCTGCTCGAACGAAAGGTCGTGTTTACCCAGTACAGCGGCACTTTAGCTTATGTGAAGAACATCAGTTTGTTTTTGGCCCAATACTACTATTTCAAATACAAACAATATAAATGGCTTTCACATTAATATAAATAAAACGTTATTTGAGCGTATTTAGCAAAACAGTGTCAATTCGAATTTCCTTTTGAGTTAACATTGATGGTCCCGTCAAATTATAAATGTCTCTCTTCGTTACTTTTCACATTATTGTCCGCTGAAAGTCTTCTTGTAAAGCCAACTACCAAAGTAAGAAAAAGTGCTCAAAGCGCAGGCGAGCTGGTGTATATTGAACATGATGGTAAATCCTCACTGGGTTGAAAGTTAATATCCCTAGTCTCGTTGGTATCTCTTATTGTTTTTTTTTTTTCTTTTGTTTTACCATTTTCTTCCCACGCCTGAGGATTTATCATTACGTTCTATACCACAGTAAAGTTTCTTAGCAGTGTCGTTGCACTTGTGGTAGCGCATGCCTCTTGTGGCCGTGATCGTGAAGTGCTGTTTATCTGTGCAGTGAAGTACCTCTTTTCTTCTTTTTTTTTATTCGACAGTTGCCCATAGCATGACCTGTGTTGTGTCTCCGGGCTCTCTTCGGCACATCAGCCCACGTAGCAGTCACGAAACGCTGCGCAGCACTAGAGTCGTGCGTGTGTGTGTCTGCAAATACTGTGTGTGTGCACACCACCCTAGTCTAGAAACTAGAGTAGGTCATAACGTAAGGAGCCAGTGGAAACTGTCACTTTTTATTATAAGTTTCTGAGAAATGACGATCTCAAATACAAGGAAATTGTTAAGGGTCACGTCCTATACAGTCGTCATTTTGTTTTAGCTTTAACATTGCCCTTAGTAATAGCGCCAACAGACACCGATATGTACGTTAGCTACATACTTTTCTATCCATTGTAGCCCGGGGCATCACAAATAAATATAGCTCTGTCATCACAAACAATACGCCAACAAAATATGGAGCGCATACGGTCGCACATAATTGACTGAAGAGGGAATACACAATTTATTTACCCCAAAAAGATCGGTGGGTTTACTTTCTTGCAAAACCCGGAGCAAGTCAATCACGGCGAACAACTGGTCTCTTTATCACTCAATGTAGTAAAACATAATCACCTTAGCTGTATTGTTATAACGCTAATTTCAATTCCAATTATTTTGTCAATATTCTTTTTTTTTTTTAACGTAGGGAACATAGTTAACGTGTCCAGTCTCCACTACACGCCCCTTTTCGCCAAATCATTTAACCTGTTATAATTACATGCAGAGCTGTATGTTAGAGGAACGGGATGCACTGCTTTCTTAGAGGTTTTTTTTTTTCATTTTAAGACATCTCCAGAAAACATATCGTTCAAAGTTAAGGCACGTGAACGTGGTCGCTTTAGCACACTTGCAATCACAACGGTTGTTTTTAACCTTTATCAAAGTATCTACAGAAACAACTCTGCAGAGCTTGTTGTCTAGTCAGTGTCATCCCCATTCCGCAAAAAATGCATAAAAAACAATTTTCAAAGGAGCAGTGTTAACAAGAACTACATTCTTTTGGACAAAACGTTGACTGAAACAAGTCTCTCGCGGTCCAATAAGATATGTTTCAATATGATAATAATTTTCAAATTTCGTGGCTTTTGCCAAGACTCTCATTTCGTTCTACGCTTTATCTTGATAAATACTCATTTTTCGCAGATCATTTCATGACTTCAAAATTCAACGTCCATATGCGCAATTTCCAAATTACATTCATTAAATTAAATATTTCGTGGGGTAATTAATGGCCTAAAAGTATAGCAAAATGAGGTGGTATTCTTAACTAGATTCCACAAGTTGCAGAAGACGCCCGCTGAAATCCAACATGTGATATCTGTGTGTGAATGTGGTAATTTTTTTTTTTTGCATTAAAAACATTTATGAAGGGATTGTCTATCAAAACAGTAGAGTATTTGGACGCTCGAGTTCGTAGAAAATAGGCATTGTGTCTAAACAAAATGTGTGGCTTCAATGCGGTGATGCAGAAATTGGCGCTAATCTGGGCCATAATTTTTAAAACCAATGTGTGTCTTTGTTTTGTGGCCCTCGGTGTGCTGTGATTGCTGTTGGATTCCCCCTGAAGACGGTTTGTATTCTTATCGAACTGACTATTTTCTTTGCTTCTTTCCTCTGACATTTTGTTTCACGTGTGCCTTACCACTACTTCATTCTTCCTATCTCTACATTTTGAATGCTTCCATTAATTTTGTTATTACTCCGCTTCTGTTTTAATTACCGTAACTTTTCTCCAAAACTTTCTAACTTTCTGAGGCACAGCCTAAGCGTGTGGTTGAGCTAAGTTTAAACGCTTATTGCATTTGAGCAAAAATCTATTCCTTGTTGGTTATTGCATACTTTATTTAATCAAGTGTTTTTTATTGGACAATTGCATAACCTTGAAGTCGATTTCAAGTTGTTGTCGTTCACTATTCAAGGTCCAACGAACAGCCAAACCCAAAATATTTATTTAGTGTGCCGATTTTATTTTTGGAGGGGTATGTTCCAAAAGAGTACACAAAAAAGGAACAGATAGAGTGACTTGTCTACAGCCACGTTCAGTACTACTGACAAGTAAATAAAAGTGTCAAATGAATTTCTTAAACGGACATACTCGAGAAATATTTTACAAACAATATGGTTTCATACCGGAGATCGGCATTTTCATTGGCCCTCATGCTTAGTGTTAAACAATATCATTTTTTGTACAAGCTTACAATATGTTTATGCCAAATTCAAAAAGTTTCAATAAGAATAAAATACTTGAGACAGAAAACAATTAGCACGTCCGAATTAGGTAAACTGGGTAGTTATCTCGGACAAAAGTTACGGTACGTTATGAAATCGTTTTTGACGCAGTGCCTGTTTCACTTTCTCTTTTTCACTCCACGCGGGCCTAAAGCCCGAAACTGCGTTCAGTTTGTGTTGTTTTCTTCTTCCCTTGGAGACTGCTTCCCGCAAACGAGTGATGTGTTTTGCGAGTATGTCACCCCAATTTCGTTTTCTCTCTCTCCTTTTCCTTTTGGAATTTGGTCTGCCCGCCACCCCCTTCTTCTTCTCGCCTCGCATTGGCTCCTGCCCCGGCAAAATGTCCCTTTTGAAAACCAAAAAAAAATATATATATTCCCGGGACGGTGCCGATGCCCATCGGGACGATGTCTTCCCTATTCGGCTGCGGGACACTAACACCCTCTACCCGTAAGTACCGCAGTCTTCCGCCACACTAAAGATGGCCGACTGCTCTCCTCCTCCGCGAAGCCTCGTCCTCCTCGCATTGTACGCCGCTTCGAAGACTCTAGCATGCACCAACTCCTCACTCTTTCTCATTATTTCTGTGTACTGCTGGCAAAACTTTGGTGCTCGATTGCTCGCTTGTTCCTCGCTTGCGTTGTGGTGTCGTGTCCGCGTGGTCTGTTCGCAAAACCTGTCATCAGTATTGAACCATGGTTAAAAGCGCTTAAAAAAGACGTACACAAGATAGAAGACAAACACGGGCGCTACTCACAACTGTATTGGGAAAGGAAGATGGAAGTATATATATATATATATATATATATATATATATATATATATATATATATATATATATATGATACACTAATCGTCACCCAGGCTACTCATGCGCGAGATACAAGAGCATAAACTCGTTTACATGTCTTGTGTACGTCTTTTTTATCTTGTGTACGTCTTTTTAGCGCTTTTAACCAAGGTTCAATACAGTCAACACCAACTAGCCCAACAAAAAGTTCTTTAATTGTCATCAGTAAATTCGCTTCTCCGTGTCCCATGTCATGGCCAGATTGCGAAGACTATCGGTTCTTGACTTCACGTGACCATTCGTATAATGCAGGTCCTGTGTACCATAAGTTTAATGTACTAAGATGGCTAGTTTCTAGAAAAACTCACATCCTTAGCGTTGTTGTTTCAATTACCAATTTTACACGTTCTTGGTTTTGGGTGCAGGGGTTACCAAGAACACGGTTCAAAATGTTTCGTTAAACGAACTAAACTTTAATGATGCGTCGAATGAAGGTGACTCTGTCACTTATAAAACACATAAATGTAGGTTTTAAATATAAAAAAATATGCTGGTTACGTATTACCAAATTAACCGCTAAGTACTTATTTCTAAATATATTTTTTCTTACTTTAACTTACTTTAACTTCTAATATGGAAGATGTTCCCTTAGGAAACTTGATTCTTTTGGGGCATATTGAAAGATCAAAACAGCGCAATACAACACTCCTTGTATAATAGTTTAGACAGCGGGCAGTTTTTCTGCCTTAAAATAGCTTCTTGCATGTCCGATATAGAAAGGCAGTTCATAAGCGCAGAACGGCGTATAACGTGTGGACGGACATCTCGCAGTAGTGTCTACATAACTGTTGTTCGTTACAAGATCTGCTTACATCAAGACCGATCGGCTTAAAACTTCCCTAGTCCTGCTGCGTGATTTGTGACGATGGACAATCTGTAGGTGTTACTCACATACAAAAATATAAATTGCTTCACTATATTTTGTGTTGATAGATAATCTCCGGGTCTAAATAATGCCCTCTCAGCTCTTTGGGTGAAATTAAATAAATAACTAAATAAACTAAAAAATCAGATTATGTCAAAAGCGTCTGTGAGGAAGGACCATTTCTAGGTTTAAACTACATACAAAACCTTGCAATTTTATCTCTAAATTTGTGCAGATAGAAAATCTAACCTTCAGATGATTTAATTTTGATTTGTGTAGGTGAACAATTATTAGGTATAAATAACATAGAAATTCATCAGATTATGTTACCATTCTCTGTACATTAGACCATTTACAGGTGTAAATTGCGTACAAACCCATCAGATTATTTTACTGTGCTTTGTGTAATTGGATATTCCCTAAATATAAATCACATACAAAATTATTAGATTATTTCACTGTAGTTTGTGTATGTCGGAAATATTCATGTATAAAATCCCATACAAAACAATCAAATTATTTGATCAAACTCTTTGTAGATTGATAATCTTCTTCTGCATATCACATAGAAATCATCTCATTATTTCACTATTGCCTGTAGAGATGAACAATATCCAGGAGTAAATGACATACATATCTATTATAATATATCAACATCATCTCAGTAAATGGACAACTCCTAACTGTAAGTTACATACAAAACCATTCGATTATTTCACCATGATCTGTGCAAATGGACAATCTCCGGGTGTGAATCAAATACAAAACCATCATTATTTTACCTTCTCTGTGTAGGTGAAAGTAAGGTTAAAATTACATATAACATTATGAGACTATGTTACCATGATCTGTGTATGTTGGCCATTTTTATGCGTAAATAATATACAGAACCATCTGACTACTTGACTACGATCAATACGATAGATAATCTCAAGGTTTTTCACACTCAGAAGTCAATCTTAAGATGCCGTTTTGGTGTTCTTCGTTGAAAGTTGTCCAACAGTGAAAGTTGTGAGAGCTTCACAAACTCTCCTGCATATAAAGCACCAGAAGGGTCAGCACGTTACCCTATGTATACCATATAGCCTGTCCACCAGCTAAGATAGTCGTCATGAAATAAAAAAATCACCAGCCTTTCATTCCGCTGTTCGGGTTCCTGATCAAAGGGGACACATGATTTGCTGCTTCGGGAAGAGGTGTTTCTTTCTGAAATGAACTGCCCTTCTGGAGGTTCCAGTATCATATTTTGTGATAATCATAAAACGACTGTGCGCACAAAACAAAAAGAATATCCTTTCACACTTTTCTAAAATAGGTTTTACTAAGATCTTTTAAGGCATGCCGATCATATATTAACGCCGTAGTTAGCCGCTAGTCCAGCACATTATTTTAAACACTGCATGAATACATTTCAAGCACACTTTGCATTTCCTACATAGATTGTCATATAAGATGCGAAATTACTCTGTGCTGCAAATTATGACTGAGTTCTGCGCCTTCTGTTCAAACTTCAAAGAAATATGACTCCCAAACTTCCGGACCTATATTTTTGGTTTGCTAGAACTGCCGGCAAAGTCGGTTTGTCATATATAGCATACCTCAACGTCAAGCTCATTCACCACAAATTACAAATTCACGAATGCGAACCTTATCAATTAAAAGAAGGTTCATGGTTTGGCGATCACTAGGACTCATTCAAAATTTGCTCGAGCTCACTGAGAGGTTCATATCTCGTAATTCCAAGACTTGCCCACGTTCGCCGTTTCCTGTTTTCTTCTTTTCATGCAGAATGTTTCTGGGCTCAAGATTTTAAACCAAGAATGTCCCAATAAATGTGAACGGCAAAAGTGTACCACGTAATTGTTTCCGCTAAAAGTAGCGGGGAAACAGTTCCCGCTAGAGTAAGCGGCACCTAAGTCCGCTCATATTAGTTTCCTCAAAATTCGTCGTGCCTTTATAGGCTCAGAAAAACTTATAAACACCCAGCGCAGCATTAATCACGCTGTACATTCTGGGTCTTTTCACTTTATCCTTACGATTAAGATACATTTATTTATTTTTTATTTGCTAACTTTTTCTGTTACGTGATGCAACCTGGCGGAGAAAATCAGAACTATAGTCAATGACTGCCTAATACACGCAGGACATTGTTTAATATGTTGATGCTTCGTGCTTCGTTTTTCGACGTTCTTTTCGGTCAGTTCTGCAGTCTTAATGACTATGAAGCAAATAATAAGATGCAGGAAACTCGTCACACCTTGTGTTTCTTAGCGTTTCAATTACTATAGCCATGACGGTTGGAAATTCGCAAAGCGTGGCCAATCATGTTCATGTTTTGTTTTCTGCGATTCATTCTTTGCGTCTGATCTTGCCGATCGATACCAAAATCTCGTTGGCCGCGGAACTATAATGAGGCGTTCATACCTGGATCATTTCCACGCAAAACGCAAGTTCGTTTGATACGATCGATCTCTTTTTAGAATACGAACAGACCCACAGAGACGTGACCACGTGAAAGCACGCACGGCTATTCGCACGTTGCCCGAGCCTTTCCGGTTGAACCGCCTCGTGCGCTTACCTGCCAGCCTTTTTCTGTGGTCCTGCATGCCCCAAACCGCATGCCGTGACGTGAAGAAGGCAGTCCCCCCCGAGGATGAGAGGCGCCATCTCGTGGTCGAAGAGTGTCTGCTCCCTCCCCCCGAGGCAGTGGCGTCTGCAAAACTCTAGTCTGTGGTGTGCTGTGTCCGTAGTCGGTGTGTCAGACCCGTCCCTCCCAACGACCGCAGCTTGGAGCTGTCGTGTAGTAGTCGGAGCTCGCCGTCTCGTCTGTGTGCTGTGCCACCGCCAACCCCCACAAGAGCCGCCTGCTCGGTGTACCCTCTCAGAAAGAAAAAACACCAGAGAACCCAAGAGCCACGATAGAACCTAAAAACGAGAAGAGCATTCTTAAAACTACGAGAGTATTCAAAAGCCCTCAGAGTATCCAAGAGCCGTGAGAAATTTCGAAAGGATGCATAAATTTTGTGCGGCCACCATTAGTTGGTTATGCACTGTGAGTACTGATTTCACAAACGCACTTCGTCAGCATTCGGGGTGTACTCAGATCTAAACGCATTTTTCACGCGAGTGTTACGTCAGTGCTCGACGCGAGATCGAAATCAATCACGGGCTTCACGCCGGAAGCAATGAAACCAATTAATGGCGGCTGCGCATAATCTATGCATAATTTCACAATTTCGGAATGGCTCTATTCCAGAAGCTCTAAGAGAATTCAAAGCCATAAGAGAACCGAAGAGCTACAAGAGAATCTAAATGCCAGGCGAAAATTTCCCAAAAAGGCGTTACAAAATATCAAATGCCTAATGCGAATCTAGAAATCACGAGAAAATATTAGTACCGTCAGAATTATACGATTATCCAACATAGTCATCTGCGGTGTAAATTACTTCACACCTGCTTTTCTTCATTTTTTTTTCTTTTTATTTGCTGGGCTTAAGAAGAGCGAGTTGTCAATTTACGTCGCGCTTGAAGCCGCTTTTGTTTGATTCGAAAAATATTATTTGACAAACAAATATGCACACCACTTTGCAATTATCTAAACTGTAAACTGTGCGGTACAATTTAACGAGGCAAACGTTATGAACAGGCATGCGAACTAGACTTTTTCATACGCTTTTTACAGTTTCTACCTACAAGGTGTACTCGTATAATCAAGAGTAGTCAATGGATCCACATCAAACCTAATGTGGCTATACCTGGCTAGGCTTGGCATCTATTCAGCATTCACGTCAGTCAACAAAAATGTATCTGCCATAAAACATATCACCCGTAAAGAGACTTAATTACTTAACCTCCGTTTACTGATCGCCAAACTACTCTTTTTCAATCATTGGCCGAGAATAGCCGAAACAAATGCGTGAACGCAACAATAAGAAGTACAATTGCGGAATAAATTACAGTGGCGCCTAATGAAAGAAGCCAGAAGAGAAAACATGGGACACTGCAATTCATGCAAGGCGACACACCTGAAACGCTCAGGGTCAGAGGCACTTCGTTAAACGCAAATTTGAGTTCTCAGAACAAACAACGTCAAACATCCTAAACACCCAATAAACGGAACGGGCAAAAAAAAAAAAAAAAAAAAGGCGATTCGATTCCAATGTGCGTTTTCCTCGGCTTGAAAATGCGTTGCGTGGAATTCGAGAGACATTGTTATGTTCTCTCGTTTCAATCATTTCTGAAGAATAGGAAAAATGTTTACTGTGATTTCAGGAAAAAAATATTCAAATAATTAAAAACTTTTTTTTTTTTTGTGAGCATCGCGATGGCTCAAGTGTGGCAACTCTGGAGCATAGTCCATTTAGTGGCTCTCTTCCGTCGCATAGCGGGCGGCCCTTGTGGGGCACCCCACCGCCACGACTTCTTCCACTAGCAGCACCCCGAGTGTCGTGCCTTCCACGAGGTCCGTGCAACGTG
This sequence comes from Ixodes scapularis, assembly GCF_016920785.2. Classification (NCBI taxonomy): domain Eukaryota; kingdom Metazoa; phylum Arthropoda; class Arachnida; order Ixodida; family Ixodidae; genus Ixodes; species Ixodes scapularis. Next base: position 45,858,620 of record NW_024609879.1, on the reverse strand, counting down.
CTCGCTGTGTCTCTTGCCTGGCCGACGGCCTGTGCCAGTGTCATAGATATCCCGGCTTCTGTGGAGCTCGGGGGGAAAAAGCTGCGCTCTGCCGGGCGCGCCTCTCTCCCCCCGCGTTTGTGTGTGTGTCTGCTCTGGCATTCCGGTGTTGTCGTAGTGGTCAGAACGAGCCTTACTGCGCACGCCTCTTGGCTTCTGTCGCTGATGAGAGGGTGCCTCTGCCTCCTCGACCAATGTCTTCGGTGGCTGTTTGCCAATGAAGCTGCCGCGCCGTTGAGCGCACCTGGATAGCGAGGACACAATGCTGACTTTTCGGTCTCGCCTGTGCTCTGTTTTACATCAAGTATACGAGCCCCCTGGTGATGTACCTTTGATGCCGCTGGGTTGACTCTGTTGCCTCGTAGCGTTGGCTGCGGTCAGACATTGTGTGAAACGTAGCATAACAGACTCAAACCCTGAGCACATGTGGGACAGAAGTGCCGCGTCAGCGATCGGCTGATACTCGTGTTCCATCGGAGATTCAAGTTGTCCATTATTCTCTTCCCCAAGTTTGTTTCTTTCGGAGGACGCAGAAACAGCACTGTAGCCTCGCTAACCTAGGAGCTGTTGACCGTTGCCGTTTGCGTGTGAACGACGCAAAGTTGAAAACTAGACACTGGGACCTAACTTTGCTGGTTTCGTACTCTCCCGTAGACAAATAAGTTTATGCTTAAGTTTTATTTTATTTTATTTTACATCCTAATAATGTATAGCAAAGCGTTTGCTCCAGTTTTCGCGTGATTCGCTTAGTTCCAGTTAGAGCTCTAATGAGTAGTATAATGATGTTTCATTGGACAATACAATTGAATGCGGCGCGTTTCAGGCGATTATTTTGTAATATATTCTAGTTGATAACCTGCAAACAAGGGCTTAAGACAAAAAAACAAGCAAAAGTAACCGATCATTTGAAATGGAGATATTATCTATGACAATCATATGTCGTCTAAACCTCAACCTGGATAATATCTGATTGAGGCTAAGCCGCTGGCTCGATAAACGTTCTAAGGCAACATTTTGTAATAAGAAATTGCATGTTAATTCGTGCGGCATTCGCAGCAAGCAGCTCCAGCATGGCCGCGTCTACCTCCGTCTTCATTCTTCAATGTCTTTCCTTGCTGTCGTTCCCTGTAGGAAAACAAGCTGGGAGACATTTGCTTCTCGCTCCGCTATGTCCCCACGGCCGGCAAGCTGACGGTAGTCATCCTGGAAGCCAAGAACCTCAAGAAAATGGACGTCGGAGGACTCTCCGGTTTGTACACTCTTTCCCGCATTGATCCTGTACCGACACGTTTTGAGGGCAGTATGTGTAATTGTACGTTATTTGTTTATTATTTTTGTTTTTATCCCCATCACTTTAGTCTGGGGTTTAGCATTACAGAGGGTGATGAATATCGACTCAACAAATAGGGTCATCCTATTCGAACTTTTACCCAACTCCGAGAGGGTCCGCGAACGCAATCACTGGAGCCGATGTAAAGCTCCAACACCCGAGCGCGCGCGTCCAGACGTTCTATGGCACGACCTGCCCAAAGTTGACCTTCTCGGCCAACAGGTGCGCTCACTAGCGGCCGACCGGGAAGCCTTTTGTTCACTGACCCGGGGCAATATGCTCTGGCAGGTAAAAAAGCGGAGTGCGTGGCCTGTCCTGTTCGTGCCTTTTGCTCGTGATTTCTTCTACTGTGTTCTTATCAATAAGTGACGCAACCTTATTTGCTGTGGAGCAATAAGATGTTTGGAGCTCGCTACGCCCGGCGTTTGTTACGTTGTCAATGACTGCAGATACTTTAAATGTGTTTCTCGGAACTCATATATGTGAAACCAAGAGGGGCCTCTCTACTCCGTTCGCCCCTAAGCTAACAGATCAGTGGAACCTACGAGCTCATTGCATCAGCCATCTGTCAATCTTTGGTCACGTAGTCATGCGCTCGCCCATATCCACGCACAGAGAGCGGGGGCAGGTGATGAAAACGAGGCGGCTGATTGGTCCGGTGAACTCGTAGCTCCCTCCCCATAGTCAGCTGAGGAGTGAACGGGGAAAGAAAACTTCATGGCAAAATACTGCCAGTCCAAGGATGCTAACGGGTTAAATCCCGTCCCTCCATCAGACAAAGACGTATTGTGTCCGGTGTAGTCCCTTCTACAGGAGGTTTCCGTTGCGCAGTAAACTTTTTAGCTTTTTAGAAGGAAAAGCTTCATTCCAAGCACTTCGCTTTACAAAATTACATTTCTTGTATCTAATCGTAAACCGGCAACCCAAAAATTAAAAAAACAACATATATATATATATATATATATATTATTTATTTTTTTTGGCAAGCCAGGTTTAGATGAAAGAATGCTTCAAAGCACGTCTAATGAGTAGTTATTTTGCTATATGTAACCTGATTATAAAACGAACCTCTAAAATTGGGGAATATATTACACATCAATTTTTATTTATCAAGAAATGACGGTCCGAGGCTCATGAGTCTTGAATTATTGATTCAAGCAGCCGAGAATCGATGCCGAGCTGCGCAAAACGTGCGCATGTCCAGGCTATGTTAATGCGGCTGTGTAAAACTGGTCACAAATGAAATAAAGCCTGCATTAATTATTTATAAAACCAGAAAGCTAAATGTTAAGTGAATTTTTTTGGACCAATCAAAACTACTCGGAAATCTGCACATGTTCAAGGAAACACGAAAAAGAAAACGGGAGAAAAAATAAAGACGCTTACAAATCTCTCTAATGCAAAATTAGAGCGCAGCTCTTGAGAAGGAGGAGGAGAGGGTACAGAGGTAAGAGTATGCTCTTCCTCCTCTCCTCCACCTCCTCTCCTCCTTCTGGCCTCTCCCCTCCTCGACCCCCACTGCTCCTCCTCCGTACACTTCTCTCCTCCTCCTGCGTACCCTCCCATCCTTCCCCTCCGCACCCTTCCCTCCTCTTCTATACCCTCTCCTCCTCCCACAGTTTCCCCGCTAAACTTAGCGGCGAAATTTACGTCAAATGACTTCGTGCCATGCCACCCATGAACAAATTCAGTTTCTCTCTTAGATTTAGTGGGAAAAGTGACGTCACGTGACCTCAACACAAATTCAATTTCCCGATAAATTTAGCGGGGCGGTTACGCCGACGCCGTTATACGCGGAAACAGGCGCCTAAGAGCTGCACTCTAAAACACCCCCATAAATCGATGGTTATTTTATCACTTCAACACCTCGCACAAATAGAATTTTCCAGATATTTCGCGATGTCAAAGTCGGTCGGTGCCCTGTGCTTCTGACCAATTTAATAACCCTACCTTCTGTAGTTTATTTCAGGTGAGAAAGAACTACGTATAGTATTCGAGAGAAGGCATTAAAAAGATTTTAAAAACAATAAATAAATAAGGCAACAACGAGCAGGACAATGAACGTAATTATGCAAATGATCTTTAGGACAGTTTTTTTCACGGAAGTAAGTGGTATTTGATACACTTGGTGAAGTGCCTTAACTTTTTTTTCCGAAAGGGTTTCTGTCTGGACTATTTTAGCTGAAGCTTAATGGGCATATTACATCTCTTCCGAGCTTTCCTACACATAAAAAAAATGTTTTATTAAGAGCTAGAGCCTTTCTAAAAATCGTTCATCACTATGCAGCTGGCTTCTCAGAGATTTTTTCGCCACTGATAATTAGATGCCTGAGCTGTCAGCGAATTTTTGTTGTTGAGCTGTCAGTGTTATTTAATAACCCTAACAGTATACAAGCACTAAGAAAAAAAAAGAAACAGTAATGAAACTTATGTTTTGTTTTTCTGAATTCGTGCGTCTTACAAAAAATATATAGTGCCGCCGTTTTGGAGCTGCAAAACTTTCACAAACGTATGTTGTCTGTCAGACCGTTGTTGGCACATTAACCCTGTTTTGAACACGCAGGACATCACATATAGTTAACAAACAAACATAAAAGCTATTTGATAAGAGGTGTTTTGTAAGAGTGGGTATGAAAGGACAAGGATTATTAATAATTAGGATTTAGAGGATTCCCTCTCCTTTTACGAGGCCCGATTCCAGCCACCTCGGTGGCTTCGAAACGAAGCGCCTTCCTCCGGATCGCCAGGTGGCAAGTTCGAATCTCGGTTGTGGTGCCCGAAATCATACAGAAGGCAACCTAATTGCGGAGGCGGCGTCGTGTCACAGATTTTTCCGTTTCGCATCAAACGATCCCCAGTTGGTCAAAATGAATCTTCAGTCCTGCGCTAGGGCGTGCGAGATGCTCGTCGCTGGTTTGGCACGTAAAACCCCAGACCCTGACTCTTTAGGGGTCTATAGTTTATAGGCGTCACTAAATTCAACTAAACTTTTATTGGTTTCAGTGGACACGCGTCTGTTTTGCAGATGTTTCGGTAAACCTTATGTTGCTTTCTAGTTTTGCCTGCCACAGTAAGACATGTCTACACTCTCAGAAATAGGGGGTGTAGAGCGGTACACCCCTTATCAAATATGTAACACCCCTAAACTAAATTTCGACGTTCAGTCCCCTCATGTCGATCTGGCTACACAAACTTTTACGAGCGGTGTGATAGCTGTCGAATATGACGTACAATATCGCTAATGTGTGTATCAAAGACTTCAAAAGAACACTGAGGTTTTGCAGAAGTACCGAAAAAACCTTGATTGTCTTACTGTATCCTTTATTGCGTATATTACCTATTTTAATAAGTTGCATCGCTCGTTTATCAAGCAGCTCGTGAAACTTTGTATGGGCGGTTCGACGTTGGTGGACTGATCGTCGAATTGTTGTTTTGGGGTGTTACATATGGGACAAGGGGTGTACCTTCTGCACCCCGTATTTCTGAGAGTACATGGTCAGAAAAACTGCAAAAATAGAAAGACTCAATCAATCGATTAATCGGTTTCTAGATTGACTCGCAAAAACCGTTCAGTCTTGTTTGTATATTCATTTTAGTGAGACTCACACGACCCTCGCATTGTGTTTCACTCCGCAGACCCCTACGTGAAGATTGCACTAATGATGAACGGAAAGAGGCTCAAGAAGAAGAAGACGAGCATCAAAAAATGCACCCTGAACCCCTACTACAATGAGTCCTTCACCTTCGAAGTCCCATTTGAACAAATACAGGTACGTACGCACGCGGCGGGATTTCCTCCGTCGTCCGGTCGCCAGCCTGGACAACACGCCGTTGTTATCAACTTTCTGTTGCCGTTATTTACATTTATGTTATTACATTTTACGTTGCCCTTTTTTTAATGCGGTAGCATTCCTAGGCTCAACAAACCGTGAGATCGATTGCGTTCGTCCTTCGCTGCTCAATACGGGCAGACACTGAGGGAAAGGAGGAGACGAGAGTGCGCGGAGACGTGGAAACACGGAGCTCTATTAGGACTGACTAGTGGGTAGAGGAGAAGCTAGCTGCCCTTGTCTCTCTGCTCGCTGTTCGAAAGCAAACGCCGGCCTTGTGCGTTCGAACGCGTTTGAACGGTGAGTATAGAGACACAGCCTCGCATATACTCACGAAGCCTGGCAGATCGCCACGAGAAGCGGCCGCCGAAATGGAAAGGTAGAGCGGCACACAACGGATGAGAGGAGAGTCACGTGACTGGCGCCCCGCTGCGGCGAGACGCCGAAGCACACTGGTGCCGAGCGAACAAGTGTGTTCCGCGTCCTCGCCGCACGCAAAAGCTGTGGGCTGACGTCCAGGTTTCCCGAGAAATGGCTTTTTGATGCTCTCTGCTAACAGATCCTCGCGCTCCCAATCTGTGACCGGGGACTCTATGGTTCTGCAGTCGAACTGCCAGGCTTTTTGAGTATAGAGGAGGATATGGTGCCGACAAAGGGAGCTAGCTTTTTGTCTACCCAATAATCTTTACAACCAGCGCTCGGTGCAATGACCTCCCCGCGTGTTCAGGTACCCCTCCTCTCCCTCATTTCCCACCCGTATAGGGAAGTTGAGCGGAAAAACTTAAATTGGCGCGTTATTATACCCCAATTCAATCTCCCCCAACTAAACGTAGCAGGGAAGCGTTTCCCCGCTAAATTAAGCGGGAAGACCAGAATTGGTGTACAGATATACGGCAATTCGATTTCCCCGCAAAATTTAGCGTGGAAATTTTATTCGGGTCTACGATTATACGCCTGTTCAATTAAGAAAAAAAAATGGCGCGAAGACGTGGCCAGGTTGTTGCAGACCGAGAGCACAGAGCTCGGCAGCGGACGTACGAAGATAGGCAAAAAATCCCAAATGCTATCGCATTACATATTTTTTGGCAGCGTCCAAACCAAATGCTTCTCTTTTGTTTTTCTACATTTGCGTTAATTATATTTTATGTTAAACTTTTTGTTGTTGCTTTGTGTTTTTCTTCAGTTTTATTTATTTTTTATTTTTTTCCCTGAGGCGTCCCTTTTTTGTTGTGACCGCATCTGGTCTTCCGGGATTCAAGAAGTTCCATGAACTGACTGTTTCACAAAGCCGTACTCTCCCCTTCCACCGTTTTCCACAGAGGAACCCAAGAGAGCTTTTAGGCCGTATCTGGAGTCGCCGGACGGTCTCAGAGTCCCCAAACCCCCAGGATAACGTTGTAAACTGCGTTTCGGTAAGGTCGTACACCCATCAGTCCAGGGCCTCTAAACTCGTCAAACACGAAGTCGGAGCAGAAAGTTCGCGGAGCACGCCCTTTGGACGTCGGCGAAAAAAGCGCCAAGTCATCGTCGTAATAGGCCAATCGGTGCGCCCCGCCAGCTTCGGCGCCCACTTTGTGTCTGACGAGTTTAAGAGCCCTAGGAGTTATAACACGTATCCGCAGGGAGCGTCAAGTGCCTGCACTCTGCATAATGTTCCTGTACCTATCAGGGATAGCATTTAGTCAGCTGGCACATCAGATTTTCACTCACGTAAATCACCTACTTAAATCTTACCTTTTTTTTTTTTTTTCAAACCACCTACACTTTGTCAAAAACTCACTTCTCCATTTTACCATCTCGCGATGGCACAGAGATAGCTCCCCAGAAATATTGTAAAATAAATTATTCTTCGTAATTTAAACCTGATTAATTAAATTTCTGTCTTTTTATGTTTTTAAGAATTGTATTTTTAAGTTATCGTTGGGTAATTCATGTTTGTTTTTTGCGTATTTTGTTTAGCTGTTCATATCAAATATATATGTCGGAAATATTCTGAAGAATGAACCGTACTGATCGAATGAAATAATCGGTCCTTAGCATACCCGACCGTTAACTGTGAGACCCAGGGTTCAAAACCAGGCGCCACCAAAGATTTTGTCTTTCGGTGGCTTCACGACAATAATTCCACTCGATCTATAGGGTTCATTTATCTGCATATATTTTCAATCCTTTCTACCTATGATGTTGTGAAAATTTCCTCGTGCCAATAATAGATATATATGTTTATGTGTCATTTTCGCTCAGTCTCGTGCACCTAAATGCACCTAGAAAAGTCTGAAAAAAGCTGCTAAGATAAACGAGACTTTAAATGAAAATGTCAAGTTACACGTCCTGTTTTCAAGGGAACATGCAACATCGTTTCATCTTAGAGTACTTGGAATCAGTAATTTATATTTATGTACGCGATAGCGCGTCACTTCCATTTTTCGCGCGATTGCTGTTGACGAGCGAATTCCTGAAAATACAGCTGTGCAAACCTCCTCTCTCACAAAAAATTTCAAACTGTGTGTTGTGTATCTTTTTTTCATGCCTTGCATATTTAGCGACGTCACCTACGTTTTTTCATAAGTTCTCTTTTTCCGTAATTTTTCACTCGCTCACATGGCGAGCGACTAGAACACTTGCGAGCCGAAAGCTCTATTTGCAAGTGTATTCTCCACAATTCATTCAACCTCCTTTTTTTGTGTGTGTCTGACAGACAGCTACACTGCATCATTGTAAAGTTAGCGAAAAGTCGGCCCTTATCACCACAAATTATTTACATTGCACTCATTATGAGAATAGTGACAGATTATCTAATCGAACGAATTTGGCTCGGCTGAAGCTGATATAATTAAGTAAACGCCTGCATTTTACGTAAACTGCTTCAAAAGTAGTTAGGGTCAATTTCTTGTCAGTACTTCAGAAAGTATTTCATAATCCCCACAATGAGGCTTCTACCTCGCAACTACACCTTTTGTTTGTGGAGCGGACGTTTTTCTAAGTAAATACCTCATTATGTGTCTACTGCAATAGACAGTTCCAGGCTCGTGGTGGCTGTAAAGAGACAAAAATTAAAAAGAACTACCGCCTGTACTTGCTGGAATATTAGTACGGGCACTCGGGTCGAACACCACCTGTGCGCACACGGCTTTGGCGTCGCCCCGCTGCGGTGGCGCTGCTGTCGGTTCATGCGCAATCGCTTCGCGTGAGTCTGGTTTATGCTCAGCGCGCGCCACCTGACGTGGGAAAACGCTAACTGGTATCCAAATTGTTTTTCTTTTTTTTTTACTCTACTTCACATAAAGTATGTATAGCGTACTATGCTAAACGGGGCAAACGTTATAACCGCGTCAAAATTCCCACAATATATGCTATAAAGTTGCTCAGGTGTTGAAAAAAAAAATGCGCCCCTGTCGTCGACTTAACTGAAGAATGCGTCATTGTTCCGGCAGCACGTTTTCGAGCGTTCGGCTTCCCGCGAAGAAAAATCAGATAAACAAGATTTTGCGCTAACTGGCACGCGCTTGTTGAGCGTATAACAAAAAAAAGAAAAAAAAGAAATACTGCGGTTATTATTTTTTATTTTTCAGTTGTTATGCGTTGATTTTTGCGCTATCACAGAGTGAATAGCTGTTTGCAGGTGGTCGCTGAAGTTGGCAAAACTGTCGTCTTGCTGCTGCGCGTTCACCCCGCGCGCGCGCCTCGGCGTACTGCCGGCCCATCGTAAGGGCCGGTTCACACATTTACGTATAACCGTGATCGACCGCGTTGAAACAGCTTGTAGCCTCATGCCACGAGAGAACCCGTCGGCACGCTAACATAGTGTATCACGTATCCCTCGAACACTTCGGATCGTGTACAACTATGCTGAAGGTCCTCCACTACTATTTGTGATGTCGAGTCTACGCATTATCGCTTATGAAACACTCTCACGATTATTCTGCGAAAGGTCACAAAATATACCTTGATCGTAAGTGTTCCAGGCCTGCCGGATGTATGACGCCAGAGTGTTCTCTCTTCGTAAGGGTCCAAAGCGGTTTTGTAACGCAGTTGATCACACTCAAACGCGAGTGTCTAAACCAGCCTTAATGAGCGGACATCCTATTCTTTTGCGCTCAAGCGCTACAGAAAGCGCAGCCGCAAGAAAAGGGTTTTAGAAACCGCATTACATGCGCGAATGCTCCCACAAAACTAGCATTTCACAAACAATGCCCTCTAAGTTCCTCTAACTGCCCTGCGCATTACTTACAAGGAGCCGTATGATTTTCGAGTTAAAAATAGTTTTATCAGCTCCGCCGTAGGTATCATCGTTCAGACAGGTACGGGCTTGAGAGCTACTGTAAATCTGCAAGTGTCGTTATTATTAGCCTTCTTGCGTTCTTAAAGGAGCGATGCAACAATTTTTGTACTTTGCGCAAATACCGCTTAAAACGGATCCCTAACGTTAATGACCTATGAAACACGCGTTCGTTTTTCACCCCACGCAATAGAAGTTCCAGAAAAAAAATTAAAGAAAAACGAGCAGCGTTCACCCCCTCAACTCGCAGCCAGAACAAGCGGCCACGTGATCTGGAGCCGATTATATGCCGCCAGTGTTGATCATAGCCACGCGCTGGGGTTGGCAAAGCACAGGACACGCGCTGAGTTCCAGACATTGTTATGACTCGGCTGTTGTCGTCGTTGCAGCGATTGGACACGGGTCACAACCCGAATGCTTCTCGAGCTAGCGATTGTCACGAGCCCAAGTCGAGTGCCCACGCAATGCTCGGGTCCAATCTATGAACCGCATTCAAATATCGTCACTTGGGTGTATTGCGATCCCCGAGTTACGTCATCAAATTTTGCAAAGGAGAGATTGAATGAAAATGATCGCTTTTGTCCTTGAAATTACACCGCAACAAAGGAGTTTCTTGGCCAATGGCGTTGCGTGTGTGTATCCTTGAGTCCCAGGTGTGCCAGTAAGCTCGTGTAGAGAGAAAAACATTCCAATTGAATATCGTTGCACAGCTCCTTTAATGAATTGTTGGCAATCAAGTCAGCTGGACACGTAAAAAACAAGAACACGAAGGAAAGGGCTGGACATTCACACCGCTGACTAACAACTGGCTTTTACTTTTTCCTAATCCCAGCCTAGGCATTTTCTTCTTCGTCCTACGGCTCATTAAACACGTTTAAAAACAACCTTTTAGCCTACCACTCAGTGGGGTGTGGCAAACCGCAAATATTGGCGTTCTTTTTCGTGAACTCTAATCGACGAGGTGCTCACGCAATCTTCTCCTTTTTCTTCAATGACCAAGGCCTCCAGCACCTCAGGCATGAAGGAGTTCTTGTGCTTTGGTCGCACGAGGAGCGGTCTTTGAATCGTCATCTTCGATGTCGCTGATCAAAAACAAACAAGAAAATTCTGTTTGTTGTCCCCACAGCTGAAGCGTGCCGCTAGAGGCGTGACTGTTCGATCTCCTCCTTAATGGGTTGTGTCACATATCGGCTGTTGATCACGTCCCTTGTTGACCCTGCCGCACATGGGCGCAGGGTCCGTTGTCTGTCAGCGGTGTGAATGTCCAGTCCTTTCCTTCGTGTTCTTGTTTTTTCCTTGTTCAGCTGACCTGATTGCCAACAGTATCTACCGACTAACTCTACTAAAACCCGTAACTCTGTTTCTTAATGAATGTTTGGCCAGCGCGGGAAAAATTGCGGGACTTTGCACGTTTTCCCGAGGAAAAAGAAGATTGCTGTTTAAACGATTCACTCTAAATTTAAGTGCGGGATATGCGTCCACGCTATTGCTTTCTTCCAGAGTATTATTGTTCATTATTATAGTAAGCTAACCAGCCACTCGAGATATCGCGAAAATATAAAAGGCAAAAAGAATTGTCGGGCCTACAAATAATAAGTAGATGCGCAGAAAATATGAGGGGGAGGAGGAGCCGAGAGGGGACATCAGAACGCTGAGCTCTCATTGGATAGTTTAGTGGGTAGACCTAAAGCTAGCTGCCTTTAACTCCACTGGACTCGTCGAACGCGTTCGAATGAAAGACCCAAACACCGGACACCCGCGTTCAGCGTTCTAACGCGTTTGACGAGTTCAGTAGAGAGAAATGTCCCTAGCTTTAGGTCTACCCCCTAATCTTTCCAATCAGAGCTCGGCGCTCCCGACGCCTCCTCTCACCCCGTTCTTCGGCGCATACCGCGAGTCACGTGGCGGTAATTTTCGCGAGGTGGTAGCTCGCGCTGGATACATTCTGTGCTCTCCGATAAAGCTTGTGCAACCTTTAACGAGGGTTTGCTGAGGGCCCAATGCCTCAGTATATCGGGGATGAACCCGGGGGTAAGAAGTACATGAGCCTGAGATCTGTTTCTCTGGCGTCCTGGCGCGTTACAGAAGGTGCAGCTGGTTGTCACGGTGGTCGACTACGACCGGATCGGGACGTCCGAGCCCATCGGGAAAGTGGTGCTTGGCTGCAACGCCACGGGCACCGAGCTGCGCCACTGGATGGACATGCTGGCCTCCCCTCGCCGCCCCATCGCGCAGTGGCACTCGCTCAAGGATCCCAGCGACGGACAGGACAACTGAGCTGGTGAGCGAGCCTGCAGCAGGCGAGCCACTAGCGCCTATTAACCCTCGAGAACTGGCACCACATGAAACAGAGGGCCTAGAATATTTGCTCTGGTTCATTCTTTTTTTTTTTTCTCATTCACGTGCAAATTTGTTCCACAATGTACACCAAATCGTTTCATAAAGAAATTGAACTAAGTACAGAAAATTAACAATTTTTGTTGATCGGCCAGTTAACGGTGAATGTACAGGCCTAAGCGAGCGGTATTGTGTCAATATAGACATAAAAGATGAAGAAAAAAAGTGGTTGGTTGTATATAGTTGAAAAGATATGACTGCTTTACCGAGAGAAAATCTTCCCGCAGCCACCAGAACGCGGTCCACCGGTGAACTCAGAACGCCAGAGAATGACTAAGTGCGCGCGTTTTGCCGTTCGAACAGCAGATTTCGGCATCTTACAGTATGCGATGTATGAACTATAATGACGAGCTATTGTCTCAATAAGACTTAATTTTGCGGAGAAGGTTTCTATTCTAATCTAGAGAACGTAAAAGCGCAAAAACACGAACGAAGAAGAGACAGATACAACACGGACAGACGCTAACTTTCAACTGATTTAATCGAGGCAAACCACCCAGGATACGTGCGTGAACACTCTTTTCCATCTTGACAACCCCATGTGACTAAAGTAACCGATAAACACAAACATCAGATGAGAGTGATTTGAGCATTCGTAGGAGTTCAACGTGACTAGACAAAACCATATGGAAAAGAAACTTCCTTGTCATTACATAAACCGAAGGCGTGCTGGCGCAGTTGTCAGCTTCGATTTTACTAAATGACATGTAAGTTTCTTTTTCTAGGTGGTTTTGTGTAGTCACGTTGAACTGATACGAATGTTAAAATCATCGCCATCTGTTTTTTGTGTTTATAATTTCCTTTTATCACATTTGGTTGGCAAGAGGGGAAAGAGTGTTCACGCATGTGTGCAGGATAGTCTGCCTTGACTAAATCAGTTGAAAGTTAGCGCCGGTCCGTGTTGTATGTGTCTAACTTTCTTCCGTGTTTTTTTTTTTAATGCTTTTAAGTCCTCTAGATCATAATAAACCAACTAGCCCTATCCAATGTTTTAATTTTATTTTAAGCGTGTTTTGATCTGTGATTTTTTTCTTTGGTCTACAGTGTTGTTGAATTGCCGGTTAGAGGGTTAGAGACGGTGCCAAATTAAGGCCTGTTTATTGTTTTAGAACAAATAGGACGCGTAACTCAGACAGAATTTTTTTAAGGACTCAATTCCAGGCGAAAAGCGTTATTCTCGAGTATAACGAAGAACCCTTGCACGTAGGCCGATCCAACAGTGAGCAGTCATGGCCCCTAGTGGGCAATGTATGAGTATACAAAGCGTATACAAGGCATAGTATGTCATAAGTGTGCATAATTAGGCATAACTGCTCATAAATAGCCACATTTGCCAGGCGGCTCAGCGGTCATCGAACCCCGCTCCGTGCGGTCCGAAGCCCAAACCCCTTAGCCCTTTCTCGGCGCACGAAGATGAGGCGAACGAGGGCGTGAACAGCCGGATTATAAGTACGACTCGCAAGAGCCTGCGCGGTGGCACGCGACCATCAGCGTGAGCAGCTGGCTCCCGGATGATAACTCGAGGGAGCCTGCGCAAAGGCAGGCGACCATCAGCGCGCTCGGTTGGCTCTCGGATGACGAAGCGTAGCGCGATCTCACAACGACCCGGGCTCTGAATAAATTTAAGCTTGTCCCGATAATTCCGGTGAACACAGGAACCACATGAATGTGTCGTGCTTGCAATGCATCCGAAACGACCAGAAAGCTTTCCGTACCGCAGCGTAACGTGTCACGACGCACGCATGACGCACGAGCGACACGTTCTCTACTCCCCGGGTTTATAAGAATGGTAAAAACAAGTCTAGTGTTTGTATTTCTCTTTAATATTGCAGAATGCATTTTATACCACAGTGAAGTTAAGATTTGCGTGAACGCAGCCGTAACGGTAGCCATGACCGTAGTCCTAAAGTACACTTGTAAGCTAAAGTTAGCGGACTCCCATTACTAAATGAGGCGGTTTTAACTATAGCTAAGATTTGGGACATTTAGCAGATCGTTACCGTGTTCCGTGTATTGCACTACCGGAGCCTTTGAAGCATGTCTTTTAAGCGCGGGTCCTGCCGTCACGGTATCACCCGGGCGCGAACTTAAAAGCATGCTTACAAGGCTTCGGTACGCGAAGCACGGTAACTGTGTGCTAAAAGCAGTCTTGGGTAAGTTACTTTTAATAAGTAATTCGTTACAGTTACAGTTACTTTCACAAAAAAGTAGTGAAGTTACCGTTACAGTTACCGCAACAAAAAAGTAACTCGTCACAGTTACAGTTACTTTTAAAAAGTAACGACCGTTACTTTTCAGTTACTTTTTCTATAACACAAAAAAATAGGAAAAACTAGAAAACGCTTTTCGCCAAGTTTATTTGCATAAAATTCAAAAAGTGTGCATTTTACTTCGTATTGTAAGTTAGCAGCAGTTGCTTCCCAAAATTAGTTTTTGAAAGTTTTCCTTGTTTGATAACGAACACGTCCCTGCCCTTGCTGAACGGGCGCTCGTCTAACGCGCTAGATGGAATTGCGGTGTTGTTTCGCCGGAAAAGGTTTTTGATTGCCAGGTAGGCGGTGAGGCAACAACGTGCCGTTTTCTGCGGTCAAGGTGTTAGTAGCCTCCTTCACGTCAGCAAAATACCCTCTGTACGCCCGCCATGATAGTTCTTCCTTGTTCTAATCAACATTCATATCCTTGGTAGCAAAATAACTTGACAATCGAAATGTCGGAAGAGACAATTTGGAAAGCGCAAAAAATGGCTAAATTGTACCCTCGTTCAGTGGTATGTTATTCATAAAAAACTGGAAAGTAACGACAAAAGTAACGTCGTTACTTTCATCGTTACCTCAGAAAAAAGTAATAGAACTACAGTTACAAGTTACATTTTTAAAAAGTAACTCGTTACAGTTACAAGTTACCAAAAAAGTAACGAAATTACAGTAACGCGTTACTAGTAACGCGTTACTACCCAAGACTGGCTAAAAGCCCCTACTAGCGGGGGCGAATCTCCTGCTACATTTGACTCACTAACGCTAAGCTAAATTTAGCTGGCTAGCGACATGCGTAATTTAGCAGGACGCCACTACAGGATGCCACGTTACGCGTGACATGTCGCGTGACATCACCGTGTCCCGTCGTGCTACCACGTGATATCAGGTCACGCCCCGTCAGTCTGCCACGTGACCCTCGGTGCGACGCAGTCGTGTCACTTAACGTCCCGGCGTCAACAACGTTAATACATGTCGTGACGTTGCCCGTCAGGTCGTGCAACCTGATGCCAAGTCACCTGACCAAGTTGCCTGGCGTGACGTTCGATGACACCGTGACTTGCCTCAAATGGCGTCACGGTGTCAGGTAACACTGTGTCACGTGACATGACACCACGACTTCATTTCGTAATGTCACTTGGTCACGACACGTGACGTTACGTGGCACCACATGTAAATCCTAAACGGCACGTGACAGCGTGGGATTACCTAATGTCAAGTTGTCCCGCTGCCCCGATTGGTGTCTACGAGGGTGGCCTAAAAGTGACCGGAATGATTTCTGGAGGGCGGGCCGTTCGTAGTACCAACCTCTGCCGCTAGCAGCGCTTAGCGGCACCCCTTCCTAGAGTTCCTGCGTAGCTACCTACGGTAGCAGAGTTGCGCATTCAGCCTCGGCGCGTGGCCGTAGCGCCGGCTTTCCCGCACGAGCAGGATGCTTTGCTCCTCACGTGACTAAATTTGGCGAATAGCGGCGCCGCGCGCGCCGCCGCGCATGGAAAACAGGAAAGGAGGAAAAGGAGGCGGAAAGCAGAGAAACATACGCCGGGGCAAGAGAAACGTCGGCGGAGCGACCGTAAAGGTGGCTTTCTTGCACGCCACCGGATGCTTTTCTCCTCACGTGATGAATCTCGGCGAATAGCGGCGTGGCGGCGCGGGGAAAACAAATGCGCAACTCTGGCTCCCGTAGGGAGCCTATACAGGAACTCTACCCCTTCCGAGTCCGTTTGCCGACCGGCGTCGTCTGCTAAAGTTCTAGCGGCATTTTCTGAATTTTTTTCCCAAGCGCTTCAAAATAATTTTTCGTTTTTCTTTTTGTTTGCACTGCCTGATTTGAAGAAACAAAGTTCCGCCGTGAACAGCTGTTTTCTCTAAAAGAAAACGGCGGCGGAAACTCGTTTAATACATCAGACAACTTACAAAAGAAGACAATAACCAAAAATCGCAGGTCTACGATTGGTTTTCTCGCTTCAAGGCCGGTGAATTATTGATCAACGACCAACCTCGTTTAGGGCGACCCTCAACTTCCTTACCTGATGAAAACATCAAAACCTTCGGTCATTGTTCACTCCAAATTTGTTCTTCCTGGTGAAACTGTTAATCAGGCGTTTTACCCGCGAATATTGCGATGCTTGCGCCATTAAGTGACGCAGAAACGCCCCGATGTGCGGTAAAGGAGGGAGTGGCAATTCTATTACGTCAATGCCCCAACAGACACTGCCTGGTCATTGCAACAATATTTGAACAAAGATAGCATCACACCGCCTCTCCACTCCCCGTATATGCCGGACCTTGCCCCGTGTGACTTCCTTTTTGTTCGCCCGTAGGAAAAAAACAGTGAAAGTAAATTGTTTTGTCAGGGTGGAAGGTCCTTCCAAAAAGTCATTGTAAAAAAACGAGGATGGATTATGAAGCGCTTGGGGAAACAGTACACAACATGTCGCTAGAACTTTAGCAGACGATGCTGGTAGGCAGACTGACTCAGGAGGACTGCCGCTAAGCGCTGACCAGTAACAGTATACGTTTGATGATTAAATGTGGACAGAAAAGGAGAGATGACCGGTGGAAATGCGGCACAAAAATCTCAAGCAATAACGGCGCGCACCCGTGCCTCGCTTTTCGCGAAGCTGTCCGTCGTCGCCTTCCTAACAATATATATAGCTATTCATTCTCTTTCCCTCGCAGGCCTCAGTGGTTAACCATCCAAGCTTAAGGCCACCACCAGCGATTTCTTTGTGGAGCCTCGCCTCTCGCCGGGATTTTCGTTCTGCTCCCCGAATTTGGTCTGTCCGTTCTGTTCCCTGCCCCCAAGTGTACTTCCATCTTCTCCGATTATCTCGACCCTGTACATAGCCTTGTTTCGTCCACGTGAACTCGTAACGTGTGGTTTTCCCTCCGAATTGTAAAGAGTCACTCGAACCGAAGGAGCGTTGCATGGAAACACCCTTGGGGAAGAACAAAAAGCGACCGTTGACTGACATCAGTTCTCGTACACAAAACCATAAATCGTCAAAACGGTATCTAATTAAAATATTATTATTGTTTTAACAAGCTTCTTCGAGTGCACAGTGCAGCGAAACAAAGATGGTAACAGTGCACGCTGCAGCGAAACAAAGATGGTAACATTAAACCCGCATCATATCTCAAGTCGAAATTCACTTCACTGGCACGAATTTAATACGAATCGATGCTCCCCATTATATATAGTAGTATCGTCTTGGTTCCTAACACTGCCCCTGAATTGGCCCTGGGAGTGTCAAGTCAACGCACGTTTTATTCGACTGTCCTGTCCTCGACGTTCCATCGATGCCCTGTCGCTTCGAGTGACTCGGTGTCATTGTTAGGACTTCGGTTGTCCACAAAACTCATGTCTCTTTGGTGTCGGTGTGTTCAATGCTCTATTTTTTTTCTTTTTCTTAAACAATGAAATTGAGGCTGGGTGAGTGCGCAATGTGTTGTACTGTGTCCCCGAAGCTGTGTGAAGAGCAAGTTGTGTGGGTTCCTCGGAAAAAGAAAGCCACCAAATCTTTGGTTCGTTGTGATGAGTCTTCGCTGGAGCGAACAAGTGAGAAAGATGAAGGTATTTGTTTCGTGTTGTTTTTTTTTCCCTCGATTTTAGTTGAAAGGCACTTGGAGAGGGAAAGAAAGTCTGAGTGTACCCGTGAGCGCTAGAAAATCGGTGCGTCGTCGGCGTTGAAAATGTGCGGTGTCTGAGAGCGTGTATTCTTATTTCGATTTTCATTTATATGCAAGGTGTTCCGCCTACCCCATAATGTGTGGTATTTTATTTCGAAGCACACTAGTCCCTTCGACGAATGTTGTTTTAACCGCCTTCGATGTACATTTGCTGTCCCCTCAATGAACGGAGTTTCCTTCTAACTCATTATGTGTTTCTGTGACAGTACCCCTTGTTTTCATTTACGGGCTCATCGAGTAGTCCGCGTTCCATACAGTCGCGAGAATTTTACGTATTTGTTAGTTCGAAATATGGCAGAAAGCCTAAAACAATCTGTCAGTTGTCTTTGTCGCTTACCTGCAAGAATTCATGTGTTTCTTTTCAAAACCCGCGTCAGAGATCTTCTCGACTCGCAACTGCAAAACGCAGCCGTGAATGTATTCTTCAGGTGTGCCATGCGTGTACTCGCACGATGAGACCTTCGAGGCCCGTATTCGTCTGCGTGATTAATCAAAACCGTAGTTCAAAGGAAACTACCGCCATTACCGTACGATATTGTACCTCAAGAGGCAATTTTCTCGAGCATTGTCTAACGCTTTATTCTTGAAAGTTGGCTGTTTTTTTATTTTTGTGTTTCTTTCGGTGTTTGCCGGAACTCATGGGTTTTAGCAATGGATTTGTTGACATCACTTCTTGTTGCCAGACAGTGTTTGCGATATCACCACTTATCTTGTGTGACCTAGATGACTAAGTTGTACAGTGCGCCGCAATATGAAAGACCCACTGGGAGCGGGTGGCCGAGGCGGTGGCTGGTGGGGGCGCTGCGAGCGCTCCGGGCAGTTCCATTCTGCTTCGAGGGGAGGACGCTCACTCGGGGCGCAGCTAAAGCGCGCGCTTATCCGTTTGTGCTGAGCGCCGAGTGAGCGTCCTCCCCTCGAAGCAGAATGGAATTGCCCGGAGCGTTCGCAGCGCCCCCGCCAGCCGCCGCGTCGGCCACGCGCTCCCAGTGGGTCTTTCATACTGCGGCGCACTGTACATCTCCGGAATAGGCAACTACGAAATAGATGACGAGGGTGTACTAATATATTTTCGCTAGAGCGTCGCGCAGCAGATATCAAACTAAGCACAGCTTGGGCTGGATCCTGGTTAGATTTTGACCGATTGCTCTATTTTTATGGTTATTTTTGTATCGTAGGTGTTGACCCTCGCAAAGTATTGACTTTAAATCCGATACTTTAGGCGATATATTTATAACGTTAGCCGCTTTAACAAAGTTTATACAGGTGACCTTTTCTTCTCGGAGAAGCCATACAATAAAAACAAAAAGCCTTAGCATATAGATTTGTTGGAATAAAATTCGAGTGCAGCCGAAAATGAGATTCACGTTACGAAATGACTGCAGCTGTTTTACAATTCGCAAGAAGATAATAATGACAAGTAAAAGAGGCAAATACAGTACTTGAGCAAGGGCATGTGCAAGATTGCGCGACTTTTTGTTTTGCCCTGAACTTATAATACATTCTTTATTGAAATTGAAAAAAAAAATTCAGGCGTTTTAGAGGCTCTACGTTATTTTAATTTACGGAAATATTATGGTCCTTCGTTATAAAAAAAAAAAATTACAAATTAAAAAAAAAAAATGTCTATCCGACTCGATGCGAAAAAAAAAAAGAACGTCGGGCTTAGGAATAAGAAGTAAACGTTCCAAAGGCTCTAATTATATTTGGGTAATTCTAACCTCTATAGTTCTTCCGGTGATACATAACGATGACTGCAGTTGTTCGGCCGACATAATTTTATTTAACGTTTTGCTGACGGCGGAATAACCCAGAATTTTGGAGACGTTATGCAGGTGCGTTTTCGGCAATCTCAAAATTGCAGAGTTGCCCCGAAAGACAGCTCTTGCACCGAAGTAGCGTTTTCCCTCAACGCGACTTTACCGCGGCCTTTTTCCATTTGTTCCTGGTGGCTCTTTCAAGAGGTTCGTGGATCGGTGTGCATGCCTGTTCAGAGAAGACATCTTCGAAGGCGAACTTCTCTCGTTCCCCCTACCCCTCTGATGGCCGTCGCCGCGGCTTTCATGATACGTGGAGCGGGGAGGGCATCTCCCTGCTCTCCGATCGGACATTCCAGCTTCCTAATGATCTCAAAACAGCCTGTGCGCCTGGGGGTTTCATCTCTCGGAAATACAAATCCAGAATATTCTATCCGCCATTTTTATCTCTATTCACTAAAAACAAATTATAAGATGTTGTAATGCTTTCATCTGCTCCTGTGTACTACTTTTGATTTTGGTAGGGCTCAGTACTTCTAGTTTGTCACCGGAACCAAGAAACAACTGGAATTATTTATAAGGCCAGCTGTTAACGTTTTCGTGTCCGTAGCGTGCAGTTTCAATGGTGACGTCACACTGACGACGTCCCAGAGGTCACGTGACGTCATGAGCGTTTTAAGATGTTCTCACTGACATCATCACGTGCACACAGTAACGACGTCACGGTGAGCACACGACGTTACATGGTGGCGTGAAGTAGGGTCACGTGACCATGTTTTTTTTATGGTCACGCGATTTCATGTAACGGGACTTCAAGCGACATCATGGCGTCATTGAGGGTCTATAAATGTATGCATATAAGGGTGTCTTTGGTATTTACCAAAGACAGAGGCAGTTTTATATTACAAAGTTTGCATTATTGTTTTAAGTACATCAATACAAATTTACCTATATTATCATTAGTATTTAAAATGAGACTCTTTTTATAGTTTTTCCCATAACACTATTATCAATACATATGAAAATTTAATCAAACAGCGTCATACATCATCATTTGTTTTAGACCCAAACGCTTCAAAACCATTTGAAAAAAAAAAATATTTATACGCTGGTCATTCTTGTTCTTTTGTTTTATTTTTATTATCAATATTCGATGACATCGCTAAAACATTGGTACAAAGAGGTTCCTTTTTTTTTTTTTTTGTCCGCGATGCAAAATGCAAACAATCTGGACTTGTGTTTCTGTGAAGAGAACCCAGGGCCTCAGGACTGCTGTAAAAGCTCTAGTCTCTTAGTCCATTACCGTTCGCTGTCATATCACTTAGCGGAAAAGAAAGTCTATCTAATACTGTTAACGCGTGTGTGGGCGCATGTACACTCGTTACTTCGGTGACTAGGAATCGCGCCTGTTACGCAGGACCAGAACTATCCAGTACGCTGAGTTGCGTTTGAGGTTTTCAACGAACCTTCGGCCTACTTGAGGCATAAGTAGAATACAAACAACTATATTTCGTTTTTTTTCTTTTAAGTCCAAGCGGGACTCAAGGTTTTAGAAACACAAAACTGCAGAGAAAACAAGATGCCACGACGCACTCTTAGCACTTGATTTGATCAATTCGCGGTAAACCGCGCATCGAAGCACGAAAGATACCACGACATAAGGCTTTCCAAGTACCTTCATTGGCCCCATTGGCCCTTAGTGCTGGTAGCGTTTGCGCTTAAAATAAAACCGAGTATACCTGCCTTTCAAGTGAGGTTCTAAGACCTGCGTGTAAGACATTAGCCGGTTGTTGCCGTCACCTGAGTGTGGTCGATACTTCAAAGAATAGTTAAACCGGCGATAGCACAAAATATCGGGTCATCGTTGGCATCTTGTTAAGACCTGTTCAAGAGATAAGCTACCTCGAAATCTGTCAGTCTTGCAATGGAAATCAATTCTAGAAGAGGCAATTTGATCTATCGCGAAATAGCTATGTAAGTACTTAATATAAAAATAGCTTATATCATATGACAAAGGCAGCCTTTGGGTTGAGTGCGTCGCGTGTTTGTAGCCGGTCTATTCGGGCTTCTATATGAATTGTGAGATATTCTCTACTTTAGGTGTTTCGCTTTCTGAATCAAATCCTCGATGAGCTAATCGTGACACTCTTAACTCCTAAAGCAAAATTACGATAACTCCGTGAGAAAACAAAAATGCCGTTCTGGATGGTTCTAGTCCTTTCCAATTGATGGGTGTACATTTTGTTTTACCGAACTTGTTAAACGCACTACCTTCTAACCCTAGGGTGTAGCCTCGTGGTTTCACTTTATAACAGATATTGCGTCTTTTAAACTGTTTCTTTTTAACGCGTTGTTGTGACCCCAGGAATTCAACATGTATTTCGATGCGTTCGTGTGTCGAACAACATGTTATATTTTAGGAAGCAAATCAAATAATTTTGAGCACGTGGTCAGAAAGGCTTCTGGGTGCACTGGACGACAAAATGCACGGTTGAATTGTGTTGCGTTTGTGATACTATCAATGGAGTCTTAACCGTCTAGCCCTTACGAGCACTTGCAGTTGTATATCTTGTATCATAGTACACTGTGCGTCGACTATACATACTATTTAACAGTACTTACGCAGTTCCAGTCGCAACAGAAAAAGAAAATGACCTCATGTATACTTAAACAAGGTGGTGTGAAGACGTGTACATAATTATAACACCGCCTCTAATACCGATTGCCCGAGCGATATGAATGATTACTGTGGATGTTGACATTTTGTTTCAGCTTGTGGCAAATAAATCGATTCCTTACTCACAGCTATATGTCTGTATTTCGCGGCCATTCTACGCATGGAGTGTTGTTTTAAAACACTTAAGAACTCCTTAGAATATACCACATCTTAAATGTGAATTAGCTCACACCGCACACATCCCTACCTAACATCCTATACCCCCCCCCCCCCCCCCCAAAGTAGCCTCTTCCCCTTTCTCTCTTTCTATGTCGTAGATAGATTTAACCGAACTCCCTTAGATAACAGCCAACTGCGTTGAATTTACTACGTTCAAGACCGCAGGCCAGCGTATGGAGAAGGTGCGATACAAGTACCGCATCAGCATTAGGCTGAACTCACGCTGAATCAGTGAGAACATGAGACCCACTCAAATCCAGACACAACACTCGTATTCAATTTGTGTCGCGTGTTAGCCTTTGGTCGGCGACGTGAAAACAATCCCACACTACTTCCTTTTTATCAAGGAGAATTAGTTTGAACCTGCATCTGCTTGTTTTTTCTGTTTCTTTTTTTTTTATATCGGCATATTGTGACTTTTATGAATATATCATAACATTTATGACCTTTATTTCACTTCTTAGAACCCATAAGTGTTCTAAATTGTTGGTGCATTTTGGTATCATTCCAAGGTTCTCAAGTTAGAACTCCGGGTAAGTAATTTTTTTTATATCTACAAGCTACTAAACCGGAGCGCCAAAGAAGGAAATGAAATCCCACGTGGGAAAAAAAAAAAGTTTCTGGATTACGGTTCAGTAAAGATGTCCACGGCCGCTCAGTGTATGCAGAGCTTCCTAAAAAACCGTGTACATTCAGAATTCCAGTCAGTAAGTAACTTGACACATTTCCGACTTCGTAGGACCGTGTGCCCTGAAAACCTCTTAAAATATCTAGTACTGGTAAATACGTTTATTGAAAGGAAAGAAAAATCAAGATAGCTTTAGTACAGTTATCTTGTCTGGCGACAATAGAAGATGGGAGGTTGAATGGGATGGTGAAATTAGATTATATACGACGTGTCAGCTTCGCTGTCCTGACGAAGTTAGGAAGCAAATCCAAGATCTGCTTTCCTTTTTGTAGTTCTTGTCCGGGGCTGACCCAGTTCTCGTGCCGTAGTGGTCGTAAATCTTGTTTTAAAACCTTTTTCGATGAGAGACTACACTGGCGCCACCTATCGAGAGCCGTAAAACACTTTCACGGTCTGCCTATTTTCGACTTCTTTCGCGCATCATTTCTTCCATCTTGGCTTGAAAAGCATTTTGACACTGTTAATAACGACACACATACTACGTACGTCTGATCCTGAAAATGCCGCAAAACATTTGTTTAAGCAAACTGAAGTTCCAAGGTCACCTCATGGATGACTCCAGTGTGTTATCTCTGTTCTTTCATTTTTTTTTCTTTATTATTCTTTTGTTATTCTATTGAAATACACAATTGTTGCTTGTACCCCTAGCCGTGAAGGCTAGTCGCGGTTCCAACACTGGAAAAAAAGAAACTTTACAATGCGGCAGGCAAACAAAACAAACGTACGCACATGTCAAGGTATACACGAAGCAATGTGTACACTAATTGCAAAGTATAGACATGACATATGAAATTGAACATATTCATTGATATACAAATTATTTAGACACTTCCATAAGCATGTCAAAAGGTTGGGTTTACATTGTATGTCGGTGGGGATACCGTTCCACACTAGGGCACCCTTGAATTCAATAAGCCTGTCTTCATAAACATTTCTAGAAGGTGGCAAATTATACAGATTATTTGTTGCATCCCTCGTATTTCGTAATGGTATTTTAAATAGATGTATTGGAAGTGGGTCGTTATTTTTTTTAATATTTTAAAGACTGTTTCAGCTATCTTTAATTTGCATAGGAAGTCTAGTGGGGGGCAGCACGCCAACTGATCGAAAAAGAGGACTACTTGGTTTAGTACATCTAGAAGAAGTAATAAGTCTCAAAGCCCTTTTCTGTAATCGCCTGAGTGGCTCTAGATACGTGGTATATGTTCCGCCCCAAGACTCTATATAGTAGCTCAAGTGACTATGTACAAATGCAAAGTATAGAATGCGCAGTATAGAAAAATTAAAGAACTCCCGAGCCTTTAGCAGTGTGTAGCAACAACGTGCAAGTTTTGTAAATTTGTTTTTAATTTGGTTCTAACAGTGCATATCGGTTTCAAACAAGACACCTATATATTTGAAGCAGGAAACATGCAGCAACTGCGCGCTATCTAAGCATATATCTAGTTCTTCAGAATTTGTTCTTTCTTCTAGAGTGAAACACAGTGTACTTAGTTCTTTTAATGTTAAGTATGAGTTGGTTACTAGCGAATCACCTTAAGATCCTGGTACGTTCTTCGTTCACTTTACCTTGTAGTTTACTTATTGTGTCCCCTACAAAACTTAATGCTGTATTATCAGCCTATATGAGTGCTTCAGGGTGACAACAAACAGAAGGAAAATCATTGACCTGGTAAGAAAAGAAGAATTCGCCCCAAAATAAAGCCTTGCGGTACCGCTGTGAGTACTGTTAATGGTGTATAAATAAAATTATTAATCGTTACACATTATGTTCAATTAGAAAGATAACTTTTAACTAACTCTGATATGTTCCCCCTAAAACCATACTTACGAAGCTTGTTTAATAATATAGTGTGATTAACTGTATCAAAAGCCTTACTTATATCCAAATAAACAACCACATAAATTTTATTGTCATGAAGAACCTTACTAAGAAGCTGGGTTAACACAAGTACAACGGAAAAGGTAGATCTATTCGGCCCAGATTCGTGTTGACTAGGGCCAGAGAATATCGTACTTACTTATATATTCCTTAACGTATTTACAAAGTATTTTTTCAATAAATGTATTAATTATACCTAATTGGGATATTGCTCGATAACTAGACGGCTCGGAAGTATCTCCCTCTTTAAAAATGGGTACAACCTTTGCTATTTCAAGCTCATCAGGATATATTGCGCTTTTCAGTGAATGATTAAACAAATGTAGAAAATTATCGCCTACAATGTCGATATTATTTTTTATTAATTTAACTGGAACGGTATCGAGCCCGGCCGCTTTGTTTACTCGAAGACTTCTAATCGAAGACATAATTTCAGCCTTCTGAATTTTCTGTATAACAAAGGTATTAACAACCGAATTCGTTAACCTCGTGGAAACAATAACATTTGGCAACTGTGCTTCTAAAAGAGGACCTATGTTTGTGAAGTAGTCATTAAAACTGTCTACCGATTCTTTGTCAGCTACTTCGGGTTGCACAGGTCAATTTCAGCGAAGGCCGATTGCATGATTAACCATAGGCAACCTGCAATGCTGTTTGGTGCTATCTAGCGACTGAATCAAGAAATATGGGGTAGGCCTGGGAGTGGCGGCTGCATTGTTCAAGCGTGAGCTATCACTCTGGTGGCGCCGCTTAGCCTAGTGTCTGATGCAAAAAATACTGGGTAGACCAGGAAACCGTGATCGTATAACATGCCAGTGCGGCGGAAGCTATGACCTTGGCGGGCCAATCGGAACCTGACTACGTATCACCGGAGTACGCTTTTACAGCGAAGAAGTATGAGGATTTTCGCTGCGTCATGCTTTAATATATGTGTGTGTTGCGATCGTATACGTAGCGCATATCAAAGCCGTCGGCACGCAACATGAGGCTTATCGTTCCCCCTTTGCCAACTTACAACGAGACAGGGTATAACCGTGGGCTCTCACTCTGCCGATGTAGCCTGGCTGTTGCTGGCTGGCCATATCCGAAATCTTTTGTGTATTCCCGTCGGCTTGTTCGATATGCGGGGAGCAATATTTCCGTTTCTTTTTCCGCATAAAACAAATACATACGTTTCTTAATCACTTAAATTGTCATAAATATTACTTTATTTTGTTTTGCTTCCATTTACGATACCAGCTGTCTTTCTCTTTCAGTGCGCCTAAGATTTGACTCGTCATCCAAAGGCAGACCAGCTCTTCATATCTGTCGTATGCCCTAATTTCAGCGCTCTAGATTGCTGCATTTTTAAAAGTATGAACAAAGTTTTGATATTCATTGTTTATTCCATGATTATGCATACCATGAAAAGTTGTTCTAATATACTGCGTAGTAGGACATAGTTTATCTTGGTACATAATTTACGGAAACAATTCGTATTTACAAACAACTGGTTTTTGCAAGACAACAAAAAATAGACAGATGGTCCGATTTCGGATCAGAGTAAACTCCGGCACACACACCGCTGTCGATGTTACGAAGAGCGTGATCGATCGACGTACTCAAAGTGCTGGTAATGCGAGTGGGTTCACGTATAATATTGTCACGAACGGAGGTGACACGAAGACGAGCAGTGAACTGAAAAATAAAGGTTTAATACTATTTTAATAGGCGAACTTGTGCCAAACAAAATAAGTAAGGAAAGAGCGTCGAAACAGCAGAAAAGCAGGCGGCGATGCGGCGGCGACACAGAGAGCGCGAGCGAGACTGACTCGAAAAGGTCGCCGGCGGCTGCTTATCTACCGTCCGTCACTATCTCGAAAGATCGGCAAAGAAAGTTCGAGCGTCGCGCGCACGAGGCGAAAATGAACTGGAATTTTCGAGAACAAGAAAGCAGAGGGAAAGATATGTCTGGTGCGAGAATGAACGCGAATTTTCCAGAAGTCCGTGACAGGGCGTTGCTTTCTCGGGACTGCGGGCGGCATTACACCCCCCCCCCCCCTTTTTTTTTTTTTAAGTGCACCGTCCCGATGCAACGCGAAAGGAAAACAGAAATGGCTAAAAAATTACGGTGAAATGAAATAAACATAGAGTGTCGCAATCCTAACGCGTGTAGAACGGCTTGAGTCAAACTACGTGGACGACTTGGAGTCGTGGCTGGCGGCATGCTGATGGTCGGGTTCCGTCGGGGAGCACCTCGTAGTTCAAATCCCCAAGGCGGCGAATGACCTTGTAGGGTCCGAAGTAGCGTTTTAACAGTTTCTCGCTGAGGCCGCGGTGGCTAATGGGCGTCCACACCCGAACCCTGTCTCCGGGCTGGAACTCCACGTCGCGGCGACGAAGGTTGTACCGGCAAGCATCGACACGTTGCTGGTCCTTTATGCACAGGCGGCCTAGCTGGCGTACCTCTTCTGCCCGTTGGGTGACCAGCTGGGCGTCGTCAGTGCCGTCGTTCGTCGGGTCATGAGGCAGCATGGCGTCGAGCATCGTCATCAGCCGTGCACCAGCTGAAAAGGTGTAATGCCAGTAGTTTCTTGGATCGCCGCGTTGTAGGCAATCGTGTCGTAGGGCAAAACTTCATCCCACGTCTTGTGTTCCACGTCCACGTAAATCGAAATCATGTCGGCGATGGTCTGTTTAGTCGCTCCGTCAGCCCGTTGGTCTGCGGGTGGTATGCCATGGTCCGGCGGTGGTCGGTGTGGCTCAGGCGGACTATCTCTTGCGTCAGTTGCGCCATGAACGAGGAGCCTCGGTCCGTAATCAGGACTTGGGGAGCACCGTGTCGAAGGACGATAGACTCCACTAAGAGTTTGGCTACTTTCACGGTGGTCCCCAACTGGAGTGCTTTTGTCTCGGCATACCTGGTGCAATAATCAGTTGCCACGATCATCAAACGGTTTCCCTGCGTCGACCTCGGGAGAGGTCCAAGAAGATGCATTCGAATCTGCTGGAACGGGGCAGTCGGGGGCGCGATTGGTTGCAGGAGACGTGCCAGCTTCGTCGGTCGTTTCTTGCGTCGTTGGCATTCGTGGCACGAACGGACGTAGAGGTGGACAGTCTTCGGGAGCATTGGCCAGTAGTACTTTTCTCGGACCCATGCTAGAGTCCTCCTCTAGCCAAGGTGACCAGATGTCAGGTCGTCGTGGCAGGCTTGGAAGATCTCATATCGAAGCAAGACTAGCAGCAATCACCAGGAGCCACGTCGAGTTGTTATCCCCGAAGTTCACATTATGGAGAATACCTCTCCCGACGGCGAATCTTGGCACATCACGTGAGAAGGCCCAAGGAATGGTAGCTCCTCGTCCCTCCAAGTGGTCCATCAGTGCGCACAGCTCAGGGTCGTCCTGATAAAGCGCTGCCATACCGTGAATGCTCACCGCGCCAAGAAAGTGATCGTCGTCGTCGTCGTCGTCGTCGTCTTTGGCACAGCCGGTAGCTGACTCGACAGGGGCTCTGGACAGGCAGTCGGCATTGCTGTGTTTTTGGCCTGACTTGTAGACCACGGTCACGTCGTACTCTTGCAGTCGTAGGCGCCACCGAGCAAGGCGTCCCGATGGGTCCTTCAGGCTCGCTAACCAACACAGCGCGCGGTGGTCGGTGACCACCCAAAAAGGACTCCCGTTAAAGTACGGGCGGAATTTCGTGATGACCAGACATTCCTCCTCAGTCGTCAAGTAATTGCGTTCTGCGCTCGACAGCGTCCGGCTAGCGTATGCGATTACGCGCTCTGCACCCTCTTGTCGTTGGACCAGTACCGCTCCCAGTCCTATTGCTGGCGTCCGTATGAACCTCCGTTTCGGCTGATTGGTCGAAGTGGCCGAGAATTGGTGGTGACTGGAACCGTCGCTTTAGCTCGTCGAACGCATGTTGTTGTTCTCCGCCCCATTCGAAGTTCACGGCGTCTTTCGTGAGGTGCGTGAGCGGCGCAGAAAGCTTGGCGAACCCTCGAACGAATTGCCAGTAGTACGCCCAAAGTCCCAGAAATCTTCGGACGGCCCTTCTGTCGGAGGGCGGAGGAAATGACGCTACGGCGCGAGTCTTCTCAGGATCAGGACTTACACCTACGTTACTCACAACGTGGCCTAGGAACTTCAGTTCGCCGTAGGTGAACCGGCACTTCGTCGGCTTGAGGGTGAGTCCTGCGGTCATGATTGCCTCAAGAACGGCCCGAAGGCGTCGCGAGTGCTCGTCGAATATGGCGGAGAATACCACGACATCGTCGAGATAAACGAGACGGCTCTGTCATTTGAGGCCTTACAGGACGGTGTCCATGACACGTTAGAAAGTTACCGGTGCCGTGCACAGTCCGAAGGGCATCACCTTGAACTCATACAGTCCGTCGGGCGTGACGAAGGCAGTCTTTTCACGGTCCCGTTTGTCGACTTCGATCTGCCAGTAGCCACTCTTAAGGTCCATCGACGAAACGTATCGAGAGTGGCGCAGCCGGTCCAGGGTGTCGTCGATGCGGGGAAGCGGATACACGTCTTTCTTCGTGGCCGCGTTGAGACGCCGGTAGTCAACGCAGAATCGAAGCGTTCCGTCCTTCTTCACCAATACGACTGCAGAGGCCCACAGGCTGCTCGAAGGCTGAATGATGTCGTCGTTGAGCACCTCTTGTACCTGTTCCTCAATGGCCTCTCGTTCCTTTGGACTACCCGGTACGGCGGCCGATGAACAGGGAGCGCATCCTCGTTGGTAGCGATGCGGTGTTTCGCAACTGTTGTCTGGCACACCCTCGACGTCACCGCAAAGCAGTCGCCGCACTCGGCGAGGAGGTCTCCGAGCTGTCGTCGTTCCCTGGCACTGAACTTGGGGTTAACGTCGAGCTGCGGTGGTGGTGTACCGTGCGGCTGACACGGCGAGGGCTCGTCGGAGATCGTGGCGATTTCGGCGTCGGCCCGGAGTTCTTCGACCTATCCTACAGCGGCACCTTTCATGAGATGCTGCGTCTCCGGTTGAAAGTTCGCCACAAGGACCACAGAATGTCCATCCTGCAGCTCCGCTCCGCCCCTTGCGACGCCTATTCCTCTTCCGAGAAGCAGCTGGGCGTTGCCGTCCAGAAGGACTTTCCCGCTGGCAGCTGCATCGGTCACGACGGGCAAAAGAGCACTCGACCGTGGCGGCAGGTTCACGTGGTCAGCAATGACTCGGACGGCGGCAGGCGTAGTTTTGGATCTCTCCGTGGTAGGCGTCGTTTTAGATCCCTCCGCGGCAGGCGTCGTTTTGGATCCCTCCGGGGGTAGAACGGGCTTTCTCAGCGTCAACCTGTTTGCTCAAAGGTCGATCACGGCACCGTACTCACAGAGGAGGTTCATGCCAAGGATGAGGTCTCTCAAACAGTCTTTGAGGACGACGAATTTCACGGGACAGGTCTCCCCGTGGATGTCCACGCGCGCAGTACACCTTGTCACTGGTGTGATGAGATGTCCGCCGGCGGTTCATATTTTCGGGCACTCCCATGGCGTCATCCCCTTCCGAAGGCGGCGAGAGAGCTTCTCACTTAAACCCGAATAGTCTGCTCCGGTGTCGATGAGCGGCTTCGCGTCGTGGCCGTGGATTACGTCGTTGTTATCGGACACTGTCGCAGAAGCTTCGCTCTGATGCGTGTCATCGCTAGTGGGGGAGCCCTCAGACTTTTGTGGGGGATATTGGCGTCGTTCGTCCTCGGCTATACCACCTCCCGGTAATGCCGCACTTAGTTTTCCTGGCGTTGCACTGGAGACAGGCTCTCTCGGCGGGACTGATGGACAGGTGATGCAGGACGTCGAGGTGAAAGCGAGCGAGCTCCTCGCGGTGCACTGGGTGCAGGCGACGGTGGACGGCAAAAATACTCGTCCATGTCTCGTATGCGCTCACCGTACCGTAGGCGCAGGTCGTTCGGGTGGAACCCGCGCAGCCCAAGTTGTCGGTAGAAATATCGACGAAAGATATGTTCGGCTTCCCCGCAATAATAACAAAGCGGACGTCGGTCGGCCGCTCGCCACACGTCGGTTTTTCTCAGTGAGGGTCGCTCCGAGGCCTGACGTACTGCCGTTCTTCGCGACGTTGGGAGTACTGCGGCGCTGGAGGCTCACGGCGTGGTGGCGCCGCAGTTTGTCGCAAGCTTGCGGCTGTCGTCTGGCTATGCCGGCGTAGGTCAGCGTCGGTTCCTCGGGGGATGGCACGTCGACTGGTGGCTCAGGCTGCAAGGCCGGCTGTACCTCGTCGCTTACAATCTCGGCGACTGACAGCGACGCCGGACGCTCAGCAGTGGGGAGCAGCTTTCGGAGCTCCTCTCAGACGACGTCTCGGATCATGTCGCGAAGTTCGTCGGCACCAGTGCTGAACTCGGAGCGGGCCGAGGCCAAAGTTGAGACGTTGCTGAGCCGATGGCAGTGGCACGCTCCTGCCATATCCTCTTTCACGAAGAATTCAACACCGTGGAAGGGAGGAAAATATGTATCCGGTTAATAAGAGCCGTTTTATTCTTTTGAAGCCATGTTTCACTTACAGCAATTATATCGTATGCCTCTTGGTGCCGTGAAATACATGCAAGCAGTTGATTTAGATTTTTTTTTCTTAGACTGCGTACATTGCTATGAAGCATAGAAAAAGAATCATGGTTTAGCATTAAATTTTTAACCTGTTGGAGAGTGTAACGCATGATGGTCCTACGAGCCCAGAACAAGGCGCTTGCATTATAACGGCTACACTCTCGCAAGGTCCCCTTCACACGTCACATATGTAAGAGGTATTAAAGGGATCCTGAATCGAAACCTAAAACATACACAAAAAAAAAATCAAGTGATAAGTCAAATAGGATCAGATAAATCTATAATTGATAATCGCCCTGTTTTAAACGGATGGCTATATTTTTCGTTCAAAATGCCTGGATTTTGGCGAGCGCGTCAAAATCAGTCGTCGAAGAGCGCGATGCATTTCGGGAGATCCAGCAGATCCGGCGCGGTTGGTCTTGACGTCATCATGCCACGGAGGGCCAAGCGTACCGTAGTTATGAGTTTTGCCACTTGGTGACGTCAACCCGTTACAATCTCGCTTAGTCTAAGTACCCAAGGGCTGCAGCATATGGCGGAGACGGCGGAGCTGCCTTGAGTGTGCAATGGCCGACCAACGTGACGAGAGCGGTGGGTATGATGACATTAATGAGGACGAAGGCGCCACTACATCACCAGTGGCCATGATGGCCCAGAAACAATTCGGCCTCGAGCCGTATTTGTATGTCCGGTCTGCCTTGGCATCGTCGTCCGCAACAGGTAACAGAGCTTATTCACGAAACGACCTTACTACAAAACTTATAAAATCCGTATTTCATTAGCGAAATTATCGAAAGTCTTTCGTGCGCTACGATTAAATCCTACGACCACGCATACGACAGCTGCAGAGGTTTGCGCACTTTTTATGATCAAATCCATATCGCCGGTACCACCGCTGGCTTACGTCGACGCTACGACCAACCTGCATTTCATTGTGTTCTCTGCGCGCGTCCCGACTTCAAGCATCACGAGAAAAAAAAAAAGTACTTGATACTGAACGCCGCGCCGGAGGCAAACACTATACCCACCTATGCCCGGAAAGGTTACAACAACAACGGTCCCATCGAAAAAGCGACCGCCAAGGATTATCTGGGAACGCTAGGCTTAGCAAAACACTTCTACGACCGGGGAGAAGGCCATCTATCTGCACACGACCGGCTTTCTTGCTGAGTGGAATATGCCCATGCGACCTTTGTGGGCCCTTCTCGTATGAATTGTATGAACCCTGACCTTTATTTTGGGTTAAGCAGGCCAGCTTTTCAACTCGTCGTCTCTAGCTTGTTTTCAGATGCAGCGGTGGCGAACTCTGTCGTGGAAAAGGGACACTCTCCTCGATTCTATCTCTTTTTTTGTGTGTGCAATAAAGCTCTAATAAACGCCATATGAATTGCCTTCACAACAAGGGTACGTACAGTTTTTTCAGCAAAGCTGTATATGACTCGTTGGTCGGGTTTCTTCGTGTCCGTCGACAGAACAGTAACAAAAAACTATCGCGCGCGCCTTATTATCTCTCATGTTGCTATTACACTCGTTTCAATATGATAATCACAAAGCAAATGTCAAAACCGCATGGTATATGATAAGGCGCGCGGGTACAATGCGAAGCACGTAGCAATCCCCGCATGCATTTCTCGGTAATGCAGTTGCATAAGCTGCCACGGCAACGGCAGCGTACGACGTCTTTCATATATAAAGCAAATTTGGTTCAGTGCGTTTACTTTTTTTTCGTCGATCATTTGGTATCGTGCAGTGGGCAGTCGTTACAGGTGATACCATAGCATTGCTGGCCAGCCACCTTCACAATGTGGATTGGAGCCCCAACATTTTTTTTTTTTTTTAGTATGTCCATTTTATTCCGAAATGACGGTATGCCAAAACATGTCGAGTTAGAGCAGTTGTTGGGAGCTACTCAACGCCGGTCCAATCTTTCTTTTCCGACTCACTCCGGCTCGACACGCGGAGCATCTTTTGTACCCGTATGGGTTTCTGTGACATTCGGCGTTGAATGTTCGGAGCCTTGAACATTCGTAACTCGATCAGACGACTAGGTTCTCAAACGAATAAAAGAACAGTCCGCTACCTGGAATCAAACCTGGAGCCTCCGCGCGACAGCAATGCACGGTGACCATTAGGCCACGCACGCGCTCGCTTGGCGACGCGGGGGGCATTACTCCCCCCTTATAAATGCGCATGGTCTCGATACCGCGCGCCATGAAGCAAGACAGCAAAACCAGCAAAATGAATGGTAAAGTTCGAAGGTTTGTAAAACAGTCCTGTCGAGCGTAGTTCCGCTTGAGGCACGACCTGGACGACTTCCGGTCCTGGAGGGCGGCGCGATGAAGTCCGTGTTTCGTCGGGCACCACCTCGTAGTTGAGATTCCCGAGTCGACGAAGCACAATGTAGGGTCCGAAGTAGCCTTTTAACACCTTCTCGTTGAGACCGCGGCCACGAATGAGCGTCCCCACCCACACTCTGTCTCCGGGTTGAGAGTGGACATCGCGACGACGGCGGGTGCACCGTCCCGCGTCAGCACGTTGGTAGTCATAGATTCGCAGGCGGGCGAGCTGGCGTACCTCCTCTGCTCCTTAAGTTATGAACTGGGCGTTGTTGGTTCCGTCGTCTGCTGAATTGTGGGGTAGCATTACGTCGAACGTCGTTGTCACCTTTCTGCCAAGCCCCAGCTGGAATGGTGTCATTCGGATGGTCTCTTGAACTGCAGTGTTGTAGGCAAACCTTACGTACGGCAATACTTCACCCCTTGTCTCGTGCTCGACGTCGACGTACATGGTGATCATCTCGGCGATGAACATGTTGAGCCGCTCCGCCAGTTCATTGGTCTGCGGATGGTATGCCGTGGTCCGAAGGTGTTCGGTGGAGCTTAGATGAAGTTTCTCCTTGGTCATCTCCGCCATGAACGATGACCCTCGATCTGTATTGGGGACATGAGTAGCGCCATGTCGTAGGACCACGGACTCAACGAAGAACTTGGCGACTTCCACAGCAGTCCGGACGTCGGTTCGTTGTGACATGCTTCAAAGGTCTCTCGAAGGTCGGTCGGGATTACCAGCAACAACAGCGAGTTGTTGCCCCCGAAGTTCTCTTTGTAGACTACACCTTGCCGAATGGAGAAGGTGGGAAAGGCTTGTGAGATGACACGTGGCATGGTACTCCCGCGTTCTTCCAGGTGCTCTCTTAGTGCACACAGCTCAGGATCATCTCGTTGAGCGGCCTCGTTGCCCGAAATGCCAGTGTGCGAAGGCAACCACTGAAAGGTTAATTGCCAGCCCTTTGCTTGTAAGCTTCTCGCTACGTGCGCGACAAATCGAACGTATTGCGGTGCGTCTTCAAGACGATCTAGCTGTTGCAGCGCCATCCTAGAGTCTGTGAAGATTAACGCTTTGCCACATTGAGGGAGGTTGCTAAGAGAGTCAAGGGCAAGCCAAAGTGCCACAAGTTCGGCAGTTGGCGCCTTCTTGCACTTGAAACAGTACCACTTCAAGTTTTGCGTTACTTGCGTTCTTGTGAATCTCAGTTTTCGCATCCTGATCAAAGTGTCCACTGAACAGGAGTCTGGAGTCTGCTTCAGCTCGTCGAATGCCTGCCGCTGCTCTTCGGCCCATTCGAACTTCTCTTCGTTCTTCTTGAGTTTTGTGTGCGTTACAGAAATCTTTACAAAATCCCGAACGAAGCGCCGATAGTATGCATATAATCCAAGCAATCTTCGCATGGCCTTACTGTATGTCGGCGCTGAAAATGCCGCGACAGCCTGACTTTTTATTTATTTATGTTAGTACCCCCAGGGTTACTAGGGCATTATAGAAGGGAGGAAAAATATACAGCACCAAATTCAATAAAAACAAAATTAAATACAAACGATGCAAATCAGGAGCAGTCAATGTTAGTATAAACAAAGATGGTTATCGCAGTTTCGAACAAATCAGGTAATGAAATGGACACAAAATATGCGGAAAGGGGGTTCCGCTCGGAAGACATTTTGTGTATGAAAGATTCAATGTAGGCGTTGGTACAACACTGATAAAATCCTACTTTGCATTGATGGTCAAGGAGAGCTGAGATATGCGGGGGAGGAAGAAGAAACTTTTCTGTTAGAGTTGGGTTAGGGAGATAACTTTTGTGAAAAAGACAGACGAGAAGCTTTCAGACGCAAAAACAAAAAACGCAGAGACAAATTATTTTTCATAGATGAGACACTTGCAGTATGGTGATAATTAGAAATGCTAAATCGGGCGCCGTAATTTTGCACGGCCTCAATGTTAGATACAAGTGTTGGGTGACCGGGACCCCAGATTGCTGCAGCGTATTCTAATTTTGAACGTACCAGTGTTTTTAAATAAAAGTAACTTTAATGACACGGGGGCTGATGTAAAATTTCGTTTTAAGTAACCAAGCATAGTGTTGGCATTAGCAGACATGAGATTAATGTGGATGCTCTAGGACATGTTCTGGGTAATATGAACACCAAGATATTTGTACGAAGAGTTGCAAAAGAGAGCTACCGAGGTAGTATGTCAGTGGTGAGGAGTTACATCGAGTTGCACTCATTGCTTTACATTTCTTTTATGTTAAGAGTCATAGACCATGTGTTACACCACTCCAAAACAGCATCGAAACTTGTTTCAAGTAGTAGGGCACGAGATTCGCTAGTAATTTCGTGATAGATTACACAGTCGTCAGCAATTATCCAAGGAGCGGAGGACCGACCACAATGGCCCCAAGTTGGGCGCCATTGTGGTCGGTTTGCATTGCTGCATACCCGACCCGGAGGAATAACCCGGAGCCAACGGTTTCAACAACAAGAAACTACATTTAATGGGACATGGATGAGACGATTAACATGGTTACCAGCGGCGCCTGAGTCCAGGCAGCGACTCCCTGTGCGCCGCCTCTGATGCGCCTTATCAAGGCGGCGCACGCGATGGGCGCGTGGCTGGCGTGGCATCGCCGCCACGCCGTAAAAGTTCGGCACCTTTGCCTCGCAGTCGGTAAACCGGGCTGGGGAGCCACTAGGGTTCCCACAGGCTATAGAAGATAAAAGATTCTGAGGTAAGTCTTTATATTAAGTAGAGACAAAAGAGAGCCTAAAACAAACCCTTGTGGGACACCGGACGATACTGCACTGAGGTGAGACTTAGCTTGTCTAGTAGAGACAAACTGAGTCCAATTTGTGAAAAAGTTTTCAATCCAAGAAAACACATTGGGGTCGAGGTTATGTTAATTTTATGAAGTAAAAGCTTGTGATAAACCTTATGGAAAGCTGTGCAGAAATCAAGAAACACGCAATTAACCTGGGATCCTCGATCGAAAATAGAAAGGAGATCATTAGTGAAAGACAGATGTTGGGCTACAGAGGAAAGAAATTTACGTAAACCATAATGAGGGAGTAGGAAATTTTCGTAGATCGCTTTCGCCGTCCTGCAAAGCTCTCCGCAACACGCACGCTACCCGGAACTCTATAGTCAAGGCCATGGGCGTGCAGGCGCATCAGCGGCTTCTTCGTTGCGGAGGGCTTAGCGGAGTGGGAAACGTGGTTTACGAAAACTCCCTAGTGTAAAAAATGTGTTAGCGTCTAGGGAATGAACAATGTGCGAATAAACGATATGCTCTATGATTTTACATGGTGTACTAATTCGTGAGATTGACCGGTAGTTAAAAGGACTATGTTTGTAACCTGACGTATGGAGCGGAACCTCCTTCCCTATTTTTTAATCTTCCGGAAGTGTAGAAAGGTTGAGTGACTGCTCTAAAATTTGGAAAAGAAAGATAGCGCTATACATTTTGGTATTTTTCAGAAACATAGACGTTATACATATAATATATATATATATTGTCAACACCTGAAGAGCAAGAGGCTTTTTGATTTTCTATTAGCCTAAGTATACCATCAAAACTAAACACCAAAGGGTGAACAGGCAGAAAGCTGTGAGAAGGGTAACTAGGGAGAAAAAAAAACAGTCACAAGAAACGGTGCTTACAACAAAAAAAAAAACGTTATAATCATTGGAACACTGACTATTCGGTATGACATCACCATTTAGATCAGTTAGTAATATTCACGTTTTTTTGGCTCCGTTCACAATATTCCAGAAACGTTTCGTGCTTTGCAACAACATGGAAGGTTGTGTATGACTGAAGAAAGTTGTTTTGGCTTCCACGATAGCTGTTTTATAGGTTTCGGCTGCACAGCGATAAGATTTCCATTGTTTTTCACGGTTAGGAATTTTCGACGATCGCAATAGACGTTTCTTTTTATTGCATAATTTTTTAAGGGCGACATTAAACCAGGGGGAGGCGGGGTTTAAAGTGACAGATCTAAGCGGAATGAAAAAGGAAATGAGTGAGTTCACTTTACTTTTACACCTAATCCGATTATCGCCAACGGAGCGCTGGTCGAACTTATGCAAATATTTATCAAGATATCGAGCTAGCTCGCTGTTGGTTGTGTCAAATTTAGCCTTGCTATGATCAAAGAACTGCTTGACACCTTGGTGGGAAGCCCACAGAGTTGTAAGTAGATTGAAATGTAACGTCGATTGATCACTCATGCCTGGTAAATAAGTAATAAGAGATAAGATATAAAGTAGTAGTAAGAATAAGGTCTAATACATTGGAAGCATAATCAGTAATACGGGTAGGTTCAGTCACAAGCTGAAATATGCTAAGACCAGAAAAAAAGTTAAGGAAGTCTAAATAAGGAGAAAAGTTGCAAGTAGCAGAGGGCAAAGCTCCGGACAAATTAATGTGCGGAAGAATAAAATCGCTTGAGAGGAACAGCGGTGTCTGTGGAAATCAATAACAAAGAACATTCAGATCATGTGAATGCCTAAAAAAGCTTTTAGATCTGTCAGGCGGTCAATAACATTCGCACGGGATGGCACTCTTATAGGCACACTCAAGTTGCACACAGACACGTTCGAGTGACGTAGCAACATTTAAATGAAGAGATTCTAGAGATTCGTTCACTGCTATTAAAACCCTGCCCCCTCTTTTCTGATGACCAGTAACCGCGATAAAAGTTAAAGCACTCATCGCACTTCCAGATTGCACTTTTCCGAACTGTACTAGAAAGCCAAGTTTCTACCAATACCACAATATTACTATATGACGAATTGATTAGCGACGCCGAATCATCACGGTTTCGAGTGACACTTCGGATATCAGTAAATAAAACTGGGATTTCACAAGGAAAATGAGCAAGACCATCACTCTGATTATTCTTTTTAAACATGACTGTAATATCGTGGAAGTGTTAGTAACTTCAACGTCGCGAATTTCTTTGCTCGGAGTGTAACTGGGGCGTACTTCACGGACGCAGTTACCGTTGGGACAGTAGAAATAACACCTATTGCTAACATATAGCTTAGTATGGCGTGGTTTAAAAATTTTATTTCTCGCCTTACCTAACTCAAGTAGTATTTATCTGACATTGCGTGTTTCGATGGGGATGTCTTCGGGAATGAAAATGTTGGTACCGCGAATTTAGGGTTTAGAAATTTACACTTTTTCTTTAGTCTTAAAAGACGAAAACTTTACAATAATCTGACGGCACTTGTCGGAGCTAAAACACTGCCAAGCCTATGTGCACGGACAAGACTTTCAGAGGAAATGCCAGAGTGAAGCTTGCGTTTTATTATTTCTTATAGTTTGACTTCTAACATCGACCACGTTTCAGACTGCGAATCGGGGATTCGATAACATATTAGGTTCAATATGCGGGAACGGTCTTCTATTCCGATAATGTAGCGCGTAGACTGGCGTTTTTTTGTGTTTTTTTTTTGGCAAAAGAGTCGTCTGTTTGCCCTATCGCATTTAATTCCTGCCGCACGGTGCCGACACTGTATATGTCTTGTTCTACGGTACTGAGTCTGCTCTGGGTGTCGGTCAGCTTATTTGCAATTGACTTTCGATTGTTCTTGATGGCACCCACAACGTCAAGAAGCGTGGATTGCCCGACCTATCGTCTAACTGAGCGGGCGGTAAGGTATTTAGGTAATGAAATCATATAGGCCATTTGTTTTCTTTCACATCCTATGGGGTACCGGGATTTAGCTCGATGTCACCGACACAAAGTAACCTGAGGTCCGATACAAGGACTCAAACACACTCTTTAAAACATGCCAAAAGCACTTGGCATGGAAGTACCACGTGACAGAGGTTTTCATACTTTTTACAGTACAAAGATGGAAATAAAGCAACCTGCAAGAAGAATCAAAGAGGATTATACGACTACATTGCTGGCACGTTCACATGCCTACTGGAGGGTAAAGGAGGCTGCCAGTTGCTTTTGACTTGCGCCGAGAGTAATGTCGATGTTGCTGCAGATTACCCTGTGAATGGCTGATGCACATCCACGAAGCCGCCAGAAAGCAACTTGCTGGCCAGGCGAAGCCAAAGTCAGATGGTAGGCTCGCTGAAGCGCGAACGTTATCGCCGGCACGGCCCGAGAGTGACGCAGACAGGCTTACGCAAAGAAGCGCAACGAACTGCATGGAGAAGCGAAAACGATTAAACGACTGCAGTGCTCGTACGTTCACATGGCCACTTTAAGTTTTTCTCGGTCTGGGCGGACGCCTTCGTTAGTAACCGCGTAGCCTAGGAACTTCAGTTCCTCATAGGCGAACCGACACTTTGACGGCTTGAGGGTCAGTCCGGCGGTTTCTATGGCTTAGAGAACGGCTCAAAGTCGTCGCAAGTGCTCGTAGAAGTCGCTTTAAAACACTGCGATGTTGTCATTGTAAACAAGACAGCACTGCCACTTCAGTCCGGCCAGCACGGTGCCCATGACACGCTGGAACGTTGCTGGCGCCGTGCGCAGTCGCGTAGTTCATCACCCTGAGCTCGTACAGTCCATCCGGCGTGACGAAGTCTGTTTTCTCTTGATCCCATTCGTCGACTTCGATCTGCCAGCAGCCGCTCATCAAGTTCATCGATCAGAAGTATCGAGAGTGGCGCAGCCGGTCAAACTTGTCGTCGATGCGGAGGAGTGGATAGACGCCTTCCTTCATCACCGCGTTGAGCAGCCGGTAGTCCACGCAGAACCTAAGCGTTTTGTCCTTCTTAACCAGTACGACTGGTAAGGCCCATGGACTGCTTAAAGGAAAGATTATGTCGTCGTTTAGCATCTCTTTAACTTGCTCCTGGATTACCTCCCTTTCCTTTACAGAGACTCTGTACAGCGATTGATCCACAGGGAGGGCGTCGTCCTCAGTAACGATGTGGTGCTTCGCAAAGGCGGTTTGTCGCCCCTCCGACGACATCGCAAAGCAGTCGCTGTGATCGGCGAGGAAATTTCTCAGCTGCCGTCGTTTCGGGCCCGGAAGCTTGGGGTCAATGTCGAGCTGCGCTGGTGACGTGCGGGGGTGGCGAGGACTCTTTAGTAGTCGCGGCGATTTCGGCGGTGTTCCGGAGTTCCTCGGCTTATCCTGTATAGGCTCCCTACGGGAGCCAGAGTTGCGCGTTCATCCCCGTAGTGCCGTCTTTCCTACATAGCATGTTGATCCTGCTCCGCACGTGACTGAATTCGGCGAATAGCGGCGCCGCGCGTTCGAGGCGCGCGGCGTGCTCAAAAGCTGCGGAACGTACGCCGGGGCGCGTGCAACGTCAACTTTGCTGCACGGCATTTGATCCGGCTCCTCACGTGATAAGATCCAGGCGAATAGCGGCGTGGCGGCACGTAGAAAACAAACGCGCAACTCTGGCTTCCGTAGAGAGCCTATATAGGAACTCTACCTCGCTTGGCCCACAGCGGCATGTTTCGTGAGGTGTTGAGTTTCTTGCCGGACGGTTGGTCACGAGGACCACAGTTGGCTCATCCTGAAGTGCAGTTGCTCCTCTCTCGACGCCTATTCCTCTTCCTAGGAGCAATTGCATGTTGCCATTCAGTACAACTTCGCCGCAGGTAGCTGCATTGGTCATGATGAGTACAACAACACCTGATCGCGGCATCAGGTTCACGCGGTCGGCAGCTACTCGAATGGTAACTGACGTTGTTCGGGGTTTCTCTAGAGGCGGAACGGGGGTCCGCAGCGTCAATCTGCTCTCTCCAGGGTTGACGACGCCGACGTATTCACACAGAAAGTCCATGCCAAGAATGACGTTTCTTTCATCGTCTTGTAGAATGACGAACTTCACGGGACACGTCTCGCTATGAATTTCGACACGAGCAGTCGATCCCCCTCCCAACAAACGCTATGAGGTGTCCTCCAGCGGTTTGTATTTGTGGCCCATCCTATGGTGTCACTTTCGAAGGCGGCGAGAAAGTCTCCCACTCAAACCTGAGTAGTTTGCTCCGGTGCCCACGAGTTCTGATGCGTCGTGGACGTCGATAACAACGTTTAGGTTGTTGGGCATGGTTGCAGGAGCGTCGTTGCGACACATGGTGTCGGGGGAGTTGGGGCGTTCCGGCGTCCATGAAGGCTGTGGGCGTCCAGGGGATTCTAAGCATTTGGCTCAGGTTTCCCCTTTAACAATCACGAATGGTCATCTTCACCAAGAGGGGGCCGAGGGCAACTGGCCACGTGAGCGGTGCTCCGCCACTGATAAAGGACCGCCGCAGCGTATGCGCAGGTGCTGTTGGATCGCGGCGCAGGCGATAGTGGTCATTAAATACTTACGTGTTGTTGAACCAGTGTGCTCTGTCATTCCCCGAGACGGGTAGCAGCAAGGGAATCGCCACAAGGCTCTTTACTTTGGTCGTCTTCGGCAGCGCCACCTCCAGGCGTTGCCGTGGTTAGTTTTTTCGGCGACGCAGGGGACACAGGCTCTCTGGACGGGGTTGGGGCGCTGGAGACGCTGTATGTGTGTGTGATAGACGTTGTAAAAGTAGATGAGGGGAAGAGGAGAGGGCCGATTGTAAATGCGCACCGGGCACGTTGATGACTGGCTCGCTGGAGACGCTGAACGTCTTGGCGATGGTGAGCGGGATTCACGGCGGAGAGGCAGCGCTGAGGATGGCGAACTTCGGAGGTAATCCTCGATGTCACGAGGGCGTTCGTCACACCTTGGGCGCGAGTCGTTCAGGGGGAACACGCGCAGCCCAAGTTGACGGTAGGGGCGTCGAGGGGAAACGTGGTCGGCTTCACCGCAGTGAGAGCAGATGGGTCGTCGCTCCGGTGTCCTCCATACGTCGGTTTTTCTTGGCGCCGGTTGGCCTT
This sequence comes from Ixodes scapularis, assembly GCF_016920785.2. Classification (NCBI taxonomy): domain Eukaryota; kingdom Metazoa; phylum Arthropoda; class Arachnida; order Ixodida; family Ixodidae; genus Ixodes; species Ixodes scapularis. The sequence continues at coordinate 45,815,836 of NW_024609879.1, read as the reverse complement.
GGCGGTCGTACTGATGTCGTTCATCGTGGAGTCGGGGGGTGCAGCTGCGTTGGTGAGTCCCGTCGTGGCGCCACTGGGACATGTCAAGCAGCTGGCGGCGCTCATCAGGCCATTGCGCCGTAGGTCAGCGTCGCCTTTTGGGTGCGACCACGGTAATAGGGGTACCTGGCAGGTACGCTCGCTTAACCTCGTTTCGAACAACCTCGGCGATGGAGATTGAGGCCGTGCGCTCAGCAGCCGCAATAAGGCTCTTAAGCTCCTCCCGGACGACGTCGCGGATGAGCTCATGAATGCCCAGAACGCTGTGTTCAAGGTTGCAAGAGGGGCTGCGGAACCGCACTGACGTCAGGTAGTTCTTGGTAATGGCTGGCACTGGCGAGAAGAGCACGCTCGATGTTGGTGGCTTCCGTGATGAAACCCTCGATGGTCGTAGGTGGGTTCCGCACAAGGCCCCCGAAGATGGTCTTTTTCACACCTCGCATTACAACCGCGAGCTTCTTTGCTTGGGGGGGGGGGGGGGCGGGGCGTCAGGACCCGCGCAGTAGCTGAGCCGAAAAACATCGACAAAGCTAATGACGCTCTGGTTAGGGCCTTGAACCCTCCCTTGATGAAGCTCTTCGGTGAGTGTTGGTGAATGTATATCGGAGCTCAGCCTTGGGTTGTTCTCAGGAGGAGACAGATGTTTCGTGGTTCTCAAACCAGTTTCGTGCCCTTGCCTCTGGGGCGAAGAAAACTTTCTGAAGTCACTGCTTTGCGGTCCACCCGTTATGGCGGGCCACTCGTTCGTACTGCTGGACCCAGTCGTCGATGTCTTCGCAGCTTTCGTAATGGAAGGGAGTCGGTGTCTAAGAAGCGACGGGCAGGCAGACGACGGTAGGTGAAGCTGTGGACTGCGTCGTTGGTGTGGCCATCGTTGGCTTTGTTTGTGCTGCCTTTTCCGGAAGGAGCTCAAACACAGGAGTTTGGTACCGATGTCGGCGGCTGTCACGAAACTCGGGTCTGTCAACAAACATTCTCACTCAAATCGGGATCGCTGAACGGGTTCTCGGGGGTGTACTCTTCAAGGGTTGCATACCACGCGCCTCCACCAAAATATCACGAGGGACAAATGATGAGGCGGCGAATAACTGGAAAAAATAAACGTTTAATGGGGCGAACTTGTGCTCCCAAAACATAAAAGAAGAAATTTAGCGTTGCAGGCATCGATGTCTGCAAAACAGCAGAATCGAGCGCTGGAGAGACACTGACTCCAGCTCGCCACGCGTAGCACCTTTCGTACCCCCGCGGGTTTCTAGAACATTCGACGTAAAACGATCGGCGCGTAGACCGTTCGTAACTCAATCAGACGACAACTTTCTCCAAAGAATAAATGAGCAGTCCGCTCGATGCAATCAAATCTGCCTCCGCGTGACAGCTATGCACGGACACCACTCGGCCACGCACGCGCTCGTTCGGCGACGCGTGTGGCAATATGAACTCCAGGTGCTATGAGCGAGGCGACCAACGTGATGACAACAGGCAGGAGAAGAATCAAGGTATAGATGGACAGGAGGGCGGTGGAAGGAGAGTCCTATGAAGACGGCATTTTGATCCTGTTAGGTCACAACTCGTATATCGGGTGAGTTTCAATACGACAATTTCCAGAGGCGCTTTGTATGCTTCCTTCTTCAAATTATCGCGAGCTGAAATTTCCTGGACCCTTTTACGAGGAAGTCCTGCTACCTACCACAAGGTTTTCATATTAAACTTGTGGGAATATTGGATTATCCTCTCAGGCCTCACCCTTGGGTGTCCTAACTCTGCGGCTTAACGCTGAACCGCGGAAGCGGACTCGTCATCGCGACGCCCGCTATGCACTTGAAGCGCAAGTAAAACACAAGACACGTTGATAACAGCAAAAACGTTTATTCAGACATAACAATAATAATAACAACAGTGCTAAATCGCAGGCGGCCGCCGTCAAAACCTGAAGCATCCGACGGTCGACAGGTCACTCACGGAGGACTTTGATCCCGGGAGTGAACGTCCCGGGATCAAAGTCGCACCGAACTGAAGCTGCCGCGCCGCCTGGAATCCCAAACCCAAGAAAGAAGTTTTCACCGGTTTCCGTTCGCTTTATTGGGATACCCGCGGCTAAGCGACCAATAGGAGTGACGTCACGTGCACCTATTGTTCGGAGATTCGAAGATTTTCACTCGTAAGGAAAGAGAAGGGCCGCCCCATCGGTATACGGCGCGGCCAGCCTTCTCGCTGACTCGCCCACGTGGTCGCATCAGCAACATTTTAAGTGTCATGTCAAGTGTTATGAGCCATGGTTCTAACGGCCCCAATTTAGGCTGTAGAAAACATCTGGACTATCATTCGTATCTGCTCGCGCAAGTAACTTTGTCAGCGCTGTGAAACCTATGCTAGCCTTGACAACGTCAAGGAATATCTGAATATTTGATGCTAAGAATAAGCACGCAGCTGACTTCAGAGCTACAAGCAGTTCATTTTAGCGAATACTGAAGTTTTAAAATAGAACACCCCAACGCCTTGAGTGCCCCCCCCCCCCCCCCCCCTTCCCCGAGCGGCTTGGGGTGTCTCACTAATGGCGCATTCACGCTGGAAACGGATCCGCGTTCGAGAAGCGGTTGCGGATGCAGTTTACGAGCGACCCCGTTCAGACACACCGAGAGGCGGTTGGCGGTCTCTCGGCGATTACGCGTGACCTTTTGAGACTTGCGTTTGGCAACCCTGTATTACAATCCAAAATCCACTCTAATCGACAACCCAAAGCCAAAACTTTGAGATTTTGGCACTCTGAAGATTTGTCTCCGAGATGTTCGCACGCATCAGGAGTTCAGGCAGCGAAAAAAAAAAGCATGGACCCGCCAAACACGCCTGTGATTCCTTCGACTTCGCCCACAAGCAAAACCCAGCTAGGCGCGCCTTGCTGACTCAGAACAGGATGCCCCCAATTTTTTCTTCGAAATGGGCCCTTCCTGCATGAATAGCTGACCTTGCTTTCGGGATAGAAAGCCAGTTTTTCCCCCTCGTTTTCTCTTATCAGTTTCGAAGTTGTGATAGCTGGGGTGGACCGTGGTGCAGGGGAATGTGTTCGGTGCTAGCCGGTCGTGGCTTCGTTAGAGGCGGACTCTCCTCTCGTCTCTCGCACGTCGATCGAGTCTACTGTTTGTTTGACATTAAGCTCAAATAAACGCCGTATGGATTACCTCCGCATCGTCTGGTACGTACACTTTATTCCTTGAGTAGGTTCCCTTTATTTCTTTTGTTAGTAGTAAACGGTACAGGTCGAGCTAGTGCGTTGGCTACGCAATCAGGCTCACGGCGTCTCTATCGGCCTTCGCGGTGGTCATGCACGGTGTAGAAAGCCTTCAAATAGTTCACGCGACTATCTTAGTGGGTAGAAAAGTTGATATTTCGACCGATCAGGGGCGGGTTCCGACGTTCTACGGGCAGAGACGAACAACGCAGCGAGCTTCGGGCTGTGGCACCCGGAATGATAAACAAACTCTTACCCGAACCAAATCACCGGTGCGAAGCCCGTTGAAATTACGAGTCGATTCTTTTCACGGCGGATTCAAATGACGGACGTCAACATCACGTTTCTCCGTTGATTTGTCTGCTGTAACGCTTGGACTACAGCGCCTTGGACACCTCACCAGTGACAGGTGCCATCTTGTTTCGAAAGTCACTGACGTCACGTCAGCATCCCGTTGCGATTGGTTGCCGCTTTGCGGTTCGTGAAAGCGGTTGGTAGAAATCGGTCCCGAAGTGGTTGGCAAAAACGCGCTCCAACCGCTCGATCCTAGCCGCTTTGCGGTTGAGTACGCGCGGATCCGCTTAGCGCTTGCGGATCCGCTTCCAGTGCTTCCAGTGCGCAGTTTGACACCACAAGCTGTTTGGGAGACCCAAAGCGTGGGACCCTCTATTATAAAACTTTCCATCCGAAAATTTTAGACTCTCTCATTTACTTTCTATTGTGACATGTGTGCACTTGCGTACTCTGCAATATCTTTATTTTCTGCAGCTGTATTTCGATATTTATGGGAAGAGCAAACTTTTCAAGGCTTATGTTTAGGCCAAAAACAATAAACTTAGGCTCATAACTTGACCCGATAGTAGAAAAGAAAGGAAAGACACATAAAAAGAGACGATGTATGTTGTTCGAACCTTCTATGTCTTTCTTTTCCTTTCTTGTCTCAGTTGAAGCTATGTCAACTTCGACTGGGTCGCCTGCGCACTCAACCTTCTTTCGATCTAATGTCGCAAGTCAGACTTGTTCTGGGAAATGATCAATATACGTAGTAGCAGCTAAATAACGGGTTTGTACTGTTGACACGCATTTCTCTTTTTTTTTTTTTCATCACCATTACTTCCAGAAACGCTTGGATTGATCCTCGCTCAAGCGATGCAGGTAGATAGGGTAATCTATTTGTATTATATGCCCTAAAGAAAGCACTACCTGCACGACATTCGTGCGTAAAGAGATATTTCTTCCAATATATTTTGCACTTCGAACCCATTGCACGGCCGTCGCTATCTGTCACTCTGATATTATATTCAAAGGGTATTTCGTGCTTCATTGCAGTGAATGGTTAGTCTACGCTCCCAACCTGTTCGTGGTATATCGAAATACGGAAATTTCACGGGTTCATCTTTCTTCGGTCGTTCTTTAGAGAACGCATCAGCAGTTAGCAAACTTCGAGAAAGACAGCTTAGCTCCGCCTTTTCTTTTATACATACATTTTATGTATCGAGAATTGTCGCTGCCTACAATTGATGCCTAAACGCGGAAGAAGCGTCTCACCGCCACTACGGTGTTTATTAGTAACTACCACAGCTCGCACCTTGTGTCGGGGTTCATGGGCGTGTTCGGTGGACACCTGAAAGCCTCGGCAAACTTTGGGTAATTCTTCAGCGGAACGTTCACTCTCAGCTGCGCCGGGACAGAATACTTGTACTGAATCTGTCGCTGGAACAACCCTGGTCGGACGCTGTCGCAGTGCGAAACGGCGAAATTCACGAAGAATAGTTTGTCCGTCGTGAGTGATTCCAGACCGGGCACCCTTGTGTTGCGAGGCAGCGGCCTGGCCAGGTGCATCGCCTTCAAGTAGACGTCATGAAGAGGGGGCAGCACAGCGTTGTCCGCCACGTTGTCGTCGAGGTAGCAGTCCTCGTCGTAGTCGGATGCGAGGAGCGTTTGCGCCTCGCTCGAGTACTGGTCTTGGAAGCACCGAAGCCGCTTCTCAAACTGGTCCCTACTTTCGGGCGCCCACCAGCCCACCACCTGGTTCCGCGCGTTTACTGTAGAGCCTCTTCGATCGACCGCTGAAAACATTCCACGGAGTATCGCGGGAGCGATGAGGGGCACAAAGAGTGGATCGAATGTTTGCGAGATATTGTTTGCAAAGGCGATAAGACCGTGAGGAATAAAGAGAACGTTTCTTTCCGGTTTGTACTCCACGACGCCGGCCACGAACGCCGATGTCTGGTACCGGGCATCGAGGTCGAAAGACGAATTGGTGATCCAATAGAAGGACCGTGTTTCGTTCAAAAGCTTGTAGTAACCCAGCAGTGGGTTATTAGGAGGAAAGGCGCTCACAAACTGGGGGTAGTAAGCGTTCATCTCGGCTTCCGACTCCCGGGCTCCTAGAAATTCAACCCTGAGCTTGTCAATCTTCTGCGCGGCCGCGTCAACTTCAACCTGATTCAACCAAGGAGAACGGAGCACACTCTGCTTCATGGTTTCTCGTATAAGATAGAGCAGCTTGTTCATTTCCTCGTCGTAGTGCCAGGAAGGCGACGTCACGTTTTCCTTGCTGAACGTCATCCGAGCCAGCTTACGGATCCAGTGCGGGCACAGATCTTCCAGCATGTGTAGGCAAGCTTGCAGCCGGTCGGGAACGGTCTCCACGTAGTTGTCGTGACTCAGCGGGATCAGAAAATCAACCTCGTTTGGAAGCAACGGTGAAAACTTGACCATGAGGGTGTACCCAACGTAATTCAATAGCGTCTTGAGGGAAAATTTGCGGAGTGTCAAGGCGAGTTTTGAGACATACTCCTTGTCCAGGCAGATAACACTGGACTGCCGATGAAACTGTACGCCGGCGTCTTCCATAATAAAGTTAAGGTACGTAAGCCAGTGCCACATGTTACGTCGCTGAAGCTCTTTGATCGTCGACGTTCTGTTGTCAAACGGCGTGAACCTTCGGGGAACCACAATCTGAAGAAGTCTCTGCTCCAACTGGACGATGTCTTCGGCCGCTTTGGACATGTCGTGATCCGTGAAGATTGACAGCAGTTTCTCGATGCGTTTCGCGTAGTCGGCAACCGATTCGTTGGTGTAGATGAGTTGGTGTCGCTGAAGAGGCAGCTGAGGCGCCTCGAGGTGCACTTTGTACTCGTCCTCTTCCAAATCTTTCATTAGGCTTACTTTCACGAAAGAGTTGAGTCCGATGTATTTGTCCAGAACTTTAGTTACGTCGGAGATGCGCATTACTCGGGAGTCCTTCTTGAAAGGCCAGCCTTCAATTAGGTTTTCCGTGTAAATGCTTTTCAGGGTTACCCAAAGAGATTCCTTCTTCTCAGCATCCGTGCAGTTGCCGAGGAAGAAGAGCAGCTGCAGTGGGAGAACATGAAAGCGGTTACGTGTTTTGATATTCTTTTCTAAAAGAACACCATCCGCTTTGGCACGCAAGAGTCCTAGATCAATATGGGACGAAAAATGTTCAACGTAATGATCAGGCATCAAAAAACGCTTTAATGGTTCAGCGTCTTTCTTAGAAAAATAGCCATTTTGTAAACACAAATGTAAAACCGTTCGGATAAGAGAAATAGTACAAGTAGTTACTATTATTCTCTCTCCCTCCTAAACGATACACAAAAACTTGTTGACCAGAAAAGAATCACCGGATGTGGTGAGTGGAAGTGCTCCGTGGATTAAAACTAGTTGGGAAAAAATGTGACAACTAAGTTCAGAAAGGGCTTTAATGCGAATCACAAACTACGTTGGAAAAAGTTTCCAGATTTATCTGAAAACTTCCATATGAAAAAATTCCATAACAAATGTGATATCTCGCAAGTTTCATAATTGTAGAACAATGTACGACAAGTGTGTTGGGACGATAAGAATTCGAAGATAGAATAAAGAAACTAGACGGAACCAGTCTCGCCCCGAAGCGATCGTCACACCTCCCCCTTCTAGCCTAGCACACAATTGTTTAGCGACGGTCATCCAAACGAGAGCAACTAAATTAACTGAGCTTAGTGTATGACACAGTATTCCCCGATGGTCTTGTGGATGCTGCAGCTGTCTTTGCTGGTGCAGACTCCAGAGGGGGCGCATTCGGCCGTTTACAGGATTCAAAAGTGCGACTTCTCGAACGTTAGACACGCTGTCAGAAACGTCAGGTGGTATAATTTCCCTCTGTCGTGTACAGCTTGAACATTTGCGGTGGACGGATAAGCGTCTCCTTCTATTTTAAATAAGGTTTCAGAGAGCTAAAAACGTTTATTTTAGACACCAAGATAGCCGAGGTGTCGTTACTCTTTTTGGTTAGCTTATTCGGTAACTCAAGTCCGCTCCTCTGCTTGCGTCTTCGAATAAAGATTCATCACCTCACCTGATTGGTGAAGAGCGTCGGGTGGCGAGCGTATTCGGCCGCTCGTGCCCTCTGCAGGTGTGCGAACAGGTTCCGGAGGTCATACATGAGCTGAGCAACGCTGTGCACCCTGTAGGGCCTGGTGTCGATCCGCTGGTGGCTCCGGTACCAGTTCCTGGAACCGCAGACGTAGCCGTAGAAGTCGTTGCAGGGTTCCACAGACGTGTTAAACTTCTCGTAGAGCTGTCGCCCTAAATCAAAGTACGTCCCAGTGTTAATCAAAAACTTTGCTAAGGAAATCTTAAGACCTTTTGTTTTTGTTTCAATACGTTCCCATTTGGACGTTACAAAACTTACAAAGAAGTTTATCCTCCATATTTCCAAATCTACGTGAACTTAACAAAAATAAAGAAAAAACAGAAAAAAACTATACGTGTAAGAGAAAGGAGGGGAAACAGAGAAGGTGTTCGTTGTCCCTGAAAGAAGTGTGACGCCTCCTTGCACCAATCTTTCAAGTCTTAGTGATTAGGGTGGGCACCCCGTCATGACCTTCGGTGGTGAGCACCAGAGCGTCACAGTTCTCGTTCATTAATTAGAAAGGAGTTCCTATGCCGATTGATAAGCCCGAATAGTGGCTGTAGACCACTAGACCCTGTTTGGTGAAGATGCTGCGGTAGCGGAAGCTCAAAGTTCCTCGGAAGGAGACTGCTTACTAGGAGTCGGATCAATGCCACTTGTTGACGACATATCAGAGAGGTTCATTCCAATATTCTCAATAGCTCCTGTGTGGGCAGGTCACGGTAGCGTGGCAGTTGAAGGCAGGCCTGGCGCCTTAGAACCGCAAAAGCAGCTCGTCGCTGCACACTTTCGAGAGATACTGATAACTAGAGTTAATAGGGGTCCCAGACCGCAGCACTGTACTCCAGGTGTGGGAGGACTATGGTAGTGTATAGTTATCGCAGAGCAGTAGCGCCAGCTTCCAGAGTCACCAGAAGCCCTAAACCAAGCATCCGCCGCGCCCTGGTAGTCGCCTCACCGGTGTGAGCTGAGAAATGGAATTTAGGGTCTGTTGTATTTTCAAAGATCCTTGCACGTTTTGCTGTAGGGAGTACTGTGTCGCTCAGCACGAGACCGTACTGAGAGGTAACACGGCTTCTGGATGTTGAGTACTTCCTGTAATTTAGAGAGAATTTGTTTCCCACGGACCAAGTGTGACGAGAATTTAGGTCACCCTAAAGTTGCTGGTACTTGAAGTAGTGCTGAACTCGCTGAATAATGGTGAGATCATCGGTGTAGAAGAGGGGCGTGTAATGCTAGGAATGTGTTACGTAATTAATTAAGATGTTAAACTCAGTGGGTCCCAGGACGTTTCCTTCAGATATTCCCAACAAGACATGTTTAGCGCTTGATACTGCTCCTAAAAAGATAACTTTTTTTGAAACGATCTTGCAGAGTCTGATACCTGCTTGTCAAGACAGCCTAAAATTCCAACCTTGAATAACTTGCAACAAAGTAGTCCATGGTCAACCTTGTGGAACGCTTGTTTAAAGCCTAGCTGAACAAGCTTACACTGGGTGCGCTTACCGATAAAGGAGCTGAGTGTGTGGATGGAAGTGGACAGGGCTGATCCACAACTCCGCCCTGACTAATTTACGTACTGTCAATGTGAGAGAAGGTTTTGCTGCTCGAGGTGAGCAAGAAGCTTTTTGTTAAGGATTCGCTCCGCTCTTCTCCAGAGGCCCATCAAGCCGGGTGGGAACTAGAGGCCTACGGAACACAGCAACATTTTCCTCTATGGTCAACCACCCTGTCAACTGAGCTATCAACATGATTAATTTTAGTTATTAAAAGGCGATTTGCGTGCATTTTTTGTTCTACCTTCGATAACGCATCGAGCATTCCCGTGATGCCAGAGCGCGGCGAAAGGCAACGATCGCGGAAAATGGCGCCATCGCCTTCCCTGCCTGTTAGCCGGACACAAACAGATGCTAACAGGTAGAAGACTGTAACCACGCAAGGCGGTTAACTGATTGGTTTCTGTCGCCATGGTATTTGCATTTTTATATTTTAATATCTTTGAAGATTTGAGAGGGTCGTTTTGTACCAGTGGTGCTAAAATTGCTTTGGAGCGTCAACGTACTGGAAGTGTTTCTCACCAATAAAAACGTCTTTGGCAATGTGTATAAACTCAGCGTATCAATCATGCTTATCTCCATACATCTCTTACAACGTTATTGTTCGTCTTGCGTATTTCAAGGTAGAAAATTTGGTTTTCAATGCTGCCAAGCATCCACACCGCATGTAGTGGCAGTGGGAAGAAGTGCGGTTGTTTTGAGGTTGTGTTGATAAGAAAATCTCGGTATATACAAGAAACAACTTTATAAAGCAACTTTTCACTCGGTATTTGGCTCGGCTCACTAAGAATGAAGAGGTCAAGAAAAACTGCTCATTCCATAATCCAAAATGGCGACCATACGGGGAGCTTAGCGCTACTGTACCAGGGTCCAGTGACTTTAGTCGACATCAACGTTACTAGATCAACTTGGTCGACACCCCGCTGGCGCATGTGCACGATCGTCCGAGGAGAAGAAGGTAAACGCCGTATGGCTAGACCTCGGAAGGTCTGTAACGAGTGCCAAAAACGAACATTACGGTTACGCTGCGGCACGCTCAGGAGGTCTGGCATACACAAAGTATATATGAGGCACGGCAGCGGCACTAGAGCGGATTCAAAAATGGTCGTGAAAATCCTCGTAATCGTACTCACAGATGGCACAAAAACAACGACGGCGCCAAAATGATAGTGAACTACGCAAGCGTTGAGCTGCTATCGCTGTGACACACGTTGCGCGGTAGTGCACATGCCTTTAGATTTCAGTTTATTTTACTTCACCGAGACTAAGAAAGGTAGACCGGAACGAAGGCTAAAATGAAGCAACGCCACGTATCACATGTCACACGAGCACAAAGTGTGCGAAATGCGTTCCGGCGTTTCTGTCCAGACAAAAACGTAACTAGCAGTCATTTCTCCGTGCGATTTCTCAGCACAAAGTACGAGTCACTAAGTCATGAGTCTTTTTAGAGCGTGGTTGATGACGCTCTTAAATGAGATTTATCCGAAGGCTCAAGCAGCGCCTGGGTTCAATCTGTGCCCCATACTACCCTTCGGTAGATGACATAGAAAATGCTGCACCACGGCCTCGGTATTTATTTATTTTATATATTTCAATATCCTCGGGACCCTTAGGGCATTACAGCGGGGGAGGGCATACAAATCCACGCTGGAATAATGCACGCAAAAAAGATGCAACGGAAGAAATTTATCTAAGAGATTTGGGTCCAACTACCTGACCCCGAATCTCCGTATCAGTGCAGAAATGTAACTGTGTGCACGAAGCGAATCAAGTTTTAAGATGTGCTCGAGGAACTAGTCTGTCACGCGTGTGTATGTGACTACTCTTGTGACCTACAAACAAGCCGAAGTTCCTACCGCCACCGCTGAAGCTCTCGGTCGGTTTTTTTTTTAAACACATAGTATACTACGTTTTACGATACGATAGATCGTATGGCAAAACCTATCGAATCCACCGTTATGAACATATCACATGGCTCCGCACTCCGCACATCACAAAGTTCCTCCCAACCTTACTAGATCAACTCCGTTACGGAAGAGCTCACAGATCCAGCTTCTACAAGCAGTGCCCCCACTCCCCCCCTCCCCTAAGGTCCGCCTTCCATCTTTAGACGCGCTACCGTTTAAAGGGGTACTCCACCGATTTTTTGAGCTACCTCAACTAACTATATTTTCTGACTCCCCGGCCTTTACTCTCTCCGGTATGCTATTTAGAATCGCGAAATTCATAATAGTTATTGCGAAATCGGCAAATGAAAATGATGCAAAATCCAACATTCAAATATACGCGCGCTTTTCAGGGCCGTGACGTCAGTGGCAGGCAGTCTTGCCAGTCGAGCAAGCAGCCAAAAAATAGAATATGCCAATCATTTGTTCCGTGCTGGAGCGCGGGTAATTGCAGCGAGCTTCCCAGGCATTCATTTGACACCATGAAACTGCTTCGAATCAGTTTAAAACAAAATCTACAGCCCAAAGAGTGAACCCCTGCCTTCCACTGACGTCACTTTTTCATCGTTGCCAGTAGAGACTTCGAGCTTGAAAAACACGGTGAGGACCAAAACTGTAAATTCAATAACTTCGCGAAAAAACAATATTTTGACCTAATATTTGGGATACTATTTTCGCGATGTTTGTTGGTTAGTTTAGCAAAATTTCAAGCAAATCGGAGACAATGAAAAAATCGGTGGAGTAGCCCTTTAAGGGACGGCCGTTATGGTAATTCATCGTACTTTGTGTGGTAGTAGGAGTAGTGAGACACGTTTATTATGCTAGAAAAACAAAGAACAAGTAGAAAGGGGAGCGCATTAATGGCAGCGAGGCCTCAACGTCATGGCACTCTATGAGATACCGATGTATCCAAGCATACTTTAGGGGCGCATTCTACGGCGAGCAGCAAGCACCGATCGCGGTTGCTGGAATTTGTCACCCGTTTCTCAAGAGGAGTACGAGCAACGACACTGAAGCACCTCTACACCACGCTGGTGCTCCCGCATTTCGAGTGTAACTGCGCGGCAGTCTGGGATCTCCTTCAGGCCACCTTGCATCACTTGAGAGTATGCAGAGGCGTGCAGCTTACACTATCCTGCAGTGGCACTCCCCTCGTGTCCCATGTTATCGAGACTTGGCTATAGACGACCTGACGACACGTAGCGGTTGAAATTCTTTGGCCTTGCCCAGGCGCATCTCATCGACCCGGCTCTTTGCTACCTGCCTCCTGCCAGAATCTTCCGAGCTTCCTCTTGGTCGCCAGCTGCGGCTAAACAGGACCCGTGGCCTTCCGGCACTGTTTGTCCATATAGACCGACACCGACACACCTTCCTTATTAGGATAGTTAACCAATAGCGCTCCGTGCTGTCGGAAGTCAGAGGAGACCTAAAAGACAAAACAGATATAAAGCCAATCTGCAGGGACGCAGTGCGGCACCTGCGGCCCTAGGTATCATGTGTATATTCCTGTTTTCGTTGTTCTTGTTACGTTTTACCGGGCAGGGGGGGGGGGGGGGGGGGGGAGGGGGGGGGAGGTTCTGTCTTCGGTATTTTTCATCTGTTTGTGCATTTGGCATGTACCATCGGGTTCAAATTAAATGCGAACAGTAACAAAACTTTCAGCCCGCTACCGGCACAACTTCCAAGCTTGGGTTGGGCTTGGCGAGGTTCAAACACATCGGAGTAGGACGCACAATCTCGCAGTGCCCGACTACGGTGTGTTTGAATCTCGCTAAGCACAACCCAAGCTTGGAAGCTGCGCCGGTAGTGGGCTCGAAGCTCGGTCACTGTTCGCGTTACATCTGAACCCGATGGCACCTGCGGTATCACAAGCTTTCTGCTATGGGCTGCTAACCTTACTGTGGTGCCGCAACTCTCCAGAATTAAATAAATATCATTATATATATTATTATTATTAATATTATCCTAGTGTATGGATGGCCCTCTCCCTCGTACTCTATGGTCGGAGCACATACAGTTACTCTGCCCTCTGGAATACACAGTTTTGATATGCAGTCTCTAGATGGCGCTTGAAATGAAGGCAAACTAGGGAGCCTTCATACACTTTCGCCACGTCTGTCTTAGGATGGCGGCATCTCGGCCATTTCTATGCCCAGAATGCACGCGCTTCGATCTCGTTCGGAGTGAGCGCTTAGCCCTGCCCGGTGCTTTGGAGCCATTTTCAGGCCCATTAGGCACGCGCAGGCAGCTTTCAATACAACAATGGGCGTCTTCACCCTATGACAGACGCAGATTGAGGCACCCTAAGGCAAACCGATTTAAGGTGGAGACTCGGGTACCCGCTTTGCTGGATTTCCGCGACTCAGTTGACCTATACTCCGTTTCGTAACCGAGAGAATCCAAGGACGTGCGACGTTCGCGTGGCCTTCGAGTGAAAGTGCCGTGACGCGCGGAAATGTAGCCACGTGCTACGCTCGCAGAGGTGGATCGGCTTGGATTGCTCGTTGCGTCGGCTGCGGCTGGACGTTAGGTGACACGCCGCATAGTAAGGTCGGCCCTTCCCGAAGTTCCGGTGACACTCACACCGTTTTGGAATGGCTTCGTTGGCTCGTAGCGCTTTTGTTTTTTTTTGTTTTTTTGCAAGCTGACACGCAGATTTGTCAGAGGCTATAATAGCATAACCCGCAGACGTGCAGGCCATCTAAGGTTGACGGCCTTACCTTGCCAGAGGCAGACGTCGGAGTCACAGGTCTCGACGACAGTCTGGTCCTCCTTGTCTCTCATGGTTCCGTCGGCGTTCATGTCGCCCGAGTCCGGAAGAATGCGTCGTAGAGGGAGAAAGGGGACCCGGGAAGGCATGGTCACCGCTGGGCTGCTGCAGTCGTCGTGAGCAGACGTCGACGATAGCAGCCTTTCCTTGCTAACAAGGCCATGGTCCCTGATTTTCGCTGCGTCAGCAGTTAGCTCTGACTCGTGTTCAGTTAGTGAGAACTCGAGTCCCAATCAAACAATGACTTACCACTCGTGTCTAATCTGCGAACCGCGCTAGCCTCGGGTTTACGGCTCACAAAAATGAGAACTCGACTTGCTATGAAGCACGAATTGACTGGAAACGTTACACTACGACATCGTACTTCCAAACAAACATTTACCCCAAAAACATGTCTCCCTTGCCTTACACCGAGGAAAGGTAATGGTTCGTTGAATGCTTTCACATTCGGTATTAAACAATCTGTATTATTATGAACCAATTTCATTGGTGTCTACCGTATGGCTTTTTACACCGAAGCTGTTATCGCTAGGGTCCCGTGAATTTTTCGTGTGCGTCATCAAAAACTCCATTTTCCCTGCTATATATAGCGGGAAACCTTTCCCGGTAAATTTAGCGGGAAATTTACCCACCAAATTTTGCTCGAAAATTGACGTCACGTGACCTCAAACCAATTCAGTTCCCCGATAAATTTAGCGGGGTAATTGACGTCACATGACCTCAACACCGATTAACTTTGCCCACTATATTTAGCAAGGAAAATGACGTCACGACTACGTGTCACGTCACCCTTGAACAAATTTAGTGGCAGGAAGAGAGGAGGAGGGAAGCGCACCGCCCTCTTTGTCGTCGTTTAAGCGCTTCCGTACCTAGTTCCTTTCCTTCCGCCGGATGGCGGTCCCGTCACGCGTGCCTAGCTTCCTCCGGCTCCTCGGGGCGGCGCTAGTCCTCGACATGTCTGTGCGTACCGTTCTTCACGATGGCCACCGATCAAGAGAATAAACGTGTTCGTAGCTTTGTTCAAACTTCTGTGTCACGACTGTGTCCTGTGCTAATCTGCTTCACTGGTCACCCACTTTCACAGAGTGGAATGGCTCATCATTTTATCTGCTAAATTTTGCGGGAAAATGTCCGGCTATACCTAATATCACGGGTAACAGGTCACGTAAAGTAACGTAACGTCAACACTTCATAAGCAGGAAGACTGTGGTTTTTCTAATCTGGTGCAAACCGCGATGTTCATTTCGGAAACGACTCAAACGAATGCGTCATTAGGAATACGATTCATGCTTCCTCGGTCAGCGGCTTGCCCGCGACGCCCTTGCATCGCGCAGGTAGTCATTCCTAACTGTTTTTGTTTCGAAGAAAAACAAATTCTCCAATGCCAAATATAGGTTGCAGAAGGTATGCACGCAGCAGCAAGGCCACATCACTGGCCGCTGCTGTGACGTCAGTGAAAGATTTAGGGTTTCCATATTGTGTATCACGGCTTTATCCATCGGAATATAAGAGTTTCTTCTTTCAAAGGGCACCCTTCGTAATGGCACTACATTTCATGCTGAGTATATAACGCTGTCACAGCCACTAGCGCGAGCGCGTGGTTTCATCTCTGGCTTCGTTTGCGCGAGAACTCGTGCGAATAATTTGCGAGATTATATCCCATGCTGGCGCCAGCCGCTTCGACAGCGGTGTATACTAAGTATGAAACACAACTCAGGGATCCTGGGTTCAATCCCCACCCCTGCCCGTTTCGATCTGGATGAGCATCGTACCGGCGTGCGGTCGTGTATCACTACTCCGTGATGCACATTAAAGACCTCAGGCCAGCGGTTGTACCGCACTGGCTAAATTGCTTATCTACAGCCGGGAAACTCGTCGCCCGTTGAGGCGGACCAAGTTCTGGGCTGTGTAAACATAAACACAACCCAATTTCTTTATGAAACAGAGTATACACGTTTGCAAGAAAGGCTTCTGTGCGCTGCCATTTTGAGCGATACTGGCGCAGCGTAACGTTTCCGCCATGCTGGAATGCGCCAGCCCTAGAGAAAAAGCCATTTCATGAGAAATAAACACATGAATCATACAAGATATATAAGAACCATATACAAACTATCTAAGAACTATATGATATATAATAACATATAGGAACCATATAAGAAACGTATAAGAAACTTCTCAGAAGTTCCTTATATGGTTCTTATATGTTCTTATATCGTTCGTATATTCTTCTTATATGGGTCTTATATGGTTCCTATACGTTCTTATGTACCTTGTATGATTCATATGTGTTTATTAAGCACAGAAATTGTTCGTACACAAGATTTTTCCAATTATATGCGCAATTTTTCGTGTACGCCATTGGTTGCGCGATGACAAAATGGCGGCGTCTGGTGTATTTATTTATTTATTTATTTATTTATAAATACCCTCAAGACATGAAGCATTATAGAGGGGAGTGGTACAGCAAATACAATAAGTAAAATGGAATAATAATTGGGAAAGCATACACGAAAGAAAATTAAAAAAAAACAATGGTTACAAATGATTAATACACTTTGATACTATATAGTCCACTAGCCTGAAACCGGCAAACACAACGTCTTCTAGTAATACAGTTAAATAATCAATCAGATATATTTTTTAAGGCAGATTGAAACAAATCATAATTAGTAATAGTGGCTATCAGAGAGGGAAGGTGGTTCCAGTCACTGGACGTACGTGGGATGAAGAAATAAAAAAAGGAATTAGTGTTGCATGAAATGACTCCTACTTTGTGTGGGTGATCCATCCGTGACGACATGTATGAAGGTGATGTTAACAGTTCACCGCGTAAAGTGGTGTGGTGGAAAATTTTATGGAACAAACAAAGTCGTGCGTTTTTGCGTCGTGACGCTAGGGAAGAAAGACCTAGGTTAGATTTCATGGAGGATACGCTAGCAGCTCGTTGGTAGTTAGAATATATAAATCGAACCGAGTTATTTTGGATCATTTCCAACTGATTAACGAGAGTTCCGATGCCAGGATCCCATATCGCTGAAGCATATTCTAGTTGTGAGCGCACAATTGTTTTGTAGAACAGTAATTTAATAGAAGTAGGGGCCGAGTAAAAGTTGCGTTTTAGGTACCCAAGCATACGGTTAGCCTTGTTAGTAATGGAGTCGATGTGAATTTGCCAGCTAAGATTAGAAGTAATATGGACGCCTAAATACTTGTATGATTCGACAATTTCGAGTAGACTACTATCAAGGTGATATGAAGGTAAGTTAGCGGAACAACGAGAGATTCACATGAATTTGAACTTGTTAACATTTAGTGTCATATGCCACGTTTTGCACCAAGAAGTGATAGCGTCAATATCAGATTGAAGTGCATGCACGTCATTGATAGAGGTTATTTCCCGGTAAAGAACACAATCATCTGCGAATAGATGAATCGAAGATGATACACAGTTTGGTAGATCGTTAATATAGACAAGGAAAAGTAATGGCCCAAGTACAGTACCTTGGGGTACGCCAGATATTACAGGGTGAAGGAGAGAGCTGACTTCATTCGCGGTTACAAATTGCTGACGATGTGTGAGAAAGCATTCAAGCCATTTTAGTATGTTAATATCAATACCTATTTTTTTTTAGTTTTAGTAGCAGAAGCTGGTGAGATACCTTATCAAATGCTTTCGCGAACTCCAGATATATACAGTCGGCGGATGATCGGTTATCGAGTATAGATTGCAACTTATGGGTGAATAAAGCCAGTTGTGTCTCGCACGAAAAAGATTTGCGAAAGCCGTGCTGTGCGCGGTGAAAAAAAGAATTTGATTCCAGATAGTTCGCGATATGGGAGAAAAGTATGTGTTCTAGAATTTTGCAAGGAACGCTAGTGATTGATATGGGTCTGTAGTTGTAGGGTGAGTGCTTGTCGCCAGATTTGTGCACGGGAACCACCCTACCTATTTTCCAATCCTGCGGGAGCTCACCAGAATTGAGGGATTGCTGAAAAATTTTAGCGAGGGCGACAGAGGTATAGGCGACAGAGGTATATGTATCTCCGACAACCAGCGTGAGCGACTCGATTACTCTTTCGGAACGCAGGACGAGGTATCCAAACAGAACCATAGCATCAAATATTGCACGATTGAGCACCTTTAAAGGTTGGAGCTGACTTTATAAAGATTGCAGCCTCTGTTCCAGCACGTCGTGACAGCCAGAGCTGCCACGAGCGCAACCATCGTTGATACAATGGCCATGCATCTTTTTCATTTTGAGACTTAAGGTATTTTTCATATTTTTCAATTTGTTACTGGTTTAGTTATTTTATTTAATTGTTCGTTCCCTTTCGCGGTTGAAGACAACACTTTATGTTTTATAATTATTCTTTTTATTTATTTCTGCGCTCACTAGTGTATGCTTCAGCAAGAGACTCTTGGCAACCTTGTACGACAAACAGGGAACGCGCCGGCTGGAGAGTAGATCAGCGTCACCTCGGCGCGCGGTACGAGGTTAAGCCGAAATCCCACTTGCAAAGGTGTATAAGGTTCTTGTACAAAACCATAACGCAACGCTATTACCGGTTTCTAAATCTCACCGGTACCCGCTTGAATTCCCGTTGGAGACATTCGTCGTGGTTTTGCTATGTGCTGTGTGCTTTGGAACCTTGTTCTCACTGTAGTTTGGACGCTACTCTAGGTTTAAAATTGTCATTGTCGCCGTAATTAATTGTTCCAGCAGTAAACGTCGGCGACAAAACGAAGCTATGGTGACGCTCAAGTAATCGGTTCGCCGGTGTTATGAATGACTTCGACGGATACGCCGGCACAATCTTGACCAGGCGGGTAAAGACGGGAGCGGAACGCGACATATCCTGGGAACTAACATATTCGGTTCCGAGAGATGGAGCAAAAAAGAAAGCGGCAAAAGAGCAGAGAAGAAAAACAGACGAAGGGTCAGGCATGTTCCTTTGGCCGCGACAGGTTAAAGCTGCTTGAGCGCTTTCCAATTTTGTTCAATTTTGTCAACGCGCAGTTCCGGTGTTTTTCTGTAAAGTAAAAAAAAAAGAACTAACAAGGTACAGAACTTACGGGTGATGTTTTGAGGCTTCTTTGTCCATATGAAGGCGTCGCCAGCAACATGAACTCATCGGGAACGCCAGCTGGGACCGCCGATATCCGCGCTTATGCCCCGCCGTTCCGCAGCGGCCAAGTGCATGGGACCTTTTACTCTGGACTACTATATTAACTCTTTGACGTCAGGTGCAAGAAGCCTATAGTTCTTTCGAAAATGGTAAATTTATAGAACGTAACATGTCACTCAACCGCCCAATCGTGGAGAGCGACACGCGCGAAACACGGGATTGGCTAGGATCGTACTTTGGAATTGGAAATGGACGCGAGATAGCTCGAACCTCGATCTCCCATTATCAAAAAATATATAAGCTTCATCTACCCTGTTTGGAAAAGAGGCATCCGTCAGCACAGCCGGGGCGCAATGGCTGTGCCTCGCCCTAGAGGCTCCGCCTTAATGATCCCGCACCCCCCCCCCCCCCCCCCCAACAAGTATGCATCTACACGGCTTTGAAATTAGTGTCTTCTCAGACGAAGTTCCTGTTTTTCCCAGTGGCCGCTTTATATTTATCTGAGAACATTCAATATATCAGACGAAGTTCCTGTTTATCCCACTGAGTGAGTTTATACTTTATCTGAGAACATTCGATATATGTTTATCACACTTAGAGGTATTTTGGTTCAATGTGAGATGTGACCAGGGGTGGCCAACCATGTCTGCCACGAATGCATATCTCCCCAAAAGAAGGCAAGAAGACGAGGTCGGCGTGTCTTTCCGAGTGAAAGCCACTCTTGATGGCGTGCAACTCACATGCGGATGACTGCAATAGACCCTTTCCTAAATTCAGTGCCATCTGGTGGTTCGTAAAGCAGTTTAGCTTTTGCCATATCAATGGCGGATATGAACTTGTATCGGCAACGTCACTTTCGCAACTCACTGGCACGCGAGGAATTGTTCAGTGTGAGTTCTTTCTCGATCACTTTCAGTTCGATGGTGACCAAGAACCTGCATTCAGAACAAAGCTCCAACCCACTCAGATGCCTCGAGAAAATTCTATACACCAAAGTGCTTTAAAGCCAATTGTGTGCCGCCCGCAGATTGACTGAATCTGAGCTATTAGAAATAAACGCTTACGTAGCTCTTGTGTTTCATTCCTACGTCGTGTCGTACTGACCCCCCGAATGAACAGGCCTCGCATCATCCGCTTAGACGCATCTTCAACGTCTTCCTTTATGAGTCGCTAGAAGGCCGCCATTGGTATGGCACAGATGCCTTTCCACATATGATGATAGCGATCAAAGTGACCAGACTGAATTTCGGGAAGAGTCTATTGACTCTGCTCTCGCTGCCCGTGCATACAACTTATTGCTTGGCCCGCGCTGATAGCGAGCCTCTACCACGACTCATTTTGTACACCGAGAGCTGAGCGACGTGGAAGATTGGGTGCTACAAAAAAAAGGTCAACTTCCTAACCAAAGAGACATTGAGGCGCCCTAGACAAATCCACAGCTTTGAGTGTCTCGATGCTGAGCGCGTACAGCTGCAACGGAAAAAGAGTAGCACAAGTGACCGACGACCGGAGCGGCAAAATCGCGACACGTGGCGCTATTGTTCCCGAGCGCGCCGATAGCGAGAGTGCCAGTCACGTCCCATGTCTCATTGCGGGGGGGTGGTCGGCAAAAAACAACCCATCCTAAAGCCCTCATTTTAAGAGCTATCTTATCTCTCAATTTTCTGCCGGCCACCCCCGCGTTGAGACATGGAACGTGACTGGCACTCTCGCTATCGGCGCGCTCGGGAACAATAGCGCCGCGTGTCGCGATTTTGCCGCTCCGGTCGTCGGTCACTAGTGCTACTCTTTTTCCGTTGCAGCTGTACCTTCTTTAATACTCATTTTGCAATTTCTTTTTCTCGTCAAGAACGAGTAGAAGGTGTATCGCGGGGAAGGAGCGACCAGCCACACCGGAGTCCGGAACCCCAAGTGTTTTATTATCACTTCTTTCGAACTAAAGATAACCCCGAGCATGCGCACTAGCATGGACGCATTGCCGCGGGGCACGCGAATGAGAACTGTCGTGTGATCACTACATTCCCCTTCTAAGTTTAACAAGTCCAAACGTACGGGTCGCCTAACTTGGCGGCCCGACCTAGTCACTCTTATCGGCGTATTCTCCGCCGTCGACGTGTCCGTCGACGTTGATGTTGCAGGGGAGTTTGTCAGGTTCGTCGGCGCTGCTGTTGGTGCAGGCTCAACTGCAGTCCGCTGTTGTTGGCTCCCTGCACCCGGACTTGCTCTTGCCGTTGAGACCGCCGGACAGGCTGGAGCCGTAGCCGTAGTCTCATTGGTCGAACCGCCGGGAACCGGAGCGTCGAAGCCCGCCGGAGACGCATCGAATGGTACCAGGTGCCGGCGGTTGCGTTGCAGGACTCCTGTCCCGGTCTCGACTACGAAGGAGCGCGGCCGCTTCGCTGGACTGAGGACTGTGGCTCGGCACCGCACGTCTTGTATCCACACGTCCTCTCCTACGGACAGCGGGCGAAGTTGGCGAGCGGCGTGACGGCGATTGAAGTCCTTTCGATGGCGTCTTCGGGCCTCCCCGTCTTTCCTTTTGAAATCTCGACGTGATGGCCACCCCGGCTGCAACGTCTCCGGCATCTTCGGTACCTTTGTCTGCAACCGTCGGCCCATTAGCAGTTGGGACGGGCTGTAGCCGGTCACTCCAGGGGTGTCTCGATACACCAGGAGGGCCATGTGAGGGTCTCTTGACTTGTAGAACAGCTCTTTTATGGTCCGCACCATACGCTCCGCTTCCCCATTCGCCTGTGGGTAGCGTGGGCTGCTCGTGACGTGCTGGAAACCGTAGCTCTGGGCGAACTTGGCGAACTGTGTCGAAGAGAACTGCAGCCCATTGTCCGATACCAGCACGTCGGGGATCCCAAACTGAGCGAATGTGCTCTTGACTGCTGCGACGACGGACGTTGACGTCATCGACGTCAAGCTGATGACCTCTGGGAAGCGGGAGTAATAGTCCACGACGAGCACGTAGTGTCTCCCCTCGAGCTCGAACAGATCCGCACCGACTCTCTGCCACGGACGACTGGGAGGCGGTGTGCTGATGAGTGGCTCGGAGCGCTGTACTCTTGTTTGGGCGCACCGCTCGCAGGCTGTCACAAGTTGCTCTATTTCGCTGTTTAGAGTAGGCCACCAAACTGCGTCCCTTGCTCTTGCCTTGCAGCGTCCGATGCCCTGATGACTTTCATGTATCAGCTGCAGTATCTCGTGTCGCAGCGAGCACGGAATGAAGATGCGGCGGTCTTTGAGTAATAAGCCATCGCACACGGTGATGTTCCCACGTTCCTTCCAGTACTCTCGTAGATGAACAGGAACTCTGGACACATGTTCTGGCCATCCCTTTTCACAGAAGCGTTGCAAGACCGAGCAGATGCCGTCTTCCGCTTGGTGCCTTCGTAGGGCTTCCAGGCGGGAGGACACGAAATCAGCGGCTGCTGAAACCACTTCGCCGACGAAGAGTTCTACGGAGTCCACCCGACGTTGGCAGTGCTGATCCAGTTCCTGCACCGGGGCCCTTGACAGGGTGTCCGCCGTATTTAAAAGTTTGCCGGGGACATAAAGAACGGTGAACTGGTAGCGCACGAGGCGGATGCGTAGTCGCTGAATTCGAGGTGGCATCAGATCCAACTCCGCAGATCCCAAGAGCGTGACGAGGTGGCGGTGATTCGTTTCGACTTGGAAGTCGATGCCTCTCAAAAACTAATTGAGGCGCTCGACCGCCCACGTTACGGCCAGGGCTTCTTTTTCGGTCTGGCTGTAGCGAGTTTCGTTGGTTGTGAGAGCCCTTGATACATAAGCCACTGTCCTTCTCTCCCCGGAGGGCTGATCTTGAAGCATGACGGCCCCGAGTCCGTACGAGCTTGCATCAGCTGAAACTACGGTTGGGTAGGACGGGTCGTACTTGGCCAAGCAGATATGAGAGCTAAGCATGCTCTTTAGCTTCTCAAAGGCAGCTTGCTGGCTTGGTCCACAGTACCATGAGTTGCGCTGTTGCAACAGTTCTCTGATTGGCGCCGTGACGTCCGAGAGGTGTGGGATGAAGCTCCCCACGTGGTTCGCCATCCCTAGAAGTCTTCGTACCCCGCTAACGTCCGAGGGTATCGGCAACTTCTGCAGGGCCTCGATCTTTTCGGGGTCCGGGCTGATTCCTCTCGCGCGCTGACCAACACGCCGAGAAACTTGACTTCTGAGGCCGCGAAGCTGCACTTCTTCTTGTTCAGTTTGACGCCTGCCTCGTCGAGCCTTTGCAGCACTTGCTGAAGTCGACGATCATGCTCACCCTTTGATTCGCCGAAGACGAGAATGTCGTCGATCATGCTCACAACTCCTTCCAGTCCCTCTAGAATGCGACTCATCTGTCGCTCGAAGTACTCTGGCGCTGAACAGATACCAAAAGGTAGCCTGCGGAAACAGAACCTTCCCATCGGGGTTATGAACGTCGTCAGCTCCTGACTTTCTTCGGAAAGCCTCACTTGGTGGAAGCTTGCAGTGGCGTCCAGCTTCGAGAAAACCTTCGCTTGCCCGAGACGTCCAAGGATGTTCTCAACCGAAGGTAAAATGTGACGCTCCCTCAGTACGACTTCGTTGAGGCGCGAGAGGTCTACGCAGATCCGGTAGCCTCCTCCTGTCTTCGGAACGACGACCATGCCCGCGCACCAGTCTGTGGGGTGGTCAACCTTGCGGATGACTCCTTCAGACTCCAGCTTCTTGAGCTCACCACGAACGACGTCGTGCAGTGGGATCGGGACCCTCCTCGGCACGCTTAGAGCGAAGGGCTTGGCACCAGGTCGAAGCCGGATGACGTACTCCTCCTTTAGCTCCCCCAGACCGTCGAAAAGCCTTTCTCTTCGCAGCACCACAGGTGTCGCCACATTGTCGACAAACTGAATAACGCCCAGCGCTTGTATTTCTGGGAAGCCGAGAAGAGGGGGGTGGTGTGAAGGCATGACGTAAATGTCCTGCAAGGTCGACTTGTCCCTCCATTGCAGCGTTGCGGGGAACGTGCCCAGTACTTTCAGGGGTGGTTTCCGGCGCCCGTGAGCTCACCTTCTGGTGCACGAAGCTTTTTCTATACTCCAGGGAATGAACTCGACACCACGGTCACCTCCGCTCCATAGTCCACTTTGAAGTTCACGTTGTGTCCGTTGACGGCCACGGTTGCGAACTTGGCTCTGGTACGGGCGCCTGCCGCAACTGTGTGCAGCTCGACAGATCCCATGGCTTTTTTTTTCGCAGACGGCTTCGAAGTGTCCAACTTTCTTGCACCACCTGCATCTTGCCTCTTTTGCCGGACAGTCGGAGCGGGGGTGAGGTGACCTGCCGCAGAACCTGCAGCGTCCGTCGCTTGAGCAAGGCTTGGAAGTCCTCGTTGCGCCTTCCCCCGACAAGTCGGAACGCTGTCGTGACTTCGGAAGACGTTTTCGGACTTTTGCTTCGGAGACCACAATGGCAGAATTTGGTTCCTTCTGGAAAACTTCAGACCGGGCCTTCACGGCGTTTTCGTGAATCCGGGCCTAAAGTCTCGCGTCTTTCGAGCGTGAGCCTTGGCGTGCGACCTAGCTTGTCTACCAGCTTAGAGTCCAGAAGACCAACGACAAATCTATCGCGGACGAGGCGTTCTTCGACTTCCGCGGAGGCGTAATTGCACTTTTTGACGAGCGTACGTAGTGCGGTGTAAAAGTCATCTACTGACTCGCCTTTAGGCCGGACGCGACGGTGGAAGCGCACGCTTTCGTAGACTTCGTTGACCGGGTGGATGAGGTGGTCGGTGAGCTTTGTCTTCACCGCTTGAAGAGAGCACCAGTCGTCGCTTGTCAAGGCCAACGTGTCCAGGAGTCGTCGAGCCTCACGGGAGCCCATGGCGTACAGCAGTGTCCGGACTTGCACTTCGCCCGGCGCCTGGTAGAGCCCAGAAGCGTAGCAGTAGTCGTCGAAACGGAAAACCCATTCTTTCCACTCGCTGGGGTTCGAAAAGTCGAACTTGGGAGGCGGCTGGATACCGGCGGCGCAGAACTGCGTAGGCTTAGCGTTTTCGTCCGCCATGGCGGGCGTTGCAGAATGTGCCCCGCCGACGGCTCACTCGCTGCGTCGCTCCTCGGGGACGGATCCCACTTCTGACACCATGTCTCGCGGGGAAGGAGCGACCAGCCACACCAGAGTCCGGAACCCAAGTGTTTTATTATCACTTCTTCCGAACTAAAGATAACCCCGAGCATGCGCACTAGCATGAACGCATTGCCGCGGGGCACGCGAGTGAGAACTGTCGTGTCATCACTACAGAAGGGACTATCAGCACGGGCCAAAGACGTCACGTGCCTTTCATATGCACATCCGCCGTGTACTGATCCAATCATCGTCATCATCATCATTGTTAGGTGCGGTGCCAGCCAAAGTCCTTTAGTAGAGGCTATTGGCCTCTCAGTGTTAACGTGGGTTTACAAAGCCAAGAATGCCGTTGATGAGAAACGACCTTACCATAACACCGCCCCTTGCAACATCTATGAAATATTTCATAATCAGTTTTCCTGGTGCTTGACTTAGGAATCGTTTTGCGAGGGACTTGTTGGAAATTTAGAATACACTAGTAAGCTGACCGCCCAGCTCCTATATGTCGAATTTACAGTCTTCGATTTTGTCGCTTCTATAGCACTTACGCGCCTTGGCAATTATGGCATAAACAAGCTGGTGAAGGTCCGCCCGAATGGGGCAACCCGAAGTCGCTTGGGAGGCAAGAAAAGGGTTGCGTTTGTAAACACTAAAAGGGGGCGGTATTCACTAGCGGCCATAGATGAGTCCATGGCAGCAGAGAGCGACCCGATGGCGAGCTTCTCTAGAGCTTCTGAAACTTGCATTCCGCATCATCAAAATTGCCGGTCTTGGCAGCCTAGAGGTGCCAACTCGTTCTTAGCACACGCAGTGAACAGTGAGCTAAGATATGGCGTCCAATGAATACGTCTATAGGAAATAATCACTGGGGGCCATAGCTGCGTGCACGACTGCTGAGCGCGTGCTGACGGCGAGTTTGCACAGTTCTTTCGAAACGTGCATTCCGCGCCATCAAAATTGCCGGTCTTAGCAGCCCATTACTGCGAGCTTGTTCTCAATTTCCTCCTCTCAATACTCTGACTGACTGACTGCATGCGCTTAAACATCGCCCTCAAATATGGCGTCCAGTGAATACCCCCTACCAGAGTCGAATATACAGAGAGTTTACCCATTCATTGGAAAGTATAGGAGTCAAATGAGGAGACGCCATTGGCCGAAAGCGTGCTGGGAGTGTTCCAGGTCGTCTTCACAAATTCGAAAGTGGCCAGCCAGAAGCCGGAAATAATACCCTGGCGGTGGTCGCTAGAAACGAAATTAATAAGTGTGTCGGAGTAACTCTCAATGACTGAAAAGCTTGTGATGTTTCAATCACGGTCTACAAAAATCATGGTGGAACAGCGCGACTAGCGGAGCGATCGACATAATCCGTACGCCAGTCGCCGAGGGCCGGGAATCTGCCGTCCGAGGTGTCACACTCTGTTCGGGCAAAACAGAGTTACCGCTCATTCACACTAGAAGCGAATCCGCGTTCGCAAAGCGGTTGCGAACGCGGTTGTATAAAGATCCAGTACAATTGCACGCGCACTCGATGACATGAAGTGCGCGTGCAATTGTACTGTATCTTTATACAACCGCGTTCGCAACCGCTTTTCGAACGCGGATCCGCTTCCAGTGTGAATGAGCGGTCAGAGCGGCCACATTCGTTTCTTGCATCTTTCTGCATGATCATAATCAAAACATCACGTCTATCCTATATTCAACATTGAAGGGTTACTAAATTTAACTCTTATGCGCTTATTAAAACCTTATATCTATGATTAAATCTGTTCCTCGCTATTATCACTAGGGGATTCTTTTCGGCTTCTGGTTGGCCGAGAGAACATGTCAAGCCCTCTTTCTGCCTCTGGTGCACGCCCTGGCTCTGCCTTTTCCTCCCAATGACCAAACTCTCTCTATAGGGGGTATTAACGGGAGGCCATTTTGTTGGAGGTTTTTCGTATCGCATGCTCAAAAAAATGCTCGAGAGCAACTTTCTTTGGCATTAAAGAAGAAGCGAGCACCGCTCGAGCTAAGTTTTGATCGGCGCTCAAGGTCTGCGAGCGCTTAAGTACCAGTAGCTTTGGTTTCACAGACTACGAGGAATGTAAGAGGATACGCGTACAACGTTCATTCTACGCAATCAGAATCGTTGTTCTCGGAAGATGATAAATTGGAGCTAGATCCAAGGGTGAGCTGTGAGCAAGGTCCAACAACATGGCGCCCAAGAAATACACGGCTCTGCCCTCCACACACCATTCCGTTATTTTCAAGTCCTCAGCCCAGCGTGCGATCTCCTCAGCCCAGCAAGCGCATGTTCATCGCTTTAGAAAGCGATGAAATCACGCGCAATACGCATGAAGAATAAAAATGTAACCGGCCAGGAGCTCTTTTTTGGGGAAGGTCTATAGAGAGTCTTCGCTGGAGACCATAGCTGTGTGCGCGACTGCCGAGTGCGTGCTGAAGGACAGCTTCCACATTTATTTTGCAATGTGCATTCCAAACCAACATTTTTAGGTCTAGGTCAGTTCTTCGGAAAACGCCTGACACAAAAAGAGCATTGTTTTAAAAAATATGAAAGACGTTTATAAAACTCTGTAATGCGTAATAGACGATTTGTAATTTCCCCAAGCGCCCCGGCCCGCGCGCGAGGAATTGTGGGAGAGACTGTCCCTCGCCTGCTTGCTCTGCCTTGAGATCGCATTGCCTTGTCGCTTGTCTCCTCTTAACCTTCTGTTTTTCAATTCTATTACCTATTTTATCTATTCCAGTATATTTTTATTGCTTCTAAGTGTTACTATTCTCTTCTGCGCGCGATATTTCTTGTATATATATATATAGTATTTGTGTCTTTATTTCGCCTTTTTCGACGGGAGTGTCGACGGACAACACGCCGCTTCGCGCGTCGTTCCCCGGGTGAGTACTACCTTTGCTACCGATTCCTATCGCGCTGTTAGCTGTTCATTTTGGTTTATTTGACCCGCGTGCAGTCGAGAGGAGCCGTTTATGAACACCCACGCACATGTCATAGGGGTAGGCAGAGCTATGATTCAACAATCGCGACGCAAGAGCCGAGTGCGCTGTGATGTGGCCGCCCGCGCTCGCTCCGTTGACTCTCATTGTAGCGCATGCCTTCGAGTGCCGCTTAACTTAACCAAGATACAGCACGCCGCTTTGCCGTCGCGAATCATTTGTCCGAATGCCTGCGAAACCGTAACACCGTTCGACATGTCCAACGCTGCGGCGCCTGACAACTGCACGCAGCGGCGCGAGCCCTTAGCAAGCGCCGGCGGTTCAACGTCGCGGCTTGTATGCGCCTTTCGCATGCATTTATTATCAGTCTCCTCGGCGGTTGTCAGTAACTGACATCTTGACTCGAGCATCAGCTGATATCTTGACTCGAGAAATAAAATTATCGAAGGAACTAGAAGTTTCAAGGTGATTGCCTGGGTGACAGTACATATCTGCACTTGAAAAAAAGGTGTTTGGAACTAACAACCACTTAGCAGATAGATTAAGAAGGCATACCATAAGTGCATACAGGCCGCGACATTGAGCCGTCAGCGTTTGCGAAGGGATCGCGCCGCAGTTGTCAGGCGCCGCAGCGTTGCATATGCCTCAGCTTCGCAAACATTCGGACAAACGGTTCGCGGTACAAAGCAGCGTGCTGTATCTTGGTCAAGTAAGCGGCACTCGAAGGCACACGCTACTGTGCGAGTCAACGGAGCGAGCGCGGGCGGCCAAATCACAGCGCGCTCGGCTCTTGCGTCTCGATTGTTGATTCAGAGCTCTGCCTACCCCTATGTGCGGGGGTGTTCATAAACGGCTCCTCTCGACTACACGCGGGTCAAATGAACCAAAACGAACAACTAACAGCGCGATAGGAATCGGTAGCAACGTTAGTAATCACCCGGGGAACGACGCGCGAAGCGGCGTGTCTTCCGTAGGCACTCCCGTCAAAAAATGCGAACTAAAGACACAAATACTATATACATATATACAAGAAATATCGCGCGCAGAAGAGAATAAAAACACTTAGAAGCAATAAAAAATACACTGGAATAGATAAAGATGGGTAATGGAATCGAAAAACAGAGTATTAAGAGGAGTCAAGCGACAAGGCATTGCGATCTGAAGGCATAGCGGCCAGGCGAGGGACAATCTCTCCCACAATTCCTCGCGCGCGGGCCGGGGCGCTTGGGGGATTTCGCAAAAGGTATATTAGAGCGCAGCTCTTGGGGTGCTTTCACTTTGCGATACGCCGTGAGAAAAAAATATATACGTACAAATATAGACTACTCTCCTCACATACTGGTTCTCCTCAACACCCTTCCCTCCTCTTCCTCCTGCGTACCCTCATCTCCTCCTTCATACCCTCCCCTCATCTTCCTTTGTACCGTCCCCTTCACCTCCTGCGTACTCTCGAATTCGTTTTCCTCCTTACCCTCCCCTCCTCCTCCTCCGTAATCGCGTCATCCTCCTTCATACCCTCCTCTCCACCTCTGTACGCTCCCCTCCTCCTCCGGTTACGCCGACGCCGCAAAGCACGAAAACGAGCGCCTAAAGCCTGGTTCAGACAGTTGCGTTTGACTGCGTTTGACTGCGTTGCGGCTGCGAAAAACCAGGACATCACTGCTGCTTATTGGCGGCGTGTGCGATCGAAAGCGTCCCTGTGGTCGGCCTTCCACGATTGGCCGAATGCTGACTATGACGTCAGCAAAGGTTTTCTCATCGACAGAAATAAGAGTAATGTAAGAACTTAAATTTTGACGGTGTTGGCGGTGTTGACTTCAGAGCGCAATGATTTTAAGCTTCCACCATGCTAAGTACAAACACCACTGGAGTTGTTGTTCGCTAGGTAATGACGTCAAGAGAGGTATGTTAGCAAGTGTCATGCACCACCACCAGGGCTCGTTTGCTCGAAGCTGGTTAATTTTAACCGCGGTTAAAAGTTAACCGCCTGCCCTACTAGGTACCTACAAGTACCTAGCCAAGTTTGACGAGGGCTGGATGAGCGATAGCTCCGTGTTTTATTATTGGGGTGGTAGCTAGCGTCACCTCTTGGCTGTAGCAAATATAACTGGCTTCCGTGGAGGGGTTCCCGAAATGGGGGGACCCAAAAATGCGCGCTACCGTGTTTTCGCGACACAGCGCGGCATATATTTGAGCTCAAGAAACAATTTTTATTGCTCGTGGTACAGGTAATCGGTAAGGTAAAACTAAACTAACCCTAGTTTGGAAAATTTCTAAATATTTGGCTGTCTGAAGTGAAGACAAGCCTCGTTGAAATTTCCTTCCAAGTTCGAAAGTGGACGACGAAGTTCAGTCCTAGAAACGATGAGAAAGAAGTGAGCAGTGAAAGGTGGGCGTTACACCGGCAGTATGGTTGGCCAGCATATGAGAACTGTATATAACACCGTCATAAATTGAAAAACCTGTAATTCGGTTCCAGAGAAAATTGACCTATTAGTAAATTACCCTAACATCGAGGAGGACACTGGAAGTGTAATTCAACGATCAGCGCACGCTGGCCTTCCACTAATAGAATACTCGAAGTAAATAATCATAATAAATCTTTGACGAACGCGCGTGCACGGCAAAATTTGTTGTAGGCTTTTTGCTTTAGAATACTCACTAATGCCGACGCCAGCACGCGCAGCGCGTGTAACTACACTCTACTTTGTTTCACCTCATGATGTACCACAGGAAAGGCTAAAAGCGCGAGCTCCTTGCTCTAGGGCACATCTCGGCGGCACAAACTCGCGTGCGTTGAGAGCAGCTCCTAATGCTATTAGCTCGCGCTTCTAGCCTTCTCTGCGGTACAACATAAGGTGAAACGGAGTATCATAGCATGCACCTCGGTGCTTCGGAAATTTAGCAAAAGGTCTATGGGGACGCTGTCTGCTTTTGTGTGGTATCAGTACCCGGCCGATTGAGTCAAGGCAATCCACTTTTGAAAGACGTTGTCATGCCGACAACTATCGCGTTCATTTAGGCTTAGGTATTGCCAGAATCGAAAGACAATCTGAAAAATGCGGCGAGGTCATTGCTCATGTTTTGCGTTTTAAGTGAGGTAAGGCAAATCGAAAGCCTCCTGCACCATTCATTGTTGACAAACGCGCTTGATATTGCAGCTACAACGACGTATTAGTGCCAAAGCGAGCGGCGCTCACTCACCGGGGCACCGCCATGTTTCCCCGCCGTCCTTGCTCTGACGGTCACATGACCTAAAATTCCCCCTCGTAGGGAAATCCGGTTAACCGCGGTTAATTAACCAGCTTCGAGCAAACGGGCCCAGATGGAGCGCGCGAGAGCTCTCTTTATTTATTTTTTTGTGTGCTGTGTTTTCTTTTTTCTCGTTCGAAGTTGGTCCTAATAAAAACAGCGATGTGACGCTATGGAGGCTACGTCTCGTCCCTCCTTTCCGGGCGTTACGCTTATTGCTATTGCGTGCCGCGACCCTGCGTATACTTAATAACCAACAGGTTATGGGCCCAGGACGACGCTATGCCGGTGCGCAGTGCGGTGAACGATAATAATGTCCTTTGAGGAGCGAGCTCGGCTGTGCTGCAAAAGAAGAAGTGAACTAAGCAAAAACTGCGTCGACGGTTTGTGGAAGACGTCGCCAAACCAGTACGTGTGTTCCTGCTTCGCCGGGTGCCGCAAGACGTGCAACGGGAACCCGGCGCAAGTTCATCGCGGTAAGGCTACTTTGAACCGCTCTCGACGGAGCAAAGCGATTCGATGGCGACGCTGGACGAATTCAAGATACCAAAACTCTCAAGCGAAAATTACCATGCGTGGGCGATTCGAGCCAGAGCGGCACTCGTCCAGAAAGGCTGTTGGGAAGCCATCGAGCCTGGCTATAGTGTAAGAGAAATGACGAACGACGAGAGAAAGATCAATAACAAGGCATTGACATTCGTGTTCCTAGTTGTAGAAGGCACATACCTGGACGACATTGGGGAATGTTCGACAGCTCGCGAGGCCTGGAATAGACTGGAAGAGATACATTCGAAGTGTGGCCTACTACATGCTCTTCAGTTGATGAGAGACTTTTTCAACACCAAAATGAAGCCAGACGAAACCATGAAGGATTACCTGGGTCGAATAATGAACCTACAAAGGAAGCTTTTAACGGCAGGATACGCCTTCACCGACAGGGAAGTGGCACTGGTGATGCTGATGGGCTTGCCAGAAGCGTATGAACCACTTATCCTAAATCTTGAGCAAGACGAAGGAACGCTCACAACGAAGAAAGTGAAAGCAAGGCTGCTGGTAGAAGAAAAGCGCCAAGTCAAACGTGATGAAGACAGACAGACTGAGGGTGAAGAAAACAAGGCCCTCATGACGAAGAACAAGCCCACTACACAGAGCAGTCAGCTCCATAGATGTAATGGTCAAGAACATTTTGTAAGGAAAGAAGAAACTCGCACTGCTATGAGATCCTCTGAGCCGAAACGACGATTCCGATGTTTTGCGTGCGGAAAATTTGGGCACATCGCCAGAGAATGCAAGGAGGGTCCCGACGACGAAGGGTGCGGCTCATAGAAAAGAAGAAATTCCAGTGAACCGAAGAAGGCGCTCTGTGCCAAGGTGGGAGTTCCTCAGGGTCACACATCTGGTACCTTGACTGTGGAGCAACTGAGCACATGAAGTCAAACAGAGCCAAATTCACCAGCTTCTTGTCCTGCCACTAGTCTGTTGAGGCTGCAAACAAGGAAGTCATGGAGGTTCTCGGGAAAGGGCAAGTGGAGATTGAACTCTCAAAAGACAGCGGTGGCATCCCCATCGAGCTTAGGGATGTCCTTTACGTACCCAGCTTGGACGGTAACCTCTTGTCAGTTGGGAAGATTAAGGAACGTGGACTGAACGTGACTTTCAGCAATGGAACGGCTAAAGTGAGTGAAGCCAATGGTAACCTGATTCTCATAGCAAGGCGTGATGGTAAATTGTACACTGTGAGTGAGTCGTGTGCAACATTGAAGTTAGCGAAGGCGACAGACGTTGCTTTATGGCATCGACGCGTCGGTCATCTCCACCATGAAGCTGTCGAAAAACTTTGCCAAAGTGGGAAAAGCATTGAAGACGCGAAGTGCTCGACGTGTGCACTCGGCAAATCGAAGAGAAACGACTTTCCGAAGACTGGTGGAACGAGGGCTAAGGCCCCATTGGACCTGGTTCACTCGGATGTTGTTGGAAAGATCACACCTGTTTCGAAGGGAGGGTCGAACTACTTTGTAACGTTCATTGATGACTACTGCAGATACACTGTAGTGTGCCCAATGAAGACGAAAAATGAAGTGCTGGACAGGTTCGACCGATACAGACAAATGGTCGCGAACCTTCACAAAACGAAAGTGAAGATGCTACGCAATGACAACTGAGGTGACTACATCAGCCGGGAATTCACCCAATACCTTGCTAAGCATGGTATCTTGCGACAGCTGACGGTGCCCAGAACGCCTCAGCAAAATGGGGTGGCTGAGGGGATGAACCGAACGTTGCTGGACACAACGAGGTGCCTACTGATTGAATCGGGCATCACAAAAGAACTCTGGGCTGATGTTGTGGTGACTGCATCACACATTCGCAACAAGTGTCCATCGAAAGCACTCGACGGAGCGGTTCCCGAAGCCATTTGGCTTGGCAGAGAGGTCAAGTTGAGCCACCTAAGAGTGTTCGGATGCAAGGTATGGATGGTTGACAACAAGCGCAGGAAGACGAAGCTTGACCCAAAGGCAGTGGAGTGTGTGCTGGTGGGTTACCCAAAGGGAGTAAAAGGGTATAAACTCTGGGACTGGCGCAACGATAAGTTCTTCGTCAGTCGGGACGTGACCTTCGACGAAAACAGCTTCCCATGCAAGACTGAGGCCGAAGGTGGACTCGCCGAAGAAGGCGGAGACTGTGCTGTAGACCTGATCACAGTCACTGTTGATGAAGAGATCCAATCAGAGCAAGCGAGAAGTGATGATGGTGCCACCTCCTGTGATGAAGACGAGATCTCGGAAGAGGAAGATATGCCTACTCCTCAAGTGGCAGAGACCACCAATGTGTTTAGACATTCGGAGAGGCTGGCAGCTAAGAAGCAACTTCCGAAACCCTTTCGTACCTGTTGTCTGACGAGACAAAGCAGCTTAGAAGATCCTCAAACAGTGGAGGAAGCACTCTCAATACCTGATGCGCAGGAATGGAGAAAAGCCATACAAGAGGAGCTAGACAACCTGAAGAAGAATGACACATGGGAAATGGTTCCAAGACCAAAAGACCAACAAGTCATCAAATGCAAGCGGGTATTCAAGAAGAAGTTTGACCAAAATGGTGACCTAGAGCGTTACAAGGCTGGACTTGTTGCCTGTGGTTATTCTTAAGTAGAAGGAGTTGACTTCAAGGAGACCTTCTCGCCGGTGGTGAAGCTCAAGTCTATCCGAACACTGTTAGCAGTAGCAGTTGAAAGAGAGTGGAAGATTCATCGAGTTGACATCACTGCAGCATATTTAAATGGGACCTTGAAGGAGACCGTGCACATGGAACAACCTGCGAAGCACGAGGACCGCAAGGACGACGTATGTCTCTTGAAGAAGAGCCTGTATGGACTGCGTCAATCCGGACGGGAGTGGAGCCTGGAACTGGACACGTTTGTGAAGACGGAAGGGTTTTCTCGGTCCAAGGCGGATCCATGCGTGTACTTTAAGCAACACGGGGGGGGGGGGGGGGGGACATCATTGTAGGTGTCTACGTGGATGACCTACTGATTCTCGCAAAGGACGAAGAGGCGATCAAGAGCTTCAAGAGAAGTATTGGACGTACATTCAACACCAAGGACCTTGGGGAGGTTAGCCACATCTTGTCAATCAGAGTTGTGCGGCATGGAGGTCGAGCACTCACATTGGACCAAACAACGTACGCCGAAGAAATCTTGGAGTCATTTGGGATGACAAGTGCTAAAGGGACGGCATCACCGCTTGGTCCTGGAATGAAGTTTCAGAGATCTACTGCCGATGAAGACAGGGAGTTGAAGCCCAAGTACCGACAAGCGGTTGGAGCGCTACTTTACTTAGCGGGAGGCACAAGGCCAGACTTGGCATTCGCAACCGCTTGTATGAGCCAACTCAGTGAGCATCCCACCTTGCAGATGTGAAATGGCATAAAGCAAATTTTGAGGTATGTGCAACAGACAAAGAACTATACCTTCACATACACGAAGGCAGGAGGGTGTGTACAAGGTTTTTGCGATGCCGATAGGGCCAATGATACAAATGACAGGCGGTCATTTAGTGGGTACATTTTCATGCTGGCTGGAGCTGCCATTTCGTGGAGTAGTAAGAAGCAGAAGTCCACTGCATTATCCAGCATGGAAGCAAAATACCTTTCAATGTGCCAAGCGGCAAAGGAGGTGCTGTGGCTCCAACACTTTCTCAACGAAATAGGTGCCCAGGAGTTCGTCGTTGAGCCACAAGTTTTGCAAGTTGACAACCAAGGAGCTATCGCTCTTGCAAGCAAGCAAGTGACGTCAAAGCGCAGCAAACATATTGATCTGCGTCATTTCTTCTGAAGAGAGAAGATTGAAAAGGAAGAATAAGACCACTGTATGTGAAGTCTGTTGGTCAGGGCGTCGGCACAACTGTGCCGACGCTCTGACCAAGGCACTCAATGGAAGAAGAACCCGTGAACTCTGTGAACACTGGGGACTTCAGGTGGTTAATGGGCGTAGTGGCACATGAAGGGGAGGTGTTAGCAAGTGTCATGCACCACCACAAGATGGAGCGCGCGAGAGCTCTCTTTATTTTTTTGTGTGCTGTGTTTTCTTCCTTCTCGTTCGAAGTTAGTCCCAATGAAAACAGCGATGTGACGCTATGGAGGCTACGTCTCGTCCCTCCTTGCCGGGCGTTACGCTTATTGCCATTGCGCGCCGCGACCCTGCGTATACTTAATAACCAACAAGGTAACCATAGGAGGGCGCCACCAAAACATCTCGCAGCTAATGCCGCGTGGCAAGATGATTCCTTGAATTCGAATCCACGATTCATACGAAGCACAGACGTGCCGGTGACTTGTTTTCGATTCCCGACGCAACGCAGTCAAACGCACTCAAAACTCAAGTGTCTGAACCGGCCTTTAAAGCTGAGCTCTAAAATGTCCTTTGTTGCCCATGAGGTCGTTGATGCTAGCGGCGTTGCTGGCGCTAGAAACGCTATCCGCCTATATCCGCCCTTACCTGCTCGCTTGCCGGCAAGACAGAAGAACCGATCTTTAAAGTCGTTTTCCGCGTACCTTGCCAACTGATAGATCTAAGAGCTTTGTTCCACACCGTCAAGATTGCCGGTATTAGCAGCTTATTAATCCGAGCTCGTTCCAAGCATGCGCTCTGAACAGCGCACTCAAATATGGCGTCGAGTGAATATCCCCCACCCTCCCGGCGAGCATGGCGCCTCGACTGCTGCCCCATGAGAGCAAATCAAGTGAAGCTTGCCAGTGAACCTAGATTTGCTATATTTGAAAAAGTCATCGAATTTGCACGGACTTGTCCGCACGAGCTGAGACATAGCGGCGGCCAGTGGCCTTGCTTGAAATCGCCTACAGACCTTTCAAAAAAAGAACTCCTGGCTGGTTTCATTTTCAGTGTTCGTGCGTATGGCGCAGGATGTGCTCGCTTTCCGAAGCGACGAACATGCGTCTGCTAGGCTGAACAGATCGCACGCTGAAATAGGACTTGTGAATAATGGAATGGTGTAGGGTAGGCTAGAAAAAAAGGCCCGGGGGGGGGGGGGGGGGGGGCAATTACACGGGTCAGTGCAGTACCGCGATTCATGAAAATAAAGCTCCGCATAGTCGACATGCTGGAACCAGTGCCACCTTGCACATCTGGTATATAAAGAAGATAGAGGTAAACGGAATGGACAACAGATTGGGGGAGCATATACCGCACTTTGTAGGGGTATTGTTCAGCCGTTAATGGAAACCTGACCCCTTAAATTTTTAACTATTTTTGTCCGCTCCATTTTATTTAGAACCTAATTCTCAAACCATAGTGATGGTAGCAAGTGAGGCACGAATCGTGGGAGCGTTTTCGACCGCTGTGAGAAGCATGCAACCGCCACACCTTCCCTTCTATGTCACCATACATAGACCGAAATACGCACGAGCTGTCCTGGTAGAGGTTTGTGTAGCGGACGGCCAGGGTGCCGATGCCGAGTCCTGCGAGCACGACGCAGGCGGTGCCCAGGAGCCAGGTGCTGAGGGTGGTCGCCGTGCGAACGCCAAGGGACGAGGAATGGGAGCTCCGGCCCGACGTCCCGCCGCGGGAGGCCTTCTTGCGCTGGGGACTGCGGCTGGGGCTCCGACTCGGGCTCGCCGAGTGGCCCTTGCTCCGGTGGCGGGGGCTCCGTTGTCTTTGGCGACCCATGACGCCTGCCTGTTCTGCGCTGTTGCCCGACTGGGAGTGAAAGAAGGAGACCTTGAGCCCCCGCCAGGAGCACGGGGCTCGAGAACAAGTGACCATTCCTTTTTTTCCTCATTTTTTTGTGTCGGTATTGGTTTGGATTGTTGGAAGTGGGTTAAATGTGGTCTTTCCTAGGGTGCCTTCATGTGCGCTTTGCTTGGGGTGATGACATCTGGCCATTTTGTTTCGAACGCTTATTTTTATTTTTTGTTCTGAAGCGCGTGAAAGAGCGTGTCCCTGCACGCGCTCGTGGCGCTGACTGTGCTACGGCGACATTTTGTTTCCTGCGATTTCTTTGTATTTTACCCGTGAGCGCGTGCTGTCGGCATCGGGTACTACAAACGATAGCATCACCCTAAACAGAAGGACATTGAGGCACCCTAGTCTTTCCAGTAAGAAGCGCGCAAAAGGCGCTTATGGTTTCCTCACTATGGGTGCTGCACGTGCTACCCGCGCGGTTATGTTTTAATTTTTGTAGTGCATAAAAGTTTGGTATGGCACGCGCTTTAACCAGCAGAGGAAGTTGAAGTATCCTCACTTTGTGTTGTAAACAAAATTCCACCAAACGGCGATGCACAAACTTCTCACCGCGGACATTTTGTGTGTGACTGGTTGATATCAGGCCTACTGCTTCCAAGATCAGTGAATAACTTGAA
Organism: Ixodes scapularis; assembly: GCF_016920785.2. Taxonomy (NCBI): domain Eukaryota; kingdom Metazoa; phylum Arthropoda; class Arachnida; order Ixodida; family Ixodidae; genus Ixodes; species Ixodes scapularis. The sequence continues at coordinate 45,777,570 of NW_024609879.1, read as the reverse complement.
CGGTCCACAGTACGACATATTGGACGGTGGGTCATTTGAATGGGAAACATGCGCAGCCGAACCGACCCTAGCAGATGAGGGGTATTCTGGCAAGCGACTGTGAACTAAGAGATGCGTTTCATTTTCCCCCATCACACAGCTGTCACCCGAGGACGCCACCTGGCACCTCGCCACAGCATGCCTCACCCTCGTTTTTGTTGATTCATTCACAAGTAGAAATGATGTGCTAAGTATTCGCAACTCCAGCAAAACGGACTCCACTTAGCGGGAAAACAAGTTCTTTCGTGATTTCTACTCGTCTCTCATAGCTTCCGTGATTGGTCGGTGGTTGGTGCGATGTCCACCCAAGGGAGCTTTCGTAAGTTTTAATAACAGCAAAGAAAACGGCCGCAGGGAAAGCCGCGACTCATGTAGGCCTCACGTATTAGGCGAGCACTGCATTGCTTCACATGCTGTGTAGGGAAAACAGTTATCCTAGTAACTCCGTCGTTACAATCGTATCAGAGTGTTGTCTATGCCACTCTGAACGCAGCTGTCGTGTACCGTCGCGGTACAGCGGCATGGACGTCGTCACTAGACAGTCGCCGTCAGACAAGTGAACTTTAAGCGGGTTTTACATGCAGCGATTTTGGCCCTAGAGTAGCGCGATTCCTGCCGTCGCGGCGCTCTGGCCAACCGCAGCGGCTGAGCGGCACGGTTGCACCAGGGGCCCTAATCTGGACACTTGGCGAGAAAGACGGCGAGAAATCTGGCGGCTATGATTGGCCGGCGCCAAGGTCAAGTGCGGCGTCGGCCAATCACGGCCGCCAGATTTCTCGCCGACCTTTTCGCCAAGTGTCCAGATTAGGGCCCCAGGTTGGACATTTTTCGCCGCGGCAGAGCGAGAGATTTCGCTCTGGCCACTCACAGCGCGACTGGAAATCACGTGGCGGGATGAGAAACATTGCGGGAAAGCTGGCGCATACGACGGCGGCGTTTTCACGTTCTTGAAGCAGACGACAAGCAGAGAAAGTCCGCAAGCGACTGGTTCGAGGTTTTTCTTTTTTCTGCGGGTCAAGCTTCTTTTCTTCAGCAGTCGTGTCGAAACTGTTCAGGAGATTATGGAAAAGGGGGAATTGCTGTCCCCTTCCTCGGTATTTGTTTTCTCGAGGAATCGCACGGCTCTTTTTTTTACTTTCCTCGCCTTAGTATCAGCTGTCGCGAGCGCAAGAGACGCCAATCGGAAGCGGCTTGTGCGAGCGCTAGTTATAAAAAGAAGCAAAAGAACAACTGAGTGACGTTGACGTGTCTTTTTCAACACAAATCGTCACACAAAGTAAGACAAAATGTATCGCGCCCAGATCAATGAACTGTTTATCAGTGAAGTGTCGAAGCGTCGGGTTCTTTGGGACGCGCAGCTCCAAGAATTTAGGAACGATGGGTTTGAAGAAGGAACTCTGGGGAGAGGTGACTGAGGCCGTGAATGTGATCGACAAGACCGGTATGAAACCAGTGCACTACAACGGGAGGTTGGGGTCCAGAAGTTTCGGAACTGCCATATCAGTTGGAATCTTTACATCCGAGGAAGGCGCTTCACGTGACGCTGCCGAGGATGGTCCGAGGTTTTATTCTCCGCGAAAACGAAGTTGGAAAAAATAGTATAAACAAATAAGACCAAGGTTTATTTAGTATTTTAAACGCTTTTTTTTTTATTAAAGTAAAATTCAAGGGGAAACTGAAAACTAAGGCATTAAAATTGTTCTTAGAAGCCGGTGTAAGCGACTGTGCGCATCTGCTTGCTGCAAGCAACATTGGCCATCGCAACGACAGAAAACGCTCATGTGAAATGAAACCTCGCAATCCGTGCCACAAGCGGCAGCGATTTCGGTCGCGGAATCGCTGCATGTGGAACCCGCTTTATTGTTCGAGACCAAGGTAGAGTGTACTAGAACTTGAGGTGTGCCGACCGCATCGGTATCTGCATAGAAGCTAGGTGTTTGGTTTTAAGGCCCAATTCTGCCGCAGTGTCCTGGGGTGGCGCTGCCAGTCATAGCGGGGACAGGACGCCTGTCAGTCAGAGTTTATCGAGGTTTGCTTAGGGTGTTAGTGTTGACTATTTCTTCTTGTTTAGCATTCTGTGTGAAGCGATATAATACTGTATACCTGCTAGCTGTGCCGAAGAGACAAGGGGCACACATCGATGCAAAATGCGGCGAAGAAAAAGACGGAACGGTGCTGTCTTGTGCCGGAGTGCAACGTGGGAAGCAACTAAAGCAAAGATAAACACTCCTTATTTTGGACGCCGAGAAATAGGGAGTTTTAGTAGATCGTTTTTAAAGGCCCGCTACCGCTACGAGCACGCGCTTCGGAGCATGCATCTAAGTGGCAGCACGAGCTCCCGCTACGATTAGCATGGCCTGAAAACACAATCTACTAAAACTCCATAATGCCTCTACGTTTGCGGAATGGGATCGTCCAATTCCTAAGGAAAAAGCAAAACTGATGATGAAAAACAAAAAGTCTAAGAAGAATGTGTGACTTGTGTGACATATGTCAGAGAAATCAAACTTCTCCAAGTGCGACTGCTCTTCGATAAAATCAGGAGTTGAAGTTGCTCGATATATCTTGCCAGTCTTTGTGTTTGTTTTCGTATGATGCATACTGCCTAGAGGAAACCAATCCAGACATTTTGTGGTATATAAGCTTTGACTGAGAATGCAGAAGTGAAAAAAGCTTGCTTTCATTAATATATGCTACACGAAAATGATGTATTAACACCGAAACAAAAACTGGGTATTTTAGGGTGCGGAAAATATACCAATGCCGAAAATATAATTAAAAGAGCTTTGGCACTAAGTTGGAAAAAAAACATCGCATATATTATCATACTCAAACTTCGCTTTCCTAATGCTGGTTTGTAAGGTGAGATAGACAATTATTATTTTGTAACGGCATATCCAAACAAAACAAAACTATGGAATCGAGACTATCCAAGTGACTGAACACTCCCAAACGGCAATTACGGATATAAGCTTTTGCCGCTCGCGGAAGTCACGCTTCTTCACAGGGATGTGAGATAGGATGGAACTTATTATTTTTCACAACCGAGCAGGTAAACACAAACGAAAAATAGGCCATCTTCAAGCCGAATAAAGCATCTCTGCTACGACCGCCAGGCCTCTGTCAGCCGTCGGATGGCCCCGCTCTGCCCCACAGCGCCCTCACCGGCCTGCACGCACATTGCGACACACTTACGGTCGCCGGACGGCACACATGCTCATTCTAGTACACCCTCTCCAAGGGCCCAGCTTGACAAGAAGGAGATAAAGCGGTGGCATCTAGTAGCCGAAATATATATATATATATATACATATATATATGACAGTAAAGGAAGGAATGAGAATACACCATCCCCCCCCCCCCTCTGAAAAAAAAAAAGGAAAAGCGCAGAAGAGACATGAATACAATAATTGTTAGTTCAAAATATATACAATGTTTAAAATCTCCGCATTACCGTATTTACTCGAGTAATAGCCGCACTGTTTACGAAGAAACCCTGCAGGTTCACTTTTTCGTGGAGCACGCAGACTGCCAATCACTGCAATCGACAGCATAATTCCAGCTGTTTACAGGATAGAGGTAGCGTCTTCATGCGAAGATACCATCTGTGAAGATTGCATTTGTATGGAGAATCGTGTTCTCGATCTGGTTATTCGCTATGTTACTTATGCGCAACGCAATGATTGGCTGTATATGTGTTCTGTGGGAAAGTAGACGCAAGGGCCTTGTTCATAAATAGTGCGGCTATTGAAATCATTCTATCAAAAATAAATTCCTGGCCCGGTTCTAAGGCTCTACTGGATATAGACCTGACCAACACCAAACAGCATTCGCACGCAGACGCAATATACTATGCTGGGCTAGGAGGGAAGGTGTAACGATCGTGGTTGCGAAAGTGGCTCAGTGATTCAGCACGCAGAGCTGTGGTAGGGTGTAGCCAGCGTTAGTTATAGCGAAGCTGTGGTAGGGTATAGCCAATGTTAGTTATAGCGGGACGGAGAGCCATCGATAAGTAGAGTAACTGTATATGCTCTGCAGCCAGAGTATCGCGTTCCTTTTCCATGCGCCACCAACTCCGTATTGGTGGAGAAGCGGTCACGTGCGCCGAACTGAATCCAACCTTCATAAGGAAAAAGAAACTTGCGGGCTACGAGTTTCGGGCGGAGCATATTTCTCGCTTTGCGTTTGCGAAAAAGACATCCCATACTAAAATCGAACGAACTTGAAGGTTCCTTGACAATTGAACATTATGTGTAGCCAGTGGTTACAGTACAATCGCGCTGCTTTATTACGCGAGCGATGCTTTAAAGCCTATTTCTAAAGTCTGTGAAGCTGAAAAAACAGAGGACAATCGCGTTGCTCGCGCCTGTGGCGCTCGCGGAGTGATACGCGACCGGCACATCCGGGCACATCGGACTAGACATCTACGCGTAGCTACGGTACCTACGGCTTTCAAGGGGGCGACGTTCTCGTCGGCTGCTGCGCTCTACCGAAGACATAGAGAAAAACAGGAAACAAATGACGAGACGACGGCGCACGCCGCAGCGTGCGGAGTCACAGTCACGTCATCCGCGCCCCTATCTCCAGAAAAAGCGACGAACGCTTCCCGCAGTGCGGCCTTGGATTCAACATGGCCGTCCTGAGTGCACCATCGCGATACTCTGCTCCGAAAGCAAAGCATATTCAGTTACTCTATCGATAAGTGGATAGCAGCGCCATTCAGCACTGCAGGGGATATAAAGTGACAGAAGTAGAATCAGGGGCTTCACAAGCCCACCACAGCTTCACCGCAGCCTGTCTTCGTATCACCGAGCTCAATGTGCCGTGCCCAATTTTGTTATGACTAACAATGAAATATTCATTGTACGAAGCTTCACGATTGTGATCAATGGTAAAGACGCTTTGTGCTTTAGCGTTCACAATGCGGCGGTGTGCAGCTGTGGCGCTGCTGTGGGTACATCAACCCAATAAGCGCGCCGGAGCAAGGCACGTGATAACACATCATGGTCGGGGCCACCGAGGCCTCGTTACCGCCAAACTAACAGGGCCCTCCGCGACAAAAAGTAGTTGTAGGCTTCTTTCTCTTTTAACGGCAATTGAACTCGCGCGATTCCATCTACAACGAGAAGATATGAAGAATAAAAAAATAGATAATCACAAATTTATGAGTTTCCATTATATTTAAACTAAAAAAAGTGACGCCACATCCGTATCCGCTCGATTTTTTCGCCTTGTAGCGCCGAGGCCGTTAGTGAGCGCCGGCGATCCCTGCCGTGTAATCGGACGTTTCCGCTTAAAACACCGCACTGTGCCCTGGCATTAGCACCTGTCACAGATTCGCGGCTAAATTGAGCGTATGGTTGTCTCATGAATTGTTCCCGAAGTGCTCGCTATTCTAGCGGACGGATATGTCTCTGCGGTGGACGTTCATCCGAGGGGTGTTGGTTTCGGAGCAAACGACCCTTGGCGAGCAGACGACAGCCGGTTCCTCCGGGCCTCGCACCTCGTAATTGGCATGTTGACACAAATGCTCCCATGACCTCGGGTCACCTGCCTCGCTCCGACGCTCTTATTGGGTCCCGGGGCCCTAGCCGTCCAGAGTTCCTTAAATTATAGTGAAAGGGAGTACGGCATTGGCCCCTGCTATGACTAGTTGCTCGCGCTTGTGTCCTTCGCTTCAGTTCCCCTTGAAAAAGGAAGGTAAGGTAGCTACAGTCAAACTCATTCACAAACTACCAAAATTTCACGGTGGTGATGATATTTCGACGTTTCGGGGGCATTTGAGCACAGCAAAAGCTACAAGAGCCAGTTTTGTGCTTTGAACGGGCCTGCCGAGTGGTGGCCATCAGTTCGTTGAACGACGTATCATCGACAGATTGTTTCATATACTGCGACGTTCCATCGAAAGTTTGTTTCATTCAAAGGTTCCGGCGATCGTTTCATCGACACATCTTTCAACGTTTCGTCAAAAGCGCCTGTCCGCACACATCGCCTTTATCGCCGGCATCCGGATGGGCCTATACTGGCCGAATCCTTGGCGGTTCCAATGAGGGCTGGTGCAAGCTCGGGTCTGAGATTATATCAAAGTATTCCCGAGCGAAGTGAAGGGTTCCCACGCGTAGCGTGGAGCGTTTGTAAGCTAAGTATTAAAACTCGCGAATATCTATTTACCCTATCGGAGTTGCCTGATTGTGTTCGCTTTCGCTCCTGTTTTCTTCCAGCGAACCAAATAAAACCAGTATTTCAATCAAACCAACTTGGAAAAAAAAAATGTTATAGACGAAATTTCGCCGTTGCATCTGTTCACGAAACAAGTTTTCATGAAACATCCCAGTGTCAACGAAGCGTATGTCTATGAAATATGTCAATAAAAAGTGTGTCCATGAAAAAAAAAATTGGGTTGTGTGTATGTTTATACAGCCTAGAACTTGGTCTGCCTCACAGGGGCGACGAGTCCCCAGCTGTAGATGAGCAATTTAGCCAGTGCGGTACAACCGCTAGCCTGGGGTCTTTAACGTGCACCACGCAGTAGTGATACACGACCGCACGCCGGTACGATGCTCATCCAGATCGAAACGGGCAGGAGCGGGGCTCGAACTCAGGAACCCTGGGTTCTGCAGCGCGAGCTTTCGCTCCACGTGCTCCGAGCTGGTGTGCGCTGTCCATGAAAAGTTGTCCGCAAAACGTGTTTCCACGAAACAATATGGACCCCTGCCAAGCTCACGCGTTTGTCTAGTGAAGGAGTTTTTCAAGGCAGCATGCTAGCGCGTGTAGTTTCCGCTTCGCTCGCACTTATGGTGAAGCAGAGATTGCATTCTGCATATGCGCAGTGCCAATCACTTTTGATGTGATCAGACGCTTTTTTATCAATATTGATTTCGATTATAGTTTACACTGATATTCAACTCGAATTGGAAAAAAAAAACACCTAGACTGCTGCCACATTCAATACAAAATGTTCGCATGTGACCGTTCGCGTGAGTAAACGTTGTTGTCTGTTAAGCACAATTGTGACGGTGTAAAATGAAGTGGCAAAAGGCCGCTGTCAGCGCGCGCGTTTTGTGACAAGCTCTTGACAGAGAAAACTGTCACTTTCATTGTGTGGATTTGTTTTACAGCAACCCAGAGTTAAAATGCTTCCATTTGTTCTATTGCAACCAATCAAGATACAAAGCTTACACCACGCCTAAATGTAATAAAATACTATGAAAATGCAAACATTTTAACCTGAGCAGTACGTGTACAAGCTTTAGCTTTTGATGCGCTCAAGAGTGAAAAATGTAGCTCCTTTCCACTCTTTATCAGCGTGCACGATATACTTACGTACACAATATTTGACGTAACCTCACACTCCACCCCTTGCATATCTTTTTTTTTTTTTTTTTTTTTTTTGCAAACCACTAGGCGGTCCGCCAGGATCACCAAATTAATATTGCTACATTTCCTAAACTCTGGGATAGCACCTCACTAAAAAATAATAATTGCTTGGCTGCAGTCATTTTGACTGTCCCAGCTGCACTCAGTGCTAAAAGTAATTTTGATCATTGGTGTAATTCTTTAACATTGGCATCGCTCCTGTTCTGTTTTAAGCACATGACTTTTGTGACAGTTCTACTTCGTGTTTACCAAACTGTATATCTTGATCAGCTAAGGCTCATTTCTCTGAGTCTTCAAGTCTCACGGTCCAAATAAAAATTGCAGTGACCTAAAATGAGAACCTGGCCGAAAGAAAATAGTTCATTTGTTTTTACTTCTGGGGATATTTAATTACTCAAGCTAGAATTTTGTTAACCTAGGTCTATTACGTCATTACGTTGTTATTTTTTTCATTCTATACAGCGCCAAACACGTGCACGACAAAACGGTCGACCCGTCGTACGAATTGGACCACGTTGAAAGGTGCGTAACTGGCCTCCGAAATCCCCATGTGTGAGCACCGCCGATCTCTACTTTTCGACGTGTTGGTTTTATGGTCGTGCATGTGCCTCCTCATTACCTCAGGACGATTTTCACGTTTTGTTCTGACCATATTTGCTAGAGACGCGAGCACGTAGCGTAGGCAACTGCTCCCTTTGCACGAGAACCGGTGCAGTCGGGCTGCATTTCAACTGAAAGCATGCGCATCCAGAAACAATTGGACGGTCAGGGATCAGGGTTGCCAGGCAGGTTTGCACTCAAACAGCTAAATTCCAGAATGGTGTAGCCCAAAAGTAGCCAAATGCAAGAGATTTATATAGCCCAAAAGTAGCCATATTTACGATATCTGCCGAGTTTCAAAAATCACGCGCTCGAATGTAAGAGCTCAAGGCCAAAACACTGCGTCTGGGTTAGGAACAGCTTGCAAGATCTGCGACATCTTGAAATGTATTGAAAACGTTTTATTTAACACACAAAAAGGTATCAAAAATTCCCACAAGCGTTTTTACAGTCACATAGTCATAAAACACTCACTCGTGCTCGGCTGATTTGCCACATACATGATTTCCGTGTTTGAAGCTTAAATACAATAGAGCGTAAACACTGTCGCCATGTTAACCTAGGAAAGGTTAACATAGCGACAGTTTTAACGTTTTAGTCAAGGAAAAGCATGGCGTGTGGTATGAGCCGGATCCTTACACGAGGTGCAAGGTGAACCCTGAGAACGTGTCTGCTCTCCTGGAGTACTTCATAAAAGACGAGCTACGATGTTCGTGCCAAGGTCCCAGCCGTGATCTCTGTCATGCTCGACGGGGAGAAAACGTCCGTGCCAAAGCGCTTCCTGGCACGCTCAATCCGAGAGGCCTTTCGTGTATTCAAAGACAAGCATCCTAATTCCGGCCTTGGGCTAACGAAATTTTATTCCTTGTGTTCTAGATGGGTCAAATGTATTCCACACCAGGAGGTGTGCGTTTTTGTGTGCTGTACCAATTATTACCTTTGTATCGCCGCTGTAGAGAACGTTACGGGCTCAACATTCAACACTGGTGAAATGAACTCAGCGTTCCTGTGCGACCTACTAACAGGTCTCTGTCTTTAAGAAGACAGTGGTCACTGCCCGAAAGGCCAGTCTCTTACACTCGAGGAACTTCATATCCCAACGGATAAAGAGATTAGGCTTCAAACATGGGAGTCCGGCGACCTTGTGAAAAAAAGCATTGGATCCTGAGACTTTCCTAAAAGTCGTTCAAGTAACGGTTGAAGGTTGAATGTTTTACAACCATATCTGACAACCGCAAGGTAAAGGGATCTACGATTAAAAGCAGTGCAAGCAACGCGAGAGCATTGTTTTTCATTTTGACTGTGCTAAAAACTGGACCATCGTGCTTCCTGACAAAGTTCAAGCATACCACTGCAAAAAAACAAGTTACGATATTTGCATGTATAGTGACGACAACAAAATCTACAAACAGCTTTGCTATCATCAGTGGGCACCTGTGTGACGACGCCGCTCACATGTCTTTGATTTTAGAAAAAGTGAAAGAGTGGGTTGAAGACAACGTTGCAGTATACCCGCACGTGACGTACGTAAGTGAAGGGGCCGCCACTCATTTTAAGAATCGCTACCAGCTTCACCAGTTTACACAGAATGATTGCCCACAAGCCCAGTGGTTATTTTCTGCATCTGGACATGGGAAAATGCATGCGACGAAGTTGGCGGACTCGTGAAGCACCAGGCCACGCTGAACAACCTGAGAGAACGTTCAATAAATGCCATTCAGACGGCCAGGACAATGGTGAGCGTTCTATCCGAAAAATTGAAAGGCGTGCATCTTGTGTATCGGGACGAAAACAAAATTGTTCGGTATCGTCAACAAAAAAAAAAGAAGAAGAATGGCTGACGGTGAGCGCCTTTCCTGGAATTCAGTCTTGGCACGCGTTAATTGGAGCTGTGCAAGTCATCAACAGAAGGAACCTGTGACAAATATGTAGCACGGACAATCGGATCTGGTTAGCAGAAACTTTATTAAACGGGTACATCAAGGAAAGTCTTAGCGTGAAGTGCCGAGTTTGATTCCCCAAAGACTGCTCATTTTGAATGCAGGGACATCTTACTTATCGCAGTTTTCTTCGCGGGGTATTTATCCTACTGTTTTACTTGGTGATAGCTTATCATCCTTATCTGATCACCATACGAGAATCACGAAACGTTATTTTCGCGCAGGATAAAATATCTTGGCGTGCCACGATCCATTCGTACACCGAGAGTATCGAAGCTCTTACAGTCCGGTGCGGTGGCATCCCTCACCTGAAAAGGTTTGTCCCCGGAAATGCATAGCTAACCTAAACAATTTTAGCATTTTATTTTTATTTTGTGTCTGGAAGTGAAGTTATTTATTTTATTCTAAGTACAAAATATACCGGAAAGTAAAACTTCACACTGCACCACCTTTTCTCGGATCACTAGTCTCTAATATGTTACCTCTTTGTACGCTGTATGTAAAATTCTGTATATAGTTTCTCCTCACATTTACTGTGTGACAGATTTCCCTAGTTGTCAGTGACCTCATTTGAATAAAAATATATGAAAGACGCGTCTTAGTTTTCTGAAAGTGAAACTCAGAGTCACTTCTTTTATAGGGCACTGCTAAGTGTAGGCTCTGAAAAAAGACCCTACTTTGTGGAGTTGTATCTTTTTTCTCAATCAAAGAATGCGACATGTTTTTAAAAGAAATGAATGCCGAAATAGAGTACGACAGGTTACCCAAATTTAAAAAAAATATCGAAGGTGTTTTTTTTTTTATTCGCATCGTAATGTTCGTTGTTTGATTTTTCCCTATGTTTTCCTAAATATATCGCAACTATTATATCACTCAGATACCTTATATATATTTTTTAAATAATAGCAATATATAAATAGAAGACTGTCTCAAAAGTATATAATAATGATTAAATTATTTCATGAGATACAGGCTCCAAATATTGCCATTTGTCGTTCGAGCAGGCATGTTTGGCAATTTTTAGAAAAAACAACACATATTAAATAAAGATTATTACTACACACAACCAACAAGCTGTACCCGTTGTTTGTTTCTAAAAAGTATTAGAGTTTCCCTAATTTTATCGGTTTAGTTATTCACTTTCAAACATGCCCCCTCCATCAGTGCGCGTTAATGCAACTGTCCACCTCTTCATGCCTTACGATTTTTCCTGTACCCAATCTTTTTTTTGGTCAAAACTAAGTACGGGTTTGTTTACACCAGACACTACACAATGGCATATAAAAGCATCAGTTGATTTAAACATGTCGACCAGCCACCGTTTGGTCGATCTTATCTGAAATCACCCAGCTACAAATTTCTGTTAACGCAGACATGTTTCATTTAATAGAATTATAGTTACACACAACAGTTAAGATAGAAAGGGGTACACAGGTAATTTCTTCAGGCACAGAGATATTGAGGTGCAGTTTAAGAACAATACGTGTACAACGATGCCTCAGGAAAGATTGGCTTGCTCTAAAGCAAACTTCTTTCGTAATGTAAATATCACTCGGAAAGAGAGATGCTCCGTCGAGGCCTTTGCTGATGCATCGCATCCTCATCAGGTTTTGTTATTGAATGTAACGGAGCGATATACTAAAACTTTATAAATGTGGCTAACGTGATCATGGCAAACAAGGCAGTGATCGCAGAGTCAGGACAAGACGGGACATGAAATAGCGGTGCAATAGCTGCGAGGTGAGGATTGGAGAGAGTTGGAGAGCAGGCTCGCGGGTGCTATGATGGTGCAAGGTATCAATTTCTTTTAGTAGCAAACTTCTCTCGTGCATTTTGTTGAACCACTTACGGATGACCTTTACTTAATTTATTTTGAAATGAACAAAGGCGCCTAATAAAATGTGCTCAATCACCCTTTTTATTCTCATTTCCACATGCCGTGCAACGCTCACAGTTTGTTTTTGAAATTGAGCGAAATAACACATGTGCTGCAGCTTTACGGCACATACTTTTGCGGTCTCGATGTTCTGCATGCGCAGGTGTGCTTGTGAAGCCCCATCATGACATTTCAAGCTCAAAAAAAAATAGTTTTAGGGCTGAAAATACGTCGGGAAACAGATGATTAACTCTACACCATCATGAAAGCAGCTGCGTGAACACACTGCAGTACACACTGTATTAAACAGCACCCCCTGTTCGCAAACAGGTGCCATTCTTATTCGCTGTTGACGCTTAAGTGTACGAAAGACTACTGACGCGCTGCGTTTTGAATACCTGTGAGCGGTTGATTGTTCGTGTTGTGGGCTAAGAAAACTAACCGCGGGAACCGTGCAGGAAGCAGCGAATTGGTAAGTTAGAAAAATTACAGGGATTGGCCGCACGTTTTATTCACGTCTAGGTATGGCAGAGTTTCACGGTTACTTCTTTATTCCTCTGATTAAATCTTGCACGGAAATAACACAACTCAAATTCTTGTTTAGGTTGTCCATACCTGCTACCTTGTCTGACACGGCCAATTGTGAGAGTGCATTATAGGGTCCTTTAATATTCCAACGACTGAACAATAACACCTGTAAAGATTATGTTTCTTTTTCGATGGAACCAAATATTTTATAAACTTATATATCTTTGCTGTTTTTTAGGAAAGGCTAATGACCTGAAGTTGTATATGTGTCTCAGCTTTGGGTGTGTTGGGAAAGTGCGAGTTCCATAATCCGTCCTATATCCGCGCGGTTGGCTTTTTTGTTTCTTTATAGTGTAAATTTACATGTGTGCGGTGTCTCTTTTTCCACTCCTGTAACTGCCCCGAACAAGGTGGACAGTATTAACATATAATGAATAAATAAATAAAGCCTGTTGGCTCCGAACAGTACCTTTTTTCTTACATCCAATCGAAGAAAACGTAAATAAATGCGCCGTGCCGCGCGACTCAAACGAGTTTTTTTTTTTTTTATGTGTGGCTTGTTTGTGTGTCTTTACAGATCTTCTATGACAAGTCCCCTTCAGGAGTGCACCTTTATATCGCCCGTTTTTTTTGCTTACTGCGCGTCCTTATGACAGCCCAGTGTTTTTGAAGCAGCGGCGTCAAAAAATAATGCAGAAACTTCCGCGCAAGCTACGAGACGCCCTCACCGTGTTCGTATGCTTAATAACACTAGGGACGTTTTGGTATAGCAAGAACAAGTTTCAGAGACGCACCCAGGAAAGTTTTTTGGTGAACGGCTCCAACGAAAACGTGTATATGAACCAGCTCGAGAACGTAATGTATAATTACTCCCTATGGACTCCTTTCTTCGATCGGAAAGGCTACTACGGTGGCAAAGACCTTCCGAGGATATTGCTTTGGACAGCCATCTACGGGAAGTGGCACTGCGGACTGACAGATCAAAGGGTTGACGAGTTAGAGTTTGCGGGCTGCCCCGACCGCTGCTACATCACCAACGACAGAAGACTAGTGCACTCAAGTGACGCGGTCGTCTTGTATGGCACAGACCTGGACCTGGCAGACATGCCATGGAGGAGGTATCGAGGCCAGAAGTGGGTTTACTGGTCCCTCGAGCCACCACCGCATTGCGTGTTGAGGTCACTAACCTACTTGAACAACACCTTCAACTGGACGATGACCTACAGGCAGAACTCGGACGTTCTAGACTCATACGTCCTCAGTTTAACGAAGAAGCCGGAGCCAACGCCGTACTCCATCGACGCTCTTCGCAGATTGTGGGAAGGCAAGTCCACGATGGCTGTATGGCCCGTCAGCCACTGCCACACGTTCGGCAGGCGCGAGGACTACGTAGAGGAGTTGCAGAAGTACATCGCCATAGACGTCTTCGGGAAGTGTGGCAGGCACAGGTGCGAGCGGGACACGACTCCTCGTTGTCACAGGTTGTTCACGAAAAACTATTTCTTCTTGCTTTCTTTTGAGAATGCCGTGTGCAAGGACTACGTGACGGAGAAGCTGTATTATACACTTTTATATGACATAATTCCTGTCGTGTTCGGCGGTGCCAACTACAGCGCAGTGGCCCCGGCGGGCTCTTACATCGACGCGCTCAGTTTTGAATCGCCGAAGCACCTGGCGGATCACCTGACATCGGTAGCCAAAGACTTCAACCTCTACAAAAGCTACTTCAACTGGAAGGGCAAGTACGACCTAGTTCCATGGACGGGAATAACTTTCTGCAACCTCTGCAGCAAGCTGTACAGCGAGCACTTCAGTAGGAGCACGGTGTACGAAGACATACTCTATTGGTGGAACGCGACTTCACAATGCCGTGTCTGGGACCGCTACAGCAATCAGCTGCTTGAGTGAGCTAGCTGCGCGACATCTGTGTCTCATAATTCGTACAGTGAAGGAACCTGTAGAGATTGACTTCAGCAGATTCCCAAGTTTGTAACCCTGGTTTCCAAGCAACTTTTTGGATGCGATACAAGTTGGAATGACAACGGCAAATGAGGAGCGACGAAGCACTTCTGGGGATAAGACAGTAATAATAGTAATAATATTTACACTTTTATTTCCATTTCAATTTCATGTCGGCGATCAACGAAAAAAGCTGCATATGCAGCTTGGCATGTCCTTGACCGCTTAGAGCGTTGGACGCACAGCCGGAAATAAAAAATATACAAAAAAGTAATACTCAGAAGTCAGCATAACAAGTTCAGCACAGTTCAAACACAAAGATAGTAAATGTATATATTATTTAAAAACATCAATAAAAAGTTAAAGACGTTTAGAATCCCCTGTAACCCCGAATTAGAGCGCATCTCTTGAGGAGGACGAGGGAAGGGTACTGAGGGGAGAAGGTAGACAGTTCCCCACTGCTAACATGGGATCGACGTGTGCTTAACGCAAGGCGCAGAAAATGCACATTTTTGTTGAGAGCATCGCGTGTAAATTTTGCGGAAGTTTAGCGGGGCAATTTTTTCCCCTAACTTTAACCGGAAATTTTTTTTCCACTAGATTAAGTAGGGAAATTTTTTCCGCTAGATTTCGCGGAGAAATCTTTTCCACTAAACTTAGCGGGGAACGTTTGTCCGCTAGACTTAGCGGGGAAACTGTTTTCGCTAAATGTAGCGGGGAAATGATTTCCGCTAGATTTAGCAGGGAAATTTTTCCGTTAAATTTAGCGGGGAATTTTTTCCGCTAGTGACGTCACCAGTGACGTCACGCGTCTTATAATGCACCGCGCGGTTACGCCGACGACGACTGCGACGCCGCTCAAGCCGGAAACGGGCGCCTTAGAGCTGAGCTTTAAAACAATGACCGACTTTCTCTTGCAGCCGATCCACACGACGGAACGAATCGCAATTTTCGTTCGCGGACTGTGTATCACGTGACCGTAACGTCACCGAGTCCTGCGATCCGCGCCTCGTCCGCGGACTTGCGGACTGATGAAATCGAGTGCTTTTTTCACTCGCGGATTTCGGGCGGAAGATTGACTTAAAAAGTGTTTTGTCTGGCAACAGTACAATGTTTTCTGTGTTCTTTTTTGTTTTCGGACGATGAAAACAAAAATGGCGCATCGTTGTGTTTTGTGCATTCGCTGGTTCATTTTGTCGCGGGATTTTTGGTTCCACGCGTGAAAGAAACTGCAGCGACGCTGTCCACCTGACGCGACGCAGGTTCTGGTATTCCTCCGGGTCCGTGCCAAGAAGCTTCCGTCAAAACTCGTCTAGCATGCCGCGATAATTTTTGCACCTCCAATGAGCCCGAGCAGGACCTTTCTTGTGACTGTGGTGTACTTGAGTGTTGTGCACGAGCGCCGAGTGCGTGAAAGCATCTTCGAACGCCCATCCGCGAGCCCAGAACTTCGTCGCTTCTACGCCGAAGCCGTCTCGAGTAGGACCATGTTTGTGTCACTGTCACGCCTTGGGTTAGTAAAGCTAGCGGCGCTTTGCGCGAAGCCTATCATGGTGTACTGTCTCGATCTGTACATAACAGCGGCGTACGATTCTTTATCGCGGTAACAAACGTCGATTTCTTTCTTGGACGACTGTGCCAAGATGCGATGTTGGAGTTTTGCAGCACTTTGGGTTGGCGAATATATAGGGTGGTCCAAATAAGTCACCAGGCTCGATCTAAAACGGACCGTAAAAATCGACACCAACACGTAGCAATCTAAACTTTTCGTCAAAGGTGTATTTCACAAGTCGTTGTTTTCTTGTAAAATTACAAAACGTAGCTCTCTGTAAAAAATAAGGCTAAGAGACTTGCCAGGGTCTACGGCGGGCAGCAACGCAGACGACAGGGGTCCAGTAGCGGGGGCTGTTTGGCGTTCGTATTGAAGTTGGCGCTACCTCCTTATCGCGACGGCTTTCGACCACCGCGGTTTATTAAAATGAACATGATCTTTTTGAAATGTACCTTCGGTTAAAAAATAAATGTGGACAATAAAAGCAGAGCTTAAAGTAGAAAATCGCATCTGCATAATGACGGCGCTTTTGCTGCCAACGGATTTCGTCTGCGTGTCGTCTGCTTTCATTCGCTGGTCGGCTGCACCTTCGGACGCTGCTCCCGACGCCATCTATCAATACGAACGCCAAACACACTCCGCTACTGGACTTGGTCGTCTAGGTCGTCGCCCGCCGTAGGCCGTGGCAAGGTTCTTGGCCCTAATTTTTACAGAAAGAGAACTACGCTTTGCATTTTTACAAGAAAAAACTGACTTGTGAAATACACCTTTGACAAAAAGTATAAATTGCGACGTGCAGGCGTCCATTTGTACGGTCCATTTTAGATCGAGCCTGGTGACTTGGACTACCCTATAGATGCCGTTCGTCCTCGCCGGCGTCTGCTCGTGGTCTCCCTCGTGTGGATGCCCTTGGGAGACGGACGAACCGCGGACATGTCGTCACGTAATCAATCCGTCCGCGGATCAGTTCGTCGTGTGAAGCGGCCATTATTGACATTTTGCTCCATTCGAAGTGTTTAAACTCATAAATGTTTTAGTAAAGCTATACGCACCACGTCGTGCACTTCGGCCGGAAATGGCTATACGCACGGCTGTGGGCTCATGACACTTGGGTCACCTAGGGTGCCTACATGTTTTCGCTCCGCTTTAGGGTGGCGCCAACTTCTTGTTACCCTTTCCCAGATCCTCTCCCACCGCCATTTTTTCCCACTTCTTAGTTCGCTAAACGTACACAACGTTGAGTTTCTGTAGTCTCGACACACCGGCAACACTGTGAGGCTGCTTCCGTTTCCGTTCATAGGAGGAGTCGGAGGCTCAGCGGGATGGAGGTTGTCGTGGCTGTCGCTCTCTTTATTCGGGTGTTTCATATTTTGAAGTTGCGAGCAGGAAGTGTATGTTGCTTTTATCGAAACACGACTTCCCGCGACAAAATGGAACGCCACAGACCGGCGTTGAACGCCGAAACCTCGCCGTCGGAACGAGAGCGGTGAGCGCTCCCTAGCCCTAACGAGGATGAGCGACGTAGTCCGAGCGCACGACCGGCGAGTGAGACAAAATGGTCGACGAAAACAGCGGAGGTTGCCATGGTAACGAGGTAGGCAACACTGGTTTGTCGGCGACAGGTATCACAAACGTTGTCGCCACCCTAAACAGCGGAGCGGCGGAAACATGTAGGCACTCTAGGGTCACCCCTTTCGGACGACGCGTGTATCACTGGTGAGCGCGTTAACACAAAACAAAGCATATACAAATGAAAGACGTTTACAATTCCCTGTAATGCCGAATTAGAGCGCAGCTCTTGAGGAGGAGGAGGGGAGGATACGAAGAGGAGGGTATGCCCCTCCTCCTCCTCCTTTCTCCACTCATTATCCTCCTTCCTCTACCCCTCCTCCATCCTCCTCCCCTCCCTCGCTCCCTCCTCGTGACCCTCGTGACGTCAGTCGTGAAGGCCTCGCGTTCGTGACCTTTACTGTGAAGGTCGTGACTTCACCGTGACTTTCACGATTAACCTTCGTGATGTCACTAGTGACGTCATTCGTAGCACTCATGAGCATCGTGACGTCACTTGTGACCTCGTGACGCCACTGGGAAACGACCCATGATGCAACACGCGGGTCACGAGTAACGTCACTGGTGACCCTTGTGACGACACTGGGAACCCTCGTGACGTCACTCATTACCATCGTGACCCACGCGTTGCATTATGGGACGTTTCCCATAATGAGGTCACTCGTGGCCGTCGTGACGTCACTCTTAACTTTCATGACCCTCGGGACGTCACACGTGCCGCCCCACGGCCCGCGCGTTGCAATATGGGACGTTTCCCATAATGCAACGCGCGGTTACGCCGACGCCGACGCCGCTCAAGACGGAAACGGCCGCCTAAGAGCCGCGCTCTAAAAAACGGTAACCTTAAAGAAGCTGTGCTACAATTTCAGTGCTTTGCTTAAACAATTTGGGAGTTGGTGTCTCAACCTTTCAGAAGTAGAAAACAAAAAAACACTTTTGCCTGCATGTCCTAGTTTTTATTTAAAAAATGACTAAGATTGAGATTTTCGGCACCTCTCAACTCCTTCACCATTTTCCGAGTCACGTGCTCTGTAACGTCAATGGGGGTCGCGCGGAGTCCCGGTGAAGCTCTCTCTCTAGAGCCACTAGGGATCAGCTAGAACTCCCCCGCTCGTGATCACATGACCGCATGCTTGCGCAGCCAGCGCGATCAACATGGCGAAAGGAGGAAAGTGCTAACGTCCGGGTTCGCCCATCCCCGTCCGGCTCTGCCGCTGTCCCCCTCCGGCTTCTGGCAGCTGTTCGCGGTAGCAGATAGAGCTGAAGGTTTCGTTGACCTCGGATAGATGTCGCCACTAAACCTCCGCATAATAAAAGATACCTTTTACCGAGCAGGTATTTGCACAACTTGCTATATTTTTAAAAGTCCCCCCATTGCCGTCATGCCGCTAGGTTCTAATGGCCGCTGCTCGCGGCTGCAGGTCGAGAAATATTTTTATTTTTGGCTCGCGCTTACGTGGCGGAATCGCAGCATTTCGAAGGAAGGAGATGTGCTTTCTGTTCTTTGTGTCAAGATAAACAATGCAAAAAGTAGAAGATGCAAATTCTTTCAACGTTAAAAGTGTTGCAGAGCTTTTTTAAAGAGTCATTTGTAACACAAAAAGTCCGCGGTCTTATCGAACGTAAAATCGCTTGAGTCGAACGACGTAAACCACCTCGGCTCGCGGTCGGCGTCGCGATGATGCGTGCATTCCGCCTGGCACCACCAGTTGAGATCTCCCAGGTGTCGAAGGACCTTGTAGGGTCCAAAGTAGCGCTTTAAAAGCTTCTCTCTAAGGCCACGACATCGTATGGGTGTCAACACCCACACTCGGTCTCCGGGCTGGAAGTGAACCTCCAGGCGACGAAGGTTGTAGCAGCTAGCGTCGACTACAGTTCCTGTATAGGCTCCCTACGGGAGTCAGAGTTGCGCATTTGTTTTCCCCGCGCCGCCACGCCGCTATTCGCCGAGATCCATCACGTGAGGAGCAAAGCATCCGGTGGCGTGCAAGAAAGCCACCTTTACGGTCACTCCGCCGACGTTTCTCTTGCCCCGGCGTATGTTTCCCTGCTTTCCGCCTCCTTTTCCTCCTCTCCTGTTTTCCATTCGCGGCGGTGCGCGCGGCGCCGCTATTCGCCAAATTTAGTCACGTGAGGAGCAAAGCATCCAGCTCGTGCGGGAAAGCCGGCGCTACGGCCACGCGCCGAGGCTGAATGCGCAACTCTGCTACCGTAGGTAGCTATACAGGAACTCTAGCGTCGACATGTTGCTGGTATATAGGATCCGGACTCGGGCGAGCTGGCAGTCTGCTCAACTACCTGGGCGTCGTCACATCCGTCGCCAGCTGGCTTGTGAGGTAACATGGCGTCGAGCATCGTGGTCACTATGCGATCTTGCAACATATATGGAGTAACACCAGTGGTCTCCTGAACGGCTGTGTTGTAGGCGAACGTAACATATGGTAGGACGCGACGCCTATTCCTCCTCCCAGGAACAATTGTATTGAAGTGGCCTTCCAGAACAACTTCGCCGCAGGTAGCTGCATTGGTCACGACGGATACAACAACACTTGGTAGCGGCGGCAGGTTCACGTGGTCGGCAGCGACTCAGACGAATGCTGACGCATATTGTTTTTGTTTTTTTCTGAAGGCGGAACAGGTGTTCGCAGCGTCAATCTGTTTTCTCTAAGGTCGATGACGGCGCCGTATTCACACAGAAGGTCCATGCTAAGAATGACGTCTCTGGCACAGTCTTGTAGAACGACGAATTTCACAGGGCACGTCTCGCCGTGAATTTCGACGCGAGCAGTGCACCTACCGACAGTCGTGAAGAGGTGTCCTCAAGCGGTTCGTATCTGCGGCCCCTCCCACGGCGTCGTCACTTTTCGAAGGCGGCGAGGGAGCCTTCCACTCAAGACTGAGTAGTCTGCTCCGGTGTCCACGAGCGCCGGTACGTCGTGGCCGTCGATAGCAACGTTTCAGTTGTTGGGTACCATTGCAGGAGCGTCGTTGGGATGCGTGGCGTCGGAAGAGTGGAAGCGCTCCGGCGTTCGGGGGGGGTTCTTTTTGTCGTCCGTCCACGGCAACTTCACCTCCGGGAGTTTCCGCGCTTAACTTTCCCGGCGAGACTAGGGCGACAGGCTCCCACCAAGGTCGGTGCATCGGCGGCGCTGGATGTCGTAATGACGGCGACCGATACCCGCGGCGGACGCACGCGGAAGATACTGAGGTCGTTGAAGGTACGCTTCAATCTCCTGTGGTTGCTCACCGTAGCGTGAGCGTAGGTTGCTCGGGTGGAAGCCGCGCAGCCCTATTTGCCGGTAGGGGCAGTGGCGGTAGATATGGTCGGCTTCCCCGCAGTGGTACACAATGGGCGTCGATCGGCCGTCTTCCACACGTCGGTTTTCCTCAGCGAGGGAAGCTCCGGGCGGATGTACTGGACTTGTACTTTCTGGCGTCGAGGCATCGGAGGGTTTCGTCAGGATGGTGCCGTGGCCTGGCGGTTAACTTTGCTGCGGTCGTCGGGCCATGGCAGCGTAGCTCAACATTGGTTTCTCTGCGTCGTCGTGTTGATGGAAACTTCAAGTTGGAAGGCTTGGTAAACCCCCTCTCGAACAACCTCGGCAGTGGAAATTGAGGCCGGGCGTTCAGCAGTCGGCAGAAGCTTCTTAAGTTTCTCCCGGATGACGTAGCGGATGATGTCGTGAAGGCCGGGGATGCTAGTGCTGATGTTGTAGCTCAATGCAGAAATAGCAGCGATGCTCGAGTGCCTATGGCAGTGGATGGCTCTTGAGAGGAGGGCACGTTCCATGTTCGTGGCTTCCGAGACGAAATCCTCGACGGTGGATGGGGGGTTGCGAACAAGACCACCAAAGCTGTCATCGTTTACACATCGCATCAGGATCTGCGGCTTCTTTTCGCCAGTGGCTTGAAGGTCGGCGCGAGCGATCAGACGCAGAACGTCCTCGACGAAGCTAATGATAGTCTAGTTTGCTCCCTCATTCGAAGGAGGTCCTCGGCCTTCCCGACAATTGTGGTTGGTGAATTTCCGTGTAAGCGCAACTTTGCAGGTGGTCCACGAGATCAATGAAGTCTCGCGATTGTCGAACCAGTGCCTGGCCGTTGCTTCGAGTGCGATGAAAAGAATCTGCACGGGCTGTTCGTCCATCCAGAGCCTTTTATACTGGGAGAGTTCGGCGGGTGGGAGGGGCTTACGGCCCGCTAGGTCTAACGGACTCAGCGGGCGCCGCTTCCGCCATGATGTGCCTCCCGGCGAGTGGGTCCCCATTGACATGCGATGTATACGCGTGTAGGTTTTGCCGTTTGCGCTTTTGTTGGCGTAAGGAGAAAGTCGAAAAATCAAGCATTTTGTTACGTTAATCATACGTTAATCCTAAACTTACCTCGCACAATCGAGAACTCGGCTTCTAGTCAGCCGTTCTTGGTTTCCCAGATCTTGTGCCTTGCGCGGTTTTCTTTTCCTTGCGGGAACCGGTACATCCTGAACCCCTTTTTCGCGTTGTTCGAGCACCCAACGGCACTGCAGCCCCCATTTCTTTTTCATGTCTGGCAGAGCGCAGCGCAGAACGATCATTTTCATCGTCGTCTCTCGCTCCATGGACTCTAGCGAGCCGACTGCCGGCTCGAGTCAGTAGGGCAAACGGGTTTTATCAGCCGCCACCAGCCTTACACCAAACAAGGGTGAAGCTTGCAATTTAAGGTTATAATTATAATGCAATTAAATGCAAATGTGCAATCAAGCTAGACGGCAAGGCACATCATGGCGGATGCGCACAGTTGCCAGACTGTTTGATCAGTGCTGCCAGACTGGCGGCTGGATCAAAGAACCGCCGAACTCTCCCAGTATAAAAGGCTCTGCGTCCATCCATTGCTTGTGCTGGGCCTAGTAGTGCTGTATCCAGTCCTCGACGTCTTCATAAGGCTCACCATGGAAGAACGCGGGAGTACATGCAGCGACGAGTAGGAGAATGACAGGAGGAGTTGCCATCGTCGCGGTCTTCTCTAGGCTCTGCGGCAGAAGTCCGAATTCCGGGGGTTGCTCTTTGAAACGGCGGATTTTCCGGGCTTCGGCGGCTTCTGCGAGGGGTAGCCTTCCGGGGCTGAGCACCTCACTTGGCCAGGGTGTCTTTGGAGAGGTACGCTTTACCGGCATAGAATGCAAGACACCCGCACTCTAAGAAAAAAAAGGGTGTAGTCGGGTGTATCAGGCGCAAATGCACCCTTTTCCTGGAAAATGCACCCTCCATTCCCCATTCAGTGTACTTCTACACCGACAATGAGCACCCTCCTATCCCTTAAAAACCTGTAGGTGTAGCAGTGCACCGCCATGCTAGCCACGCGCCCCGATCAGCTTGTGCTTGGATTCCGCCTTGGGGGTCACTTTTAGATTGGACAGTTTCTTAGAAAGTATGGAGCTGTCTTGTTCTTTCGGTTTTGACAGTAGAGTAGACGTTATGCTTGTTTTAGGTCAACCGGGTCTTAGGGTAGGTTAACGTGTTATCAGCCTCCAAGCTAGATATAAGGAAGAGCACGGCACCAGCCTGAAGGCCAAGGCCATGGATAGCATACACTGCACTATTAACTTTGGGTCGAACTTTCCAGAGGATATAAGTGACAAATCCTGTCGTTGTGTTCATTGTTGGGATAACCCTGAAGATAAAGGCTCGTTCACACACTTGTGACCGAAAACAACCGAGAGAGACAAGACCGGTTTACGAGCCTCTTACGACGTCTTAGGAGTCGACCAGCTCCGCTGCAGCGCATCCGGTCTTAAGACGTCGCAAGAGGCTTAAAAACCGGTCTGGTCTCTCTCGGTCTTACTCGGTTGCCTATGTTTCAACGGCGCTTAAGCCTTTTCGAGGGAACCCTCTTTTCGCCTTGAAAGAGTTGCTATTTTTCTACTCTCTTTTATTTCTCTCCCTAAGCTGAAAGTGTGGAAGAAGGTGCGGCAGTCCCCGGACCAATGAACCGGAGGGTTTTTTATTCCTTGACTCCGCTGTCTGGCAATGGCAGGAGCGTGATCATGTAGTAAAGATTTCACGGATGACACAGCAGCTCTTCCCGATCCCAGAATGTCTGCTTCCCGGCCTAGTTTCTTTTGTGCTGTGCTGCGACCAGCGGGGCTGCCGTAGATTCCGTCCGCGACAACGTATTCCAGTGTACCAAGGCTTTCAGTGTTTGAAAAGTCCTATGCGTATATCGGCAAAAGCGATTTCATCAAAAAAGCTCAAGGAATTCATGTGATGCGTTTAGTGTTCGTTTTAGCAAATTACTGCTGCTGCCACATGGTGTTGAATCTTCATAGACCCGTTTATTTTCGTTTTTGTGTTTGTGTGGTTGTTCTGCACTGCCCGCGTCGACATGTATCTCGGATTACATATTCCGAGTCCGGATATATTTTCATCGTAAGTGAGCTGCAACTTACTCCTTTGCAACAATTGATCTTTCCGTGCCGGGTTACCTTTAGAACTAGGCAATGTCTATTTCCTAGCAGCCGGGAGAATAATTTCCCTGAAATTCTCTCGGCAGTCGCCTGCCATTAGTTGTCTACAATCATGTGAAAACTGCAGGTAGAATACTGACTTTTTTTACTCTCCCGGCGTTTTATGAAAACACGTTTTATGGACACCTTTTCGTTGATACACGTTTTGTAGACACGTTTCAATGACACTAAAGGCCGGTTCACACATGCAGCGAAGCCCTAATGTAGCGCTTCTCACGTGTCGTCCGTTACTTATTGTCTGCCATGAACAACAGTATTGATGGTGCGATAAAAGCTGGGGAACGCTCCCGTCAGCACGCGCTTAGCGCGAGGTCAGCGCTACGCTTGTAGCGCTCCGCTACATGTGTAAACAGGCCTTAACGTTTCATTGTCACTCGTTACGTGAAATGCACGCTGTCTCTGACAGCGTGCATTTCTGATCTCTGAGACGCGTGCTCACCGACCCAGCCCACCCGTTCACACCGCTTCGTAAGAACAGTCTGGGGCGGATCATTACTAAAAAAAAGAGAGAAGCTAATATCAGATGTCTATGGAACATCGCGTGTCGATGAAACGTCGTTCGATGAAGTGATTGTACCTCCAATGGGTGGCGACTGCTGGTAGAAGTTCGGGGAAATAATTCTGCCGGCTGCTGGGAGAATAGACACTACCTAAGAATCACCCTGGTTCTTGTTTGCTCAATAATCTTCTCAGTTGTGTAACAGCTTCGTTTTATATCTTCACATACCACAGATTGCTTGCAAGTTTGTACCTGTTTACGGAATAGGCTGTCTAATAAACGTCTATATGTGAAAACAATCCCTTGTGTCTGTTTACCAGCCTTTTTGCAACCACCTGGGCGCGTACATTTTTACGAGTTTTCTTGAAGTGGGTGCACAAAGAGGTGAAATGGTACACCATCGAATGAGCTGTATTGTTCTCGATGAGCAGGGTAGGTGTAAAAACGGTGTAATAGTAAACCCTGTTGGCGTGTGTATCTCTGTTCCCTATGAGCGGTCGTTTGTAAACAATGGTGTATTAGTAAACCCTGTTGGTGGGTGTATGTTTACTCCCAAGAAATTGCGTGAGTGTAGAGAAGGGAATACCTGTACAACCTTAGATTGGGGTGTACATGCACACCGAAACGACAGTGAGGGTCTAAGAAAGGAGTAGTGACACACCCCAATATGGGATGTATCTGTGCATTCCCGAATGCTGAAGGTGTATAATACCCCTGTCAGACGGCCACATAAAAGGGCCTTTACGCCAAAGGCCTTTGGAATTTTCAAATGAGCTTTAAGTTTTCCGCGCCAGACAGCGCAAGTAAATGTCATTTAGACGATGTTTACAGCGATTGAAGTCTCGTAACTCGTTCAAACGCATAAATCACGTTCACACAAGAAAAATAATATTTTGGCGATACAAATAATTTTTAAAGTTTTTTTTAAAAGGGATACTGAACCAAAGAATTTAGTGCCCATAATAAGTGGCGCACGTTCTTTCCACGAGCCAGAAGCCGCCGGTGTGCGCGAGCACACGCAATGAAAATGACGTCAAAGACCTCCATTCGCGCTTGAGAGGACAGTGAAATGCATGGGCTTCGGGCCAAAGGAGAATAAAGACAGGCTTTTCATCTCTACAAGTGAAAGCTACGTGCTTGTTAGACCAATTAATCGCTTACCTTTTATACCAGACACCACTGTGTAGACGAAAAACTTGTCTTTATTCTCCTTTGGCCCGAAGCCCATACATTTCACTGTCATCTTAACCGCGAATGGATGTCTTTGACGTCATTTTTGTTGCGTGCGCTCGCGCACACCGGCGGCTGCTGGCTCGTGGAAAGAACGTGCGCCACTTATTATGGGCACTAAATTCCTTGGTTCAGTATTCCTTTAAGCAATCAAAATATTGAAAAAAGACAAAATGACGAGTTCAGTGGAGTGATTACAACAAATTCCATTTTAAGCGCAAGCAAAGTGTTTTTTTGGCAATTAGAGGCAACCCTGAGCGTCCCCCGCTCACTCAGTTCTATCCTAACGTTGCTCGGAGCTCCCGCTACTTTCCGTGCTTCTGCTGCGCTTTTACCCTGTTCGGTTTGGCATCGTGCTCGCGCTTGAGTTTCATCGCACGCGTCGGAGGTCCTCCAGCCGGTCCCCCAAAGTCGTATCAGCGCCCAGGTCGCCTGAACGCTGCAATGGAAGCGCGGCGACCCCTTCCTAGTCGTGAACGCTCCTCCGTCGTTCGACATATCGCACGACGCGAGAGTGAGATACAGAAATACATATGTACAAAAAAGCTTAAATATACACAGTCCAGTTAGCAATACACTATTAAAGGAAGATAAAATATAAAATAGAGAAATAAAAGCTAGTTAAATATGATTGTAATGAAAATTGAGAGGAGGAAAACCGAAGTGCTGAAGCGGACGACGCGAGCAGGCGAAACGACGAGGCCTATTAGATAGCTAGGGCCGTGAGTACATTAAACTATTAGTAGAGCGAGGTCTGTACCTTTTTTTCAATAATAAACATACAAAAATATTGATTTTATATACCAGTACGATCTTTTATTTTAATTCGCTTGTCGAGTGTAGACCGCTGCTGGCGAGAGTACGCCTTTATTTCATTTCATTTGCCCGGTTAGGGCATTACATAAGGGGAGGGCAGTAGAACGAAGAATGGAATAGCAGACGCAGTAGTAGAATAATAACAGTAACTATAAACAAGAACATGAGAAATTATACATAATGGGCTAGTAGATTATCGTAAAACACTGTTCCATCAGAGGTGCTGACGATGGAGGATGGCAACTGGTTCCACTGTGTGATGGCATATGGGAGGAATGATTCGTTGAATGAGTTCTACCAGAAACACGTTTTATTGCACAAGAGTTGTTTAGGTGGGAGGATATTCTATCGGGGGGTGAGAGCAGGGCGTTCTTTAGTTCTGGGCAATGATAATAAATTTTATGAAGAAGGCATAAACGGGAGAGTTTCCTTCGAATGAGTAAAGGTATAAGCCCGAGTTGACTTTTTAGAAAAGAGACACTGGTGAAGTGGTCATACGATGATAAGATAAATCGTGCGGCTCGGTTTTGTACTGACTCCAGGTGATTGATTAGATAGACTTGATGAGGACTCCAGATTGCAGATGCATATTCTAATGTTGGCCTTACATAAGATTCATATGCCAACTTTCGGACTTGGGAAGGGGCGTCTCGCAGGTTACGTCTGATGAATCCGAGGGTCTGGGAAGCCTCTGCAGAAACGGCTTCGACGTGAGGTTTCCATGAGAGGTCAGGCGTTAGCCTAAGGCCAAGATATTTATACATTGAAACTGATTCGATCACGTCTTTGTCTAAGGTATAATGGAAGGGTAATTGAGTTTTCTTGCGGGTAAAATGGATTAGCTTACACTTAGATTTGTTAAGCGACATGAGCCACTTTCCGCACCAGTCGTTAATTTTTATGAGATCATTTTGAAGCAAAAGATTATCAGTGTCTGTTGAGATGGTGTTATAGATGACGCAATCATCGGCGAAAAGTCGTATTTTGCAGGAGATGCCATGTGGGAGTTCGTTAATAAAAATTAGAAAAAGCAGTGGGCCAAGGACGGAACCCTGAGGTACACCTGAAGTGACGTTTGTTAGCTTTGATTCATGTTCGCTAACAACCGTGTATTGCATACGAGACGCAAGAAAGCTGCTAATTCATGAATATGCAAGGGGATCTAAGTTTAGGGATGATAGTTTAGAAAGCAGACGTTGATGGGGAACACGGTCAAATGCCTTCGAAAAGTCGAGAAATATGGCGTCGGTTTGTATATGGCGTTCTAGGTTAGTCTGCAGTTCATGAACAAATTCACATAGTTGGGTCTCGCAGG
The DNA here is from genome assembly GCF_016920785.2 of Ixodes scapularis. Classification (NCBI taxonomy): domain Eukaryota; kingdom Metazoa; phylum Arthropoda; class Arachnida; order Ixodida; family Ixodidae; genus Ixodes; species Ixodes scapularis. The sequence continues at coordinate 45,749,768 of NW_024609879.1, read as the reverse complement.
AGAACCCCCTACGAAAACCGTGCTGGTGCCTCCTTTAGCAGCCGTAAAGGAGTTGCGGGAACTCAGGCTCACGAAAAGGACCTTTACAAGAAATGCCATTTGAGCTGCCGTGTGGCACTCCTTAAATGACATTTTCACTAAAGGTCCTTTGGCGTAAATATCATTCTAGGTACACGTCTGACAGGGGTATAAAAGGGTGTGCACCCTTGAAGTGGTGTATATATGCACCTCGACTTGGGGGTGTGGTTTTACACCTTTATGGGTGTAGTATATGTGGCAGCACTTACAACCCCTGCGGGTGTACCCACTACATCCTTTTTTTTTTAGAGTGCGCACCTCCACCAAAATGTCACGAATGGCACATGCTGAGGCGGCGATTTAACTGCAGAAACTAAACATTTAATGGGGCGAACTTGTGCCCAAAACAAAATAGAAGAAGGTTAGCTGCGTAGGCGTCGATGTTGGCGAAACAGCAAGATCGAGCGCTGGTACGATACTGACTCCGGCTCGCCACCCGGAGCTGCTTTTGTAAACGCATGGGCTTCTGGAACAATGGGCGTAGAAAAATCGGCTCGTAGAACATTCCAACCTCGAACAAGCAACAGAGTTCTCGAATTTATCAGAAAGCGAAAATTAGAAAAATAACAAAAAGGTGCCTCCGCTACTAGGCATCGAACATGGGTTATTTGCGTAGGAGCCAAGTGCAATGTCATTTCAACCACGGGCGCGCTTTTTTTTTTTTTTTTTATTGTTTGGGCACGGCCGCGTTACCTACTTGGACCGCTGGTGCGCGGCAATATTCAGATTCACGGGATAAAAATACTCCAGAAATCACCTCCAACTGTTTGTTGTTGTTTTTCTCAAGAACATATTTAGCTTCCCTTTCAAGGGAAACTGAAGCGGTTCTGTATTTGAGAAAAATGCTTAAAGCGTCCTCATTTTGCATCCAGGATCCCGAATATCTAGATTTCTTTTCATTTCAAATTGGTGCACGGAGGTTGCAAAAAATCGCTTTGAAAGTATCGCTCAAGCGGTTCTTTATTTGAGGAAAATACTTAAATAGTCTTCATTTGGCCTGCAGGATCACGAATATTGAAATTTGTGTTTTCATATTTGGTGCACGGAGGCATGCAGAAAATCATTTTCAAAGTACCACCGAAGCCCTTCCTTCGCGGAGCGTGATGTAATATTAAGAGTTTTCGGAATCTCCTCTCTCGCGCATCTTCAGCGCCTACACTCCATTTCACCTTATGTTGTACCGCAGCGAAAGCTAGAAGCGCGAGCTCATAGCGTTGGCAGCTGTCCTTGGTGCACGAGAGCTTGTGCCGCCGAGATGTGCCCTAGAGCAAGGAGCTCGCGCTTGTAGCCTTTCCTGCGGTACAACGCAAGGTGAAACAGAGTATGTCAAAGCTGTGCACACGCAAAAATGTTATTTTTAAAAAGGTCAGAAAAAGACGTCACCACTGGTGTCAGTGTGGGGGAATATAGACGCTTTAAACACGCGCCAGATTGAGCCGCCATTGCCACCTTCTCTTGCCTTACCTAAAGCCCCTAGATAAAGACATTCTTTACAAGTACCGCCAACCATTATTGTGGAAGCGTGCAAGACATGTGCCTCGAGGGGTGTCCTGTCGCCATTCGCTTCCAAAGTCCGCTCATTTCAGTGTTGTGCCGCCATTTGCTTCCAAGGTCCCCTCGAGACACGGGCCTCGTGCACTGGCGTATTTGATGCTACTTGCGAGATAAACGCAAAACATCGAGCGGATTTTGTCTTACAGAGATATCGAGCCACTGAAAAGCGGGCGTTGGCAAGGCTCCACAAAGGCTTATGCTGAGGAGAAGGACACAGTAGCATCTAAGGTGCCAATAACCTGTCCTGCTATGGCAATTAGGAAGTGAGGCGAAAGGAGTAAGAAGACACACAAACTCTCTTCACTTCAAGTAAAGCCAGAATTTACAATAAGATCACCAGATTGGCCGAAATTTACCGTGTTTTTTTTCAAATATCAACGAAAGGCACTTAGGAGGAAGCCTGTGAACCGTGTTTGGTTATGTTTACCAGATGCTGGACGATTCATTAACAATTAAAGTGGTTAGTCCATATAGACCTGAGGGTTCTATGTATTTATTTAACAGGACCGATACCAGTAAAACAATTTGCACAGCTGTAGAAAAAAGCAATCAGACTAAATAGGAACAACCAAGTTCTTTGCCGCAAAAGATACCCTTCAAGGTACTCACAATGCTGCTGGGTAAATTCCTAGACGCATGGTAGTTCAACTAATAAAACCGGGCAGGTGCACCACACGGACACACACAGGTATACTGTCAGGAGCACGTTTAGCGAAAACCACGAACGCGCGGAGCAAACATCCGCCGCCGTAGAGAAATCCCGGGCACACTCACGATGTCGTCCCTGATGCCGTCGCCGCGGGTGCACCACGCGTCAGTAGCACGCTTAGCGAAAACCACGAACGCGCGGAACGAACTTCCGCCGCCGTTGAGAAATCCCGGGCACACCCACGATGTCGTCCCTGATGCCGTCGCCGCGGGTGGACCAGGCGTCAGTAGCACGCTCAGCGAAAACCACGAACGCGCGGAACGAACATCCGCCGCCGTTGAGAAATCCCGGACACACCCCCACGATGTCGTCCTTGATGCTGTCCCCGCGGGTGCACCAGGCGTCAGTAGCAAGCTTAGCGAAAACTACAAACGCGCGGAACGAACATCCGCCGCCGTTGAGAAATCCCGGGCACACCCACGATGTCGTCCCTGATGCCGTCGCCGCGGGTGCACCAGGCGTCAGTAGCACCCTTAGCGAAAACCACGAACGCGCAGAACGAACATCCGCCGCCGTTGAGAAATCCCGGGCACACGCACGATGTCGTCCCTGATGCCGTCGCCGCGGGTGCACCAGGCGTCAGTAGCACCCTTAGCGAAAACCACGAACGCGCAGAACGAACATCCGCCGCCGTTGAGAAATCCCGGGCACACCCACGATGTCGTCCCTGATGTCGTCGCCGCGGGTGCACCAAGCGTCAGTAGCACGCTTAGCGAAAACCACGAACGCGCAGAACGAACATCCGCCGCCGTTGAGAAATCCCGGGCACACCCACGATGTCGTCCCGGATGCCGTCGCCGCGGGTGCACCAGGCGTCAGTAGCACGCTTAGCGAAAACCACGAACGCGCGGAACGAACATCCGCCGCCGTTGAGAAATCCCGGGCACACCCACGATGTCGTCCCTGATGCCGTAGCCGCGGGTGCACCAAGCGTCAGTAGCACGCTTAGCGAAAACCACGAACGCGCAGAACGAACATCCGCCGCCGTTGAGAAATCCCGGGCACAACCACGATGTCGTCCCTGATGCCGTCGCCGCGGGTGCACCAGGCGTCAGTAGCACCCTTAGCGAAAACCACGAACGCGCAGAACGAACATCCGCCGCCGTTGAGAAATCCCGGGCACACCCACGATGTCGTCCCTGATGCCGTCGCCGCGGGTGCACCAAGCGTCAGTAGCACGCTTAGCGAAAACCACGAACGCGCAGAACGAACATCCGCCGCCGTTGAGAAATCCCGGGCACACCCACAATGTCGTCCCTGATGCCGTCGCCGCGGGTGCACCAGGCGTCAGTAGCACCCTTAGTGAAAACCACGAACGCGCGGAACGAACATCCGCCGCCGTTGAGAAATCCCGGGCACACCCACGATGTCGTCCCTGATGCCGTCGCCGCGGGTGCACCAAGCGTCAGTAGCACGCTTAGCGAAAACCACGAACGCGCAGAACGAACATCCGCCGCCGTTGAGAAATCCCGGGCACACCCACGATGTCGTCCCTGATGCCGTCGCCGCGGGTGCACCAGGCGTCAGTAGCACCCTTAGCGAAAACCACGAACGCGCAGAACGAACATCCGCCGCCGTTGAGAAATCCCGGGCACACCCACGATGTCGTCCCTGATGCCGTCGCCGCGGGTGCACCAAGCGTCAGTAGCACGCTTAGTGAAAACCACGAACGCGCGGAACGAACATCCGCCGCCGTTGAGAAATCCCGGGCACACCCACGATGTCGTCCCTGATGCCGTCGCCGCAGGTGGACCAGGCGTCAGTAGCACGCTTAGCGAAAACCACGATCGCGCGGAACGAACATCCGCCGCCGTTGAGAAATCTCGGGCACACTCACGATGTCGTCCCTGATGCCGTCGCCGCGGATGCACCAGGCGTCAGTAGCACGCTTAGCGAAAACCACGAACGCGCGGAACGAACATCCGCCGCCGTTGAGAAATCCCGGGCACACTCACGATGTCGTCCCTGATGCCATCGCCGCGGGTGGACCAGGCGTCAGTAGCACGCTCAGCGAAAACCACGAACGCGCGGAACGAACATCCGCCGCAGTTGAGAAATCCCGGGCACACTCACGATGTCGTCCCTGATGCCGTCGCCGCGGGTGGACCAGGCGTCAGTAGCACGCTTAGCGAAAACCACGAACGCGCGGAACGAACATCCGCCGCCGTTGAGAAATCCCGGGCACACCCACGATGTCGTCCCTGATGCCGTCGCCGCGGGTGGACCAGGCGTCAGTAGCACGCTCAGCGAAAACCACGAACGCGCGGAACGAACATCCGCCGCCGTTGAGAAATCCCGGACACACCCCCACGATGTCGTCCTTGATGCTGTCGCCGCGGGTGCACCAGGCGTCAGTAGCACGCTTAGCGAAAACTACAAACGCGCGGAACGAACACCCGCCGCCGTTGAGAAATCCCGGGCACACTCACGATGTCGTCTCTGATACCGTCGCCGCAGGTGGACCAGGCGTCAGTAGCACGCTTAGCGAAAACCACGAACGCGCGGAACGAACATCCGCCGCCGTTGAGAAATCCCGGGCACACCCACGATGTCGTCCCTGATGCCGTCGCCGCAGGTGGACCAGGCGTCAGTAGCACGCTTAGCGAAAACCACGAACACGCGGAACGAACATCCGCCGCCGTTGAGAAATCCCGGGCACACCCACGATGTCGTCCCTGATGCCGTTGCCGCAGGTGGACCAGGCGTCAGTAGCACGCTTAGCGAAAACCACGAACGCGCGGAACGAACATCCGCCGCCGTTGAGAAATCCCGGGCACACCCACGATGTCGTCCCTGATGCCGTCGCCGCAGGTGGACCAGGCGTCAGTAGCACGCTTAGCGAAAACCACGAACGCGCGGAACGAACATCCGCCGCCGTTGAGAAATCCCGGGCACACCCACGATGTCGTCCCTGATGCCGTCGCCGCAGGTGGACCAGGCGTCAGTAGCACGCTTAGCAAAAACCACGAACGCGCGGAACGAACATCCCCCGCCGTTGAGAAATCCCGGGCACACCCACGATGTCGTCCCTGATGCCGTCGCCGCAGGTGGACCAGGCGTCAGTAGCACGCTTAGCGAAAACCACGAACGCGCGGAACGAACATCCGCCGCCGTTGAGAAATCCCGCGCACACCCACGATGTCGTCCCTGATGCCGTCGCCGCAGGTGGACCAGGCGTCAGTAGCACCCTTAGCGAAAACCACGAACGCGCGGAACGAACATCCCCCGCCGTTGAGAAATCCCGGGCACACCCACGATGTCGTCCCTGATGCCGTCGCCGCAGGTGGACCAGGCGTCAGTAGCACCCTTAGCGAAAACCACGAACGCGCGGAACGAACATCCGCCGCCGTTGAGAAATCCCGGGCACACCCACGATGTCGTCCCCGATGCCGTCGCCGCAGGTGGACCAGGCGTCAGTAGCACCCTTAGCGAAAACCACGAACGCGCGGAACGAACATCCCCCGCCGTTGAGAAATCCCGGGCACACCCACGATGTCGTCCCTGATGCCGTCGCCGCAGGTGGACCAGGCGTCAGTAGCACGCTCCGCGAAAACCACGAACGCGCGGAACGAACATCCGCCGCCGTTGAGAAATCCCGGACACACCCCCACGATGTCGTCCTTGATGCTGTCGCCGCGGGTGCACCAGGCGTCAGTAGCACGCTTAGCGAAAACTGCAAACGCGCGGAACGAACATCCCCCGCCGTTGAGAAATCCCGGGCACACCCACGATGTCGTCCCTGATGCCGTCGCCGCAGGTGGACCAGGCGTCAGTAGCACGCTTAGCGAAAACCACGAACGCGCGGAACGAACATCCGCCGCCGTTGAGAAATCCCGGGCACACCCACGATGTCGTCCCCGATGCCGTCGCCGCAGGTGGACCAGGCGTCAGTAGCACGCTCCGCGAAAACCACGAACGCGCGGAACGAACATCCCCCGCCGTTGAGAAATCCCGGGCACACCCACGATGTCGTCCCTGATGCCGTCGCCGCAGGTGGACCAGGCGTCAGTAGCACGCTCCGCGAAAACCACGAACGCGCGGAACGAACATCCGCCGCCGTTGAGAAATCCCGGACACACCCCCACGATGTCGTCCTTGATGCTGTCGCCGCGGGTGCACCAGGCGTCAGTAGCACGCTTAGCGAAAACTGCAAACGCGCGGAACGAACATCCGCCGCCGTTGAGAAATCCCGGACACACCCCCACGATGTCGTCCTTGATGCTGTCGCCGCGGGTGCACCAGGCGTCAGTAGCACGCTTAGCGAAAACTGCAAACGCGCGGAACGAACATCCCCCGCCGTTGAGAAATCCCGGGCACACTCACGATGTCGTCCCTGATGCCGTCGCCGCGGATGCACCAGGCGTCAGTAGCACGCTTAGCGAAAACCACGAACGCGCGGAACGAACATCCGCCGCCGTTGAGAAATCCCGGGCACACCCACGATGTCGTCCCCGATGCCGTCGCCGCAGGTGGACCAGGCGTCAGTAGCACGCTCCGCGAAAACCACGAACGCGCGGAACGAACATCCGCCGCCGTTGAGAAATCCCGGGCACACTCACGATGTCGTCCCTGATGCCGTCGCCGCGGATGCACCAGGCGTCAGTAGCACCCTTAGCGAAAACCACGAACGCGCGGAACGAACATCCCCCGCCGTTGAGAAATCCCGGGCACACCCACGATGTCGTCCCTGATGCCGTCGCCGCAGGTGGACCAGGCGTCAGTAGCACGCTCCGCGAAAACCACGAACGCGCGGAACGAACATCCGCCGCCGTTGAGAAATCCCGGACACACCCCCACGATGTCGTCCTTGATGCTGTCGCCGCGGGTGCACCAGGCGTCAGTAGCACGCTTAGCGAAAACTGCAAACGCGCGGAACTAACATCCGCCGCCGTTGAGAAATCTCGGACACACCCCCACGATGTCGTCCTTGATGCTGTCGCCGCGGGTGCACCAGGCGTCAGTAGCACGCTTAGCGAAAACTGCAAACGCGCGGAACGAACATCCGCTGCCGTTGAGAAATCCCGGGCACACCCACGATGTCGTCCCTGATGCCGTCGCCGCAGGTGGACCAGGCGTCAGTAGCACGCTTAGCGAAAACCACGAACGCGCGGAACGAACATCCGCCGCCGTTGAGAAATCCCGGACACACCCCCACGATGTCGTCCTTGATGCTGTCGCCGCGGGTGCACCAGGCGTCAGTAGCACGCTTAGCGAAAACTGCAAACGCGCGGAACTAACATCCGCCGCCGTTGAGAAATCCCGGGCACACCCACGATGTCGTCCCTGATGCCGTCGCCGCAGGTGGACCAGGCGTCAGTAGCACGCTTAGCGAAAACCACGAACGCGCGGAACGAACATCCGCCGCCGTTGAGAAATCCCGGGCACACCCACGATGTCGTCCCCGATGCCGTCGCCGCAGGTGGACCAGGCGTCAGTAGCACGCTCCGCGAAAACCACGAACGCGCGGAACGAACATCCGCCGCCGTTGAGAAATCCCGGGCACACTCACGATGTCGTCCCTGATGCCGTCGCCGCGGATGCACCAGGCGTCAGTAGCACCCTTAGCGAAAACCACGAACGCGCGGAACGAACATCCCCCGCCGTTGAGAAATCCCGGGCACACCCACGATGTCGTCCCTGATGCCGTCGCCGCAGGTGGACCAGGCGTCAGTAGCACGCTCCGCGAAAACCACGAACGCGCGGAACGAACATCCGCCGCCGTTGAGAAATCCCGGACACACCCCCACGATGTCGTCCTTGATGCTGTCGCCGCGGGTGCACCAGGCGTCAGTAGCACGCTTAGCGAAAACTGCAAACGCGCGGAACTAACATCCGCCGCCGTTGAGAAATCTCGGACACACCCCCACGATGTCGTCCTTGATGCTGTCGCCGCGGGTGCACCAGGCGTCAGTAGCACGCTTAGCGAAAACTGCAAACGCGCGGAACGAACATCCGCTGCCGTTGAGAAATCCCGGGCACACCCACGATGTCGTCCCTGATGCCGTCGCCGCAGGTGGACCAGGCGTCAGTAGCACGCTTAGCGAAAACCACGAACGCGCGGAACGAACATCCGCCGCCGTTGAGAAATCCCGGACACACCCCCACGATGTCGTCCTTGATGCTGTCGCCGCGGGTGCACCAGGCGTCAGTAGCACGCTTAGCGAAAACTGCAAACGCGCGGAACTAACATCCGCCGCCGTTGAGAAATCCCGGGCACACCCACGATGTCGTCCCTGATGCCGTCGCCGCAGGTGGACCAGGCGTCAGTAGCACGCTCCGCGAAAACCACGAACGCGCGGAACGAACATCCGCCGCTGTTGAGAAATCCCGGACACACCCCCACGATGTCGTCCTTGATGCTGTCGCCGCGGGTGCACCAGGCGTCAGTAGCACGCTTAGCGAAAACTGCAAACGCGCGGAACTAACATCCGCCGCCGTTGAGAAATCCCGGACACACCCCCACGATGTTGTCCTTGATGCTGTCGCCGCGGGTGCACCAGGCGTCAGTAGCACGCTTAGCGAAAACTGCAAACGCGCGGAACGAACATCCGCTGCCGTTGAGAAATCCCGGGCACACCCACGATGTCGTCCCTGATGCCGTCGCCGCAGGTGGACCAGGCGTCAGTAGCACGCTTAGCGAAAACCACGAACGCGCGGAACGAACATCCGCCGCCGTTGAGAAATCCCGGGCACACCCACGATGTCGTCCCTGATGCCGACGCCGCAGGTGGACCAGGCGTCAGTAGCACGCTTAGCGAAAACCACGAACGCGCGGAACGAACATCCGCCGCCGTTGAGAAATCCCGGGCACACCCACGATGTCGTCCCTGATGCCGTCGCCGCAGGTGGACCAGGCGTCAGTAGCACGCTTAGCGAAAACTGCAAACGCGCGGAACGAACATCCGCCGCCGTTGAGAAATCCCGGGCACACCCACGATGTCGTCCCTGATGCCGTCACCGCAGGTGGACCAGGCGTCAGTAGCACGCTTAGCGAAAACCACGAACGCGCGGAACGAACATCCGCCGCCGTTGAGAAATCCCGGGCACACCCACGATGTCGTCCCTGATGCCGTCGCCGCAAGTGGACCAGGCGTCAGTAGCACGCTTAGCGAAAACTGCAAACGCGCGGAACGAACATCCGCCGCCGTTGAGAAATCCCGGGCACACCCACGATGTCGTCCCTGATGCCGTCGCCGCAGGTGGACCAGGCGTCAGTAGCACCCTTAGCGAAAACCACGAACGCACGGAACGAACATCCGCCGCCGTTGAGAAATCCCGCGCACACCCACGATGTCGTCCCTGATGCCGTCGCCGCAGGTGGACCAGGCGTCAGTAGCACGCTTAGCGAAAACCACGAACGCGCGGAACGAACATCCGCCGCCGTTGAGAAATCCCGCGCACACCCACGATGTCGTCCCTGATGCCGTCGCCGCAGGTGGACCAGGCGTCAGTAGCACGCTTAGCGAAAACCACGAACGCGCGGAACGAACATCCGCCGCCGTTGAGAAATCCCGGGCACACCCACGATGTCGTCCCTGATGCCGTCGCCGCAGGTGGACCAGGCGTCAGTAGCACGCTTAGCGAAAACCACGAACGCGCGGAACGAACATCCGCCGCCGTTGAGAAATCCCGGGCACACCCACGATGTCGTCCCCGATGCCGTCGCCGCAGGTGGACCAGGCGTCAGTAGCACGCTTAGCGAAAACCACGAACGCGCGGAACGAACATCTGCCGCCGTTAAGAAATCCCGGGCACACCCACGATGTCGTCCCTGATGCCGTCGCCGCAGGTGGACCAGGCGTCAGTAGCACGCTTAGCGAAAACCACGAACGCGCGGAACGAACATCCGCCGCCGTTGAGAAATCCCGGGCACACCCACGATGTCGTCCCTGATGCCGTCGCCGCAGGTGGACCAGGCGTCAGTAGCACGCTTAGCGAAAACTGCAAACGCGCGGAACGAACATCCGCCGCCGTTGAGAAATCCCGCGCACACCCACGATGTCGTCCCTGATGCCGTCGCCGCAGGTGGACCAGGCGTCAGTAGCACGCTTAGCGAAAACCACGAACGCGCGGAACGAACATCCGCCGCCGTTGAGAAATCCCGGGCACACCCACGATGTCGTCTCTGATGCCGTCGCCGCAGGTGGACCAGGCGTCAGTAGCACCCTTAGCGAAAACCACGAACGCGCGGAACGAACATCCGCCGCCGTTGAGAAATCCCGGGCACACCCACGATGTCGTCCCCGATGCCGTCGCCGCAGGTGGACCAGGCGTCAGTAGCACGCTTAGCGAAAACCACGAACGCGCGGAACGAACATCCGCCGCCGTTGAGAAATCCCGGGCACACCCACGATGTCGTCCCTGATGCCGTCGCCGCAGGTGGACCAGGCGTCAGTAGCACGCTTAGCGAAAACCACGAACGCGCGGAACGAACATCCGCCACCGTTGAGAAATCCCGGGCACACCCACGATGTCGTCCCTGATGCCGTCGCCGCAGGTGGACCAGGCGTCAGTAGCACGCTTAGCGAAAACCACGAACGCGCGGAACGAACATCCGCCGCCGTTGAGAAATCCCGGGCACACCCACGATGTCGTCCCTGATGCCGTCGCCGCAGGTGGACCAGGCGTCAGTAGCACGCTTAGCGAAAACCACGAACGCGCGGAACGAACATCCGCCGCCGTTGAGAAATCCCGGGCACACCCACGATGTCGTCCCTGATGCCGTCGCCGCAGGTGGACCAGGCGTCAGTAGCACGCTTAGCGAAAACCACGAACGCGCGGAACGAACATCCGCCGCCGTTGAGAAATCCCGGGCACACCCACGATGTCGTCCCTGATGCCGTCGCCGCAGGTGGACCAGGCGTCAGTAGCACGCTTAGCGAAAACCACGAACGCGCGGAACGAACATCCGCCGCCGTTGAGAAATCCCGGGCACACCCACGATGTCGTCCCTGATGCCGTCGCCGCAGGTGGACCAGGCGTCAGTAGCACGCTTAGCGAAAACCACGAACGCGCGGAACGAACATCCGCCGCCGTTGAGAAATCCCGGGCACACCCACGATGTCGTCCCTGATGCCGTCGCCGCAGGTGGACCAGGCGTCAGTAGCACGCTTAGCGAAAACCACGAACGCGCGGAACGAACATCCGCCGCCGTTGAGAAATCCCGGGCACACCCACGATGTCGTCCCTGATGCCGTCGCCGCAGGTGGACCAGGCGTCAGTAGCACGCTTAGCGAAAACCACGAACGCGCGGAACGAACATCCGCCGCCGTTGAGAAATCCCGGGCACACCCACGATGTCGTTCCCGATGCCGTCGCCGCAGGTGGACCAGGCGTCAGTAGCACGCTTAGCGAAAACCACGAACGCGCGGAACGAACATCCGCCGCCGTTGAGAAATCCCGGGCACACCCACGATGTCGTCCCCGATGCCGTCGCCGCAGGTGGACCAGGCGTCAGTAGCACGCTTAGCGAATACCACGAACGCGCGGAACGAACATCCGCCGCCATTGAGAAATCCCGGGCACACCCACGATGTCGTCCCTGATGCCGTCGCCGCAGGTGGACCAGGCGTCAGTAGCACGCTTAGCGAAAACCACGAACGCGCGGAACGAACATCCGCCGCCGTTGAGAAATCCCGGGCACACCCACGATGTCGTCCCTGATGCCGTCGCCGCAGGTGGACCAGGCGTCAGTAGCACGCTTAGCGAAAACTGCAAACGCGCGGAACGAACATCCGCCGCCGTTGAGAAATCCCGCGCACACCCACGATGTCGTCCCTGATGCCGTCGCCGCAGGTGGACCAGGCGTCAGTAGCACGCTTAGCGAAAACCACGAACGCGCGGAACGAACATCCGCCGCCGTTGAGAAATCCCGGGCACACCCACGATGTCGTCTCTGATGCCGTCGCCGCAGGTGGACCAGGCGTCAGTAGCACCCTTAGCGAAAACCACGAACGCGCGGAACGAACATCCGCCGCCGTTGAGAAATCCCGGGCACACCCACGATGTCGTCCCCGATGCCGTCGCCGCAGGTGGACCAGGCGTCAGTAGCACGCTTAGCGAAAACCACGAACGCGCGGAACGAACATCCGCCGCCGTTGAGAAATCCCGGGCACACCCACGATGTCGTCCCTGATGCCGTCGCCGCAGGTGGACCAGGCGTCAGTAGCACCCTTAGCGAAAACCACGAACGCGCGGAACGAACATCCGCCGCCGTTGAGAAATCCCGGGCACACCCACGATGTCGTCCCTGATGCCGTCGCCGCAGGTGGACCAGGCGTCAGTAGCACGCTTAGCGAAAACCACGAACGCGCGGAACGAACATCCGCCGCCGTTGAGAAATCCCGGGCACACCCACGATGTCGTCCCTGATGCCGTCGCCGCAGGTGGACCAGGCGTCAGTAGCACGCTTAGCGAAAACCACGAACGCGCGGAACGAACATCCGCCGCCGTTGAGAAATCCCGGGCACACCCACGATGTCGTCCCTGATGCCGTCGCCGCAGGTGGACCAGGCGTCAGTAGCACGCTTAGCGAAAACCACGAACGCGCGGAACGAACATCCGCCGCCGTTCAGAAATCCCGGGCACACCCACGATGTCGTCCCTGATGCCGTCGCCGCAGGTGGACCAGGCGTCAGTAGCACGCTTAGCGAAAACTGCAAACGCGCGGAACGAACATCCGCCGCCGTTGAGAAATCCCGGGCACACCCCCGATGTCGTCCCTGATGCCGTCGCCGCAGGTGGACCAGGCGTCAGTAGCACGCTTAGCGAAAAGCACGAACGCGCGGAACGAACATCCGCCGCCGTTGAGAAATCCCGGGCACACCCACGATGTCGTCCCCGATGCCGTCGCCGCAGGTGGACCAGGCGTCAGTAGCACGCTTAGCGAAAACCACGAACGCGCGGAACGAACATCCGCCGCCGTTGAGAAATCCCGGGCACACCCACGATGTCGTCCCTGATGCCGTCGCCGCAGGTGGACCAGGCGTCAGTAGCACGCTTAGCGAAAACCACGAACGCGCGGAACGAACATCCGCCGCCGTTGAGAAATCCCGGGCACACCCACGATGTCGTCCCTGATGCCGTCGCCGCAGGTGGACCAGGCGTCAGTAGCACGCTTAGCGAAAACCACGAACGCGCGGAACGAACATCCGCCGCCGTTGAGAAATCCCGGGCACACCAACGATGTCGTCCCCGATGCCGTCGCCGCAGGTGGACCAGGCGTCAGTAGCACGCTTAGCGAAAACCACGAACGCGCGGAACGAACATCCGCCGCCGTTGAGAAATCCCGGGCACACCCACGATGTCGTCCCTGATGCCGTCGCCGCAGGTGGACCAGGCGTCAGTAGCACGCTTAGCGAAAACCACGAACGCGCGGAACGAACATCCGCCGCCGTTGAGAAATCCCGGGCACACCCACGATGTCGTCCCTGATGCCGTCGCCGCAGGTGGACCAGGCGTCAGTAGCACGCTTAGCGAAAACCACGAACGCGCGGAACGAACATCCGCCGCCGTTGAGAAATCCCGGGCACACCCACGATGTCGTCCCTGATGCCGTCGCCGCAGGTGGACCAGGCGTCAGTAGCACGCTTAGCGAAAACCACGAACGCGCGGAACGAACATCCGCCGCCGTTGAGAAATCCCGGGCACACCCACGATGTCGTCCCTGATGCCGTCGCCGCAGGTGGACCAGGCGTCAGTAGCACGCTTAGCGAAAACCACGAACGCGCGGAACGAACATCCGCCGCCGTTGAGAAATCCCGGGCACACCCACGATGTCGTCCCTGATGCCGTCGCCGCAGGTGGACCAGGCGTCAGTAGCACGCTTAGCGAAAACCACGAACGCGCGGAACGAACATCCGCCGCCGTTGAGAAATCCCGGGCACACCCACGATGTCGTCCCTGATGCCGTCGCCGCAGGTGGACCAGGCGTCAGTAGCACGCTTAGCGAAAACTGCAAACGCGCGGAACGAACATCCGCCGCCGTTGAGAAATCCCGGGCACACCCACGATGTCGTCCCTGATGCCGTCGCCGCAGGTGGACCAGGCGTCAGTAGCACGCTTAGCGAAAACCACGAACGCGCGGAACGAACATCCGCCGCCGTTGAGAAATCCCGGGCACACCCACGATGTCGTCCCCGATGCCGTCGCCGCAGGTGGACCAGGCGTCAGTAGCACGCTTAGCGAAAACCACGAACGCGCGGAACGAACATCCGCCGCCGTTGAGAAATCCCGGGCACACCCACGATGTCGTTCCTGATGCCGTCGCCGCAGGTGGACCAGGCGTCAGTAGCACGCTTAGCGAAAACCACGAACGCGCGGAACGAACATCCGCCGCCGTTGAGAAATCCCGGGCACACCCACGATGTCGTCCCCGATGCCGTCGCCGCAGGTGGACCAGGCGTCAGTAGCACGCTTAGCGAAAACCACGAACGCGCGGAACGAACATCCGCCGCCGTTGAGAAATCCCGGGCACACCCACGATGTCGTCCCTGATGCCGTCGCCGCAGGTGGACCAGGCGTCAGTAGCACGCTTAGCGAAAACCACGAACGCGCGGAACGAACATCCGCCGCCGTTGAGAAATCCCGGGCACACCCACGATGTCGTCCCTGATGCCGTCGCCGCAGGTGGACCAGGCGTCAGTAGCACGCTTAGCGAAAACCACGAACGCGCGGAACGAACATCCGCCGCCGTTGAGAAATCCCGGGCACACCCACGATGTCGTCCCTGATGCCGTCGCCGCAGGTGGACCAGGCGTCAGTAGCACGCTTAGCGAAAACCACGAACGCGCGGAACGAACATCCGCCGCCGTTGAGAAATCCCGGGCACACCCACGATGTCGTCCCTGATGCCGTCGCCGCAGGTGGACCAGGCGTCAGTAGCACGCTTAGCGAAAACCACGAACGCGCGGAACGAACATCCGCCGCCGTTGAGAAATCCCGGGCACACCCACGATGTCGTCCCTGATGCCGTCGCCGCAGGTGGACCAGGCGTCAGTAGCACGCTTAGCGAAAACCACGAACGCGCGGAACGAACATCCGCCGCCGTTGAGAAATCCCGGGCACACCCACGATGTCGTCTCTGATGCCGTCGCCGCAGGTGGACCAGGCGTCAGTAGCACGCTTAGCGAAAACCACGAACGCGCGGAACGAACATCCGCCGCCGTTGAGAAATCCCGGGCACACCCACGATGTCGTCCCCGATGCCGTCGCCGCAGGTGGACCAGGCGTCAGTAGCACCCTTAGCGAAAACCACGAACGCGCGGAACGAACATCCGCCGCCGTTGAGAAATCCCGGGCACACCCACGATGTCGTCCCCGATGCCGTCGCCGCAGGTGGACCAGGCGTCAGTAGCACGCTTAGCGAAAACCACGAACGCGCGGAACGAACATCCGCCGCCGTTGAGAAATCCCGGGCACACCCACGATGTCGTCCCTGATGCCGTCGCCGCAGGTGGACCAGGCGTCAGTAGCACGCTTAGCGAAAACCACGAACGCGCGGAACGAACATCCGCCGCCGTTGAGAAATCCCGGGCACACCCACGATGTCGTCTCTGATGCCGTCGCCGCAGGTGGACCAGGCGTCAGTAGCACGCTTAGCGAAAACCACGAACGCGCGGAACGAACATCCGCCGCCGTTGAGAAATCCCGGGCACACCCACGATGTCGTCCCCGATGCCGTCGCCGCAGGTGGACCAGGCGTCAGTAGCACCCTTAGCGAAAACCACGAACGCGCGGAACGAACATCCGCCGCCGTTGAGAAATCCCGGGCACACCCACGATGTCGTCCCCGATGCCGTCGCCGCAGGTGGACCAGGCGTCAGTAGCACGCTTAGCGAAAACCACGAACGCGCGGAACGAACATCCGCCGCCGTTGAGAAATCCCGGGCACACCCACGATGTCGTCCCTGATGCCGTCGCCGCAGGTGGACCAGGCGTCAGTAGCACGCTTAGCGAAAACCACGAACGCGCGGAACGAACATCCGCCGCCGTTGAGAAATCCCGGGCACACCCACGATGTTGTCTCTGATGCCGTCGCCGCAGGTGGACCAGGCGTCAGTAGCACGCTTAGCGAAAACCACGAACGCGCGGAACGAACATCCGCCGCCGTTGAGAAATCCCGGGCACACCCACGATGTCGTCCCCGATGCCGTCGCCGCAGGTGGACCAGGCGTCAGTAGCACCCTTAGCGAAAACCACGAACGCGCGGAACGAACATCCGCCGCCGTTGAGAAATCCCGGGCACACCCACGATGTCGTCCCCGATGCCGTCGCCGCAGGTGGACCAGGCGTCAGTAGCACCCTTAGCGAAAACCACGAACGCGCGGAACGAACATCCGCCGCCGTTGAGAAATCCCGGACACACCCCCACGATGTCGTCCTTGATGCTGCCGCCGCAGGTGGACCAGGCGTCAGTAGCACGCTTAGCGAAAACCACGAACGCGCGGAACGAACATCCGCCGCCGTTGAGAAATCCCGGGCACACCCACGATGTCGTCCCCGATGCCGTCGCCGCGGGTGCACCAGGCGTCAGTAGCACGCTTAGCGAAAACCACGAACGCGCGGAACGAACATCCGCCGCCGTTGAGAAATCCCGGGCACACTCACGATGTCGTCCCCGATGCCGTCGCCGCGGGTGCACCAGGCGTCAGTAGCACGCTTAGCGAAAACCACGAACGCGCGGAACGAACATCCGCCGCCGTTGAGAAATCCCGGGCACACCCACGATGTCGTCCCTGATGCCGTCGCCGCAGGTGCACCAGGCGTCAGTAGCACGCTTAGCGAAAACCACGAACGCGCGGAACGAACATCCGCCGCCGTTGAGAAATCCCGGGCACACTCACGATGTCGTCCCCGATGCCGTCGCCGCAGGTGGACCAGGCGTCAGTAGCACCCTTAGCGAAAACCACGAACGCGCGGAACGAACATCCGCCGCCGTTGAGAAATCCCGGGCACACCCACGATGTCGTCCCTGATGCCGTCGCCGCAGGTGGACCAGGCGTCAGTAGCACGCTTAGCGAAAACCACGAACGCGCGGAACGAAAATCCGCCGCCGTTGAGAAATCCCGGGCACACCCACGATGTCATCCCTGATGCCGTCGCCGCAGGTGGACCAGGCGTCAGTAGCACGCTTAGCGAAAACCACGAACGCGCGGAACGAACATCCGCCGCCGTTGAGAAATCCCGGGCACACCCACGATGTCGTCCCTGATGCCGTCGCCGCAGGTGGACCAGGCGTCAGTAGCACGCTTAGCGAAAACCACGAACGCGCGGAACGAACATCCGCCGCCGTTGAGAAATCCCGGGCACACTCACGATGTCGTCCCCGATGCCGTCGCCGCGGGTGCACCAGGCGTCAGTAGCACGCTTAGCGAAAACCACGAACGCGCGGAACGAACATCCGCCGCCGTTGAGAAATCCCGGGCACACCCACGATGTCGTCCCTGATGCCGTCGCCGCAGGTGGACCAGGCGTCAGTAGCACGCTTAGCGAAAACCACGAACGCGCGGAACGAACATCCGCCGCCGTTGAGAAATCCCGGGCACACCCACGATGTCGTCCCCGATGCCGTCGCCGCAGGTGGACCAGGCGTCAGTAGCACCCTTAGCGAAAACCACGAACGCGCGGAACGAACATCCGCCGCCGTTGAGAAATCCCGGACACACCCCCACGATGTCGTCCTTGATGCTGTCGCCGCAGGTGGACCAGGCGTCAGTAGCACGCTTAGCGAAAACCACGAACACGCGGAACGAACATCCGCCGCCGTTGAGAAATCCCGGGCACACCCACGATGTCGTCCCCGATGCCGTCGCCGCGGGTGCACCAGGCGTCAGTAGCACGCTTAGCGAAAACCACGAACGCGCGGAACGAACATCCGCCGCCGTTGAGAAATCCCGGGCACACTCACGATGTCGTCCCCGATGCCGTCGCCGCGGGTGCACCAGGCGTCAGTAGCACGCTTAGCGAAAACCACGAACGCGCGGAACGAACATCCGCCGCCATTGAGAAATCCCGGGCACACTCACGATGTCGTCCCCGATGCCGTCGCCGCGGGTGCACCAGGCGTCAGTAGCACGCTTAGCGAAAACCACGAACGCGCGGAACGAACATCCGCCGCCGTTGAGAAATCCCGGGCACACCCACGATGTCGTCCCTGATGCCGTCGCCGCAGGTGGACCAGGCGTCAGTAGCACGCTTAGCGAAAACCACGAACGCGCGGAACGAACATCCGCCGCCGTTGAGAAATCCCGGGCACACCCACGATGTCGTCCCCGATGCCGTCGCCGCAGGTGGACCAGGCGTCAGTAGCACCCTTAGCGAAAACCACGAACGCGCGGAACGAACATCCGCCGCCGTTGAGAAATCCCGGGCACACCCACGATGTCGTCCCCGATGCCGTCGCCGCAGGTGGACCAGGCGTCAGTAGCACGCTTAGCGAAAGCCACGAACGCGCGGAACGAACATCCGCCGCCGTTGAGAAATCCCGGAAACACCCACGATGTCGTCCCCGATGCCGTCGCCGCAGGTGGACCAGGCGTCAGTAGCACCCTTAGCGAAAACCACGAACGCGCGGAACGAACATCCGCCGCCGTTGAGAAATCCCGGGCACACCCACGATGTCGTCCCCGATGCCGTCGCCGCAGGTGGACCAGGCGTCAGTAGCACGCTTAGCGAAAACCACGAACGCGCGGAACGAACATCCGCCGCCGTTGAGAAATCCCGGGCACACTCACGATGTCGTCCCCGATGCCGTCGCCGCAGGTGGACCAGGCGTCAGTAGCACCCTTAGCGAAAACCACGAACGCGCGGAACGAACATCCGCCGCCGTTGAGAAATCCCGGGCACACCCACGATGTCGTCCCTGATGCCGTCGCCGCAGGTGGACCAGGCGTCAGTAGCACGCTTAGCGAAAACCACGAACGCGCGGAACGAAAATCCGCCGCCGTTGAGAAATCCCGGGCACACCCACGATGTCATCCCTGATGCCGTCGCCGCAGGTGGACCAGGCGTCAGTAGCACGCTTAGCGAAAACCACGAACGCGCGGAACGAACATCCGCCGCCGTTGAGAAATCCCGGGCACACCCACGATGTCGTCCCTGATGCCGTCGCCGCAGGTGGACCAGGCGTCAGTAGCACGCTTAGCGAAAACCACGAACGCGCGGAACGAACATCCGCCGCCGTTGAGAAATCCCGGGCACACTCACGATGTCGTCCCCGATGCCGTCGCCGCGGGTGCACCAGGCGTCAGTAGCACGCTTAGCGAAAACCACGAACGCGCGGAACGAACATCCGCCGCCGTTGAGAAATCCCGGGCACACCCACGATGTCGTCCCTGATGCCGTCGCCGCAGGTGGACCAGGCGTCAGTAGCACGCTTAGCGAAAACCACGAACGCGCGGAACGAACATCCGCCGCCGTTGAGAAATCCCGGGCACACCCACGATGTCGTCCCCGATGCCGTCGCCGCAGGTGGACCAGGCGTCAGTAGCACCCTTAGCGAAAACCACGAACGCGCGGAACGAACATCCGCCGCCGTTGAGAAATCCCGGACACACCCCCACGATGTCGTCCTTGATGCTGTCGCCGCAGGTGGACCAGGCGTCAGTAGCACGCTTAGCGAAAACCACGAACACGCGGAACGAACATCCGCCGCCGTTGAGAAATCCCGGGCACACCCACGATGTCGTCCCCGATGCCGTCGCCGCGGGTGCACCAGGCGTCAGTAGCACGCTTAGCGAAAACCACGAACGCGCGGAACGAACATCCGCCGCCGTTGAGAAATCCCGGGCACACTCACGATGTCGTCCCCGATGCCGTCGCCGCGGGTGCACCAGGCGTCAGTAGCACGCTTAGCGAAAACCACGAACGCGCGGAACGAACATCCGCCGCCGTTGAGAAATCCCGGGCACACTCACGATGTCGTCCCCGATGCCGTCGCCGCGGGTGCACCAGGCGTCAGTAGCACGCTTAGCGAAAACCACGAACGCGCGGAACGAACATCCGCCGCCGTTGAGAAATCCCGGGCACACCCACGATGTCGTCCCTGATGCCGTCGCCGCAGGTGGACCAGGCGTCAGTAGCACGCTTAGCGAAAACCACGAACGCGCGGAACGAACATCCGCCGCCGTTGAGAAATCCCGGGCACACCCACGATGTCGTCCCCGATGCCGTCGCCGCAGGTGGACCAGGCGTCAGTAGCACGCTTAGCGAAAACCACGAACGCGCGGAACGAACATCCGCCGCCGTTGAGAAATCCCGGAAACACCCACGATGTCGTCCCCGATGCCGTCGCCGCAGGTGGACCAGGCGTCAGTAGCACCCTTAGCGAAAACCACGAACGCGCGGAACGAACATCCGCCGCCGTTGAGAAATCCCGGGCACACCCACGATGTCGTCCCCGATGCCGTCGCCGCAGGTGGACCAGGCGTCAGTAGCACGCTTAGCGAAAACCACGAACGCGCGGAACGAACATCCGCCGCCGTTGAGAAATCCCGGGCACACCCACGATGTCGTCCCCGATGCCGTCGCCGCAGGTGGACCAGGCGTCAGTAGCACGCTTAGCGAAAACCACGAACGCGCGGAACGAACATCCGCCGCCGTTGAGAAATCCCGGGCACACCCACGATGTCGTCCCCGATGCCGTCGCCGCAGGTGGACCAGGCGTCAGTAGCACCCTTAGCGAAAACCACGAACGCCCGGAACGAACATCCGCCGCCGTTGAGAAATCCCGGGCACACCCACGATGTCGTCCCCGATGCCGTCGCCGCAGGTGGACCAGGCGTCAGTAGCACGCTTAGCGAAAACCACGAACGCGCGGAACGAACATCCGCCGCCGTTGAGAAATCCCGGGCACACTCACGATGTCGTCCCCGATGCCGTCGCCGCAGGTGGACCAGGCGTCAGTAGCACCCTTAGCGAAAACCACGAACGCGCGGAACGAACATCCGCCGCCGTTGAGAAATCCCGGGCACACCCACGATGTCGTCCCTGATGCCGTCGCCGCAGGTGGACCAGGCGTCAGTAGCACGCTTAGCGAAAACCACGAACGCGCGGAACGAAAATCCGCCGCCGTTGAGAAATCCCGGGCACACCCACGATGTCATCCCTGATGCCGTCACCGCAGGTGGACCAGGCGTCAGTAGCACGCTTAGCGAAAACCACGAACGCGCGGAACGAACATCCGCCGCCGTTGAGAAATCCCGGGCACACCCACGATGTCGTCCCTGATGCCGTCGCCGCAGGTGGACCAGGCGTCAGTAGCACGCTTAGCGAAAACCACGAACGCGCGGAACGAACATCCGCCGCCGTTGAGAAATCCCGGGCACACTCACGATGTCGTCCCCGATGCCGTCGCCGCGGGTGCACCAGGCGTCAGTAGCACGCTTAGCGAAAACCACGAACGCGCGGAACGAACATCCGCCGCCGTTGAGAAATCCCGGGCACACCCACGATGTCGTCCCTGATGCCGTCGCCGCAGGTGGACCAGGCGTCAGTAGCACGCTTAGCGAAAACCACGAACGCGCGGAACGAACATCCGCCGCCGTTGAGAAATCCCGGGCACACCCACGATGTCGTCCCCGATGCCGTCGCCGCAGGTGGACCAGGCGTCAGTAGCACCCTTAGCGAAAACCACGAACGCGCGGAACGAACATCCGCCGCCGTTGAGAAATCCCGGACACACCCCCACGATGTCGTCCTTGATGCTGTCGCCGCAGGTGGACCAGGCGTCAGTAGCACGCTTAGCGAAAACCACGAACACGCGGAACGAACATCCGCCGCCGTTGAGAAATCCCGGGCACACCCACGATGTCGTCCCCGATGCCGTCGCCGCGGGTGCACCAGGCGTCAGTAGCACGCTTAGCGAAAACCACGAACGCGCGGAACGAACATCCGCCGCCGTTGAGAAATCCCGGGCACACTCACGATGTCGTCCCCGATGCCGTCGCCGCGGGTGCACCAGGCGTCAGTAGCACGCTTAGCGAAAACCACGAACGCGCGGAACGAACATCCGCCGCCGTTGAGAAATCCCGGGCACACTCACGATGTCGTCCCCGATGCCGTCGCCGCGGGTGCACCAGGCGTCAGTAGCACGCTTAGCGAAAACCACGAACGCGCGGAACGAACATCCGCCGCCGTTGAGAAATCCCGGGCACACCCACGATGTCGTCCCTGATGCCGTCGCCGCAGGTGGACCAGGCGTCAGTAGCACGCTTAGCGAAAACCACGAACGCGCGGAACGAACATCCGCCGCCGTTGAGAAATCCCGGGCACACCCACGATGTCGTCCCCGATGCCGTCGCCGCAGGTGGACCAGGCGTCAGTAGCACGCTTAGCGAAAACCACGAACGCGCGGAACGAACATCCGCCGCCGTTGAGAAATCCCGGAAACACCCACGATGTCGTCCCCGATGCCGTCGCCGCAGGTGGACCAGGCGTCAGTAGCACCCTTAGCGAAAACCACGAACGCGCGGAACGAACATCCGCCGCCGTTGAGAAATCCCGGGCACACCCACGATGTCGTCCCCGATGCCGTCGCCGCAGGTGGACCAGGCGTCAGTAGCACGCTTAGCGAAAACCACGAACGCGCGGAACGAACATCCGCCGCCGTTGAGAAATCCCGGGCACACCCACGATGTCGTCCCCGATGCCGTCGCCGCAGGTGGACCAGGCGTCAGTAGCACGCTTAGCGAAAACCACGAACGCGCGGAACGAACATCCGCCGCCGTTGAGAAATCCCGGAAACACCCACGATGTCGTCCCCGATGCCGTCGCCGCAGGTGGACCAGGCGTCAGTAGCACCCTTAGCGAAAACCACGAACGCGCGGAACGAACATCCGCCGCCGTTGAGAAATCCCGGGCACACCCACGATGTCGTCCCTGATGCCGTCGCCGCAGGTGGACCAGGCGTCAGTAGCACGCTTAGCGAAAACCACGAACGCGCGGAACGAACATCCGCCGCCGTTGAGAAATCCCGGGCACACCCACGATGTCGTCCCCGATGCCGTCGCCGCAGGTGGACCAGGCGTCAGTAGCACGCTTAGCGAAAACCACGAACGCGCGGAACGAACATCCGCCGCCGTTGAGAAATCCCGGAAACACCCACGATGTCGTCCCCGATGCCGTCGCCGCAGGTGGACCAGGCGTCAGTAGCACCCTTAGCGAAAACCACGAACGCGCGGAACGAACATCCGCCGCCGTTGAGAAATCCCGGGCACACCCACGATGTCGTCCCCGATGCCGTCGCCGCAGGTGGACCAGGCGTCAGTAGCACGCTTAGCGAAAACCACGAACGCGCGGAACGAACATCCGCCGCCGTTGAGAAATCCCGGGCACACCCACGATGTCGTCCCCGATGCCGTCGCCGCAGGTGGACCAGGCGTCAGTAGCACCCTTAGCGAAAACCACGAACGCGCGGAACGAACATCCGCCGCCGTTGAGAAATCCCGGGCACACCCACGATGTCGTCCCTGATGCCGTCGCCGCAGGTGGACCAGGCGTCAGTAGCACGCTTAGCGAAAACCACGAACGCGCGGAACGAACATCCGCCGCCGTTGAGAAATCCCGGGCACACCCACGATGTCGTCCCCGATGCCGTCGCCGCAGGTGGACCAGGCGTCAGTAGCACCCTTAGCGAAAACCACGAACGCCCGGAACGAACATCCGCCGCCGTTGAGAAATCCCGGGCACACCCACGATGTCGTCCCCGATGCCGTCGCCGCAGGTGGACCAGGCGTCAGTAGCACGCTTAGCGAAAACCACGAACGCGCGGAACGAACATCCGCCGCCGTTGAGAAATCCCGGGCACACCCACGATGTCGTCCCCGATGCCGTCGCCGCAGGTGGACCAGGCGTCAGTAGCACCCTTAGCGAAAACCACGAACGCGCGGAACGAACATCCGCCGCCGTTGAGAAATCCCGGGCACACCCACGATGTCGTCCCCGATGCCGTCGCCGCAGGTGGACCAGGCGTCAGTAGCACGCTTAGCGAAAACCACGAACGCGCGGAACGAACATCCGCCGCCGTTGAGAAATCCCGGGCACACCCACGATGTCGTCCCCGATGCCGTCGCCGCAGGTGGACCAGGCGTCAGTAGCACCCTTAGCGAAAACCACGAACGCGCGGAACGAACATCCGCCGCCGTTGAGAAATCCCGGACACACCCCCACGATGTCGTCCTTGATGCTGTCGCCGCAGGTGGACCAGGCGTCAGTAGCACGCTTAGCGAAAACCACGAACGCGCGGAACGAACATCCGCCGCCGTTGAGAAATCCCGGGCACACCCACGATGTCGTCCCCGATGCCGTCGCCGCGGGTGCACCAGGCGTCAGTAGCACGCTTAGCGAAAACCACGAACGCGCGAACGAACATCCGCCGCCGTTGAGAAATCCCGGGCACACTCACGATGTCGTCCCCGATGCCGTCGCCGCGGGTGCACCAGGCGTCAGTAGCACGCTTAGCGAAAACCACGAACGCGTGGAACGAACATCCGCCGCCGTTGAGAAATCCCGGGCACACTCACGATGTCGTCCCCGATGCCGTCGCCGCGGGTGCACCAGGCGTCAGTAGCACGCTTAGCGAAAACCACGAACGCGCGGAACGAACATCCGCCGCCGTTGAGAAATCCCGGGCACACTCACGATGTCGTCCCCGATGCCGTCGCCGCGGGTGCACCAGGCGTCAGTAGCACGCTTAGCGAAAACCACGAACGCGCGGAACGAACATCCGCCGCCGTTGAGAAATCCCGGGCACACCCACGATGTCGTCCCCGATGCCGTCGCCGCGGGTGCACCAGGCGTCAGTAGCACGCTTAGCGAAAACCACGAACGCGCGGAACGAACATCCGCCGCCGTTGAGAAATCCCGGGCACACTCACGATGTCGTCCCCGATGCCGTCGCCGCGGGTGCACCAGGCGTCAGTAGCACGCTTAGCGAAAACCACGAACGCGCGGAACGAACATCCGCCGCCGTTGAGAAATCCCGGGCACACTCACGATGTCGTCCCCGATGCCGTCGCCGCGGGTGCACCAGGCGTCAGTAGCACGCTTAGCGAAAACCACGAACGCGCGGAACGAACATCCGCCGCCGTTGAGAAATCCCGGGCACACTCACGATGTCGTCCCCGATGCCGTCGCCGCGGGTGCACCAGGCGTCAGTAGCACGCTTAGCGAAAACCACGAACGCGCGGAACGAACATCCGCCGCCGTTGAGAAATCCCGGGCACACTCACGATGTCGTCCCCGATGCCGTCGCCGCGGGTGCACCAGGCGTCAGTAGCACGCTTAGCGAAAACCACGAACGCGCGGAACGAACATCCGCCGCCGTTGAGAAATCCCGGGCACACCCACGATGTCGTCCCCGATGCCGTCGCCGCGGGTGCACCAGGCGACAGTAGCACGCTTAGCGAAAACCACGAACGCGGGGAACGAACATCCGCCGCCGTTGAGAAATCCCGGGCACACTCACGATGTCGTCCCCGATGCCGTCGCCGCGGGTGCACCAGGCGTCAGTAGCACGCTTAGCGAAAACCACGAACGCGCGGAACGAACATCCGCCGCCGTTGAGAAATCCCGGGCACACTCACGATGTCGTCCCCGATGCCGTCGCCGCGGGTGCACCAGGCGTCAGTAGCACGCTTAGCGAAAACCACGAACGCGCGAACGAACATCCGCCGCCGTTGAGAAATCCCGGGCACACTCACGATGTCGTCCCCGATGCCGTCGCCGCGGGTGCACCAGGCGTCAGTAGCACCCTTAGCGAAAACCACGAACGCGCGGAACGAACATCCGCCGCCGTTGAGAAATCCCGGACACACCCCCACGATGTCGTCCTTGATGCTGTCGCCGCAGGTGGACCAGGCGTCAGTAGCACGCTTAGCGAAAACCACGAACGCGTGGAACGAACATCCGCCGCCGTTGAGAAATCCCGGGCACACTCACGATGTCGTCCCCGATGCCGTCGCCGCGGGTGCACCAGGCGTCAGTAGCACGCTTAGCGAAAACCACGAACGCGCGGAACGAACATCCGCCGCCGTTGAGAAATCCCGGGCACACTCACGATGTCGTCCCCGATGCCGTCGCCGCGGGTGCACCAGGCGTCAGTAGCACGCTTAGCGAAAACCACGAACGCGCGGAACGAACATCCGCCGCCGTTGAGAAATCCCGGGCACACTCACGATGTCGTCCCCGATGCCGTCGCCGCGGGTGCACCAGGCGTCAGTAGCACGCTTAGCGAAAACCACGAACGCGCGGAACGAACATCCGCCGCCGTTGAGAAATCCCGGGCACACTCACGATGTCGTCCCCGATGCCGTCGCCGCGGGTGCACCAGGCGTCAGTAGCACGCTTAGCGAAAACCACGAACGCGCGGAACGAACATCCGCCGCCGTTGAGAAATCCCGGGCACACTCACGATGTCGTCCCCGATGCCGTCGCCGCGGGTGCACCAGGCGTCAGTAGCACGCTTAGCGAAAACCACGAACGCGCGGAACGAACATCCGCCGCCGTTGAGAAATCCCGGGCACACCCACGATGTCGTCCCCGATGCCGTCGCCGCGGGTGCACCAGGCGACAGTAGCACGCTTAGCGAAAACCACGAACGCGGGGAACGAACATCCGCCGCCGTTGAGAAATCCCGGGCACACTCACGATGTCGTCCCCGATGCCGTCGCCGCGGGTGCACCAGGCGTCAGTAGCACGCTTAGCGAAAACCACGAACGCGCGGAACGAACATCCGCCGCCGTTGAGAAATCCCGGGCACACTCACGATGTCGTCCCCGATGCCGTCGCCGCGGGTGCACCAGGCGTCAGTAGCACGCTTAGCGAAAACCACGAACGCGCGAACGAACATCCGCCGCCGTTGAGAAATCCCGGGCACACTCACGATGTCGTCCCCGATGCCGTCGCCGCGGGTGCACCAGGCGTCAGTAGCACGCTTAGCGAAAACCACGAACGCGTGAACGAACATCCGCCGCCGTTGAGAAATCCCGGGCACACTCACGATGTCGTCCCCGATGCCGTCGCCGCGGGTGCACCAGGCGTCAGTAGCACGCTTAGCGAAAACCACGAACGCGTGGAACGAACATCCGCCGCCGTTGAGAAATCCCGGGCACACTCACGATGTCGTCCCCGATGCCGTCGCCGCGGGTGCACCAGGCGTCAGTAGCACGCTTAGCGAAAACCACGAACGCGCGGAACGAACATCCGCCGCCGTTGAGAAATCCCGGGCACACTCACGATGTCGTCCCCGATGCCGTCGCCGCGGGTGCACCAGGCGTCAGTAGCACGCTTAGCGAAAACCACGAACGCGCGGAACGAACATCCGCCGCCGTTGAGAAATCCCGGGCACACCCACGATGTCGTCCCCGATGCCGTCGCCGCGGGTGCACCAGGCGTCAGTAGCACGCTTAGCGAAAACCACGAACGCGCGGAACGAACATACGCCGCCGTTGAGAAATCCCGGGCACACTCACGATGTCGTCCCCGATGCCGTCGCCGCGGGTGCACCAGGCGTCAGTAGCACGCTTAGCGAAAACCACGAACGCGCGGAACGAACATCCGCCGCCGTTGAGAAATCCCGGGCACACTCACGATGTCGTCCCCGATGCCGTCGCCGCGGGTGCACCAGGCGTCAGTAGCACGCTTAGCGAAAACCACGAACGCGCGGAACGAACATCCGCCGCCGTTGAGAAATCCCGGGCACACCCACGATGTCGTCCCCGATGCCGTCGCCGCGGGTGCACCAGGCGTCAGTAGCACGCTTAGCGAAAACCACGAACGCGGGGAACGAACATCCGCCGCCGTTGAGAAATTCCGGGCACACTCACGATGTCGTCCCCGATGCCGTCGCCGCGGGTGCACCAGGCGTCAGTAGCACGCTTAGCGAAAACCACGAACGCGCGGAACGAACATCCGCCGCCGTTGAGAAATCCCGGGCACACCCACGATGTCGTCCCCGATGCCGTCGCCGCAGGTGGACCAGGCGTCAGTAGCACCCTTAGCGAAAACCACGAACGCGCGGAACGAACATCCGCCGCCGTTGAGAAATCCCGGGCACACCCACGATGTCGTCCCCGATGCCGTCGCCGCAGGTGGACCAGGCGTCAGTAGCACCCTTAGCAAAAACCACGAACGCGCGGAACGAACATCCGCCGCCGTTGAGAAATCCCGGGCACACCCACGATGTCGTCCCCGATGCCGTCGCCGCAGGTGGACCAGGCGTCAGTAGCACCCTTAGCGAAAACCACGAACGCGCGGAACGAACATCCGCCGCCGTTGAGAAATCCCAGGCACACCCACGATGTCGTCCCCGATGCCGTCGCCGCAGGTGGACCAGGCGTCAGTAGCACGCTTAGCGAAAACCACGAACGCGCGGAACGAACATCCGCCGCCGTTGAGAAATCCCGGGCACACCCACGATGTCGTCCCCGATGCCGTCGCCGCAGGTGGACCAGGCGTCAGTAGCACCCTTAGCGAAAACCACGAACGCGCGGAACGAACATCCGCCGCCGTTGAGAAATCCCGGACACACCCCCACGATGTCGTCCTTGATGCTGTCGCCGCAGGTGGACCAGGCGTCAGTAGCACGCTTAGCAAAAACCACGAACGCGCGGAACGAACATCCGCCGCCGTTGAGAAATCCCGGGCACACTCACGATGTCGTCCCCGATGCCGTCGCCGCGGGTGCACCAGGCGTCAGTAGCACGCTTAGCGAAAACCACGAACGCGCGGAACGAACATCCGCCGCCGTTGAGAAATCCCGGGCACACCCACGATGTCGTCCCCGATGCCGTCGCCGCAGGTGGACCAGGCGTCAGTAGCACGCTTAGCGAAAACCACGAACGCGCGGAACGAACATCCCCCGCCGTTGAGAAATCCCGGGCACACCCACGATGTCGTCCCCGATGCCGTCGCCGCAGGTGGACCAGGCGTCAGTAGCACGCTTAGCGAAAACCACGAACGCGCGGAACGAACATCCGCCGCCGTTGAGAAATCCCGGGCACACCCACGATGTCGTCCCCGATGCCGTCGCCGCAGGTGGACCAGGCGTCAGTAGCACGCTTAGCGAAAACCACGAACGCGCGGAACGAACATCCGCCGCCGTTGAGAAATCCCGGGCACACTCACGATGTCGTCCCCGATGCCGTCGCCGCAGGTGGACCAGGCGTCAGTAGCACGCTTAGCGAAAACCACGAACGCGCGGAACGAACATCCGCCGCCGTTGAGAAATCCCGGGCACACTCACGATGTCGTCCCCGATGCCGTCGCCGCAGGTGGACCAGGCGTCAGTAGCACGCTTAGCGAAAACCACGAACGCGCGGAACGAACATCCGCCGCCGTTGAGAAATCCCGGACACACCCCCACGATGTCGTCCTTGATGCTGTCGCCGCAGGTGGACCAGGCGTCAGTAGCACGCTTAGCGAAAACCACGAACGCGCGGAACGAACATCCGCCGCCGTTGAGAAATCCCGGGCACACCCACGATGTCGTCCCCGATGCCGTCGCCGCAGGTGGACCAGGCGTCAGTAGCACGCTTAGCGAAAACCACGAACGCGCGGAACGAACATCCCCCGCCGTTGAGAAATCCCGGGCACACCCACGATGTCGTCCCCGATGCCGTCGCCGCAGGTGGACCAGGCGTCAGTAGCACCCTTAGCGAAAACCACGAACGCGCGGAACGAACATCCGCCGCCGTTGAGAAATCCCGGGCACACCCACGATGTCGTCCCTGATGCCGTCGCCGCAGGTGGACCAGGCGTCAGTAGCACGCTTAGCGAAAACCACGAACGCGCGGAACGAACATCCGCCGCCGTTGAGAAATCCCGGGCACACCCACGATGTCGTCCCCGATGCCGTCGCCGCAGGTGGACCAGGCGTCAGTAGCACCCTTAGCGAAAACCACGAACGCCCGGAACGAACATCCGCCGCCGTTGAGAAATCCCGGGCACACCCACGATGTCGTCCCCGATGCCGTCGCCGCAGGTGGACCAGGCGTCAGTAGCACGCTTAGCGAAAACCACGAACGCGCGGAACGAACATCCGCCGCCGTTGAGAAATCCCGGGCACACCCACGATGTCGTCCCCGATGCCGTCGCCGCAGGTGGACCAGGCGTCAGTAGCACCCTTAGCGAAAACCACGAACGCGCGGAACGAACATCCGCCGCCGTTGAGAAATCCCGGGCACACCCACGATGTCGTCCCCGATGCCGTCGCCGCAGGTGGACCAGGCGTCAGTAGCACGCTTAGCGAAAACCACGAACGCGCGGAACGAACATCCGCCGCCGTTGAGAAATCCCGGGCACACCCACGATGTCGTCCCCGATGCCGTCGCCGCAGGTGGACCAGGCGTCAGTAGCACGCTTAGCGAAAACCACGAACGCGCGGAACGAACATCCGCCGCCGTTGAGAAATCCCGGGCACACCCACGATGTCGTCCCCGATGCCGTCGCCGCGGGTGCACCAGGCGTCAGTAGCACGCTTAGCGAAAACCACGAACGCGTGGAACGAACATCCGCCGCCGTTGAGAAATCCCGGGCACACTCACGATGTCGTCCCCGATGCC
This sequence comes from Ixodes scapularis, assembly GCF_016920785.2. Classification (NCBI taxonomy): domain Eukaryota; kingdom Metazoa; phylum Arthropoda; class Arachnida; order Ixodida; family Ixodidae; genus Ixodes; species Ixodes scapularis. The sequence goes on along the minus strand of NW_024609879.1, from coordinate 45,718,868 downwards.
GTCGCCGCGGGTGCACCAGGCGTCAGTAGCACGCTTAGCGAAAACCACGAACGCGCGGAACGAACATCCGCCGCCGTTGAGAAATCCCGGGCACACTCACGATGTCGTCCCCGATGCCGTCGCCGCGGGTGCACCAGGCGTCAGTAGCACGCTTAGCGAAAACCACGAACGCGCGGAACGAACATCCGCCGCCGTTGAGAAATCCCGGGCACACTCACGATGTCGTCCCCGATGCCGTCGCCGCGGGTGCACCAGGCGTCAGTAGCACGCTTAGCGAAAACCACGAACGCGTGGAACGAACATCCGCCGCCGTTGAGAAATCCCGGGCACACTCACGATGTCGTCCCCGATGCCGTCGCCGCGGGTGCACCAGGCGTCAGTAGCACGCTTAGCGAAAACCACGAACGCGCGGAACGAACATCCGCCGCCGTTGAGAAATCCCGGGCACACCCACGATGTCGTCCCCGATGCCGTCGCCGCGGGTGCACCAGGCGTCAGTAGCACGCTTAGCGAAAACCACGAACGCGCGGAACGAACATCCGCCGCCGTTGAGAAATCCCGGGCACACTCACGATGTCGTCCCCGATGCCGTCGCCGCGGGTGCACCAGGCGTCAGTAGCACGCTTAGCGAAAACCACGAACGCGCGGAACGAACATCCGCCGCCGTTGAGAAATCCCGGGCACACTCACGATGTCGTCCCCGATGCCGTCGCCGCGGGTGCACCAGGCGTCAGTAGCACGCTTAGCGAAAACCACGAACGCGCGGAACGAACATCCGCCGCCGTTGAGAAATCCCGGGCACACCCACGATGTCGTCCCCGATGCCGTCGCCGCGGGTGCACCAGGCGTCAGTAGCACGCTTAGCGAAAACCACGAACGCGCGGAACGAACATCCGCCGCCGTTGAGAAATCCCGGGCACACTCACGATGTCGTCCCCGATGCCGTCGCCGCGGGTGCACCAGGCGTCAGTAGCACGCTTAGCGAAAACCACGAACGCGCGGAACGAACATCCGCCGCCGTTGAGAAATCCCGGGCACACTCACGATGTCGTCCCCGATGCCGTCGCCGCGGGTGCACCAGGCGTCAGTAGCACGCTTAGCGAAAACCACGAACGCGCGGAACGAACATCCGCCGCCGTTGAGAAATCCCGGGCACACTCACGATGTCGTCCCCGATGCCGTCGCCGCGGGTGCACCAGGCGTCAGTAGCACGCTTAGCGAAAACCACGAACGCGTGGAACGAACATCCGCCGCCGTTGAGAAATCCCGGGCACACTCACGATGTCGTCCCCGATGCCGTCGCCGCGGGTGCACCAGGCGTCAGTAGCACGCTTAGCGAAAACCACGAACGCGCGGAACGAACATCCGCCGCCGTTGAGAAATCCCGGGCACACTCACGATGTCGTCCCCGATGCCGTCGCCGCGGGTGCACCAGGCGTCAGTAGCACGCTTAGCGAAAACCACGAACGCGCGGAACGAACATCCGCCGCCGTTGAGAAATCCCGGGCACACTCACGATGTCGTCCCCGATGCCGTCGCCGCGGGTGCACCAGGCGTCAGTAGCACGCTTAGCGAAAACCACGAACGCGTGGAACGAACATCCGCCGCCGTTGAGAAATCCCGGGCACACTCACGATGTCGTCCCCGATGCCGTCGCCGCGGGTGCACCAGGCGTCAGTAGCACGCTTAGCGAAAACCACGAACGCGTGGAACGAACATCCGCCGCCGTTGAGAAATCCCGGGCACACTCACGATGTCGTCCCCGATGCCGTCGCCGCGGGTGCACCAGGCGTCAGTAGCACGCTTAGCGAAAACCACGAACGCGCGGAACGAACATCCGCCGCCGTTGAGAAATCCCGGGCACACTCACGATGTCGTCCCCGATGCCGTCGCCGCGGGTGCACCAGGCGTCAGTAGCACGCTTAGCGAAAACCACGAACGCGTGGAACGAACATCCGCCGCCGTTGAGAAATCCCGGGCACACTCACGATGTCGTCCCCGATGCCGTCGCCGCGGGTGCACCAGGCGTCAGTAGCACGCTTAGCGAAAACCACGAACGCGTGGAACGAACATCCGCCGCCGTTGAGAAATCCCGGGCACACTCACGATGTCGTCCCCGATGCCGTCGCCGCGGGTGCACCAGGCGTCAGTAGCACGCTTAGCGAAAACCACGAACGCGTGGAACGAACATCCGCCGCCGTTGAGAAATCCCGGGCACACTCACGATGTCGTCCCCGATGCCGTCGCCGCGGGTGCACCAGGCGTCAGTAGCACGCTTAGCGAAAACCACGAACGCGTGGAACGAACATCCGCCGCCGTTGAGAAATCCCGGGCACACTCACGATGTCGTCCCCGATGCCGTCGCCGCGGGTGCACCAGGCGTCAGTAGCACGCTTAGCGAAAACCACGAACGCGCGGAACGAACATCCGCCGCCGTTGAGAAATCCCGGGCACACTCACGATGTCGTCCCCGATGCCGTCGCCGCGGGTGCACCAGGCGTCAGTAGCACGCTTAGCGAAAACCACGAACGCGCGGAACGAACATCCGCCGCCGTTGAGAAATCCCGGGCACACTCACGATGTCGTCCCCGATGCCGTCGCCGCGGGTGCACCAGGCGTCAGTAGCACGCTTAGCGAAAACCACGAACGCGTGGAACGAACATCCGCCGCCGTTGAGAAATCCCGGGCACACTCACGATGTCGTCCCCGATGCCGTCGCCGCGGGTGCACCAGGCGTCAGTAGCACGCTTAGCGAAAACCACGAACGCGCGGAACGAACATCCGCCGCCGTTGAGAAATCCCGGGCACACTCACGATGTCGTCCCCGATGCCGTCGCCGCGGGTGCACCAGGCGTCAGTAGCACGCTTAGCGAAAACCACGAACGCGTGGAACGAACATCCGCCGCCGTTGAGAAATCCCGGGCACACTCACGATGTCGTCCCCGATGCCGTCGCCGCGGGTGCACCAGGCGTCAGTAGCACGCTTAGCGAAAACCACGAACGCGCGGAACGAACATCCGCCGCCGTTGAGAAATCCCGGGCACACCCACGATGTCGTCCCCGATGCCGTCGCCGCGGGTGCACCAGGCGTCAGTAGCACGCTTAGCGAAAACCACGAACGCGCGGAACGAACATCCGCCGCCGTTGAGAAATCCCGGGCACACTCACGATGTCGTCCCCGATGCCGTCGCCGCGGGTGCACCAGGCGTCAGTAGCACGCTTAGCGAAAACCACGAACGCGCGGAACGAACATCCGCCGCCGTTGAGAAATCCCGGGCACACTCACGATGTCGTCCCCGATGCCGTCGCCGCGGGTGCACCAGGCGTCAGTAGCACGCTTAGCGAAAACCACGAACGCGCGGAACGAACATCCGCCGCCGTTGAGAAATCCCGGGCACACCCACGATGTCGTCCCCGATGCCGTCGCCGCGGGTGCACCAGGCGTCAGTAGCACGCTTAGCGAAAACCACGAACGCGCGGAACGAACATCCGCCGCCGTTGAGAAATCCCGGGCACACTCACGATGTCGTCCCCGATGCCGTCGCCGCGGGTGCACCAGGCGTCAGTAGCACGCTTAGCGAAAACCACGAACGCGCGGAACGAACATCCGCCGCCGTTGAGAAATCCCGGGCACACTCACGATGTCGTCCCCGATGCCGTCGCCGCGGGTGCACCAGGCGTCAGTAGCACGCTTAGCGAAAACCACGAACGCGCGGAACGAACATCCGCCGCCGTTGAGAAATCCCGGGCACACTCACGATGTCGTCCCCGATGCCGTCGCCGCGGGTGCACCAGGCGTCAGTAGCACGCTTAGCGAAAACCACGAACGCGCGGAACGAACATCCGCCGCCGTTGAGAAATCCCGGGCACACTCACGATGTCGTCCCCGATGCCGTCGCCGCGGGTGCACCAGGCGTCAGTAGCACGCTTAGCGAAAACCACGAACGCGCGGAACGAACATCCGCCGCCGTTGAGAAATCCCGGGCACACTCACGATGTCGTCCCCGATGCCGTCGCCGCGGGTGCACCAGGCGTCAGTAGCACGCTTAGCGAAAACCACGAACGCGCGGAACGAACATCCGCCGCCGTTGAGAAATCCCGGGCACACCCACGATGTCGTCCCCGATGCCGTCGCCGCGGGTGCACCAGGCGTCAGTAGCACGCTTAGCGAAAACCACGAACGCGCGGAACGAACATCCGCCGCCGTTGAGAAATCCCGGGCACACTCACGATGTCGTCCCCGATGCCGTCGCCGCGGGTGCACCAGGCGTCAGTAGCACGCTTAGCGAAAACCACGAACGCGCGGAACGAACATCCGCCGCCGTTGAGAAATCCCGGGCACACTCACGATGTCGTCCCCGATGCCGTCGCCGCGGGTGCACCAGGCGTCAGTAGCACGCTTAGCGAAAACCACGAACGCGCGGAACGAACATCCGCCGCCGTTGAGAAATCCCGGGCACACCCACGATGTCGTCCCCGATGCCGTCGCCGCGGGTGCACCAGGCGTCAGTAGCACGCTTAGCGAAAACCACGAACGCGGGGAACGAACATCCGCCGCCGTTGAGAAATTCCGGGCACACTCACGATGTCGTCCCCGATGCCGTCGCCGCGGGTGCACCAGGCGTCAGTAGCACGCTTAGCGAAAACCACGAACGCGCGGAACGAACATCCGCCGCCGTTGAGAAATCCCGGGCACACCCACGATGTCGTCCCCGATGCCGTCGCCGCAGGTGGACCAGGCGTCAGTAGCACCCTTAGCGAAAACCACGAACGCGCGGAACGAACATCCGCCGCCGTTGAGAAATCCCGGGCACACCCACGATGTCGTCCCCGATGCCGTCGCCGCAGGTGGACCAGGCGTCAGTAGCACCCTTAGCAAAAACCACGAACGCGCGGAACGAACATCCGCCGCCGTTGAGAAATCCCGGGCACACCCACGATGTCGTCCCCGATGCCGTCGCCGCAGGTGGACCAGGCGTCAGTAGCACCCTTAGCGAAAACCACGAACGCGCGGAACGAACATCCGCCGCCGTTGAGAAATCCCAGGCACACCCACGATGTCGTCCCCGATGCCGTCGCCGCAGGTGGACCAGGCGTCAGTAGCACGCTTAGCGAAAACCACGAACGCGCGGAACGAACATCCGCCGCCGTTGAGAAATCCCGGGCACACCCACGATGTCGTCCCCGATGCCGTCGCCGCAGGTGGACCAGGCGTCAGTAGCACCCTTAGCGAAAACCACGAACGCGCGGAACGAACATCCGCCGCCGTTGAGAAATCCCGGACACACCCCCACGATGTCGTCCTTGATGCTGTCGCCGCAGGTGGACCAGGCGTCAGTAGCACGCTTAGCGAAAACCACGAACGCGCGGAACGAACATCCGCCGCCGTTGAGAAATCCCGGGCACACTCACGATGTCGTCCCCGATGCCGTCGCCGCGGGTGCACCAGGCGTCAGTAGCACGCTTAGCGAAAACCACGAACGCGCGGAACGAACATCCGCCGCCGTTGAGAAATCCCGGGCACACCCACGATGTCGTCCCCGATGCCGTCGCCGCAGGTGGACCAGGCGTCAGTAGCACGCTTAGCGAAAACCACGAACGCGCGGAACGAACATCCCCCGCCGTTGAGAAATCCCGGGCACACCCACGATGTCGTCCCCGATGCCGTCGCCGCAGGTGGACCAGGCGTCAGTAGCACGCTTAGCGAAAACCACGAACGCGCGGAACGAACATCCCCCGCCGTTGAGAAATCCCGGGCACACCCACGATGTCGTCCCCGATGCCGTCGCCGCAGGTGGACCAGGCGTCAGTAGCACGCTTAGCGAAAACCACGAACGCGCGGAACGAACATCCGCCGCCGTTGAGAAATCCCGGGCACACCCACGATGTCGTCCCCGATGCCGTCGCCGCAGGTGGACCAGGCGTCAGTAGCACGCTTAGCGAAAACCACGAACGCGCGGAACGAACATCCCCCGCCGTTGAGAAATCCCGGGCACACCCACGATGTCGTCCCCGATGCCGTCGCCGCAGGTGGACCAGGCGTCAGTAGCACGCTTAGCGAAAACCACGAACGCGCGGAACGAACATCCGCCGCCGTTGAGAAATCCCGGGCACACTCACGATGTCGTCCCCGATGCCGTCGCCGCAGGTGGACCAGGCGTCAGTAGCACGCTTAGCGAAAACCACGAACGCGCGGAACGAACATCCGCCGCCGTTGAGAAATCCCGGGCACACTCACGATGTCGTCCCCGATGCCGTCGCCGCAGGTGGACCAGGCGTCAGTAGCACGCTTAGCGAAAACCACGAACGCGCGGAACGAACATCCGCCGCCGTTGAGAAATCCCGGACACACCCCCACGATGTCGTCCTTGATGCTGTCGCCGCAGGTGGACCAGGCGTCAGTAGCACGCTTAGCGAAAACCACGAACGCGCGGAACGAACATCCGCCGCCGTTGAGAAATCCCGGGCACACCCACGATGTCGTCCCCGATGCCGTCGCCGCAGGTGGACCAGGCGTCAGTAGCACGCTTAGCGAAAACCACGAACGCGCGGAACGAACATCCGCCGCCGTTGAGAAATCCCGGGCACACTCACGATGTCGTCCCCGATGCCGTCGCCGCAGGTGGACCAGGCGTCAGTAGCACGCTTAGCGAAAACCACGAACGCGCGGAACGAACATCCGCCGCCGTTGAGAAATCCCGGGCACACTCACGATGTCGTCCCCGATGCCGTCGCCGCAGGTGGACCAGGCGTCAGTAGCACGCTTAGCGAAAACCACGAACGCGCGGAACGAACATCCCCCGCCGTTGAGAAATCCCGGGCACACTCACGATGTCGTCCCCGATGCCGTCGCCGCAGGTGGACCAGGCGTCAGTAGCACGCTTAGCGAAAACCACGAACGCGCGGAACGAACATCCGCCGCCGTTGAGAAATCCCGGGCACACTCACGATGTCGTCCCCGATGCCGTCGCCGCAGGTGGACCAGGCGTCAGTAGCACGCTTAGCGAAAACCACGAACGCGCGGAACGAACATCCGCCGCCGTTGAGAAATCCCGGGCACACTCACGATGTCGTCCCCGATGCCGTCGCCGCAGGTGGACCAGGCGTCAGTAGCACGCTTAGCGAAAACCACGAACGCGCGGAACGAACATCCGCCGCCGTTGAGAAATCCCGGGCACACCCACGATGTCGTCCCCGATGCCGTCGCCGCAGGTGGACCAGGCGTCAGTAGCACGCTTAGCGAAAACCACGAACGCGCGGAACGAACATCCGCCGCCGTTGAGAAATCCCGGGCACACTCACGATGTCGTCCCCGATGCCGTCGCCGCAGGTGGACCAGGCGTCAGTAGCACGCTTAGCGAAAACCACGAACGCGCGGAACGAACATCCGCCGCCGTTGAGAAATCCCGGGCACACTCACGATGTCGTCCCCGATGCCGTCGCCGCAGGTGGACCAGGCGTCAGTAGCACGCTTAGCGAAAACCACGAACGCGCGGAACGAACATCCGCCGCCGTTGAGAAATCCCGGACACACCCCCACGATGTCGTCCTTGATGCTGTCGCCGCAGGTGGACCAGGCGTCAGTAGCACGCTTAGCGAAAACCACGAACGCGCGGAACGAACATCCGCCGCCGTTGAGAAATCCCGGGCACACCCACGATGTCGTCCCCGATGCCGTCGCCGCAGGTGGACCAGGCGTCAGTAGCACGCTTAGCGAAAACCACGAACGCGCGGAACGAACATCCCCCGCCGTTGAGAAATCCCGGGCACACCCACGATGTCGTCCCCGATGCCGTCGCCGCAGGTGGACCAGGCGTCAGTAGCACGCTTAGCGAAAACCACGAACGCGCGGAACGAACATCCGCCGCCGTTGAGAAATCCCGGGCACACCCACGATGTCGTCCCCGATGCCGTCGCCGCAGGTGGACCAGGCGTCAGTAGCACGCTTAGCGAAAACCACGAACGCGCGGAACGAACATCCGCCGCCGTTGAGAAATCCCGGGCACACTCACGATGTCGTCCCCGATGCCGTCGCCGCAGGTGGACCAGGCGTCAGTAGCACGCTTAGCGAAAACCACGAACGCGCGGAACGAACATCCGCCGCCGTTGAGAAATCCCGGGCACACTCACGATGTCGTCCCCGATGCCGTCGCCGCAGGTGGACCAGGCGTCAGTAGCACGCTTAGCGAAAACCACGAACGCGCGGAACGAACATCCGCCGCCGTTGAGAAATCCCGGACACACCCCCACGATGTCGTCCTTGATGCTGTCGCCGCAGGTGGACCAGGCGTCAGTAGCACGCTTAGCGAAAACCACGAACGCGCGGAACGAACATCCGCCGCCGTTGAGAAATCCCGGGCACACCCACGATGTCGTCCCCGATGCCGTCGCCGCAGGTGGACCAGGCGTCAGTAGCACGCTTAGCGAAAACCACGAACGCGCGGAACGAACATCCGCCGCCGTTGAGAAATCCCGGACACACCCCCACGATGTCGTCCTTGATGCTGTCGCCGCAGGTGGACCAGGCGTCAGTAGCACGCTTAGCGAAAACCACGAACGCGCGGAACGAACATCCGCCGCCGTTGAGAAATCCCGGGCACACCCACGATGTCGTCCCCGATGCCGTCGCCGCAGGTGGACCAGGCGTCAGTAGCACGCTTAGCGAAAACCACGAACGCGCGGAACGAACATCCGTCGCCGTTGAGAAATCCCGGACACACCCCCACGATGTCGTCCTTGATGCTGTCGCCGCAGGTGGACCAGGCGTCAGTAGCACGCTTAGCGAAAACCACGAACGCGCGGAACGAACATCCGCCGCCGTTGAGAAATCCCGGGCACACCCACGATGTCGTCCCCGATGCCGTCGCCGCAGGTGGACCAGGCGTCAGTAGCACGCTTAGCGAAAACCACGAACGTGCGGAACGAACATCCGCCGCCGTTGAGAAATCCCGGGCACACCCACGATGTCGTCCCCGATGCCGTCGCCGCAGGTGAACCAGGCGTCAGTAGCACGCTTAGCGAAAACCACGAACGCGCGGAACGAACATCCGCCGCCGTTGAGAAATCCCGGGCACACTCACGATGTCGTCCCCGATGCCGTCGCCGCAGGTGGACCAGGCGTCAGTAGCACGCTTAGCGAAAACCACGAACGCGCGGAACGAACATCCGCCGCCGTTGAGAAATCCCGGGCACACCCACGATGTCGTCCCCGATGCCGTCGCCGCAGGTGGACCAGGCGTCAGTAGCACGCTTAGCGAAAACCACGAACGCGCGGAACGAACATCCGCCGCCGTTGAGAAATCCCGGGCACACTCACGATGTCGTCCCCGATGCCGTCGCCGCGGGTGCACCAGGCGTCAGTAGCACGCTTAGCGAAAACCACGAACGCGTGGAACGAACATCCGCCGCCGTTGAGAAATCCCGGGCACACTCACGATGTCGTCCCCGATGCCGTCGCCGCGGGTGCACCAGGCGTCAGTAGCACGCTTAGCGAAAACCACGAACGCGCGGAACGAACATCCGCCGCCGTTGAGAAATCCCGGGCACACTCACGATGTCGTCCCCGATGCCGTCGCCGCGGGTGCACCAGGCGTCAGTAGCACGCTTAGCGAAAACCACGAACGCGCGGAACGAACATCCGCCGCCGTTGAGAAATCCCGGGCACACCCACGATGTCGTCCCCGATGCCGTCGCCGCGGGTGCACCAGGCGTCAGTAGCACGCTTAGCGAAAACCACGAACGCGCGGAACGAACATCCGCCGCCGTTGAGAAATCCCGGGCACACTCACGATGTCGTCCCCGATGCCGTCGCCGCGGGTGCACCAGGCGTCAGTAGCACGCTTAGCGAAAACCACGAACGCGCGGAACGAACATCCGCCGCCGTTGAGAAATCCCGGGCACACTCACGATGTCGTCCCCGATGCCGTCGCCGCGGGTGCACCAGGCGTCAGTAGCACGCTTAGCGAAAACCACGAACGCGCGGAACGAACATCCGCCGCCGTTGAGAAATCCCGGGCACACTCACGATGTCGTCCCCGATGCCGTCGCCGCGGGTGCACCAGGCGTCAGTAGCACGCTTAGCGAAAACCACGAACGCGCGGAACGAACATCCGCCGCCGTTGAGAAATCCCGGGCACACCCACGATGTCGTCCCCGATGCCGTCGCCGCGGGTGCACCAGGCGTCAGTAGCACGCTTAGCGAAAACCACGAACGCGCGGAACGAACATCCGCCGCCGTTGAGAAATTCCGGGCACACTCACGATGTCGTCCCCGATGCCGTCGCCGCGGGTGCACCAGGCGTCAGTAGCACGCTTAGCGAAAACCACGAACGCGCGGAACGAACATCCGCCGCCGTTGAGAAATCCCGGGCACACCCACGATGTCGTCCCCGATGCCGTCGCCGCAGGTGGACCAGGCGTCAGTAGCACCCTTAGCGATAACCACGAACGCGCGGAACGAACATCCGCCGCCGTTGAGAAATCCCGGGCACACCCACGATGTCGTCCCCGATGCCGTCGCCGCAGGTGGACCAGGCGTCAGTAGCACCCTTAGCGAAAACCACGAACGCGCGGAACGAACATCCGCCGCCGTTGAGAAATCCCGGGCACACCCACGATGTCGTCCCCGATGCCGTCGCCGCAGGTGGACCAGGCGTCAGTAGCACCCTTAGCGAAAACCACGAACGCGCGGAACGAACATCCGCCGCCGTTGAGAAATCCCGGGCACACCCACGATGTCGTCCCCGATGCCGTCGCCGCAGGTGGACCAGGCGTCAGTAGCACGCTTAGCGAAAACCACGAACGCGCGGAACGAACATCCGCCGCCGTTGAGAAATCCCGGGCACACCCACGATGTCGTCCCCGATGCCGTCGCCGCAGGTGGACCAGGCGTCAGTAGCACGCTTAGCGAAAACCACGAACGCGCGGAACGAACATCCGCCGCCGTTGAGAAATCCCGGGCACACCCACGATGTCGTCCCCGATGCCGTCGCCGCAGGTGGACCAGGCGTCAGTAGCACGCTTAGCGAAAACCACGAACGCGCGGAACGAACATCCGCCGCCGTTGAGAAATCCCGGGCACACCCACGATGTCGTCCCCGATGCCGTCGCCGCAGGTGGACCAGGCGTCAGTAGCACGCTTAGCGAAAACCACGAACGCGCGGAACGAACATCCGCCGCCGTTGAGAAATCCCGGGCACACCCACGATGTCGTCCCCGATGCCGTCGCCGCAGGTGGACCAGGCGTCAGTAGCACCCTTAGCGAAAACCACGATCGCGCGGAACGAACATCCGCCGCCGTTGAGAAATCCCGGGCACACCCACGATGTCGTCCCCGATGCCGTCGCCGCGGGTGCACCAGGCGTCAGTAGCACCCTTAGCGAAAACCACGAACGCGCGGAACGAACATCCGCCGCCGTTGAGAAATCCCGGGCACACCCACGATGTCGTCCCCGATGCCGTCGCCGCGGGTGCACCAGGCGTCAGTAGCACCCTTAGCGAAAACCACGAACGCGCGGAACGAACATCCGCCGCCGTTGAGAAATTCCGGGCACACTCACGATGTCGTCCCCGATGCCGTCGCCGCAGGTGGACCAGGCGTCAGTAGCACCCTTAGCGAAAACCACGAACGCGCGGAACGAACATCCGCCGCCGTTGAGAAATCCCGGGCACACCCACGATGTCGTCCCCGATGCCGTCGCCGCGGGTGCACCAGGCGTCAGTAGCACCCTTAGCGAAAACCACGAACGCGCGGAACGAACATCCGCCGCCGTTGAGAAATTCCGGGCACACCCACGATGTCGTCCCCGATGCCGTCGCCGCAGGTGGACCAGGCGTCAGTAGCACCCTTAGCGAAAACCACGAACGCGCGGAACGAACATCCGCCGCCGTTGAGAAATCCCGGGCACACCCACGATGTCGTCCCCGATGCCGTCGCCGCGGGTGCACCAGGCGTCAGTAGCACCCTTAGCGAAAACCACGAACGCGCGGAACGAACATCCGCCGCCGTTGAGAAATTCCGGGCACACTCACGATGTCGTCCCCGATGCCGTCGCCGCGGGTGCACCAGGCGTCAGTAGCACGCTTAGCGAAAACCACGAACGCGCGGAACGAACATCCGCCGCCGTTGAGAAATCCCGCGCACACCCACGATGTCGTCCCCGATGCCGTCGCCGCAGGTGGACCAGGCGTCAGTAGCACCCTTAGCGAAAACCACGAACGCGCGGAACGAACATCCGCCGCCGTTGAGAAATCCCGGGCACACCCACGATGTCGTCCCCGATGCCGTCGCCGCAGGTGGACCAGGCGTCAGTAGCACCCTTAGCGAAAACCACGAACGCGCGGAACGAACATCCGCCGCCGTTGAGAAATCCCGGGCACACCCACGATGTCGTCCCCGATGCCGTCGCCGCAGGTGGACCAGGCGTCAGTAGCACCCTTAGCGAAAACCACGAACGCGCGGAACGAACATCCGCCGCCGTTGAGAAATCCCGGGCACACCCACGATGTCGTCCCCGATGCCGTCGCCGCAGGTGGACCAGGCGTCAGTAGCACCCTTAGCGAAAACCACGAACGCGCGGAACGAACATCCGCCGCCGTTGAGAAATCCCGGGCACACCCACGATGTCGTCCCCGATGCCGTCGCCGCAGGTGGACCAGGCGTCAGTAGCACCCTTAGCGAAAACCACGAACGCGCGGAACGAACATCCGCCGCCGTTGAGAAATCCCGGGCACACCCACGATGTCGTCCCCGATGCCGTCGCCGCAGGTGGACCAGGCGTCAGTAGCACCCTTAGCGAAAACCACGAACGCGCGGAACGAACATCCGCCGCCGTTGAGAAATCCCGGGCACACCCACGATGTCGTCCCCGATGCCGTCGCCGCAGGTGGACCAGGCGTCAGTAGCACCCTTAGCGAAAACCACGAACGCGCGGAACGAACATCCGCCGCCGTTGAGAAATCCCGGGCACACCCACGATGTCGTCCCCGATGCCGTCGCCGCAGGTGGACCAGGCGTCAGTAGCACCCTTAGCGAAAACCACGAACGCGCGGAACGAACATCCGCCGCCGTTGAGAAATCCCGGGCACACCCACGATGTCGTCCCCGATGCCGTCGCCGCAGGTGGACCAGGCGTCAGTAGCACCCTTAGCGAAAACCACGAACGCGCGGAACGAACATCCGCCGCCGTTGAGAAATCCCGGGCACACCCACGATGTCGTCCCCGATGCCGTCGCCGCGGGTGCACCAAGCGTCAGTAGCACCCTTAGCGAAAACCACGAACGCGCGGAACGAACAACCGCCGCCGTTGAGAAATCCCGGGCACACCCACGATGTCGTCCCCGATGCCGTCGCCGCGGGTGCACCAGGCGTCAGTAGCACCCTTAGCGAAAACCACGAACGCGCGGAACGAACATCCGCCGCCGTTGAGAAATCCCGGGCACACCCACGATGTCGTCCCCGATGCCGTCGCCGCGGGTGCACCAGGCGTCAGTAGCACCCTTAGCGAAAACCACGAACGCGCGGAACGAACATCCGCCGCCGTTGAGAAATTCCGGGCACACCCACGATGTCGTCCCCGATGCCGTCGCCGCAGGTGGACCAGGCGTCAGTAGCACCCTTAGCGAAAACCACGAACGCGCGGAACGAACATCCGCCGCCGTTGAGAAATCCCGGGCACACCCACGATGTCGTCCCCGATGCCGTCGCCGCGGGTGCACCAGGCGTCAGTAGCACCCTTAGCGAAAACCACGAACGCGCGGAACGAACATCCGCCGCCGTTGAGAAATTCCGGGCACACTCACGATGTCGTCCCCGATGCCGTCGCCGCGGGTGCACCAGGCGTCAGTAGCACGCTTAGCGAAAACCACGAACGCGCGGAACGAACATCCGCCGCCGTTGAGAAATCCCGGGCACACCCACGATGTCGTCCCCGATGCCGTCGCCGCAGGTGGACCAGGCGTCAGTAGCACCCTTAGCGAAAACCACGAACGCGCGGAACGAACATCCGCCGCCGTTGAGAAATCCCGGGCACACCCACGATGTCGTCCCCGATGCCGTCGCCGCAGGTGGACCAGGCGTCAGTAGCACCCTTAGCGAAAACCACGAACGCGCGGAACGAACATCCGCCGCCGTTGAGAAATCCCGGGCACACCCACGATGTCGTCCCCGATGCCGTCGCCGCAGGTGGACCAGGCGTCAGTAGCACCCTTAGCGAAAACCACGAACGCGCGGAACGAACATCCGCCGCCGTTGAGAAATCCCGGGCACACCCACGATGTCGTCCCCGATGCCGTCGCCGCAGGTGGACCAGGCGTCAGTAGCACGCTTAGCGAAAACCACGAACGCGCGGAACGAACATCCGCCGCCGTTGAGAAATCCCGGGCACACCCACGATGTCGTCCCCGATGCCGTCGCCGCAGGTGGACCAGGCGTCAGTAGCACGCTTAGCGAAAACCACGAACGCGCGGAACGAACATCCGCCGCCGTTGAGAAATCCCGGGCACACCCACGATGTCGTCCCCGATGCCGTCGCCGCAGGTGGACCAGGCGTCAGTAGCACGCTTAGCGAAAACCACGAACGCGCGGAACGAACATCCGCCGCCGTTGAGAAATCCCGGGCACACCCACGATGTCGTCCCCGATGCCGTCGCCGCAGGTGGACCAGGCGTCAGTAGCACGCTTAGCGAAAACCACGAACGCGCGGAACGAACATCCGCCGCCGTTGAGAAATCCCGGGCACACCCACGATGTCGTCCCCGATGCCGTCGCCGCAGGTGGACCAGGCGTCAGTAGCACCCTTAGCGAAAACCACGAACGCGCGGAACGAACATCCGCCGCCGTTGAGAAATCCCGGACACACCCCCACGATGTCGTCCTTGATGCTGTCGCCGCTGGTGGACCAGGCGTCAGTAGCACGCTTAGCGAAAACCACGAACGCGCGGAACGAACATCCGCCGCCGTTGAGAAATCCCGGGCACACTCACGATGTCGTCCCCGATGCCGTCGCCGCGGGTGCACCAGGCGTCAGTAGCACGCTTAGCGAAAACCACGAACGCGCGGAACGAACATCCGCCGCCGTTGAGAAATCCCGGGCACACCCACGATGTCGTCCCCGATGCCGTCGCCGCAGGTGGACCAGGCGTCAGTAGCACGCTTAGCGAAAACCACGAACGCGCGGAACGAACATCCCCCGCCGTTGAGAAATCCCGGGCACACCCACGATGTCGTCCCCGATGCCGTCGCCGCAGGTGGACCAGGCGTCAGTAGCACGCTTAGCGAAAACCACGAACGCGCGGAACGAACATCCGCCGCCGTTGAGAAATCCCGGGCACACCCACGATGTCGTCCCCGATGCCGTCGCCGCAGGTGGACCAGGCGTCAGTAGCACGCTTAGCGAAAACCACGAACGCGGGGAACGAACATCCGCCGCCGTTGAGAAATCCCGGGCACACTCACGATGTCGTCCCCGATGCCGTCGCCGCAGGTGGACCAGGCGTCAGTAGCACGCTTACCGAAAACCACGAACGCGCGGAACGAACATCCGCCGCCGTTGAGAAATCCCGGGCACACCCACGATGTCGTCCCCGATGCCGTCGCCGCAGGTGGACCAGGCGTCAGTAGCACGCTTAGCGAAAACCACGAACGCGCGGAACGAACATCCGCCGCCGTTGAGAAATCCCGGACACACCCCCACGATGTCGTCCTTGATGCTGTCGCCGCAGGTGGACCAGGCGTCAGTAGCACGCTTAGCGAAAACCACGAACGCGCGGAACGAACATCCGCCGCCGTTGAGAAATCCCGGGCACACCCACGATGTCGTCCCCGATGCCGTCGCCGCAGGTGGACCAGGCGTCAGTAGCACGCTTAGCGAAAACCACGAACGCGCGGAACGAACATCCGCCGCCGTTGAGAAATCCCGGGCACACCCACGATGTCGTCCCCGATGCCGTCGCCGCAGGTGGACCAGGCGTCAGTAGCACGCTTAGCGAAAACCACGAACGCGCGGAACGAACATCCGCCGCCGTTGAGAAATCCCGGGCACACCCACGATGTCGTCCCCGATGCCGTCGCCGCAGGTGGACCAGGCGTCAGTAGCACGCTTAGCGAAAACCACGAACGCGCGGAACGAACATCCGCCGCCGTTGAGAAATCCCGGGCACACCCACGATGTCGTCCCCGATGCCGTCGCCGCAGGTGGACCAGGCGTCAGTAGCACGCTTAGCGAAAACCACGAACGCGCGGAACGAACATCCGCCGCCGTTGAGAAATCCCGGGCACACCCACGATGTCGTCCCCGATGCCGTCGCCGCAGGTGGACCAGGCGTCAGTAGCACCCTTAGCGAAAACCACGAACGCGCGGAACGAACATCCGCCGCCGTTGAGAAATCCCGGACACACCCCCACGATGTCGTCCTTGATGCTGTCGCCGCAGGTGGACCAGGCGTCACTAGCACGCTTAGCGAAAACCACGAACGCGCGGAACGAACATCCGCCGCCGTTGAGAAATCCCGGGCACACCCACGATGTCGTCCCCGATGCCGTCGCCGCAGGTGGACCAGGCGTCAGTAACACGCTTAGCGAAAACCACGAACGCGCGGAACGAACATCCGCCGCCGTTGAGAAATCCCGGGCACACTCACGATGTCGTCCCCGATGCCGTCGCCGCAGGTGGACCAGGCGTCAGTAGCACGCTTAGCGAAAACCACGAACGCGCGGAACGAACATCCGCCGCCGTTGAGAAATCCCGGGCACACCCACGATGTCGTCCCCGATGCCGACGCCGCAGGTGGACCAGGCGTCAGTAGCACGCTTAGCGAAAACCACGAACGCGCGGAACGAACATCCGCCGCCGTTGAGAAATCCCGGACACACCCCCACGATGTCGTCCTTGATGCTGTCGCCGCAGGTGGACCAGGCGTCAGTAGCACGCTTAGCGAAAACCACGAACGCGCGGAACGAACATCCGCCGCCGTTGAGAAATCCCGGGCACACCCACGATGTCGTCCCCGATGCCGTCACCGCAGGTGGACCAGGCGTCAGTAGCACGCTTAGCGAAAACCACGAACGCGCGGAACGAACATCCGCCGCCGTTGAGAAATCCCGGACACACCCCCACGATG